>NC_092632.1:70279286-71599911 GCF_039555335.1 Amphiura filiformis | reverse complement strand
TAGTAGAAGAGGCGAGCTAGTCACGAAGAACGGAGCAATGAGGTGGAAAGATAAAGTCCAAATCCGAGTCATTCGAGGAAAGATCAGGTCTTTCGATGTGCTGAAACAAGAAGTAAATCGTGACGGGATCCAAAGTTGTCAGGATCGGCGTTGATAGAATAGAAAGGTTACACCCAGTTAGTAAGAGGATTAAGCAAAGGTTAGGGCGAGTTTATCTTAAGGGTGAAAATTGTCAACTAATTGGACGTCAACGTGTTAAACTGATAGAAGACGGACGCCAATCGGCAGGTAAAACATACCTTATATGGCAATATTATTCAATTCACACACATTAAAATCGATGAAAGTTCCTCTCTTTCTTGAAAACTTTTTTTTTTCAACATACTCCCTCAATTTGTAGGTCTTCCATATATTTTCTGAAATGATAAACAATTTCAAAATAACACATAACTAAAGAATATGGGATAAGTACTTTGAACAAAATACGCTTAGGAAAATAGAAGAGACGACTTGAAAAAATGAAATTAATAAAATGATTAGAAAGTGTAAAAATGTATGCAAGACCCAATATGCTTAAAAAAAAACAATTATGTAATATCATGTTCGTAATTGCTTTTTGCTTGTTTACCTGAAAGTACGGCAAAAACACGTTAATATGCATTCTATATAACTAATTATTTTATTATCACATCACATACGTTGAGACTCTCTTCAAATGTAAAAACAAGTTCAGTCTTTTCCAATTTCACACGTTTGATGTTAAATTCTTTTATATTAAGTAATTTTGCAATTTGCAATATTTGTATTGTCTTGTTTTTGTTGTTGCTTTTCTTGTTCTTGTTAATGATTTTCTCTACTTTATATGAGACATATACCTGCTTCTTAACAAACAAGTAAAGAAAACATAAGAAACATAATACCTCAAAACCAAATTACACTGAAACAATCAACCTCAGCATCTCAAAAAGTCAATTAATGGTCAGGATCCGTAATGAAGCTAAAAGTATGTCACTAACGCAAAGGTCACAGTGCGTGATTCTAAATAGCTCATCTGATGTCAACAATAATCTAAATCAGTAGAGTCATAACACGCATCATAAAAAGACTATCAACGCTATGCTTAATAAACCAAATTGATCCGGACCTAATAGATTTACGTCATATATGCATCCACATTGGTGATACTACTAAACCAGACCCGATTCGAATCAGATTAGGCCGTACGAAGGGCACACGCGGCGCGTCAAAACAATTTCCATCCTTTACGCGTTGCGCGCAATTGTCTAGTATTTGAATCTGATTGTGCACCTTGATATTGACCTGGATTCGAAACGGGGACGTGTTGATAGATGTTAATTTTTACCTGTCTTGTTAGCTAGAAACATCGTCTTTTCTTAACCCACGCAATAAATCGTTTGTAATTATCATGAAAATATTACCATTGTTTAGTCATAAGAACAAGTACATAGTGCATTGGTCTTAAGGCTATGTGGAGCAACATCATTTTTCCCTCTTTCTAACAGTTATATCCCAGTAAACACAAACATGTGTCTAAAACGCTATAAACAGGTTATAAAAATGAGTTAAACTTGGGTTATATAAGGTCATGAACACGTTTTTAAAACGTTTTATATGAAGAAAACCCCCATTACAATATAATTTTTTAAATGTTGTCAAAATGTTATTGTAAAATATTTTGGCAAGCATTTTGCAAAAGTGTTTTGCAACATTTTTTCAGAATTTAAAACAGGTTTTCAAAAAAGACATTTTAATGTTATCAAAACGTTTTATACCCTTTATACCTTTTATATAACCCGACATTTCTGTAAAGGTTTTAATCAATTCTATTAGATTAATTCAATTACTAAATTTAAATAGATATTTTCTTTGGTGAAGATTAAATAAAAGAAAGATATACCGCATTTGTAACGTATAGCATATAAATCAGACAATAATTATTTTACAAGCAATAAATATTGCAACTTACTAGAATAAACACATATTTACCTCGAAGTCTCATCAATCTAAATGAATTAAATGAGTTTGTGCAAGTAATCATTTTACATGTAAAACAAAGCACAATAACTGGTTCAGTTCTGAGTTCTAAGTTACCACTAATTTGATTTGGTGACAAGACACGAAAAATAATGTATACCAATCTCTTGTTTGGAATAATTCTGGTATTTATACCCTGCCTACAAGTATAACCTAACCCTAATCTTAACCATAACCCTAACCCCAACCCTAACCATACCCATAAAATACAGGTTGCGCAGGGTAAACCAGAATATTGTATCTCTTGTTTTTCATGTGACACTTTAACCACAATCTGATTTGTTTTCTTAAAGATAACTATTAAAATGTGACCTAATTTTAAAATGATATTCAATAAAAAAAATATTAATTTTCAACTGAGAAAAAACCCGCCTGTCCTTAAAAGATAAAGTTCAAGTAACCCTAAAGTAAATCGCAATCACACCTGTGATCCTGGACAGAGTTGTAGCGTTAAAATATTTGTGACATTGGGTTTTGCATTCAGCGGAAACTAGAAAAGTCAAGTTTAATTCCCCGTGAAGCAAAAGTGTGAAGTACTTCCCCTCTTATTATCCTCTTCATAAAAATGTCTTTATTTTGAAATGCCTCTGCTGAAAGTTCGGATTTCAATGTTCCGGCAACGCATGTAAGAAATGGTTATGTATTTTGTTCATTCTGTGCTTTCGTACTAATGATGACCATGAATTTTGACTTGTCAAAATGGCATAAAATCCCCTATCAGTTTTAACACTTGGCACCAAGCGTGGCTTATAGTATACAATGTATCTTACAAAAGTTCATTTTAAGTGCACGGAGTAAAAAGTCCATTCGGGTACTTTTCATGTATGCGACACATGTTTTTTTTGTATAGTAAGATTTTAATACCACTTGACCGACCAGAAGATGTATTAAATGATCAAAAAAGTTCTAAAATCATAACAATGACCAGTCTTTAATCTCTTTTCTTGGATGGAGCAAAAATGGCTCAACGTGTGCCATTGTAAACAATCGCGAATCTCAATATATAATCTGACTCCAATATAATTTCATTCTTGTATACTGGACTTATTAAAAATTAGTGTTTTTAACTATTGGTATAATATGCGACCATCCCATTGGCTACTACAAGGTTGGAGTGGGCATATTGTGGTTGAAACAATGAGGTATTGATATAGGCAAATGTTTAAAGACATAGACAAGACAATTATGTTGTAATTAAGCATCCAAATATTTCATTGTGTGCTGATGTTTGTCATTATCATAAACTGCGTATATGGAGCAAGGAGCCAAACTTGTGAATAGATTTATCCGGTTTATTTGATTCAATTAAAATATCATAATTATATGGTTTGCCAAAACTAGTTAGAATTGTGTATCGTCCTTCTCGTATAGGAAAGTTACCTTTCTTGCCTGAACTCTGATTTATACTTTGCAATGACTTGTACTTTAGAGTTAGAAGAATTTCGTTAGTAGCATCAGATTTACTCGGTACACAATTCGTCCAACTTCATGCAATAATTATATTTGCTCCGCGCAATTCATTCCCGCACAAATGAATGATACCAGATTAATTTTGTCGCAAACAAGTTTTTGCTTAATAGTGTTTATTTTTCATATTGAGGGACTGTCTATATTCTGATCTCACGACTCTTTATGGGGCCACCAAAGTGGAGAAGAGGCAGTAAGTATGCTTGGATTTTCAAAGCCACAATTCTTCAATATAGTTTGTCTTCTCTGAAGTACAAAGTGGCAACTCGCGCGTATACAGCGCGTAAACAGCCTGGTGCGTAGTGTTGCGTTTCTGCTGCAGATATGCGTGCCATCAAAGTCGGCACAATATGTGCGTCCATGTCGGTACTTTAGAGTAGTCTGACTGTAGCGACTCAAAAGTCACCAGCCTTCAGTGGACAAGATGCAATCCACTTGTACGGCTCTTTTCAGAGCCATCGATACTTCAGGAGGCCATGAGTTATCTACTTTGAACAATTATTTGCAGAGGCACCAAATCTTCAATGGGCAATGGTTTGTCTATTTAAACGACTCCTGTCATGATCATTCCGTCTGTCAAAAACAAGGGAAACTGCGGTATGTGTTTCACGGGTGTTTCGGTAAAGGTCTGCGGAACCCAATGATTCTCCAAGAGCGGTGAGGTTCTCCATGGTGGACAAAACGAATGCTCTCTCTCTCACTCTATTCCTCTTAGCAGTCAAGTTAACTGAATTGATAAGGCGTTCGACTATGGTGCGAAAGGTTGCGGGTTCGAACCCCGGCGGTGGTTAGTACGCTCTGGTGTAAAAATTGATTAATGCCTCTGCTGAAAGTTCGGATTTCAATGTTCCGGCAACGCATGTAAGAAATGGTTATGTATTTTGTTCTTTATGTTCTCTCGTGCTAATGATGACCATGAATTTTGACTTGTCAAAATGGCATCAAATCCCCTATCAGTTTTAACACTTGGCACCAAGCGTGGCTTATAGTATACAATGTATCTTACAAAAGTTCATTTTAAGTGCACCAAGAAAAATTTCCGTTTGGGTCCTTTTCATTTATGCGACACATTTTTTGTATAGTAAGATTTTAATACCACTCGACCGACCAGAAGATGTATTAAATGATCAAAGGAGTTTTTAAAATCACAACAATGACCAGTCTTGGAGAAATAAAGGCTCAACGTGTACCCATGTAGCTCGACGTGTGCCATGATGTAGTTTTAAACAATCGCGACTTATTAAAAATGAGTTTTCTCACTATTTGTATATATTGCATCCATCCCATTGGCTGCTGCAAGGACAGGAGTGGGCATATTTGTGGTTGAAACAAGGGGGTATTGATGAACATGATGAGCATATATGCAAAATGTTGAAAATCAAGACAAGACAATAGTTCGGATTTCAATGTTCCGCCAAAGCATGTAAGAAATGGTTATGTATTTTTGTTCATTTTGTTCTTTCGTGCTAATGATGACAATGAATTTTGACTTGTCAAAATGGCATAAAATCCCCTATCAGTTTTAACACTTGCCACCAAGCGTGGCTTATAGTATACAATGTATCTTACAAAAGTTCATTTCAAGTGCACAAAGTAAAAAGTCCGTTCGGGTACTTTTCATGTATGCGACACATTTTTTATATAGTAAGATTTTAATACCACTCGACCAGAACATGTATTAAATGATCAAAGGAGTTGTAAAATCACAGCAATGACCAGTCTTTCATCTCCTTAGAGGAAAAAGCTCAACGTGTGCTGTAGTTTTCAACAATGGCGAAAACAAAATCTCAACGAAATTTGACTCCAATCTAACTTCCTAATCTTGTATGCCGAACTTATTCAAAGTTAGTTTTTTCACTATTGATATTGCATCATTGGTTTGGAGAGTGTGTATATTTGTGGTTGAAACAATTGGATATTGATGAAAATAGGCAAGTGTTCAAAATCAACTGAGACATACGTACGTAAACAAGACAATTATGTAGTAATTAAACATCAAACTATTTCATTGTGTGCTGACGTGCAACATTATTAACTGCACATTATGAAACAAGGAGCCCAATTTATGAATAGATTTATCCGGTTTATTTGATTAAATTAAAATATATATCATAATTATATGGTTTGCCAACAACAAAAATTAAAATTATCTCTTAGTTGTGTATCGTCGTTCCGTATATGAACGTTACATTTTTTGTATGAACTCTAACTTACACTTTGCACTGACTTACATTTTACAGCTAGAAAGAATTTTGTTAATTGCGTAGATTTTCCTAGTACACAACGGTCCAACTTCAAGCAATTATATTTGCTCCGCGTTTCAATTTTCCCGCGAAAATGAATGATACCAAATTAAGTTTGCCACAAACGACTTTTTGCTCCATGGGCTTTTACGACGCGTCTTCAGTAATTGAAAATGGAGTGATTCTTCCAGAATATTGCATTTAGATTACCAAATACAGTCTACTTACAAATATTTTCAGATTTCTTAGTTCATTTTTTTCATGATCCTGTGCAACAAAGTTTCAGTGGAAAAGAGGCAGTAAGTATGCTTGAACGGCTCTTTTCGGAGCCACCAATTTTTTGATATGGGCTCAAAGAGTCACCAGCTTCCAGCTGAACGGTTCTTTTCAGAGCAACTAATTCTTCGATAGGGGATCAAGAGTTACCAGCTTCCAGGGGGCGGCTTCTTTCAGAGCCACCAATTCTTCGATAGGGGGTCAAGAATCACCAGCTTCGAGCAGAACAGCTCTTTTCAGAGCCACCAATTCTGCGATAGGGGATCACTATTTCTACGGCGAATAGGAAGGCCAGATTAGTAGAAGTATGGCAACTTGAATACACGTGGAATCTGTTTAATCAAAAAGAGAAGTGTTAAAGCATGTTGATGGTGCATATAGTAGGAAATAAGAATTGATGAAAGGAAAAGTGTATGTTAATATTGTTATTGGGGAAATCTGCTTTTCTACACCAAGGGTTGTATAAAAAGAACTAAAAATGACTGTATTGATTATAGAGTAACCGGATGGATCAATCAAATTGACGTCCAAAATGTGACAGCTGCCAAGCCAGGGGTATAACGCTAGATATCACCTGGTCATCCAAGAAATCCTTTCCTTGGCTTCTTTACATCTACTTCCCTCCAGTCATGGCTTCAGGTCTTATATTGTATACATTGTACACCCATAGGGCTTAACCAACTATTATTATGCTTTGGTGGTGTATATCAGTGATTTTCTCCTTAAACATGATCACTTTTCGCAGTTAAAAAGCAAAAGTATAACCACACTGTTTTGGACCCGTAGGCCTACAGGCTTAATTATGGTAGATATCCGAGGGTTTTACAAATAATTTAACTTTACCACCAAGTGTCAACCACCACGAGATATGCTGAAAGATACCTTGTGCTGAGTTACAATATGGGGGGTTTTACTTCACCATCAACACTTTTTTGTTTGACAAAAGCCAAAAGGTCAAGATAAGACCTGTATTTGTGACCTTTTGACCTAAGATGCAAAAGACGAGAACATCTGTTTGGAGGAGAAATTCAATCTTGGACGGAATACTGGATGGTATTGGTATTACTTGTTTGTGATACGCTACTATATGGCATGTAAGTCATTAACCAAATGGCTGCAGGGATTTTGGGGCTTTAAGCTTGTTTGTTTTGAAAAAAGAAAAACAAGAACAACTTAAGAGTGTGATTGGTCAGAGAAAGTTTATAGTTTCATTATTAGTTCATATTTGAAAGATTGGAAATGGATACTAGGCGTGTTATTATAGCTGAAGGCTGGTAAAATCACAAAGTCGTATCACAATTCATAATCATAATTCATTTAACGTTTTCGCTTAGATTTGATTAATTCAAAAAGTATTTATTTCACATATTTTTATAAATAAGAAAGCCGAGTAAAAAAGATCTGATTGATATGAAATGATTGGTTTCAATATTACAAATTTAGAAAACAATAATATTAAGTTATATCTTTCCCTTTGCAGCTATAAAGAATGTTTAATTGCGTTAGTTTTTATCGTCTCACAATTCGTCCATTTCCATGCAATTGTATTTTCAATGACGCAATTCAATTTTTTCCCGCGCAAATAAATGATAATTATGTCAAGTTAAGTTTGTCGCAAACCTTTTGCTCGATAGGCTTTTACAACGGGTCTTCACAATTGAAAATGGGGTGTTTCTTCAGGATTATCTATTACAAATCGTATTGCATGTAGACTGCCAACTACAGTCTATCTTCAGATATCTTGGGTTTTGTTCGTACACAAGAGGCAGTCTACGTCCTGATCTCACGGCCCTTTTCAGAGCCATCAATCTGTCGGTGGAAGAAAGGCAATACACTTAAATAGCTCTTTTCAAAGCCACTTGATCTTCAATGGGGGGCCATGGGTAATGATTTTAACGATTCTTTCCAGAGACACCAAATCTTCAGTAGGCAATGGTCAGCCTATTTTAAAGGACTCTTTTCAAAGACACATTATTGTGAACGTGGATAAAGGGCAATATATTAATCAGATAGATAGGCAAGGGTTCGCCTACTATGAAATTCTATAGATGAGGTGAGAGAAAGTCTATGTGTAAATACTCATAATAGTTTTGTACTGAAGAAGTCAAAGCTACTCCTTACCAAAGCTTGACAGTTTCCTACTTGTTTGCACCGTCGATACCCTCTATTTTCATGATAAAAATGTGGTTTAACCATACAGCTTTGTATTCTCCCTCCCATGTAAGCGATTTCCAACCAGTTTCCATGGGTGTGAAAGAGACTAATCGATGAGCGAAGAAGGGAAGATCAAAGAACACCTTTATTTTAACTTAATACAATTTTCAGTTTTCCTGTTTCAGTCCCAAGTCTTTCCTATCTTAATACATTTCCGCGTATTCATGGTATTAATGACGTGTGTAATGATTTGAATTCCCACACCTCTTCTGACAAAAATTAAGTAATGCATGAAGAAAAAACACAATCAAAAGCAGAATATCTTTTATTTCAAAGAAACACATTAATTCATGTTCATCAAGCATAAAGAACATAAAAATGGTTAGTTACCATTTTAGCGAAACACTGGAACTAACGATACTTCTAACGGGACTTGAAACTTGTTTCGCGGTTTAATGAAAACCGCGAAATGAGTATGCATAAACTAAATCACTGTGAAGATTCAAGCTAAGTTTATAGATAAATCACTAGGGTAAAGCGAATGATCACTAACCAATCAAATGCATTGTTATTGCTTGTGCAAAAACGTACGACGTATTTGATTACATAATAGCTCCTCCTTAGCGATTGAACTATCAATTTATCATTACAGATATTTCAGTCAGTCAGAAACTTAATGGAAACCAATCAATCGGTATATCTCTTATTAAATAGGTCTATCATTTTCACTAATCCATACCCTTATAATTTGTGCAGGACGGATGAGAGATATATGGGTTTTGATTACATGTATAGCGAAATGAAAATAGTTAGCAGTCCAATCATAATGATACGAGTCGTGACCAGACAGAGAAGTAATATATATTTGATGAAGAAGATTGTTTATGAAGTACACGTAGCAGTCACGGTACTTGAGTTATACCAGGTTTCATCATGAAAATAGATTATCTTCAAATGTCAAAGTTTCAAGAATATTTTCCACGCCTACTTCAATATTATCTCCGGCTCCATATTTAGACCAAAAACATGTCACAATATTGAAAACAATAAGTGTTAGACAAGTATTATTAAGTTTCTTTGTAAAATACACTTAGATAACAGCTTGATAAACAATATAGCATCATAAACCAAATACAACACAACAACAACAACCAAAAACACAAAAGAGTATACAAAACCCAAAAAGAAATAGTATACTGTTTCCTATAATTATGATTATTTTAATATAAGTTTTTTGATTAAAAAAAACATGGTTAAGTTTGCACTCACAAAATGGTTCAAAACAGTTCAAAACTTACTTAAAGTTGTCTGAAAAAGGGAAAGAAAGGAAAAGAAATAAGAATTAAATAAAACCAGAAATTAAAGAGGGAGAGAGAGAGGTAGAGATGAGAGGGAGGTGAGAGGGTGACTGACTGAGGGAAACAACCAATATAGTAATGCCTGAAAACAGGAACAGAATGTTAAGCAACAGAGAAATTGAGAAAGTAGTTTAAGAGAATAGTCGAAATACTATTATGGTAGACATAATTTTTTATGTTTTATAAGGAAATAGGAGAATAGTGCAATAAATAATATCTCTAAAATTATTGTGTGCTTCAAGAGAATTGATTTGCCAAAAGTAGCATTAATTTCACATTGTCACACATTTAATTACATTCGGTAACATACATGTAACCCAGATATGGTGACATTGCAGTCAACATACACCTGATGTAGCTACATGCTATCTACCGTAGATCAAAATGCTTAAATTTCAACATAATCCGTGATAAGATTGGACTACAATCTACCTCGCTCGCTGAAACCCGCTATAATGTTAAGCCTTATGCAATAAGTCAAGTCATTGTTATCTCTCTGAAATTGATACTTAATCGTACTTTGTGACATACATTTAAACCAAATGTTTTGTTTTT
Organism: Amphiura filiformis; assembly: GCF_039555335.1. NCBI lineage: Eukaryota > Metazoa > Echinodermata > Ophiuroidea > Amphilepidida > Amphiuridae > Amphiura > Amphiura filiformis. Next base: position 71,589,803 of record NC_092632.1, on the reverse strand, counting down.
CAAGATGAATATATCAATCATATTTGCGCAAGATATAGGTTGTCGTTGAATGAAATTCAGAGATTGAATACTATGACCACTACTATCTCAGTATTCTACGTAAGGTGTACTCTCATTTACGCACCTTGTGAGTCACAAGTTCAAGACAATAATCCAGGTGAGCGAAAAATAGTGTAGTGTTGAAATTAAAACTTTAATTCAATATTAATAGTGTTCATGTTCATTTAACCAATTGATTCTAAGGTTTGAAATCCAGTCGAATACTAGTAATTAAATATGCAACACACTTTGCTACGTTGCGTCCGATACATTAGCCTTCGTCAGACAATTGACTACTGACGCGCAGGTCATGTCATTGCGTGTCAGAAATCAGATGCTTGACAAAGTCTAATGGCATCGGACGCAATGTAGCAAAGTGTGTTGTGTATTGTAATTCAAGTATTTTACTTAATTAAAAACTAACTAACAAGGTTGTGCGAAATGAGCAAAGCGAAAATTATTGTAGAATTGTATTGCATTATTGTCAAAACTAATCATGAAAAAATAATCATGAAGAATAAAACTAAGGGAATATTTATCTTTATTAATTGATAATTTCAAACTCGATCATTTTAATTCGTGTTCCTTTTGCGGTACGCATTTATCTCATTTATATGTAGTATAAGAATGTAAGTTTGAAAGTTTCGAGCATCTCAGACTAAATGTCTGCTAATGCAGGGCCCAAAATTTCAAAATTGGGCAAATATGTATACTCCAGGTAGCAAAACACCTGAGATATAGCAAGCTATTCTTTGTATTAATTATTTAATTATTTCCGAGCAGAATAATTTGAGACCACTTTGATCAAAATCAGAGCATGTTTTATTTTCTTTACTCCTGTGGAAAATGGTGGAGACCAAAATTTAACATTTGACCTTTATGCTTATAACTCAAGAACTGTACATCGATGATAGGTCAAACTATACTTTTTCTGAATCCTAATAATGAGAGGAATACAATAAAATGGTTGTTATCCATATTGTTAACCCTATTTTGAAATTTGAGCTTGCATTAACGGTCATTTTAGATATATGCAATTTACCATTTTCCCCCTATTTTCTTTTTTCTCCTTTTTGGACATGTTGTTCAGGAGGGTGTTTAGAGTCACTAGCAAGCAAAAACATTGATGTTCCATATTTGTCTAGGTGCACCCATTTTTGTACTTAAATTGACTAGTATCATGTATTATGCAGTATACAGGTTATGGAATTTATTTTAATGACATGTTATTAATATTTGTCGAACATTGATATCATAATGCACGTTTTGTTTCACCAGATTTTAAACGTATCATGGGTTAAAAATTAACAAAAGAGTAACAAAAGTAACACTATATCAAAAAGACCTAGTTTCCCCAAATTCCTTATCCGGTGTCATGATTGCACTAAAGCTAGTTTCTAGGTTACGTGTGAATACAAATGTGTTTACGGAATAGAACTTTAATTCGATCCTCATCAAATACTGAAATCCCATCAATACAAAAAAATACTAGATCATGGAGGATTAAATCAAAAACCCTTGGCTTTATAAGTTTCTCAAGTTTTGCGAGTAGATTTCTCAGGATTCATTACATGTATTCCATTCGGAACACAAACGCTATACAGCGTGTGATTACAGATCTGTATATAGCACAACGGTATTTTATAGGAAGTAGGTCTAAATTGTTTCGGTTCATTTGCAACGCAATACGACGTGATCTTTTCGTATTGGGAGAAGTATTCGATCAAGAAAGTAGATCTGCAAATCACATCAGTGAAAGATTCCCGGTTGTGATACACCTGATGAGTAGCGCAATCCTTTCTCCGTATCTTTCATCGTAACACACATGGTTAACTTTTAGCAAGGATTTACGCACACAGGTAAAATGATTCTACATCGTATTGTTAGCGCACGCCGAAATGTCAGTAAAAATCCCTGCCCATGAACTCCGCCCAAATAAACAGATCGTTTCGGCGGAAAGGTGTAAGGCTTAACGCCTTTTGCTGAAAATGGAAACGATGCAACAGATTTTGTAGAATGATTGACGTTTCTGGTTGCAACATGATGAAACATTTTACTGATTGAAACCTCAATTTGAAGCTTAAATTCAAACGTTAAACAAAATCTGACTCGGCATATCTCAAATTCTTCGTATATCTATGCGAGTCGTATTTATTTCTTTGTAAATTGCTTTTAGCATTCATGATGGGGTTGAGATGATTCGGAAAGTGCTAAGTCTTCATTAAGAGGCAACATCAGTCGCTTTTTACTTCACATAAGACTATCAGGTTTTGTTGTTTCGACCGTATTTCTTCTGTGCCATCCAAACAAACAAAAACACGACCTACTTTTTGACTCGACGATTAGTTCAAAGATAGCCCACACAGATACAATGTCACGATAGCCTTTTAATTTCGCATTTGGGGACGTGAATCACTGTTGCTACAGCGATCGTTTATCGCTACGCTTCGCGCAGACTGATCGCCATCTGTAACTTGTACATCACATAGCCATGATAACTGATGTTACCATTGTGTTACACATCATATACCTGTAAAGTAGGTTGTTAATTTGAACCATTCTTTTTACCTATCAACCTATTTTTATTGAAATACATGATAAAAGCTTAAAGTCCCATCACCATGATCATTATTGTTTGAATTGGACATTTATGGACACGGTTGATATTTATTAACATTAAAGCAATACTCTTTAAGTTTTCAGTGGTGTAATGGCCAAGTAATCAAATAAATGAAAACAGTAAGGTCCGATTTCTCGAAGCTTGGCTTGTGGTCAGGCTTCCTAAGCCAGCAGGCTAGCCCTACCAATGTGGATCCATTTTATTGATTTATATTTCTAGATGATGTACGATGTCAAATTGTAAGCACTGGTTTATAGGACTAATTGGGCTCAAGTCTGATGGCTCAGGAAGCCTGACCACTAGCCATGCTTCGAGAAACCGGCCCTAAGTCTATGTTTAATATTTCAATTCTGTATGAAATCGTTTTCTCCTTCGACTTTACTTCTTTATCTCATTTCCTCCATTTATTTTTCTCCTCAACCTTTACTTTCTTCCTCTTCTTCAATTTGTGTGCTTCTTCTCTTTCTCCTTTTTTCTTCTTTTTTTTTTCTTCTTCACCTCCTCTATCTCCTTTTTCCTTTCTTACTCTTCTTCTTCTTTTTCATCTTCGTCTTCTTCTCCTCCTCCTCCTCCTCCTCCTCCTCCTCCTCCTTATTGTTATTGTTGTTGTGGTTTATTATTATCCGCTCATTTTTCATCCTTATTCTTCCTCTTTTTCTTCTTTTTCTTCCCTTTCTTCTTCCTCTTTTTCATTTTCTTAACCTCTCTTTTTCCTCGTCTTCTCCTCCTCCTCCTCCTCCTCCTCCTCTTCTCTCTTCTTCTTCTTCTTCTTCTTCTTCTTCTTCTTCTTCTTCTTCTTCTTCTTCTTCTTCTTCTTCTTCTTCTTCTTCTTCTTCTTCTTCTTCTTCTTCTTCTTCTTCTTTTTCTTCTTCTTCTTCTTCTTCTTCTTCTTCTTCTTCTTCTTCTTCTTTTTTGGCTTTGCACCTCACACTAAAATCCTGGCTACGCTACTAGTACTACCTGTATTATATAGGCAAGGCTCACGAACCTGCAATCCTTGTGATATTTTCATGTAGACATATGGTTCTAATATGTCTAATGAGTGTGTCTTACGATCTCTGAGAAAATATGTAACGAATTGCTTCTGTGCAAGAAATATACCGATAAATATAATAGTTTTTGATATTATGAATATCAGATAAGCTTGTATCTTTATTAGTGAAAATGTATACATACGCATCACAATATTAATAAAGTTAGAAATAAGTTTTGAATGACAACCAACGATAGCTATACAATGCATCAATCGATCGGAATCCTGAGTCGGCGTCACAGTAATATGTTTTCCTCCAATAATATTACATTGCCAGAGTTATACGAGCTTCTACAAGAAAGCTTATGGTCTAACAACACGTACCTTTATTCTATAATTAAAAAACAAAAAATCTGGGTCTAGATGGTTTTCGGTGTCGTATGTAGCCAATAATTTACTCTGAACTAAATGCTATTGCAGCGACAGCTTCGACAAAATGTCTATCAATGCCAAAAATATGGTGTTGTTTTACTTGCTACTTATACATGAACTTGTGATGTTATTAACGCTTCTGTTGCGAAACTCACGCTATCTAGCATGGAATTTGTAGGTTTTCTGTATACTGTATAATTGTCACATTCCTATGTGTATGAAATCAGGTGAAATTGGTTGATTATAATAAGCAGCTTTTGCTCCTGCAGTATAACTAAAATTTATGTATGTTTTTTAGTCTTTTGTCTTAGTGCCTCTGGTCTGTTGTAATGGCCCTGTGTCTCTCTTAATTACGAATGGCTGATATAGGTCTTTAAATTATTTTTCTTTGTTTTGTGCTTATGTATTGATATGTAAATTAAGTAATGTAAAGTCAAGCAATGGTTAACATGGTCACAGCAACTTGTGTCAGATATGTCATTTGTTAAGAATCCAATTTTGCTCCCAAATTATTTTCAATGTAACCAAGATGTTCCCGAAATTGAGCGATATTAATAGATAATTAAATGTTCTTCTTACCACGTGAGAATATCGTTAGGGAAGAAATCAAAACTCAGCCAGCGGTTCCGTCTGGTTCCGTCCGGTTGCCACTGTTTAGAACAATAGCAACCGGATGAAACCGGCGGTCAACCTCCGGTCGAGTTTTGATTTCATCCCTTACGAAAATAAATTATACTGCTGTATACTTGGTTCGGATAACAACGAGTTCATATATTTATGAATCAAACTAGTGTATATAATATTCGGGATATAGTTGAGATAAGCTGGACGACATTAAACATGAAGTTATCAGGACATGTAATATTAGGAGAGGCTGAATACCATCTTAGAATGATATTTTAAACGCGTAATCAAGTACAGTATTACAGTCTCGGTCAAATTGACCGTGATAAGTTAAAGTAAAAGAATTGGCCATCATTAGCATAAAAAGCGAAGGAAAACAGAGCTGGAGATGGTCAAACGAAACTTAAGTAAGAAGAGGCATGAAGTGAACAAGCTAGAAGGCTAGCTCTTAGCGTGTCAAAAGGACTCAACTTTCCAAGTCCGAAAGAATACACCACTACGGCTAATCTTGTAGCCACACCAGCTTTAGGGAAGCTATACATGTAGTAAGGATACATATCAAGGGATATAAATATAATTCTGGTGAAATATTTTGGTTTTCTTTAGTATTATGGAAATGATGCGATATCAATGATATGCTTAATATGCAATAGAGAATAAACAAACATATCCTAGTTGGATACTGTTGCAAATCAGGCAAAAAGCGATTTAGTGGTTAAGTTTAAATATGTTGGAAAACTACACTTCCTTAGTGGTATGGGTTGACATGACGAGATTTTTTTTCTTTTAGCCGTCCCGTGTATACCGGTATTTCCTGCATACGCTACGACGATACATTCAAATGTCTATTCCTTTTTCCTCTATATGAAACATGGCTCCATACGGCAGCTTAATCAAGCTATTTTGTTTCAGAAATCGTATATTGTATGTCAATCATATATGTACACTTTTTTCGTCAGGCGATGGGAAATTAGATGTTCGGTTATCTTACCATAGATATTGGAATATGACCCAAACAAGATACTAAAAAACTGTTCTTGCGAGTGTGCGTTATTGGTATCTCCAAACAGGACCCGTATTAAGTGTTCTCTTGTATACACGAGATTGGTAAAGTTAGTCGAACTATCATAGTTTTCTTTACAATAACTTATTTTGTATACTTTTTTTTTTATTTTTGTAATTAAATATCATTAATCATACATATCTTGAGGTTAGATGTATGGTAATTCGGTATACATACATAAATGCAACATGCCTATGGGGTAATGCGTACTTTAGTACCGTATTTCACTTTACATTCAATTTCTAAGTGGTAGAACTACCATGTCGACATTTATCATTCCTAACAAATCAAAAAAGTGGCCCTCATATGTCCTATTTATCTTTAGTTACCTTTTATGCAAATGTAGTTGTTTTCATATGTAATTTGTTTTGTTTTACATTTGTATTAAGTTTAAGAAAGCAAGTTATCTGAGAAAGCTTGTTAAAAGCGCAAGGATTATTTGAATAAATTTCTTGCTCGATACGTTGAGACAAAGTGGTAAAGAGATGCTTGAAATACAAGTATAAGCAACTAGCCTTAAGTTATGAAACCCAGCTTATTTTGCTGTTTGTTTTCTCAAGAACTCTAGAGTATGATGTTATAATACGTTAGTGTTGGCAGAAGAATCAGACGCGATTTCAAAATTGACTAACCATTTTTCAATCAGAGAGGTCATTGATTTTAGTAAGGGGTCGTTGAGTCTAGGTCAAGATCAAGAATTAAATGCAGACAAATGTTCCATCTCATGGAATATGTCAGCTTAACTAAAAGCAAATCTTTCCGCTGACGGTTCCCATGTTGTCTTTACCTACTGTCGATATACGAAAACGGCTAAAATATCGTCGCCAACTGCGACATATACACCTGGCTGACGAAATTGCTTTTCAAGTTCGCCGTGATACGGCCAAGCGACCTGCGACGAAACCTTATCGGTCAGCGATACTCTCTCTTCTCAAGTCCGTAGTGGCGATTAACTACCTCTTTGACCATACACCTGGACAAAATGACCACTGACCAACCGTTGTGAATGTATCAGCGTTCATGTGAAACATAACATGATACACCTGAATCGAGACATGAATTCTTGAAGGGCATATTTGCCTCACAGATATGTAATGAGAATACACAGTCCATGCTGCGTGAACATACAATGTCAATGTTATGATCATGGTCATGGATTAGGTGTCCATGGTTTGAAATGATTCACGAAGTAAGTAAACATTAAAGCCAACATTGAACACAATTAAAGCGATATTGGGAGTAGTATTGTTGTTGCAGCTGAGAAAATTTTATATTACGATTATTATCTGCTCACTGTGGTTTAAATTCTGTAATCATGGTGATAGAGATTCAATTAATATCTGTCGTTTGTTATACTGTTGCAATTTCAGATTTAGGGAATTGTTTAATTTGGATATTTTGATGTTTCATGCCCATGAACTAATGTTTCAAGGAACACTTTGACCATCTTAATGAAAGCGATATACTAAATGACTTTTAAAATAAAAATCGTAGAATAGTATTTAAGATATAAATTTTATATAAATAAAGCGACAAAACATGCACGATTTGTCGCTTTATTATATAAAATGTATATCTTATATACTTATCTATGGCATATATTTGAATTTAAAGGCCATCAACTTTTAAATTATCATTAACCTTTACTAAGTAGCTTGAAAAGTCATTTAGTATATCGCTTTCATTAAGATGGTCAAAGTGTTCCTTGAAACATTAGTTTGTGGGCATGAAACATCAAAATATCCTAATTAAACAATTCCCTAAATCTGAAATGGCAATAGTAAATCAGACAACAGATATTAATTGAATCTCTATCACCATGATCACAGAATTTCTTTAGATACCACAGTGAGCCGATAATAATCGTAAATACTATTCTCATTGAATTGGTCAAAATATAGGTATCTCTTTTCCCAAATTCCTTGACGTATGGAAGTATGAGTGTATCAATAAGCCTCATCCCTATAGGCAATAACACATCCCTTTCCTGGTTTACATATTTCGAGTTAAGGTGCTTTATCTTGAGATAAGGGCTGATATTGTATGTTTACAATAATTTTTCAAGAGTGAGGGACACCGTGCTTTGAATATTCAAGAAGTCTTATTCTGTTTACGAGAAGTTATAAGCAGGTTTACAGGAACTCATCCTAGGACAAGGGGCGCATACTTTGAATACCCCAGTCTTACGAATTTAGGATAGTAAGACTGGGGTATTCAAAGTATGCGTCCCTTGACTTGGGATGAGTTCTTATAAACCTGCATTATAACTTGTGATAAGGGGTGTAGTTTCACAGCTACTCACCCCGAGACAAGGGATGTAAACTATGTAAACCTATGGTACTCCAGCCTATACCTGTTTACGATCCTAAGATCAAGTGCATTGTATTAAGATACGGGTTGATATTGTAGGTTTACAACAGTTAACGATCATAATTTGTGATACGATGCCTGATCTTGTGATAAGGGCTGTGGATTTACATACACTCATCCCGAGACTAGGGAAGCATACACCTTGAATAACCCAGCCTTTAATATTCTGCTCATAGTCCTAATTATTTTGATTTAATGTTCCTTATTTTGAGATAAATGTTATTCTATTTACAGCAATTCTGTAAAGACAAAGGACGTACGACGTAAATCATGACTGAAGAGTTCAGAATTACTTGACATGGACACCCTATTTCAAACATAGGTTCAATAGTTTAAAAAGTAGCGCATATCTCTTATTATTTTTTTTAATATTTATCAGTTATATTTTACTATATCTACACTGTATAGTTTTACAGCAACTCAGCCCAAGACAAGGCATGTAAACCATGCAAACCTACGATACTCCAGCCTTACCCCTGTTTACGATCCTAAGATCAAGTGCCTTGTAATAGGGGTTGATATTGTAGGTTTACAACAGTTTACGATCATAATTTGTGATAAGATGCCTATTCTTGAGATAAGGAATATAACTATGGATTTACAAAAAATCATCCTGAGACTAGGGAGGCACACACTTGAATAACCCAGCCTTATTCTGTTTAAAAAAAATATGTTCCTTGTTTTAATTAGATAGGGATAGGTAAACCATAACTGAAGAGTTCAGAATTGCTTTCAATTGACACCCTTCTTCAAAAATGTGAAGGTTAATTTTTGAAATTATGATTAGAAGTAGCACATATTTTCTTATTATTTTTCTTTATATTTATCAGTTATATTTGCCTATATGTCAAATTGAGAAAAATGGATATACTTTATTTATTGTAGGATACTCGCGCCGTACGCCTATTTACGATCCTAAGATAAGGGTTGATATCGAAGGTTTATAGCAACTCTCCCGAGAAAAGGGGCATAAACCTATGATAACCCAGCCGTATCACAGTTTACAATTACATGTTTACAATCGCAGTTTCGTGTTAAGGTGCCTTATCTTTTGATAAGGGTTGTCACTGTAGTTTTACAGTAACTCACTCCGAGACAAAGAACACATACCTTGTATGACCAAGCCTTATTCTGTTCAAGATCCTAATTTTGAGTTAATGTTCCTTGTATCTTGAGATAAGGGCTATTACTCTATTTTACATCAACTCTTCCCGAGACAAGGGACGTAAACCATGTGAACTTAGGATATTCCCGGTACGCCTGTTTACGGTCCTAAGATAAGGAACATCCTAAGATAAGGTACCTTGATGTACGCCTGTTTACGATCCTAAGATATAAGATGTACTGAGATAATGATTGATAGGTTTACAGCAATATCGCAGTTTTATTCAAATAATTTTGTGATAAGGTGCCTTATCTTTTGATAAGGGCTGTCACTGTCGTTTTACAGCAACTCTCCCGAGACAAGGGGCATAAACCTATGATAACCCAGTCGTATCGTAGTTTACGTATATAATTTCGTGATAAAGTGCCTTATCTTTTGATAAGATCTGTCAATAGTTTTTCATACAGTAACTCATACCGAGACAAGGGACACATGCTTTGAATAACCAAGCCGTATCCTAATTTCGAGTTGAGGTGTCCTATCTTGAGATAAGGGGTAACATACGAATTTATTAAGCAACAAAGAAAAATGTTTACATGGATAATTTGGAAAAACATTAGTACTGGAAGCCATACAAATTTATTCATAAGGAGCTTAACAGAATTAGTTAACTAGTAAATTAGGAGAGCCGTTGATGATCTCGTTTTATGTATTAACGCAATTCTATTCCTTGACGAAATGACCTTAACGTGTTACAAGAATAAAACCCTTTCCCCTCATTCAAACCCAAAGGGCTCGCTCACTTGAAACTCAGATTATCATACACGTGTCACTGAGTATTAACAGTTAAGGTAATATCATATTTTTTTATTAATTTCTCGTAAATTTACATTAATAGTACATGTCTATGGACAACAGTCATCACAATGCATCGATGAAAAAAGAAACGTCCAATCCCCTTAGAGATCTGAAAAGCGTAGAAGTTCAATCTCGTCCTAAGGGATTTTCCTCTATACCGTAGACGATGCATGAAGAGAAATCAAAAGAGCTCTGGCTCTCAAAACGGCAAAAAGGAATAAGATGAAAAATAAAAGCATCTCGCTAGGCTTTTAATGTTACCCGATCGCTCCACAGCTTGACTATATTTTATAAGTTCTCTATCACGGCATAATGACTTGGACATGATCATTAGGCAAGATCAGTTTACACAAGAAGTACTCATCAAAATGGTTAGTGCATGGAGAGAACGTTTTTTGTCAGATTCCGTTGAGGAAGTCCAATAGTCAGTTTGTGCACGCGGCGCGAGGTACTTTGCCGTATCTTATGCCCGTTGTGGCGGCTACTTGTAATCCAAGCTTGGGCTTATTTTGATTTAGATTTAACTGAAATTTTACTTTACTAAATAATCGATATTGCTTTAAAACATATTGTAATTGTTTGTTGTTTGCCGGTTGGTTTACATGTCATATATATAAAAACTGTTATTCAACTTATTACAAGTCATCGAACTTGTATTATTATTACTTATTCAACATGTTCATGTCCAATGCGTTTTTAACATTAGCTCCTTGTGTAACTTTAAAGCAGCTACTGCAACTATATAAAAACGAACAACAGCAACAGCAAGTTACAGGGTGACCATTGAAGTCGAGCACTGTTCTGTATGGTTTGTCCACTATGCTTGTATGTATTAAAAATCTAATTATATTATGTATCTTCTTTTTTTATTATTAAAGACAAAATATGATTGATAAGACAATTAGAAGACCATCAACATGTATCGTAATCTTATTCCTTTTTTCTACATAATGTCGTCGAAGCATATAACCATTACCAGCATTTATTGGTATACCTCTTCAGATAATGCATGGTACGTAATATGACGGACTCTCACGACCAGAGGATGCAATATCAAGGATGGGTCTATATGATGCAACCCAACAGGCAGATGACATCGGAGAACTCTCTAGAGGAAACGTCAGTATCCTGACATCGGGCAGAAATATTGTTTCCGGGAATTGTGTCAGAGACTACGTGGCTGGTATACATATTTCGAGAGTTTGTTGCAAACATATACTCATTTATTGGGGTACTACACCCCTCGATAAATTTGTGTCTATTTTTGCATTTTTCTCAAAAACTAATAACACAGTGGTAACAAAAGTTTAACAAAATGTATATTATAGGGGCAAGGAATCCAGTTACTGCACTGGAATTTCGGTGACCCAAGACAAGCGGTTCGTTATTTATGATAAGAAATAAGGTACCGCTTGGATGTACCTCATTTCCTATCATATATACTGAATCGCTTGTCTTGAGTCACTGAAATTTCAGTGTAGTAATTAGATTCCTTGCCCCAATAATATACATAACTTTTGTTACCAGTGTGTTATTATTTTTTGAGAAAAATGCAAAAATAGTCACAAATTTTTCACAGGGGTGTAGTACCCCCTTAAGTGATGATTCGTATACTTTTGGGGGTCATTGTTGATTTAAAAATAAATAAAAAGATATGGTGTACTTTTTTGAGCCACTTTAAGTTTTAAAAATGTGTATTTTCATATTAATTTGTCTGATTATATGTGATGGTACGTTTTGTAATATTAATATTTGTTTCATATATCTATAAAATGTTGTAAATCATTCAGATTGATGACAAATAAGTTCTTTTCGCATTTTGAGCTCTTTAGAAAAGTTTGTTGTAATTGCTGAGTCATTAACCAACGTAAGCAAAATAATTCCAGTCTTCTGGACTAACGTTTGTGATAGTTACAGTATCACACCATATCCAAGGTGCACCATCAGGCTCACTGATCTTGTGTATGCTTGTGGTTAGTGCACCATGACGGTATATTATTGTTACGTGATGAGATACCGTTATTAACAATAACACGTAATCACGGTTCAAAAACCACAAGCCGACACAAGATCAGTCGACCTGACGATGCACCTTGAATGTGGTACGGTACTGTAGCTTTCAGAAGCGTTAGTCCAGAAGACTAGAATTATTTTGTTTATATCTGGTTAATGTCTTACCAATTACTACAAAGTTTTCTAAACAGCTCAATATGCGAAAGAACTTCGTCAACAAGTACTGAAATAAACATTGTCCATACTATCAGCAAATTATTTTATTTCACAGATAGCCAGAGGACAGATGCGGCTAGAATGCAGAAGCTACTAGACAAGAGGCAGATGACATCGGAGAACTCTTGCTATAGGAAAAGCCAGTATCCTGGAATATAGCCATGGAGACATCATTATTTCCTGTAATTATCTGTGGGACTCTACTCTACTCTAATTGAATCTCTATCACCATGATCACAGAATTTCTTTAGATACCACAGCGAGCCGATAATAATCGTAAATACTATTCTCATTGAATTGGTCAAAATATAGGTATCTCTTTTCCCAAATTCTTTGACGTATGGAAGTATGAGTGTATCAATAAGCCTCATCCCTATAGGCAATAACACATCCCTTTCCTGGTTTACATATTTCGAGTTAAGGTGCTTTATCTTGAGATAAGGGCTGATATTGTATGTTTACAATAATTTTTCAAGAGTGAGGGGACACCGTGCTTTGAATATTCAAGAAGTCTTATTCTGTTTACGAGAAGTTATAAGCAGGTTTACAGGAACTCATCCTAGGACAAGGGGCGCATACTTTGAATACCCCAGTCTTACGAATTTAGGATAGTAAGACTGGGGTATTCAAAGTATGCGTCCCTTGACTTGGGATGAGTTCTTATAAACCTGCATTATAACTTGTGATAAGGGGTGTAGTTTCACAGCTACTCACCCCGAGACAAGGGATGTAAACTATGTAAACCTATGGTACTCCAGCCTAACCCCTGTTTACGATCCTAAGATCAAGTGCATTGTATTAAGATACGGGTTGATATTGTAGGTTTACAACAGTTAACGATCATGATTTGTGATACGATGCCTGATCTTGTGATAAGGGCTGTGGATTTACATACACTCATCCCGAGACTAGGGAAGCATACACCTTGAATAACCCAGCCTTTAATATTCTGCTCATAGTCCTAATTATTTTGATTTAATGTTCCTTATTTTGAGATAATGTTATTCTATTTACAGCAATTCTTCCTGAGACAAAGGACGTACGACGTAAATCATGACTGAAGAGTTCAGAATTACTTTAAATGGACACCCTATTTCAAACATAGGTTCAATAGTTCAAAAGTAGCGCATATCTCTTATTATTTTTCTTTATATTTATCAGTTATATTTTACTATATCTACACTGTATAGTTTTACAGCAACTCAGCCCAAGACAAGGCATGTAAACCATGCAAACCTACGATACTCCAGCCTTACCCCTGTTTACGATCCTAAGATCAAGTGCCTTGTAATAGGGGTTGATATTGTAGGTTTACAACAGTTTACGATCATAATTTGTGATAAGATGCCTATTCTTGAGATAAGGAATATAACTATGGATTTACAAAAAATCATCCCGAGACTAGGGAGGCACACACCTGAATAACCCAGCCTTATTCTGTTTAAAAAAATATGTTCCTTGTTTTAATTAGATAGGGATAGGTAAACCATAACTGAAGACAATTAGTAGGTTTTTAGCGGGTTCGCCGTCGGACAAGTTTAGAACTGTCAAGCTTTCGTCAGGAGTAGCTCTGACTTCTTCAGGACAAAGTACCTAAGAATGAGACATGTAGACCGCCCCTTGTCTACTGATGACTCTGAAAAGAGCCGTTTGCTGAAGACTGCCCCTTGTCAACAGACACTAGCAGATCTCGCCTATCTGCTGATTTTGTAAGTTTTGGTGGCTCTGAAAAGAACCGTTCAATGAAGACTGCCCCTTGTCTACAGAGAACTAGCAGATCTCGCCTATCTGCTAATATAAAGGTTTGGTGGCTCTGAAAAGAGCCGTTTGCTGAAGACTGCCCCTTGTTTCTGCTTGTTTCTGTTGACAAGGGGCAGTCTTCAGCAAACGGCTCTTTTCAGAGCCACCAAAACTAAAAATATCAGCAGATAGGCAAGATCTGCTTGTTTCTGTAGACAAGGGGCAGTCTTCAGCAAACGGCTCTTTTCAGAGCCACCAAAACCTTTATATTAGCAGATAGGCGAGATCTGCTAGTTCTCTGTAGACAAGGGGCAGTCTTCATTGAACGGTTCTTTTCAGAGCCACCAAAACTTACAAAATCAGCAGATAGGCGAGATCTGCTAGTTTCTGTTGACAAGGGGCAGTCTTCAGCAAACGGCTCTTTTCAGAGTCATCAGTAGACAAGGGGCGGTCTACATGTCTCATTCTTAGGTACTTTGTCCTGAAGAAGTCAGAGCTACTCCTGACGAAAGCTTGACAGTTCTAAACTTGTCCGACGGCGAACCCGCTAAAACCTACTAATTGTTATGAATTCCCGTCGTAAAAGCCTATCCCACAACATAACTGAAGAGTTCAGAATTGCTTTCAATTGACACCCTTCTTCAAAAATGTGAAGGTTAATTTTTGAAATTATGATTAAAAGTAGCACATATTTTCTTATTATTTTTCTTTATATTTATCAGTTATATTTGCCTATATGTCAAATTGAGAAAAATGAATATACTTTATTTATTGTAGGATACTCGCGCCGTACGCCTATTTACGATCCTAAGATAAGGGTTGATATGGAAGGTTTATAGCAACTCTCCCGAGAAAAGGGGCATAAACCTATGATAACCCAGCCGTATCACAGTTTACATGTTTACAATCGCAGTTTCGTGTTAAGGTGCCTTATCTTTTGATAAGGGTTGTCACTGTAGTTTTACAGTAACTCACTCCGAGACAAAGAACACACACCTTGTATGACCAAGCCTGATTCTGTTCAAGATCCTAATTTTGAGTTAATGTTCCTTGTATCTTGAGATAAGGGCTATTACTCTATTTTACATCAACTCTTTCCGAGACAAGGGACGTAAACCATGTGAACTTAGGATATTCCCGGTACGCCTGTTTACGGTCCTAAGATAAGGAACATCCTAAGATAAGGTACCTTGAGGTACGCCTGTTTACGATCCTAAGATATAAGATGTACTGAGATAATGATTGATAGGTTTACAGCAATATCGCAGTTTTATTCAAATAATTTTGTGATAAGGTGCCTTATCTTTTGATAAGGGCTGTCACTGTCGTTTTACAGCAACTCTCCCGAGACAAGGGGCATAAACCTATGATAACCCAGTCGTATCGTAGTTTACGTATATAATTTCGTGATAAAGTGCCTTATCTTTTGATAAGATCTGTCAATAGTTTTCCATACAGTAACTCATACCGAAACAAGGGACACATGCTTTGAATTACCAAGCCGTATCCTAATTTCGAGTTGAGGTGTCCTATCTTGAGATAAGGGGTAACATACGAATTTATTAAGCAACAAAGAAAAATGTTTACATGGATAATTTGGAAAAACATTAGTACTGGAAGCCATACAAATTTATTCATAAGGAGCTTAACATAATTAGTTAACTAGTAAATTAGGAGAGCCGTTGATGATCTCGTTTTATGTATTAACGCAATTCTATTCCTTGACGAAATGACCTTAACGTGTTACAAGAATAAAACCCTTTCCCCTCATTCAAACCCAAAGGGCTCGCTCACTTGAAACTCAGATTATCATACACGTGTCACTGAGTATTAACAGTTAAGGTAATATCATATTTTTTTAAATTAATTTCTCGTAAATTTACATTAATAGTACATGTCTATGGACAACAGTCATCACAATGCATCGATGAAAAAAGAAACGTCCAATCCCCTTAGAGATCTGAAAAGCGTATAAGTTCAATCTCGTCCTAAGGGGATTTTCCTCTTATACCGTAGACGATGCATGAAGAGAAATCAAAAGAGCTCTGGCTCTCAAAAAAAAAAAAAGGAATAAGATGAAAAATAAAAGCATCTCGCTAGGCTTTTAATGTTACCCGATCGCTCCACAGCTTGACTATATTTTATAAGTTCTCTATCACGGCATAATGACTTGGACATGATCATTAGGCAAGATCAGTTTACACAAGAAGTACTCATCAAAATGGTTAGTGCATGGAGAGAACGTTTTTCGGCAGATTCCGTTGAGGAAGTCCAATAGTCAGTTTGTGCACGCGGCGCGAGGTACTTTGCCGTATCTTATGCCCGTTGTGGCGGCTACTTGTAATCCAAGCTTGGGCTTATTTTGATTTAGATTTAACTGAAATTTTACTTTACTAAATAATCGATATTGCTTTAAAACATATTGTTATTGTTTGTTGTTTGCCGGTTGGTTTACATGTCATAAAAAAACTGTTATTCAACTTATTACAAGTCATCGAACTTGTATTATTATTACTTATTCAACATGTTCATGTCCAATGCATTTAACATTAGCTCCTTGTGTAACTTTAAAGCAGCTACTGCAACTAAAAACGAACATCAGCAACAGCAAGTTACAGGGTGACCATTAAGTCGAGCACTGCTCTGTATGGTTTGTCCACTATGCTTGTATGTATTAAAAATCTAATTATATTATGTATCTTCTTAGTAAAATAAAACTGAAACTGAATTATTAAAGACAAAATATGATTGATAAGACAATTAGAAGACCATCAACATGTATCGTAATCTTATTCCTTTTTTCTACATAATGTCGTCGAAGCATTATAACCATTATCAGCATTTATTGGTATACCTCTTCAGATAATGCATGGTACGTAATATGACGGACTCTCACGACCAGAGGATGCAATATCAAGGATGGGTCTATATGATGCAACCCAACAGGCAGATGACATCGGAGAACTCTCTAGAGGAAACGTCAGTATCCTGACATCAGGCAGAAATATTGTTTCCGGGAATTGTGTCAGAGACTACGTGGCTGGTATACATATTTCGAGAGTTTGTTGCAAACATACTCATTTAAGTGATGATTCGTATACTTTTGGGGATCATTGTTGATTTAAAAATAAATAAAAAGATATGGTGTACTTTTTTGAGCCACTTTAAGTTTTAAAAATGTGTATTTTCATATTAATTTGTCTGATTATATGTGATGGTACGTTTTGTAATATTAATATTTGTTTCATATATCTATAAAATATTGTAAATCATTCAGGTTGATGACAAATATAAGTTCTTTTCGCATTTTGAGCTCTTTAGAAAAGTTTGTTGTAATTGCTGAGCCATTAACCAACGTAAGCAAAATAATTCCAGTCTTCTGGACTAACGTTTGTGATAGTTACAGTATCACACCATATCCAAGGTGCACCATCAGGCTCACTGATCTTGTGTATGCTTGTGGTTAGGGCACCATGACGGTATATTATTGTTACGTGATGAGATACCGTTATTAACAATAACACGTAATCACGGTTCAAAAACCACAAGCCGACACAAGATCAGTCGACCTGACGATGCACCTTGAATGTGGTACGGTACTGTAGCTTTCAGAAGCGTTAGTCCAGAAGACTAGAATTATTTTGTTTATATCTGGTTAATGTCTTACCAATTACTACAAAGTTTTCTAAACAGCTCAATATGCGAAAAGAACTTCGTCAACAAGTACTGAAATAAACATTGTCCATACTATCAGCAAATCATTTTATTTCAAAGATAGCCAGAGGACAGATGCGGCTAGAATGCAGAAGCTACTAGACAAGAGGCAGATGATATCGGAGAACTCTTGCTATAGGAAAAGCCAGTATCCTGGAAGATAGCCATGGAGACATCATTATTTCCTGTAATTATCTGTGGGACTCTGCTTGTGGTAGGGTTCATAAGTATATACAATAAGTGAACGTCTCAAATTTTAATCGTAATAAAATGTTTTAAACGTTTCTCACGAATACGATACGTTACTATTGGAACATTAAACTGCTCTCTGAAGTTTCAAAATCTATCTGTTCATGGTTAGTTCATACCACTAATCTCTATAATTCAAAATATCTTTTACAAAGACCTTAAGATTGCTTTAATAACCCTATAAATGATTGATAAAACAAAACAAACAAACAAAAAACCGTTTCAACCGATGAAACTGATAATCGCGTCTTCAGTACAATTCCCAACATCATATATTACAAGTAATTTTAGTGAGATGGTTCTGATTCAATCACAGCGATGTGTGAGCACATCCTGAGGTTAACCGTCATGTATGCTCTTTAAAACCCACGCAACCTGGCAACGGAATCGATTTTTAATCAGTCAATCCGACTGATATGATCTAAAACGCTTGCTACATCAGTCAACACCATTTTTCTTACACACGAGAAGGAAAGAGCTTCAAAGAAGAGCCGCCAGTTTACGGACGGTCTTTGCATCACTTTGACATCATTGTGTATGGGTATCTTTTCTACCAGTGCCGATCCATGGATAGCCGAGAGCCGTTGAAGGTCAACGGGCTGCATTTAGGGATCACCCCTTATTTACGTATGCGTTAAAGGTTATGTTGGCGAAAGAAGGATTCTTTAATTAAGTGGGAATCTTTCATCCTGGAAAATATTGACAAGATTAGTAAACTCTGCTTAGCTACCTTTTAATTTACTTCATGGTGTATCAAGGTATCAATGATATGCCAGTTGTTCTGCTTTACTATCATTTTGCGAACAAAGTTTCCTTCTTTAGAGACCACGCCAGTATTAAAAGTTTGGCAATTTGGTATCACATGATATCGTCTTCTCTATGTCGATAATTCTCCCGTCTTCAATGTAAGAAAACATACTAAAATAATGAGAGTGATCTGCAAAACCCTCAGAGACATGTGCATTTGATACAGCTTTAACCAATGGAGAAGTATTCTTAAATGTTTTAACATCACCATCATCAGGAATATCAAACTAAGAAAATAAACATTATATTTCAGAAAATAAAGACTCCTCTTGCCACACTGGGTTTGGATGTCAATCATATCCATGTTTAACACTTTAAACGCGTCGCAGTAAGATAAGAAGAAAAAGAAAAAAAGTTTTAACATCTTTTACAGCGATTTGAAAATTACTTTTTGCTTTGTGAATTAACGAAGTGGGTAACTTTGATATATCGCGACGAATGCATCCAAATTAGTCCAAACATGTTAAGTCTTGTTAGGGGCGTTTTTCGTATTGGCTCGGGTTTTGTGATGGCTGTAAGTAGCTTATAGATAAGTAAAGGTGATATGTTTGAAAAGTATAAGGCGGGCCAACCGCGTACATCGCGTTAAATTACCTTCAGGTTATGTGTTGCAACCCCGGGTTCCTAAAACGTCGCCTGTTTCGCCTATAGTATCATTCTCAACTTGTTGAGAGGAAAAATGAGATAAAATCTAGTGTTATTCCTAACCATTTGATCCATGAAAAGAGAGACTTGTAGAAAAGAGACAGAAAAGTCACTTGTGAACATTATAGTTGTTAGGTTTGAAGTAGTAATAAAAGACTTTGAAGGGCTTGGCAAAACTCTTGGTGACTCACGCAAGGGCATGCATCATCGGCTGGTTTCCGGTGTCGTTTTCGCCAAGTGTTTGCCACTGGAGAAAATGAGATGCGCAATGAGCTTATTGTTACCATGTATCACATCTTAAGTAAAAGAAATCACAGTGTCGTATCTAGAGTCGCTTAGAATCGGGTATCATTGTGTATTCTAAGACGAGAAATCTGATCTAAAATAATCCACATCTACACCCTCTTAGAGAAAAGGGCACCAAAGGTACGACCCAAGTCGCGCAGAATTAAGGTGATTTGTTCTCACTATCCTTGATTGCATTCGTAAATAGATTTATTTCGTATGTTAATTCGCTTACACGTCTTGTAATTTGTTTTAAAATGAGCAATGTATTTGTGAAGATTGATTAAATTTAATTGATAGAAGCATGTATATTTTTCTTTCATGCATGTACAGACGTGATTTCAATTTCACTGTACAGTGTTTTCTTTAGACTATAATATAAGTTTTCCCTCTTGTTTGACAAGAGAAACAAAATGGCAAACCATGGATCGTTGACTTCAAGACACTATGTCGGGTAATTATCGGGACCCTAAGTTGATCAAATTTCGTCTTTTCCCCTGTCTGACAATCCCCTTAGGGACACGCGTGCGTTGTGTCGCTGACGTGCCCTGGGGGTGAAAAAGCAAACATCTTATACGTTCCCGCCCGCGCTTCACTGAAGAAAAAAAACCGACAGAAGAATGGTAACGCGAAACGCGCTGATGCTTCGATCGATACATTTCTTCAAATTTGCGAGAACTGTATCCACTGTAAGCAAAGGGCAGGTTTTAGCGTAATGATGCGTATATTGATACGAAGACAGGTTGATTTGTGTACAGATTAAATAACGAGTTTGATATTGGGGGTGTGAAGTATGAATCGATTGTTGGTCAACTCAAAGTGTCCGATTCTGAGTAGATTACATAAAAACCCTGATATGCTCCAGGTCAAAATCTATATGAAGTGGGAGTGAAAGATAAAACAGAAGAATGGTTGTTTTAAAATAAACGTTAAAAAAGCGTTTAGTGGTAAAGGTGCAGCTCTACTTCAGAGTTGAAGATAATGATTCTTTTTAGGACATTAGATAAGATAACATGATCTCAAACATGACTACAATTCACTTGACTCCAATCGACAGGTGGCAACTTAACATAAGATAAATTATTACACAATGGTAGTGCGAGATGTGGAAAAACTACATTATTGTTCACAGATTTGCCGTATCTCTGATGTTTACTTGCACCGTTGGTGTGCAAGTTCGAATTTATTACAGTTTTTCTTACTTTATTCTTTTTGTTTTGAAGTAATGGTAGATTTGTGTGTTAGAGGTAGTATCATCCTTATAGCAAGGAGGTTAAGTGGATATATCAAGGTAAAGATTATTGATATACCACATTTGTGGAATAGTACCTTTATTTGCTGTAGGTTCATTTCTATTATAATATTTTTCTCACAAAATACGGGTTGGCGTTCTGTTGGTATAATAATTCAAATTCTTCCTGAATCAAGCTCGCATATGCTCCACCCCTTCCCTTCATTTAAAAAAGAAGAAGCAAAAACAAAAAACAAACAAAAACAAACAGAAAACGTTTACCTTTGATATGGACAAAAAAAATTAGTTGCTAAAAATAATTGGAATATTTATCGTGAAAAATGTGTTCGCCTTAACCGAACCATCTTAGATACATTTCTTTTTTCTTCCCATTAAGTCGAACATAACCAATGATTAAAACCACACTAGATATATATACAACATGTAGGGGAATGTTAGTGTGTGCTACAGTATGCCATGCAATTTAGTAAATGTAATTTCCACTAAGTCTCCTACCCTATAGGTAACATTATCCAAATTAGTAAATGGCATAGACGGCTATTTTTAGTGAATCCCAAAAGTATTGGAAAACCAATATAGCCTAGAGTCCTTGCAATTTTACCTGGTTGTAACAAAGATAAGTATGGGTATAAATTTTCTCATTTGACCAATTTTAAACCACTATAGCATTTTAAATGACACCTTATATATGATATAGTAGTGTATTGCTTGACGTTAATAAACACCCTATAAATTTGAAACTAAAAGACTCGGGAGAGACGGTGTAATTCCACTATTAAATGAACACCGATAGGAGATACATCGTTAGGGAAATCTATCAGAAAACAACCACGGTCTATAACGCAATTAATAAGAAATATGAGAAATGGATCTATTTCGTTACTCCAAAATTACAAGCATTTGGTGGAAAATACTATAGTCTCGGATTATTCTCTCCAGAGTGAAACCAAAGAGGAGATTGACATTGCGTTACCTTCATATATTCTTTATACGGTGTTGAAAGTTTGTGTCCTTATAACAGATATCCGTCAGCAGACAGAAAGCAAGATAGAGACTCACTGATACGGAACAAAATATGACTGTAAAATGATGTTGTGTTTTTTTAATTTCCTTCAAAAAGACCTTGAAATCCATAGATTTCCTTTTGCCATAACTAGTATTTTTCTGACATTTTTGAACATTTATGGAATCGATATTAATTAACCGCTCTGATTTCAATATCTGATGTCATAATTTTGTATTTTTTATTGCTATTATTTACATGGACAGTTAAGATGTGAACCCAGACTTTTGTGGAAAACTACTTTGTATTACATGTAAAATAAAACTGTTAATATATGTGACCGTACACCACGAATAAGCCGTAAATGTCCTCAATTGTATTCTGAGTTACAGTGTAAAATGGGCATGAAGGTCATATTCATAGGTATTTCAATTTGGTGCTACGTGTATCTCATTAAATGAGGTACACGTAGCACCAAATCGAGGTACCTATGAATACGACCTTCATGCCCATTTTACACTGTAACTCAGAATACAATTGAGGACATTTACGGCTCATTCGTGGTGTATGGTCACATATTACCAGAAATATACTAAACTTTTTTCCAGAAAATATATACTTGCTAGCTTAATATGAGAGAGTATAAAGTGTTGATTTACATGTTTGAATGAGTAATTAAACACGTAAATTGGACACGAAACAACTGATTCATTTGTGGTAGGACCACAAGAGATCATTTTAGCAGAAAACCGCCACTTTTGCTCACTCTTTAATTGCCTAAAGCTTTTAAGAAAATTGGTCTTATAAAATAAATATAACAATAGGTTAAAATACACATTTCAAAAATAATGTATGGGAGCAAGTAATGAATATCATTGCTAGTGTTATATGTCTGGAAGTCTGGTCAAAACATAGTTAAGTAAGGATGTTGAGGTAAATTTAAACTGGTCACACAACTTAAGAAAAAATTTGACTTACTCAAATTTTCGTCCGTCATCCGACGAGACTTTTTCAAGAGTGGTTGACTGGAGTTAAGTAAGTTTTGAGTAAATATTTCACCCAAATTATTCTGGCATTCATACTACCAAAATAAACCACAGCCATAATTATACCAATAAACTAATATGGACGATATTTGATGCCAGTATGGTATTTACGAAATCAAAAATTAACCACAAAGCAAATAATCGTAATCTTGATCGACATAATTTTCAATTAAAATTTTAAACTTGAATAGTATAATATATAAAAAATGGTATGCGTCTCATATATATTAAAGTTTTCAATCCCATCAATTGAAAACCAATTTAACCCCTGCAGAATTAATGCTGTGGTCCCCCGTTGGTAGGGCCTATTGTGTGATTTTGTGTACTGTTGCTAAGTCGCGTGGTACACAGGCGTTGTTTTGCATTCCGATCATTTCTTGTTTCGTCATTATTTTGTCAGATTCAACAAGACTAGGTTGTGTTTAAAAAATTTTCTTTCGGAAGTTTTTTAGTGAACATATTTTTACAATTTAACCATCGTTCATAATAAGTAGTAATCCCAGTAGTTTTATATATTAATTTGGTTAGTGTAATTACAATATTACGTGGAAAAATACAACAAAATCTGTGCGGCGGTTTGGAATTCAGTTCAAGAACTTTGAGTGGAACATTGGGGAGAAAAGTAGGTATGCCTACCACCAGCTGGACTTAAAAGGATCGAATTTTATGTCTATTTGCACTATCACCGAGCATCTCGCCAGGTGCATGATGGCTGATAATTCATCAGTTATTGAAGTGCGATCATAGGCTGTAGTATGATAGTTCCAGTTTGGACTCCTTTCTACGACTCCTAAGTCTTTTTTACGTGAACGGAAAATCGATGTTTAATTGAGTTTACGCACGAAACAACCAGCTGCAGCAAGGAGTATTAAAAGTCATCAATATGAGTGGAAATTGTGACATTGGCTGAGATTCTCTTAATATTTTTGTTGTAAAATAATAAATATTTGGAAAAAAACTAACCCGAGTGATAGAGGCGAAGTTGCTGGTATACATGCGGTATGTGACAATTCTACGTGAACGGGTCACCCAGCAAATGCAATTCAATGACCAAGCAAGGTGTCCGTCGGCCGTCATCCGGCAGAGGTGTTGAGATCCGAGTTGAGATCAAGATGACGAGTTGATTTGGTGAGAAATTTGCTTTATAATCAATCCCGGGTTTTAGTAGTAAAGCCTAAAGGTAGAGCACATTTGTAAAAAATGGGCATTGGAAGTAATAACATTGGATCGCCTGAGTGCGATTTATTTTAATAATTTCACTTCACAAAAAGGAGTTTAAACTTTTTTCAAACTGTGAGATTCGCAAAAGCAGAACGCAAAACCAGGTTGCCAAAAAATTTCTGCTTGATTTGCTGGCCAAATAATCGAAGTCTCCAAAAATTCTTTTAATTTGGTTTATGGAACAGGAAACTATCTGAAGTCGCGGGAGACAAATATTGTAAAGTCGCAAAAAATTGTCCTTAATCATTGGTTTTGAGACAGGAAATTGTCAAAAGTCGCGAAAATAAATAAATAATATTTTTTTTCAAAATTCGCCCAATTGGGCTACCAAATCGCGGGTTTGGCAATACTTAATGGCGGTCTCGATGATTGAGTAAATTCTTTACCGTCAATCAGTCCTGGGGATTATGCAAATAGCCAATTTCTATGGCGCGTTATCAACCCCATAGATTAAATGGTCAAACCCATTTACGAAATTACGAGAAATTACATCAGTAATTCATTAATGAGATGACGTCATTCGAACATGTACCACGTATACAAAGATATTTACATTGTTGAATGCGATATCAAGTTGTGTTCGAAACGAAATTTGAGTGCCAATAAAGAGCAGTTATGATTTAAAATGTTTATTATTTAGTTTAAATTTGGGTTTCCACATATAATTTGCATCGTTCACAAAATGTATCAACTTAATTGTAAGTAAAGCATCGGACTTCTGCAGGATGAAATAGGCGCGTGGTATAGGTTGCAGAATTCGACATGCTTGATTTTCTAGAATCCATGGACGGGAAAGATCGAATCACTTCCCTGGTTAAAAACACATGGATCAGAAACAACAACCGTGGGTGGTCAAAACCCTTTATATAATCATGCTGATGCACGGCGTGCCTGGTTTTAGTTGAAAACAAACTGTATTGTTGTGGCTGCAATATCCGGGCATTGTAGGGATTATAAAATAATCCCAGTGTTTCAGTCCTGAAAAGGTTAAGATGCGGAGCCATGCGAGGTGTGCTGTGACTCCTGCTTTGCATAAAACATATAAAATGCCTCTGCTTTGTCCAATCGTGGGACAGGAGTCATTCACAGGCCGCGCTTGGGAGGCGTTGGCGTTTTTTCGGTAACTAGTGTCGGGAAAATTTACAAGCAGTTTGTATTCCCATCCGAAGTAAAAAATAATAATAATAAAATAAGATAAAATCTTTGCGTCCATTTACATCAGTGAATAGAGCACAAGCTTTTGCTGATACAAGCGGCAGCCAAAAATCAGTCAATCAATAAATATGAATAGTGCTCCAAGTTTTTTGCTGATACAAGCGACATCTAAAAATCGTGCAATAAATAAATAAATAAAATGAAATAAAATGAAAAAAAATAAATAAATAAATAAATAAATAAATAGCCTATGGGCATATAAATAAATGGGAAAAATATATATATTAATCAAAAATTATATATAGCCTATGGGCATATAAATAAATAAATAAATAAATAAAAATTATAGCCTCGGGGCATATGAATAAACGAAAAAATTAATAAATAAATTGAAAATAATATATAGCCTATGGGCGTATTAATGAAAAAAAAAAAAAAAAGTTTCTGGTAGGGCATATATGGTAGCCAGTCACTCCGTGTGGAGACACGCTCCGGTCCTGATGGGACCAGGCTCAAACAAAATGTTCAAGCCAGCGTTAAAAAGCCTATAAACATACTGGCCTATATGCAAAGAGACGTGAAAAACTAATTTGAAGAACAAGAACAAGGAAAGGGGGTGTCACATCCAGACTTTGCAAGATAAAAGTGACACGAACGCTGATATAAATAATCTGTTTACATTTATATAGTAGGCATTTTGATCTGCCAAGATCGTAAACAAGTGTTGTGCGATATGCAATATAGTAACATCGCTTGCGGTGCATTAGTGATGCGCGGTATATGATATCCTGGATATTACAAGTGGGATATTCGTGAATCATTTAGTCTGATTAAATAATGTTAGTGGCTTTTGAAAAAGCTTGAAATTACTGGAAGTCAAATTTTGGTTGGATTTTCATAAAAATTCCTGGACAATTGTTTAAAGCAATCGGTAAGGGTTAGGATAGGTGAACAGATTTCCTTTTTGGCGTAAAATACTAACATCGAAGGGCAGCATTATTATTTAACAATTTTGGAGGTCGTATATACCTGTAAATTACAGAAAATATTAACAGTGAGTGGCAGCCCTATAATTTAACAATTGGGAGATCGTTTTATGGGTTTTCTGACATATGCATAGGTGTTGGCACACAATGTCATCGACCCTATATCTTCATAGCAGAAATCGCCATGGTAGGTTGAATCCACAGCCACGATTGGCCATTTGGTTCAGACCTTTGAAGCTCTTTGAGACGAATAATTAGTCGAGGGACATGACTAAGGCTACTCACAATAGCGGGGTAATTGATCTTGGTTTTGCGTGAATAAGCTTGTATACCCCATTGAAGTCAATGGTTCGACTTTTATACTGCCTAGTAGTGAGTGCAGCTGTACTACACGATGTAGTCCATACAGGACCAACGCAATATAAAATTAGAGTTTTGGTCCGATTTTGAGTTCAAAGCGCATGGCCAATTTTCAAAGCGCATTCTAGCGACCATCATATCTGTTCAACACGTATTTTTCAAGTGTATGAGACCACATCTGGTTTCTTGAGAAAAATTCATTTACGGGAGATATTCATCATTTTCTAACCCGGTATCCGAAGATTTTCGTCTGATATCAAAATCGTGCATAGCAATTCACGTGTATCGATCCCGTGTATTCATTTTAGTGTCTCTGCTACACCAAATAATTATTAGCCAGGCGGTGTCGGTGTGTGGCATTTAAGGAACTCATAGAAAATGTATCATCAGGAAATTGTAGAGTCATCTGATGTAAAATAAGTTTGGTGGATCATGGTACGATTCCTTATATTTACTTGCCCAAATTAACTCGGCATAGTTTTTTACTAGATTTGGTTTTAATCTACTTGGCAGCATCTTTGTGAAGCTCGCCTAGATAGTGGGAACAGAGCACTGCCTTTCCACTTGGACCTTCTGGCATATTAAAAAAAGTTGAAAAGTAAATAAAGAGGTAAATAAATAAACAAAATAAATGGAAAAATAATCATGTTCAAGATCAATTCAATTTTCAACTTTTGAGTATATAGTAAGGTAGTTTTATTAATCATCAGGCTTGTATATATATATATATTATGCAAAAGCCTTTGCTTGCACAATTTGCTTCCCTTTTTCTGTCTTCTTCATTGCAGATTATATCAGGTAACAGAAGGGAAGACGTGTTGCTTGTTGTGAGACTGGAGATTTGTTTATGACCACAATATTTGACGGTGATCTCATCATCAAGGGTTTACTTCAGTTAGACCATAGACCATTTACATGGAGCCACATAACAGCTACATTGCAGCAATCAATGACTTATATTTGCACATTTTGAATTAATATCGAATGTTGCACGTTGCTTTATTTACAAGCTATGTACAATGGAAGAATCATTTCAAGTGCTTTTAAAAAAAACATAAAATGGAGTACAATCTGGTATAAAGAATCACAAATCACATACAATTATTGTACGTCGTCGTTGTCTTGTGGGTCATAAGTAATATGACTGACCTGGTATTGTGATTTTAAGAGTGTTGTTTCAACTCTGCCTGTCCAATCCAAGATGATGCATGTTGAGCATTCACAAGTTGGTTTTGAATGTCATCTGACCAATAGACCTCTGTTCCCAAAGTCCTGCAGTTGCTGCAGTCAATCTTCTGACATTCTGAACATTTGACAGGTATGTACACTTGTACAGCATCATCAATTATACTTTCAGTTGTCAGGTACTCAAAATTCTTGTTTAATGAAAGTATCCATAACAGTTGGAATGCACACTGAATATGTGCACATGATATAGTGGATTAAGGAGATGTAAATTTAATGCCAAGAACACTTAAGAATTCAATTGTCAGATTGGTATAAGTTAATAAGCAAGGAACGTGTCAAGTTGCTGCTTGAATGTTTGTTTTGGTTTTGTTTTGTATTGTTTTAAACGATCTTCTTGTTCAGAACCATGAATTGACCTATTGTATTTATTTAATAAATATTTATTGAAGACCGGTCTAGCAGGTGGGATCCTTATTTGTTTAGAATTTTTCATATTCAATTTGATACTGTGTTTTGCCAATTTTGAGATTACATTGAATTGATCATGTGTTTTATTGCTTCGCTGTATACTTCATTTTCATTTTTGTTTTCTACTCACGTGTTTATCTATGTGTGTACAGCTTGGCTTTTTAAAATTCGTGTTTTATGATTCTAATTTCATCTTCTGTTTGATATTTGTTAGCAGTATCTTGCTGTTGTTTATTCAATTGTTGTCTGGTTAAACTTATTTTGCTTTAGTGCTTATGCCGTCACTTTGAACATTTCACTTAGTTGTTTCTTTACTCATTTTGCATGTATTTTTTCCGTGCAATACCTTTTTGTGCAATGTTCATCGTGTGCCTATTTCAATTGTTTCTTATTTCTTAATGATGTATATTTATATTTTAATGGGTATTTTGTTTTTAAGTACACATGTTTTAATTGTAAGGCGCCTTGTGGTCTTTGATGTAATGCCCTATATAAGAATAAATTATTATTATTATTATTATTATTTGGTCGATTAGGTTTGTTTGTACTAAGGAAGGAATCAACTCCAGGTTGGCATGGGATAGCCTAGGCAGGGGCCAAGTACTATGCCCTCAAAATTTTTCTTGTTCAACAAAATTCAAAATCAAAAAATTGTGTTCAAGTTTTTTCGTGAGGTTGCGCAGCCGCCTAGTTATCACGTTGATTCAAGAAGTAGGTTGACCTATTGTATTTTATAGAATAGGCATGTTATCCTAGTTCTCTGTACACTTTTATAGCATTTCTCGTTTGATGAGAAAAACATGGTGCGGGGCTTAGATGTACCAGAAATATAAACGAGTGGCACACACAATTTGTAGAGCAGAGTTAACAAACGCACATGTCATTACGTGTCATTACCCACAGATATAGTTCATCCAGATATGCGTAATATTGACAAACCACTATGGGTAGGGGATTGCACCATAGACCATTTGCACTCGCAGTCACCGTTTGGTCTCCTATATATCAGGCAAAAGAACATCCAGAGAGCTTCCCATATCCCCCAGGCTTAACTGACGAAAATAAATAAAGAATCAATAGAATATGTTTAAAAATCTGGGGGATTGGGAAGTTTATTTCTCATTCAGTTCTTGCATGATCCATTAACTTCTTTGGCAGAGATTTTCTAATTTGAAACATATATCTATTTAAGTATGGATAAGAAATGCACACAAATTAAAGTATGTAGACATTTTAGTATGGATCAAGTATCCAATGTAACCTGTCAGGAATTCCCTATATGAATGTACGATTCCTGGAAACCATCTGACAGGAATATATATTATATATTTTGCATGCACAAATATTGTTAAAGGTTTCAGCCCATATCATTTTATATAATATTACTGGCTGTGCTCTTTGTTTGGATATTTATAATCTCCCCTTTTTGTAGTTCACTGGGGATGTGATTTCAGATAGGTCATCTGGGGTGCTATATTAAATATTCCTTATTTTATATTTATATTTTATATTAACAAGATATTATTCAGCTCCTCTGTAGGGGTCACGAGGGTGGTGACTTAAGATAGGTTTCATCTAGGTCCTCTAAAATATTCTTGTTTATTTTAAGATATTTATAAGCCCTTATTGTGTAGGTCACTTGGGTGGTGACTTTTGATAGTTCATCAGGGTCCTTTGTAAATCTAAATATCGTTTTGCTAATAAGTCCAGGTTTTGGGGGCTGATTCCTTATATGCATGCTATATATTTTTGTTACATACTTATTGCAAATAAATCATATATGTCTGTTGAACGTCTGACAAAGACGCAAATCATTGCTTCCAATTTCATTATTTTGTCTGGGGTTAATAAAGTTTTCAATCCCATCAATTGAAAACCAATTTAACCCCTGCAGAATTAATGCTGTGGTCCCCCGTTGGTAGGGCCTATTGTGTGATTTTGTGTACTGTTGCTAAGTCGCGTGGTACACAGGCGTTGTTTTGCATTCCGATCATTTCTTGTTTCGTCATTATTTTGTCAGATTCAACAAGACTAGGTTGTGTTTAAAAATTTTTTTCCCACCCACCACTCCCTTTGCAATTTTTCATATTGAGAGTATGGTAGTGGTGGTGCGGAAAAATTTATAAAGAAAATTTAAAGTTTTTATGTTTAAGTTAAAGAAGCAATTCTAACGTAATTGATAGAGCAAAGATTCGGTCACGATATTCGTGATTTGATGATTGGTTTGGTGCAGTCGTCTAATTCCTTTTGAGAGCGGTAAATTGCTCAAATCATGAAACTCTTGATAGGTGCCTTCCTTTGCTTTATCAATCAAGAACTTCCTGCTGATACTTTAACTTCATCTTGTAAAATGTACAACTCGGCGGATTCTCTCTCCTTGGGTTAATAAAGCATATAGTTAAATGTTATCTCATATGTTATAGCTTTTCAAACAAAAAATTAAAAGAAAAGGACGAGATAGCTGTAGTTGATTAAAAATACACACATGTCTAACCATGTCATTTGAAGTGAGCAATGCTAAAGCATTAGCAGCAATTTAAACAAATTTAAAATCCGCTGGCAGAGATTTTCTAATTTGAAACATATATCTATTTAAGTATGGATAAGAAATGCACACAAATTAAAGTATGTAGACATTTTAGTATGGATCAAGTATCCAATGTAACCTGTCAGGGAATTCCCCTATATGAATGTACGATTCCTGGAAACCATCTGACAGGAATATATATTATATATTTTGCATGCACAAATATTGTTAAAGGTTTCAGCCCATATCATTTTATATAATATTACTGGCTGTGCTCTTTGTTTGGATATTTATAATCTCCCTTTTTGTAGTTCACTGGGGATGTGATTTCAGATAGGTCATCTGGGGTGCTATATTAAATATTCCTTATTTTATATTTATATTTTATATTAACAAGATATTATTCAGCTCCCTCTGTAGGGGTCACGAGGGTGGTGACTTAAGATAGGTTTCATCTAGGTCCTCTAAAATATTCTTGTTTATTTTAAGATATTTATAAGCCCTTATTGTGTAGGTCACTTGGGTGGTGACTTTTGATAGTTCATCAGGGTCCTTTGTAAATCTAAATATCGTTTTGCTAATAAGTCCAGGTTTTGGGGGCTGATTCCTTATATGCATGCTATATATTTTTGTTACATACTTATTGCAAATAAATCATATATGTCTGTTGAACGTCTGACAAAGACGCAAATCATTGCTTCCAATTTCATTATTTTGTCTGGGGTTAAATATATGATATCAGATATTCTTAAAAGATTATCATTTGTCAAGATGGTTTCATGTTTCTGGAGTAAGCTCATATTATGGTCATGGGTGGCACAGACCTTATGAATACCGCATTAAGCTAGGGATTTTAATATGAAATAATAGACAAATCTGCCTAGAAGTACAATTCCCAGGCCTTAGAATTTTATATATGAATTCTAGAAACAAATACTTTTTTAAGATTTAAAACTTAATGAATGAATAGCCGTGAGGTTACAGAGCCTTTGCCATAATTTATTGCTATTATTATGAAACGAAAAAGGTAATAGTATCGACATCGGAAAATAGGCTATATGGTGATCAAAATGGCTTGTAGTGTTACAAATGGATCTTACTTTAAAGGCTGTAAGTCAGGTAGGATATTTATTTATTTATTTATTTATTTATTTATTTATTTATTTATTTATTTATTTATTTATTTATTTATTTATTTATATATTTAGTTAGTTAGTTAGTTAGTTAGTTAGTTATAGTTAGTTAGTTAGTTAGTAAGTTAGTTAGTTAGTTAGTTAGTTAGTTAGTTAGTTAGTTAGTTAGTTAGTTAGTTAGTTAGTTAGTTAGTTAGTTAAATGGACGCTTTTGTATCAGCCGCACACGCCTAAATTGGCGGTGCGTTCATAAAAAAGACAAAAGAAATACATTTAAGACAACAACAACAACAACTCATAGGAAATAATAATATAAAACAATTTTTACGCCCAAACGACTTACGCTAATCGAAGATCCACCCTGGGCGTTCATTTTACGATCGATCTTACTCGTTTTAAACTTAACCATAGAACTACGAAGCCATGTACTACGTATTAACACCCCAAAGGGGTTTCATCCGTCATTTAAAAAAATGAGCGGTTTACGCCCAAACGACTTTAAAGCTAATCGTAGATCCATCCTCTACGCTCATTTTAATGATAAGATTTTTACCCCCAGCGTCTTACCCGGTAGGACCGACCATCAAAGATGACCATAGAGGAAGGTTGGTGATGCCCACCATAGGTTTCTACAGTAAAATCCATGATTGTCATTTCCTTCTTATTTCAAGCGATATTGACTTTGTACATAGTCAATTAATTTTATATAGAAGAAAATTTGGTGAAAATCGCATGTTCGTAGAATATTTAGCCCAAAATCAATATTACCTAAAGTTTTGTACATAGTAAGAATTCCCCAATTTTGCAAGGCGGCGCTCACATTACACGTCATAGCGACATAATGTAGGGAATGTTTGTACTTATTTTTTTATGACTGGATAGTGGAAACCAATAGCTATATACATGTATATTATTACCAAATATAACTGTACATGATGTTTATAATTGAAAATTATGGGAATGCAACAACCCCTACGAATTCGTAGTCCGTGTTACAAAATATGGCTCCCGGATATGGCTCATGCAGTAGTTCTAGTGTGAAACAATTTGATTTAAACTTTTCACTACACAACATCAATGATAACCAGTGAAAAACATTACGCTGACTCTCCAGGATTCGAACCTGATACCTTTGATTTTCCGGTTCAATGTTCTATAATTGGACAGATGAGCAGAATATCTATTTTTAAGTCATTTTCCTCACATTTGAATCGGGATCGTTATAAAAATTAAATAATATTCAAAGTTTATTATACTGGTATACACACTCAAACTTTTTTGACTATCATGATGGCAGTCGAAAAAGGGCGGAAGAGTCTGGCTGGTAAATACTACTGTCTGGTCTGGAGTCTGGTTAAGGATTTGATACTGAATGTATAAATCGCAATCATTAACAAAATAATGAATATCTACTCGTATATTAAGAAAATGGGATACAGGTGTAACAACATGGTACGTGTGACCACCAAATATTATTTTATTCTCTCATTATTCTGAAAGAGTACATCAAACAAAAGTGTTTCTTCAAGCAAAAAATTTGAAGGAATATCATTTAATTTTAACTCATTATTCTGAAAGAGTACAACATACAAAAATGTTTCTTCACAAGCAATAAATATTAAGGAAAACTTATGACATTCGACAACATTTTCATGTCAAAACAGTCAACATTTTGCACACCATAAGGAATATTGATTATAATTTTTCATCGGGAATACTAAAGACCATGCTGGCAAAGACTGGCTGATTTTTCCCCTCGTCTTTCGACGCCTGTATATACCACGGACCTTTCAACGACAAGGGGAGGAGAGGAGCTTTCAGCGTCTAGTCAGGAGTTAAAAGGTAGGTGAGCAAGGGATTTTACTCTGATTTCCTTGCTCGTCACTTACCACTTTTAAATATCATATGATTATTATCTAAGTCAAATGATATGAAATGATATAGGGTGATACAAATCATTGTATATAGAGAAGTTAGCGGTGGTTTCAGTTGCATAGTAACATTCAGTGTGCACACACAAAATCAGGTGTATCAATGACCATTGGTCATTTTGATGAAATGCATGATACGTGAACATTGTCCTATACTAACACAATAGTTCATAATAATATTAAAGGCTTGTAAGAAATATCTGGGTGTCGGCAGCAAGACAACAACTGTTGCTGTTTTAGGAGAATGTGGCAGATTTCCACTCTTTGTAATGAATGCCTACCGTTGTATTAATTATTGGTGTAAACTATTATGTATGTCAAATCACCGTTACCCATACAAATGTTACAAAATGTTGTATGCACTTGATAACCAGGGTCATATTACTTGGGTTACTCAAATTAAAAATTTACTTTTTAATTATGGGTTTGGTATTGTCTGGATTACTCAAGATATTGGTTCTGTTGAAAACTTTTTAATATCCTTTTCCACCAGGTTAAGAGACACCGCCAGGCAAGAGTGGTTCGCCGATGTTTGCACACTTGATAAATTATGTACATACCGAGAATTCAAAACTCTCCTTAATCCTGAAATATATTTGTTTTCTGTTGAAATTTCATCTCATAGAAAAGCCCTTAGCCGGTTGAGGTGTTCGAGTCACTCATTATTTATTGAGACGGGTAGAATTCAAAATATTGATAGAGAATGTCGCATTTGTGTCCTTTGTGAAACAGGGGATATCGAGGACGAATTCCATTTTGTTCTCATTTGCAATTTTTTCACCAGCTTGCGTTTAAGATACCTGCCTGTTTGGGTTTTGACTCGTCCAACTCGTCAAAAGTTTTATTCTTTAATAAATACTCAAGACTCGAACACTTTGGCAAGCTTAGCTGCATTTGTTCATCATGCATTCAGTCTAAGAAATAGTGTAGTTAAAACTTAATCATGTTAATGGTAATACTTTTACATGTAAAAATTATTCATCAGTATACTGTTTTTCTCATACAAGTTATATAATTATTTAAAATAATTTGTGGTGTTGTTTGTGTATTTGTGATGCTTTATAATGCAAAATATTTTGTAATACTATGGGCCAAAGGCCTGATTGTATTTAATAAAATTGAACTTGAACTTGAACTTGAACTAATAATATTATGCATCGTAACGTAACATAACTTAATATTAAAGTTACGTTACGATGCATTACGTCACATTGCATTACATTGCAACTGTATTACTGTTACATCGCATTACATTACATTACTTTCATTATATTATATTGCATTGCATTGTACTGCTTTACATTGCATTGGGTTGCATTGCATTGCGTTGCATTGAGTTGCGTTGCATTGCATTGCATTGCATTGCGTTGCGTTGCGTTGTATTAAATTGCGTTGCATTGCATTGCATTGCATTTCATTACATTACATTACATTACGTTACGTTACGTTATGTTACGTTACGTTACGCTACGTTACGTTACGTTACATTACATTACATTACATTACATTACATTACATTACATTACATTACATTACATTACAATACATTACATTACATTACATTACATTACATTACATTACATTACACGTCTTAATTTAGATAGTCACAAATGACCTTTGTGGTCATCGTTGGTCATGTTGATGGTAAAAAAGAACAACTCGCCCAGCAATCACAAAATGTTTTTAAAGCGTTATAAACGTTTTGTAAATTTCTTCTAGGTTTGGTCAAAACGTTTTAATAACATTCAAAAGTCGTGTTATATTTAAGATGTCATGAAAACGTATTTAATACACAAAAACATTTTTGAAATGTTGTACAAATATTATTGTAAACATTTTCGCTAAATATGATTACAAAAACTAATGTTAACACTTAAATAACATGTTAGAATATTCTGCACCAGGTTTTCAAAATTGTTTTTGAATGTTATTAAAACGTTATACCCTTTAACCTGACATTTAAACATTTTCTATAAACCGTTTTGTGTTTGCTGGGTACCAACAATGTAATGTTAGGGCTTAGGTTTCATGATGTTTTACACTTGCTTACATACTTATACCCAAGCTTAAATCATGGGAGTGGAATCTCATTTAAGTAGAAGATTATGTTTACGAATAATTTGTTTATTAATTGATAAAACACATTTTCTCAGAACTTAGAATTCATTTTCGACTTATCTTTAGCAACAAAATGATTAAAAAGGCGTTGATTGTAACCACATAACACAATTTTGTGTACGAACGGAAAGACCATTCATCATGGATTAACAGTAGTAAGGAACCAAAGCGATTTGCTTAGATCACATGTGACATTTAAGTCAAGATGTGTAGCGTAAGCCAAGGTATGTATTATCACCCATGCTATTCATCAGTTGTTATGAAGTGATAACCTGTCCAAGTCGTGTCATAAATTGCACATCCTTCTACCTAATATAAAATAAACATAGCAAGGAAATTTGGTCTAGCTAGGGTTATATCCCCAGCGTTATAACTCAGCTTGCAAGTTTACAACAATGTCGCAATTCATAAGTCGATTAGATATTTTCTGCATTTTCTACTAAATCGTCAATCTCCTACGCTCCATAAATAAGCCCTGGGGATTAGAAGAAAGGAAGTGAAACAGGGTTAGATATTAATTTTTGTTTTTGTGAATAAATGTTTAGGCACAAGATTTTAACCTTGTTAATTCCTTTCCCTATCCTTTCTGTAAAGTTAATTTGACAAGCTCTTATACGTAAGCATGTCAATTTTTATCTCAAAATGGTTGAGATGGCCCCAAAATATCGCAACTTGAATGTATATAATTATTATGAAAAAGTACATTCAAAATACCTCTTTCTTATTCCCATTCCTTTTTTTTTCTTTCGTTCTTTCGTTCAGTCTTTCTTTCTAAATTTTTCTTTCTTTTTATTTTTAACTCGCAATGCGTCACATCGCATCGCATCACATTATATTATATCGCATCCCAATGGATTACTTCACATGTCATCATCACACACCACTTCGGATCACATCACACCACAGTAGAATACATCCCATCACATCGCATCGCATCCACAAATTACAACACATCAATTGCATCACATCTCATTGCATCACACCTTACATATCACATCATAACACTTCACATCATATCTCATCACTTCACATTACAACACATTGCATCACATCATATTACATCATATCACACCACACCGCACCACATCACATCAGATCTCATCTCATCACATCACATCATATCTCTGGACATCACATCACACCACCCACATCAGATAGCATCACATTGCATCAGATCATATCACATCACTTGGCATCACATCACATTACATCACATCACATCACATAATTATCACATCCCATCGCATATCACATTACATAATTATCACATCCCATCGCATATCACATTACATCAGATCACATCACATCACATCACATCACACCAAATTACATCGCATTTCATCACATTACATCACATCACCACACCACGTCACATCACATCGCATCATATCACATTACATCAGATCAGATCACATTACATCACAACACAATAAATCACATTGCATCTCATCACATTACATCACATTGCATCGCATCATATCACATCACATCACATCACATCATATCACATCATATTATATCACATTGCATCCCATCGCATCACATCACATCACATCACATCACATACATCACATCGCATCATATCACATTACATCAGATCAGATCACATTACATCACACCACAATAAATCACATTGCATCTCATCTGATCACATTACATCACATTGCATCGCATCATATCACATTATATCAGATCAGATCACATTATATCACATCACATCACATTGCATTCCATCGCATCGCATCACATCACATTGAATCACATCACATCACATCGTATCACACCATATCAGATCACATTGCATCGAATCGCAGCACCTAACTTCGCATCACTTATCAAATTACATCGCATCCAATCCCAATCCATATTTTATAGCATCGCATAAGAAAAACGCAACGTATCACCTCTAATCGCGCCACATCACGCACTACATCACAATGCGTCACATCGCACCACACCACGTATTATATTACATCCAATCGAATCACATTGCATCACATCGCATCGCACCACCGATCGCACCATATCACATCACCTCACGTCACATCACACTGGATCGTTTCATATCGCATCGCATCCTCTCGTATGGTACACTAATTGTAAATTGATTAAAATGGAGTACACTATCTTATTTCATTTGCTTTTATTATTACATTATATTGCAATATATAACATTACATTACATTATATTATATTACATAACGTGACATAACATTACATTACATTACATTACATCACATCACATCACATCACATTACATTACATTACATTAAATTACATTACAATACAATATTATCTCACATCACATCACATTACATTTCATCA
This sequence comes from Amphiura filiformis, assembly GCF_039555335.1. Taxonomy (NCBI): domain Eukaryota; kingdom Metazoa; phylum Echinodermata; class Ophiuroidea; order Amphilepidida; family Amphiuridae; genus Amphiura; species Amphiura filiformis. The sequence continues at coordinate 71,551,337 of NC_092632.1, read as the reverse complement.
CATCACATCGCATCACACCATATCGCATAATATCCCATTGCATCAGATCAGATCACATTACATCACACCACACCAAATCAAATTGCATCTCATCACATTACACCACACCACAACACACCATATCACATCACACCACATTAAATTACATTACATTACAATAAATTATATCACATCACATCACATTGCATCACATCATATTCCATCCCATTATATTACATCACATTATATCACATCGCATAATATCACATTACATCAGATCAGATCACATAACGTCACACTAAATCGCATTGCATCTCATCACATTACATCACATCGCATTCCATCCCATCGAATCACATCACATTACATTATATCACATCACATTGCATTGCATCACATCACATCGTATCACAACATATCAGATCGCATTGCGTCGAATCGCAGCACCTAACTTCGCATCACCTATCAAATTACATCGCATCCAATCCAAATGCATATAGCATCGCATAAGAAAAACGCACCGTATCACCTCTAATCGCGTCGTAATGCACTACATCACGCACTACATCACAATGCGTCGCATCACATAATTTTATATTACACCGCTTCCAGTGGCATTACATTTCATTGCATTACATTACATTACATTACATTGCATTATATTACATTTCATTACATTACATTACATTACATTACATTACATTACATTACATTACATTACATTACATTACATTACATTGCATTATATTACATTTCATTACATTACATTACATCACATTGCATTACATTATATTTCATTACATTACATTACATTACATCATAAGTTGCATTGTATTGTATTATATTACATTACATTATATTACATTGCATTGCATTTTATTGCATTTACACACTACATTACATTTCACTACATAACACTGCATTACATTAAGTTATATCGGATTACATTACATAACATAGTGATTAACGTCATACATGGATGTATTATTATGTTGCATAACATTATATTGTGGCTACATGATGCCTTAAATTGATTGTACCAGTATACATTAGTACAACAGCAGTAGTGTCTTGATAGCAAAATGGGTGTTGTGTTCAGTTGTGTTGTATTGTGCAAATTAAGAAAATTGTTGTCGAGTAAAAATTAATTTTCAGCGATTGAACAAAAATTCAATCATGACACATGGATGGGTGGATGGGTATTATACATTCTTGAAATCCCATACCAGCGAAGAAACATTTCATTTATCCAAAGATCGACTTATCGTAAAAAATAAAAACACACAAAACGACCCAGATATTTCAGAAAGTATTCTACACTAAGTTACAAGTCAATCAATAGGGTCTATTATTTCCCATAACACGATAATTATAAAGGCCCTAATAATCATCATTTTGCACGAAAAGTTCAACCTGTCATGTATTGGGCTATTCCATTTAAAATCCACACTACCCCTGAGTAAGATTCTGGAAACATGTTCCACAGAGGGAGTATGAATTTTAAATGGAATTAGTACATTAGGCAGCTCTATTTGAATTTCATACACCCTCTGTCAAACATATTTCCAAAATCTTCCACAGGGGTAGTGTAGATTTTAAATGGAATAGCCCATTTAAACTCACTGAAAATGATGATTAATAAAACGCAAATTATTGTGCCATTGCTTTCATTAGGAAACGAATTTCGAGAAAACGTTCCTTCTGTTAATAAAATACGGTACTGTGCTGAGCCACCAGCCTGGGTGGCTCACGCTCCAGTAATTTCAGCTCAGTAATACATCAAAGAATGTCTTCCAATTCATAAAAACAAATAGATAATCAGCTTATTGGATTAAAAGGTTACAGGACAGGTCTTGCTGCTCAGCGAATGTTTGTAATTATCAGAAGGTTTTCTCCAAATTCATTCTCTAATGAGTTTCACTCCTCTTGAACTAATTTTCATCCAGGTACTTCGACATTTTTTCCAGACTATTTCTTATCTGTAATATACTCATTATGTTGCATGAACATTAAAATTCCATCTTTTTATGCATCGTTACAGTAAACAACAAAACATAATGAAGAAAGCAAGTCTGTAACAGAATGTTTTATTCACCTAAAACTCTGATGACGAACCTCTCAATATGTTCAAGAGGTATCTTCAATCTAGCAACAGTGAATAAAAGAGCCTGAAGCCATACGGAAAATCAAGACCTGCTTCATCTTCTCTTGTAACTATTCCTACTGTTGCGGAGTTCTATTACCGCCAACATTGCCACTCGGAGACCGGTTCGTTTCCCTTGATGCTAGTGACAGAAAGAAAATCTCCCCCGCCTATCGAATTTGGGATTAAGTGGAACAAGAAGCTCTCTTAATGTTGCAAGTCCAAGCTTCTTGTATCAGATAGTCTATACACCTCAGGGCTGAATTCGTTTGACTGCACCGTGCGATCACTTAGAAGGGCACCCTTAATCATTGGTCTTAAGATTTTTGTGTAAAGGATCAGTGTATCTTGCACGCGTATTCAAAACAGACTGACTTTGAGAGAAAGAAAAAAAAATCAAAGAGTAATGAAACAAAATGCGAAAAGTCAACTAAGGATTGCATTGCACGATCGCACATCTCTAGTAAACACTCTGGGCTCTCGCATCGTATTCCATTGCAGTATCTATGGCAGCTCAACGCAACTTACACTGGAGTATACCACTTGATTGTGGTAAAACTATACCGATTAGTGTTGTGCCCTCGGTTTGAGATAGGCCATGGTATAACTGATATCAACACCCTACGCGAGGCTGTCAACACAACACCATACGCTCAAGAGTTTCAGGTCAACGGTAAAAATACATCCCTGGTCATTGTATGAAGGCCCAAAAGATTGCACGGAAATCGCAAGCTTTCGTCACATACCCGAGTGAGAATAGGCTCGCTATTCAAAGTAATACATAATAATTATACAATTCTCAGATCACCGAAGCCCCTGTTTGCCCCCTCAGGTACATTTCACCAGAGAGAACGAAAGAAAAACCGATTCCGGATTGCACCAGACCATGTAGACTGTCAAATTAACTGCAGAACGATGGAAAGAAATCGGAGCACAAACCATACCTGTCATCGTTTTTCTAAAATATCAAAGTTGATTTTTTTTCTCCTACAATTTCTTTCTTCGTCCTAAATTATACTTCTAATTTTTGTATTCTTCTTTAGTTTCAAATGACCTATATGTCACTCAATCGAAGCTGATATTGTACCTTGATTGAAAATGAAGGCTGAGGAAATGCGAGATGAGAGACTTATACCAGGAATGGTAACCCCAATATGTTGCTTTATCCCTTGGTTAATTACCACGCCCTAATAAAGTGAGTATTGGTTGATGCAAGAAAATATGGTGCCCAGGTTGAATTTTAGGAAAATGGACTTAATACCATATGTGTATTAGAAGAAACGCGGCATGAAAACGATACGTTAGCTAATATTTGTTTGACGAAGACAAGATGTTTGATCTGACGTTTGCGAGGTTACGCTACATTTAGTACACATATATGTTTAGATAAATTATCTTTCTGTGCTGTTACGGCTTGGTCATTTGCTTTTATACCTACTATTAACTAATAATACCGTCCATCCGACCAATATATCACTACCAAAATACCAAATGGTATAGCTCCTATATATAATTTCTTATAATAGTAAAGCAATAGTAAATCCAATGATTGCTAGAGTGCTCAACCTTTTGGGAGCATTATAATAATTACAAACAAGGAACAAAATTACATTGCAGTTTTACAGAACTGTTTCGTGAGGTCTTGAAACAGTTCTGTATAATTTCTAATATGTATTATTTCAATTTAAACGGAGCTGTTGGAAACTAAACTGTTTATACAAAATGTAGTTAAATTCAAATTTGGTTAACATGGTTAATGGCCTGAGCTTTCGATCCTAGCAGGATCTTTATCAAAGGCAGAGTGACAAGACAACACAGAAAATGTATTATTTCAGTTTGTCAGTAGAATACTTTGATTTGTCAATGTCCTATAATTTGTCCTTACCTGACCTTGGACAACATAATATACATGCATACATGTGGACAGTATTATGACAGTATATCAGAAGTATAATACTGTCGTAGTACTGTCCACATGCATGCATGTATATTATGTTGTTCAAAGTCAGGTAAGGACAAATTATAGACATTGACAAATCAAAGTTTTCTATTGACAAACTGAAATAATACATTATACTGTATTACCGTAGTTTCAACAGGTATTTATTACACGGTGACATTGAATCGTGAATTCAAAATAAGTAAATGCAGGTTGCATCATTGAAAAGGATCATGTTTACAATGATCCGTCTAAAAGTTTGAAACCCACCTCTGAATATTTAAAAAAAAACCTTTTGTACGATGGGAAAAATAGAGAATAAATAAGACAGTGAACAATATTTGCTTCCAGTCCTTAGGTGAACTGAATATATTAAGGCGTCCGTCTAGAGATCGGAAGGTCGTGGGTTCGATTCCCATGCCGGCACATTCCCTTGCTTTTTTTTTCAAGTTGGGTTGTGTGCCGGTCGGGATTCATGTTTATTTGTTGTCATGTTTAATTGTAACACTTTGGGTTGGTAAACTGTTCATTCTTTCTTATTTATATATTCAGCGGGATATTCAGTTTCCTCTTGTAGCGAGCAATCGTTCCCCCATTGTGTTTATTTGTTCTTGTGCAGGATGCGTATCCCAATACCTTCTTTTGTTATGTACCACCTATTCAAATATACTAAATATCGTTTCTTTTTTGAAAGATAACCGCTTGAAATAGTGTCAATTTCTTTATGACGTTTTCGATAATGTTACAGCGAAACTTTTAGGAACCATCACTTCTGTTCCCACCCAGTTAGCGACACATGTAAGCAACATGTCTTCAGCTATTCTCATTGTGATATACGTAGATTAAAATAATCCCGGGAATATAATACCGTGTCGGTCAAAACATTACAGCCCCTTGGCCCGGTCAATGTTCTCAAAATCTTTCATCTGGTATCTGTAATCGTGCTAATGATCTTTTGTCACCACCTAATATCCAGCGAGTCCAGTGATACCACGATGGAGTGACATTGCTCACATTGACAGGTATGCCATTATTTAGGGGAAGTAATCATAAGATCCGTGTTGTCCATTCATCACTGTGAAATCATGTTGAACGATGAACATGAGTGCAACTGTTTACTCTGTATGAGAAGGGGTCTTCTTAAGGAATGTGATTGGACAGTGTTGGACATGTTACACAATTTTGACATGGCGCAATCTGACCTTTTAAGAAACATGGCTGCGTTCCACAAATGGTTGGAAAGCCCTGGATTAGGAGCTGTGTTAATAACACTGTGTTGGTCAACATGGTCAAAGTATTCCAGCTTCTTGGCCAGGTCAATGGTCCCAAGGAACATCTTTCATCTGGCATGTCTGGTGTCTCTTATCGTACTAATGAGTTTTTGTCACCACCTATAATATCCAGTGAAGCTACATTGGAGTGACATTGATCACATTGTCATAAGATCTCATCGCTAGGAAACCATTTTGAGTGTTGTCAGGGAATGTGACTGTTTACTCTGTATGAGCATGAGAATAAGTCTTTTTGCCGGTCAGAAACCGTAAACGTATCCACGATAAACGTGCTTCGGGAAAACGGACCAGAGTGTTTTGGCAAATGAGCAATGAGATTGAGTATAGAGATTGAGATGGTTATGGTGACATGGAAGAATAAGCCATTCAGAAAAGTACGGTACACTTTCACTACATGTAGGATCCACAACATGCTCATCTATCAGGGCACAATTCTTTAACCCCAATACATCTGTACATTCATTGAACAACCTTTGAAAATTTGGATACAAAAACCCATACTCCGCGACTTGAGGTCAAATTTTTCACTATGATTGTTCAATTGAGGTTATTGAACTATGCCATTGGGATGAGGCCATTGTGGTCCATAGTGTTTGAACAATTTGAATAATAAATTTGATGATATTTATTTGCAGAGTTCCTATCCTTTTCTGTATAGTGGTCAATGCATGAGGATTTAGTCATACTTGCTGGTCTTGGTATGTCGTGCCCATGGGTCACATGCGTATTTATAAATACGTATTTATAAATATAATCGAAGCATACTGATGAAGCAATTATAAGCTTCAGCTTCTCCTCTGCAGAGCGACCTCAATATGTGGGGTGACTGGGACCCGGTGACTGGTGTCGCATGAATAAGGTTGGACATATTACACAATTTTGACAAGAGTTAGCGAGTGACCTACCTTTTTTAAATAAGGTTGCGTTCCACAAATGGTTGGGAAGCCCTGGATTAGGGGCTCTATTATACTGTGTTGATCCAAATATTCCAGCCCCTGGGTCCGGTCAACGTTCTCGATGAACATCTTTCATCTGGCATGTGTGGTGTCTCTTGCACCAGACATCTCTAACTATGATCTTCTGTCACCACCTATTGTCCAACAAGTCCAGTGATACCACCCTGGAGTGAACATTGATCACTGTGACAAGAATATAATTATTGAGGGAAGTGACCATAAGATCTGTAATGTCCATTCGTTACTAGGAAATCATGTTTAGCGTTGTCGGGAAATGAAACTAACTCTGTATGAGAGGAAGTCCTTTTGCAAGTATAAAGGGTAAAGTTAAACCAATCTGCAATATTCATGCTTCGGGAATACAGTCCAGTGCAGTATACATGGTATATGCATGTTGGATTCTGTTTATGGCAAATCAATGAGATTGATATGGATATCGTGGACATAATTATTTGAAATGGCTGAACATTTCCTGAAAAATGTACTTTTGCCTATAAAATGTTGTGGATGATCAGCTCAAATTTTTTCAAGAAATCCGGAAAATTCCTGAAAAAAAAGGATCATTGAACTAGAAAATAAATAAGTCAATCGAACATCATGTTACGAATATCGATGATTGTTACACATCGCCTGTTCTGGTGTGTCTGGTGGCATTGAATGAGACCATGCATGGAGGTAGTAGACTTCCATTTTGAGACAGAATATGCAGACCATGACATTGCCATTGGCCTGAATTTTTTTTTATTTCATTTCTTTTATATCATTGAAATTGCAATATCTATGTTCGATGTTACTATGCGCACTGCGTATTTTTGTATCAAAATCGAGTACAATGATCATTGAACTCGATGATGATACCAACACCAACGAACGTAAATGCTACGGGCTAGCAGCTCTGTAGAGCGATGAGAAAACGAACTAAGCTTTAAGCAATGTGAATGGCATGGATAATATTGTTTAATTAGCATCAATGATCATTATAATTGTATAGGGATAATTTACCTATCGAATGTTTTATTAAAATCGTCTTTATTGTCAAGTGTAACAAAAGTTTTAATCGCAGAGTGCAGCTGTAAATGAAATAATATAAATCAAACAACCCAACCCCTTTTCTTTTTGATTGTCGCAAATAATTACCTATTCAAATGTCGATGTATAGAATTTTTCAGAATATGACATGGGTGTGACAGATGCTGAGTATATTATACCGTACCCCTTCCCACTTAGATAACAAAAAGGGACAAAGGCTAACATCACCTCAGTCCGGTTCGTCCCTTGAGGTACTCCAACCCCGACAAAACGTACTGGATGGAATGGGAAATATAAAACCATTGGAGTCCACCCATGAGACTGGGGACGCGATGGGCAGAAAACTAAGGGCATGAAATAAGGGTCTGGCATTCACCTCACCCCAGCAAACATTGTAATATTGGCCCAGTAATGGCTTAAACCGGTCTACTTCTGGCAATACCGGACACGGCTGACGGAATAACGCCAGTACAAATCCGATACTGGTTAATGTTTGGCCGCCGTTTTCTTATCAGGATAAGCTGTGCCGTACTTGGTCCATTATTGGGCCAATTGAAGACTACCTGAATATGGCATCGAGCCGGCATGTACATACTGGCCCAGTTGCGGCAGAAACTTGTTGGCCGGCTTGTAGGCCCCGAGTACCAGCCCTGTATTGGCCCAATGTTGCATTAATGTGGGCGTGGTTTTGAAACCCTGACATTTTTTACTATCAAAATACAATATTTGATCATTATCATCTTCAATGTGAAGGGCCACATGTTATTATTAGCTATTATTATTATAAAGAAGAGGCAGCGAGTTTACGCTTGTTCCGAATATTTCATTTACTGCCTTGTAAAGAATCTACGTGAGCAAGGCATAATTGTTATCTGATGACACCATAGAATATATATTTCATTTATCAATGGCTCAGTTTTGTAAGCTTAGTTTGTTATCGAACTTTAATACTTTGCACATCAGGTAATACCAATTCAATTATGCTGAGTGCAAGTAAGTTTCCTTTTCAAAGGAAATATCTGGTTGATCAGGTGAAACTGACCAATAATGCCTGAACCGGGTACAAGAGGAAATAGAAGAACACTGCACAGCTAGACGTGGACCAAAAAAAAAAAAAAAAAAGGACCAAAATTGGACCATTACCGTTTACTTACGGTTTCATAATGGGAATATATTGGCAATATTGTATTGGCCCAGTACAGTATTGAATAAATTGGACCTGTACTGGGCCAATGCCAACCTATTTTGGCCCAGTGCTGGCAATATCTATTGGGCCAGTCGAATGCCCGTGTGCACGACCGTACCGGACCAATACAGGCTGCCATTCTTGGTCCATTATAGCAGCTTTTATAGAGCCAGTATCGGGCCGATTGTATAATGTTTGCTGGGACGTTATGATCTTACGCCGGTCAGATGACGGCGACTCGCAATGCAATACTGCATGGCGTTGTATCCCGCACCCTGTAACGGATTGGCGTGTCAACATCAAATAGGTATTGCGTGTTTAGGGTAGTTTTAAGGTTACTTGACGCCCTATTACGAAATATAATACAAAAGTTGTTTTGTTTGCACCCCTTCTCACTTTTGTGTTGAGTCATAATACGGCTTTTAATTACTTGATTCTCTGGTCATTTTTATAGTACTTGTATTCCTTTCTGTAAAAGTAAAATCTGTGTACGAGTCTACGATCCGATCTATGAACCTCTTTCTTGTATCAAATGCCATATTTTTGCTATCTTTAAACATTTGAAGCATACATTCTGCCCAACATTTCTTCGCAGTGAGATGTTTTATAAGAAAGGCAAACTTCTAATACTGCAATAATTTCGATATTCAAAACATCTCGAACACTGTTAATTAACTTAAGGGGATACTACACCCCTCGATAAATTTGTGTCTATTTTTGCATTTTTCTCCAAAACTAATAACACACTGGTAACAAACCTTATGTATATTATAGGGGCAAGGAATCCAAATACTACACTGGAATTTCAGTGACCCAAGACAAGCGGTTCGTTATTTATGATAAGAAATAAGGTACCGCTAGGATGTACCTCATTTACTATCATATTATACTGAACCGTTTGTCTCAAGTCACTGAATTTTGAGTGTAGTAATTGGATTCCTTTCCCCAATAATATACATTACTTTTGTTACCAGTGTGTTAATATTTTTGAGAAAAATGCAAAAATAGTCACAAATTTACCACAGGCGTGTAGTACCCCTTAATACAATCTACTATTGTGTGTTTATTTGCATTAAAACAACAACTTAAAAACCCCATACATTGTTTTACAGGTCGAAGAAAGAAATATTGGCATTGCTTTATTGGCCGATATTTGTGATCGGGGAAATGGATATGTATGATTAAGAACCACAACTTACACATGTACGTTTATAGTAGCAAAATGGCGATTGGGTATACTTTTTTTTTTTTCTTTGTATGCTTTGTGAAAAGTTACATAAAGTTATTGTCTGGTAAACATTTTCCTTAATTTGTATTGTATTTACAATTGCTGTAAATTGATTGTAGAAAGATTTAGAGCTTACACTTATATGATGCGATGAGTTTTGGGTAATAAAACAACAAATTAGTCCAAGTCAGATTTAAAATCTATAAATTTTCGTTACATTTTGTTACTTCAATGAACTCATAAACAAAGTTTTCCGTCAGGCTGACTAAAGACCCTGAAGTAAGCAATATAAAGCAGGCAGAATGGATCGAGCTACGGGCGGGTACGGGTCATGGGCGAACAAACATACCATCGAGTTATCAAGACACATGTCGTCAATCGGCGGCATAGGCGATCCAACTGCTTCCGTGATCGGCACCGAGGATCGACGGGAGGCACAAGCTTGTATTTCAGCATTTGTAGAGTATTTCATTGCGAATAGAGCAGGGGGTCCGTATGGCATGACCACCCATCCACTATTTTATATTGTCCACCTGGCATGTGGGCCACGGCTTGACTTGAACTTGTCCCCATGCCCCAGATTCCAGGAGAATCAAAGGTCCTCGTAAGTTTTTCTTTAAAAAGTTTTAGAAAAAAGTTTTTGCTGTCTTTACAAAAAGATGATTTGCTTAGACATTCATTATGATCATATAAACCTATAGTAAACCTGGAGCCTGTAATTTTTTTCGAATCTGTTCTTCTTATCTTCATTTAATTTCATTTTTTTTCTATTGAAATGGTTGTAAGGTTATTTAAATCATTTTATGGCTTTTCTGTTCGTGATTTTCTCTATTTCTCGTTAAGAAAGACACATTTTATATATTAATGGCATCATGGGAAAACTTCAAATTCTTCAATCTGCTTAAGCTTAAAAACACATTGATTACAAAAAAATAATTACAAAAAGAAGATATCAACGAATTCGATATTCCTTTTTATAAAGATCAATAATCACTAGATGTGTTGGTAGCAAAGGAATGATTGTTTCAAAAAAGTACGTTTCATATTTTATTAATAAAAGATTACTCGAATTATGTATTTTTAAAACATAAATCCTAATAAAATTCCGTTATTATAGTTGTTGGTGGTTAGACAAAAATGGCATAATGTGAACAACTTTTCGGGCGTGACTCCAAATGACCCCTAATAAAATCTACTCAAAACCCGTGTTTCTCGTCGTAACTTTGCTCCTTGTCACTAATTGTCCACTACATCAATGTATCAAATATATCCTCAACCACGCTAATTGAACGGAAACAGGCTAAGAGTCACTTACTGACCATAAACTTAGGTCATTTACAACGTCCAAAATGGGGCGAACCGAAAGAATATCTCCTTCCTTCTTTTGACCGTCAAAGCTCTTGTTATTTTGAAACCGTTGCGATTTAGACTAGAACCCATGGTTCCTATTTCCCATGCCATAAATACTTTATGTAATTTGTAATTGAAGCCAAGTCGCTGAATGAGGTTTGATTCCGAGTCCGCTTAAGGTCATCCAGGTATATAGAAAGCCATCTACAATATCGCTAACCTATAGGCCTTCTCTTATAACCGGCTCTTGTTTGCTAATGTACAGCGATCGGCTCGGCGATGTAATCAGAAGAAAGCACGCTTAATGATCTAGTATTGCTTTTCAAATCTTTAATTTAAAGTCAAAACTTTTCGGCGGGAAAGTAAGAGCATCCTCAATTTGAGCTTATTATACACTGAAATCAATCTTCTTAACTGGGCCTTCTCACAAAGAACGTTTCTGACGTGCTTAATTTTATACTTCAAAACAAATGATCATCACTAACATATGTAGAGGTGCTTAACCTCTATGCCAAAATATCGAATTTTTATTTCTTGTTTGAATTTTAAAATAATCCTGTTTGCAAGGACAATCGTCGGTAACAAATCAAAAGATAATGTAACAGATGTAGCCGATAGCATCATATTATACTATGTATAATGTTATACCTTTCTTACGCCTACCGAATGCGCAAGATAACTACGAAGCATAAGGTATACAAACATCTTATTACATCTTTTACCCCTTGGTTAATTTACTATAAAGTTTACCAGAAGGGCATCAACCCATTCATCAATCTTCATCCGTGTTTTCGTCAGTCATCTATCCTATGATCATCTATCCATTCCTGAACATGATAAAGAACATTTTTGTATGTCGCAAAATGTCTCTCTGTCGCATCGAACCTTTCCTCGTTACAAAATAATGTATCGCATGCATATTTAGGTCACGCCGATAATGTCATGTCATATACGATATCTAAAAAAATATCGGTCTTTGGTTTCTTATAGCGATAAAAGGTTTATACCGTATACTTCCACTGGTATGCCTACCCAGCAAACACAAAAACGTTTTAAAAACATTTTTAAAAAGTTATATTTTGGCTTTTGGTTTAGGTAAGAACATTTTAATAACATTAAAATGTCGGGTTATATAAAGGTCATGATAACGTTTTAAAACGTTTTGTATGAAAACACACTACAACAATATTTTTAAATGTTTTCAAAAATGTTATTGTAAACTATTTTTGCAAACATTTTTGCCAAATATTGTGTCAATACTTAAATAACATTATGTTAAAATATTTGAACCCAGCAAACACAGAAATGTTCTTAAAATGTTTTTATCAAAACTTTTAAATAACATTTAAATGTCGGGTTATATAAAGGTCATGAAAACGTTTTAAAAACGTTATTGAAAATATTTTGGGCAAACATTTTTCGCAAACTATTTTTTCAACTTAACCCCAAAATAACATTCTGTTTAGAATGTTTTGTATCAAGTTTTCAAGAATGTTTTTGGAATGTTATTAAAACGTTTTTATACCCTTTATATAACCCGGCATTTAAACGTTTTCTGTAAAACATTTTTGTTTGCTGAGCAGTAGATTATCAAAAAATGTTTTTTTAAGGTTATGAAAACGTTTTATACTCTTAATATACCCTTTATATAACCCAACATTTAAACGTTTTCTGACAACCTTTTATAACCTTTTGCGAATGAAGTCGAAAACGTTTTGTGTTTGCTGGGTAAGTGAAGCTTGGTTCAAGCCCCCCCCCCCCCCCTCGTCAGGCCCCCTCCTCAGACTTACACCGAAACCAGAAATACCAGCCAATTTTAGGCACATTTCAACCACTGCCCCTCCAGATGTGCTACTGGCCCTCCCCCTCATAGATTGAAGGTCAGTAAAAACGTTTTAATAACAATAAATATCGGGTTAAAAACTTTTTTGAAATGTTTTGTATGAAAATAGGGCCTACCCCAGCAAACACAAAACGTTTTCGACATCATTCGCAAAAGGTTATAAAAGGTTGTCAGAAAACCTTTAAATGTCGGGTTATATAAAGGGTATATTAAGAGTATAAAACGTTTTCATAACATTAAAAACATTTTTTGATAATCTACTGCTCAGCAAACAAAAATGTTCTACAGAAAACGTTTAAATGTCGGGTTATATAAAGGGTATAAAAACGTTTTAATAACATTCCAAAAACATTCTTGAAAACTTGATACAAAACATTCTAAACAGAATGTTATTTTGGGGTTGAAAAAATATTTTGCGAAAAATGTTTGCCCAGAATATTTTTAATAACGTTTTAAAAACATTTTCATGACCTTTATATAACCCGACATTTAAATGTTATTAAAAGGTTTTGAAAAAAACATTTTTAAAACATTTCTGTGTTTGCTGGGTTCAAACATTTTAACATAATGTTATTTAAGTATTGACACAATATTTGGCAAAAATGTTTGCAAAAATAGTTTACAATAACCTTTTTGAAAACATTTAAAAATATTGTTGTAGTGTGTTTTCATACAAAACGTTTTAAAACGTTATCGTGACTTTTATATAACCCGACATTTTAATGTTATTAAAACGTTTTTACCTAAACCAAAAGCCAAAATATAACTTATTTAAAACGTTTTTAAAACGTTTTTGTGTTTGCTGGGGTATAAAGTGGTCATGGTGGTAACTCTGTTTAACTTTACGACTATCTAAAATCATACACTCTTATAGGTTAGCAACTATAATATTTTAACCTGTTGCGATTTGGTAGTTCACAGCATCTTGCGAATGGTCATGATGGTAGTGCGCTTTGGCAAAAATTGCACTGATCATTTCATAGCGAGTGTGTAGAAGAATTTAAAATCACAGATATACTGTTGTAGGTTCTGTGGTTCTTGAGTTATGTTGTTAAGAGGGCTGAAATAACACTTTTGTAAAACGTACATAACTCATTAACAACACTAAATCAAGCAAGTTTTCAAACTATATGATATGTAGAATGAGCTTTTGTAAAACATTAAAGTATTATTTTTCAATAATATATTGATTTAGACAATTGCGGCTAAAGGCTATACGACGTATAATACAATTTGTTGGTCGAAGCCAAAAAAAAATAAATTCATTATTTAAATCAATGTATTAATGAAAATAACACTTTGATGTTTTGCAAAAGTTCATTCTACAAATCATATACTTTGAAAACGTGTTTGATTTATTGTTTTTAATGAGTTATGTACGTTTTACAAAAGTGTTGTTGTTTCAGCCCTCTTTACAACATAACTCAAGAACCACAGGACCTACAAAAGTATATCTGTGATATTTGAATTCTTCTACACGCTCGCTATCAATCAATGCATTTTTTGCCAAATTTGACAAGGGAAACTGTTCCGATGGGGATATAACAGATTTCTCTACAAAATGAACATATTTCTCTTCAAAATGAATCGGATATTCTCATCAAAATGACAAGAAACTCATCAAATTTGATAAGATTGCCTTGTCATTTAAAAAAATGAATAGTTCCTTGTCAAAAATAAATAGGTTCTTATCAAAAATGACCCAAAAATTAAATTTAAATAGTTTATCTTCTTCGAGGGGGATATAATATAGAACCCATTCCAATTGAAATGGATAATCTTATCAAATAATGAGTTGGAGATTTTTCAATTTCAACAAATAGCTATATATTTGTTAAAAATAAAACGGAAACTATATTAATTTTGATTAAATTGTCGGTTCAAATTGATAATATACCAAATCAAAATGAACAATATATCTCATCAAAACGAAGTTACGGGATCAAAAATAAAAGAGTGGGGATTCTATTCAGACAAATGAATAGTGTAAAATTATAGATTATGGTGAAATAGACCTAAAGGGATGGACGATTGGACCCGTGTTCCTCTCATGAAAAAAAGGCAGACAATTAGACATTAATTCAAACTTGTTCTAACTATTTGCCGGTGTAAATAAATAAGTAAATACGTTTTGAGAAATCAGCAAAATAAATAATCACTTTCTTTAAAAAACAAACAAGCGCAGTGATTTATAGTGCGCTACGCACAGGCACAACGCCTAGACGTTGATCCACAAGCCTCAGCACACTTTACAGGTTGTCGCTGACCACTACGGCCCCATATCTTTCCATAAACCATTTGGCAACAATTCAGAGACTTTGCTGCTACAAGAGCGCACACCCTAGACATTCCACAAATAACCTTCGCAACCAGGATCAGCTCCCCGAGTTTCGTACGGGTTACAACGAGACAATTAGCAGTAAGTTCCTTGTCCAGGGGAATTTCAAGCCAACTCAATTTTTCCACGAGAGCATACTTACACCGCCAGGATTCGAACCCGCAACCTCTCGCACCATAGTCGTACGCCTTACGATGCCCTTATCGATTGAGCTAACTTGACTAATCTGCGGCGCGCGCAATCGTGTTTGTTAAAAAAAAACTGCATTTCGTTTTCATTTCTTTCTATTTCAGTATGGATCATAAGACCAAACTTCACTTTATCTTATAAGACCCAACTGCAGTGGATCTTATATTCAAATATACCAAACGCTAAACTTTTCGATCACCCTTAATGTTGCGTTGACACAATATCTACAGACAAGTGTATATAAGAAGACGTGCCATAAAGATCATTGGCGGTCGGTCAGATTTAGCCCTGGTTTGCACGTTTTCACCATCGGATCACAGATTGACATGTTTCTTTAGAAACTAAGTCATGACAGCTAGGCATGATGGTGGTACATGTGGTGTATAGATACGCCAAGGGCAAAATTTTAAGGGGGAAATCAGATCAGAAGTCAACACAGGGGTTCAAAAGTACGTTTCGGATATGTTTTGTTTCTGAAAATGTAGGTCGGTTCAAGTTGGAGAAGTGAATTCCACGTTCGTTCCTGTTTTAGAATGAGTTCACACACACATGTACTTGTAAGGTCTACTGACATGACGCGCGTCCGGCTTTATTTCTTCTTCAAGTTAGTTCCAGTAAACGACGGGGAAAAGTTTCTTATAAGTTAATTACATGAATTAAAATAAACGTAAATGTACTTTCGTTGAAAACAAAATACAAAATACTGGGCAAATACTATTGTTTTAAACAATAAAAAATGCAATTTTAGGTTGATTTAATTATTACAAACGAAAACATGATAATAAGGTTAACAATAATTATTATTCATAACCACCTCTCTAAATGTAAATGAATAAAATTTACTTAAATGGAATGAAATTCACTTCTTTCCTAAGTGAATTTCACTCTTTCTAGAGTTAATTTGTGAATCTTACTCTTTCCAGAGTGAATTCACCCTTTCCACAGTTAATTTCACACTTTCTAGAGTGTATTTCACTCTTTCCAAAGTGAATTTTACTCTTTCTAGAGTTTCACTCTTTCCAGCGTGCATTTCACTCTTTCTAGAGTTGATTTACTCTTTCCAAAGTGAAATTTACACCATTGCCATTATACTCTATTAAAGTGATCACTGTAGGCAATATCTTAGAATATTATGCTGTTTTTTTGTTTGTTGTTTTTTGTTGTTCTATAAACCCATTTCGGGGATTTTAACCAGGTAAATACCGAAGCACCTGCAAAACACAAAATTCGAAAATCACACTGACCCCATGTATGTTATTGCCTTTGTTACAAAGTAAAGATTCTTTATTGAAGCATATTTAACTGAAATATCAGAGGGGTCCCCTTCCCTACAATAGCGTAGCCAGCGGGGTGGCAGGGGGCAAAGTGCCCCATGACAAAAAATGAAAGAGAAAATCTGGAGGACAAAGGAAAAGAAAAGGGGCAAGGAGCCCCTTATCCACCAAAATTCACCCCGCTCATGGGCCAAAATAGTGTAAAATACAAAATATTTGTGCGTTTCGGGAATTTTAACTAGATAAATACCGGAGCATCTACAAAACCAATTTGAAAATGTTTCCACACTGACCCCGTGTATATTATTGCCTTTGTAAAGTAAAAGTTCTTTAAATACTGAAGGACCCCTTCCTTTACCACGCCCACGTTACGTTTGAAGTTGGAGACAAGATGTCCAACTTTATAAAGACATACTTTGACGCATTATGTAGACATAAAAGGTTATTTGCAGACATGGTAGAGACACTGTTAGCTCTACAAAGCTTAACATGCCAATGTTCTTTTGAATAATAAGTTTGAAAAAATATTTATAAATCTAAAACTTTCTAAAACGAATCAAACTATAGAGACATTATCTCATCCCTCATGTGACTCATTATCGCCTGATAGATTTTTGAAAGATCTACGGATTCCCTTCGTACTGAATTACTACACCTTTCGTAAAACCTGTCATGGGTAATTAAGAATGTAACGTTGTATAATTAAGCATCTTTGTTGGCAACAAAAATAGGGAAACATATCAAATCAAAAACATCAATAACTAATCAGATGAAACAATCGGCCTAAAAAAAGTAATAATAGCAATGGATTTAAACAGATGATTAATTGACGACGCTCAAGGACACTGCGGATGAACTCATTCCAATTTAACCCCTTTGTCAACGCCTTTACTATACACTAATTATCATAAATGACTGGATTTTTTTTCCTGTCTCTTTTAGAGTCATTGGACATAAACCGAAGAATTAAGGAAGTTGACGACACTTGGTTGAAATCCAGTCCGATCAGAGAGCTTTAGCAAGCTCAAAGCTAGCGAGTCAGAAAGTAGGTCACTTGAAGATGGGTTCACACAGAATGACGTTGACGTTGACATATGAATGTCGAGACCGTGATCTACTTCTCTCCTCCTAGTCCCCACGGGTCCCAGTTAGAACGCAAAGCTATAGGCCTAACCTACGCGGTGAAAAATAACCGCTGATGGCGGCCTGCTGCTGTTTGTGAATGTAAGACCATAACGCCTGGAGGGAGGGCTTAGTCCTTTTGAAAAAATAAGTAAACGGACAAAAAATTTAAGTATGGTCATCATTTTTATGCATATGGCACAGATATATTTTACTCTGTAAGGTTTATGTTAGATGTTAGATGATATGATGCGCGTACTTTTTTTTAAATTAGGGCTATGTTTTCACGATGTGCATTCTTGCATTTGTGCATTAATGAAAACATACAGAGATGATATGAAGGGGAACCAGTAAATCTTTCTTGAAAAGTAGGTTGCATCTGTATAGTTCATCCTTCTAAAATTACATGATGACGCGGTTGGCCGGAATGTAATGGTCAGCAGGCCGAACCCTCACTGTTTTCCTTTAGCATGTGCCTGGTATTGCACCTTTGTTAGGATATCAAACTTTCACTTAAAGTGAAATCTATAATGTCACGGTTTAAGGTTGATCTGTTTTCATAGGTATAAGGTTGTTAGCTTGTTTTAAGAGTCGTTAGCTATCTGAATGCCGAATTTGGGCATTGTGTCGATTTGAGACGAAAATCGGGCTGTATTGGCCTAAAAATGCCGAATCTTCACCCCCAACTGAAAACCATCACATTTTCAAACATAATTGAAGTTTTAACTAAATCGTCCATGGTAATGATGACACAGAAAATGACCATTGCCTTTAAATGTTAAACCAGAACAATCTCACTGCTAAACCACTGCCTTGTCATTTTGGGGAGACTTTTGCCGAAATACCGGTAGATGTGGCATTTAAGACAGAAACAGAGGTTAGGGGTCAGGGGTTAGGGTCAGGGTTAGGGTTAGAGTCAGGGTTAGGGTTAGGGTTATGGGTTAGATTTAGAGGTCGGTTGTCTTAAATGCCACATTTACCGAAATACCGTCACTCTAATGAAGGAATGTAAAACTTGCTATGTGCTTTGGATCGCAATGCCATCAAATAGCGACTGGGAAACGCAAACAACTTAACATGCTAAATCAGTGCTAATCCGACAATCACAAAATGCAACACTACCGAAATGTAGATATTTCGGTATTTAACCAGCATTTGAAATATTGGCATGCTTTGATCCACGATAGCTTGTAATTAGTATTAAATCTGTAAAGTGTGCTGAGGCTTGTGGATCAACGTCTATGCCTGTGCGAAGCGCACTATAAATCATTTCTTTTTTTTAGTTGCTTTTAATAAAGATTCAATTTATGTGTTCTTTTTTAAACTATGCAAAGATCTGACACAGTGGTTGGATTTTTGGCAGTGGCATTAATTCGGCAAGGTATTATTGAGCATTTGGCATTACAGATCTTGCCTAGAAACCATGTGTAATTGTTTTGTTAATTTACATCCAACCCTAAGCAACCCTATTTAAAATAGCCCATTTTACTTACTGCGTCACTACATCATCATCACTCATCCATAACAATACCTTAAGGTTACTACATCACCATTTTCGTTCTTCCAAAACCTCACTGCATCACTACCAACTCGTTCGACCCTCTTCAATAACATAACACTGCATCACTATCACCTTGCTCTCTCTCACCAATTTTCCATAAACTTACTGCATCATTATCACCCCGTGCATCATCCCTTTATAACCTCCCAACATTATATAATACTACCCTTCGTTCCACAACCACACTGTAACAAAACCATCCTGGTGATCACTCTTCTATAACCTCACTATGGTTCGCCTCAAGTGCGGTAATGACGTAAGTGCGTATTTCGCTGGCCGCAGTATCGAGTCGCGCGTAACGTTAACTACACAAGGGTGGTTTGTTGGCACGCTTACAGCGCAACCGCGAAAAGACATTGACGTCACTGCCGAACTTCAGGTAAATCAAAGGATATATATTTCAACTTTAATAATTCGGGCAATATTCTTTCATTAACAACTATCATCTCATTCGTCACTCTTCTATAATTAATTTTCACTGCTTTTAATCTTGATCATATCTCTTCAATACACTGCCTGCATCACTACCACATTGCTACCCATTACTAATACATTACCTCACTAAATGATCTCTTTTCCCTAATCTCGCTGCATCCCAACCACCAAGCTCATCACTCTTCTATAAATTTAACAGTAAGTTCATCTCCCAATTCACTACTTTTCCACTAACCCGCTGCATTATCACCACCTTATTCTCCACGCCCCATAATATCGCTGCATCACTACTCTCTCGTCCATCACTCTTTCATTACCTCACTGAATTGCCACTTTCTCGTTCGTCTCGTTTCCCGTAGACCTGTCAAAATAAGATTCCCCAACCAAGGAACTGCCTGGTTGGACCTATCCAGCTGGATCAAGACACCAGTTAGATCACATACTAATAAACAGGGTTTAGTGTGTCAACTCTGATCATCGTATTGTGAGCATCCTTCTCTTCACCAGTCCTCCTTGCAAGAAATTCAATTGGAAGAAGTTGCAAGACCTGTTGGAGCTATCCAACAGATTCCAAGTCTTCAACACAGATGACACTTCACCTATCGCTGATAGTTATGCGATGTTCGTGAAGTTGCTGAGAAAGTGATTGGGAAGCAAGGGCCACACGGACTGCCAAGTTGGGTAGACAGAACCACCTAACCACTTAAACTAGAAAGGGACCAGAGAAAGATGGACGACCTTGAACACCAGCCTTAACGAATCTTGCAAAGCTGATGAACTTAGAACATTCAATAAGTAGATGGAAGACCTAAAACTAACTGATGATACAGGGAATTACACCACACCTGGAAAGTCATCCACTTGCTTTATGGAAAAAACAAAAGGGCAAGTTACACCAGCTGTTGAGGACCTTCCTAATAGCACTAAGCCCCGAACTTGTGAAGAAGTAGTCGAAGCAATTATATATAGCAGACACGAACACAGTCAGTGTTGTAGTCGAGCCCATACGGTTCGAGTTCGAAACCAAGACCGAGACCATGCAGTCCGAGACCGAGACCAAGACCGAGATCAGTAGGTCCGAGACCGAGACTAAGACCGAGCTTAGCTGGTCTCGAGACCTATACAACACTGTTAACAGTGCCATTATGGTAGATGGACGCATCTCCGAGCCTTTCCAAGTAACATCTGCTGGAGTTCTCAGGGTGATTTGTCTGCGTCATTCATTTTCATTTTCCTGGTAGAATACCTTCTGGCAAAATCCTCTTCTGGGTTCAATTTTAAACCACCCACGCTATTCTGCTCAATGATCTGAATTTTGCTAGCGATATAAACATTGCTCTGTTAAAATCTTCTTTAGCCCGGTCACATCTTACTAGGACTGCAACTGCAGCAGCAGATCTAGGTGATGCACCTAAGACAGAATATGACTGCCAATAGTAATCCTTGGACAGCACTTAAAGTCTAGCGTAGTATCATCAACCACGCTGCAAGTACTTGGGTTCCATGATGGGTTTCAGTGTTGGACCCTAAAGAGAAGAAAAACACTAACCTGTTAAGCTTTATGTAAACTGGAACACCCTTAGAGAAGCCCATTTCTGCCAATTGATACAAAAATCAATTTGGTCCCTAGTCCTCCTTCCTTCATGTAATCCTGCCTGCACATCAGATGTCGTTTGCTGCAGTTTGTTCTTCATTCTTCTGATGATCTTCAGAAGCACATTACTTGCATGGCAAATCAGGCTGACTATGGTCCGGTGATTGGCGCGCTCTTTCAAATTTCCCTTCGGCAGTGGAATAAACGCTGCTCTGCACCAATCTTTTGGTCATCATTCTACCAGGTCATGTTAAACATCAAAAGCAGATGGATCGGAATCCAAATGAAACCATCTACAATCCGATAAACACCATCCCACTGGTTGCCAGAGCCGGGACCCAACAACTCAAAAAACTTCGTTTGAGAGACGACGATTCTGTGAACTGTTCCATCACATGTGAAGTGGGAACCAGAACGACCGCAAACACTGTACAATAAGTTCAACCTCTGCTGGGAGACATAATTATACTGCAACCATACAAATTGTTGGTTCGCCAGACTAAGTTCGCAGCAGTTGGAGGAAGCTCCGCAGCCGACTGATGATGATGATGATGATCACCTCGTTGATCACACATCCATACATTCGCTGCAACACTATCGCCTCGTTGATCACCCATACATACATTCGCTGCAACACTGTTGCCTCGTTGATCACCCATCCATACATTCGCTGCAACACTATCGGCTCGTTGATCACCCATCCATAAATAAAATGCAATACTATCGCTTCATTGATCACCCATCCATACATTTACTGCAACACTGTTGCCTCGTTGATCACCCATCCATAAATTCATTGCAACACTATCGGCACGTTAATCACCCAAGCTTCATTACAACACTACCGCCTCGTAGATCACCCTTTCGCCTCGTTGATCACCCATCGATTAATTCACTGCAACACTATCGCCTCGTTAATCACCTATCCATAAATTCACTGCATCAGTATCGCTTCATTGATCACCCATCCATAAATTCACTGCAACACTATCGCTTCGTTTCTCACCCATCCATAACTTCACTGCAACACTATCACCATCGTTGATCACCCATCCATGAATTCACTGCAACGCTATCGCTTCATTGATCACCCATCCATAAATATACTGCAACATTATCGCCTCATTGATAACCCATCCATAAATTCACTACAACAATATCGCCTCGTTCATCACCCATCCATGAATTCACTATCGCCTCGTTGATCACCCATCCATAACTTCACTACAACAATATCGCCTCGTTGATCACCCATCCACAACTTCGCTGCAATACTATCGCTTCGTTTCTCACCCATCCATAGATTCACTGTAACACTATCGCCTCGTTGATCACCCATCCATGAATTCACTGCAACGCTATCGCTTCATTGATCACCCATCCATAAATGTACTGCAACATTATCGCCTCATTGATTACTCATCCATAAATTCACTACAACAATATCGCCTCGTTCATCACCCATCCGTGAATTCACTATCGCCTCGTTGATCACCCATCCATAACTTCACTACAACAATATCGCCTCGTTGATCACCCATCCACAACTTCGCTGCAATACTATCGCTTCGTTTCTCACCCATCCATAGATTCACTGTAACACTATCGCCTCGTTGATCACCCATCCATGAATTCACTGCAACGCTATCGCTTCATTGATCACCCATCCATAAATGTACTGCAACATTATCGCCTCATTGATTACTCATCCATAAATTCACTACAACAATATCGCCTCGTTCATCACCCATCCATGAATTCACTATCGCCTCGTTGATCACCCATCCATAACTTCACTACAACAATATCGCCTCGTTGATTACCCATCCACAACTTCGCTGCAATACTATCGCTTCGTTTCTCACCCATCCATAGATTCACTGTAACACTATCGCCTCGTTGATCACCCATCCATGAATTCACTGCAACGCTATCGCTTCATTGATCACCCATCCATAAATGTACTGCAACATTATCGCCTCATTGATTACTCATCCATAAATTCACTACAACAATATCGCCTCGTTCATCACCCATCCACAACTTCGCTGCAATACTATCGCTTCGTTTCTCACCCATCCATAGATTCACTGTAACACTATCGCCTCGTTGATCACCCATCCATGAATTCACTGCAACGCTATCGCTTCATTGATCACCCATCCATAAATGTACTGCAACATTATCGCCTCATTGATTACTCATCCATAAATTCACTACAACAATATCGCCTCGTTCATCACCCATCCATGAATTCACTGCAACGCTATCGCCTCATTGATCACCCATCCATAAATGTACTGCAACATTATCGTCTTATTCATCACCCATCCATAAATTCACTTCAACAATATTGCCTCGTTCATCACCCATCCATAACTTCACTGCAACACTATCGCCTCGTTGCTCACCAATCCATAAATTCACTGCTACACTATCACCTCGTTGATCACCCATCCATAACTTCACTGCAACATTATCGCCTCATTGATTACACATCCAAAAACTCACTGCAACAGAATAGCCTCACCGAATAGCCTCTTCGTTTCTCACCCATCCATAAATTCACTGCAACGATATCGCTTCATTGATCACCCATCCATACATGTACTGCAACATTATCGCCTCATTGATTACCCATCCATAAATTCACTACAACAATATCGCCTCGTTCATCACCCATCCATAAATTCACTGCTACACTATCACCTCGTTGATTATCCATCCATAACTTCACTGCAACATTATCGCCTCATTGATTACACATCCATAAAGTCACTGCAACTGTATCGCCTCATTGATCACCCATCCATACATTCACTACAACACTATTGCCTCATTGATCACCCATCCATTGTTATCGCCTCATTGATTACCCATCCATAAATTCACTACAACAATATCGCCTCGTTCATCACCCATCCATGAATTCACTGCAACGCTATCGCCTCATTGATCACCTATCCATAAATGTACTGCAACATTATCGCCTTATTGATCACCCATCCATAAATTCACAACAATATTGCCTCGTTCATCACCCATCCATAACTTCACTACAACACTATCGCCTCGTTGCTCACCCATCCATAAATTCACTGCTACACTATCACCTCGTTGATTATCCATCCATAACTTCACTGCAACATTATCGCCTCATTGATTACATATCCATAAAGTCACTGCAACTGTATCGCCTCGTTGATCACCCATCCATGAATTCACTGCAACACTATCGCCTCATTGATCACTCATTCATACATTCCCTGCAATACTATTGCCTTGTTGATCACCAATCCATAACTTCACAACAACACTATCGCTTCGTTGTACGTCTATCCATTAATTCACTGCATCATAATCGCCTCGTTTATCACCCATCCATAAATTTACTGCAACACTATCGCCTCGTTGCTCACCAATCCATAAATTCACTGCTACACTATCACCTCGTTGATCACCCATCCATAACTTCACTGCAACATTATCGCCTCATTGATTACACATCCAAAAACTCACTACAACAGCATAGCCTCACCAAATAGCCTCTTCGTTTCTCACCCATCCATAAATTCACTGCAACGCTATCGCTTCATTGATTACCCATCCATAAATTCACTACAACAATATCGCCTCGTTGATCACCCATCCATAAATTCACTGCTACACTATCACCTCGTTGATTATCCATCCATAACTTCACTGCAACATTATCGCCTCATTGATTCCACATCCATAAAGTCACTGCATCTGTATCGCCTCATTGATCACCCATCCATGAATTCACTGCAACACTATCGCCTCATTGATCACCCATCCATTGTTATCGCCTCATTGATCACCCATCCATAAATGTACTGCAACATTATCGCCTTATTGATAACCCATCCATAAATTCACTACAACAATATTGCCTCGTTCATCACCCATCCATAACTTCACTACAACACTATCGCCTCGTTGCTCACCCATCCATAAATTCACTGCTAGACTATCACCTCGTTGATTATCCATCCATAACTTCACTGCAACATTATCGCCTCATTGATTACATATCCATAAAGTCACTGCAACTGTATCGCCTCGTTGATCACCCATCCATGAATTCACTGCAACACTATCGCCTCATTGATCACTCATTCATTCATTCCCTGCAATACTATTGCCTTGTTGATCACCAATCCATAACTTCACAACAACACTATCGCTTCGTTGTACGTCTATCCATAAATTCACTGCATCTTAATCGCCTCGTTTATCACCCAATAGCGCCTCGTTGATCATCCATCCACAAATTACCTACAACACTATCGGGTCGTTAATTACCATCCTTAAATTCACCGAAACAATATCACCTCGTTGACCACACATCCATAAAGTTACAGCATCACTATCGCCTCATTGATCACCCATCCATAAATTCACTGCATCACTATCACCTCGTTGATCACCCATCAATAAATTCA
This sequence comes from Amphiura filiformis, assembly GCF_039555335.1. NCBI lineage: Eukaryota > Metazoa > Echinodermata > Ophiuroidea > Amphilepidida > Amphiuridae > Amphiura > Amphiura filiformis. Next base: position 71,525,413 of record NC_092632.1, on the reverse strand, counting down.
CTACAACACTATTGCCTCATTGATCACCCATCCATAAATTCACTGCATCACTATCGCCTCATTGATCACCCATCCATTAATTACCTGCAACATTATCGCTTCGTTGATCACCCATCCATAAAGTTACAGCATCACTATCGCCTCGTTGATCGCCCATCAATGAACTCTGCACCACAATCACTTCATTGATAACTCATCCATAACTAAACTCGCTGCATCTTCTTCTTTTTCTTCCAATAAGTACAGTCCTCTTAGAAGTTTTCACTCCCGAGTATAGTCGTACTGTGTGCGGTGCAAAGGGTGCGAGCGGAAACACGGATTCGCTGAGTGCAGATGAAGTGGTGCTGATGTGCGAGTAAAAAGTCCTCTTCCAGTCTAACGAAGCGACAGTGGACTCAGCCGGTTTCGGAAGGGCTCCAAAGACAGGGCAGATACGACTGAAGCTGGTAGTGTGTTCCACAGGCAAATGACGCTCGGGAAGAATGAGAACTGGTAGGACTGGATCCTGCAGTGTTGTCTAAACTGCAGGTGGTGGCCTCTGGTTGTGTTGGTAGCTGGAATGAAGTAGGGTGGACCACTTGGAATGGCGACTAGGCCGTGAACCATCCGGTATAAAATGGTGACTTTCTTATGTGCTCGGCGTTCATTTAACGACTGCCATTTGAGATTTTTAAGCATCTGGGTCACACTGTGTCTAGGATGGTAGTCGGACTCAACGAATCTAGCAGCACGTCTCTGCACCATGTCTATTTGAGAAACCATGTCCTTGGTGTGAGGATCCCATACGGAAAAGGCAAACTCAAGCGTTGGTCGAACATACGTCTTGTAAGCCTGTAAGCCTGTTAATTTACCTTGGGTGGGAATTTCGGTAGGTTCCTGCGTATAAAGCCCAGGGTGCTATTTGACTTCTTGTTGATGTTATTTACATGTGGTTTCCAATTGAGGTTACTCTGAATCGTGACTCCAAGATACTTTGCTTCGTCGACGATGGGTAGTGAAGACCCATGGATGTTGTAATTGGCATTGATGATATTTTTCCTTTTATTGGTAACTCTTAACACTTCGCATTTGTCGGGGTTAAAAGACATTAACCATTTACTCTCCCACGCTTGAAGATTTGCAAGGTCATCCTGGAGTGCTGTGACGTCCGCTTGTGATTTTATTGGCCGATACAGGAGGCAATCGTCAGCGAAGATTCTGATATCAGATGTAACAAAGTCCGGCAAATCATTGATGAAAACCAAGAAAAGAAGTGGTCCTAAGACCGTTCCTTGGGGCACGCCTGAGGTGACATTTGACAGGTTGCTTTTCTTTCCTTCTAGGATGACTTGCTGAGTGCAGGCAGTTAGGAAATCACGGATCCAGGATAGCAGTGGACCACGAATACCGTAGTAGTGGAGTTTCAGAAGGAGACGATCGTGCGGTACCCTGTCGAACGCCTGTCCAGAAGGATAGCGTCGATCTATTCTTTGTCTCGTAGCCCTCTAGCAAGGTCTTGGAGGGTCAAAAGAAGTTCTTTCTGAATCCAAACTGTCTCTCCGTAAGAAGACCATGAGTATCAAGATGGTTGATGATCTGACTATGGATGATAATTATGTTCCATTATCTTACAAACGATTGAGGTAAGAGATATAGGCTGGTAGTTTGCTGGCTTGTGGTTATCACCCTTTTTGAAGATTGGTGTCACATCTGCTGACTTCCATTCGTGTGGTATTCTGCCCTGATATAGAGTGGCTTCGAATAGAAGTGTAAAGACCGGAGCCAGTTCCTCAGCACCTTCTTTCAACAGGTATGCAGGAAGATTATCTGGTCCAGATGCAGTGTGTGGCTTAATTTTGGAAAGAAGCTTCTGGACACCTTCACTTCCTATCTCAAACAGAGGAACTTCAGGATGAGGACTTGGGCCAAGGTCAGGCAAATTTTCAGAGTCTTCAAATTGGTTAACCCACCACTAATTGCAACAGAATCCATTTAATCACCATTCATTTCAGAAAAGCATATTTAATAACACATCAAAAGTCCCCCAAAATCTAAGTAGTGGAACAGTGCCTAATTTGCATAAATTTGCATACTTGGATTTTTGGGGACTTTTGATATGCTTTGTGTGAGCTTTTGGGAGATGGGCGCATGCAAAATGGATTCTGTTGCAATTAGTGGTGGGTAATTTGTTAATTTGACTACTAGCCTATATCGTGAATTTTAAAATATCGAAATATTATTATTTGATATGAGAAGGACAATCAGAATGCAATTCGCTATGTCTGATGTGCTCTCATGTCCCAGAAAAATGCTGTGTAAACTTTATTATCTGAATGTTCAATTTTGCTCAATTATTGAGACACAACAATGCAACAAATAAAGCCGCTACTTTGAAACCATTTCTGTTCCTGTAGTCCAGGAAACACAAAAACGTTTTTAAACAGGTTATATTTTGGGGTTTTGTTTTAGTAAAAACGTTTTAATAACATTTAATGTCGGGTTATATAAAGGCCATGAAAACGTGTTAAAATATTCTTGAATGACAACACTACTACAATATTTTTTAAATGTTTTCAAAATGTTATTGTAAAGTAATTTTTACAAACAATTTTTCCAAATACTTTGCCGACACATAGGCCTAATAACATTATGTTAAAATATTTGCAGTTAGGTATCAAAAAATATTTTTTAATGTTGTGAAAACGTTTTATACCTATTATATACCCTTTATATTATATAACCCGACATTTAAACGTTTTCTGGCAAGCTTTTCTAACCTTTTGCGTATGATGTCGAACACGTTTTGTGTTTGCCGGGTGGTTGCATTATATCTTATACCTCCAACCAAAATAATCGGATCAGTTGAGACGGGTCCGTTTCTACATGGCTTTCTTGGTCTATATAGTGGGACTGCATGGCCAACTAACATGCTAACTTGGAAGTTACAAATACGAAATAAAATCCACAGAAACTGAAAGTATTGCTTTCAATTGTAAGCGTATTTGTAAAATTAGCATGAATTGAATCGAATGGATGTATATTTTTGGCCGTCTTCTTTCACAATAATATTATTTTAGCTCTGAGACACATTAGAAATAATTTATACCAACCAATTATGATTCCGTGGGCCGTAGTTGGATGAGCTCTGCATCGGAAATCTGGGCCTACATGCAAACTCAAAATAGCCTAGCCTGGGACAACAAACCTCAATTTTTCATTTACATGGACTAAAACAATGGGATTCTTTTGTGAAATTTTAGATTTTATCATGTTTATTCAGAGTTTTCATTTTCCAATGCAACGGTTCAAAATAAAAATTGATCGCTTTTCTTTTGAGAGTGTTCTTTCTTTTTTGTTTTGTTTTTGTTTGTTTGTTTTTTACTTTAATATCTTTTAAAAACGTTTATTTATTCTTTTCAATTTCATATAGGCCAGCAAACTAATATAATAGCTTTTAGAGCTTGGCTTGGGCGATTTCAGGACTGTACCAGAGACTGTACGGTGAGCAAAATTATTGGGAAAATGATTTCTTGGTTTGTCGATAGGTGGCGATATTACTGCCTGATTATAGGCATCCCGCCATGACATCTCCACTCGTGATTATTCTTTGTTTATATGATGATAATTTATATTTTCCTGTAATGAAAATGTTGTTTTGATGTATAAATGTATACATATGGAACTCATCACGTATATTTTGTCTGTTCAATTTCCTTACAATTACTTGGTAAGAAACGCTATATTGCTGCTAAAGTAGCTTTGAACGTTCTTTTTCAGTCACAAGTTCGCTCAATTTAAACTATCTAATAGTAGCCAATGAAATGGTCGAAAAACGACTGAGTTTAGCTTATTTGTTGTATTTATATCATTATCAAGAAGATATTTGTTGTGGTGGTTGTTGAAAAAAACCGTTTTCGAGTCGAGTTTTATATTATGTTGCAACATCGTAATGTAAAAGAGAAATAAAAAAGTATCATCCCATAAACGAATATCATCTGCTAATTTTCTGTTGGAAATTTCAACGTTTTCAAAAAGTATTGTGGAAGACGTTGAGGGCGATATGATTTATATTTGAGTGGCTACTAGAAACTTTTTACTACCGAACACAACTGCGAAGCATTCACAAACGCTTGTCAGTGAGACCCGGTGCAATTTGGGGTAGGGGCTGAAAATTTATGGAGCCTATGAGGGTGCCCTGAAATGTATGGACCCTTTGAGGAGAGGGGGGCCTTGAAACAATAATGTAACGTGATATAGTATCCTGAACACGTGTCAGATTGAGAACATACCTTTCCTGCTTAAATTTCCATGGAAACTGTACAGCTATCATTGGCGTACCGTGGCCGCTCCTACCCTTTTTGCCTTTTTTCTCCTCAATTTTTTAAATATTTTAACCAAAGAATATTTTGCCATATATCAGGTGTTTCGTTAACTGGGTAACAAACAGGGCAAAAGAATTAAGGCCCATTGAATCATGTTAGCTTCACCTATTTTGTGATGTCACCTACGCACAGTGTCATCGCCCCAATATCTTCATGGTAGAAATCGCCATGGTAGGTTGAATCCACAGCCAAGCATGACCATTTTATTCCGACCTTATGAGACGCATAATTAGCCAAGTGACCTGACTTAGACTACTGACAATAGCCGGGGTAATTGATTTCTCGCTGTGTGGGTAAGCTTGTATACGACATTGCGGTCAATGGTCATACTGCCTCCACTGGAGTAGTGAGTGCAGCTATAGCCTGCGCGCTGTAGTCCATACAGGACCAACGCAATATAAAATTAGAATTTTGGTCAGATTTTGAGTTCAAGATGCACGGCCTTTTCTCAAGACGCAAGCTAACGACTATCATATCTGTTCAACACGTATTTTCAAGTGTATGAGACCAGATCTGGTTTCTTGAGACGAAATCATTTACGAGAGATATTCATCATTTTCTACCCCGGTATCCGAAGATTTTCGTCTGATATCAAAATCGTGCATAGCAATTCACGTGTATCGATCCCGGGTATTTATTTCAGTATCTCTGCTGCACCAAATAATTATTAGCCAGGCGATGTCGGTGTGCTACGTAATAAAACACCCGAGATACGGCAAACTAGGCCTATTCTTTTCCAAGCAGAACAATCTGAGACCATTTTGACATTAAATTGGATCGATTCAGCCCATATTTATGGTAGAGCTACGAGTTTTGGAAATATTGGGCAAGACATAGTCGAGTCCAATATTTTAGAACTCATAGCAAGATCAATAAATATTGGGCGTAAAGCATCCACTTTTTCCAATATTTTCACACACTTGGATTCATAAATCAGAGCATTTATTTTTGTGCATGTATAGCATGTATAGAGCCGAAAATTTCACAATTGTTTCCAAACTATACCTTTTTGACCAATTTTTAAATTTGAGCCCTACATAAGCGGCCTTTTTTTTCTTGTTTGATATGTGTTATTGTAGATATCTTTTAGAAGTCAGGGGTAAACTTATCACTGATTAATTTGATAACCAGTCAGGTTGATGAACAACATTGTTTGACGCAATATTTCTAGATTTTAGCCGGAGGATCGTCACAACAATAATTATTAGCACTTTGATATAAGCATTTTGAGTTGTTAGTTATATAAGCATTTTGAGTTGTACGTGGAATTATAAGCATTTTGAGTTGTAATTAAGTTGAATTGTACATAACTTGCCCGGGATAGCTTGAAATAATAGCAAGTGCCCCACCATTGTTACTTTCATCTTTACTACGGCCCACTTGGATTGGAACAACCTGCAGCACCACATGTATGATTAATGTTTGTCAAACATAAGCGTTATATACCAAAACTACATCTATTGGTAATGTTTTTTAAACATAAGCTTTATACACCAAAACTACATCTAGTAATGTTTTTCAAACATAAGCTTTATATACGAAAACTACAAGTATTATTAATGTTTTTGAAACACACAGGCTTAATAACAGCAATGTTTTTGAAACTTATATGATTATACGATAAGCAACCCACTGAAGCAGCATCGCTAAATGTTACAAACAATATTGCAAGGGCCATTGATGATATTAATGATCCACGCGTTTCACTTATGATTGATCTTTCTGCAACACTATAATTGTTGATCGACCATATCATTTCACCATTTTGAATGCCCTTTCGTAACAAAGTCAAACCCTTTTTCAAAATTACAAAGGTGGTCGCCAGTTTTGATTTAGGCGGTGTGTTATCTTACAACTATGATATTACTTTTGGCGTACCACAAGGGTCAATAGTTGGTCCCAGACGTTGGTCCCAGACTCTATAAGTCCCAGACTCTATAAGCCATTTTACATTATACATGATATATAAATATTTATATCTATTAAATAGATTACACTATAAACTGATATTCTAATATAAAAAATACCCGGGAATAAAACTTCAATCCCGTTATCTACTGCCCGACACATGATCACATACCGATTTGCGTGACAAATTTAAAACAAAATGATTAAAACGATAGAACCTGATATTATAATTATCATAATTTCACTGTCAAGATACATTAATTACGTTCAAACGATTTTAATTATAATTTCTGCAATATTACGTCATGAATCTAGATCCTTTAGCGATAATGACATCTTTCATACTGTTGAAAAACAAAGGTGCGATGTAGTCATATTTCGGCCACGTTTTTGCCGTCTTTTCAACTTGATCCTCCGGCAGTTCTGAAAGCTCACGACCAGTCGACATAGCCAATACCTAAAGGAAAAATAAATTAAAGCGATCAATGGAATTTTGATTCTCTTCTGGTTTATATCTCTCAAGTCTCATGTTTACCACGTTTAACGTCAGGTTTATTACAATCGTCAATGCTGACGGTTGGCGTACCACAAGGGTCAATAATTGGTCCCAGACGTTTTACCGAATACTGAATTTTGCCGAATACTGTCATAATGTAGCTCTATCAACCACTGTCTTAAATTTACATTATACATGATATATAAATATTTATATCTATTACATGTACATGAAGTTGTGTTCTTCTTTCGTGTAAAAGAGTGCTCAATCCTATGACGGAGAGCATGTATACATAAAATTAAAAGAAACCAATTATTCCATGTTGATTCACTACAGACTGTTTCGCCCAGCGGCTCCTATATCTTATTGCCTTCAGCATGGTTCCGTTAATCCATTTGTTTACCTTTCCTTTGTAGATTTGCAGTTAGTGCTTGTATACATTGTAAGCCCTATGTTCTATGGGCAACTTGAGAGAAGGAGGTACGGTTGCCTGACTGCTTATAAATCACATCTATAGTCTTCCTAATAATGAAACTCCGATGGCCAAGTGCTTAAAATTTGAACTAAATGGGTATCTTATTTTGCTCCAAAAGCAATTTGTTCAACGAATATTCTCTTCACAGCAGGGGTAGCATTAAGGCCCGAAAGTCGGGGGTTGTTTTCCCGTGCTTTTCACTCCCGAGCTTGCAGAAAATCCAAATACATGGGGTGAAAATTAAATCTCGGGGGTGAAAAATATTTTGCAGTGTAGTCAGGGGTAGGAGTAAGGTCCAAAAGTAGAGGGTCAGAGTTCACCCCCGAGCTTGCACATATTCCCAATATAGTGGGTGAAAAATTGATCTTTTTTAAATTTAGGGGGTCAATCACCCCCGATTGGGGGTTAACGCTACCCCTGCTTCACAGGTAGCTTGCCATTTGGACTTTGACCATGAGTGCCTGTTACGAAGTGCAAAGACCATTAACTAAGAACTGTGAACCATTACCTGCAGTTGACAAACTCTCTCCAAGAAATACAGCGCATTGAAAGCATAAGCCACTGTTGGTCCAATAGCGGTGACGCCATGATTACCATGCAACAAGATTTCATTGTCACGGAATACCCGGGCCATTCTATCGCCTTCTGCGACATTTTCATCCATGTCGGGAATACCATCAAAATCTTGATCGTAGGCAATCCTGCCATGGAATCTCGCGGAGTTTTGGTGGAGCATTAGGAGACGAGAATCTTTTAAGCAAGCTACAAAAAATAGTGAAGGTATCATACAGACAAAACAGCAGATTAGTTTTACATATAAATAGTGTTGATCCTATTTCAAGCAATTTAATGATAAGTTACCGAAGGCAGGACCGTAACCAACCTGGTCGTTCCGATAGGGCAAACAGTCAGTCATTGGAAACGTTGTCCCGGACTGTGGGAAACAAGTACGGGGAAATAAGATCCAAACGGTTGATTGAAAGATTTCATCCTGTCTGCCACTGACACCTGGGACTGACCCCATTATGTTTATGTCGATGACCCTATTTTATAAAACCTTATGTATGAGTATCTAAATGTTAAAACGTTGTCCCGGCTGTGGGAAACAAGTACGGGAAAACAAGATTCAAAAGTGGTTGATTTAAAGATATCACCCTCACTGTCAGTGACCCCATGTGATTATGTCCATACTTTATGGAAACTTTTGAGTTAAATGTTTTAATGTTTTAACGTCAGATAATAACCAGATCTATAATACTTCTTTATGGCCAGATGGATTAATTATCCAGAGAGTTAATCTCACCCAACGCTGTAGCATACGGTTGGTGTGTATGCATGACGCATTTGGCACCATCTCCCGATCTAGCTCGATGTATTGCACGATGGATACAGAAGGCAGTGGGATCTACGGTTCCTTTACCCTCTATCGTCTCACCACTCTCAAAATCCACTCCTATCAATTGACTTGCTGTCACCTATGGAGAGAGGTGGAGATAATAAAGGCATTCAATCTACAAGTTCAATGTTTGGTTTATTTTTTAATTATTTGAGTTGTTCGGTTTGACAACCATGGATAACTCGAGGCAAATCTCATATGCAGCTATATTTTCGGTGGGTCCATTTGAACACCGGGACGAGTTGGGAACAGTCAGGGGTTAATACCATACTCTTCTCGAAACTGGAGTAGCCTATGGATTTTTTTGTATACGGTACCGACGGCTTAACATCCCCCTCCGAAGGACGTAATGCTGTCATAGCTCATATGCCCGGGCCCCTCTAATTGTACCATGGGGAGAGCCGCAGTCTGGAATTCAATCTACAAATTAAATTCTGACATTATTTGTCCAGGTCAATATCCCAGCAAGTTGTCTATCGTCGGGAATTGACCCCGGGATCTCTTGTATAAAAGGCGAGAATTTTATCCACTGAGTAACGCTCTCACAGCAGACAGAATAAGAGGAAGAGGATTGGTGTCAGACTTTATGTATATACCATGCGGAACAAAAAGGGCGGGCTTAGCAACTGTAATAATCACTGTAAGTACATGCGGTCGTCTACGCTAGAAACTACTTGTAAACTTAGTAAAAGGTAAACGTCCCTTCCGGACGATACCTAACAAACGACGATAGAAACGTTAAGAACTAGTCAAAGAAGTCTAGAAAGTCCTACCTGACTCCAATGTAACCCATACGGTATGACTAGCATGACATCATTTCCACTATTAGAAGATGGTGCGCGTAAAGTCAGATGATTGTCAATGCCTTCTTCAAATCCAAGATGTTCAAGAATCTGGTAGGCAGCGGCAAGATCAACACGGCACTGCAAATTATCAAACTTGTGATTCGAAGACTCGTTCTTAACTTCCCTACAAGAGATGATACATAAATACCGGCACATGTATTAAGAGGAAACAAATGCAACTGAATTAACAATAGACGAATTGATCAACTAAACTAATAGCCAGCTAGCTCTATGTCCTCTATGGCACATGTGTCTGTGCGAGTTGCATCCACATCCGAACCGTGAGACTAGGGATATGATATCACCCACACTCTATTTTTTATGGCACACTATACATTACCTCCCTCCTTCAAGTATACAGCACCATGCCGACTTCACCGTTCGTACATTCCGTGTACACCACAATATTGCACAACTTCACGCCGAGTTTATCGCACAAATGGAAAAGGCAGTAAGATTCTTAGACCAGCCCAACACAGTTTACTTGTTAGTTTCACTGGGAAATACATTAGGAGACAGCTATCGTACTCAATTTGGGACCACACCTTAACCATGATCTTCTCGCCCACAACAGTTTCAGCAAACATCTCCTTTTGCATACTTGGCCAGCCTAATGACTCAAGCTGGGTCTAGTATGTAGAGTGACACCATCACCTGAATCAGACTGCATGAGTTTGAGTATCCTCAACACAAAAGGATGTGCCTAATACTTCATCTCCCAGAACACATGGTGAATGTTGTGTTCTGCATCTGCATGTCATCTTCTGCTGATGATTCCATTTATGACGTTATCACAGAGAAACTTAATGCCATCTAGAAAGTTCCTTAAAACAGTTGCTGTCGTAGTGTCCTTGGTGATATGAATGCACATCACTGTAAATGGCCCTAAAGACCTGCTGTCATGGGGACTCGGCATTTGCTGTGTTAAACAAAGTTACTCTTTCATTGTCTTTTGTATTCATGGCAGCCTCCATTTACTGAAATACGGCACTTCCTTTCTATCAAGGAGACATTAGACTAGTATTATTAAGCATTACGTCCTGTGTCGGTCTAGATAACCTCTGGTACCTCACCATGCACAGGGAGACACCTGCACAAACAATCCATATTCTTATTGTCGCGGCCTCGCGGGGCAATATATAGGCATCGTTCATGGACTGCATGGGTATCATCACTCCTGTTTATGGTAATGTTCAGCTAGGGTTTGCTTAACTCCTGCAAACTATCTTCTGTGCCTAGTAACAGACTGTTGTATGCCCTCATTGATTGAAAAATTGTCTCGCCTGGTTGTATACTTGTATTTGGAGCTTTCCTGCGCTGCCTGAGGTTTTTCATCTCACACGCCCTTTGGTAATCTTCCTTTCGGTTTTTTGTTCATGGTTCATGTCTGTGACTGGCAGCCAAAAGTTGGAGCAAATTGTTAAAGAAGTCTATGATGGTGGTACATGGATTTGGTTTTCATGGGTATACAGCAGATGTGATGTGATGGACTGATGGTGATGTTGTTAGCATTCTCGCACCGTATCTCAATTTCTCCATCTACTTTCCCATGTTCTGAAAGTATGGTACCCATGTATTTAAATTCTTTGGATTGCAGAAAGGTCGTGCTGTCAAACTGGTGATATCCAGTTCCTTTGGAGATCGACTGATAAGTATGGTCTGTTTGTGGATGCTGATACTTATACCATACCTTTGGCACATGCGATGTTGATTGTTGAATCTGTCTGTATGTTATCCCGGAATGTTACTGGGGGTCGTGGCTATCGTGGTGAATGAGGCACTCGTCGTTATGGTCGTCTGCAAATCGATGTTCGTGTAGCACCTCAGGAACCTGGATTTATCTCTTGTGCTACAGTCCTGTATGCAGATGAGAAACAGAAAGGACGCAACTTTTGTCAGAATTCACCAGAAACCACTGGATGCACCCTGCCGGTATTCTAACAGTGCATTATGATGCCCTTGTAAATGACTCGTACATTATCCAGCAGCTGTCCCTTCACATCACTTAATCCTCCATAGTACAGACCGCAACTAGTGTCTGTTGACTCTGTTAACGGTTTTTCTTGGTTAATGAAGGCAATGAAGGCAATACACGTACAAGACTGAACGATGCTCCTCTCGCACATCTTAGGTCAGAAATGGCATCAGTGCAGCCTGAATCCAAATTAAGCCTCATTATTTGTAAGTTATCATTCCACAATAGGTCGTAGTTTCCTTTCCATGATCATGACGCACATCTTTCATGTGTGGCTGAGGAGAGAAACCCTCTGATCTTGGCGTACATTTTTCCAGTTTTTACACATGTATTTGGTTTCTATGTCACCACAGGCTTGAATGTCATCTGTACATGGTGCATTGTTTTAGGGATGGCTTTGACGACACTATCCACTTTTCCTCCTCCTGAATGGGCGGTGTCGTTTGTTCTTGACACCTTATGGTGGAAATGCCTCCTCTAGTTGCAACGACAGACTTTACTTGGTGATGGATATAGAAGGTGCTCGAAATACTTTCTCCACTTGTGATTGATTTCATCATGTATCTTCTGTCAGGGCATTGCTAGTGTCGTTGCCATCCTTGTCATGGATGGTTGGCGGCTAGGTCGTAGTTTCCTTTCCATGATCTTGGCGCACATATTTATGTGTGCTGGCTGAGGGGAGAAATCCCTCTGATCTTGGCGTACATCTTTCCAGTGTGGTTGAAGAGCGAAATCATACACCACAATCACTCTTCCTGTCCTTCTTCTTCCAGATATGTGGGGACAATCATTTATCGTCTGGTACTTTTCCCTCTTCCCAAGCCAAACACCATAACAACCATGTATTTGGTTTCTATGTCACCACAGGCTTGAATGTCATCTGTACATGGTGCATTATTTTTAGGGATGGCTTTGACGACACTATCCACACTTCCTTCTCCAGAATGGGCGGTGTCTTTTCTTCTTGACACCTTATGGTGGATATGCCTCATCCAGTTGCAACGACAGACTTTAATTGGTGATGGATATAGAAGGTGCTCGAAATACTTTCTCCATTTGTGATTGATTTCATCATCTTCTGCTAGTGTCATTGCCATCCTTGTCATGGATGGTCGACGTCTCGTTCCACTGAGTTGAAGAACTACTTGGATACTTCTGGAAGAGCAAGTGGATTTTGTGACCATTTCTACCCCGTATAGTCTTTCCAGGATTGGTCTTTTTGCCTCCTTAATGGTCTTAAACGTCTGACGTCCAGTTCCCTCTACTCAATCAGTCCCGATCCAGTTTGGTCATTGGCCATATCTTTAAATGGTGTCATTCCACCAATCAGTTCTTTGTCTGCTCTGTTCTTTCACCAAGCATCGTTTGCATTGATTGTGTCTGTGATTGAACCATGCAGCTCTATTAACCTTTTGTTGTGTTACTTTGTGTCAAAGTTGAAACTTGAATTTCTTGATCCCGGTGGGTTCTTCTGTGCAACAGCTTGTTCAAGTGTATGGAGCTGCATACGGTAGTTCATTTCTTAAGTCTGGGCCCATTCCTGGCCCTTATCTCCATAACTTCGGTCTGGGGTCCGACAACTTGACAAAGAGGTCATATTGAGCTCCTACTACTATCAAAACAACACTAGAGTAGATCTTTGTAGACCTAAGTACTACTACATGTTCAATAAAAATAATAACACTTAATATTTAATAATAATATTATTAATAATAATAACAGCACCACCACCACCACCACCACCACCAACAACAACAACAACAACAACAACAACAACAACAACAACAACAACAACAACAACAACAACAACAACAACAACAACAACAATGATGATAACAATAATAATATAATAATAATAATAATAATAATAACACTAGGCCTATATGCCTAATAATTTAATGATTTAATAAAAGATGCAATTGAACAATTCAATGCAATTCAATTCAAAATAAAATATTTCATTGCAACAAATCACATGTCGATGATATGCAAACAAATATAGAATACCTTTGAATAAATAGATAAATGCATTTAACATAATGTATGTCCCAAAGTCCAGGTGTCAAGTACATTAATATGCAGTAAGTAAGCTTACTAATTAAATAGCCTGTATATGCCTTTACCTTGTATCTGCTGACAGTTGTTTCGTATTCGTGGATAGTCTAGCAACCTGCTGCTGTATTAATGCTTGTGTCTGTAACATTCCAGGACATACAACACGGACATGACGAGTGTTATTTGTACGATACGTAGCTAAACAACGCCATAATCTTGTCAAAGATTTGGAAGCCATTATCAAACACTACAGCACCAGCCGAACTTAGCTTTACTTTGAACCTGACTTTGAACGGTTTAGGACGCGGCACATGTTGCACCGCGCCTGCAATGTTCAATCAGTCGCGTTTTAGCCCAGGTTTTAGTGGTGTGCGCCCTGAATTCACAGGTCATTCACTCAGTCGAGGTCATTCGTTAATCGTTCATTCACTGTTCATGACATTGCTAATTTTCTATTGGTCGAAAGTTGTATTTTGCATATGCAAATGTATGGCGGGAAATTCTATTGTGATCGGAGGGGTGGGAGTGGCAAGAATGGTAGGTAGCAGTCATTGACCGTTTGCACATCACAGACTTCAGTCGCTGGCTACGCTTTTGAATTTATTTTATCATTACAAAACTTATCACTGATAAAGTTTTGCGGAGTTATTATTTTCAGTTTCCGTGGAATTGGAGGATCAATCGCAACAAGAAAACTTCAGAATGAAGGAGCTGTATGCGTAGGATTTTTTGGAAAATGAAGAGGTGGTGAGTGGAAAGGGCTTAACTTTGGAATAAGTAAGTATACCATCGGGTCATGTATGTGCTGGTGTTCACTGGAACCATGAGCATCATACCGCCCTCATCAAGCGAGCCAACTACTGAATTCGTCGTGCAGTCCGGTGTTCCCCAAAGGACCATAAGGTCGGTGTGTTATGTTGTATATATGTGCGCAAAAGGAGCGATGAGTTAAATAGAAAATCATTTATTTTCGGCTGAGCATGCGCGAAAGAGAAAATAAGTGTAGTATTTTTGTGTACAGCCGGTTGTAATTGAAATCTAAATTATACATTGTGTATCAAGGTAAAACGTAAGTAAATTAAACAATGTGATGGTTAAGATATTTTGCGTAACTTGAAGTTTAACTATTAAACATGACTATAAATTAGAATTATAGGCCTGTCTGTACTGTCTGAGTTTTGTTTATGTTGACAACATTGTCATTGTTGTTTGGTAAGCTTAAGTTTTAATTAGGGGTTCATTCATAGGATTGAGGTAGTACAAGGAACTTTTAACGATGTCCTCATTCACAAACTGATACTATCTGTCCATCGTATAAGACTGTTACCGTACGGCAATGTGGTGAAGGAATATTACACAGTCAAGAATAGGCTCCATCATTTTTTTATTTATGATCCCTCCCAGTCTCCCGAAACATCAAAACATCAAAAGCGTTGCACTTATACTTACTTAAGACTGTCCTTTTCACATAACGCAGACAAAGTAGGGCCAACTTGCCTAGAAATTGTCAAATTTTGGCAAGAAATATCTCTGTGTATACCATCCCTACCATGAACCGCATTGTCGTCACATGTGATGGTGTCCTGAAGCTGCTGTGCTCCTTAAACATCAGGAAAGCTACAGGACCAGATACTCTACCAGCCCGGTGTTGAAAGAATTTGCTGTTGAAATTTCTCCGATCCTCACCTACATATTCCAGAAATCCTTGGACACTGGAGACATTCCATCAGATTGGCGTTCTGCTAATATCTCACCAATCTTTAAGAAAGGCGATAGGAGCGCACCATCTAACTACCGCCCGGTGTCCATAACTTCAATATGTAGCAAGCTCTTGGAACATATAATATTCAGTAACATCATGAAGCACTACAACCAGCACGACATTCTCACTGAAGCTCAGCACGGTTTCCGATCTGGCCGTTCTTGTGAAACCCAGCTAATCTTAACAGCTCAGGACCTTGCCAAATCCATCGATGAACCCGAACAGGTCGATGCCATTGTCTTAGACTTTTCAAAGGCTTTTGACAGGGTACCCCACCAAAGACTACTACGGAAATTACAACACTATGGTGTCAGAGGCTCTCTCCTTCAGTGGACTAATCACTTCTTGACCCAACGTAGCCAGCGTGTGGTCATCGATGGACAAGCATCGGAGTGGGTACCCGTTACATCTGGGGTACCACAGGGCACCGTGCTGGGTCCACTTCTGTTTCTAACATATATAAATGACATACCAACTGGCATTACTTCCAATCTGCGTCTGTTTGCCGACGACTGCCTTTTATACAAGTCAATATCCAACATCAGTGACAGCATGGATCTCCAGAAGGACCTCGACCGTCTTCACTTGTGGTCCGTTAATTGGCAGATGCGGTTCAACACAGACAAGTGCCATCTGATGAGGTTTACCCGGCGCCGTAAGATCACCAATGCTCATTACCACCTGGGAGGCATCCAACTAACATCAGTGTGTGACTACCCGTATCTTGGCCTACTGTTTTCTTCTGATTTGTCATGGCAAAAGCACATCGCCAATGTTACCAACAAGGCAAATAGGATGCTAGGCCTGCTACGCCGGAACCTAAGATCAAGTTCACAGAGGATACGGGAGCAAGCATATTTTGGCCTGGTAAAACCTCACCTGGAGTATTGCAGCACAGTCTGGAGCCCCCACCACAAGAAAGACATCACAAAGGTTGAATCCATCCAACGCCGGCGCAGCCAGGTTTGTTCTCCAACGCTACCAACGTAGAGACAGTGTCACCTCCATGCTGCAAGATCTGAGCTGGAAATCCCTGGAGTGGAGAAGAGATGCTGCAAGCCTGGTTATGATCTACAAGATCCAACACAACATAGTCGCTATCAACCCTGCCATCTATCTGTCTCCAATGACTCCAACTGTCACCAGATCCTACAACCCATCCAAACTTTGCACTATCACCAGTCGCACCCAGCTCTCACGGAAGTTCATTCTTCCCCAGAACAGTCCAACTCTGGAACTCCCTCCCGGTCGCCGTCCAATCTGCACCAACCTTGGAGGCTTTCAGCCTCAGGGATGGCGTATCATCAAGCCTGTAAGCAGGAATCCAGTTTTTACTTGCACCTTCTAGTTCAGCGCACCAGATGAGAGTCTTCATCACCAGCACCCTTGGTTCTTCAGGTTTTGTTTACAAGTTTCACCTATATGTCTGCACTGCACCTGATCATCATTAGTCACCCTTGGCTTTACGTCCAATCTGATGGATCCTGCTGAGTATTCAACGTAAACGTAAACGTAAACGTATGTAAGTCCCATATCACATAGTTATCGTATGCGGGCGATCGAGGTTTTTTTTCTTCTGAAGTTTGGTTGGTACCCAGCGTCATGCATGTGACGTGACACAGCTAAAATAATCGACCGGGAATCGGGGATCGTTAAAAACGTCAACAAATTTCAAAACACAGAAAGCAGTAAACTTAATGGCGAGCGGTCCGAATTTTGAGCCATACAAGTTTACGTGGTGAACTAGGATTGAGGGCATGATCGCTGAATGAACCCCGTTCATACATACCCAACATTCTTAGCAATTCAATACAGATGAAAATAATAAGGGTTTACAAGTTTAAATAACATTTCCATACCATTTTCCTTCATGAATTGGAAGAAAATGAGTAGGCCTACTTGCAGGAAGCAGCTCGGCTCATGAGGTCAACGGCCGGGAGTCAACGTGTCATCTTTTGCGCTCCGCGTGAGATGGGCGCGGTGACATGCGCGTGTACGCAACACTAGCAAATCGTGATCGTGGATCGTGTTAATTGGGTTCCAACGCTGCGTGACGCAGCTTGTTTATGCTGCGTACTGGTCATAAACGGAATTTATGACCAGCAAAAAAGGGTCCAAATCCAATCAAAAACGTTGTTAGGCCCTTCACAATTGATTCTTAGTTTCCTGTTTCCCGCCCGCGTCCAAAGTAGAGAATTGCAAAATATTTAAGGGGGTACTACACCCCTGCCCAATTTTGTGGCTATTTTGAATTTTTCTCAAAAATTATAGCACATTGGTGACAAGTAAGATATGTATATTATAGGGGCACGGACTACAACTACTGCACTGGAAATTTTATTTCAGCACAGACAACAGTCGTGGAGTTACAGTCAAAAATGAGGAAAACCAATATTTGATCAATAAATCAATAACTACTTGCCTTGAGTTGCTGAATTTTCAGTGCATTAGCTGTAGTCTTTGCCCCTATAATATACATATCTTACCCGTCACCAATGCGCTATAGTTTTTGAGAAAAATGCAAAAATAGGCATAAAATTGACCAGGGGTGTAGTACCCCCTTAATTATGTTATTTATATTTTGGATTTTCTCTTTTAAAATAACTTTTAATGACTCCTATTTGCTACTTTCTGACTTTGATCATATCAACTATAATCATGATAATGATGAATAAACGATCGAAGAACATAACTGTACCATGTATAAAATCAAACATAGTTGCAAAATAATTAAATGCATGTTCCTTGTCAAAACGGGTTGATGTAGGTTACGACCACTTGTTTTAAAATAAAGAAAATAATAGATAATTAATAATTATTCATAACCTTATTAATATACGCAGCAAGTGCGATCCAATCACAGATAATAACTTTTAAACACGCAGACGCAAATGCAGGTTATTGAAAAAGTATAATGACCGCGCCTCGTGCCGTAGCTAAAAGTACGCTCTACAATGACTGCGTAAGGTGACGTGTTACGTGTTCGAACAATTTACGCGGACGATGGTCGCCGTATTTGGACATCGCATGATTGCGTGCTAGTGTGATTGGTCGCTAGCGGTATTTCCTTAATTATGGGCTATTCGATTCGATTCAAAAGGCAAAAATACGGAATTAAAAAACAATAAAATAATAGACATCATCAAAAAACTTCATACTCCAGAACCAAGTATGCTAGACCTTTGGTGTTTTCAGTAAATGATAGCCTATTGTATGTATAATGCAATAATTACAGTAACTCAATTTTCAAAATGCCTCCTTTGGCCCCCATGGACCAGATAACCTTTAATAACATCCGTTGCAAAAAAATTGCAACGCTGGCCGACGTAAAAACGATAGCAACATACTCTAGCATTGAATGCGTAACTATTGTGTGCAAATTCAAAGCTAGAGTTCTTGGGTAAAGTGCATGTAAATGTACAGGATGGCCACTTTGGTGTTATTGTGAGTACATGTACATGTATACAAATATATAAATGTAATAATATGCCAAGACAACTTAGTGTGTAACTGTATGTGAATCAGTGCAAACAGGCATTATCTTTGTTGACTCCTGATTCCTGAACATTTTGTGCAGTGCTGTGTTTATACACAGTTAAAAATGTTTTAAAATTATGATCACATGCACATTCCATGGCATATTGCATGTAATTAAAAGTTGGCAATTGGCATTTTGATCTGCATTTTAAAAATAATGATACTACCAGGGGTAGCGTTTTAAGGGGTCTTGGGGTCCAGGACTCCTTGATTTGGCAGGTCCCCGTGATTTGGACCCCTTAATTTTGTATGTCTGTGTAGAATTAGATGCCTGGACCCCTTTATTTGCATATTTGGACCCCTGGACTCAGCAGGTCACCGCTAACCCTGGATACTACATGTACCATAACATTCCAGGTGTACGATATTTAGAAGGTTTTTGCTGTTATACAAATCCAGTAATTTACCATGTAAACAATTGTTTCACATTACAGTATGGCATTTAGAACACTTCACTGCCCATTGATAAATTTCTGTTATGGACACCCCTTGCTCAACGCCTTTCATGTGGGAAAAGCAGTCACACGCAAACATTGCATTCATCTGGTTGTGCTTCCTCAGTGTGCAACCCACTTGACTACTCATGAAGTCGGAGCAATTCAGATTCCATATAAGACCAGATGCAAATCACAACAGCAGTGTCATCGGAAGCTGTGCTCACAAACTCAAAGTAACGAAGCAAGTACAAGCAGTTGGGTTTATGATGTGAACTTCACACCAGAACTAGACTTGCAAGGATTTGAAGACAATTTCAGCGAGATAGCCAACAATGTTAATCACCGGAAAGGAGATGCAGATGTCCACTATATAGTAAGGTCAGAGAATTAGTGGGTTTTTAGCGGGTTCGCTGTCGGACAAGTTTAGAACTGTCAAGCTTTCGTCAGGAGTAGCTCTGACTTCTTCAGGACAAAGTACCTAAGAATGAGACATGTAGACCACCCCTTGCCTACTGATGACTCTGAAAAGAGCCGTTCACTGAAGACTGCTCCTTGTCAACAGAGAACAAGCAGAGCTCGCCTATCTGCTAATATAAAGATTTTGGTGGCTCTGAAAAGAGCCGTTCACTGAAGACTGCCGCTTGTCTACAGAAACAAGCAGACCTCGCCTATCTGCTAATTTTAAAGGTTTGGTGGCTCTGAAAAGAGCCGTTCACTGAAGACTTAATCCCCTTGTCTACAGAAACTGCTAAAAACCCACTAATTGTTATGAATTCCTGTCGTAAAAGCCTATCCCACAATAAGTTCAGAGAAGATATCTTACCTTTCCCAGAATCCTTTGCAACATGGTACATCATCCCAGTTCTTCAAATGACACTTCTATTACTTCGTACAGGTTCCATTTGTTTTCAAGTTGAGAATAGACTGGCTAAACATGGGACAATTGTCACAAAATAAACATAATTTACAATTTCTGGATGTGCTCTGTTCATTGAAGTACTTTTGTCACCATCGACCCATGTTGCACTGGATAGCAAATCAGTACAGACAATTGACCTTTTCTGTAAATCCCATAAGCCTTTGCGAGTACACCTGAGAACTGTACGCATCATTTATTGAGCATCAATACTGCGCATTGCAAGTCGGTGTGACGTCAAATGACGATTTTTTTTTGTACTCGCAAAGGCTTATGGGATTTACCGAAAAGGTCAATTGAAATGGAAGAAATGCATTGTGGGAAGTGTAAGATATCGTCTGTAGTAGGTTGTTACACTCAAGGGCAAGTGCATTATATGAAGCATCTTTGTTCCAGGGGTCGGGGGCTGGTCCTCTGGAAAATTCAACCCAGTCAGTGTGTGTTAATTTGAAGAAAGAATGGTTCACATGCCATACATTTTCATCTTTTCTTTTATACTGCTATATACCTGCAAACGTTTTCACTCAGTGTCACTCTGCCCTCTCCCTTTAAAAATTTCCCCCATGTCTACACCTGGCACCCCTCCTCAGGGTCATACTTTGTTTCAGGGTAAAGTGGGCCCACTTGACCATACCAGAAAGATATATTTTTGACAGAATGATTGACACGTATGCAAATTCACAATTGTTGCCCTGCATATAAGTTGATCAATAAGATGAAAACAAATTTGATTTTTAAATTTGATATCGTAAAGATTTGCCTAATGCCGCACATGAGCTCCTTTGCCTTAGAGTAAATTTCACTTACAAATAGAGATTCTTGTACCGTTGTACAAGATTCTCATAAACAAATTTGTGTGAATCAAAGTTGATTCTCTTTTACATATCAAAGATTGTGTTATCACAAACAACTAATTGCAAGAATAAAGATTGATTCTCCCACTTTGTGATGAAATTCTACCCCTGCTTTGATCACAATGATAATTGATCCTTACTCTGGTAAAAATGTTCACTTGTTTGTTTTTGACACATGCAGCTGCAATTATGGAAGACAGTTCAAAAACTAAAAAATGAATATTGGGAGAAAATCAATGATGTGGCTCAACTTAAGGCACATGCACATGTAAGTATCAGGTAACTCAGGTAGTACATAATTAATGATATGCATCAACATGATGACAGCTGCATTGCATTGCATAATGTACAATTCATTTACATTAAAACCAAACAGTGCTATCACTGTTGGTAACCTACGCTTTAGAAAGGGTGGGTTTGAAGGGTCCACAAAATGCTTAAAAGGGTGGGTTTGAAAAATTTCTGGTTAAAATGTGTGTCCAAATATAAAGCGTGGTCACTGATCAAAAGGGTGAGTTTACAAGTCATCAATTGCAATGTCAAAGCTTACTGTAATTTCCGATTGAATGACACTAAATGAAACACACACAAAAAAAATATTGAAATCCCATTCTGTTTGGTCATCTAAAACTTCAAATGTAATTCTCTTTGGATGCAAATCTGCACCTCCTGGACCACGTGCACCATACATGCTGCATTTACCACTTATCTATGATCAGTAACCACACTTAGAAAGGGTGGGGTTCGGAGTTTTGGTATAAAGGGTGTAAAATAAAAAGGGTGGGTTTGAAATAAAAAGGGTGGGTTTGAATCACCACTGCCAACTATGGCTATATGGTCAAAGTCTTAGCTATAAGGCCATCTTAATTTAATAGTTTGTCTCAAAGCTGTTCCCAAGTTGAAAACCTGCTGCGCAATGCGGTGGGGTTTTTTTTGAGGATTTTTGTTTTACTTTAATTTGTTTTAATCAGATGAACTTTTTGACCAGAATAGACCACCTTTCAGCTCTCAAGGAGGTTTCACTGTGGTCAAGATGAAGAATTTTATCGAGATTAACGATTTAGGCTATTTTCACGTCTGACGATGTCTGACGTGAGTTTTTTTGGTGTGTTGGATTTGGGAAAAAAGGAAATGTACTCAATCCAGCGGGAATAACACGCAAAAATCAGGCGATTTTATTGAGACAAACTATTAAATTAAGACTATAATCTGCTTTAACTAAAAACTTTGACCAAAACTAAAACCATTTGGATGCAGTTTCCATATATTTGATGAATGCGAGTATTCAAGTTTAAAGTCTTTTCGATTGATAGTGCATGATAGTGAAATAATAACCTTTAAAATCATCCACACAATGAATTAACATCTCGAGATAGACCAGTATGTGATGCGTCTAAAGTCATGTCATCGTTCGCGAAATCGAGATAGCCCCCAAGATAGACCAGTATGAAATGCACTTTAATATCGGGAAATTAACTATTTCACATACAGAACTACAACTTAAGTGTAATTTTAAGCAATATTGCATACGTAAATATAATTCAAGATTCTAGTTAAATAAATCTGTTAAGTATATGCTTTAACTTAAAAACACTTTCATGAAAATCCATAGTCTAATTAAATTACAGAAAGGTAAAACTTAATACGAAGATTTTCAATTGCGATTTTCTAGAAATGTGTGTTTTTCGAGATAGATCAGTATCTGATGTGTCCGATGACGTAATAATTGACTGAAATTGTACAACCTTCACCAACATATTGCTAAATACAATGCATAATTTATTTTGAAACTTAAGCTGTTATTATCATTGTTATTCATGTTGTCTAAAGATTCTGATTAATGTACTGTATTACTTTTTCCCCAGTCCTCTTCAACTTCCAACAGTAATCTTAAAGAACTTGAGAAATCAAATGAAGTGTTACAAAGACTTGGTGCTGAGATTGGAGGAAAACAGCATGAGTTATACCAGTGTGCAGCTATGCTTCCAAATAGGACACACCCACAAGTGGTGAGATAGCAGTTTTTAAATACCTACATACTTAGCTTGTTTAAGGAGGTACTACACCCCTGGCCAATTTTGTGCCTATTTTTGCATTTTTCTCAAAAATTATAGCACATTGGGGACAAGTAAGATTATAGGGGCAAGGACTACGACTACTGCACTGGAAATTTTATTTCAGCACAGACAACAGTTGTGGAGTTACAAAAAAAAATGCGGGAAAACCAAAACTTCAAGAAATTTGCACCAAAAATGGTCAAAAATGCTGAATTTTCAAAAACATTTATAAAAAAAGCCAGATTTTCGCCCAAATTTCAAATATTTTTGGTGAAGTTGGTCAAAATTCAAAAAAATAAAAAAACTGTCCCTAGATATTTTTGTCTAGTTTTTAAAAATTAATAAACAAAAAAAATTGGCCCAAGAATTTTTTTTTTTACGTTGCACAAAAAAAACTTGGTGCTGAGATTGAAGGAAAAGAGCATGAGTTATACCAGTGTGCAGCTATGCTTCCAAACAGGACACACCCACAAGTGGTGAGATAGCAGTTTTTAAATACCTACATACTTAGCTTGTTTAAGGAGGTACTACACCCTGGCCAATTTTGTGCCTATTTTTGCATTTTTCTCAAAAATTATAGCACATTGGGGACAAGTAAGATTATAGGGGCAAGGACTACGACTACTGCACTGGAAATTTTATTTCAGCACAGACAACAGTTGTGGAGTTACAGTCAAAAATGCGGGAAAACCAAAACTTCAAGAAATTTGCACCAAAAATGGTCAAAAAATGCTGAATTTTCAAAAACATTTATAAAAAAAGCCAGATTTTCGCCTAAATTTCAAATATTTTTGGTGAAGTTAGTCAAAAAAAAAAAAATAAAAAAACTGTCCCTAGAAAAAAAAAATTGGCCCAAGAAATTTTTTTTTTTTTTACGTTGCACTGAAAAAAAAAAGTGGGCCAAAAAAAACGTTTTTTTTGGATTTTGGGCCAAAAATTAGCATTTTGGCCCAAATTTGATATCACAGATGAACTTATCAAGTCTTTGCCGTTCTAAATATGTATACTTTTATATACTTTACACCAACACTTTAGCAGTTATGAGGCCCGAAAGTTTCCATAATTCCAGGGTTCAGACCAACCTTAAGCCAATGAAGTATATAATATGGTGCAGCATGTTATTTCTTTCTACACCAAATCCCTTCATTTATTTGGAGGGAGGGTAAGGCTGGTTTTACAGGTCTGTAGTGTATCATGCAATGTCTGCATCAGAAAATTGGACATAAAAAAATGTTTGTCTTAGAAAACCGTGTGAGATTTTGCTTTATTTTCAATGTCATGAGAAAGTGGGAAAAAAGGACCGAAATTGCAAACAAAGAAATCCTGCGTATTGCATAACTTGGATCAATATAAAACATTATTATGTTCTCAGAATCTTCCTTCCTATACTTTGTACAGAGTTGAAGAGTCCAATATAATCAACACTTAGACTCAAAACTTGGACTGTGTTGGATAGGCTCACTTTTTCCCAAAAAAATGTTGTTTTCTACATTTTTTTGACCAAAACTCATTTTTGACTTGCTTATTTTTGACCAAAATCACATTTTTGACTTTACTTTTCTTTTAGCATAAATTAAGTTATACACAACTTGACAAGTACAGGCAGTATGAAAATGATTGATGTTTATTGAAAGCCTGCCTCTTCCAATTGCAACATTGGATACTCTTGAAATGTCCAGACTGTATAGTTTATTTATATGACTTGTTAAACGATCTTAATTCATAAATTATTTGGATTGTATGTTGAATTTTGATGCGTCGGACTCATCCATTATCAATAAAAACTGAATAATTTTGATACAGCTTGTAGAATTGACCCATGATGCTTTGTCTTTTCCAGCCTCTTGATGAGGATGCAGAACCAACTCTTATAGAGCTAGTGGGAACCAAACCAAACTTTGACTTCCCCATTAAGAACCATATAGATCTTGGAGAGGACTTAGACATTCTCAGAATCAAGTAAGTGCAATGGTATGCCAAAATAGTGCATTTTCATTGTTTCCAAGATATGACAAGCTCAACTTGGAACATAGAACTTACTGTATTCATAACGGCAAGACTCTGGATGATTAAACTCAATGCACAACAATTTAAAAAGTGTGCAGGCAAAATATAGTGTAATAAAATAGTACAAGTGTTAAAAAGTAGTGGGTCGCTACAAAATTCACATATCACAACAAAAGTTCTAACTATGTGTTCTTTATGGAGCAAATACAAATGAATGAGATACCCACTACCCAGCATTGTAAAGCAAGATATTTTTTTGTTCATAAAAAAAATCTGTATTTTGAAAAGTTGCTTTAAACAAATCTTGAATAAAAATATTGTGCTTTACAATAAAGTACACACATTTAATTAAATCATAAGTTTCACGATTCATTGCTATATGAATATGCACTATTACTTTATGTTTCTTTCCAGACATTTAGGTCATATCACAGGTCACAGGTCATACTATCTAAAAGGTGCTGGGGCTCAGCTGGAAGAGGCTCTTGTCCAATACACATTAGACAGACTCTTAGCCAAAGGATTCAAGATGATTTCTGTTCCTGATATAGTCAAACCTGTTCCATTTGTAAGTATCAATGTAGAACTTATACTTTGATCAGCTTGTAATAGGCGAGAATTATTCGTTTTTTGTTGCTGCACGAGTCAATAAATGCAAAGCGCAGTTCACATAAGTGCTGCGCCCAGCAGTGTTTACACCATTCTATATCAATTCACAACGTTATGGTGGGAGAGAAAATTAACATTGTCAAGATAGGACATCTGGGCCCTACTCTGCCATGTTTGGCTGAGTACTCATCTTTAGCTTCTTAGTATCGTGTACAGGTCGCATCAAGTGTGTCTCTCATATGCGCCCATCATCCATGCCGCTCTTGCATGACAACGATTACCTCAAGCCATTCCAAGGGGGAAAACGAATACCCCCCAATTTTTGCTGCATGTCTGTATAAAGATGGCGGTCGAGTCCCGGTTCTTTTCCCTAATTCTGTGGTAATGCTTGTTAGTGAACATTGACTGACTGAAGGTGTCAGTTTATACCAGTCGCTTTTGCAAAACAGCAAATCGCTCGCATGCTCGGCATGCAAATACAGCAGCAATTTTGTACACTGATGCATGTGATTTGGTTTTCTGCAAAAGTGATTGAGTTTAAATGCATCTTTAAAAATAACTGACGATTGTGTGTTCTCAAGTGGGTTTTATTAGAGACCTGACACACATTTGTATTGGTTCGATCAAGCATTGAAGTGCTTTCAACTTTTGTACTGGAACGTTCAAGCATGGTCTCTCAGTTTTTCAATGTAAAGTGCCTCTTCAGCAGATGGATCTTCAGGGAATTCAACATCAGAAAATGTTAACCAAGAAACACTTGAAGATCATCAACATCATGAACTATGTGCTGCTTTTAACATCAGGCAGCTAGCTACCCGGTACAAGCAACAGTGTTCACTAATTCTACAAGAACACCAATCAGCATTAGGAAGTATGTGAAGCTTTATCTTTGCCACCATGAAGCTTGAATCAGTATACATCATATTTCAGGCCTTGCCGTTTGAGGCGAGCGATCGCTCTCGCTCGCCACCGTTCGCCCAAACACGATTTTTAGTGAGTGATTTTTCACTCGTCATAGACACTGAATATCACTCACTGCGAATCTCCCAAAACCAGCCATTGAATCAGCAAATTCAGCATTTAATCGATTCGGTGCCCTCTCCAAGCAGAGAAAGTCAAAAATTCACGTACATAAATACTGTTATAAGACCGAAGCTCTATACAATACAACTGAAATTTATAAAGCGCCTAAAACCAAACAATTGTACTAAGGCGCTGATAAACACTTAAGGGCAGAGTAATGGGAGAGAACATGGACCTTTTCGTGCTTCATTATTTCTGAATTGTATGTCCAAAGTATATAAAACTATACATTTTTGGAAAGGAAATGAGTCAAGGAATCCCGTGGTGACGTCAGATTTGTTCAAAAATCTCAAGTTTTTGAAAAAAATCACAAAAATTCACCTTTTTACCCCAATTTTTTTGTGACAACTTAGAAAAAAATCCGTTCGGAGTAAAAAAAAATCAGTTAGCTTTTCATGAAGAAGAGACATGAACTTAGGGAAGGTTTTTTTATTTTTTTGAAATTCGTCTCTTTTTTTCGAAATATTGAAAAAAACATGTGAAAAAAGCAATTTTGTCACTCTATTAAGCTAAAAATTGCACAGAATGAGAAAACCTTCCCCAGCCTCTGATGTACTCTAAACGCTAGTGCAAAAAGTTTACCCTTTGCTTGCATATTTTTCGAGTTATCTTGTCACAAAAATCGCATAATATTGTCAAAAGTGAACTCTGAGAAATCGACGATTTAGTAAAAAAATGTCAAAATTATGCACAAAACATCCTTAAATTTTAAAACGGTAAGACTTTCACACTTGTAAAAGCTGTATCTGGTGCATGGTCTAAATATGCATCTTATTGCCCCAATGAATCTATAATCTCTTCTTTCAGTGCGCCAAAATTCAAAATAATTAAAAAATCTAAGTGGCATTTTGACTGCTAATTTTTGTTTTGTTTACACCACATTTGCTGGCGTTAACAACATACCGAATGCGCCTTGACTGCGTTGGACATATGCGCAGAGTTGCGCTTTACACACGCTTGACGCTTGAATCGCAAGACGTAATCACAATATTTCGCATTCAAGCATTTCTGACTCATTATTTCCCGCCAATTTACTAAGCTGTCTTGAGCCATGTGACTTTTTAGAGTTGAAAAGAGTGAAATAAATCAAGCAAAAATACGAATAAATATTAGCAAGTAGTATTTTATCAGTTTCAAGTGAAAGAATACATCTTAGTGTTGATAAATATCAAAAAATCTCAAATTCGGTCGTGGACGAATGTGTCTTCCATTACTCTGGCCTTAAACCAAATAAAATTACAGTCCATAGGCAACATTAAACAAATGGCATTTCAAGAGTCTTTTGAAAATGAGAAGAGAGTTTGCATTTCTGATATGTTTCGGCAGCCGGTTCCATTGACGAGGTGCGTAGCATGTAAAAGCACGGTCTGCAAATGTTCTATGGTGAGTTCTAGGTTCGAACAGTAATGGTGCAGAGGAGGAACGTAACCACTCACCATTAAAATCTAGACGACAAGGCCTGATATTTTTTTCTTGCCTCATCTAGGAAGGATGTGGAATGAGAACCAAAGGACTCCATACTCAGGTGTATAAGATAGATGCTGATAGACATCCAGGTGGATACTGCCTCTCAGGCACAGCAGAAGTAGGCATTGCAGGTGAGTGAACCAAAGGACTCCATACTCAGGTGTATAAGATAGATGCTGATAGACATCCAGGTGAATACTGCCTCTCAGGTACAGCAGAAGTAGGCATTGCAGGTGAGTGAACCAAAGGACTCCATACTCAGGTGTATAAGATAGATGCTGATAGACATCCAGGTGGATACTGCCTCTCAGGCACAGCAGAAGTAGGCATCGCAGGTGAGTGAACCAAAGGACTCCACACCCAGGTGTATAAGATAGATGCTGATAGACATCCAGGTGGATACTGCCTCTCAGGTACAGCAGAAGTAGGCATTGCAGGTGAGTGAACCAAAGGACTCCATACTCAGGTGTATAAGATAGATGCTGATAGACATCCAGGTGGATACTGCCTCTCAGGTACAGCAGAAGTAGGCATTGCAGGTGAGTGAACCAAAGGACTCCATACTCAGGTGTATAAGATAGATGCTGATAGACATCCAGGTGGATACTGCCTCTCAGGCACAGCAGAAGTAGGCATCGCAGGTGAGTGAACCAAAGGACTCCACACCCAGGTGTATAAGATAGATGCTGATAGACATCCAGGTGGATACTGCCTCTCAGGTACAGCAGAAGTAGGCATCGCAGGTGAGTGAACCAAAGGACTCCATACTCAGGTGTATAAGATAGATGCTGATAGACATCCAGGTGGATACTGCCTCTCAGGCACAGCAGAAGTAGGCATCGCAGGTGAGTGAACCAAAGGACTCCATACTCAGGTGTATAAGATAGATGCTGATACACATCCAGGTGGATACTGCCTCTCAGGTACAGCAGAAGTAGGCATTGCAGGTGAGTGAACCAAAGGACTCCATACTCAGGTGTATAAGATAGATGCTGATAGACATCCAGGTGGATACTGCCTCTCAGGTACAGCAGAAGTAGGCATCGCAGGTGAGTGAACCAAAGGACTCCATACTCAGGTGTATAAGATAGATGCTGATAGACATCCAGGTGGATACTGCCTCTCAGGTACAGCAGAAGTAGGCATCGCAGGTGAGTGAACCAAAGGACTCCATACTCAGGTGTATAAGATAGATGCTGATAGACATCCAGGTGGATGCCTCTCAGGTACAGCAGAAGTAGGCATTGCAGGTGAGTGATCCAAAGGACTCCATACTCAGGTGTATAAGATAGATGCTGACAGACATCCAGGTGGATACTGCCTCTCAGGTACAGCAGAAGTAGGCATTGCAGGTGAGTGAACCAAAGGACTCCACACCCAGGTGTATAAGATAGATGCTGATAGACATCCAGGTGGATACTGCCTCTCAGGTACAGCAGAAGTAGGCATCGCAGGTGAGTGAACCAAAGGACTCCACACTCAGGTGTATAAGATAGATGCTGATAGACATCCAGGTGGATATTGCCTCTCAGGTACAGCAGAAGTAGGCATCGCAGGTGAGTGAACCAAAGGACTCCATACTCAGGTGTATAAGGTAGATGCTGATAGACATCCAGGTGGATACTGCCTCTCAGGTACAGCAGAAGTAGGCATCGCAGGTGAGTGAACCAAAGGACTCCATACTCAGGTGTATAAGATAGATGCTGATAGACATCCAGGTGGATACTGCCTCTCAGGCACAGCAGAAGTAGGCATCGAGGTGAGTGAACCAAAGGACTCCATACTCAGGTGTATAAGATAGATGCTGATAGACATCCAGGTGGATACTGCCTCTCAGGTACAGCAGAAGTAGGCATCGCAGGTGAGTGAACCAAAGGACTCCACACCCAGGTGTATAAGATAGATGCTGATAGACATCCAGGTGGATACTGCCTCTCAGGTACAGCAGAAGTAGGCATCGCAGGTGAGTGAACCAAAGGACTCCACACTCAGGTGTATAAGATAGATGCTGATAGACATCCAGGTGGATATTGCCTCTCAGGTACAGCAGAAGTAGGCATCGAAGGTGAGTGAACCAAAGGACTCAAAACTCAGGTGTATAAGGTAGATGCTGATAGACATCCAGGTGGATACTGCCTCTCAGGTACAGCAGAAGTAGGCATCGCAGGTGAGTGAACCAAAGGACTCCATACTCAGGTGTATAAGATAGATGCTGATAGACATCCAGGTGGATACTGCCTCTCAGGCACAGCAGAAGTAGGCATCGCAGGTGAGAGAACCAAAGGACTCCATACTCAGGTGTATAAGATAGATGCTGATAGACATCCAGGTGGATGCCTCTCAGGCACAGCAGAAGTAGGCATTGCAGGTGAGTGAACCAAAGGACTCCACACCCAGGTGTATAAGATAGATGCTGATAGACATCCAGGTAGATACTGCCTCTCAGGTACAGCAGAAGTAGGCATTGCAGGTGAGTGAACCAAAGGACTCCATACTCAGGTGTATAAGATAGATGCTGACAGACATCCAGGTGGATACTGCCTCTCAGGTACAGCAGAAGTAGGCATCGCAGGTGAGTAATTGATGGGAAGATATCCTGTAAATACACTGTCTGTTAAATATGGCAGAACTAGGCGTTGCATGTGGGGTGGCCATCAGGCAGGGAACAGTTTTATAATAAACAGGGAGATACATTCACCCTAATGCTGAAAGGGCTTTTTGGTGCTTGGAAAGGAGAGAAGGAAGTTTTAAAGAAAGAAGATGAACATAGAAGTTGTCTGTTTCTGTCAGAATTGGAACCTCAGACCTTTTAGGTGCCAACCCCCTTAGACGCCAAGCTCCTTAGACGCCATCTGCAACCAGCAGCCACAGGCACTGGCCCAGCCAACAAAACAGTGTGGGTATGTGTCATCACATCATGTGGGATGCATGCACACGCACAGTGGTTTCATTTTGTAAGATTGTGCAAGATTATACAGCATTAGGGTTACGGAGATACTGTCCATTAAGTGAGGCAGGCATAGGTATTGAGTTGTAGAGCAGGGATGAAGGTATTTTGGCATAGAAATAGATTGCAGTAGACATCGGGGTGATGTTTACCAGCAGAATAATAAATCACTGTGTAGATGTAGACCCCTCGCAGGCTATACAAGTTTTTTTTTTATACAACCTCGTGATAGTTGCAATCCATTGATAGTATAAAAACTGTATTATTGGTTGCTTTGATGCAGTTTTGAAATGTTTACTTTGGTTTTCTTAATTGCAAATAAATTTCAAACACATGCCTTTCCATTCTGCATGACTCACTCATGCAGAATCTCTCATTTCAATCATATGATATTTGCTACAGTTTTTAATTTTAAAGTGGTTTCAATTTATTGTAGGTTATTTCATGGATAGGACATTTGAACTGGGAGAGCTACCTCAGAAAGTAGCAGCAGTGAGTAGATGCTTCAGAGCAGAGACATCAGGACTGTCAGAAGCACGAGGGCTGTACAGAGTGCACCAGTTTACAAAGGTAATTGAGTGAAGTTACTGCAATTAAATGAAGCTTTAACAGTAAAGTTAAATACCAGTTATTTCACATCTGCACTATCTTAGTTTTATCTAGAGTAAAAGTGGTTTTTTTTTTTTTTTTCGGAATTGGATGATGATAATTTGTCATAAAAGTGCAACAAAAAAATTTTCGTGAGGGGGGGTGAACCCTGCCAGGGGACCCTGTTGCACGCCTTTCCTTCAGCTCGGCTACTTGCCTTCGGCTCGCATGATTTTCAGGAAGTGGATCACTACCTCACTTACATCCCTGGTAGATATTACACAAAGGGGAAAAGCACCAAAAACCAGAGTTGGTATATGCAGCCTGGCAATGTGCCTCCTCTGTTAACAGGGTTGCTATGCCCTCACCCACAAAGAAGGCATATACCATCCTGCAGCTCGACAAGTTGACTGCATGTATACGCTGTTATTTTCATGTACAGAATTTTTTGCAATTTGGGGATTTTTGGAAATTGTGTAAGTTGTTTATATTGCGCAGTTAAAGGGGCATTTCGTGATCCACAGCCTCATCCCCCCAGTTTCTCAAAAAAAGTTGAGATTTTTATATCACTGGAAACATCTGGCTACATAATGTTTATGTACAAAATATTTCTTGCAGATTAATTCGTTTTGCAAAGATATCGTGAAATTTGAATTTCGTTCTGGTGCACCAGAACGAAATTACAACGCATTGTCTATGGAGTAGTGTAATACACATAATCATGCATAACTTGCAAACGCAAAATCGGAATCAACTGAAATTTTGGGAATAGGCTTTTTTCGTGGATATCTACTGAAAAATGTCATAAAACGAGATTGCTATGATCACAAAACACTCCTTTAATGTAAATGTAAAGTAACTTTATATAAAAACTTTATTTTTCCTGTGTTGTTATTTTTGACTCTCAAAATTCAAAAAATAAAATTCTCACAAAAATAACAGCATATACCTTCCCAGCATACATACCCGTTCCCAGTTGTATGCCTGGGTGGAGAGAGGTAATGAAAGTGTTATGCTTAAATGCATAATATGACAGCATCACCAAGGTTTGAACCCACAACCTTCTGATCATTAGTCAAAGCCTGCAACACATCACAGTTGCCTCTGATT
Organism: Amphiura filiformis; assembly: GCF_039555335.1. Taxonomy (NCBI): domain Eukaryota; kingdom Metazoa; phylum Echinodermata; class Ophiuroidea; order Amphilepidida; family Amphiuridae; genus Amphiura; species Amphiura filiformis. The sequence continues at coordinate 71,492,528 of NC_092632.1, read as the reverse complement.
ATTACATTGTAACTAAGTATCATTTCTAGAAAGATTTTAACTCTTGATCTCAATACAAAAATATTTACCTTGGTTTTGTCCTTAGGCGCCACTAAAATTTGGCACAATGTCCTCGTAGGTTTAAATCACAATTAAATGCCACTCTTATACCAAATTTCTGGAAATTTCTGTGAAGCACTTCCGAAATTCCTGTGATGTAAGGTAGCACAATCTGTCCTTTAGATGTACCAGTACTATCCCTGTTGGAGTTTGATGTCACTGGTCCAGTGTTTATGATTCCATGCCAGGGGCAGACCACAAAAGGAATCTGCCAAGAATCATACATCGGAGAGACTGACGCGTTCCCTTACGACCGAGAGAGGTGTTAAGGAATCCATCCACATCGTCAGGGCCAACCAACCATCTCTGAACAAGGATGGAGGCACTACAAGTTACCGAAGGTCTATAACCCGATTATTATGTCACACTTCAAGTGTGCTCGATCAGGTCATTATGCTGACAAAGGCTGTAGTATTAACATACTCGGCAGTGGGGTTTGACTCCCACCCTTTTTATTTTACCCCCACCCTTTTTATTGAGGCACCCTTTATACTGAAAATTCCTGACCTCCACATTGACGAAGTCACACGCAAGTTGGTTAAATCAAGTACGCCGAATTCTGCACTTATTTCACACGTGCGAGTCCGATGTTTTTCTCTCCATTAAGTTGTTACATTACGTGAACAATGCAAATTATACGTGAACAACTACTACTCTACTGTATAATAAGCATTTTAATGAATAACTGTACTTTTATGGTGTTCAAATGTTGTTCTTCTCATGAAACTTGACGTGCGCTGTGTTGACAGCGACTATATCCTACTTCCGTGCTGCTTCGCTCAATCAATTATGCATGATTATGACGTCACTCATATTTAGAAAAATAACATGTCATGGAAAATCGGACATTTGCATATGACGTATGTGTCTTGGCAGGGCTTCCGGGGAGGATATTGTGTACATTGCGATGGACACTCGTTAAACAAGCGCTAGCTTGCATCAAATGGAATTTTATCTTGCGACATGGTGTGCGAGTTTTGGCGATTTTTCTTGGAACTATGATTATTTTATCATTCAATAAAAATATACTGTAAGTTGGAAGAAGCCCCACGCTTTTTATTTTAATCCCACGCTTTATATTATTATACGCTTTTTACCCAAAAAGTTTAAACCCCCACGCTTTCACCAATTTTTAGAATTTCGAACCGACACCCATTAAAAAGCGTGGACTGCCGAGTGTGATTAACAGCTGAAATTTACGGAGGTAAATATTTTTGTATTGAGATCAAGAGTTAAAATCTTTCTACCAATACAGATGAACTTTCATGCTAAGTTTCATTTCTCACCATATTTAGGTTGAGATGTTTGCAGTCGTTGCAGATGAACATGGTGATGAGAGTGAAACAATTTTTCAAGAATTTCATCAGATACAGAGAGATCTATTTACTGAGCTTGGGCTACACTTTCAGTAAGTATAAAACTAAATCAATTGTTGTTGCTATTGGCTATAGAGTACCGAAGTGCGACATCATAAAATTTTCTGTTTTGCATTTCAGCATTTTCATGACCATATTTCAGTAGAACATGATGAAAAACATCCACAGTCCAAATTTGGTGGGAATCAGATCATGAGGGCCCGAGATATGGCCGCATGAATACCTAATTAGCCCCATTGAAATCAGTGTAAATTGGCCTGGTTCATAACTGTTTGTCATGCTGCCATATCTCGGGCCCTCATGATCCGATTCCCACTAAATTTGGACTGTGGATGTTTATTATCATGCTCCACTGATACATGGTATTCAAAACGCTGAAATGCAAAAAAAAGTTTTCTGTGACGTCATCACTTCGGTACTCTATAATAGACCCTTTGCACATATCTGCCATCTTGCTACCAAAGGTTCTCGATGCAAACACATATGCAATAGTGCATTTTTGTTTGTCACACTTTTCTTGCACACAGGCTACCATGAACACAACAGCAAATAGAGTTTTTCTGTTGCTTAGCCATCAAAGTTAAAACTTGTTTTAATCATCAAAATAGGCACTAATAATACCATACATGCAGCATCCTGAAGCAGGCATGGTAAAGGGCAGCTAGATGGGATTGTAAGAATGTTAAAGCAATGACTGTGAAGAGGGTGTAAAATGTTTTTCATATATACCGTATTGGTCCGAGTATAGTCCCACCCGTTTTTTATGTGAAAAATTTTTTTCACAATTGGGGGTGGGATTATACTCAATTTCAACCAAAAAAAAAAAAAAAATTTCAAGATATTTTGTATTTTTAATATGAAAATTGATACTTTGTTTTCATGTCATACTCTATTAATGATTTCAAAATGCATTCAAATTCAATGCATTTTGAAATCATTAATAGAGGATGACATGAATACAAATTATCAATTTTCATATTAAAGGAGTATTTCGTGATCCTAGCATCCTCTTTTTATGACATTTTTCAGTACATATCCACGAAAAAAGCATATTCCCAAAATTTCAGTTGATTCCGATATGCGCTTTGCGAGTTATGCATGATTTAGTGTATTACACTGCTCTATAGACAATACGTTGTAATTTCGTTCTCACGATATCTTTGCTAAACGAATTAATCTGCAAGAAATATTTTGTACATAAACATTATGTAGCCAGAGGTTTCCAGTGATATAAAAATCTCAACTTTTTTTGAGAAAAGTGGGGGGCTGAGGCTGTGGATCACGAAGTGCCCCTTTAAAAATACAAAATATCTTGAAATTTTTTTTTTATTTTTTTAGGTCAACCATGAATGATCCTAGCATCTAGGTCTAGGTCCAGGGACACTCCAAAACCGAAAAAAATCAACTTAAAAAAAAAAAAAAAAAAAAAATTCTGATTTCTGAAATTTTTAGAAAAATGGGGGGATTATACACGAGCGTGGGACTATACTCGGACGAACACGGTAATCATTTTGTATGTTTACCACAGGATCCTTGATATGCCAGCGCATGATCTAGGTGCACCTGCTTATAGGAAATTTGACATGGAAGCTTGGATGCCAGCAAGGAAGGCATACGGAGAGGTAATGTCCAGGATTGTTGCAAAGTGTAATAGTCATATCCATACACGTGTTCATGCATACATAGGGTTTGTCTTTAATTTCTGTATCAAAGGTTTATCAGTCACAGTTTTGGTAGTATTTTCCCGCAATATTCCCCACTTCCTTGTTCATGCTGTGTATGACCACAGGCAAGAGAGTGCCATTCTTCACTGGAAGCTAGTGTAGTGCACTTTTCCCTGCTTTACAGAGGTTAGTAATGTGAAGAAACGTTCCTAGAAACTGTTTTTAGCAAGTAAAGTGCAAACAAATGACAAATGACCTAATTGAGGCTCATGTTTACTGCAACAACTACAAGCTGTATCAAAATGATTGGTACCCATCAGTTTTCATCGATAATGGATGAGCCTGACACATTAAAATTCAACATAAGATCCACATAATTTGTAGATCAATTGTAAAGCAAGTCATAAACTATATAATCTAATCTGGACAATTCAAGAGTATCCAATGTTGCATTTGGAAGAGGCAGGCTTTTCAATAAACATCAAACTTGATGGGTACCAATCATTTTGATACACCCTGTATTTCATTGTTTTTTTGGGTTGTTTTTCAGTGATGTTATTATCTCAACTTCATCCCGGGACTTCATCCAATACTCTCTCATCTCCTTCATATTTCTTGTTATTTCTCAAAATAAATTCCCCAACCTACCCAGAGAAACCCAATGCACTATTTTGTGCAAGATCAAATTTAAATATGACGCGTCGATGTTGTAGCGCCACTATTTTGTTATATAATTTTTTGCTTCTGTGAATGAGGCTGTTTGTTTGAATGATATGAGCAAAGGTGCAACAATTCTATACTTCAATCGACTGAGCTTAAAATTTGATGGACATACAATGTGAACCATATTTGCAATGTGTATTCTGAAAACACAGAAGCTATACCGTAGAATTCGTTTACAAGCCTCCAAATGAGGGTTTTTCGGACAAAGGGCATGAAAGGCAGAGATCCTCCTCAAAAACATTATTTGGAGTTTGAGCAACTATATTACTGATACAGGTGGCTGTACAAACATGTATTATTGTAAGACCAATCTATTGTAGTGTTTTTGTGGAGGGTGTCTGCCGTACGTGTCTTTCATCAAAACTTTATTTAGAGGCATATTTGCTCTTATAGACGGAATATTGCAGTATTTCCCACAATTGAATGATCATAGATAGTGAAGAGGACTAGCAAGTATTCAGTTTATTCAGCTATTATACATTTTTCCTATCATTTCCAACAGATATCTAGTACATCCAACTGTACCGATTACCAGAGTAGGAGACTGAAGATCAAGTATAAAACATCTTCAGGAGACACAAGATTTGTACACACTGTAAGTAACAAGTACTGTCATTATTTGATATAAAGCACAGCTTTATCTGATACTATCAATATGAACAATAACAGTTGTCTCACATATGGAGTACCTATTTGTATCTTAAGCCAAGAAAACAAATTGTTTGCTTGCCCTCCAGTGGGATTTTTGGGGTGGGTCGGTTAGTTGGAAAAATGTTTTTTTGAATGACTCACTACTGTATAGTCCTGTAGGCAATGAACATTGGTCATGTGGAAAGATACATCAATACTTCACTTCAGACCTTCAAAACACACCATGGAAATTTATTCAATTAGAACGACTGCCTACTTACAGGCATAAGACGCCAAGTTTATTGGAAACATTGATGCATGAATGGATAGTTACAAATGTTATAATGAGTTTACAAAAAACCATTAAAATTACAAAATTTTTTTTTTAAAGGGCCAACCCTGATTTTGGCCAATTTTGGGTCAGTCGGTGGAGGGCAAGCAAACAAATGCTAGCCATTTTCAGGAAATAATGTATTATACTATTTTACAAAGACCTTTCACACTGGCCAATCACGTAAATAGAACTAGGTCATCGTTTGTGTCATGCGAAGATATGCAGATTGGTGCTGATGTGATGATAATGTGTTTCAATTGGCCAATCGGAACCCGATCTCATGTTTACGTCGTAAACTGCACCAAATTGGACAGTGCAAATTTGGGTTCCAAAATACGTCAAATTGACTAATTGTAATACAGAATTTGTTTCTTGTACGCCAAATATAATGTCCACTGGGCCAGAATCGCAACATACAACCTTTGATTAATCATGGGTGTGGATCTAACATACGTATGAATCGCATCATAGCAGAGTGTGTGAAAATTTGCAATAATAATGCATAAATCTTCCCAAATTTGGTTCATTTTGTACTGAAACAGGTAAAAAGAGAGTAGCTCATCACAGATTGTGGCCAATTTTATAAATATGTAGTGTGGTTATTCCCCTAGTCTGTTGGTATACATGAACCCGGGGACTGTCGTGTACTGGCAACCTGTGACATACTGAAAGTCCATGATGTCTGGGGACACCAGCCCGGTACTGGTGACCAACGATGTTGTGTAATAAAGTTTTTCCCTTTTCCATGTTTTTCTATCTTTTTTTTCCATTTCAGCTGAATGGGACAGCTTGTGCAGTGCCTCGTATGATCATTGCTATTTTGGAGAGTTTCCAGCAACCAAACAGGACTATTGTAATACCTAAAGCTTTGCAACCGTATATGTATGGCGAATCCTTAATCACAAAACCTAAAAGAAAAGCCTTAATCCACACAAGGTTATGAGAAGGGTTATTGTCTAGATTGGGACCAAGATGCTATTGCAGGGTTGATATTTTAAAAACTAAGCATTAAGCTAATGCATTATATCAAGGTTAAATAGCTTTTTACCTGAGAGTCAAGGTTGATATGGACACTGTTACTGGGAAGGGCTTTCATCAGAGATGCCAGTTTTCAGGTTTTATCTGAAATTCAGGTTTTTTGTGAGTCCAAATTCCCGCATTTTTATTTATTTTCAGCCCGTTTTGGGTCTGCATTCACATGCTTTTTCAGGTTTTTTTCACCAGTTTCAGGTTTTTTGAGTGAAACTGACTGCAGGGCCGGATTTACCTTTTTTGGGGCCCTGGGCCAGGACAAAATTTGGAGGCCCCAAATGCACCATGAGGAAGGCATGTGCACTCAAGTGTCCAAGTTTTTAGATTTCACTAGGACATTTGCGCGCCATTTTAGACCATTTGAGCCGAATTGAAGCCGAATTTTGCTATATAACAGGCCAGTGCGCAATTTTTGTAGGCTATTTTGGCCCCAAACATGGTGTTTTTCGGCTAAATGGACGAAGCACACTGCACAGGACAATTTTGGGAGCTCCCAAATTTTGGCCCATCTGGCCCTATGGTAAATCTGGCCCTGAAACTGAGGGGAACAAATGAGTGAAACTGGGGGGGTAAAATGAAGAGATTTCCCAAAAAATAGACATGAAGTTCAAATCCATTGTTTAAACATCAATGGATAAAAGCATGCATTAAATTAAACTTGTTCGGTGGAATAAAAGGTTCTTGTGTAAAGGTAAGATCTTATTTAACCTTGATGCCAAACATAAACTCGATGCGAATGAACTTTTTAGCTTAAATATCACCTGGTCTCAACTAGACAATTGCCATGAGAAGTACAAAGGTAGGATGAACACATGTGAAAGTTACTGGCAGAAATCTTCAGCACAATATTACCAGTGTAGCATGATAATGTGCATAATTTATCTGCAAGCAAGTGAGGTCGTAATTCAATTCAATTAGGGTCCAGCGATGAGATTCATCAAATACATCCAAAGATATATTTTAAGATAGATCATAAATGGCAGTATCGATCTCCCGTGCTGAGCAGTTGGTTTGCGGCATTGTAAAACCATGGACCATGACCCATGACCGGAGCCACGGGGATGCGGTTGGCTGTACTCCCTTGCTACACTTGCCATGTAGGTATAATTGAAGACCGAATTAAAAAGACTAGTTTGCATATGACGTCCTGTCAAGTAGACCAAAAATGCTACACTGCGCAGGTCAGCAACCAATCACGCCACACCTTTGACCTGACGTCAGATGCAAACTAGTCTTTTTAATTCTGTCTTCAATTATAGTTCATGCCTAAATTTACAATCCCATGTAATCGGGGAAGCTAGGTAGGTTTCGTATACGTAAGATGTATGTGCATCTGCCAGGTGGCCTAAGAATATGCATCTGCCCCTGGAGTATAAGGGAACAAATTAAAAGATGAATGAACCTCCTTTGATAAATTAAGTAGAGAGGTTGACACAATTTTGACAGACTTCCAGGTTTGCTATTGATGGGGAAGGTGCATTTATAGGTGGCTTTGTCAAGCTTATGGTTTGTTCCATATAGTCTAGTCTCGTCTCAAGTTGAGAGTAAGGCTATATTGGTTTTCTCAGTGACAGATTCAAATTGCGGGTGCTAGCCCAATCCCTTGGGGAGTATACACACGGGTAGAAGGACAATTTGTCCTCACGCTTGGCCTCGTGCATGCTGGCGATGCAACTACGTAAATGTACGGATTCAAATCTGCCACTGCGAAATCCAACATGGCGTTACTCTCAACTTGAGATGAGACAGACTATCTAAGCCAGTCACAGTCAACCCCTATTACCCTAAATCAGCTGCATGCTAACACAAGACAATAGAGAGCTTGCGGAATGAAGTTACTGGAACTTTAACGGCAACTTCAAAAATATCGATTCGATTTCTTGCTCAACTTCACTTCAACACGAACGTCAGGTTGGTTTCTGTACCAACAGTGTCTTGTTGTTTAAACTAGGGGAAGTGTATCAATGGGTGATCAAAAGAAGGGTATGTAAAAGCGACTGCATCAAATTTCTCCCTTTTGTTTGTTGGCAACACTTATTACAATAGGCGCTTAGTTTGAATAAACATGGTTTACATCTCTTGGCGATGTCCAATGCAATGGGAATTAGGCCTATGTTATGAGCTATACGCTATTATACTTCTAAACATGTTTCAATTAAATATTCTTGTGATATGCCTATATTATTGTCCCGGATTATTATAATAAAAGCTCAATTATTATTCCAGTAAGCGTCAGCTTTGTCAATTTTATATTTCCATCAGGACACAAGCCCATTTTATCTGTTTGCTCTCCCTAGACCCCCCCCACACCACCACCAGTAGCGTAGCCAGGGGGGGCAGAGTGCCCCCCTGACAAAAAAATGAAAGAAAAAGTGCCCTTCTGACAAAAAATGAAAGAGAAAATCAGCAGGGCAAAGGAAAAGAAAAAGGGCAAGGAGCCCTTTTCTAGCAAAATTCAGGGCCAAAATAGTGTAAAATACAAAATTTTTGCGCGCTACGTAACAATAAAGCCCTTTTTTAGCCGGATAATGGGCGAAAATAGTGTAAAATACCATTTTTTCGCGCTACGCACGCACATCATCCCAATAAGGCCCTTTCCGGGAAGCTCGAAAACATACAGTCTCTATATATATTGTATGATGCAACTGCAATTGTTTTCGTCTGTGCCCCCAAAATTTTATTTTGCCCCCCTTGACCAAGAAAGCTGGCTACGCCCCTGACCACCACCATCACCACCTCTCCATATCATCCCCTCCCTCCATCTATTGATCTATCCTCACTTTCCCACTCCCCAGTGGCGTTGCCAGGAGTTTTCTTTTAGGAGGGCAAGGACTTCTCTTTGCATTCTGATCGAATTAAATATATCTCCCCGAATGATCCTCATTTTGTTCTTTAAAAACTCCCAGAATGTTGAATTTCAACCAACATATTTCTGGATGCTCCTTTTCTGACATTCTTATTTTTTGTAACAAATAGGCCTCCTCTTTTAATAATGAATAATTTGGTTGACATACAATACCCATAGGCCTATAATATGCGTATAATAGCGTGGCACATGTTAGACCAGCTTTCTGCTGAATTTGGGTACATAATGTAGGCCTAAATGAATAAAATTATAATTAATTAAAATACCTGAACAGTACAAACATATTTGATTATATAGAGGTGTAATTATAAGACACGCAACGTTGTAAAAAATGTTCACAGTAGCTGCAATTTGCAGAAGTTATACACTGCTGAGTCCCGTAAAATCAGTCCATTTTACTGGAACTTAATCCCCTTGGCATTGAAGTCAAGCCAAAAACTTGGTTCCGCAAGCTGATTTGGTGTACGTCATGAGCACACACAAATGTATATATGAAGTGTGACGTTTGGAACAAAATTTATTTTGATCTAATTCAATCAGTAATTTTTAGCATCATGTGGCATGTTTTTCACCCAAACCAAATTAGATTTCCAATAATTGGTCTATTAACTAGACAATACATAAGTGGTAATTATGTAGTATATGAGGAAATATGCAAACCATTGTTTTGATTATGACGTATTTTCATCATAATTTACGGCACACTATAGATTCTGGCGTTAACTTTAACTTCAAGCGGCTTTAATGGCAGAGTGGTTTTGAATAAATAATCCTCTAGACGTTAAAGTTAAAGTAACTCCATTTCGCAAGCTCTCTAATATGTGACCATCGTCCACAACTGAGCCCGGATGTCGCCAGTGCCATTATTGAGATATGCTCCATTGAACTTAACAATAAACAATAGGAAACAAAGGATTTATTGACTGTTTTATTGATTTTTCACTACTTAAATGTCAAGTACTATAGACATGATATACATCATTTTAAAGCTAATTTCAAGCAGAATATTTTGGTTGAATATCTCAAAAATGATGATTGGCGACTTCAGGGCTCAGCCTCAGTTGTGCTGGATGGTCACATATATGCACAACAGATGCATAATGCCTGTATTCTTATTCACTTGTACCAAACAATTTTTGTGATAATATCAATCAGAAGATTTAATAAAAAGAAATAATCAAAACTTAGTTTGTGACCAAGATTTGTTTGCTTGGACTTCAAAATTGTTGTCAGTCTCACACCTAATTGGATTGAGCATTGTGTATGAAATGCGATAAACCAAAACCAGTCCCCTTGCTTCATCAACTTGAAATGTTTTTCCTTTATAAAGATCTTGTGGGTGGCACAAAATCATACACCAGTATACCATACCACATGTAGCCCATGCGCCTGTTATGATCAAATATTTTAGCATTATGTTGTCATAATCGATGTTTTGAGACTTTAGTATCATATTACAGGTTCGAATTTTATGATATAAGGAAAATCAATATGCGTTTGTCGGACATGGCAGTGGCATCTTATGCATGCTTTAAGACTTGCGCTACAAGCAACAAAAAAGCAATTCGCCCTAGAAGTAGTGATTTAACAGGATTAATTACCATAACGATGGGTGAAAACAATGTTTGAATGTATTGCCCTCCACTATAAGTAGGCTGCACTCATCACCTGTCATGTCTGTGTATATGAAGAGCTTTGTTGCAAAACTCCTTACATTCACTTGAGCAATTTTGAGAACACATCAAAAAAATCACTGATATAAGGGGGTTTTCAACAAAAGCAGTTTTTGGCAGGATGCTCATCCTACCCAAGCATCCCACCAAAAACTGCTTTTGTTGCAAACCCCATATATCAATACTTTGATGATTTTTTTATGTTTTCTCAAAATTGCTCAAGTGGATGTTAAGGGGGTTTGCAACAAAGCTCTTCATATATGCAATCATAGATTGAAAACAATGCCGCTCTTTTCAAGACACTTTTGCCTATTCTTTGATAATCAGTGGTGTGGTGCATAGTTACTGCGTACGTCTAGTGCAGGACAATAAGTCAAAAATTGTTTTCACCTATTTCTGTAGTTACATCACTACTTCTAGAGCGAATACCAGACACTACAATGAAAAACAATCGAATCAAGTTGACATTTATGTGCTTGCCAAATGCCGCATGCTTTATTTATACATTCATGTGCCTATGAAATTATAACATTGCTAATTCTCAGTAGCAAATATATAGTAGCCAATTTTACCTTTATTTTGGTATCTGTACATTTTGTGTTTTATGATTTTTTTCTTCTCAAGATCACCAATTTGAAAGATAATTTTACTAGCTCTCTGTCACTACTGGACAATATCAGATAGTTTGTTTCAAAAAAGTTCAGATAAAGGTCAAAATTCAAAATTGTTCATATGTTATAAAGTTCTCACCAAGGTATAGTTTACCTATCTGTGACCAGAGACACAAATCAAGCTAAACTGTGAAATTGCAATTAGGCAGCTGGACTAATTTTTTAATGACAGATTTTAATGATTGAGAGAAATATTAAATCATACCGGTAACTATCTTTCAATTAAAATCCTAATGAAATTTTAGAAATTGTATAAAATCATGTACAAATTCATTGACACTGCCGCATCAACTGTCATACGACCAGTTGTAAGAGACATCTTTAAGATCTAAATAGGTCATAAATGCTACCGTCAAAATGTTTATCACAATGATCATACACCTCTTGTACATAACAGCTTTCATTACAGCATTCTTCCTGAAGGCTTGTCTTAGGACGACGCGCTCTCTCTACTTCCAGCACTAAGAGAGATTCCAGAAACCTCTTGGCTACATCTTCAGTCACTGAAACAAAAATAAGAATTGAAATAATAGGATTGTGATGAATTTGTCAGAATAGGATTGGTTTTTTTTTCTTCTTTTGTTTGTTTGTTTGTTTTGGGTTTGTTTGTTTGTTTGATTGATTGCTTAAGGGTTGTTTTACAATCAGGGTACACAGATTGTCTCACTGGGGGTGAAAAATGAAGTGTCTAGATTTTCCTCAATTTATTTGTTTTTGTGTTGTAGATGGGTCAAATAGGAAATCTGTAAAATTTTTAGGCGTCAAGTGTTCAGAGTTTCAAGTTATGCCAGAAACATGTTTTTGATGTACATGTTTCTGTATACCCAATTTTTCGGAGATGACGCACGGAAACCTGACGTCCAACTTTCAAACATGTGAAACATGGAAACTAAGTGTAAGTGGACTAAGTGTTTATTAAGAGTTTGTAGGATATATATAAGTGTTTTTCAAGAAAATATAATTTTAGTCTTGGGTCAATTTTAACTATGGATTACGAGCTTGTATTCGGAGAGGACATTTTTTGACGGAATTTTCAACATAAATTTGAAGAAATGGTACAATTAATGAAACAGTCGCAATCTTACATGGTTCTCAATTTTGAACAATCGTGTTTCAAACATTACTTCTGAACTGTCAAAATATGTTTTTATGTTATTGCTGGCAGTGATATATCATTTGCAAAGTTCACAAAGGTCAAATGAGACGGCTATTTTGTCCCAAAATCACACAGAAATGTATATTTTCATCATTTGCTAAGCATTTCAACCAGTTTCTTTGTGGCTGTAGGTGGAAAAAATAGGGGCCAATAATTAGACATGGCAACTTTTAATAACAAGTTAATCTAATATTTGAAACAGGGCACAATATGGTGCTCAGCTTAAATGTACCCTGATTGTAAAACAACCCTTATATGCTTGATTGTTTCAAGGGAAAATGGAGGTATAATGGAATGAATTTACAACTTTAAACAATCGTATTTGCTGAGGAGGACGCTCTTAATATTTTTCAAAATTCTGTTTCTTACACCATTGTGATGTACTTTAGTAAACTAACATACCCTGCAAAAATCAAGGCCTTAGGTGTTGTAGTTTTGTCATAATCCGATATTTCGAACAAACCGTTTACATTTAAAGTACTTTGGTCTGAACAAGACGGTTTATCATTACGACGGAAATATTAGTTGAATGCATACACGATGTTCATAACACAGTACGTACATGTTGTGCGGGACGGTCATACACACATCAAAGGGCTGTACCACAATACGACTGACGAAGTGACACGCATTGGTGACATCGGCGCTGGTAGTAAATTTTCTTTGCTTTAGCTCAGACCCGCACACATATATATAGAGCATACACTAGTATACCATCAATGTTGAGACATTGTTTTGCTCATAATACGTACATGATCATTGATATAAAGGGGGATCAGGGAGAATATGGAGTTTGGAAGTGTCTGGGCTTGACACCAAAAATCAGCATTATCAGAAAATGTACCTAAAGATTTCACATCACCAAATTAAAGGCCTTCCGTCCCGATGCAGTGTTTTTACATTTCGGTAAGAGTTAACCAACCATAAATCAATATAAAAAATGAAAAAATTGGGCAGTTTTTGTGAAAAATTTGTGCTAGGTATTAAATGTAGGCTTGAATCCAAGCATCTGCCAAAATGTAAAAAGACTGTTTTTATTCGGATTTTGAATGTATTTCTTAAGACGCCGGTTTTAGGTAAAAATGGGATGAGCAAACGTGATAGTCTTCGCAGTCCAGTAGTTCGAAATTTCAATGGTCACCAATATATTTCTTTTTGTTTGTTTACTTGCTTGTTTGTTTGTCTGTTAGATCAGTTTGAAAAATTGAGTCGCTTCGTAAGGTTGGTAGAGTCATTTGAATACTATAGAGGCCATTTTGTACACAAAGTACATGCATATAGGGAAATCTATTACTATTGTGCACCCTAAAATGCTGTTAGTGTTTACAGATGTTCCAGCTACTATGCCTCGTCCTTTTTTTTTTTAAATTAAGTTTCAGTTTCTTTCCGTCTTCGATTACTGGAAATATTCAGGGTGCCCCTTCAAAACGGACACAAATGCCTGAAGTATCAACTTTCAAAATAAAAGTTTTCTTAGAAAGTTTTGAAAAGTTAACATCAAATTGACTTTGCTTTACCTTCTGCCATTCTCTTGAAAAGTGATCTTTTCTTGTTGTGTTCTTTGATGTACTCCACACAAGAACATATTCCTTCCCTCTGATGTTCCAAGTTAGCATCACACCAAGTATAGGCCTCTTCATTTGGCTCGTATTCTAACATGGTGGCACTGTGAAATGATGTGAACAAAAACTGAGTTAACCTCATCAGTGCTTACTAATTTTAAAGTGGGCGTTTGCTTTGCATTCAGAGGACTCCAACATAACACACAAAGGATCTCGTGCCTAACGAGGACCTCGCTTCGGAACCCTCGTTAAGCGGCGAAAATGAGTATTATACCCTTGAAGATATACACCCCCCCCCCCAATACCTAAAAATGTTAGGTCTTTTTGGGAAAATGTATATCTTCAATACGAAAGGTCAAAATTTTCTCCCAGCTACATACAGGGTGTAACAATAAAATTTGTACAATTGCATTTTGACTTCTCAGGAAAAAACTAAAAGAGTCATGGTCCTAACCCGGGGGGGGCACTCCAACTTTGGAGGTGACGCGTATGTAGGGCTGTTAAGACCCCCTTTTTCAGCATCGCTGTCACCCCAAGACCCCATATTTTTTTACGAACACATGCTCGCTCCGCTCTGTCACCGAAGACCCCTATTTTTCCATTTGATCTGTCACCCAAAGACCCTTGCAAGTTCAATTTGAACAGCAACTTTCATTTATCACTGATTTTGTTACTTATTTTGAAAAAATGAAGAAATTTGAAGCCATTTAGAACTAGATATTCGATTTTCGAGGTTTTTGTGGCGCTGTTTTGGTTCTCACCCAAAGATTCCATTTAAAAAAAGGTCATGTTCTCACCCAATGACCCCATATTTTTTACATTTTGCTCTCACCGAATGCCAAAAATCATGCTCTCACCCAATGACCCCATATTTTTTACATGTTGCTCTCACCGAATGCCCCTTAGTGCGAAAGCGCCAGCCCTACACCTATATCCATTTCAAATTGAAGTGCCCCCCCCGGGGGTCCTAACGTTATATGCACTTTAATTAGTAATATCTTGGCTAAAAGAAGACGTTTAGTTGGTTTCTTTACTAGCTTATGTCCGATTAATCAAATCGTCCAGAAAACGTGTTGGGCCACTTTTGCCATGTTTGCGCATATCAAGTTTGAACCGCGTAGATATGCTTATCGTGCATTAAAGAACTGACCAGAGGATGATTTAAGCACTTCCCAGCAAGTCTTGCGGTTAGCACAGCTGTGTGAGTGAACATGACACCACTGCCCGTCTATGGTTGGCTATTCGGGTCATTACGTGTATTGATACGTGTATTCGAAATTTCGAATACGCGTAATAGAATAGGCCAATCAGCGTTTAGATTCGAGAACGTGGGTTACAATTTCGACCTCGTGAGACTGCCCGCATGTGATATCAACGCAATTGGCACTTGTCCTCGTGCACTAATAACAAACTTCACTTAATAATCAAAAAGCTTATAATTATCATAAGAATAAACTATAAGAAGCGGCAATATGAATGAAGATTATTTTGAAGCTTTTTTGAAACGGACCCGATATAGCATTCATTTCTACATAGGCCTACTTTACAAAGTATGATGTTTTGCATAACTTTTATTTTGCATAAAGAAACACCGCGCGATGTGTGTTGTAAGGGTGCATACTACCAAATTACTGTCCCCCATCATTTATTAGACATTAGCATAATCATCCCTGAAAACAGAAACATACAGTCATGCAGCATACACTTAAGTGTGAAACATGTGTTTGAACCTGAGGTAGGCCTATACTAGTTTCAGGTTTGAACATACATGAACACTAACTTATGCAGGATATACCCCATGCAGCATACGCCTATACAGTACTAGTAGGTCTGACCAAACACGGAGAAGTTGAAGGTCACTCTGTATATTTATCTTGTACCTGACCAGCATGCAAATCCCTCAGAATTTAGAGAACCGCAGGTCAAGGGCATGGCTGTGTATGTGTTGTTCGGTATCGGCCGCTTTAGGGGCAGGATACGGTCACTGTTCTGATATTTTCTACTTTCAAAGAATAATTCCTATTATAATTTATATGTAGCCTAGCCTAATACTTTAGGATTCAGTGTGGAGACAGATATATACAGATATTGCTAATTCATTTGTTACATACACTATCCGCTGTTTAAAATGTTTTTTATTCCAGGACGGAATAAGTTGGTATAGTGGAGTGTATCCTATCTATTATTTGCTGCATTAGAAAATATTTCAACACGGAATAAATGCATTTTAATTCCCCCAAGAGAATTTTTGAAAAAGCATTTTGTATAAAGGAAGCCGATAGGCCTACCTTTAACCCTTCTCCCCTAAAAAGATATGAAAATACCAAAAACGACTTTATTCTCTGATCTTTTAGCATGTTCTGTTCATTCCCGTCATTTCTTACAAAAACGGCGTGATGTAGCACGGTGAGGATTAAAATTATTTCCGAATTTTTATCTGCAGTGAACGAGGTTGTTTACGTGCCTCGATTTAAATACACGGGCTTTAAAATTTCCCTCCCACGTTCTCGAAACTCAACGCTGATTGGCCTATTCTATTACGCGTATTCGAAATTTCGAATACACGTATTAATACACGTAATGACCCGAATAGCCAACCATACCCGTCCACTGCATACACACGTGCATGGTTAAATTTGAATTTGGACAGATATATTTACAGTAAAAACACCTTCAAAAAGTTGGTCGATTTCACATTTTATGTTATCTACAGAAGGTGTGAATTATCATTCATGCATACATCACTTTAGATCTGAAATCGACCAAGTAATAATGACACACGGGCAATTCTAAAACAACATCTTTTGCACAGAGTTCAATGGAATTTGAAAAGTAAAGTGGCAGTTGAAACTCTAGTGATAACACTTTTACAGTGCATGATGGGGCTTCCTTAAATCATCCTCTGAGAACTGACACAAAAGAATTATAAGTGGTGTTTCTTCATATAATTAACATGAACTTAATAAAGATATGATATTTCTTTAAAATCTATAAATAAAGTCATGAAATTTCTTTCAAATTAAAATTAAGTACATTAATTTCCCATATCCCTGAGATATCATTGATAAAACAGTTTTTGCATTCATAAGTACAAAACAATAAAATTTTGAAATTAAGTTCAGCTGGGATTCTAGCTGTTCTGGGGCGACCACTATTGCCAGCATTTCTGTTAACAAATTCTACATACTTCTCACATGTAATTGTATGCCTTGATGGAAGATGTGAGTTTGGAAAATGAGCAAAAAACAATCTTATGGCTTCTGCTTGACTCCATGTGCTACCGAATGTCACAACCATAAAAATACGCTCTTCCAACGTGAATTGGGGTTGAAGTTGTTGAGCTGCAGCTACGATTTCTAGTAAATGAGGTTGTTATGTCAGTGCTTAGTTGTGACTTTCAAAAACTCAAGGATTATGTAATCATTTCTACCACTTCGAATACCCCATTGTTTAAAACTACCTAAGAGCACCGTCCAACTGGTCCATGGTTCAACCAGAGAAGATGAGAATAGAAGGAGGTCGCTCGCTGTCCCCCTTCAAACGATTGACGTGCATTGCCGCCTATTCATAACAAATAGGATTAGAGCCACTTCCGACTAATACGATAATTGGCTTTGCAAGTTCACTGTACACTTACCACAAACTGCGCATGCGCGAGCAAGACTATGATGACGTCAGTTGACTTGTTTCCCTGATTGTTTATCTTCTCTGGTTCAACTCTATTCAGTCACTTTTGTAACACTTAGACAAAAGTGGCCCAAGCGGTTTTAAGACTAGGTTACATAATTGGCCATATCTTCACTTGTATAACATAGATTTTATTGGAACAAAGCTTATCTGGTGGCGAAAGAAATTATCTTGATAGACATAAAAACATCAAACCAAAAAATAAGCGGCATACTTGTGTCATTCTATTTTCAAAATTGTACAAATTTTATTGTTACACCCTGTATATTGTAAGTACAGATCATTAGATTGATCAAGTTTACTTCTAGGACTGTTTTCAGAAATATAAGAAAAAATATCAATCTTTAATAATTTGCCATAAAATTTGTATTATACCGCAAATTTAAATAAAAATTCCCTTTAAAAGGGAAGGCCAGCCTCAATGCAGAAGAGGTCTTGTAAATAGTTTGGATCACCGTGAAAGGCATTTTTTAGGATCATGCTTACATCCATGTTACATGACAGTTCACCAAACCATCAATGGTGAGAACACTGAAACAGCAAAAAACATTAACTCCTATAACTCCTGTCAACTCTTTAATTCATTACTCCAAATTGTTCTGTATTTTTGTCTTTACTGCTTTTTACCCATGCTTATTATTAAAATCAAGAAATACACTGCAGTTGTTAGTTAATTCGCTATGTTAACTCAACTTACATGCACATTTTATTTTAAAATAATTTTATATTATTTCGCAATGTATAGTTTACTATAAAGTAGATAGTGGCAAGCACATGATAAAGGACTGATCATTCACTACAATCTTCACTTTTAAACTCTATTTTTTGAATGTGTTGATTGTTAGTCCGAAACTCCTGCAAAGCTATGGACATGGCATCTTACCTACTCCATTCTGTAATAGTCTGCATTGTGTGTTTTCTCAGTTTTCAATCATTTTGTTGAATGTAATTTTATGAATCAAATAAAAAAGATAGAAATTGGCCTCACTTTAGTTATGTGTCATTTTACAGTATTTGTAATTTATAAAGTAAGACAATAATTTATTTATTTTCTATAAGTGCATGTCAAAATATGGGATATATTGTTCAATATTATAGCTAGCCCTTAAAAACTTTATTTTCAATCGGATTTTTCACGTTGAAAAGACAAAACTGATGTTAAAGATAGCAAAAATATCATCAATAACATTTTGAGTCAATTTTATCCATAAAACGATACAGGATAGGATAGATAATTACTTTGACTTCAATGTGGTCCATATAATGTAGTGGGCACGGTGGCTCAGTGGTTACGGCCTTGGACTCATAATCTGAGAGCTTGCTTGACGTGCGTGGGTTCGAGTCCCCGTCCCGCCACCGTGTTGCGCCCTTGGGCAAGGCGCTTTGTCACGCTTGCCTCACCCCACCCAGGTGCAATGGGAAGCTGTTAGGGGTAGTCACAGTCGTTGTACTGATGAATCCTGCGCCATTTGTAGGCAGCAAACGTGGTTCCGACATATTCTAATAACGGCGGAATAAATGTAAAGCGCTTTGAGGCTGTTTACGGCATAAAGCGCTATATAAATATCTACATTTATTTATTTATAATGAAGATTTTGATTCTACAACATTATTAGATCTGTTATCAACATATCAATTATGCAGTCACAGGCAACCAAACATCATGCTATGCTCAGTAGTCCACTGATATGACCTCGTGATCATTCCCCGCTTTGACCATGTCATTTTTTGATATGCTGATTGCTGAACAAGTTTATGTTTATATGTGTAGGCCTAACCTATGATAACTTTTTAAGTCATAATTAATTCAAACATAACTTTGGCAATACTCAATCGTTTTCGTTCGTTGACACGGCAAAACATACTTTCTTTTCCTTGCAAATCGAATTAGCAGACATCAAAAACATTTCCACCACGAGAAGTAAAAAAAATAATTCATACCAATAGAAGAAGGCTATAATCTTAGCTAATCTTTAGTGTACACAAACCCCATCTCAGAATTAGGTACCAGCCCTATGGGCTGGCGAAAAAAATCAATCTTTAATAATTTGCCATAAAATTTATATTATACCGCAAATTTCAGAAAAAATAAATTATTTGATATCAGGACATTCCTCGTAATCAGAGTGCAATTTGGTGTGTCTGATGTGCTCCCACAAAAATACTATGCAAACGTTGCTATCTGATTCCTTTCGTTATTGTCAGCGTCATACCAGAGAAGTCATACTTACTAAGCCATGCAAGTTATGTTGCCAGATTGTTCAACATGATCACGTCGTAATAGGTCTTCAAATACTGCAATAAAATTGGTGAAAAATCAGGGTTAGAAATGCACTGTTCATTTATTCCCTAACTGTAGGCCTAGATCCACCAAAAAACGTTGTCGTCAGAAAGCAGCAAGTTGATTTCAATTTAAACATCAACAACATGCAAATGTGTTAATATTTGTATTTGATTTCGAAATTTTAGATTTAATGAATTAACAAGAACATTTTCGACAACGTCCGTGGTAATTATTGTTTACCTTTCGCAGTAAATTGGCAATTTTGGGGTGACATTTTACTCAGGTTGGTAAAATTTTACCCAACTTGGGTAAAATTTCAACCAAATTGGGTCAAATGGTATCATTTTACCCAACCGCTGGGTGCCATATGAACAACCTTTATGGGTGGTAAGGTGTTTTTTTACCCAATATGTGGGTAAAATTTTACCCTAATATTGGGTAAATTACTGAGAATAACCCGATGTTGGGTGAAATTTACCCCAAGTGGGGTAAAAAACCTTACCCAACCATTTGTTTACCCATTGTTCTAACAATATATGTCCATAGGCCTAAAATGGATCGAGTTTGAAAAAGGGGAGCGTAAAAAATGTATAGTCTGTAGGCCTACCTCACTCCGAATATAGCATTATAACTATTTTGCGTGTGCCCACCACCGCTACACAACAATACTCATTTTTGGATCAAGTTATTTTAAGTGCAAAATGCAATTTTAAACCGTTATCCTGATTTGTTACAGAAAAAACATTCACGAAAGAGATTTGAGATCATTTTCGACCGTTAATCAAATAATTTGGTTGAAATTATGTCCTTAATAATATTTATTTGTGCTAGTAGAATAAATACTTATAATAATCAAACCTATTTCACTGATGAAGCATAAAGGAAAACATAGATTTTCATTAACAATGGTGGACTATTGCCCTGACGCGGCTCTCTTGAGCCATACTATAGCCAAGCTTGCAATTTGCAAAGTCATGTTGTGAGGTAATAGTAGGCCTACTGTAATATAATCAATGATTAGAGGACCAAGTTTGTGATCCTAGCATCCTCTTTTTATGACACTTTTCAGTAGATATTCACGAAAAAAAGCTTAGTCCCAAAATTTCAGTTGATTCCGATTTTGCGTTTGCGAGTTATGCATGATTATTTGTATTGGGCCTAGGGGAAGGTGGGGCATAACGGACCCCCGGGGCAAAACGGAACCACCTGGAAAAATAGGCCTTGGCAATACTGCCGTCTATGCAAATTATATTGAGGAACACAAGTATGGCTACGAGGATTTACAACAAAAATTTTATCTGAAACAATCTACTGACATTCGAGCAAGATCGAGTCAAAAAATCACTACCCGTCTGGTGTAAGATATGTAGATGTTTAATGCGCTGAAATTTTACTTTATTAATATCGGATTCCCAAATAATTGTGTATATTGTAAACACGAAGGTACTAGCCATGAGCTGTATTAAGTGCATGGCCTATATGCTACGATGTATTATGCATGCAACCTATTTCTAAAAAATCGGGTATGGGGCAAAACGGAACCCTAGGTGTGGGGCATAACGGAACAGGGTTCCGTTTTGCCCCGGGCGTTTTGTCCCACAGATGGGTTCCGTTTTGCCCCAATTGGACATAACTTGTCTTCACTCAAGGAAATGTAGGCGTTATCTAGGGGCCTACTCGAACATGGTAAACACTTTGCTGAAACATAGACATATAACTAGACCTACAGATAGAATTAATGATTAAAAGTTAACCACTTACTCCACAGAGATGGTAGGCCTACTGAATATTTCTTTCTAATCAAATATTGGACATTATATATTATAGGCCTACTAGGCCTATAAGAAGTTAACTCACTCCACAGAGATGGTAGGCCCACTTAATATTGTAACTGAATATAGGCCTACATATAACAAGGCCTAGGGCCTACCGATGGAACAACTGATATAAGTTTGCACCCAGGGTGCCGTTTTGCCCCATAGGGGGGTTCCGTTTTGCCCCGATAGTGGGGCAAAACGGATTTTTTTTGTTGAAAATATTTCTTCATTTTTATAAAAAATTGTAAGATTCAAGTTATATTGGTTAATGGTATGTTAAAGGTAAATACAAACTTCAACTGAACATATAATTTTTACAGTCATATTGCTTATGGTGACGTCACAGAGCATCCTCAAAGTTAAGTGTTCCGTTATGCCCCACCTTTACACTGCTCCATTCTGACATCGTCAGACGTGAAACGTAAATCTCAATAAAATTCTTCATCTTGACCACAGTGAAATCAACTTGAGAAATGAAAGGTGGTCTATTCTTGTCAAAAAGCTCGTCCCACAGATAAAAAAATATTAAAGTAAAAAAAAGACCTACAAAAAAACCGTTTTCAACTTGGGAAGGGCTTTGAGACAAACTATTCATTAAGATGACCTACATGTATGTTCCGTGGTCGTGTATACCGATACTAACAATTGACCAAAATCTGCAAGTTGTTTCTTGTCATATTTCAGTCAAAAATTTGGCCATCCTATTTCTGAAATTTTGAAAGCTACTGACATACTTGACAAGATCAGTTATCGGTGAAAAGTGTTGTTTGTTTTTTTGTCGGTAGGCCTACATTAATCCGTTTAAGCCTTCCCCTAAACCTGGCCACACCACTGCTGACTTTTATGTAGGCCTACAGATCACATCATTGACAATAATTATGTGTGTTAAAAAGTTGCTCTAAAAAGTCTACTAAAACCTCGTGTTTTACTTACAATTTGGAGCTGCATATACGGCACTGGCAGTGACAAGCAGAAAAACGGAGACCAACATTATAGCTTGTGGTTTCATCATGTATTATGATAATGGATAGGTTACCTGAAATATATAAGAAGTGAAATATAAGATAAACAGTGAATACGAAATCCATGTAACAACGTAACTTTAGACATTGACGTTTCGAATACTTTTGACATCACACTGACGTATAGAAAAAAACGGGCTCTTTGGCCGACTGGCCGTTGTATCGATACTACTGCAGAAAATTGGACTGATGTGTTTTTCGACGTCTTCGCATCTTGATGATGCAGATGGTTAAAATTGTAAAAAAAAATCTTGTCCAGTCATGTCGTCTAGCAGGAAACAAAACTGATGAAAAGTTACCATTTTGGTGAAAACTGATGTACTTACCTAGAGCTGTGTGATGCCTGTACTGGACTGAGCTACTGTTTACTGGCCGAAGTTGTTCACCTGATAATAAATGGTAAACTAACTTTCCATACACTGTCCCTGAAAGGATCATCTCCCGAAGATAATCCCCTCCCACATTCATCTTCTTAGTCCCACGCTATTGACGATCTATTCACGTCGCGTCTTGTGTTGTATACTGCGCCAAAAAAGTATCCGAACACTTGGAAAAAAATCCCAATTTTAAAAGTAGGGGCCTAAATCATATTTGGGTAAATGTATTTTTTCAATAGATGCACTTTCTCATCCTCATATTATGACAACCCATTAAATCCAATGTGATCTCAAGTAAAGTTAATAGAATTTTTGATTAGACGAAGGTCCAGTTTTAAAAGTGACGAACTGGATATAAGGTGAAAAGATTTCAACAAGCGCAACAAAGAGACAACACAATTTGAGTTTCTTCAATCAAGCTTTATTTAAATCATTTAAAAGTTTTCATTTCATTTATTTAATTCTCTGTACTTTTCACAACTTTTAGTTATTTTCAGTTCTTAGGTTTCAGTTTTTTTCTGTTCCTTTTGTTTTAATTTTTAAAAAGAAAGACAAAATGTGCGCATAAATTAGCTATCAGCCACTCTCAAACCAGAAGTCTAGTTCGTGGATTTTTGAATAGGCCAGTTTGTCACTTTCAAAACTGGACCTTCGTCAAATCAAATGCTTATAATTTAACTCTTTGAGGTCACATCAAGTTCAATGAGGTATCCTAATGTGTAGAATTAGATTTTTTTTTTAAACCTAAATTTTCCCAAATAATGATTTATGATTTATTTTCAAAGTGTTCGGATACTTTTTTGGCGCAGTACATAATTTATCAATCAGTGTGTCGTCTTTAATTCGTGTTTGCTCATAAATATTACTAGATGAGTTAGTGAACCGTATTCTTAGAAGTGGGAAACTTATTGTCGTGATTAAAATGGCAAAATCGGGATTTAGAGTTATAGCTGTATAAAAATGATTCATCAAAGTGAGCTTTTTGTTTTGTTCTCTTTCATCTTCTTATGAGATGAAGGCCTATTAGGCCAAATAAAAAAATAAACATGTTTCACGTCGCCTCCCGCTTCCTTTTTTGAGGTTTTCTCAAATAAATTTTTATTTTTTGAAATTTAGTTATAACTTTTCAAAAAATATGTCTAGGAAGTTGGGATGCTTTCTATAGCCTTGTTAAGATACAAGAAACATTTTAGGAAGGTTTTGTGATCATTAGAGGGGGTGTAACTCTCAGAACAACAAATAAAAAAGGGCCTCCTCCTTTTTCCAGGCATTATTGTAAGTACGGATTGTACGCTAAAACAGCTCTAAGTATGGGTATTTACACCAATTTTGCGATAAAAAATAGAAAATAAAAAGCCCCCTCTTCCTCCTTTTTTTCGAAAACCCGGACGTGAAACATGTTTTATTTTTTACTTAGCCTTATATTGGCTCAACAAAGAACGACAAACAAAATGATCTAATCCGATGAAGAAAGGAGAAATTAGGTAGCCCAAATGCTATTAAATTCAAGGAGGTGTAATAATACAGGGCGCTATGGGTTTGGGATTTTATATTCCTACATTAGTGGAACCGATGTTTTTGGCATCTTTACAGGAGGTGTGCAGTAAGAAAAACATATGAAAGGATAAAAATTTGACACATTTGACATGAGACATATCGAATTGCATTCTGAACACGAGGAATGTCCTTCTGATATCAAATAATTTTGATTTTTTTGAAATTTGCGATATAATACAAATTTTATGGCAAATTATTAAAAGTTAGATATTTTTCAAAATTTTTGATTTTTAACAGTCCTCGAAGTAAAATTGTATTGAAATCAGTCTTTTTGAATAAAATAAACACACTATCTGTGGTCATCTTGTGACTCCCTACATTTTGGTCATCAAAAATTTTTATGACCCCTCCCCCTATTTTTCTTTCTAAAAATCATGACCCTCCCCCCCGTGGGACCCCTCCCCTATTATTAGCCCCCTCACCTTATTGACAATAGCGTTGACTGGTAAAGCGTTAAATACGCTGTCAGGTTAGTTAGTTAGTAGACCTACCTCTCGATGAATAGCTTGTCGGCAAATCAAATCGGCAGAAAGGAACAGTGCGTTGCGTAATCTATTGCACCTCCACGGATATAATAGCTCCATATCAACTCGTCTATTCCCTGTTCTTTGACACCTATGGTTCAATGCAAAGGTATACCACGGGAACGTACTAGTGCAGTGCGATATATTCAACAATTGTTTATCACCTATTGCTTTGGTAGTTAACCTAGAGCGTGTTTATAATGGTGTACGGTATTTATACGGTATCCTTATACGCATATGGGATTAGGATGGAATGTGACTTATCCGTTATCTCGGCTGTTTATAGTGGCAACCAATAGCGCTATTCTGAATCCGAGGTGGTTGAACTCAGCGAGTTCGAGGTCACCGCAATGCAATGTGGGAGACCAAATATGGTGCCAATTTCAAACAGTTTGCCGTTGAAACGATACCGGGAACGATACCGGCCAATTTTTTAACATTTTTGCTACAGCACCGTACCATATTTGTAGGTGATGTGTTATTACAGTGACAAATTTGAGCTCGGAGAGTTATATAACCCTGCTCCACTTCCTTGAATAACGGTATCGTTAATCCCTGTCTGTTTATAGTGGCCGTATACGGAATAAATAAACTGCAATATCCATCGATATCGAAGGATATCAGTTCCGTATAATATGTGCGGCAAATAGCGCTATTGGTCTGTTTATAGTGGCGACCAATACCGTATAAGATGTACTTATACGCTAAATACCGGATAATCTGGCTCACTATAAACACGCTCCCTGTTACATCATCACTTCTACTACGAACAATGCTTAGGTTTAAATTAGTTAAGTCAAAAACTTCAATTTGGTGACCACTCTCTGGCTAGTAAGGTTTGACGATTGATTCGACTTCTATGGACCATTTAGAAAAAAAAATAGCCCCCACACAGTGTCTTCGACCCTATATCTTCATGGCAGGAATCGCCATGGTAGGTTAAATCCACAGCCACGATTAGCCATTTGGTTCAAACCTTTAAAGCTCTTTTAAACTAATAATTAGTCGAGGGACATAACTAAGGCTACTCACAATAGCCGGGTAATCGATCTTGGTTGTGCGTGATTAAGCTTGTATACCCCATTGAGGTCAATGGTCATCGACTTTTATACTGCCTACAGTGAGTGCAGCTGTACTACACGCTGCACGCTGTAGTCCATAACAGGACCAACGCAATATAAAATGGTCAAATTTTGAGTTCAAAGCGCACGGCCAATTTTCAAAGCGCATTCTAGCGACTATCATATCTGTTCAACACGTATTTCCAAGTTTATGAGACCAAATCTGGTTACTTAAAAAAAAAATCATGACGGGAGATATTCATCATTTTCTAACCCGGTATCAGAAGATTTTCGTCTGATATCAAAATCGTGCATAGCAATTCACGTGTATCGATCCCGTGTATTCATTTTAGTGTCCCTTCTGCACCAAATAATTATTAGCCAGGCGGTGTCGGTGTGCCCCATGTCCCTCGCGAAAATCCCGGCATTTTTCGCTAGAGGCCAAAATCCAAAATGGCCGCCGCCACCATTTTGAAAATTTAAGTTTTGAACCAGAGCACCTATAATCATGCACAAAGACACTTTTTCGGATATGTCGAGTACAAGGATTCCGATTCTGACATTAGTTTGACATTACGGCATCATTTTCACCAGAAATCCAAGATGGTGGCTAGCACCATCTTGAAAAATTTAGTTTTGAACCAGAGGACCTAAAATCGTGTACAAAGACACTTTTTTGGATAAGTCGACCACAAGGATTTCAAATTTGACATTACTTTGACATTACGACCTCATTTTTACCCAGAAATCCAAGATGGTGGCCGCCGGCGCCATCTTGAAAAAAATAAGTTTTGAACCAGAGTACCTAAAATCGTGTACAAAGACACTTTTTTCCGGTAAGTCGACCCCAAGAAATCCGAAACTGACATTAATTTGACGTTATAACATGATTTTTGCCCAGAAATCCAAGATGGCCCCCATTTGGTAGAGCGTAACTTATGAATGAGAGCAGAAGCATAAGTGTGTCATTTCCGCCTTATCTGGGGTTCGTGTCCCTTATATGGGGTTTAAATTGCCTTATCTTGGGTTTACATCCCTTTTCTAGGGATAAGGCGCCTTATCTGTGGTTTAGACGGCCTTATCCTGGGTTTACGTTCCTTACCTGTGGCTAAGATGCCTTAACCTTAGCATATCGCAGTCTAAACCCAGATAAGGCATCTAAACCCCAGATCAGGGGGATGACACTCTATTCACGTGGTTTCTTTTCCAACGCTAAAAGATTACGAATTTTGGTGGTTTGTAAATGAAAAGTGTCCGCACTATCGATTGATTACGTAACTGTTATGAATAATTTATTAGTTTTTCAATGCAATCGCCTCGACCCATTAATACATAATCTGTATTTATCAAAGTACTTGGAATAGCAATCTGGTGAGTTCACTGAACTACGCCCAAATACTGATGGAGTTTTAATGGCGCTAATCCTCTCCATACACAGATGAACAAATACAATAGGAGAAGGTCAACACATATGACCTCCTATATGACATGTTATATGAGATGTACAACAACCTGAATATCATAAAGATCAGTGTTCGTTTGTACATATGAACTGCATATTTACAATACTAAATATTACTCGTTATATATTATGTCAAATATTGGTATTATGACAACACGGTATATACATTGTATATAAAACGACTAATAGATCCTACTATCATGGCGTCAGGTCATTGGTTCATCATATCCCGTATGTTTCTTAAAATTCATTCATATTTGAGACAAATTTCTGTGCCCATTTTATAGGCGTACAGGTGGATCCGGTTTGTTTGGTCATTTTCATTTCTTTTTGATGAAAGAATTAAGGTTTTCCACTGCACGGAGGCCACTATGTGATACTAATTTAATGCTATTTGTAAATGAATGCGGATTCCCGGTTGTTGTTTTTCCACAGTGTGACAACTGTCCACCCATCCAGACAACATCATCACATAATAAAACGTCTGTATTTTTACGATGAGTAAATATTAAACTGAACTTTGCCTTGGAACATTGTGTAAGACGGTGTAAGATTTTGTGGGCGCCCTCAACATTATTATCCCCTTTGTATCCGTAAATGACATGGCATAGACTGTGTGAATTCTATGAAGACTAGGGGCCTACTTATACATGGGGTCATATCCATGGACACAAGTAACGATAATTGACAACACGATACGCGACTGTATTTAGGGAGGCTAACCACTAATAATTAATAAGGCCGGGTAGGGCCTACTCCTGGGCGACTCGTGTGGGCAAGGACGCTTAGGACGGTGACCAAATGAGTCTCAAATTTCACCGGGGAGGGGCACTCAAGTATGATAATGTAGGCCTATACGCATGTGTGGCCAACTTTTTAAACACCCCCTAAAACGAGTTTTACCCTACCAGCAAATTTAGGATCAATAGGCCTAAGCTAACTTAATACACTAAAGGAAGTTTTGGATGAAAACGGACATTTTGATGAGAAACGGCCAAAATGTTGAGAATTTAAATTTTCTCATTCTTTTGGATGAGAAACTTCCTGGTGTGTGTGTCAATCATTATTGTCTTATTAAAATCCGGGACTTTGGTTGACCTGTGCTAGACTCCAGCACATGTTGATGACGCAAAGACAGTTGTGGTAACACCATGGTCGCAGACCTGCAAAAAAGCTCAAAAACAGATAGTAATGAAACCAGTTTTTATTTTCCTTGCTCTAGCGAGTTCACAGAGAAGGTGTTTCTAGTACAATGCAGCGTCGGACTCTAGCTGAGAGCGTAGCCTGAGTCCAAACGGACTCCAAGAAGGGCTCTCCATACACAAATGAACAAACACAAAGGAAAGTAGTCTCCTCCGTGACCAGCTTGATTTCGATGGAGCGAAACCAAATTGGCTGCAGAGGAGACGGGTAATTTTGCCATGCAAATGAGGTGAGTGCCCTCTCAAGAATAACTACTCTCTGCCCCAGATAATGCGCCGTAACCCCAGATAAGGGACGTCATGATGCCAAGATGTGTGATGAGAGTATTCGCCTCATCAGACAATCAATCTGGATTCGCGAATAAGGTCCTGCCAGAGAGTTGATATTCTTGAGAGGGCACTCTATTCACGTGGTTTCTTTTCCAACGCTAAAAGATCACGAATTTTGGTGGTTTGCAAATAAAAAGTGTCCGCACTATCGATTGATTACGTAACTGTTATGAATAATTTATTAGGTTTTTCAATGCAATCGCCTCGACCCATTAATACATATTATCTGTATTATCAAAGTACTTGGAATAGCAATCCGGTGAGTTCACTGAACTACGCCCTAATACTGATGGCGTTTTAATGGCGTTTAATGACGCTAATCCTCTCCATACACAGATGAACAAATACAATAGATGAAGGTCAACACGTATGACCTCCTATGTGACACGTTATATGTGATGTACAAAAACCTGAATATCATAAAGATCAGTATTCGTTTGTGCATATGAACTGCACATTTACGTTGCTAGATATTACTCATTATATATAATGACAAATATTGGTATTATGACAATACGGTATATACATTGTATATAAAACGACTAATAGATCCTACTATCATGGCGTCAGGTCAATGTTCATCATACCCCGTATGTGTCTTAAAATTCATTCATATTTGAGACAAATTGCTGTGCCAATTTTATTGGTGCACAAGTAGATCCGTGTTTTTTTAAATTTTCATTTCCTTTTAATGAAAGAATTAAGGTTTTCCACTGCACGGTGGCCACAAGGGTGATACTAATTTTAATGCTATATTTTCAAAACGAATACGGGCTCCCGGTTGGCTCTATAGCGATTTCACAGAAAAGGTATTTCTAGTGCAATGCAGCGTCGGACTCTAGCTGAGAGCGTAGCCTAAGTCATTCCGGACTCCAAAAGGGCTCTCCATACACAAATGAACAAACACAAAGGAGGGTAGTCTCCTCCGTGACCGGCTTGATTTCGAGGGAGCGGAACCAAATTGGCTGCGGAGGAGACGGGTCATTTTTCCATGCAAATTTTTCAGTGTCAGCCGCCTGGTCCTGCCTTCATGAACAGAGACGGTCAGTGTTAAAATAAGTAACAGATTGCGCGGCCTTGTGCTGACATAGAGCCGGCTCTATGTCAGCACAAGGCCGCGCAATTCTGTTACTTATGTGCAACGCTCTGCAGGGTCTATTGTTCTATTGTTTCCGATTAGAGCGCTGACATATTGGAAAATGTTGCCAATCAATATTCATGAGAGTGTACATTCAACGTCCAGTTTTCGAAATTGGGTGACTTGTGCTTGGCAGGTGCGAAATACACCTGACTGGGCTCATTAATTACGTAACGCACAACGGCATTGATGTCATCGAATGGCTGCTTAGTGCTGTTATGTGTTAAGTTTTATAATAATTATTATTACATTTATTTTCATTTATTTTCTTTCTCTGTATTTATTCTTTCCTAGGCCTACACTAACTTTATCACTCCCTCGCTATCCTTTTCTCTCTTGCCTTCTTCCCCCTCTTTTTGTCCTCTCTCACTCTCCCTGTCATTCCAATATAAATATGTCCTTATCTTTCTATTTTTTATTTACTTCTCATTATTTCTTTCTCTTCATTTGTCCTTTTTCTCCCTTCCTGTAGGCCCCCTCATTCTCCATATCCCTCCTCCCCTACCTTTTCCTCCCTCATATCCCCTCTCAAGACTTCTCACAGGGGCGAATCTTCCCCCATCCCATCCCCTTCCACCGCCGCTATTTCTATGCCAATCTCCTTCTTAAAATAAAAGATAAATGGACATTTGTGAAAAAAAAACCTCTATAGGACTATACTTATACGTACATGTATACGCAGCGATTACCATTATAGAATACTATAGAAATGTGAACCTGGCAGCTAATACATTCTGATGTGTAGTCGATCAACAGGGGCATTCAATTTATTTAAATGAAGCGTCTAAAGTCAGGTGGGTGATAATAAAGATTATATCGACAACTAAAGCCTCCATTATAGACTTAAGACCCGCAAATGCGCACATTTGGGATACGTGAGTACAATGGTACCACTTTACACATGACTGCCCTTACACATGACTGTATTGTGGTCACTTATTTATACTCGCCTGTTGGGTAAAGCGTTAATATGATGCCGGATCAGTGACCAATTTAATGGCGGAACCCATTCACTGCCCTTTGTTTGAAACAATGGTACCACTTTTATGAATAGCCTGTCGCAACTTCTAATCGGCATTAAACGAACAAAAGATTATATAATCTATTGCGACTCTATTTCTATTTAAAAGCTCTTTGCTTATGTGTGCCATTTTATTTCAGATAGTAAAATACTGCAACTATTGTGCTGCATGTAGTGTGTGCTAATCATGCCAATCTTATTACTTTGTAACAGAATAGCGCCTCCTTGTGCTGAAATTTTAAAATTTCAGATAGCATTATACTGCATCTGTCGTGCTAGTGTGTGTGCTAAGTAATCATGTTACTTTGTAACAGAATATTGCCCCTTAAAAAAAATCGGATTTATATATATAGCGCCTTTTTCCAGCTAGATCGTGAAGGATTCAAAGCGCTGCAATTTCGCTGCCATGGTGAATCATCACAATCAGATTGCACTGATCATCTAGGCCAGTTGCAGCCGAACCTCAGGCGCAGACCTATCCGAACTTATTAGATTCGGTCATTTCAAATGTTTAGTTTTAGTTTTGGTTTTGGTTTTGGTCACGTGGTTTCCTATTATCCTGCCTAACCACTTGACTCACAAGATATCGAATTCTTTGTTTCTACCTTTTATTAACAACTGAACATTTGTATCAGGCAGATTCGGTTTTCGTTTCAGTATCTTATAAGTGGTGTTAAGAAGAAAATTATTTGGTTTGAAGTTACCTGCTCTTTAAGTATACAAAAGAAATGTTTAAATTTCGCAGTGCAATATTCACGAGTAGAGAAATCGAGCATGGCATGGCAATCTACATTGAAAGACGTGGTTTACAAATTCGAATAAGCCATGGCTATTTAAGCTGTGAAAATATATACGCTGGCGAAGTTACGTAATTAATCGGATTAATTACCATAGCAATAGGTGAAAACAATTTTGAACATATCGCGCTGCACTACAAGCAGGTTACACTCATCACCTGTGTATGTCTGCAATCATAGATTGAATACAATACTGGTCTTTTCAAAGATACTAATCTTACAGGTGCAAGTAATCAGCATGATATGGTTCAATGAAGAGGTATTGCGTGAACATATCAGTGCAACGCGGTATATTCAAAAATTGTTTTCACCTATTGCTATGGTAGTTAATCCGATTATTACGTAACTTCGCCAGCGTATAGACCATCGAAATATTTGCATTCAACATTACAAAAGGGGCGACTATTGTAATTGTATAGGTGTTATAAACAAAATCGATTCATGTCCTTAATCCCATGTACCAGAATCGATGGAAGGCCATAATATGACTTCTAAATAAGCTAATGACTTTTACTGAAGCGATTTTTACTGGAAAAAGTAGAAGATAGAGGGGAGAAGAGATTGTGTGTGTGTGGGGGGGTGTAAGCTAGTGCGGGGGAAAGGGGTAAGGGCAGGGAGAATGAGAAACAGATGGGAGAGAGCATTGGAAGTGAAAAGAGAAGGGGAGGAGAGCTCGAGATAGAGGAGATATCGAATGTATAGGGGAGGAGGGGCGAGAAGGAGACACTTAAAAAAGAGGTGGTTAGGGGAGCCCCCTCTTAAAGAGCCTCTTAAAGAGGTATGGGTTGTGCTTCGTACCGGGGATAATAAACTAATTCATAATCAAATCATCTCCATGCATCGTTTATGTTTCATACAAACAAACAAAGCCCCCCACCCCACCCCATCCTTCAATATACGCGCATGTATATGATTTCTAGGCCTAGAACTCGGAGTGTAATGCCACCTTCGACAGAGAGCATTAACTGTCTTCCGCGGGGATAGATTTCCGATATCAATCATGATAATAATTAATAGCACAATAGGCTATTGTATAGGCCTACTTTTGGTTATATACCCTATACTAGTACTTTGTCCTCCCAGCATAATAGTGTTATGATTGCAGACCAGATCTGCTCTACTTTTTAATCCCTTGATTTTTGGTTTCTAACCAAAAGAGAAACCGAAACTAAAGATTTGAAATGAGGGATTGTAACATCCACCAATTATCTGTGCAGCTCCCCAAATTCCATTGGGTGAAGGAAGTTTTTGATAACCAAACAACTAATCACCGATTTTTTGAAAGCAGGAGGTAACCGGAGATCCCGGAGAAAACCTGCGAGAGCGAGCATCGATAAACCAAGTGCACATGAGTCCTTGGGCCGCGCCGGGGCTTGAACCCGGGACCTCGAGTGGTGCAAAGCGAGGGAACTACCGCTGCGCTAACTCGCCCTCCGTGCTATACATAGGCCTAGAGCTATTTGGGCCATTTTATTTTTAAGATAGCATCATACTGCATCTGTCATGCTGGTGTGTTATGTGCTAATCATGCCAACCCTATTACTTTGTCAAATAACAGAATAGCGCCTCCTTGTGCTGGCATATAGGTATTTGTGATTTGTGCCATTTTATTTCAGATAGCATAATACCGCAACTATCGTGTGTGCTTATTATGCCAAACTTATTACTTTATACACTTTATAGTGCCCGTTTCTATTCATCGTTATGTATTCTTCTCCCGTGCATTATTTTTGTGAACTACCATTCATAGCCCAAATTATATAAACCTGCACGCTAAACAATGCATTATCTAAAACCCGCACGCTAAACAATAGATTCTAGATAATACGTGCACGCTCAAATACTAGAAATACTACTTTCACATAACTATATAGTAGAGTTAGGTGGCGCTTTCGACACAGAGGTCACATGACTATATAATCGTCTGTCCGGTATATATACCATCAAAAAAGTACGAATATACATTCTGTGGTGTTAAAATGGTATAGTTACAAACGGTATTCTATTTTGCAAATATCATTGTCATAAATTATGATAAATGACCTCAAATAAATCAAACATCAAATGAGAATAATCGAGCTTCTATTAATTAAAAAGGGCCCAAAACAGGTGGATCATAATTATACAAGATGACACCATTGCAACAAATTCAGCATGATAAATGAAATACATGTAGGCCTATATCTAAAATAACATGGCCGGGCCCGGGAAAAACACACTAGCGCATAATATCATGATCATGCTTTATAATACTGAACAAATTGTAAAATCCCAATGTCGTGTGTTTTAATATAAGTAGATTTTTTAAAGTTCAAATTATAGAGCTATAAGTCCAGTTGATATGTTTTTTTTTCTCATCTCAATTCACCGTAGTACTAGTCGGACATCTAAATTGATCGTTTCCAGGTGAACTGATTCAGTGCTCTCTGTGGTCAATTGGTTACAAACCTAGACTAAATCCTCCAGTCTCGAATATACGCACGGCCGCTACATGTTTGTCCGCCATTTTGCGAGTGAGAGGCCAGGGACTCAGGCTAGTTACAAACCATGCGTGAATAAGTTACTAAAGTATGACGTATGGCGCAATCGATACCATTGATAGTTAACTTATACTCCCCGCACATAGTGCATAATGGCGGAACCGTGCAAGTGGCGAATAGAGCTATTTGTACGTGCTAATCATATCAAACCTATTTACCACACTACTCCACGCCATACATAAATTCTCCCAGTCACATTTCCCCAATAGGCTATGAAATTTAAAAAAAGTTAAATTTTAATTTTAATTTTAATTTTACTTCTTTTAAAGTTTGGCAGAGGCGGGGTTCGAACTCACGGCGCACCACGCCGCTTTGGATATGCTCTATGAGCCTAGCGCCTTAGACCACTCGGCCACTTGTCTTGATGGAATCCATTTGAAACTTATTTGAAGATATAATCGCAACTTCAATATAGGCCTACCACGTGACAAGCAAAAGCAGAAAACGTACCATATTTTGGAATTTTATTTGCCTAAAAACATTAATGTGTATTAATAGCGCTCAATTGTTGTTAATCCGACAATAAACATGATAAATGCGCGTCTATATGGACAATACATTTATCGATTTTGACATGTGCTCGTACGGTGTCAGTACATTTCCATGGTCAGTAAAATACTATAGAGGAACCTACCATTTTTCTTGTATACACGTTCGATGTTTTTATCAATTAGGCCTACATAAAAAATCCATTTAGACCCCAAATGTTTCTTCGGGAAATAAAAGATTAGATTACCATAAAAACGAAACAGTAATCTTTTGCCGGGTCTAATGTTATTTATACATAGAATTTTCAACGTTTTTCTATCCTTATTCTTGCTCAATTAAAAAATATTTTGGCGTATATAAAATTGAAATAAAATTCTCTGCCTCATAAACAACATCAAATGTGCCACAATTGGGTATCACGAATCGTTATATATGATGTGCAGTTTTATTCATATTTTCTTTTATACAGAGGATGCTTCAGTTTTGACAGGAAAAATATTTTCTTGAAAACCCTCTCACTCGGTTATTTCAAAACGGTAACCACGCTTCCCTAGAATGTGCAATAATTTAGCATTAAAATTTTTCTTATTCTAACAGCAAGCGTTTCTAGAATGCAGTATGGCGAAATGTGGTATTTACTTTGAAACAGAATAGCGCCTCCTTGTGCCATTTAATTTCAGATAGCGCCATTATACTGCATCTGTCATGCTAGTGTGTGCTAATCATGCCAATCCTATTAGGCCTACTTTGTAACAGAATATTGCCCCTTGTGCTACATAGAGCTATTTGGGCCATTTTGTTTTAGATAGCATTATAGGCCTACTGCATCTGTCGTACTAGTGTGAAATGGCTTTAATTCATCCTTCATTTCACCAATTTTTGACTTTTGCAACTTAAATTGTACACAATAATCCCGGACAATAATAGTTACAAAATGGTAGGGCCTACACCAAATGCCTTCAGTTTGGTCTTCACTATACAAAAGTTGCGAAAAATTGCACTTTGGGGGCTAAAATGGGCAAATGTGAGGTTAATTTGGTCAGAAACCCATTATCAGGCGTCAACATGGGGATGATTGTATGGACCACCCCCCTGGCAAAATATTGGGGGATTTACCTCCCCCCATCCCTCCGGGATCTACGCCTATGGATGTAGGCCTATCAAAGACTAACAATGCTCATTGTGCCCCCCTTTCAAAAACGGCTTTACGCCAATGCCTGGGGGCACAGATAATTATTTCTCCACCCCTTAATTATTATAGTGGAACGGGTCTGCACTCAACCCCGCACTTAGCAGTCTATTGCATGCAAGCATACCGCAGAATACTTTTATCACGTAGACCAATTGAAGACCTGAGCGCAAGAAGACCGTAAGTCCACTTGGCCCCCCAACATGTATACACTAAAGTTGCCAATAGTTTCGTATAGTTTGGTAATTTTTTATACATGTTCAGGGGCCAACACAAATCTTTCACAACCTTTCATGATGTTTTCACCTTACGGTCTTCTTGCGCTCAGGTCTTCAATTATGGGTCACTATGTTTGGTTAGTCATTTGGTAGCAAGCAAAAGAAATAAAATTATGAGTTAATAATTACTTTCCTTTCATTACACTACCAACTACTAGTAATTATTTCATGACCCTTTGCCTGTCACATCAATAGCTTCATTGTAAGTTGTCTAATCAGGGAAGTGCCACTGGTCTAATATTGCTCAAACCATAGACCATTCCGTGTTAAGTTCGTTACCATGGAAAGGAAGTACCGAAAAGCAAACTACACAACGGATTCGGGTTGGGCTTGGATGATTTTATTAAGTGCCTTCATAACTTTGATGTTATGGGATGGTACTATTAAATCGTTGGCAGTTCTTCTTCCTACATTACGACGGCAATTTGCCACACGTGCCTGGATGATTGGAGGTATGATTGCTTTAATGAACGCTGTCAAGGATTTTTCAGGTGAGAAAAGGGGGTGGGGAACTCAGTACAAATGACCATACGGGGACGTGCCGCAAATATGGGTAGCATTTTCAGCCTTTCTCAATTTTTTCGGAAAATAGCCCAATTTCCCCTTAATCAAACCAAAATTTTCAAAATTTTCCCAAAATTTTGGGAAAATGTGTAAAAACTAAGACAATTTGGGTTAAATTTGGCCGAAAATTTTGACTTTTGGTATATCAATGGGTCCAAATTTCTTTAAAAATTGGTATATTTATGGGTCCACTGTCAAATTCTCAGCGGCACGTCCCTACCAAAACCAAACTTGAGTACCCCCCCGGGTGGGGAACTTTATGATTTAAACGCAGCGACTACAGTCCTATAATAAATAGTCTGCAATATTGGATAGAAATTATTTTACAAATATCCTGATGCAACAAATTCAAAACACAAATAAAAATTTGAGCAAGGAATCCAAAAAGAGTTGCTTTCAAATAATTTTCATAATGTCAAAATATTTTAAATATTATCAAAATATGTTTTTGACAAATATTTTATGTTGTAATGTTTTGAAATATGTTATTACAACATTTTAGAACTTTTATATTGCAACTACGTGTCTTTGGTGATTTCAAATTGTTTTTCTTATCTATAGGTCCAATAATAGGCGCATGTACGGATCTTGTAGACACCAGGTATCTTGGTGTTGCAGGTGGTATCCTGTCTGGTTTTGGGATGATTGCTGCTTCGTTTGCAACACGTATTGAGGTATTAATATTCTGCGTATCCATAATAAATGGTAGGTATTTGGGTATTTATACTATTTAAATACGATACAATTCTAAAAATCATCACTTTATCATAAGCAGCTATAAATAGCAGTTTTCAATGCTTCTCGGGCCACTGAGTTTCTTTCAAACCAAATAATTTATGTACTTTGCTGGAGGGAAAATATTAATATTCGTCTAAACTTTCCTTAATTCAGTACGGGTTTGATTTGGGCCAATGTCATTACTACAGACGGATTGGACAGAATATCCACTAAAATGCTTAAAACAAACAAAAAGCAACCAACAACAACGGAAGCGAAATCTTACGGAGCTGCTTAAGGATGAAATCAAAACTCGACCGGCGGTTGACAGCCGATTCCGTCCGGTTCCAGTTTCCATTGTTTAGAACAATAGAAACCGGACGGAACCGCCGGTCGGGTTTTGATTTCATCCCTTAGGGCATGTAGCGAACGGGGGCTGTAGAACACGACTACAGAGCAATCATTACGGTTTTTGAAAATGAATAGTTGATTGCAATTATGTAGCATAACGTTCAAAGGCCAACAAAATAAGGCTGACAGCAAAAGCGTCACACTGATTTTCTGTAATATACATATTGTTGATAAATCATAATGAGACGGTAAGCTCATAGAAAATAGTATGTCTACAAACAAATATTATATAAGGGTTCAAAATCCAATACAGAAATTCCACAAGACTAATTTAAATCTCTCACAACCATGACAATCTTAAGGTTCATATATCAGAGTCCATAACAATTTGGAAGCCCGGTTTGGAAGCCATGCCACTTTGTTGCTTTTCGAGTGGTTTCTTTTAAATAAAACACATGCAATCATTAGTCAAAATGATTTCATCCTTTGCTTTGGTATTGACATTACTAACAAAACATATTGTTTTCGGATAAATGTGTAAAAAAAAAAAAAAATGCTTAATATTTTCAGGTGTAGGTGTTGGTCTACTATTAATTCCATCCCTGGCACTTCTCGGGCGATATTTTGACAGACTTTACCCTTTTGCAAGTGGAGTAGCATACGCTGGAATATCTCTTGGAATGGTAGTGTTTGCTCCTCTTACACAATTGCTCTTAGAAACCTACGGATGGAGAAGTACTGTCATGTTACTTGGTGCAATATGCTGTCACGGAATCGTTGCTGGTAGTTTGCTCCGTCCATCCCAGTTTGATAGTGATGGTGAAGAACTTAACATTGGTAAGAATGTGCGAAACTCCTATGTAACTTTAGAAGAGGAATATGGAGGTTACCACAAAGAAGCCGGGAATGAATCATTCGGCTGGCGAAGTGAAAAATGTTTATCTTCGCGATGGCAACAAGTTCTAGAACTTATGGGGATGTCACTGTTTAAGAACGTGTCCTTTGTAGCAGCCATATTCATGATGTCCTGCGACAGCTTTTCCAATACTGGATGGATTGTATATTTCGTCCCTCATTGCATCGTCAAAGGATTGACACCCTACGAAGCAGCCTTTTCTGCAACTGCTGCTGGAACTGCTAATCTAATTGGAAGATTTATCTACATACCATTTGTTTCAAAAAAGTTGATCAGCGTTCCTATGATACTGTATTTATCCGGAATATTAACAGCATTTGCACTGATGGTTGATCCGTGGACTAACTCCTTAACAACCATTCTAATAGCTAATATACTCTACTGTTTAGGTGCTGGAGTTTTAAAACCACTCTGTGATGTTCATATCAAAACTATTGCAAAAGAACGCTTACTATCGCAAGCATTTGGATTGCGAATGGCAATGAATGGAGTATTCCGTATCATGGCTGGATTCCTTGTTGGTAGGTGATATTTCACAATTAAAAAAGCAATGTTTTATATGATCAAAGCCAAATAATCACAAAAGAGAATCAGTACTTTATCGATCAACAGAAATCTGCAATTAGGGCCACTCCAAGTAAAAGTGTACTTTCATAAATAGCTCTATAATCACACATATCTATTGGTAAGATTGCCGAAAATTAAAACGCTAAACCTTTTTGTCTCAAATGCGCTAGATCAATTCTTTCTGTTTTATTCTTTGGATATAACAAACACGTCTTACTATTCTGTAGCATATATCTGTAGAGGAAAGTGGAAAGTATAAACTTAATCTGCCTGTTGTTCACCCACAATGGCGTAAATTAAAAAAATTGAGCTAAGATCAATTAAATTCATTTTTATTTTAATTATGTTCATATTTTACGATTCTCTTTGACAGGTTGGATATATGAGAGCACAGGCAGTTACAGTGGAGGGTTCTTTGTGCTTGGTGCAGTACATGGCCTTGGAATCTTGGTTCTCGCACTTGATGGATTGCGCTTATCAAGACAACAGAAATGAGAATACTATATTATGTAGTGCGGTCAGTGCAGTGTACAATTGGAATCTTGGATGGTGTACAATTGGAATCTTGGTGCTCGCACTTGATGGATTGCGCTTATCAAGACAACAGAAATGAGAATACTATATTATGTAATGCGGTCAATGCAGTGTACAATTGGAATCTTGGATGGTGTACAATTGGAATCTTGGTGCTCGCACTTGATGGATTGCGCTTATCAAGACAACAGAAATGAGAATATTATGTAGTGCGGTCAATGCAGTGTACAATTGGAACCTTGGATGGTGTACAATTGGAATCTTGGTGCTCGCACTTGATGGATTGCGCTTATCAAGACAACAGAAATGAGAATACTATATTATGTAGTGCGGTCAGTGCAGTGTACAATTGGAACCTTGGATGGTGTACAATTGGAATCTTGGTGCTCGCACTTGATGGATTGCGCTTATCAAGACAACAGAAATGAGAATACTATATTATGTAGTGCGGTCAGTGCAGTGTACAATTGGAACCTTGGATGGTGTACAATTGGAATCTTGGTGCTCGCACTTGAGGGATTGCGCTTATCAAGACAACAGAAATGAGAATACTATATTATGTAGTGCGGTCAATGCAGTGTACAATTGAATACCTCATACCTGAGTGGAAGAAGGGTCCAACTCCAATTTTTTTAAATATAAAAATGA
Organism: Amphiura filiformis; assembly: GCF_039555335.1. NCBI lineage: Eukaryota > Metazoa > Echinodermata > Ophiuroidea > Amphilepidida > Amphiuridae > Amphiura > Amphiura filiformis. The sequence goes on along the minus strand of NC_092632.1, from coordinate 71,451,670 downwards.
GTTAGACCCATCATTTTATTGCCAGCAGACTGTTCTTCCTTGTGTGTGAAAGATGAGCCAAAATCCATGCTCTAAATAGTCTTCCATGTACACTTAATCATGGTTTTCATGGAAGAAAGTCCCAACTCCATGGAGTTGGGCCCTTCTTCCACAAATATTGGGTTAAGGTTGGTCTGAACCCTGGAATTATGTAAACATTTGGGCCTCATAACTTCTAAATTGTTGGTCTAAAGTATATAAAAGTATACATATTTAGAATGGCAAAGACTTGATAAGTTCATCTGTGAGGTCAAATTTGGGCCAAAATGACGGAAACCATTCATTTTGATTAAGCTTGTAGTATTTGCCCAGCAAACACAAAAACGTTTTTAAAACGTTTTAAATAAGTTATATTTTGGGTTTTGGTTTAAAATGTCGGGTTATATAAAGGTCGTGAAATCGTTTTAAAACGTTTAGTATGAAAACACACTACAACAATATTTTTAAAACGTTTTCGAAATGTCATTGTGAACTATTTTTGCAAACATGTTAGGTCAAATATTTTGTCAACACTTAAATAACATTATATTAAAATATTTGCACCCAGCAAACACAGAAATGTTCTTAAAATGTTTTTTACAAAACGTTTTAATTACATTTAAATATCGGGTTATATAAAGGTCGTGAAAACATTTTGTTTAGAATGATTTGTACCAAGTTTTCAAAAATGTTTTTGGAATGTTATTAAAACTTTTTTATACCCTTTATATAACCCGACACTTAAATGTTTTCTGTAAAACATTTTGTGTTTGCTGTGCAGTAAATTACCAACAAATGTTATTTAATGTTATGAAAACGTTTTATACCATTAATGTACCCTTTATATAACCCGACATTTAAACGTTTTCTGACAACCTTTTATAACCTTTTGCGAATGATGTTGAAAACGTTTTGTGTTTGCTGGGTGTATTGCTTTATGGAAGAGATAATTGTTAAAGGGAATTTGTTAAAATGTGACGACATTTCTTGCTTCCTATAATTGAAGACCGAATTAAAAAGCCTCGTCTGTGTATGACGTCATGTCAACCAGACCAAAAATGTTGTACTGCGCAGGTCAGCAACCAATCACGTCGCGCCTTTGCCCTGACGTCAGACGCAAACTAGTCTTTTTAATTCGGTCTTCAATTATAGGCCTAACTAGAAGACTTATATACAAGTATTTGTGTATGTTATCATACAGGTCAATACTATCGGATCGGATTCAATATGTGCAATATAGGAGGACATTTTCTGAGAATTAAACTTCAGTCTTCACCACATCATACCTTGGTCTCGACTGTCTTATTATATGACCAATTATTACAAAGATCACCAGCAGAAAATGGTGACCATAGGGATATCAAATAATCATTATAATTATTCCCGACCCTGGATTTACTTGCATTACTAATAGTAATGTAGACTTTCCCATCCCTGGTTCAACTTGCATTAGAATGGAGATAATGTAGAATTTCAAATCCCTGGTTTAACTTGCAAGAAAAGTAATAGTAATGCAGACTTTCCAACCCCTGTTTCAACTTGCATTAAACTAATAGTAATGTAGACTTTCCACTCCCTGGTTTTGCTTGCATTATAATAATATTAATGTAGACTTCCCAATCCCTGGTTTTACTTGCATTAAACTAATAGTAATGTAGACTTTCCAATCCCTGGTTTTGCTTGCATTATAACTAATATTAATGTAGACTTTCCAATCCCTGGTTTTACTTGCATTAAAACTAATAGTAAATGTATACCTTCCACTCCCTGGTTTTGCTTGCATTATAATAATATTAATGTAGACTTCCCAATCCCTGGTTTTACTTGCATTAAACTAATAGTAATGTAGACTTTCCACTGCCTGGTTTTGCTTGCATTAAAACTAATAGTAATGTAGACTTTCCCATCCCTGGTTCAACTTGCATTAGAATGGAGGAAATGTAGAATTTCAAATCCCTGGTTTAACTTGCAGCAAAACTAATAGTAATGCAGACTTTCCAACCCCTGTTTCAACTTGCATTAAACTAATAGTAATGTAGACTTTCCACTCCCTGGTTTTGTTGCATTAAACTAATAGTAATGTAGACTTCCCAATCCCTGGTTTTATTTGCAGCAAAACTAATAGTAATGCAGACTTTCCAACCCCTGGTTCAACTTGCATTAAACTAATAGTAATGTAGACTTTCCACTCCCTGGCCTGGTTTTGCTTGCATTATAACTAATATTAATGTAGACTTTCCAATCCCTGGTTTTACTTACATTAAAACTATAGTAATGTAGACTTTCCAATCCCTGGTTTTACTTACATTAAAACTAACAGTAATGCAGACTTTCCACTCCCTGGTTTTGCTTGCATTATAACTAATATTAATGTAGACTTTCCAATCCCTGGTTTTACTTACATTAAAACTATAGTAATGTAGACTTTCCAATCCCTGGTTTTACTTACATTAAAACTAACAGTAATGCAGACTTTCCACTCCCTGGTTTTGCTTGCATTATAGCTAATATTAATGTAGACTTTCCAATCCCTGGTTTTACTTGCATTAAAACTAATAGTAGAATTTCAAATCCCTGGTTTAACTTGCAGCAAAACTAATAGTAATGTAGACTTTCCAACCCCTGGTTCAACTTGCATTAAACTAATAGTAATGTAGACTTTCCACTCCCTGGTTTTGCTTGCATTATAACTAATATTAATGTAGACTTCCCAATCCCTGGCACATTCAAATTAAGCCACCTTTATGATGTATTGATCTCTGGTGATGAGAATGTTACTTCAATCAATACCAACAAGAAGTCAACTGGCAACAACTCAAGCAGATCAGTGCATCATCTGGCTGATGAAAAGAGCAGATCTTAGCTCTTGAAACGTCCCATACAGTAAGTGTTTCAATTGGACTTGTATAGAAGAAATGCTTAATTAATGAAATATTACAGTCCTGATGAACTTAATCAAGGATAACTAATTTAGACTTTCCATTCCATGGTTTAACTTTCGTTAAAGCTAATATCAATGTAAATTTTCTAATCCCTGGTTTAAATATGCATTAAAACTAATAGTAATGTAGACTTTCCAATCCCTGGTTTCACTTGCATTAAAAATGTCAGTAAAGCTAATTTACCAATCCCTGATTTTACTTGTATTAAAACTAAAAGTAATGTAGACTTTCAACTCCTCGGATTCATAGCATTTACTAACATTAAAAAGTACTGTGGCCTTTTCACTCGCTATATCTACTTTTTTTTAAATCGTGTTTTTAAAAATTAAGTCAAGGGTGGTTAGAATTTAAAAAAAATCTGGGTAAGCTAAAAGCTACCGTAACTACATGGATAAACAAACATTATTAACTAAATTGTAATTAGAAGAATTAAAGTTAAAATATGTGGGAAATTAAATATCATCACCTTGTTACGATAATTACCTAAGTCCTTTTTTTTTTCAATTTTGAGACCAAAGTACAAAATATGGTCCAAGCATGAATCAGTTTAATCAGTTACGTAAATCACCCTATAATTATTTCTGATTTAATTTGTCCTATCATTTGTTCTTGTACAAAGATTGGTGAATAAATATGTTTAAATGAATGCTTGAACCATGTTTTATACTTTCTCAAAATAACAAAAAATGGCAGGGACAATTATCATAGAAGGCTGACAATATGAGAAAGGTTTTGAACACAAATCTCCACATACATAAATCATGAAATAACAGCACTGGCTGTCATTTAATATGTAGCTGTAGGTGGAGATTGTAATTAACTTCATGCACTGCTCCACAATCTTTTGAATGATTTTTTTTTTAAAGTTGACCTTAATAAGTGTCGTCTTGGATCAAATTCCAATAAGAAAGAAAATTAAATGTTTATCTCGGTCAATGTTGATTGCGGGGGCGTTTGTTTTACATATCTTTGCAGACAATAGTTGCATTTTGAAATCAATATAATAGGGTAGCTGCAGGTAATATGGGACACCTGTTTTCATTTAAACAAAAAGTAGCTTAGAGAAGGTAAACACTTTAAGTTGATTTGTTAAGTGTTTAGAGACATCAATTGTGCTTCTAGAAATGCAGTTTTGGAGTCTGTGTATCAAACTCTTGGAAATCAATGCCAAAAAGAGTGAAATTGCCGGTTTTTTATGTCGTTTTTTTGGCCTGATATAAAATCAATGACGTCACATTTTATGATTGTGTATCCAAAAACTCTGGTACTGAGGGGGCATTTGTCATTTTTTATGATCTTTAGGTGATGGGTTAAGCTTATCAGCAGGTAAAATTCCACTGACAAGTGGCACTTTCCTTTATAAATGATTATTTTCTCTGATTTTCAACTGAATGGGTGCAGGTAATATGGGACACATAGGAAATTGTGTGCATTGTCAATGCGAAAAGCAAAACTATTTAGAAAATTGAATTTTCTTGTAGAAATTTGCATTTAACATTCAAAATCATGTAACAAAAATGTTTTTAGAACAAAAGAGTGATTTTCTGAACTTTTGATTTTCACCATAGAGATAACACAGTGTCCCATATTACCTGCACATGCAGGTAATATGGGACACTTGACGATGACGTCATAGCGTCCAAACAAACATAAAAACAAGGTTTTTTGCCTGTTTTATTAATCTTAAAGGACAGGTTGTTCATCATAACAATCTCTTGTGGGCATATCTTCTTTAGTTTTTATGCAAATAAGCTAAACGTCCTTAATGGTCCCATATTCCCTGCAGGTACCCTATGTGTAAAACATATGGATATATTACCGGCAATCCACTTTTTTTGGTGTCATATGTCCTTTGTGTCCTTTTGATGTTGAAATAACAAAGTAAAATATACAGCAGTTTGTAACTACATACAAGGTCCCTCTGGCTGTTGCCCTGTACCTAAAAAAATTAAAAAGCATAGGCGTAGATCCGGGGGGAATAAATCCCCCAATATTTTGCCAGGGCGTATGGTCCATACAATCATCCCCCCAATGTATGTGGGTTTCTGACCAAATTAACCTCATATTTGGCCATTTTAGCCCCCAAAGTGCAAATTATTTTGCGCCACACGCACATTTATTCCACTTTTGCACAATAATTCATCAGTTTAACTTCAAAATGGCAAAATATTTCTCGTGCTTCATGCGCATTTGTACCATAAACTTATTCTGTCCCCAAAAGTCAATAGGAATTTAGTTTCAAGATAAAAATATGAATATTTAAAAGTTTTACAGAAAAAATATTCGAAAGTACACCCAGTTTCAACAAGGATTGTTTAAAATATTCACTCTATCCAAGAACTTTACCTGAATGGAATCTTTTGCCTGAGGAAATGAAGTTGGCACCGAGCGTGGACAGTTTTAAAACTGCTTTAGATACTTTGGACATAAATAATTTAGTCACCCGCGCACACTTCAGGATTTAATTTGCTGCTACCCACATGACCAGACCTGTACCGAGATAACCCTACAGGGTGATGAGTACAGTACTTAAGCAGAAGCAGAGTATGAGGTATATTTGTACCAAATCTTCAAAGGTCATTCAATGAATGTACAAATGTATTGGGGTTTAAGAACTGTGCCCCTGATAGATGAGCATGTTGTGGATCCTAGTGAAATTTGTCTACTCTCTCAAGCTCCAACAAGCAAGTGTCAAATTTGACCTTGTATTATTACACAGATATTTATGATATTTACATCAATTTGAAAGGCTCTAAGTTTAGCTATTCAGGGCCGATTAAAATATAATTATATTTACGTGTAAACAAGTTTTCAATAGAATCTGTAACCACTTTTGACGAAATGGTCTGTAGTCTTTTAGGTTGGTACACTTAACCTTGACCTATAATAGTATAGTACCCTACACATGTTAATTCAATTAAAAATATACAAATGAACCTAATTTTTTCACCAGGTTCGCCGTCGCAAATAATAAAGGAGACAAGCCGGGAATCGAACCCAGGACCTTATGTTTACAAGGCCTGTGCCTTAACCACTTGGCCATGGGAGCTTTGTGATTAGGCTGGTTCAAATTCTAACCCATAAGCGGTCATTTAAACATGTAAACTTATCTCCTCCCCACAAATAGCCCAGTGGCTAGGGCCGTAAATACGAGAAATAAATTGCTATCCTTTCTGTAGAGGAAATGTAACCTGGAATAACAGTGGCATGATCGACGGCAATTATATAAATAAACCTAATTTTTTCACCATGTTCGCCGTCGCAAATAATAAAGGAGACAAGCAGGAAAAGTGATCCCGCCCGGGAATTGAACCCAGGACCTTATGTTTACAACCGCATAGTGGCTAACAATAATAAAAATTCGCCCCTCCTCCTCCTTTTTTTCAAAAACCTGGACGTGAAACATGTTTTTTATTTTACATGGACTTATCAATATGGAACTACACCTTTATCTTGACAATTCATTTGCTCGCCCTATTCCTTTTAAAGGAATTTTTATTATTGTTAGCCACTATGCGGTAAAACAACAAAAACAAAACACATAGCACATAACTAATTTTGCAAATTTTTGAGACACAACCCATTTTTTAGCCTAATGAAGTAAAACCTGACAAACCACACACAGGTTGTTCAATACTTTGGTATTTTAATTATACAGGTACACAACGTTACAATCTATTGCTTACCCGGCATACATAAAATAACTTATATCAGGGAAGTATAATACAATATTCTCAGGCTTTAAGCATATCATGATATTAAACTAATATAGGAAAGAATTTGGTCATATACATTGTATTTTAATATACATGATTTACATATTTGATCATAATTACGAACATGTACAAACTTCTACATAATTATAGGATAAACAGTATATATTTACACATGGAATAACATGACATTCGTTGCCAGAAATTAAGATTCCTTAAGGGCTCTGTAGCCCACCTTGGCACAGTATTTTTGTAGGACTTTAGAGCACACATGACACACCAAATTGCATTCTGAATATGAGGATTGTCCTTCAGGTATCAACAATTTTGATTTTTTTTTAATTTGGGATACCACAAATTTTATGGCAAATTATTAAAAATTGGTATTATATACATGAAGTTAAATAAATTAAAATTTTAGGTCTTTTGGGAAACTTTGTGTATTATCTTCAATATGAAAGGTCAAAATTTTAGTATGCAACATTAGATTTATAAAGGCTATCTTGTTGACTTCAAGTACTTAAATTTCAAAAATGCGAATTTTTAATAATTTGTCATTAAATTTGCATTTTATCGCAAATTAAAAAAAAATCTAAATTATTTCATATCAGGACATTCTCTGTATTCAGAATGATAAATGATTTAATGAAATGCCCAATTTGAATTCCCACTGATTTAATTTGGTCGGATTTGAAAGATGTGACATCTATTACTGTGTATGCTTTATTAACCCTAGTGCCCAGTAGCGTAGATTTCTTTTTGACATGGGGGGAATTTTTTGAAGTATAGTGAATCCAGCACTTTTTAGCGACATAAGTTTATTGTACAAATGTGCGTAAAGCGCGTGAAATTTTTTCCCATTTTGAAGCTGAACTGATGAAATATGGTGCACAAATGGCATAAATTTGTGCAAAGCACACACAAATTTGCACTTTTTGGGCTAAAATGGCGAAATATAAGGTTAATTTGGTCAGAAATCCACATGTATACAGGCCTCAACATTGGGGGGATGATTGTACGGACCATCCTCCCTAGCAAAATATTGGGGGATTTTCCCCCCATCCCCCCAGGATCTACGCCTATGCTAATGCCCCTAAGGCCTTTTGGCAACTGGAAGGGAAAGAAGGAAGGAATATAGAGAGAAAACAAACAAAGAAGTTGTTTGCTCTCATCAGGATTTCGAACCCGAGGCCCCTCGCCTACCAAGCACTAGGTCAGCGACCGGTAGCACTTTCCCGACCTGGCCAACGAAAACGTGCCTACATATCACTTAGAGTGATTGTGTCATCACATCACATGGGATTCATGAACGCATAGTATTTTGTAGTATCTGGGAGTGTTAGGGTTAATTGGTTGCAACTATACATTAAAGCTATAAAATGCAGTCACTGACACTAGCTGACCCCCAATGACTTCAGATGAGTGGCCATGGAACAAGCAAATTATTTCACAATGCATGTATACTAGTACATTAGACTGCGCACTGATCATGGAAAGATATCTTTGAAGATTGCCCTATTCCCCCACCCCCTTTTTTTAAATTTTGACTTCTTGACATGAAATTTGACATATAACTAGTTGCCAATTTTGAATAAAATTCTTTATTCTGGTAAGGCTAAACAAAAAAATTGTTGTGTCTCAAAGTCCATGGCAGTTTCAAATACAAATGTGGAATGTGTGTCTGGTTTTTTTAAAAGATTTTGTTAAAACTTAATTTTGGATTAAGAAGTATTTGCGAGTGTTCAAAAATACCTGGCATGAAATTGTGGTTGATTTACACAATTGAAGTACAAATATCAATTGTTTTGTATCTAAACAATGTGAGTATCAAATCAATGAACTTTTCTTCCAAATTTGCAAAAAATATACAAATGAAATAAAAATGAATTTGCCGTTTCAGCTGACATGGACGAGCTACGAAAAACGGATGCGCACAGTGGCTTTGAGACATGACTTTTTTTTTTGTTTAGCCTCTTTCAAAATTTCCAAGTAGTGTATTTGTTTGAAATATGATGGATCTCTGGTCGGCATAACTCAAAACTGACAGACCTTGGGAACAATACAAAAAGTGTAACTATAGTAATCAGTTCTTGGTCACTGGTTCGCACGGTCGCAGCGAAAATCCAACAGTGGATTCCCTGAGACCGTGCGCAGAAATACTCCACCGGCGCCTATATACGGAGGGGAGTGCACGTGCGCCGAAAATCAGTCAGTGGATTCCTTGCGTCCACCGTGCGCAGTTAATCCACTGTCGGAAGTTCTGCGTAGGGGTCGTAGAAGCTCCACTGGTGGATCATGTACATACATGGAGCCAGATTTACTACCTCAGGCAAAATGCAATCTCATTTCCCATATGTATCTATTTTTACATAACCTTAGATTGCAGCAGAATTTATGAATGTGAAGGTTTCATTTCTATTGCTAGTAGGTCACTACAACCTGTAACACACACTTCACCCGACACATATGCACACTGCACTGTAGGGGCGTTCTCAAATTTATCAAATAAGAGCTGATCACAAAGACACCATTTTGAAAGCATCTCAACAATTTTATCCCACTTTTGAAAGTCGTAAGTGCAGAAAGAAGTGTTTATCTGTTTTCAATTCTTTAACTTATTTTCTCGCAGGGATTCAACTCCGATGAGAACCTGAAAACCAATATTGGTTCTCCTTTATACTGCAATGGAAATTATGATTTAATAATCTTATTAATCCAAAAATATAATTCTGAAATGTTGGGCAAAGGTTTTCTTCATTTTAGCTGTCAATTTATCGTATGATCACAAATGGAAACCCGTGACCCATGCAATGCATGCATGTTCTTTCATACTTTCCTACTTTTGCATCTTCTTACGGATCATGACTCAATTACTTCAGATGAGTGGCCACCAAACAGGCAATTTCACAATAATTTTGTTTGAATGCATGTACACATTAGAATATGCACTCAGGTTGACCTGAAACTTATCTTTGAAAGGTGAAATGTGCATTAATTAACTTAACACTCGCAAACCGCAAACAGAGTCACGGAAAGATAAGTATGAAGATTACTCTTGTTTTTAAAGATTTTAAAAATTTTTTTGACTTCTTGATATAAAATTTGATATATAGCTTGTTGTCAATTTTAAATAGAACCCACCTGTGACCCATGCATGCATGTGCTCTACTTTTGCATCTTCTTACAGATCATGACACTTGCTGACCCAATGAGTGGCCATGGAACAGGCAATTTCACAATAATTTTGTTTGAATGCATGTACACATTAGAATGTGCACTCAGGTTGACCTGAAACTTATCTTTGAAAGGTGAAATGTGCATTAATTAAGCTTAACACTCGCAAACCGCAAACAGAGTCACGGAAAGATAAGTATGAAGATTACTCTTTTTTTTAAAGATTAAAAAAAATATTTTGACTTCTTGACACGAAATTTGATATATAGCTTGTTGTCAATTTTAAATAGAACCCACATCCATTCTATCTTTATTCTGGTAAGCTCTTTCAATACCAAAGTATTGGGCTATTCCATTTAATATTCACACTACCCCTGTGGAAATATCTTCCACAGGGGGAGCATGTTTTTCAAATGTAATTAGTCACTCAGGGTTAATCATTTTGAAACCCATGCTCCCTCTGTATTATGGCTTTACCCATATCTTCCACAACTGGAGTATTTCAAATAGAAGTTACCCAATTGTCTATTCAATTCAAAACTTATACTCCCTCTGTGGAAGACTTTAGCTAAATCTTCCACAGGGGGAGTATTGTAAATGGAATAGCCCATTGTATTTGACTGACACATGATGGATCTCAGGTTGGCATTTCTCAAAATTAAGCGACCTTGGGAACAATACAAAAAGTGTAAGCTTAGTGGTCAGTTCATGGTCACTGGTTTCCCTTTGTTATCAACAACAAATTGCTGGTAATATCTTTAAAATAACTATAATTTGAACCACACTTAACGACTTTACACAAAAGTTATGTGGTCTATTTGACAAATGAAATGGCAAGGACCTATATTTATATAATATTGAATGGCTTTGAGTGTGATACAAGAATATATTGCACGAGATAGAAAAATATTGCACGAGTCAAAGGCGAGTGCAATATTTTTCTATCGAAAGTGCAATATATTCTTGTATCACACCTAAAATAAGCCATTCAATATTATTATTATTATTTATATCAGGCTTTTTCTACGCGATAAGATGACAATTTAAGCTTACCTAGCCACCGGGTTTAACCAATGTGTATTGTAAATGTAAGCTTACCTTTTGACCTTCTTGTTTTCTGCTCTTTACTCCCCAAAGACAATTTCGGAATAATTATATATATATAGGTTTATTTGTAGATGTGGATTATATTTCCTAAGGTTATCATCATCCAGAACTGCCGCATGAATTAAGTTTGTGATTTTACTTGTTTATACAGTACTAAATCTCCTGTGAGCCGTTACGGTGTCTGTAATGTATTGTTGTGCTGTTGTATCATGACGCGTGTCGGTGCCGTCACCATGGTAACGCAGCACGGCAGACGCTGCGATCGCGCGTACAATATTCAAGAAATATTGTATTGCATCCGGGTATTTTGAAAATATTGTACAATATACAGTTTTATTGTATCGCTCAAAAGCCTGATATAAATAATAATGAAGAATATCTCTCTAATAGGTGTCATATCATCGGTCACAACACACAGTGGCGTAGAGAGATTTTTCCAAATTGTCCTTTTTACATAGTGGTGTAAACGTTTAGAGCTTGCTATATCCTATAATAGTTATTCCTTTTTAACTATTAAAGATATAGTTTAATTTTGAACCTTGAACTTCAACATTAAATGTAATCGGGCCACTGAGAGATAACAATGGAGGAGTATAGACTCTGTTATTAGTAACATATCCTTCAAACACGTTTTGCTTGGAAATGTATTTTGTCCTTCATGTACGCCACTATGTGTTGCGGCCGACGATATGCTTGTTACAGTAAAATTTCCATGAGTGACTTCAAAACTGAATGGGAAGTGCTTAACTACACTGATTCTTGCAGGCAAAGTATACATAATAATTACTCATTACAAGCATGGTATTAAAAAAAATAAATAAATAAAGCGCCTTTCACATGTATCAAAGCGCTTTACATTTATTCCGGCGTCGTTAGAATATGTCAGCTGCCATACAATGCCCGAGGCATGCTCATACCTTTGGGCGGCGCTCAATGGACAATATCCCTAACAGCTCCCCATTTCACCCCTGGGTAGAGAGAGGCAAGTGAGGTAAAGTGCCTTGCCCAAGTGCACAACACGATGGCACTGCCGGGGCTCGAACTTGCAACCCTCCGATTGCGAGGTAGAGCCCGTACCGCTGCGCCACCGTGCCCCTATTATGTCTTGCACTGTGAATGTTGAATAAAAAAAATGCACCATAGTGTGTCTCGTCTCAAATTGTGAGTAATGCCATGTTGGATTTCGCAGTGGCAGATTCGAATCGGTGCATTTACACGGTTGCCTCACCAGCGTACCGACAAATCGCCCTTCTACGCATGTTTACACACCCCGCAGGATGAGGTTATCGTACACGATTCATATCAGCCACTGTGAAATCAAAAATGGCATATCTCTCAACTAAGTAAGTAAGTATCCTTTAAGGGGGTACTACAACCCTGGCCAATTTTTTGCAGATTTTTGCATTTTTCTCAAAAATTATAGCACATTGGTGAAGGACTACAACTACTGCACTAAAAATTCAGCAACTCAGAGCAACCAGTTATTGATTTATTGATCAAATATTGGTTTTCCCTCATTTTTGACTGTAACTCCACAACTGTTGTCTGTGCTGAAATAAAAATTTCCAGTGCAGTAGTTGTAGTCCTTGCCCCTATAATATACATATCTTACTTGTCACCAATGCGCTATAATTTTTGAGAAAAATGCAAAAATAGGCACAAAATTGGGCAGGGGTGTAGTACCCCCTTAATAGCCAGATTTACTACCTCAGGCAAAATGCAATCTATTTTCCAACGGAATCTATTTTTACATAACCTTAGATTGCAGCAGAATTTATGAAGGTGAAGGTTTCATTTCTTTTGTCAGAAGGTCACTACATGTACAAACTGTAACACCCGACACATATGCACACTGTTCTGCATGATTGTCTTCAAATTTGTCTTCTAAGAGCTGCTCACAATCTATTCTGAAAGCGCCTCAACAATTTGATCCCATTTTTGGAAGTTGTAAGTGACATTTATATAATTTTGCAGGAGAAGTGTTTTTGTGTTTCAGTTTTTTAAAACTTATTTCCTCGATTTAAACGTCTTAATCATAGAATTAAACGGTTACTACCACTCCCCATTCCAGAAAAATACAGCACAATTTTTTTTAGATTAAAAAAATATTATCAACTTCTGCCCAATGAAACACAGCTCAATCCTAATTATTCATTTATTACAAATTGGCAATAAATGTTGAATTTCACTATTTGGACAAATTTATGAATTAAGGACCAAAAACCATGCATTTTAGGGTGTTCTTACATGCTGTGACAATCAAGTCTAAAGACTTCTTATCAATAAATTAAAATAACACAAAAAAGTGAAAATTAGAGTAAAATTGCAGCATAGACTCAAGATTTTGAATGCTTAGACTTGTTCCAAGTCTTTCATTTTTATACTTCGATTGTCACAAAACATTCCGAAAATGCATACTTTTTTCAAGAAATTGGTGAAATAGTTAACTTTTTCTTTTATCTCCAGGTAGTTCTGGAATGGGGAGTAATTGCTTTTTACCAAACAGGTTGTCACTGACCACTACGGCCCCACATCCATAAACCATTAAACAACAATACAGGGACTTGCAGCTAAGCGCACACCCTAGACATTCCACAATTGACCTTCGCAGCCAGGACCAGCTCCCCAGGTTTCGTACGGTAACAACAAGAAAATTAGTAGCAAGTTCCTTGTTCAGGGGAATTTCAAGCTAACTCAACTACTAATGGATGGATAATTTACACCAAGATGTAATTAAGGAATGTTTTTAATGTTGAAATATTAAGCTAGATCCCAAAGGAACCTAAAATTATGGAATGTGAAACCAGGCCATCTATAGATACTTGAACTATCATGTGGTGGTCTTTGAAGGAAGCTTACGTTGATACAAAGGATTAGACTACACTACAAGATTCTTATTGTGGCCGCCTGCACAGGTACACCATCGCCAATGTACCTGGACTGGTGCACACAGTACATATATAGTACCAATGCTGCTACTGCACAGTACCTATCAGCAGTAATACTGCACTGATACTACACTGGCACTTCCCTGGTACTGCGCAGAACCGGCCAAGTACCTTGGCGACGGTGTACCTGTGTAGGTGACCCCAATAGGAATATTGTAGTGAAATATGGGACATTCTCCATAATCAGGTAAAAATTGTAGACATGCATAAATGTTTTCTAGTAACTAGATATATAGGCAGGTAGGAGAACTGCACATGGATGGTGGCTCCGAGCTTTGATCACTTTGCAAACCATGTCAACAAGCTGTACCTGCCAGATACTCAGAAAGTCTTTGATACAATGGAAAAAGGTTGCACAGGGCTTGTGGCTTCCAGCTGCAAACCAGTCAACAGACAGTCACTAGCTGATTCATATTCTCCTTGGGCTTCCAACACTTTTCCAAGATTTATCCTGTGGAGAGGAAGATTAAGAGATAACTAGATGATTACTGATTGAATGTGGTCAACCCCCCAAAAATTGTTACCATTATTTCTTTTATAATGAGAAGTATGTAAATATTAGTATGATTTTAGAAACTGGAGATAGTTTTGTCAATAACAAATTTGTATCATCCCACCAAACAGAAAATGTTTCAATGTAAAGGGTATAAAACGTTTTAATAACATTCAAAAACAGTTTTGAAATCTTGCTGCAAACATTCTAACATAATTTTATTAAAGTGTTGAGAAATATTTTGCAAAAATGTTTGCCAACAAATATTTCACACTAACATTTTGACATTTTAAAAATGCTGTAAATGTTTTTTCACATAAAATGTTTTCATGACATTTGCATAACCTGACATTTAAATGTTACTAAAATATTTTGACCAAACCAAAAACGTGTTTATAACATGTTTATAATATATTCAATGTGTGTGTTTGCCGGGACATGAGAGCCTAGTTGCTAAGCACATTTTGAGGGGTCAAATAAAAATTGTTTGCTAATTTGGGTCAGTTGGGCCCTTAGTTAAATGCTATCAACCTACCATGACATGTGAGCTGTAGGGTCTATATTGACTGCATCTCGGAGTACTTTCTCCGCAAGCTGATAATTCTCTTGGTAGAACAAGACTCTGCCTAAGTTTTGAAGACTTTTGATGTGGGTAGGGTTGAATGAAAGACTACTGTCGTAACAATTCTTAGCTTCGCTCCATGCTTCCCGGTGCTCATGAACACATCCACGCTGATGGAAAATAATTAACAGAAATTATCAATAAATGAAGAATTCGAATGCAATAAGCGATATATCCATATTTTTCTATATGAGATATAAGTATAACTCGTCAAATCAAAAGAATGTTATAAGAAAATGTGGTTTTTGATCATAGCTTTAAAAGTATATTGGGTTTTTTAAAGTTTGGTGTCTTTTAAAAGCTACCATTGTAGGGTAGATATTGGTAGAAAAAAGTTAAAAATGGCATGTATCCCCTTTTAATCTAAACTCTTCATATGTTCTTTGTCATTTCCAATTTGTAAGCTTTTAATGCTGTAAATGCCAAGAAGAAAATGACATGAACACTACTTTTTTAACACTTTCTTGAAATCTTATATATTTTAACCCCTGAGCACTACCTGCCGATCTAACATTGCCACTGATTGGTCAATTACATGATATCTTCACCTTAATCACCAATCAGAATGGAGCTTTGCAATTAATTCACCCCATTTTTTTGTGTGGTGAAATTATTCTAACCATGTTGCTGATTTGTCCAATTGATGATGAAAACTTCTTTTTGGCCAATCGGCAGGTAGTTCTCATGGGGTTAACCAATCCTGTGTTAACTTACCATAAACATAACTTGATGTGACAAAGGGAAGATTGCACATGCTTCTTGGACACATGCTCTAGCTTCAGTTGGCTTGTCTAACAACAGGTATAATTCAGCTGCAAAGAAACATAAAGGTTTACTGGTTACACAAATGGTCAAAAAGATCTTGTAAATACAATAAAATATTTGAACAAAATATATACTGTTTAAAAAAAAATTCTTATGTTGCCCTGCCAAGGACGGCAATCCTAGATAGTCATCTGAAGATATGGGTTTTGAACACTACACATAGTAAATATTCATGTGAAACATTTTTTTGCATTTTTGTGAAACCTTTATTTTTTTTGGTCAATTTTGCAATTTTCAAATGACCTTTGAACTCAGTTTGTGACCTTGTACACGAAAGCTCCCACAATGCAGCTATGACCCAAGTTCGATATAAAATTGGCTCAATTGAGCCCTTTATTGGTCGAGCTATGAGTTTTCTAATATTGGACGATACGAAGTTGAGTCCAATATTTCAAAACTCATGGTGAGACGAATAAATATTGGGGGTAAACCATCCAATTTTGTCATTATAATGTTTTGGATCCAATATTTTCACACACTTGGATCCATCAAAACATAATAATGGTTGTACTTGGATGTGAACTGTTTATGTGAGACCAGATTTTGTATTTTCAGCCTATATTTACAAGTTGACCTCAGATGACCTTTGACCTCAGTGTGTGACCTTGAACACCACCAATAGATGAGGGTTCCCATAGGGCAGATAAGTTTGGTTGCAATAGGATTTGAACTGTTATATGAGACCAAAAAGCCTTGCATAATTGTTGACGGACACACAGGCGCACACCCAGACACACTGACTGACTGAAGGACACACAATTGATGGTGCCATAAGGTCTTTTCCTTCGGATGACCTAAAAATGGGTGGGAGGAGTTTCAGATGGTCTGCTGGTGTTGAGAATATCCTGGACCTGGAATAATTATGATCATCAATAATATTGTACCCAAACAAATTACTTAACATCAGCAATGAATTACAGGGTGTCCCAGAATGATTTGTACCGTGTTTGCAAAAATAACTAAAAATAGAAGCGGGCAGTGTATCTATTTTGATACATGCATTATAATGCTGGACATGTCTCCTACTTATTCTGTGAATTTCAGCACACTACCTTTATTTGTTTTGGCGTGGCATGCAATAATGTAAAATCAATGAAAAACTGCTTTTCATTTTCAGCGCAAACGACTCGCATACCCTTGAAAATGGCACGATACGATTAAATAAAGAACGTGGGATGTTTGGCACAGCATTTCGACGACAACTACTGTTGGGGTTGGGCCTTAAAGCTTGCCAGACAGCTGCAATCTTCGCTCTAGTTCTTGCAGTCTTACGAGCACCTGAAGCTTCAATCTGCCGATTCCCGACAGTTCTGTGCTCGTCAAACTTCTTTACGTTATACACTATCGCTCCTTTGACTGGAACGCGTGCTCGCGGAAATCGTCTAATGAATCTTCTTTGCGTCTCAACATAGCTGCCGGTTTGCCAGTAAGTTTTTGAAAGGAATCTACGCTGCTGCACAATAAATTGAGGAGCCATCTTTTCTGTACCACAAGCAGTTCGACCTCTGCAAGCATTTCAAATTACATGGACCTCACACCACAATAACTAAAACTACCGCCAAAGAGAGAATGGGATTAGGCCGCAAATCCTTAATTCCATGTAATGATTGCTTAAATAACGTCATAAATAATAGATAGATATCGGCTATTTAGTGGAAATATGAACAGGGCACAACTAAAATACCTGCATAACTTTTTCCAAATAACTTTGTGCTGAGCGGTTAGTAATGTTACAGATTTTCAAAATAGGTTGCGTTGTCAAAACTTAGAATTCACCATTTTTACATAATCTTCTATAACTTCTACTAGAAACGTCCAATTTTTAAAATCTAAAAAATCTGAGAAAGCTAAATATATGTAAAACTTAAAATGTAAAACAATATGAACATTTAACATGCCCTTCATACCTAAAAAATTCCATCTTTCCCGGTACAGATCATTCTGGGACACCCTGTATGTATATTTCTTTTGCCTGTATCGTAAAATCAATTATATTCCAAAAGTATCTGAAGCTGGAAATATGTCCATTTAGAATGACAGTAACAACAAACAAACAAACACCCCTGTCATCATAACAACGACAATAACAACAACAAATCCATTGGTACCTATTCTATCAAAATATACTGCGCCAAAAAAGTATCCTTACACTTGGAAAAATAATCACAATTTCAAAACTGAACCATTAAATTTGTTTTTGTAATAGATGCACTATCTAATCCTGCACATTATGACACCACATTGAATCCAATGTGACCTCAAGAAGTAAAGTTACAAGCAATTGAATAGACCAGTTTTAAAAGTGACAAACTGGCCTATACAAGGCGCAAAAAGATTCCAACAAGCGCAATAAAGAGACAACACAGTTTCTTTAATGAAGCTTTATTTAAAGCAGTGTTTATTTCAGTTTTTACTACTCTGTACTATTCATAACTTCCATTTCATTTGTCAGCTAGCTTTTGTTTCAGTTTTCTTTTGTTCCTTTTGTTTTAAATTAAAGGCATGCACAAATCAGCCATTTACCACTCTCAAACCAGATGTCTAGTCCATGGAGTTTTCAATAGGCCAGTTTGTCACTTTTAAAACTTGAC
The DNA here is from genome assembly GCF_039555335.1 of Amphiura filiformis. NCBI lineage: Eukaryota > Metazoa > Echinodermata > Ophiuroidea > Amphilepidida > Amphiuridae > Amphiura > Amphiura filiformis. Next base: position 71,433,237 of record NC_092632.1, on the reverse strand, counting down.
CTTTGTCTATTCAATTGCTAGTAACTTTGCTTCTGGAAGTCACATTGGATTCAATGTGGTGTCATAATGTGCCGGATTAGATAGGGCATCTATTAAAAAAACAAATTTACCCCAATATGGCTCAATTTTGAAATTGTGATTATTTTTCCAAGTGTAAGGATACTTTTTTGGAGCAGTATACTTCAAACTATTGTCAATGTTGCAATTAGTTGACAGGAAATGCTCACGACAGCAAACTTGTTCAAGCAGTATACAATAATAGCCCTAGCCCAGGGCATAAATATTATCAATATATTATTGACGCCATAAAAGTCAAATTCAATATATGGGTTAATTCTTGTCACTTAAGGTTGCACCCAGGGTCACCCTAAGTGGGAAATTTTAATCATTGTTTTGTGTTGTCGATCTGTCTATCACAGTTAGTGCTGTAAGGTATAAAAAGAGTTTAAGATCCTAATTCTAAAATTTGAGAAAACAGTTACTAGTTTGTGTCCTTAGAACATAAATATACAGTTTTCATTTATTTCGAAATGGATGAAATTTAAAGAATTTTAGTCCGAAAAAATTTGGGCCCAAAATAAGTTTTTGTGTGATTTTCTCAAAAACTGAAGCACTTATGCCCAAATTTGACCTCATAGATGGATTAATCAAAAATGAATGGTGATTTAAATGGTTTCTGTTGCAATTAGTAGTGGATTAAGTCCTGATTTTCCTTAATTTGACTGACCTATAACTTAGCAGTTATGAGACCCATAAGTTTCCAGGGTTAAGACCAACCTTGTTTACAAATCAACAGTTGTTTACAGCTTAGTGAAACCTACCTAACAAATAGGTCACATAGTTACAAATTTTTGTTTAGTGTGGGGAAAATGGATGTTGAGGCCAGTGGAAATTTTTAAAAAATTTTTAAAGGGTATTTTGTATTAAATTAGGATTGTACAAGATCATGAAGTCAAATAAGAACTTTCTAAGCAATTCCTTCGACCACACCCATAAAATCTGTAACTCTTTGTAAGTACAGATCAAAACATTTTAATTTATATTTTAAATTTATATTTTATGGCTTTAAAAAGCCATATCATAACATTTGCTGAGGAGAACGCCCTCAAAAAAAATTTTAAATTCTGGTTTTTACACGATTGTAATGTACTTTAGCAAACAAAGATACTTTGCAAAAATCAAGACTTTAGGTGCTGTAGTTTTGTCAAAATCCGAGATTTTGAATAAAACGCAGGAACCGTTGTTTTATTATTACTATGGAAATATTAGTCAAACACGTATGCGATGTTCATGCGAGACACATACACACATCAGAGGATCGTACTGTATTACAACCGCTGGAGTAACATGCATAGTAGTAAATTCCAATTTTCTTTCTTTGCCTCACTTGTTCGGCTCAAAATTAAAAGGGAGCATATCTGACAGTAAAAGCTAACGTTGCATGGAAAATAAATAGTAATCTATTCTTACAGCAATGTTATTAAACATGGCTTTAAAATAAATATATAGTAAAAGATTTAGTTAAATAGTAAAAGAAAATGAAATACAAAATGGGACCATACTGAGAAAAAAATCAAGTCAGGGTCAACCAACTAATCCGTATTCTTTCAGCTGGCTGTATCACCACAAAGGTTTTTTTTTTTAGATCCAACCCAAGATAACCCCATGACCTAATAACCTACCTATTGTGAGCCATATTCTGGCCTGAATATTCCACACAAACTGTGAACCTTGACGAGGTATTGTACTCTCTGTTGATGAAGCACCGACCTCTGACAGAGCCTGTTCTACTCGTGATGCTGCCAATGAATTCTGCACTGAACCTGCATAATGAAAGTAATTATTATAGAATTAGGATACAAATTAAAGTATCGCTGATGAGGAGATTCTCCTACCATTGTCATGCAGAAACAAAAAATAAAATTCAAACATTTAGTTTGTTTGAAAAGTACATTAAAAACAAAAACAAAAAAACAATAAGAGAATAAATTTTTGGATCAAAAATATATTTCCCTAAACTGAGTTCTGGTATTTTATTTCTACTCACACTTGACCTACTTTTATATGTGAAGTAAAGTCACACAAAATTGTTTGCCAATTGCGTGTTAATTTTCACATCAATATTGCCCTTTGATATGCTACAATAAACTAAGGCCCAAAAAAAATCATAAAATCTTACAGTTACAGTGTGCATCTGTTTTGTGGTGCACATATCTTGGGAGAAATGGGCCAATTTACTTTTTAAACCAATTATTGGTAAAAATTGTGTTTTTAAAGGATATGTTGAAAGAATTAATTACTTAAAATATTTCATTAATGAAACATTTTGTTATTTTTTATAGGAATGTAAGTTTTGAACATTTTGACTTGGGAAGAGGAAAGCAGAAAAAATCAAAAAAAAATCAGTGCACTTAGATTTTTAAATCTTTGGAAGCTCCAAGAGAGTTTGAACTAATATAATAAGCATCAAATTGAACTAATAATTCCTGAAATATATTCTGTGTCAAAAAATAACCCCCTCACAGACTCACTGCAGAGCAACTCAACAACACATATACATACATGTTGTTCTCTAACAAATTCCTCTAATTGTCAATGAATAATGTCAATGATACTTTGTAGTTGTAAAGCTGCAAATGCCTTTTTCTCTGGGTGTGAATTAAATACATGCATAAATTGCTGCAAACAGATTGAACTTACTTCTCAAAGAGGGAAGGAGGCAGAAGTGGAATTGTTTTGACCAGAAGTATACATGTATAAAGCTAAGCTAACACTATATTATTCTTACTGAAAACAATGAAGTACAAAGATGGGATAACACCATTATCCATCTTATTTTGCTTGATAAAAGTTGCACTCATTTGACACACAACTTCAAATCCCCTCCCCCCTCATAAGACCTGGTGCTCCCTCCCCCAGGATGACTCTAAACCACTGAATGGCAACTCTCAAAATCTTAGAATAGTACAGTGGAATAAAGTTCCATAACCTCCTCCCAGAGGTGTAGCCTATCATCCGTTACTCACCTGTAGCAAAAGTAACTTAGAAATTGATACGCTATAGGGTTTGGAAAAGTTCAAAATTTAAGTTGGGGTAACATGGGGAGGGGTCTACAGAAAGATATATAAACCAGGTTTAACCTACGTAATGAGCACATCACACATCTATAAGATAAAGTACATTGTTTATATAGTGAAACCAATGCACAATCAACAGAATGAAGAGAATGGGCTATTCCAGTTACAATCCATACACCCCCTATGGAAGACATGACCTTAATCTTCCACACAGAGAGTGTAGATTTCAAATCGAGTCACCCACTTAGGTAACCTCATTTGAGATTTACACTCCCTGTGTGGAAGATTAAGGTCATGTGTTTCATAGGGGGTGTATGTATTTCAACTGGAATAGTCTAATAGACAGCTCATCTATGGGATATCTAATCTGCAGTGCCATGACTAAAGTGTGGAAAACTGTATAATTACACCTCATAAATATTCATGAGAAAATCAGGCCACTTAATTGGTCAATCACAAAATGACATGACCAATTTCATTGTGCAATAGTTTTCCCTACCACCACGATAACCTCATCGCCATAGTCAAAGGTTGATGTAATAAAACAAATACTACATGGTTTTATATCAGGGAAATAGGGCTCACTATTTTCCCTCAGTACTGGCTTCGGGCCTATCACACCTCACCCACCGGGTTCAGGGTGATAGGCCCGTAGCCAGTACCTCGGGAAAATAGTTTGCCCTATTTCCCCTCTAACCATGTACTATTTGTATGCTACTTATCTCCCATGTACACACTGTATAAAATGTTGTACTACCCTTACTCTGAATAGAAGATTTAAGTTGCAAATACCAGGTGTGCAGGTATATAGTATCATGATACAGTGACTCCAGAAGAATTTAAAGGGAAAAACCCTCACCAGTTAATGAAAAAGCCCTCACCACCCGCTATGAAATTCATAGCATGTGCAGTGTGAAAGGAGTACATTATCGCCTTCCATAAAGTGCAAGAGTTTTTTTTTTGCAAATGACCCTAAAAAGCCCCTTAAAAGTTCACATTTTTGTCACCCTATTTCCTCATGTTTCGGACCAGTTCGAAAGGAAAGTTACAAATATTTATTTTTTTAGTTACGGTCAGATTCATAAATCTCTGGATCAAAAGCTTTAAAATGATATATAATTTGCTTTCAAAAAGGAAATTTTTTGTTTTCTGTATGTTCAATGAGTAGTTTTTTATCACCTTACTTGTCCGACTTATTTAATCACCACCCACAAACTATTGTAATGGTATATACCTGCAGATACCAAGGGGCCAAGGACAGGTGAGACAGCTGAGTTAAACAATGCAAATACAAACAAATCGAGCAGAATTTGCAATGTTGACTTGTAAAATATGATCCAACTTGAATTGAAATTTATTCAACATCTTAAGGGGGTACTACACCCCTGTGGTAAATTTGTGACTATTTTTGTATTTTTCTCAAAAACTAAAATTACACTGGTAACAAAAGTTATGTATATTATTGGGGCAAGGAATCCAATTACCACACTGAAATTTCAGTGACTCAAGACAAGCGGTTCAGTATATATGATAGGAAATGAGGTACATCCTAGCGGTACCTTAGTTCTTATCATAAATAACGAACCGCTTTTCTTGGGTCACTGAAATTCCAGTGTAGTTATTGGATTCCTTGCCCCTATAATATACATAACTTTTGTTACCAGTGTGTTTTTAGCTTTTGAGAAAAGTGAAAAAATAGTCACTAATTTATCGAAGGGTGTAGTACCCCCTTAAAGAGGTGCTTAATGCTAAATTCCAAGCCAGCAAACACCATTGTTTTGATTAATCCAAGTGTGTAAAAAAATTTGATCCAAAACATCAAACATTAACATGATAAAAAGCCCATTATTTATTGGTCCAGCTATGAGTTTTAAAATATGGACTCGCCTATGTCTCCTTCAATTATCTCGTCGGACAAATTATTCTTGCCGTCCCCATTTTATCCCTTAAAATTTATAAACCCCGGCTCCGTCCCTGTATGGGCTCCATCAATATGATTTTATGCCATACTTGGACAGGGTCAGAAGACATCAGAACCATATGGTATCATCAAAGAAAAGCTAAAAACTATTCAACAACACTTGAATTTTTGTGTTTGCATTTTTGTCCGAATAGTTTCAGAGTAACCATAATTCATCATAAGCTGTGTGATACTGGTGAAAGCCTGGTGTATGTGATTGATGGCCTGTACTTCTTGACAGTGTTCTTTTTTGTCCTTGTGAACAGACAAAAATGTGAGTGTTCTTGAATAGTTTTAACCTTTCTTTGATGTCTACTACCAACATATATATATATTTCTATACTCTCATATGGCGTCAGTTTGTCCCTTTCAACTCAAATGTGTTGTTCACATTATATGAAAAAAAAAAAAGACATGCTAGCAACTATACTTTTCCCAAGCCACATTCCAGATTGGGTAACTCAAGATTGCAAAAAAACTAATTCACAGCTTATCTCCTACATAGTCATAATTATGCACCCTGATATAATTTTTAGATGATGAATAGGTTTCCAACTTCTTCTATTTAACAGCTTTCCCCAACTAAACCACCTGAATTGCAGAATAAGAACACTTGTTTAATACCGGAAAACATGTTTATATATGGATGCCTAGTTTAGACCCAGCCTAAAACAACAAACGCTACAATTGAACTTATTTTATCCAGCCCTGGTGGAACTAAGTGATGGCTGGTGAAACCCTGATAAGTAAATTGAGTGTAATTCTGCACTTATAGGCTAAATTTGGGACTACAAGAAAGTGGTGAATTAAGGGGTTATAACACAGCAAGATACCATTTATACTACTAACAGTACTGTACTGCAGTTAACAGAGGAAATGCCTTTAAAAAAAATAGAAATAGAGGTTCAAAGCATGTTTTCTTAAAGAGGTCTACATAAGAGATGTTGAACTGTTCCTAACAACCTTTTTCTTCAAGTCAGTAATCCAACAAAAACACTGTAATATTGACACTAGTTCAACAATTCTGAATGAAATTAATCTGACATTTATATTTAATACACGATCACTTTAAGGTATTATGAACTCTACAGGGGTTTTAGGTATCAGTGCATGCATGTCATCAGCAACCATGAAACAAGGGGGTATGTAATTATTATGTTTAATGAAATCATAAACACAGGGGTACGTTATAATTTGTCAGAAAATAAGTCTACTCGTGTCCTATATATTTGCAGGCAAGTAATGGGCCATTCCATTTTAAAATCCACACTACCCCTGTAGAAGATTTTGGAAATATCTTCCACAGAGGGAGTATGAATTTCAGATTGCATAAGTACATTAGGCAGTTCCATTTGAATTTCATACACCTTCTAAGAAAGATTCAACCTGAATCTTCCTCTGAGGGAGAGTGAGTTTCAAATGGAGCTGCTAATGTACTCATTCCATTTGAAATTCATACTCCCCCTATGGGAGATATTTCCAAAATCTTCCACAGAGGTAGTGTGGATTTTAAATGGAATAGCCCAATGCTGGTGATGCAGTTAGTTGTGGTTTGATTTATAGAGAAACCAATCACCTATGGGTACAATGCACTGGGGCAAGGTGCAAGTTATGAAAGAATGAGGGAATAAAAGATGGTTATGATTGAAACTAGCATGTATGTATAAAGAGTAAAGAAATGTTTCTACTGGTACCCTGCACCTGTATACATGTCATTATGGACCACGGTGGCCTCATCCCAATGACATTGTTCAATAACCTCAATTAAACAATCATAGTGTAAAATTTGACCTCAAGTTGCAGAGTATGAGTTTTTGTACCCAAATTTTCAGAGGTCATTCAATGAATGTGCAAATGTATTGGGGTTAAAGAACTACGCACTGGTGGATGAGATTGTTGTGGATCCTAGTGTGTTTTAGTACAATATCTGACTGACTATGATGGACACAGGATTGGGCTATTCCATTTAAAATCCACACTACCCCTGTGGAAGATTTTGGAAATATCTTCCACAGGGAGAGTATGATTTTCAAATGAAATGAACACATTGGGCAACTCCATTTGAACTTCATACACCCTCTGAGAAAGATTCAACCACAGGGGAGGGTGGGTTTCAAATGGAGCTGCCTATGTGTTCATTTCATTTGAAAATCATACTCCCCCTGTGGAAGATATTTCCAAAATATTCTACAGGGGTAGTTAATTGTAACAGCCCAATTTGTACTGTTCCAACAGGTTTAAACTTTTCCGACATGTCATTGCCATATCAGATATTGACAAGTCTTTGATTGTTCACAAAATCATGGCACAAAACGAGTCATGATTATGCACAATCAACTACTCAATGATCCTGCCACTACACTAGAAGTATACACTGCCAATTAGATGTGTAATGGTTATGTGTGGTATCACAAGCAACCGGATACGAGCACATGATCATTGTCAGCGTCTAATCAGTGGCATAGCTAGGGGTTGTGGTGACCAAGAGCAAGGATACAGAATGGAACCTCTCCATTCCTGAAAAACTGCATGACCACTAATTTAGCTATAATATAGGTGAATTTTGGTCTTAAAATGGTCTTTCAAATGACTGTTTATGCTGAAAGTTTTGACTTTCACTGCTTGAAGGGGCACAGAATCAATCTGGGTGGTGCTGAATTGGTTGAAGCGCTTTGTTCATACTTATGCTAAGGCGCTATATAAATTCTATTTATCGTTTTATCATTTGATTTGGCACCCCTTAAGAAGGTGCCCGGGTCATGTGCCCTTCCTTGCCCACTAGCTACGCTACTGTGTCTGATATTCACAATAGTGAACATCACATACAAAACCAAGTGCTGTAACCAGTTACCTGCCACTCACAGCAGCTGAAGGGAGTATCCCATCATGCATCTGCTTGCTCCATAGCAAATACATACAAAACATAAGTAAGAGCGGCTTAGATATTGAGAGCTATGGATAGTTTCACAATACTTTGGAGATCATATTTTTCAAACAAAAGTCTTAACTCCCCTGATATAAGCGAGTAATTGAAAGTTGAAGTGAGGGATTTTGTGTACACTTTCTATGGCAAGTGCAGTTCTACTGTGGTACTGCAGAGCATGATGGGATACACATATCTGACCTATCTGCTGCTGTGCCTGCCACTAGCACATGTATACCAACTTCGTACATCATTAATAAGTAGTAAGAAATCAAAGACACAGGGTACCAGTCAGCATAAAGAAAACATTCTATGACTTACTCTTGCTCTTTGGACTACTCTTTTGTACTGCATGGAAGCATGAGTGAATCAATCAATCAGTGATGATACAATCAACTCAACTTGACGATAATGTGGAAAGAGTTTAGCTTAATCATGAGTATGATACTTAAATGTACAGCTGTGTAATGGTATATCATAAAATGGATGTCTTTTTCAACACTAAAAGAGGAAATGGGACATTAAAAATGAACAATATACCCAGGTGGCTGACAATCACATTTCAGTTATGATAGATTATGAAATTATGTGATTAATAATACCTATTAATGCAATTGTGAAGATTTTCATTCATCCCGGTATTAATAACTATGAATTTAAGATTAATGTATTTTCCATGTCCTTACATAAAATATTTTTAGTGGTAGGGACCAGTGGCGTAGCCAGGATTTTGGAACCGAGGGGGCACAACTTGTAAATGTACCGACGGAAATATTTTTTGCCAACAGAAGTTGTGATTTGTTGATCCAAAATTTTTTTGCATGGTTTGAAAAAGTGATAAGCAAAAAAATAAATAAATAAATAAAACAATTATAGGCGGTACCAACATTTTTCATCCTTTTTTTATAATTCTCCCCTTTTTTCTGTCACCCTGGGTAAAAAATAGTCTATTGTTAACCCAATTTTTTTTTTCACAAACGCCTTCCGTCTACCGACGGCACCTGCCCCCTGGCTACGCCACTGGTAGGGACAAAAGGATTTTATTTAATTCTGAGCCCCTCTGCACCAGAAACAGAGATGTAACTGGCATTGGACAAAATTTCCTGACATTTTTAATTATGGTTGGGAAAAATGTACTATCATATTCTTTTGTACAGGAGTGCACTGAACAAACATTTCCTGAAATCAGAAGATTTCTCACAAAAGTTACATCTTTGCAGAAAATCCTTTTGAGGGAAGGGGTAATTTATCATTGAATAGCTAACATAAGGGATTTTCTAGGGGTAGGAGGAGGGCCTCAAGTTTTCAAAATATCATTATTAATCACAAATTCTGTGAAATAATTTCCAAATTTGATTAGTATAATTCATCACGCTTTATGCTACGAGTGAGTCAAATAACACTGTTTTCAATCATTATATCAAAATTGACATAGTTTTGAAATAAGACTTATGTAACAAGATTAGCATTGCCCTACTCAAAATATAGGTTGTACGCATACCAGTACACTTTAAATTCTTTACTTTGCTAATTTTTTACCTAAAAACTCTTAAAAATGCGCTACCAACTACCACAATCTATAAACACAAATGTACCAAAAGGTGCAGTAACTATTGACCAGTAATCGTTAGGCCCAGGGTTCAATTCCCTCTGAGTCCTAAATTTTCCACTCTCTCAATTTATCACACATCAATATGTCTGAGCTTCATAAATATCAGGAGTAAAATAAATAAGATACAAAAATTGTTTTACATATCAAGGTTACAATGCCTTGCCACTCAGTTTGTGTTACTTCATGAAATAAACTGAGCTCAAAAAGAAACTTATAATTTTTCACAAGGTCATATCTTGAAATCCTGTCCATCAAATCGAACCAAAATTACACACAGGTTTACTTTAATACTCTACTCTTAAAACATGTCAGTAACCAAGCATTTATCAACTGACACAACAGCAAAATGCACTGACATGGAACAGCTTCCTGGACCACATTCACAGCCCAGCCCTGTTTCATGAAAAAAGTGTATGAAAAGCAGAAAGCAGCACCGTTTTATCATCTGTGCAAGGATCTTGTAAGCATTCTCACAGATTTTTTGTGCTGGGTGCCAAATGTTGGGCTGTGAAAGTGGATGAAGTCCAGGAGGCTGTCCCATGACAGTGCATTTTGCTGTTGTGTCAGTTGGATAACTGCTTGGTTTTTGACATGTGTTTTGAGTAGAGTATTAATGTAATCCTGTGTGTAATTTTGGTTCATTTTGATTGACAGTATTTTAAGATATGACCTTGTGACCACAAGTTGTAAAAAATTATAAGTTTCTTTTTGAGCTCAGTGTACAACCATTCATCATTTTAGCAATGATGGTGTATCAATATTACCCTATGAGAGAAGTCCAAATAATTCAGTCCCAGAACAAAATATTCACTTATTGACATGATCGTGTACTATGAGAGATGCAATGCATTTGAAGAAGAATGCATCGTTAATTTGCCAGCTGGCTTATGGCATTTTAATTTCATTGGGATCTGTTATTGTACCATTAAGAAGTGTACACTTAAATGTTCTCTTGATGAAATTCATCCACAACTTATTCTCCCATCAAAAATAGCCATCTTGGAATGGTGGCAAAGCCTAAAAATATTGATTGCTTGGTGCAGACCAATTGCCCTCAGCTTGTTTGTTTTTATTTGTTTTTTTTCTATTTCAGGACAACTTATTTTTTAAACACGAAAGAAAAAAATCTTATGTTTGTATTTTGTTTTAAAAATCAATTATCCATATTAATATTTGGTATAAATGTACAATGGCACAATGTACGTTGGTTTGCCTCAAGTTCGGTGATGTAGGTGCATAGTTCGCTGGTCGTCGTATCAAATTGCGAGCGTACTGTTAATTGTACATAGCGTATATGATCCTGTGTCATATACTGGGGCACCCAAAAAGGTGGTTTTGTTACATTTTGATGTGCAGCTTGGATTTCAAAACACTGTCACTTGAGTATTCCTTCACTTAGAAGATTCAATTAGGTCTTAAATTGAGGCTAATTTATTCTATATTACTCATGTTTTTAACCTTATGACGTTCGGCATGAAATGTGCCAAGGGTGGATGAGGATTAGGAGGAGGATTAGGAGGAGGGATTCGTATCGTAAATTTGATCTAAAACCCCATTAAAAATTTGAATTTAGTAAAAAAATGTCTAAATGAACTCCCAGAAATCTAAACCAAGTAAATAAATACAGAAGGTCATTTAAAAGACTAATACTTGCTCAGAATGATTGTAAATGTGGAAAAAAGAGGTGGGGCTAAATCCCACCTACTTTGTGATTGTTTTTGCCCGCACCCTCTCATTTTTTAACCAATTTCCATAAAAAAGGTGTCAAAATGCTCAGGAGGATGAACCACTTCAAATGAGACGTGTAGGTAAGATGTTTGAAACATTTCCTTTTTTTACTATGTAACACAAAGGTACCCCAGGTTGTGACACAGGACCATATACACCAATACAAAAGAGGGTTGCCTGTACACCTGCAGCGCAACCATTATAAGCATTGACGTCACTACAGAACTTGAGGTGAACCAAAGAATAGTAGTTTTGGGAACACAACAGTAAACAAAATTTAAACAATAAATAAAAAGGCCGACTAGTAAACCAAAAATTCTGTTGGCTTATTATGGAAATTTTGTTAGCCCTAATAATGGAGGATTGATGTGATCGCTTGCAGATGATTTCTTTCACATGATTAAGTAATGAACATGAAACATATACGATGCAGCAAAACATGAAAGATGACACAATATAATCAAAGTTGCATAAACTAGCATTCTCATTATGTGAATGTAAAATATCACTCGAGTCATGCAGCTCTATGATAGCAACAATACCATACACAATCATATTTCTAAACTGAGGAAAACAATCAGGATTTTGACGTGGCTCTGATAACTTTTACACAATACTGTTGTTATACTTTGCAGTAAACAACATGTTATATACTGCGCCAATAAAGTATCCTTACACTTGGAAAAATAATCACAATTTCAAAACTGGACAATATTGGGTTAAATTTGTTTTTTTAATAGATGCACTATCTAATCCTGCAAATTATGACACCACATTGAATCCAATGTGACCTCAAGAAGTAAAGTTACAAGCAATTGAATAGACGAAGGTCCAGTTTTAAAAGTGACAAACTGGCCTATACAAAGGCAAAAAGATTCCAAAAGCGAAACAAAGAGACAACACAGTTTCTTCAATGAAGCGTTATTTAAAGCAGTTTTTATTTCAGTTTTTACTTCTCTGTACTTTTCATAACTTTCATTTTATTTGTCAGTTCTTTTGTTTCACTTTTCTTTTGTTCCTTTTGTTTTAAATTAAAGCCAAACGCATAAATTAGCCATTCACCACTATCAAAAGAGATGTCTAGTCTGTGAAGTTTTGAATAGGCCAGTTTGTCACTTTCAAAAATGGACCTTCATCTAATCAAATGCTTGTAACTTTGCTTCTTGAAGTCGCATTGGATTCAATGTGGTGTCATAATGTGCAGGATTAGCTAGTGCATCTATTAAAAAAACAAATTTAGCCCAATATTGTTCAGTTTGGGAATTGTGATTATTTTTCCAAGTGTAAGGATATTTTTGGTATAGTTGGTCATTACATACAAAGAATCTTCTTAACAAACCCAAATTTTACTCACTAGTTTGATGGTTTCACTTTTCATGGTTGAAAAGCATCATCAGAATATTGATTGATGATCACTTCTACCAGTTGGACGAATCCCAACCACAGAGGTTGTAGAATTGTCCCTCAGTAGAGGATCATATTACATGACTTGGATAGTGGGCTAGATCCAGATTCTGTGATGCTTCTTAAATTTGTGTTACACTCCTTGCTACGGATTTTTGAATCGTCCCAATCTATTATATGGTTCTGCTGAACTGCATGTTGAACATATTAAACCAAGTAATAGATTGGGGATTGGCGATAATTTTTGAGATTCATCCAACCAGAAGAGGTGATCATCAATCAATATTCTGATGATGCTTTTCAACCATGAAAAGCGAAACCATCAAACTTGTGAGTAAAATATGGTTTTGCTTAGAAGAATCTTTGTATTTAAATTATCTTCAAACCTGTCGAATCTGTTCAGTAGTTGGTCATTGTTAGCTAAGTAATCCATGTAAACACCTAAATGTACAAGGATCATTTGTTCAAATTTTACCCATTTCAAAATCTGTTATGAGAGTGTGTAATAATGGAACATTACAGGTTCTACTTGTCCATGAAATAAAAAATTCAGATTCTATCTGTGCCTGAATCATTCCTATCCTCCAAAGTCACCTACAGTCTGTCCACATAGAAGTACAAACCAAATCTGTGGCATCGGGGGTCGATGCTTTGCGTTACACGCACTGCGTGTTAAGAAACATGACGTGTAAAGAGCGAGGTACGCTCAGCAAGTACAAATGGCGCAGCAGTTGGCGCGCCAAAGAAACATTTACATACGCATTGCACTGAAATAACTATTCTCATACCTCCAGTTTCCAAGGTCTATTTACTTTGTACTTCTATGTGGACAGACTGTATGGGAAAATGAGTAAAATAAAACCATTAAAAGAAATGTATGCCTTTTATCAGCACCCAAACACAGCATGCATTTTGCATTTTCATTACCTGAATCACGATCACTAAACTCCGATATGTGCATCTGTGCCAAGCTCCTTTTGTCGCTGGTGACCTTTTCAATCAATCCTGTACCTCTTACAACTTCATCACTGAAAAAGACAAAATATGTTATCAATCACCATCAACTGGAGGAAAAGGAGGTATGACATATTACTTGCGATGTGACAAAACAAAATGAGTCGGATGTCGGGAATATTGATTTTGAGATATAACCAATAATAGCATTCAACTTCCTTTGTATTTTATTGTTCTGAGCAACACTCAAATGGCCATATCTCTGGAACCTTAAGTTTAATTATGATAGGATTTTCAGCAAAATAAAGATCTGCAAACTAAATTTTGATTATGATGGATATCAGAGTCATTTAGCTTGATCGCATCACATTAAAGGCACATGTAACTTAAGGGGGGCATGTGTGGCCGAGTGGATAAGGCGCCCGACTCATAATCCATAGGTTGCGAGTTCGAGCCCCGCTCGTGCCAACGTGTTGTGTCCTTGGGCAAGGCACTTTATCCGCATTGCCTACTGGGGGATGGGGTTGGGTTGGATTGGATGTTTGTATAGTTGTTTGTTTCAATGTTGCAATATTGGCGCTGATTAAGCTGCTGCCTGCAAATTGCATTGTGTCTGTTTAGGTGTGTTTAATGTACAATTCTAGCAATTTGACCTGCGGGTCACCATTAGAGTTTGAAATAAAACCTTCCTTTTTTTTTTTTTAAGGGCTTGGACAGCAACGTTTGCACAGTATTTTTTGTGGGACATGAGTGCACATCAGACATATCAAATTGCATTCTGAATACGAGAAATGTCTTTCTGATATCGATTTTGATTTTTTGAACACATTTTATGGCAAATTTATTAAAAATTTATATTTTTTCATTTTTTGTATTTAGCAGTCCTTGAGGTGAAATTTATAAATCTATTGATATGTACTTAAAGTCATAATGTACGATCTTATAATATGAATTTGGTTAATTTTTTTCAAACCTGATTTTTTGGCATATTTGTAATGTTTACACCTGTCACAACTTGCACCCAAATGGAATCAGCCAAATTTGTTGTGTTTGTAGGTAAACAGAGCAAAGTTGACATAAAGTCATAATTCAAGAAATTATGACTTTATGTCCATATAGAACTGCGTGTTAAGCGGCAAAAATAACAAGCAGTGTTTCTTTCACGTTACCTCGTTATTTCAGCTCAAAATGGACAGAAACCATTCCCGATCATTATTACTAGTATTATTTCAGCATTTTGAGTATATGTGATGCGATCAAGCAAAATCAGTCGGAACTCGGCAATAATAAATTTTCAGTTTCTTATAGGAATGTAAAAAGTATTTATAAAGCTGGATTTGCAGAAAATCCCATTGAAATTGAACAACAAGTTCCAAAGATATGAGCAATTAAAGAGTTATCAAAACAATAGGAAACAAAAGGAAAAATGTCCTTTGTTTGGCTATATCTCAAAATCAATATTTCCGAGTTCCGACTGATTTGGCTTGATCGCATCACATATAATGACAAATTTAAAATTTGAAGGAAATCATACATTAAGCCTTTAAAGTGTATGTAGCTGGGAGGAAAAGCAGACGATCATTTGAAAATTTTGACTTTTCGTATTGAAAATACACCTTTTTCCCAAAAGACCTAAATTGAGGTTTGCCCCTCATTTTAATAAAATTGCTTGTTCTTATTTGACCTTTAAACATTTACCAGACTTTCTACAGCCCATTGGGGGTTCAAAGAGTTCAAATATGTGTTGCTATGGCCTTGTTTTGCTAATCTGATCTACTAAAAAGGTCAATAGCCTTTTCCAACTCCTACAATTATAATGTAGGCCTAGCATCTGTCAAAGGCATTAATTTTGCCTGTCATAGGAGCAAACTCCCTGTCTAAAATGACAGGCAGATGAGTGGCTAGCTAAGACACTGTGGCTGTGGCCCAAGTCTGACTTACGTTCTTAAAGAAGCATCATAAGTCTGTTTCCAACAATTCAACAGCTGTTTGCATGTCACCAATGCTTCCTCTGGTCCCAAACACACCTCCTCTAATTTGATCTTGGTAAACAATAAACTATAAAACAATCAAGCAACAAAACAATCAATATCTCATAACAATACACTTATTGGATATGGTATGATATAAAATTAATTTCCACGACCATAACCAAAATTCCATGACTTCTTTGGAATGTCCATAATTTTCAAAATTCTGTTACTTTCCAGATTCTGTGCGACAAGCAATCTTGATTTTGTAATGCTTCACAAAAGGGGAACAACTTGAATTGATAGAATAGTGAATGAAGCTGGAAGGATCCTAGGTGTGTCATGGCAGGACTTCAAAGCTGTCTATGCTGATCTGTTGAGCAAGAAGCTGACTGGTGTGATGGATAACTCTGGTCATCCACTCCACGATCGTTTCTCATGTCAGCTGATTCCCGACCATATGAGCTTGTCCTTTGCCATGACTAACAGATATCAGACTTCATAACTTTGATTACAAAAGGGGCGCTGTTCTTAGTCAGCTGTAATTGAGCAGCCTCTTGTCACACTTTCACGATATCCGACGGGTACCCGAACAAGCACTACGAAGCGTGCCTCTTCACACCTTACGAAATGCTTACTAGCGTTGCGTTGCGTTGGAGTTACTTAGGCTACTATTATTTCCTCTTACTTAATAAAAAGAAACGAAACAAGTTAGATTTAAAATTCTACCAAGGATCGACCGGCGTTTAAACCAGCAACCTATCGATCCATAATCGAGGCACTACACACTATGCTACAAGTGGTTGTGCTAGAAAGCCGTCTATTTATTATACTTATTGTTTACGGAATAAAGCGCGCGCACACGGTATACTTTTACTATTACTAGTATATTACCAATGAATAACCCTAACCCTAATCCAAACCCTAATCCTGGTCCTAATGCTCTGCGCCGGGCAAAACAGGTACGCCGGGCAAAACAGATACCTGATCGACGCTACTAAGCTTAATCCCCAAAAGACCTTTTGATCGCCACTGAAGCGAGCTAAAATGTGACAACGGGTGAATTGAGGGTTCTTCATCTTAGCGCTACTGTTTTAATAAAGTATTACTTGACTTGACTTGATCATTACCCCTTACCTAATCTTATCTGGATATTGGTTAGCTGCTACTTCTATAACATTGAGTGCTTCACTGAATTGTTTCTGAGCTGATAACAACAGAGATAACAGATGCAATGAATTCAGGTCATCTGCATTTAACTTCAGTGCCCCTCTTACTTTCTGTAATGCTTCAGGAATCTATAATAACGGACAAGGTAAATGGTAAATGTAAAATGAGACAACGTTTCTTGCTGAGCGAGGAGGCCTTTTGAGGGTACTGAGTGTTTAAAACGGCACCAATGGTACATGTAGTAGCTTCATGTAAGAGGCAGCTGGGTTGTCAGTTTGATGAAGAGTGATGTAGCAACTTGAAATAGTAACAAAGATGTGTCATCAACATATGTATTTCCTAGTATGAATCGCTTCAAAATAGCCGATGAACAATCTACATGAACCTAATACAGAGGATCAATTGGCATTCACCTTTGAGAATGGCAACAGATCAGATTGCCGAAACAGTATAGAAAACAAACGAGTTTTTCTTTGATTTTTTTTACTATGAAAACTTTTAAATATCAAACCTTCAAACAATATTGTTAAGTTGCTTAATTTTTCCAGTATCTCTTATAGTTCATCCTACAGGTTGGTAATGGGACCTTCTGAGCCATTTGGCATTTTCCCCAATCTTTTATTATCCTTCTTTTATCTGGGAATAAAAGTTGTTTCTCTTGCTGATATCCTGACTAAAATACAATGCATAGCACAGTATTCGCTCCTTGCACAGCCATCAAGTGTGTGGGTTGAGGTTTGAACTGACAGCAAACACGAATGAGATTTGAACTGCACTACAAGATTCCTATTGGGGGCCACCTGCACAGGTACAACGTTTCCAAGGTACCTGACTGGTATACACTGAGTACCTACAGAGTACCAATGCTGGACCCACCAGCAGTGGTACTGCACTACACCAGGCACAAAAGAAACTCGTCAGTTATATTCATCCTTGCTGTTCAATAACTTGATAATTTTGGATTATTCTGAAATATACATTTTGTTAATTGGACTTTGCTTTCTCATTTGACACCCTGTTGGGAAAAACGAACAAGAATTGACCAAGATATGCGCCTCCAAAGCCTCAAACCCCAAAATCAAAAGTTGCATTTTCAACGATTTTCTATGGGAACGCATCGTTGTATTGCACACAAGCACCACAGGCCAATCAATAAAGCACACAGTGTAACAGGCACAATTGAATCGTTAAAATTGCAACTTTTCATTTTGGGGTTTGAGAGTTTGGAGGCGCATATCTTGGTCAATTCTTGCTCAATGTTCACGAACAGGGTGTCAAATGAGAAAGAAAAGTCCAATTAACAAAATGTATATTTCAGAATAATCCAAAACTATCAAGTTATTGAACAGCAAGGATGAATATAACTGACGAGTTTCTTTTTGTGCCTGGTGTATACTACACTGGTACTCACCAGGTACTGCACAGTACCAGCCAAGTACCTTGGCAATGGTGTACCTGGACAGGGGGGGGGGGCCTGCAATAGGAATCTGGCAGTGTTGTCATATAACATTTTGCAAAGTTACATAATTTGTCCCTTTGCGTCTGTTGCCACTTTGAGGCTCTACCCAATGAGGTACCGTGTAAAGGTTGAATAACTTAAATTACACTTTTAATGATAAAATAATTAACTGTTTTACAATTTATTTGGATTGCTGTATCTCCCATTTACTTACTTGTCTTGATAATGCCAATTGGAGTGCTGTGTGATATAAGATTGTATAGTCTTGACTATCTATTAGATATGCTTTATTCAAAGCTTGCAAAGCTTTCTTCTGATAATCTTGTCTTTCTTTGTGGATTGTCACTATAATAAAAACAATAACAAATACAAAATGTGTTAATTCCGTATGAGAAATTCAAAATTTAAGCTTTTTTATCAATACCTGTGACAAAAACCACAGAACTGTAATTGCTTTTAAAAGCAATGTGTCATTTTAAATGCCCTTCACTTAAAGCCTTAAGGGGTGGGGTATGAACGTTTGGACAGTATTTATTGTGGGACATTAGAGTACATCAGACATATCAAAATGCATTCTGAATACAAAGAATGTCCTTCTAATATCAAATAATTTTGAATTTTTGAAATCCGCAATGTAATACACATTTGATGGCAAATAATTAAAAATTGATATTTTTGATATTTAACAGTACTCGAAGTAAACTTTATAAATCTGATGATTTATACTTAAAGTGTATGTAGGTGGGATGCAAAGCTGACGATCAATTGAAAATTTTGACTTTTCAGTATTGAAGATATGGATTTTTTTTCTCAAAACACACAAAAAAATTAGGTCTTTTGGGGAAAAAATCCATATCTTCAATATGAAAGGTCAAAATTTTCAATTGATCGTCGGCTTTTCCTCCCAGCTACATACA
This sequence comes from Amphiura filiformis, assembly GCF_039555335.1. Taxonomy (NCBI): domain Eukaryota; kingdom Metazoa; phylum Echinodermata; class Ophiuroidea; order Amphilepidida; family Amphiuridae; genus Amphiura; species Amphiura filiformis. The sequence continues at coordinate 71,414,063 of NC_092632.1, read as the reverse complement.
CTTTAAGAATATGTCATTAGATTTATAAAATTTACTTCGAGGACTGTTATATATCAAAATGTGAAAAATATCAAATTTTAATAATTTGTCATAAAATTTGTATTATATCGTGAATTTCAAAAATGAAAATTATTTGATATCAGAAAGATATTCTTCGTATTCAGAATGCAATTCGATATGTCTGATGTGCTCTCATGTCCCACAAAAAATACTGTCGAAATGCTCAAAACGCTCATTCCAGATCCCTTAATGTACGATCTTTTTAAAATTTTAGATTTTTCTTTTTTTTCTTCCAAAATGATAATATGCAATCATTATGAAAGTTCCCAATACATTTGGATGCGAAAAACATTGGAAATTTGCAAAGAAACAACATCATAAACTTCACTTCTATCACTTGAAATATCTCGCACTTTTTGGATTAGGGCCTTGAGTGCGGCCTCAGAGTTAGTCTCCCACGCAGCCAGTTTGGTTATGCTCCCTCCACATATATGTCAGTTTCAAATTTGCCACCTTTGGTCCCCATGAACCAGATCGTGTCACCTTTGGCCCCCATGAACCAGATCATGTCACATATGGCCTTAATCGTTTACATAGGGAGTGTGAATTTCGAATGGAATTACCTGAATGGGCGAGTCCATTTGAAATCTACATCCCCAAAGGGAGATTACGGTTATGTCTTCCATAGGGTGTATGGATTTAAACTGGAATAGCCCATTTTTGGATACTATGTCTAAATTGCCATACAAAACACACAAAAAAAATTAGGTCTTTTGGGGAAAAATCCATATCTTCAATATGAAAGGTCAAAATTTTCAATTGATCGTCGGCTTTTCCTCCCAGCTACATACACTTTAAGAATATGTCATTAGATTTATAAAATTTACTTCGAGGACTGTTATATATCAAAAATGTGAAAAATATCAAATTTTAATAATTTGTCATAAAATTTGTATTATATCGTGAATTTCAAAAAATGAAAATTATTTGATATCAGAAAGATATTCTTCGTATTCAGAATGCAATTCGATATGTCTGATGTGCTCTCATGTCCCACAAAAAATACTGTCGAAATGCTCAAAACGCTCATTCCAGATCCCTTAATGTACGATCTTTTTAAAATTTTAGATTTTTCTTTTTTTTCTTCCAAAATGATAATATGCAATCATTATGAAAGTTCCCAATACATTTGGATCGAAAAACATTGGAAATTTGCAAAGAAACAACATCATAAACTTCACTTCTATCACTTGAAATATCTCGCACTTTTTGGATTAGGACGCCGAGTGCGGCCTCAGAGTTAGTCTCCTACGCAGCCAGTTTGGTTATGCTCCCTCCACATATATGTCAGTTTCAAATTTGCCACCTTTGGTCCCCATGAACCAGATCGTGTCACCTTTGGCCCCATGAACCAGATCATGTCACATATGGCCTTAATCGTTTACATAGGGAGTGTGAATTTCGAATGGAATTACCTGAATGGGCGAGTCCATTTGAAATCTACATCCCCTGTGCGGGAGATTACGGTTATGTCTTCCATAGGGTGTATGGATTTAAACTGGAATAGCCCATTTTTGGATACTATGTCTAAATTGCCAAATAGCTATTGCTAAACCGAGGTGTTAATTAGCACCACTGGTTCAAATATCTTCAAATTTAAGTGTACCTTCTATACTCAACAAACTAACACACAAACTCATGTGACATGATCAAGGGGAATGAGTCACATGTCGACCCTGGTCGAAAATGAGTTTTACATGTTTCTAAAGAGGACATTTAGAGTTTTCAGAAACTGAAAACCTCATGTTGATACGACTTTTCTTTGCAAAGTTACGTCAATTTTCAATTGCTAAAAACAATATAAAACAAAAGACTTTGAACACTATCTCAAAATCAGTATTAGCGACATCCGACTCATTTCCCTTGATCGCGTCACATATGCTTTGGTTCACTTCAAGTTTGGTAGTGATGTCAATGCTCTTTTGTGGTTGCGATGCAAGTGTGCTGACAGACTGCTTTTGTATGTGTGCGTATACACTCTGCATTATTAAATGTAAGCACATGATTTGATACTGCAACCAGTGGAATAAGCACCTGCATCACTACCAAACCAAAGTTTTGAACTGCTGTGAAGTATTAAATACGTACCCAATAAAAACAAAACTTTTTAAGCTGGTTTTAAACTCAAAAGTTTTGCTGTGAATGTGGTACAAACATTAATCTAATTTTAGTCTCAAATGAACACTAATATGAACTTGAGAATTTATTCTACACCACATTTGTTGAATATTTTATTATTCACAACTAATGTTTGTTGTTAAGTTTACTGCAATGGGTTTATCACAGAGAGAGCAATACGCATGTTTATAAATAGGTTCTTGTAGGTTCACATTGAGAGGTATTACCATGTCCACAATATTCAATTCTAATTCAAATCCATACACCCTCTATGGAAGACATGATCTTAATCTTCCACACAGGGAGTATACATTTCAAACTGGGGTTACCTAAATGGGTGACTCAATTTCAAATCTATACCCCCTGTATGGGCGATTAAGGTCATGTCTTCTACAGAGGGTGTATGGATTTCAACTGGAATAGCCCAATTCTTTAGCTACCAACCTTCGTGAGCCTTTTGTCCATAACCCATCCCCAGCATAAGATAGCCTCTGCTAACAGCTGCTGGATTGCCTTCTGCTGCTACAGCTTTCTGGCAGAACTCGATTCCATCATCAATCTACAAAGCATGCAAGATGTAACAGTGTATTTAATATCGTAACCAAAAAAATGCATACTTGGGACGTCTAACCTCTTTTCTGGTCCGTATGCACAAAACAAGTTTGAATCTAGGTCTAACTTTAGACCTGGTCTAACTCTGGAGATTAGTCTTATGGAGAAGGAACTTCTTGTTATTTACATACTAAATTCTATATTTTTGTAGATCTTGTCAAGGGCAAATACATGTAGCTTAATATTAGATGGCTGCAGTTTATTTTTTGGGCTTTGCTAGGAGTAAGGAGGAAAAGAAAAGATTAAAGGGATCTCTCCTAAGTCTAGGTTAGATCAGGTCTAAAGTTAGACCTGGTCTAATTTGTTTTGTGCATATGGAGAGAGACCAAACTCCATATTTGTAATACTGTGGGAAATCTGACATATTTGGATTGTCATAGATGGAGACTAAATAGTGTACCTCTGACTATTGCATGGGCAATATGAAGAAACTATATATTTTGTTATAACTTGGGTATAAAAGTCGTTCTTGTGTAGGTCTAAACAACATGTTTAAACCATATACTTGCCTGCAAACCAACAACATGCTTAGTTGATTTTTAACAAAGTTACAAACTATTATAAACAATTACATTGCTCTATGGTCAGACATCCATTGACAAAATTGTGAAAAGGAGAACTAGTACCTTGCAATATTCTAGACATACTCATTTGGGTTAACAAGAACAATACATAATTGAATGTTGGTTGCTACCTACCAGTTCTAACGTATCATAGCAAATTTTAGCAGCCTCTAAGAGAACAATGTGGTTTTTGGGTTCCATTCTTGAGCACTCGCGGAGAACTCTTAAAGCTCTTGCATGCTGAAAACACAAACAAAGAACACAAGTTTTTACAGGATGACCTTGACACAGAAGCGGTGGACTGTCCATCGACAAGCCACATCATACACAAGGTGAAGTTTGTTATGCAACAGGAATTTACAGGAAAGCATACCTATGATTATACCCCATCATAATACACTTTTAAAATGATTGCATGAAAAAATAAAACAAACAAATACTACTACTATTGTCAACATGTTATTGTAAAAAAATTAAGCTACCAACCTATTTGTTTTTCAATCAGTTATGCCAATAATTTTTTAATCTTTTAAGGCCAGAGTAATGGAAGACACATTCGTCCACGCCCGAATTTGAGATTTCTTGATATTTATCAATACTAAGATGTATTCTTTCACTTGAAACTGATAAAATACAACTTGTTAATATTTACACGTATATTTGCTTGATTTATTTCACTCTTTTCAACTCTAAAAAGTCACATGGCTCAAGACAGCTTAGTAAATTGGCGGGAAATAATGAGTCAGAAATGCGCGAATGCAAAATATTGTGATTACGCGTGACGCGGCGCAACTCTGCGCGTATATCCAACGCAGTCAAGGCGCATTCGGTATGTTTTTAACGCCGGCAAATGCGGTGTAAACAAAACACAAATTTGCAGTCAAAATGCCACTTAGATTTTTTAATTATTTTGAATTTTGGCGCACTAAAAGCAGACATTATAAATTCATTGTTGCAAAAAGATGCATATTAAGACCATGCACCAGGTACAGCTTTTACAAGCGTGAAAGTCTTGCTGTTTTAAAATATAAGGACATTTTGTGCATAATTTTGACAATTTTTTACTAAAACGTCGATTTCTCATAGTTCATTTTTAACAATATTGCACGATTTTTGTCAGAACTCCTGAAAAATATGCAAGCAAAAGGTAAACTTTTTGCACTATCGTTTAGAGTACATCCAAGTCTAGGGAAGGTTTTCTTATTTTTTCAAAATATTTGTTTTAAACAAAAATATACACCATTATGTGCAATTTTTAGCTGAATTAAAATGACAAAATTGCTTTTTTCACATGTTTTTTACAATATTTCGAAAAAATAGACGAATTTAAAAAAAATAAAAAAACCTTCCCTAAGTTCATGTCTCTTCTTCATTAAAAGCTAACTGATTTTTTTATACTCCGAACTGATTTTTTTTTAAGTTGTCACAAAAAAAATGGGGTAAAAAAGTGATTTATTGTGATTTTATCAAAAACTCGAGATTTTTGAAAAAATCTGACGTCACCATGGGATTCCGTGACTAATTTCCTTTCCAAAAATGTATAGTTTTATATACTTTGGAGATACAATTCAGAAATAATGATGCTCGAAAAGGTCCATGTTCTCTCCCATTACTCTGCCCTTAATAGCCTTTCTAAGTCTGGAATACTAGTATGTTACTATTTGTTTTCAGAGGAAAACTTCCATTTCGGTTTATCATATCTAACATTCTACTTGTTGCTTCAGAGAAATTATTTCAAACAAATAACATTGTGAAAACATCCATTTTCAACCAAGGAAGCATAACCAATTGTTGTTTTCTTAAATAAAACCTATTTATCAATTATCTACAAAACAACAAGTAACCAACTTACCCTTCCTGCGCTTGCCAGTGCTAAACCAAATTGAAACCACATGTGAAATTCTTCAAATGAAAACTTCATTGTTCTGTCCAAGGTCTACATAAGAGAGAATGAATATAGAAAAACAATTACAAACATGATTCTGTCCTATAGAGGCCGTCAGCCTTTTCCGTGGGATCCACCATCTTGTGGGTACTGCCGTTCTGCATGTCATGCGTTAGACATTACGCCTCCGATTACGCGGAAGTCGCAGCGCGTGACGCACCTCTTCAGTCAAGCGTCAACGCAGTGATCTTAGCAACAAGACTCATGAGCACATTTTACACTGTAACTCAGAATACAATTTGCCGAGTTTACGGCTCATTCGTAGTGTCCACTCACATTTGTTTATGATTTGTCATGATGATAATTGAATTTTCTGAATGCAGCAGTGAAACAGTGTGCCTTATGGTTAATTTTGCACCTTCAAACATACAAATTGTCTCAACAATTGGGTCTTGGTAATAGGAAACTTTCTTTCCTGCGATTCTTTTTCTCCAAAGAGCACCAGATAAATCAATTTTCTTTTTATGTGCTACTAACCAATCAAGGGTCGTGGGGAGTTTGATTGACAGTGACGTCAGACGCAAACTAGTCTTTTATTCAGATTATAGTCAAGAGGCAATTATAGTTTGTTCAGAAATACTTTTTTGTGCTTTTTTTTTGTGCTGTGAATACAAAAAACCAATAAATGTTCAATATTTTTTCAAATTTTCATGATAGACCTGCTGACATGTAATTATTGTAAACACACCAATCACCACATAGTTTTACTCTCTTAAAACTACCAAAAAATTCAGAGGTTATACTTTACACCAAAACATTTCATGTTAACTTACATCTGCAAGCATATTATACTGTGCTCTTCTGACTAATGTTATTGCCAACAAGTCATAGACGGCAGTTGCGTTCAGGAATGTGTGTTTTCTACTCTCCGAATGTTCCTTGTGTCTGCTTAACACTACATCACGATTAACCTGATGACAAAAATTAACATGTATTAGCTGAAATGATTACAATTATCAGACAAGGAACCTGAGAATACTGAAATAAGAGCGACGCTATTGGGATTGCTGAGCGGAGTCTCAACATGGCATGTGAGTGGGTACTGACAGAGTGATCCCATGTGACAAAACAAATACATTGTTTTGCAGTTATGCCTGGTGATTGATCGCTGCAGGGGTAGGGATTAAGCCAGGGATTTTCTGGCGGGCTCGCGGGTACCCGCCCCGAGGCTACATTACCCGGGCAGGAAAGTTGTTTTTTTGGTTTTGTAGTGTCCCTGGACCTAGACCTAAATGCTAGGATTATTCATGGTTGACCTAAAAAAAAAAAATTTTGCACATTGTTTTTTTTGTTGCAATTTGGGCACCCGTTACCCCCTTGAAAAATCGCGCTGGTACCGGGCACAAAATTACCGAAAATCACACCCCTAGTAGGGATTTATTCTATTTATTCACAAGTGTTTTAAATTTGGGGCACTATATCTCTCATCCAATGACAAGGCTAACTGTTCAGCACATCCAAAAATTTCTTGATTTGTATTAGACTACCCCGTAGTCCACTTGTCCATTGTGCATACTCTGGATATTGTATTTAAGCTTAAAACTCTGATTTAATTAATGTGTGCACAATTGATAGATTTTCACATCTGATCAGTCACCCTACTCCCTCTGTTTGTTAGCTTCCCAAGTGGACTACTGACATTGCCTTGCGGTTAAGATTTTTAACACGGGACTCTATGGAGAGTTAGGCCAATTTCTGGCCTAACTAAAATTGGGCATGATGTAATGCATCTTTAAATGATCTGCCTTGTGATTGGTCGCCCATACCTCGCTATGGTTTAAATCGTCTGGGCCTGCGCCATTACACCGTAAACAACTGTCTGTGGTATTAGCGGCGCTTTTGTGTTGACGCTGAAGTTAATCTCTCATCAAACATCTAGCGTACTTGTGGTTAATGGACTGATAAACAAGTATGCTTGACAGTGTGTTTTAGAGAGCAAAGTCCAGGGGTAAAGTTCTGCTTACAATTCAAAGTTCATAGTCGAAATTTCGGGGTTCGCTATCAATAAACTGGTAGATTCCAAAATTAGAATTGTTCAGTATTAAAGTGAGCCGTTATAATTATGCAAGATAATGTTGCATTCAATTACTTTTATTGTCACTAATCGTCTGATATTTTTAACTCTTTATGACCATTTTACTATTGAATACTTTAATTTTAATAAATATCAGTATAATTTTGAGTTCAACGAAATGGGTTCATCATGACTAATAATAACATATTTTTAATAAATTTCGACTATGGCATAGTCTAGATTTGTATAGGCATTTACTACAGTGCAAAAGGAATGGAGGTTGTCACATTTTGAAACTTGCTATGTTTCATGGGCACAATCCCTATCTTTCACTGGGCACCTAATGCAAAAGGATTGGTAGTTTTGTGATGTTAAGTTTTGTGATGTTTGGTACCATGTAAATCAACCAACCCCACAAATGGTCAACTGGCTGATAAAATAGACAATTTCCAGTAAGAAAGTTGCATCCTCAAAATTTAAGATTGAACATATTTACTCTTATTTAATGCCAGGCCTTGGTTGAGCCTATAATAGCTGTAATAATAATTTCTCGATCATGAGCTTGCGTGCACTGCGTACGTCGCATTTTCATGGAATAACACGCTAGCGTGATATGCCCTTGACCTCGAGTCAACTGCCTAGCGACACTGTGCCCTGAAGGCCGTGATTGGTTAGTTCGGAATGTTGTTTACCATCGATCGCGTTACGGTAAGCGTGTCGAGTGGCAAGCATTGCGTACAAATTGAACACTCATGATCGAGAATTATTTTAGCTATATTGTCAGCACTAACCTGTAACTCTGATATCAGCAATAACAGAAGTGCCTCTTCTTCAACATTCTTTGGTACAAATATACTGAAAGTATAAAAAAAGTCAACACACACTTTTGAGTTGATCAGAGATTATTACTCATGGTAACCATTATCCCAATGTTTGATTTCCAATGTAAGTTAAGATAATTGAAAATGAAGTTTATCTTATATGCAACGATTTTCAGTATCAGTGGCGTACTGTGACCGCTCCTACCGGGGAGGTCGGGGCTGAAGAAAATTCAATTTTGCTGCCCCTTCCCCAACAGCCTGAAAAGGTTGACCCAATTTTTTTTTCGGTCGTTTGAAAAATTGAAGGGTAAAAAAAAAAAAAAAAAAAAAAGGATTATAAGCGCTAGCAAAAGCAAAATATTTTAATGAATAGTACAATTTTTTCAAAAATCTTTTATACTTATCAAAATTCTTTTGCCACCTTCTTCTTCCACCGCCCTTCGTTTGCCGCCCTACTTTTACCGCAGCCCTTCGTTTTGGCTGCCCCCTACTTTTACACTCATGGGCTGGCGCCCCAAAGCCCCCAAAAAATAATATGCATGAGTATCCATTCAAATTTTGAATACATGGAAGATAAAAGAAAGTTATAATATTTATTAGAGGCATGATTTTAATGCCAAAATCCATGTCCATGCATAATTTCTTGATGGAAAACTTCAAAGTTATTTAAAAATCTAAATGAAACTTGTCTATAATTATGGAAAAGACTACAGGGGCTTGGGTTTTGCTCTTGGTTCTGACCATCCAATGTTGAGATTGTGACATGCAACTAAAGCTTAATTGCACAATTTGGCATGGTATTTTTTGCATTTAATCAGTTTTTTTAAAATATTTATCAGAGAGAATAAAGTATGGTCATTAAAATGATATGTCATTTGAGCAATTCTTACCAACTACATAAGTTATCAAGCCAGATATCCTCAAGCTATGCCAGAAAAAACTTTAATAAATCTATAAATCTTACAGTAGCATCAAAGTAAAATTGATCGTTTATACATGTCTCCAATATGCTATGCACATACAGTTTAACCTCTTTTATCCGGCCATGCTGGGACCAAGTATAGTCCGGATAAGTGAAATATCTGGATAAGTGTAAAATCCGGATAAGTGAATTGCATATAATTCTGCACTGGCTGTCCCAAGTACTGAAATATGAACAACACCGTATTGTTTCAACATGGGGTAATACCATTAAAAGATGACATTTGAGTGTTTTATGCAACATAGACATGTCATTCAAAGCATTCAGAGCATGGGAATAAGTAGTCATGTTATCAAAAACATGTTTTCCTGTGAAGACTTCACAGCCAGATAACAGAGAGATCCATATAAAAGAGGTTCAGATAAGAGAGGTTAGACTGTAATATAATAATCACACTCCTCGTCCAAAACATTCTCAGTTTTTTAGAAGGCAATAGCTAGTTTTGTCATATCACATCCTCTTCTGTTCACAATATTTCAAGTGAATTAACCATACAAAAAATCTATTTACCTACATACCCAATGAAGATACAGATATACACATGCTTATCCACAGACAGATGAACCTATACCTTTGTTAATTTCTTTAACCACTGATTATAGGGGAAGGAAACCAACATTGTGTCACATGAAATTAAAATTTATTCAAATAAATAAATAAAATTGCACAACACACCTAGTGAAAGTGCTGTAGTGTTAATACTAACTTATATAAAATACTTGCAGTTTGTTCTCACACATGCACTTATTGGGGGTGAGGGGTTGGACACAAGGGGGGGGGGTGACAATCACAAAATCTGTATTTCCTTTAATTATTATTGTTTGTGTTACAATGGAAATTATTTTCTCCTCCTCTTTTTTTTCTACTTGTTGCTTCAGAGACACTGTTCAAACAAATAACATTGGGAAAACATTTGGGGGAAAACAACAACACAGAAAACTTTATCAAACAAATACTGTAGTTATGTGATATTTGACCAAATTAGCACCTCAGGTATACATCTTAACCATATTTTGAAAGTCACGGTTGATATTTGGCAACTCTATACTTTTATACTATGCTGTTTAGTCGGATTCAAGTAGTCTTTTCTAAACTTATACAAAATCATAACTGAAAAAAACGTTTACAAGAGGGCTTATATATGATCGTTAGAAATTCAGGCAAAACAGAAGTAAAGCTCCTTCTAAATTTTCAAAATCAAACACAAGCATATGTCTCGTTGGTGCTCATATATGAAATGGAACTTTCTTGTGATTGCTGAATTATACGGGACATAGTATGCCTGAAAAATTTTGCTGCAATTCATCAAATTTCATGAGATGATGCATCCAAGAAAAATCGTTATAATGATAAACCATTATTAACAGCATGCAAAATATTACAGAGGTAAGTAAATAAGTTCAGCTGACATAGGTCATAACTAGTCGAAAGTTGCGACTATCACTAGTAATAGTCGCTACTATGACTATTGGTGACTTTGTCGTGCAACCCTGATGTAAATAAAAAAGTGAGTAAGTCAACAAAAACATTTTCAGTGCATACCTGTGAAAATCATAACAGTGCATCTAAATTTAATTATTCACAGGCTGCATATAATTTCACAACAAATTTTCATTTTTCAAACACTCATCACTTACAGTTCTGAAAGGCGACCACTATTTCTCCTGTGGAACAATATATAAGTGCAAGCAAATGACCGCTTGAATGGTGTCACAATATTAAAAGCATAATTGAAATTAACAAAAAGAAAACTAAATCATATAAACATGAAACAAGATTGCTATAAGGCCGAGTTTTTTTATTATACTGAAATATAATCACAGATTAACCCTAACCCAACCAGAAGCTCACTAAAGCTCACTATTTAAACCACTGCTTGTGCATGCATTCCAATGATGCAATCAGCCTAAGTCATATATACCCAGGGAATCGCTGACCGGCCAGCGCAACACCCGTGGCTAGAGGCGGTCCGGGGTACCAAGTGACTTCTTTGTTCATCTTCTCTCCTTTTTTGTTTCTTCTTTCCCTTCTGATAGCCAAAAGACCATGGGCACGAATCGATTAGGGTTAATGACAATGATCTGGATCTGAATGATTATTAAGCAGAAATCTCAATCCACGTCAGATTTGAGTTTGGCCTACATTGTTAGACTGGTTGTTATTTGGCTGAAATAGTTGCAGTAAAATGGTTATAAAATCCTGTCTTGAAAGTGGGCAAAGCAGGTGTGTGAGGATTAAATGCACTGTGCAACTCATGTGAAAAGAACTTACATATTAAAATATAAAGAAAATATAAAGAAAACCAAAATCATGGCCATGGCAGGTACCTAAGCTCTGACAGAATTTTCAATAATTCTTTTTAGAGGATTATGTTGTGCAATTATATTTACCTCCATGACATGTCTGTTCAGTAGCCATAAGTGGACTACAGTGGACTTTTCTTTTTCATTGCTTTTAATTATAAAAACTATAGGTTACTCTATATCAAATTACTTCAAAGCCCCTCTAAAGACCATTTTGATACAGACACCAATTTCACAATTCACCCAAAATATCACAATCTGAGCATATGATGGAATTCAGTTGTGTGCTATATTTTTGGTATAACTCATAATTAAATATTAGGAATAAAATGTCTTCATAATATATTACTGCCCGAAGCTCAGAACATAAAGCTCAGAACTTCCAACTTTGCAATATTTGTGACTGCTAAAACACTTTCAAACTAAATTTAATATACAGCAGCAAAAAGTAGTCTTTCAACATGCATTTTTGCTTGAGAATTTAACAGATAAGTAAACACACAAATGATTAAGTAATAATTGTTTTTTAAATTTCATACCTTTCAGTACTATACATCTTAGGTTTCCCTAACGTCCCCCTGGATGCAATGGGTCTTAGATTAGCAAAGGAACTGCCGCTAGACTTGAGGCTACCAGACCGCTCATCTTTTAATGAACTCAGAATGCTGCCTTCTGCTGATGGTGGAGTGTAGTGATGCATACAGACGCCACGCAAGAGTACTTCTGCTAGCTCCCTGGCAACCGTCGCACGCATGGTCTGCGATGTCCTGACCTCTACAGCTTTCAGAATGGTACGAAACCTATCAATACCTTCATCAAGTTTTCTGGATTAAAAATGATAAGTTACATTAATAAAGACTAGGATCTCAACATACATCATTGAGGATTGCGAGTTTGAGCCCCAGCAGTGCCAACATGTTGTGCACTTGGGCAAGGTGCTTTACCTTACTTGCCTCTCTTTACACAAGGTTGAAATGGGGAGCTGTTAGGAATATTATCCAATGAGCGCTGCCTCAAAGGTATTAGCATGCCTTGGGCATGGCAACTGACATATTATAACGACAGCGGAATAAATGTAAAACCCTTTGATACATGTGAAAGGTTATCAGAGTAAACTGTTGACAAGCCAATCACACTCAACTAGAACCTCCAATTTCCCCGACAAACATACAGTTTGTGATAACCATACGCAATCTAGACCTGAAACTAAGTATCATGCACCTACCCTTCTTGAATGCGCAGTAAAGGTGCCTTCTGTACAGCCGTCTCAAGCACAGGTCCTGCCATGTGACTACTTCCACCAAGACTACTGGATCCGGACACATTCGCTCCTGCATTTTTCTGGTCCACTCTCTGCAGGATATAATAATCATGTAGCAAGTTAGGATATGACAGGTATAGAGAGAGTCACTTTGGTACACAATAAAATATAATTTTATGCATAATCTAAGCCTCTGCTGTGAGCAGAATATTGACCAAATATATATAAGAAAACAATTAGCGTCACTTACATTTTGACAAGCAATAATTAATGGTAACCACTCAAAGAAAGCACTTTTGGTTTTTACCACATTTTAGTATAAGTTCTGGCATTTTGATTTAAAGGAGGATGGTCATTGAGCCCAGTTTGTGTATGTTGGCACAAAAGTACAAATGTGAAAACATGATCTGCCGTAAGTGCTATGCTAACCTGCATTCGTGTGCACACAACTGTCGCAAGAAGAAATGTGGACATACCACTTACCTCAGACCCAAGAAGAAGCTGGTGTGAGGTGAAAGTCTATATTTTTCTCAATATGTCTACATATTAATCCACTTTTTATTTTCACACAAAATGTTCATGGGTCCAGTGTTGCCAAAACTTTTCAGCGTCAAGGCGCGGCGCATTGACTCGCCAGGCCGCGGTAAAGGATTCTCAAGTAGCCCAATTTTTTAAGCTTCCAAAAAAGCACCCAATACCGGATATTTGGGCGAATTTAGAACGCAAAACACCCAATTGGGCGGAAAAGCACTTGACTTTAAAACTTCCGGTACTTACTGGGAAGTTACTGACCGATCAATAAATGGTCAAAAAACCCATTGTAATTTCAATTTGGAGCTTCAAAGACTCAAAAGCTTTATAAATCGGCTAAATTGAAAGGAAAATACATCAAATTACTGCCGCGGCCTGAGACTGGCAAAAGTAGCCCAATTTTAGACAAGTAGCGGCATGCTTTTTTGAGTAGCGGCAAGTGATCACCAAGTAGCCCAATTGTGCGCATAAGGCGCGGCGTTGGCATCACTACATGGGTCTTGCACATTTTAGGCTCTCTTGTCAAAAGGTATTAGAATACTGGCATGGAGCTTCACATACGGGGAGTGCGGATTAAGGTCATTGAACCAAAGTGGCAAAAGCATGTGGTGATATTGGACCATCCTCCTTAAGGGGGTACTACACCCTTATATATGTATATTATAGGGGCAAGGACTACAACTACTGCACTGAAAATTTTATTTCAGCACAGACAACAGTTGTGTGGAGTTACAGTCAAAAATGAGGGAAAACCAATATTTGATCAATAAATCAATAACTACTTGCTTTGAGTTGCTGAATTTTCAGTGCAGTAGTTGTAGTCCTTGCCCTATAATATACATATCTTACTTGTCACCAATGTGCTATAATTTTTGAGAAAATGAAAAAATAGGCACAAAATTGGCCAGGGGTGTAGTACCCCTTAACCCTAATGTCCCAAGTGCTTTTTGGCATATGGATTGAAAAAGAATGAAGGAATAAAGAGAGAAGATGAACAAAGAAGTAGTGGGTGGTATCAGACGCAACAAAGTTGTAAAAGTAACTTCCAGTAAAATATTTCATTCAAAACTTTGTGGAAAAAGTAGTTTGTTTTGGTGGGGATTACAACCCAAGAATCCATGCATGCCACAAACTAGGTTGGCGACCGGTAACCACGGATGTTTCAATGGCTACATGAATATATATCACTTAGGGCAATTGTTTCATCGCATCATTTGTATTAAATGTGAAACACTATGTATATCTACCTCGAGTCACCTAACCCACAAGGTACATATCTTACAAATGTATTTATTATTCTTCTATAATTTTGTTTATCATATATTATTTAATACTAACTTTTGTAAAGGGTGCCACAACAACACGCTCTGCATTCAGTGGCATCCTCATCATTTTCACCATATTATACGATGTTTGTAAAAGCATTTTTATATTGTAATTATTTGTATGGATGGAATTTGATGAAATAAAACTGAACTGAACTGAGCGTGTGCAGTGTTGGCTTAGCGTGGTTTCTTGCGTGTACATATGCGGCAAGTTGATCACGCGTAAAAGTATCTACACGCACCAAGTAACGCTAAGCTAACACAGAACACGATGAACTTCAAAGCTAGTGCCAGAGACTTGAGGTAGATATATAGACTATAAAAACATGTTACCTGTAGGTACAGAAGTGCTAAATCGCCAGCCTTCTCGTAGCATGCCAGAATCTCCATTTCTTTCTCCTTCTTATCCGGCTTCTTGTTATGCTTATGACCAGACTTATTGTTCAAACACTCTAAGCACATACCTAGTAGCAAATTTGAGGGAAAAAATAGACAATTCATTGAGTGCCCAATACTTGCATTGATTCTATAAGAAGCATGGATTTCTATGAGTTGGAGCTAAACCAAATGCCTTAATCAACTTTACACATGTCTACTACTTACATATTCCCCCTAAAACACCAGAAACTTGTTTAGCTTCATGTTTAGACACATGCCAAGATGTAGGATTTTCTCAAAGACAACCCCTGATCAACCTTAAGTATAAACTGTCCTAACCCAAAGGTACCTACCCCACTACTCATTGAAGTAGCAGTAAGATGCTTGCATGTAAACAGGCAAATATAAGTGTGTTGGCAATTTTTATGTTAAGTTCACCAAGATAAGTACTCAATGGAAAAGAAAGGCCTACAATGCATTCTGTCAGTATTTGGGGGAGAAAACTACTCAAAAAAAGTTATAACTGCTGACACCAAGAATGAAAAGTATGTCTAAATGATCCACAAGAAAATGTTGTATAAACAAACATCTGACCACACTATTTGATAAGTAGTAATAGTATGTCTGTACGTCGTTGGGCAGGAAAAACCTCCTATGTGTTTGTGGCCCTGAACATGTTTAAAACAAAACTGCCAACCAGTTACATAAGGGGTTTTGCTTTAAACATGTTCAGGGGCCAATAACACATAGGAGGTTTTTCCTGCCCAAAGACGTAGGTTGGGATTCCGAAAGGTGGTTTAACTTAAGCCGGTGCTAACTTAAACCTGGGTATAACTAGTCCCGGCTTAAGTCTAAACCTAGGTTTAAGTAATTATACGATTCCGAAAGCTCGGACTAGTTAGACCTGGGTTTAAACCTAGGTTTAAACTTAGACCTGGTTTAAGTAGTCGAATAGTACTAACTGTGGTGTATTCTATTATGCATATACACGGAACTTTGTGCATGGGTATGATGTTCCAATTTATTTGGAAGGCTATAATAGGCATATTGCGTAGGAAATTGTGAATAAACAGCGGGTAGTAGGGCCTAGAGTTGTTATCTTTTCATGTTTCTGAGTTTATTGATGAAAATGATATTTTTTCAAACCAAATACGGAGATCTAGAATCCACGAAAGATCAGTCTTAATTTACTAGCGAATTTCTGCAGGTTTTTTAACAACACTCACGTTGTATCATTGTATTTAGGCCTATAGGCCTAACAGTGATTAAGCTGAAATGGTATTTTCTAAATTTCATTTCTTGATTTTGCACATATAGTAGGCCTACCGGTGCAATAATTAAGAAGCCTGGGGAGGGTAAAATGGGGGGGGGGCTGTTTTGGCAAGCCAAAAGAAGAGCAAGCACATTTTACCCAGCTATTTTTGCACACATTTACGGGGCACCTTTTAATAAAACACTTTAGGCTTATCCGGCAAAGAGTATGAAAAATTGGGTTCCCACAAATTTGACATGGTATGGGGGCAAAAGGCCAAGGGGTGAGAGGGGGGGAGCGAGACAAACAATTTTAGCTGGCTGAAAGGGGCAAGCAATTTTTGGCAAGCTGTGAGGGGCATTCAAAGTGGCACGCCGTTTGGAAATTTCCGCCATTTACTAAATACCCAACGTTGAATCCGTTGGTTACAACGATCGTGGGGGCATCACGGTTTCTCTTTTACGGACAGCAGGCATAAAATAGCTATAATTACGAATATTAAAACAAAACACTGACCTATAATAATAAAAAGTGCAAAATATGTAGCATATTTTATTTTATTATCATAATGTTATACATGATACATAATCCATCACTTCAAATAGTGAGGAAGTAATTTCCATTTTTTAACCACCTTGTACATTAAATAAAACTAGAAATGATTGAATTCGTTTCATGTACAGTAGCATAGACGTTTGTTGTTAAGATTATGTTAGGCATACTGTCATGTCATGTCATGGGCGTCGAGCGTTCTAAAAATGGAGGAAGAACACGGATGTGAAAAGGTATGTCAGCGCCGCACATATGAGAGGGATGTGCCCCTTCAGAAATTGAAAAAAAAAAGAGCAAAATGAAGTCCACATTTTGACGTCATTTGGTGGACTCCATTATTTTTGGTTATTTTAGTGCAGATCTCAGAACGGCTACTACCCTGGTACTATTTTTGTGCTTGCGTTAATTAGGGGGCCTACTCACAAAACCAACAACAACAACAACAAAAACCCAAACATTTATTTGTGACTTTTTGATTAAGTTACCAAAATGTGAGGGGGACATAGGCCTACTCGGACATTTGATATTATTATTATGTCCCCCTCCAGGATTGATGCCCATGTTTGTTTCATACAGGAAAAGTAATGAAGCTATAGGCCTATTAGTAGACCCCCGGGGTAGACCCTTACGTAAGGACAAAATTGTTAATTCCGTTCTAAGACTTTTAAGTCTTAGAACGGAATTAATAATTTTGTAATTAAAAATTAAATTGAAAATTAATAATTAAAATTACTATAGTGTAATATGAAACGTGCAACGTACAAAACTTAATTACCTATCTTTGTCTTCATTTTCATTGAATAGTGTTGAAACTAGAATTCGGAGTAATAAATATGGATACCAAAAGTCTCATATGTTATCATGTTTGTGTTACACTATTAGGCTTAAAGGCCTATGACATTCAGCAAAGTAAAAAGTTTTCTGTTAGACACTTGTGATTGTACTGCTCATCGATCCTGTAGTCCAAACTTTGACGGCCAGTGGATATCAGCCGGGGATCACGGTTACTTCATCATGTAGATTCAGATTGTTGAAGTTCTGTAATGAAAGAAAGAAAAAAATAGACACTTATAGTTAAAATATAAATTAGACCTATATTCAAATCTTGTCTTTAAAGGTGGGTGACTTGATTGACAGCCTCACCCACCCCCCTCCACACACACCTGTACACTCTCAAATTTGAAATTTCACTACTAAGTATTTGTGACATCAAGTCTAAAGATTTGTACGAAGTCTAATTTCAATGTATGCATTATGCATTTTATTTCACAAAAAAGTGAAAATTAGAGCAAAATTGCGGCATATATGGCCTAGGCCTACTCATGATTTTGAATGCTAAGACTTGTTCAGTCTTTGATTTATTCGCTTTTTGTTTCAAGAAATTAGTACAATAGTGAACAAATGAATGATTACGATTGAGATATGTTTCATTTGTAGAACTTTGTAATGTTTTTTTAATCCAAAAAAAACCACCAGTGCTTTATTCTTACTAAAATCACCTGAAGTTATGGTGCATGGGAATCATCCGTAGGCCTATCACTCTGATTAGAAAACATTCCTCTTGATATGACATTGACAGTTTGACCTGTAAACGGAAAAAACAAAGCATAACATTTTATTTGTCACAGTTAATCAGTTGCAGTTTCATACAAAAATTTCAATTCAATAATGTATAAAAATTTACTTAGTATTAATATTTAGGCCTACATGATTATGATGGTATCTCAAAATCATACTTCAGTGAGCACTGAGAATTCTATAAAATTAATCAGTCACAGGAATGATGAGCAGTCTATTTTATATAGGCATATAGGCCTACCTGATAATATGCCTGTTTGACCAAACTTTCACAATAGGCCTACCCAAATACCCTAGCACGAGTCAGACAAAATAAACGTAGATTTCATATTAAAATAATCAATTAGCGGAGCTTAAAGTTCAATAATAAGCCTGGAACAGCCCGAGTCCAAGCCTAGCCAGCCTGTAATCATAGGGCCTGTCAACACATGTATGCCATTGCCCTATATGAAATGGTACAGACTGGTATAACTTAAGGCTAGGCCAGGGTCTAGGATGTTCCAAGCTTATTGTTGTACTTGAAGCCCGGCCTATAAACATGAACAAAATCCCTACATCTTGAAGAACATAGGCCTACGGAAAATGTCTATTTAGTAGGACTGTAGGTACCGGTACTGATAATTATGCAGTTTTGATGGGAAAAAAGCCCGGACTTCGATAAATAAGGGACTATTGAAAAAGATTTGTCCGAGCTTCGTTTGCTGATAAAAATCCACAAAGCCTCGGCTAGGGTATTTAGGCCTAGGCCTACATGTAATTTGTTAAGCCTAGCCTAATCGATTCCTAATCGACTAAAAACAATACCACAGCCTAAAATCGTCACCAATAATGAGTGAAGATTATCATAATTATATAGGGGCTTTTAAGTGGTATAAAACAGTATTAATAGGCCTATGTCACGAATAAGCCGACGTTTCTTACCTTTACGTGTCCCTATGCTATTTAATAGTGCCGTGAGTACCGGGTGTCGATATGACTGTCACTGCCGTGTACATTGCACTGCCACTGCCGTGTATTACACTGCTACTGCCATGTCCATGATTACAGCTATGTACAAGCTTGGCCGATCACCTCCGCTTTCAAACTCTGGTCACAACTCTTCTCTATTCATTACGGAACATAATCCTTTTATTATGACTTCCAAAAATTGGTTCTGTGGCACAATTTTCCAGTTGCAAATGCCACGAAGTGCAGTGGTCCGCTTCCGTACAAGCAGGCTTCCGTGATTGGCATGCAGATAAATGCACTTAAACCTGGACTTAAACCTACCCCCTGCCAGGTTTAAGTTAGACCCGGCTTTTGCGACTTTAGTACTCAGCTTTAGACCCAGGTTTAACTTAAACCAGCTACGGAAACGCAACTTAGGTTTAAACCTAGGTTTAAACCTGGGTTTAGCTAAACCTAGGTTTAAACCACCTTTCGGAATCCCAACCGTAGTACTTATCAAATAGTGTAGTCAGATGTTTGCTTATGCAACATTTTCTTGTGGATCAATATTACTTTGTCTACATGAACCCTGTATATTTATACATTCGGGAGAAAGACAACCTGCTGACATATTTCCCTATTTACACCAATTTTTGTCTAAATATTTTTAAATACTAGAACTACATGTATATGTGAATTTATAATTGTATCCAAAAATCAAAGAGAGAACTCTTCACCTTTGCCATACATCATCCATATATCACCTACAGGGAACAGAAAATAAAATGGATATAAGATTATTATATATTGCTGCAATTATGCAATTCTTATCAGACTGATGGCTGGTCAGAGGATGATTTAAGGAAGCCCCATCATGCACTGTAAAAGGGTTATCACTAGAGTTTCAACTGCCACTTTACTTTTCAAATCCCATTGAACTCTGTGCAAAAGATGTTGTTTTAGAATTGCCCGTGTGTCATTATTACTTGGTCGATTTCAGATCTAAAGTGATGTATGCATGAAGGATAATTCACACCTTCTGTAAATAACATAAAATGTGAAATCGACCAACTTTTAGAAGGTGTTTTTACTGTAAATATATCTGTCCAAATTCAAATTTAACCATGCACGTGTGTATGCAGTGGGCGGGCAGTGGTGTCATGTCCACTCACACAGCTGTGCTAACCGCAAGACTTGCTGGGAAGTGCTTAAATCATCCTCTGATGGCTGGTAATGGCAGGTGACATGGCAGGTAGCATGGCGGGTGATATGGCAATGGCGTCATGATGTTGAGTTACGTTGCTTTGCTATGCTTGCTTCCTTTGGCATCTAATATCTTTAGCAAGATTTTTTAAGCCAAGCATTATGGATGACTATGGTATGACAAACAGAACTGAACTGGTTGAGAAGAGCTCAGGTTCTTTGTGAAATTTGAAGAGGTTTGTGGACTTCCAGCTTATAGTACAATATGTAAGGCCAAGTAACAAAAATAACATGTATATCGTCCCCGCCCTCACCGATTTTTGGAGATTTTCAAATATTTTTGTTATTTTTCCTATTTGCTCCCTTACTTTATTTCTAAAATTGTTGTGATGAAAAGACATGTTCAGAAGTTTCTTCAAGCTAGGGGTAGGGCTTTGGGGAAATAACAAAAATATCTGGGGGCCTCCCTGATTTGATGATGTGTTGACAAACACATTGCAATTGCAATTTTCCACAGAAATGAATGGGAAAAAAATAACACAATAACAAATAATAAGGACCTCCCTCACCGATTTTTGAAAAAGTCCGGACGATATACATGTTATTTTTGTTACTTGGCCTAATGCAAGTTCAGCAACCTACATGTACAATACATGTGGCACCAACAAATTTGTTGCTGATCACATTTTTTATTTCATAAGATACAAAAGAAACTGAACACTTCTTGTGACCATTAAGGCTATCACCAATTTCAGGGTACCCATGTTCCCGGCTGTCCTAATTGGCTTCCCACATCAAAATTCCGGTTACGGGTTACCCAAATGCCACTTAAAAAAATTATAAGTGGACAGACATGCATCGTGAGGGGCCAAGGAGGCCATGTCCGGTGTGAGGGATACGGGGGCCTTCACGTAACTGAGGAGGAGAATTATACCACAACTTGTCAAGGGCTTATGATGCAGCCATCAAAAAAAGTTCCTCATTGTTGACCTGTTATAAGATTATTATATATTGCTGCAATTATGCAATTCTTATCAGACTGATGGCTGGTAATGGCAGGTGACATGGCAGGTAGCATGGCGGGTGATATGGCAATGGCGTCATGATGTTGAGTTACGTTGCTTTGCTATGCTTGCTTCCTTTGGCATCTAATATCTTGAGCAAGATTTTTTAAGCCAAGCATTATGGATGACTATGGTATGACAAACAGAACTGAACTGGTTGAGAAGAGCTCAGGTTCTTTGTGAAATTTGAAGAGATTTGTGGACTTCCAGCTTATAGTACAATATGGTCATTTTCACAGTAAAGGGTGTAACTTTTGATTTTTAGGGTCAAAATTTCAAACCACTTAAATTTGTTTCTGTTTACTGAAATCATGCATAGAAGCAACTTAAATTCCGGTAAAATAATGTTTCAAGGCTTAAACCTTTTGATTTCTAATAAAAAAATTGACATTTCCATAACATTTTGGTTAAAATCTAAGAAAAAATGTATTTTACATAACCTCAGAAAATTATGACATGAAAGCTGGAATACATGTGAAATCCCATTCCAAAGTAAGTCAACAGATATAAGTTAAATTTTATACCATGTTTTGCTATGTTTGTAATTGCAGTTTTGAAAATTTTTAACATCAAGTGTCATTTACAATGGAAATTTCCAAACCTTAAACATATTTTTTAAGTTTTAATTGGGTTCCTAAAATAATTTGAATGTCTAACTTCATGTAAAAATACTACTTCATGAAAGGAACCTCCCAGCCAAGTTTCACAGAAATTGGAGCTATTTTTTAGAATTGGCAATTCAAGCGATTTGTGTTTCGGAGGCTTCAGTTAACAACACAGGTGATCATAAAAGTAAAATATTTGGCTAACTACTACAAGTTGACATAAAAAAATAGGTAAAAAATATCACAATTACCAATTTTCATGCTTTGCTTCTAAGTATTGAATTTCAGTTGTGACAAAAATTAAATTATCACAGCAAGTCATTTTTTTGTTTCGGAGGCTTCATGTTAACAATTGTTAAACATTGCAGAAGTAGTTTTTTGAAAACAACAGTGTTGGGATCATCTAAGCTGTTATTTTCTTGTGTGTATTGAATCAATGATTCTATGCGGCAGATATTGTAGATTTATCACATGTTAATTTTTTTCACCCATTCGTTAAGTATGGTGTTTTTTGCATGTGAAGCCTCCAAACAGGCTTTTTGGGTATCAGTATATTTTTCAAACATTAACCATAATGTCCAATTTTTTTTTTTTTTTTACATTCTGCACATATCAAGTAATAATTACAATGCAGATATCAGTATGAAACACACCAATTTAGATATGCATAGATGATAATTAATCTTATTGTTGTTTCGGAGGCTTCATTTGTTTCGGAGGCTTCAATTGTTAACGGAAAGTTTGTATTGGGTCCCATTTTCAACGGCGATATATATCTCCACGATTTAAAAACATGTGACTTGAGGATCTACTTTGCTACATTTTGATAAATAGATTGGATGAGCTCTTTTATTTATATTTGCACAAGCTTGCTGAACAGTTTGTTTCGGAGGCTTCAAAAAGTTAACGGAAAAACGGCTCTTTGAAGTCAAGATTTTATAAAAAATTTAAAAGCTTGCAAATCGACTAATTTTTGTTACCCATTTCAAGCTAAGATAACAACTGTTATGAATCAAGAAGAAGTGAAGAAATAACCAAGAATTATGAACCAAAGCTACACCCACAAAGTTTGTTAACAATTGTTAACGGAAAATGAAGCCTCAAACGACAAATATCAAAGTCCGGTTCTCAAAAATACAGGGCTGTTCACAATTAAATCTAATGTGGCAGTGTTTACTGAACATATGACTGTACTTTCAGGATAAGAAAATTATCCATGAACTAACTGAAGAAAACACAGGGTTTTACAAAAATGTTACTGTTTTTTATAGTTTTTCAAAATGGCAATATTAAGTACATTTAAGCCTGCTAAAACTGAACGCAGTAACTCCCAGAGCTGATTATGCTACCCAAGGTAGCTGCTAACTAGATGACTTATGTGGCCAAAAATCATGGAATTCTGTGGCTTTATTAGAACACTATGGATTAAAATGTTAAAAATCCAAAGTTACACCCTTTACCGTGAAAATGACCATTATAATGCAAGTTCAGACAGCAACCTACATGTACAATACATGTGGCACCAACAAATTTGTTGTTGATCACATTTTTATTTCATAAGATACAAAAGAAACTGAACACTTCTTGTGACCATTAAGGCTATCACCAATTTCAGGGTACCCATTTTCCAGGCTGTCCTAATTGGCTTCCCACATCAAAATTCCGGTTACGGGTTACCCAAATGCCACTTTAAAAAGTGGACAGACATGCATCGTGAGGGGCCAAGGAGGCCATGTCCGGTGTAATGAGGAGCCTTCATGTAACTGAGGAGGAGAACTATACCACAACTTGTCAAGGGCTTATGACTCAGCCATCAAAAAAGTTCCTCAACGACTCTCCCGTGACAACACTCCAACCGAGTCACATGTCAACAATTCAGCGCTAGCCCATTAGGTCTGAAGATGCATCTTGTATGAGATGTGATACTGTAGTCAGCTCAAAACAGGAAGTCCAGATGAACAGATAAATATTTAATTTTACTTTATTTATCTACCTGGATGATTCCGACTATTTAGCATAATAAAATTGTTTAGCAGGAAATATTGATGTGCAAACAAGTCATTCCTTCCATTTTCTTGGCAACAGTAAGTTGGAAAAACTTTGAATCTTTGATGTTGAGTATTTTTATTTTTTTATTTTTTAATGTAGATGGTACTGAATTCTGCATCTGTATAATACGTGTACCCGTATTCCTGACCGAAATTCAACTGGGTACCCGAGCAACAATAGGTGAGAGCCTCAGTGACTGTATGAAAAAAAATTATAGCGATCACCTTTGGTTAACAAAACATAGATTTACACATGTATGACAAAACAATGCAATGGTTGGCAATGCTGAGGAATAGAGTAGTTGGTAAAGTCAAAGTGATTTGCAGCATACTGTTTGTTATCTACTGAGACATTTGACAGACCAAAGCACCATAAGAAACTATCAGAAATAAAATTTGTAAATATCAATCAATCAATAAATCCCTGACATTTATATAGCACTTAAAAAAACCAAGAAAACTTGCACTATTAAGGAGCTGGAGACACACACCTTGAGCAACCATATGCAAACAAATGAAAAGAAAAATATCACATTCATGATATCAATTTAAAAATATGAAATTTGCATACATGAACATAATCCCTATTAAAACACAAAACACATATCAAGATAAAAATCAGGCATTTTGTTGGACACTGAGATGAAATTACATACTTGTATAAAACCAGTGATCAAAGCTAATTTAATGTCAATTTCTAGGCACAACATACTTATACAGGAATGTGCATTCTCATTGAGAATGACAAAATAAAAGCATGCCTGCTATCTGCAAATAACATACAAGTCACCAATTCATACATGTATTTGTTTTAATACATACATTGTTTGCTTCAAGCAAAAAGTGTAACTTTAAGGGGGTACTACACCCCTCGATAAATTTGTGTCTATTTTTGCATTTTTCTCAAAAACTAATAACACAGCGGTAACAAAAGTTACGCATATTATAGGGCAAGGAATCCAGTTACTACACTGGAATTTCAGTGACCCATGACAAGCGGTTCATTATTTATGATAAGAAAAGAGGTACCGCTAGGATGTACCTCATTTCCAATCATATATACTGAACCGCTTGCCTTGAGTCACTGAAATTTCAGTATAGTTATTGGATTCCTTGCCCCAATAATATACATAACTTTTGTTATCGGTGTGTTATTATTTTTTGAGAAAAATGCAAAAATAGTCACAATTTACCACAGGGGTGTAGTACCCCCTTAAAATGACAGCATTTTTACAAACCACAATTATTTTATATTTAGAGGGCTGGTATCCCAGGGCTGGTATGTCGGTTACAGCATGCTTTGTCAAAAATAAGATTTGCTGTGTCTAATATAAATTAAGGTTTGCTAGTCAAATCTAAACCCAACCTAATTTTAACCATAACCCTAGTCCTAACCTAAACCTAGCCCTAACCCCTATTTCATAACCTTTGACACAGTGGGCGGACACCTTTATATCTGAATCTGATGCTCCATCTCCTCTGAGCTTTCTGACAGAAATACTTGTTTCACTAAGGGCCTATATCTATTTACCAGTGTGCACCCCCCCCCAACTGGCTTTCCCCTGCCAAGCTGCCTCTTACTGCAGCCAAAATGCTGAAGCTCCCATTGAATGTAGACTGGTATTTGGGTATGGGACTACATGTAAAAGTTTTTAGAAAATGATGTGCTTCTGAGCTATTTTATAAGCCTACCCTTGTAAATGTGTTTTCCTCCCAGAAATATCAAAATGCAAAAACCTGTTACACAACACTATATAAATGTCAAAAGAAATGAGACAATACAGTAAGGTGTAAAAGAAAACCAAAACTTTGAGGACACAGAATTATAATAGAAAATAATGATTTGCTTCCAAAAGTTTTACTATGCCAGGCTCTCTGAGAACATTTGAAGGATTTAGCAAATTTATGTTGATATCTATTTCATATAAATCATGCGCTCATGCAAATGTACACGTATACAGCGTTCGAAATTTTGGTTTTCCGGTTGCCCGGGACAACTAAAAAAGTCGCCGGACAACCAAAAATATTGATTCGGTTGTCCGCCGGACAACCATAAATCTAGCCAAAAGTCACATTTGTAGGCCTATGGACAACCAAAAACTTAGACGGACAACCAGAAATTGTAATCTGGTTGTCAGTGGGACAACCATTTATTTTTCCTAAATTCGAACACTGCACGTATATATACTGGATAAAAGTAACTTCCTTTTTTTTTTTATTAATTAATGTTTCACCAATATACAAATGTAGCTATCAATATTGGAATAAATGAAGGAGGTACTTTAGTACTGACAAATGTGTTGAAACTGAGACTAGTCTCCGGTTGAATACACTGAATATCTGTTGCTCATATAGCAAGTTGGTACCTTGTTCAGTTTTATCAGAGGAAACAAAATCCTGTACATGTACATGTACAAACCCACAGCTTATTTACCTATCCTACTAAAGAACTTGCATACATGTACAAGTTCACCCCTACCCACATAACCCTGAAAATGGGGACATGGGTAGAGATGTAGGAAATTGGGGACAACCTATTGCATGACATTATGCTTGAATTTTTTATTGCTTATGTGTAGGTATACCCTACTTATCAACAATCTGTAGTGGGAATTACAAATTTCAAATTCCTTGTCCTAGTGATTTTTACATTGGAACTGTGGACACACACCAATACACACTCAATGAGATTTTTAACATGAAATATGGGGATATAGAATATCCCCATTTTAAATGTAAAGTTCTGGAAGTGTGTATGGGTATTTAACATATTAACTGGGGACATTGGAACTGTGGACACACACCAATACACACCCAAATGAGTTTTTAACATGAAAGAGGGAAAAACGGAGTGCGTTCATATAAAATGTGAACAACCCCTCTCAAGTTCTGGAAGGGTGTGTATATAAATGTTTAAAGCCAATTTTAGCTACTTTAAAATGAAATGAAATAATAAGGAACCCTGAAAGTACATTGTATGTTTAATTCTCCCAGTCCTGGGGTTCTTTCAGATCTGGAAAAATTATTCTTGTGCAATATTTGCCACATTTCCCTTCAACATGGCAGGATTCCCACAGGAGTCAATTGGGGAAGTAGGGATATCTCCAATTCTCTTTTGATTACATGGGGGTGTGGCAGAATGTTGCAATTGGTCGTATGCCATGAACTGGGCACGCTAAAATGGGGAGCCATTTTTTGTCAAGTTTCATTCAAGTTTATTCTTAAAGTACTTGACTGTGTTCAAAGTATTTGGTATCAATTTATTGCTAGAGGTCTGCTCTAAAAATAAAACCATTTCCAGCACATTTGGACTAGGATTGCATTAGTGTTGCATTTGAACTACAGGGTGTCCCAAAAAAAGAGGCCCCACATTGCGCCCTCTTTTTCTCCTATTTCTGAAACGTTGATCAAATATATTTTGGTATGTAAAGAAACCCTAAATCGTTAGCTTTAATTAAACCAAAACAATTCTTTCAATCGGCTCACAATTTTTGAAGATATGCCCTCTTTAAGAAATGTACCTGTTTTTCACTCTGTCCACGGATGAGGTTTGGCTACATCAAAGATTTAAACGAAACACACGGTTAATGACATGGATAGATAATAGCATTAGTCTTGGGAAAGCATTCACTATAAGCGAGGATCACCAGCTAGCTTCAAACATCTTCGCAACCCAGATTACTGCTGCATTCGCAAGTATCCGGCAAGACAAGGCCTTAAGGATGGTATGCAACGCAATTGATGCAATAAGGACCAGGGCTGAAACCTGTATTCGCCACGGAGGCAACCAGGTAGAGGGCAGAGCAGCACAGTAAACTCACTTCAAAAGAACCAAAGACAAACTAAACAGCCCTTTTCAGGGGTACCTTTTATTCCAAAAAGAGAAATGACTTATGTTGTCAATAAAAAGAAAGCAAGAAACGAGAAAAACATAAGTAATTGCAAGTATAGCAAAAGAAGTCCCATCCCAGATCAATTTCGCCCAAATTAATGACACTTAACAAAATCCATAACCCATAAGCCCACCGGTAAAGCCCATTCCCTTAAATAAAGTTGTCATCGAGGAATGTTTTATATTCATGCATGGTATATGCACTTTTCAATCTTTGAAGTAGCCAAACCTCCTCCGTGGACAGAGTGAAAAACGGATACATTTCTTTAAAAGGACATATCTTCAAAAGTTATGAGCCGATTGAAATAATTGTTTCGGTTTATTAAAGCTAACGATTGTATGTTTCTTTACATACCAAAATATATTTGATCAACTTTTCAGAAATAGGAGAAAAAGAGGCGCAATGTGGGGCCTTTTTTTTAGGGACACCCTGTACAAGTGTAGGGAATTGAAGGAAAGGATGTATACAAACAAGCTAAGCATCATTCAAATGTGGTTATTCCAACAGGTTGTGTTCTTTATGTTGGAATAGATATGATACATGAAAA
This sequence comes from Amphiura filiformis, assembly GCF_039555335.1. Lineage (NCBI taxonomy): Eukaryota > Metazoa > Echinodermata > Ophiuroidea > Amphilepidida > Amphiuridae > Amphiura > Amphiura filiformis. The sequence continues at coordinate 71,385,481 of NC_092632.1, read as the reverse complement.
CAATAAATTTGTACTTCGGGTTCAAGACCATGAAGACAATATGTGCTCAATATCCGCCTAATAATATACCATATTTAAAGTCACCCTGTATAGTACCATTTTGCACAGAGATGACAAATAATATATGTACTTAACAGAATGTACAAAGGGCCATTTAATTACATAGAAGAAAATGAAGTTTGTATTCCATGACTACACTTACTACATTAAACCTGTTTAATTTTGATGAATTTCGTACTAATGAGTCAAACATAATCACCCTGTATAATATGTTGATCACCCTGTATACTTAATATTTGAGTATAACTATGGGCAGAAACTCACGACTCATGTATTTCTCTTTCTAATTTACATTTTCAGTGATGAAATATAGGACTGCTACTTAAATAAAGAAGTTAATTGATCTTCAAATTATTTTTTTTGCATCAAAAAATACAGTCGAATTTGACCACCCTGCATGATCAACACAGAACACCACCAGTCGTCCCGTTTATGATTTGTTTTTGGGCCATTGTCATATTTTTTTTAATCCACATCTGTTTTGACTTGTACATTTTGGGAGAAAAAGATGACTCAGGTATATCAAAATTTCAAAATATGTATTTTTTTTAATGTTACACCCTATAGGAATTTTACCCGCCCTGAATATTGGATCTCTTTTTGCCGTATCTAACATCCTTGTAATAAGCTTTCCAAAAATATATACGTGTGTGCACTTTAAATGTAAGGAATAAAAGTTATGCTTACTGCAGTACATATTGGTGACGTTTATGTCATTTTTCAGTGTGTAATATTCATGACATACGACCAATTACAGACACTTATTTCATGCTGAAATTGGGGATACATACAAGGATTCTTACTAGTCAATTGGGGAAGAACCATGAAATAAGGATATCTTCATATTTCTTTTTTGTTTACATGGGGATGTGGCAGAATATAACAATCAGACACTTATTTCATGCTGAAATTGGGGATACACACAAGGGTTCTTACCAGTCAATTGGGGAAGTACCGCGAAATGTGAATATATTCATTGGGCATTTAGGTGTGGCAGTGTCACAGTGGCAGGGTTCTTACCAGTCAATTGGGGAAGTACATGAAATGTGAATATATCCATTGGGCATTAAGGTGTGGCAGTGTCGCTATCACAGACACTTATTTCATGCTGCAATTGGGGATACACACAAGGATTCTTACCAGTCAATTGGGGAAGTACCATGAAATGGGAATATATTCATTGAGCATTAAGGTGTGGCAGAGTGTCGCTCTCACAGACACTTATTTCATGCTGCCATTGGGGATACACACAAGGATTCTTACCAGTCAATTGCGGAAGTACTGCGAAATGGGAATATAAACATTGGGCACAAAGGTGTGGCAGTGTCGCTATCACAGGCACTTACTTCATGCTGAAAATTTGCTATTTCAGATTATCCACACCCCCCCCCCCATTTCCAACTCCTTTTCCTCTCAATATTGCATGGGAATTCCCATCACGAAAATGCCTAGATTGAATGGCTATAATGCCTATTGCTCGGGAATTCCATTTTTGTAAATACCTATTGTTTGGGAATTCCCATCAGAAAAATGCCTCTTGCATTGGAAATTCTCATCACAAAGTAAAGTACTCAAACAAAAATGTGCAATTGTATTGCAAAAAAGAACCAAAACATGAGATTAAAATTGGTCTGAAACTGGGGTAAGGGCTCTGGTATGAACGTTTGTCATTTGGACAGTATTTTTTATGGGACATGAGAGCACATCATGCATCAGACATATCGAATTGAATTCTGAATACGAGGAATGTCCTGATGATATCAAATAATTTTGATTTTTTTGAAATTTGTGATATAATTGGCAAGATTTTTGGCAGGCCCAGAGGGGTTGGGAAGTGATTTTGGCAGGCCCAGAGGGGCAAATGATTAAAAATTGATATTTTGATATTTAACAGTCCTCAAGTAAACTTTCTAAATCTAATGATAAATCCAAGCAATCCAGGTAAATCATCCACATAGTAAATTGCTCAACCAGGCCATCCTACACTCATTGCATTATGTTCTGATGTTCTGATCTGATGAGTGTAGGTCGGCCTAGCCTGCTTGGCTTGCCTTCATGAAACAATGTTGTAAACAACAATGTTTTAATCAACCACCAAGTTCATTTTAAATATAAATCTAATGATGTGTACTTAAAGTGTATGTAGCTGGGATGAAAAGCTGACAATCAAATGAAATGTTTGACCTTTCGTATTGAAGATATGGATTTTTTCCCCAAAACACCTAATTTTTATTTTTTGTGGTGTTTTTGGGAAAAAATACATATCTTCAATAGCTACATACACTTTTTATCCCAGCTACATACACTTTAAGTACATATCATTAGATTTATAAAGTTTACTTCGAGGACTGTTAAATATCAAAAATATCAATTTTTAATCATTTGCCCCCTTTGGGCCTGCCAAAAATCACTTCCCAACCCCTCTCGGCCTGCCAAAAATCTTGCCCCTCCCCCTCCCATGCTAAATTTTTTTGGGATCTAAATGTGCAAACCTTAAGGGATCTGGAATGAGCGTTTTGACAGTATTTTTTGTGGGACATGAGAGCACATCAGGATGATCAGACATATCCATAATAATAATGATATCAAATAATTTTCATTTTTGAAATTCACGATATAATACAAATTTTATGACAAATTATTAAAATTTGATATTTTTCACATTTTTGATATATAACAGTCCTCGAAAGTAAATTTTATAAATCTAATGATATATTCTTAAAGTGTATGTAGCTGGGAGGAAAAAAGCCGACAATCAATTGAAAATTTTGACCTTTCATATTGAAGATATGGATTTTTTCCCCAAAAGACCTAACTGATCGTCGGCTTTTCATCCTACCTACATACACTTTAAGTACATAATTATCATCAGATTTGCAATTCAGAATGCAATTCGATATGTCTGGTGTGCTCTATGTCCCACAATAAATACTGTCCAAACGTTCATACCCCATCCCTTAAATGGTCTATATTGTGAGTGCAACAAACAGGAAAATTTGCATATTTTAAGCATACTGCTTTTTAAGCATTTTATTTAAAAAGGGGCCCCATTAAGGAATCGGATAACAACATTGCACAGTATTTTTGGTGGGACCTGAGAGCACATCAGACATACCGAATAAGTATTCTTTGAAATTTGCGATATGATACAAATTTTATGGCAAATTATAAAATATTACTATTTTTTTCATTTTTGATATTAACAGTCCACGGAGTAAACTTTATAAATCTAATGATATGTAAAGTGTATGTAGCTGGGATGAAAAGCCAATGATCATTTAAAAATTCTGACCTTTCATATTGAAGATATACATTTTTTTTTCCAAAAAGACTTACATTTTTTGGTGTTTTGAAAAGAAATCTATATCTTTAATACGAAATGTAAAAATTTTCATATGATGAACGACTTTTCATCCCAGCTACTTACACTTTAAGTACAAAATTATCATTAGATTTATTCAATTTACTTTGATGACTGTTAAATTTCAAAAATATCAATTTTCAATCATTATATCGCAAATTTCAAAAAATCTAAATTACTAGTATTTGATATCAGAAGAACATTCCTTGTATTCAAAAAGCAATTCAATATGTATGATGTGCTCTCAGGTCCCACAAAAAATATGTGAAAATGTCGCTATCCGAGCCCTTAATGTGTGCCAAAAATCACTTGCCCCCTCTTGGCTTGCCAAAAATGGTTTGCACCCTTCCCCTCTCAGCTGGTCAAAAATGTCTTCCTTCCAATTCCCAACCCCGCTCTTAATTATTGGTGAAGGGATGATTACATAATCTAATGTTCAGATATCAGTAGACCTATATTTTTAGAGAAAAGATTGGTATAGCTATATATTTTACCTTCATGCAAATTAATTGCTAAGTTTTAGGTAAAAAGAAGCTATGTTTTTGCATGCAAGACATGCATATAGAGATTGTAATATGGGTGGTTGTGAAGAAATTCCAACCAAAAGGCCATTTATTCCATAGGGAAAAAGACACTAAAAGTTTCTCTATTTTTGAGGAACTATATAAAGTTATCGTAGAACGTGTTTCGATTAATGGTGATCAAGACTTAATTGATCTCATCAGCTACATTTTGCTCAGCTTAATTTAGGTATATTTGTTCACAGTAGAAACATAAATCTGCATAGCTATATAACTTGGGTCTAAAATGCCTAACTTTTTGACATTGGCAATTTGGTCCATTTTAAGTGACGGAGTTTTTCTCTAAAAATGGAAAATGCAAGGTCTATTATGGCATTGTGTAGGCCTATGCTAACATATAGTGATGTTCTACTATGAAAATTAAGCATGAGTGGTTTTGATTTCATTCAAATGGATATCTTTTCTTTATTAGAAAATAGTAGACCTATTAGTAGGCCTACATATCATAATAATGAAAATCTAGTTAGTACAATTAAGCCACTTGCGGTTCCGCCATTATGCACTATGTGCGGGGAGAGCCTCGAACTGGCAGCATACATGAATGGGAATTGAACCAGTCATATAACATTCTGTGTAAGGTTACGTAATTCTTCCTTTCATGTATGCTGCCAGTTCGAGGCTCTCCCGCATATAGTGCATAATGGCGGAACCGTGCAAGTGGCGAATAGGTATATAGTTCGTATTTGTTTGGTATAAACTGAGGAGTAGGCCCTATTATACAAGTGCCTTCATAGTGGGTGACAACACCGGGTGGACTCCATAAGTGGGTTTATCCTCTGTGGTGGTTCTGAAAAGAATGTGTGATTGGAAGCATGTAGGTGATTTATTTTTCATGCATACATTTTGAGAAACATAAATGCTTTTAAGGGCATATTTTAACCCTTTTTTCAAATAGGGAGCTTGCTACGGAATTGTTTAAATGTTTTGACCACTTAATATGTATTTCTAAATAAAATGATGCAAATACACTTTCAGCTCTTCATTAAAGCATCAAATTATACATTATCTGAATAATAATAATAATAATAATAAAATATATTTTTGAGCGCCTCACAACAAAAGCAAGTTCACCAAGCGCTTTACAAAGCAAAATACATGAAAGCTAAATACACAAATTATTTGCAAGGTACAAGCCAGCTGTACAATGCCATAAATTAAAAACAAGGTTAGGCCTACTATACCATAAATTAAGTACAATAATTAATCTACATCTTGAACGACAATTTGAATAAGATGAGTCTTTAGGAATGTTTTAAAGTTCTGCAGAGAAGTGATGAATCTAAATGATATCTGTAGTATTTGGGCATTTATTGGTTCATGATTTTATGATTATACCGGTGTCCCAAAAAGGTTACATGTAGATTTGTGAAAATAATCTAAGTTGCTGTTAACAAATATTAATGTCCTTTTCACATGACATAATCTTTGTACCCTCTACTGTACCCTGTGAATGTCAAGTTCTAACGTGCGATTTAGCCCGCATTCCAAATTCCTGAGCAAGCTGTTTACTATGTTTACGGGACATAATGCAACACGAGGTTCGCTGCCCGCGCACAGTACATTTGGCGGGTCATTTGAGTAGGTCCAGCCATAGCATGGCAGATGCAGTATTATTCTGTTGAACAGAAAGTTAATTTTGTTCAGTTTTATTTCAAGAGACCAATCAGAAAATGGACAATATTCTTACAGTAATATCAACTCAACAAAACCCAAACAAAGCCTAAATGCAAATTATTATTAATTTCATTATGTTGATGGCAGAAGATACAGCGTGCAGAAATGCTTTCACCAAAAATTGGTGACTCCATATGTTACATTATAATATTTTATGTATAATACTTTTCGTGACGTCAAAAAGTATATTACAAGTCAAATAAAAATGGGTTCCATGAGTTGAATCACATTAAATAGCGCGCTATAATCCCGACTCTTAATTGTTTGCTAGATTCAAGCGAGGTCATAAATCTATCAAAGATAAATTTCTACTGATGCTGCTAAAAAATCCAAGAGGTGCTTTTGGATGTTTATTCTGCACTTTACCAGTAGGCCTACTATAGTAATAAATTCACCAGAAATCCACCGTGCCAGGAAACTGAATTCCTGTACCATTGTGTACTCTGTAGTGTTTTTCATTGGCTTTCCCTACACCATGACATCTAATTTCATAAACTTATAAAACAGTTATAAGATACACACATTTGCTTGCATTTTCTTCATTAATGTTTATAATGCACCCATATTTATAAACGAAATTTCAGATTTTCAAGAATATGCCTATTTTTAAGCACATATTCTTACTAATTCCGACATGTCCATTATGAAACCGTGTGAAACTGACCCTCGAAACCAAAAAAATTGGACCCCTCAAATTCCAATAATTAAATTCCTTTTGCTGGAAAATACACTAGGCCTATTATTATGTCAAGGACTCACAACATGCCCTTAGGCTTCTCAACGATGTTCACTTCATTCAATGCAAATCAATCACTACTATTCACTATGGATGTGAAGTCCTTGTACACCAGTATCCCACATGACGAGTTACTACTAGCTTTACATCATTTCCTTGACAGACGAAGATCAAAGAACCATCAACTGACACTATTTGTCGACTTGCTGAACTTGTTCAATCTCAATTGCTTTGAATTCAATGGACAGTTTTACCTTCAGACCCAGGGCGTAAAGATGGGTACCAGATTCGGACCAGTATATGCTTGTATCGTCATGGGTTTCATTGAACAAGAGTTTCTACAACAGTATAAGGGTCCAAAACCTCATCACTTCCTCAGATACATTGATGACATAATCGCGACGCTAACTGCATGCAGAGAAGAAGATTTGTTACACTTCATGGAATTTGTCAATCAATTCCACCCGGCGCTTAGATATACCTGGGAAATCTCCAACGAACAGATCAGTTTCCTAGACATCATGATCACAATCGATGGCAATCATCTCTGCACTTCAGTACACTACAAGAGCACTGACTCCCATTCGTACTTGGCCTACACATCATCACATCCAAAGTCATGTAAGAATTCCATACCGTTCTCACAACTTCTCCGCCTGAGACGACTATGCAGCAGTGAAGCCGACTTCAGCAAGCAATCCTTGGACATGATCCAGTTCTTCAAGTCTTGTGGTTACCTCGACAATGTAAACTCTGCGGCATTACAGCGGGTTCATACCATCACCAGAGAAGAGAGCCTTCGCACTGAAGGCGTGCCGACAATCACCAATGTCCCCGCTTGTACTCACATATCATCCAGTCACTGTTGCAGTAAGTAATGTGATCATGCGCAACTGGAAGATAATTAGTGATCATCCTACAACCACTGATATCTTCAAAGAACAACCCATTGTGTCCTACCGTCGCGACAAGAACGTTAAAGATCACCTTGTTCGCGCTCTTCACTACCACAAACAGATGAAGAGACGGTAGCCAACCACGGCACGGTAACCTGCAAGCGAGCGCAGATGCAACACCTGCCGCCATCTGAGGAGCAACAACAGCGTGGCGGGACCCAGAGGAGTGTATCACATCAAGAAAACATTCAGTTGCATTTCAACCCATGTGATTCATTGCATTAGTTGCAAACGCCATCCCACCTGTCTATATATCGAGGAGATAGAGCGTAGGTTGGCCGAAAGATTTACAGAGCACAGACACGATATCCTTCAGTTCTGCGTGACATCTCCCGACCAGTTCCGGAGCACTTCACTACCAGTGACCACACCTTGGATGATGTCGAAGTGACAACACTTACTCAAATTTCAGATAGAAAGAACTGCAAGCTGATGGAACAACAAATCATTTTCCAACTTGGGACACTCAAACCCAAGTAACCCAACGGCATGAATCTACAATTTAATGTATTCAATATAAATAAATGTGACTCTTAATTTCATCCATCATGCGCCCAGTAGTCCAGGAGTTGCGATCTGCATGATCTGTTTTCGCTTTTGTGTATTTCCTGCATGTTTATGGTATGTGCGCTTTACGCGCATGCACAACACGTGGTCGCTTTTCACACGCACACGCTTCACGCAACAATCTTTTCTTTGGTTGTTTTCAAGTACGTGAATCGCAGCCCACACTTGATAAAGGCCAAGGGTCGAAATATTGTGAATAAATCTGTGGATTAAATTCCCAGAAAATTAAAACGGTTTGTTCCAAAATTCTTATTTAATGGATCTACTAAACTCCTCAAAAAGTTTGGAAACTTTAAAAACGGTTGTATATCAGACAATTTTGAAATCTATCTCCATATTGTTTCATACCAGCGAAAACATTGTTCTTTCCTGTCAACAATGACACCTCATTTGTGACGATAATTTATTCCACGGCTGAGTAACTTTCTTTGAAAGACAGAGAGGTCTAAAAGAAAATGTGCGAAATAGACCATTATCTGCGCTCATCTTATTGCTCTGAATGAATGAACGAGTGGTTTAATGCATGAATAAAAGAATGTATGAAATGTTGTTTGCAGTACATCATGTTGAATGAAAAGTGCTAGGATGGGATTAGCAGTTCTAGTACATGTGGATTCAAACAGATCAGCATAAGTCAACCTATCTTGCTGGTCACTTCTTCATAGTGGTCATTTGCAAGAAAGTTCTAATCAAACATGGTTCAATTACCAGACCTGGATAAAGCTCGCGCTATTGGTCAGCTTGAGGCTGGCATACCTCAGAATCACGTTACGGCGACTTTTGGATTTTCTTGCAGTATGATCTCCAAGCTAAAAGTCAAGTTTCGTCAGACCGGAGATGTTAAAGACAGACCCAGAAGTAGCCATACAAGAAAAAGAACGGCTGCAGAAGACCGGTATGTGAGACTGACAGTACTTTGAAACCGTTTTTAATGAAACAATGTGGCATTCCTTATTCATGTTTACTGATGCAAATGGCGCAGACAATGACAGATTTGGCACATTTTGTTTGAGACCTCCTTGTCTTTCAAAGACAGTTACTCAACAATGAAACAAGTTATGGTCACAAATTTGGTGTCATGTTTGACAGGAAAGAACAATGCTTGCATTGATATGAAATAATATGCAAATAGATTTCAAATTGTTCTGATATAAAGCCGTTCTGGTAAGTTTTCAAACTTTTTTGACATATGGATATATGGACGAGAAATAAGATGCTGTATCGTGCACAAAGAATGGTCCGAGCCTATTTCATATGACACGGTGTATGGATTTCAAAAGACGGTGTTATAATAGATATCGGCAAGGGAATTATTACAGCATAACGCTTTGCGTGTGCCGCAATCCTCTTGACAATCAGCCAATCAGAAAAGCACATTACAAAAATATTTTCATAGAGTTGAATTTATTTCAATTTTAATCTCGTTTCACGTTTAGGAGCACGTTGACTTGCGAAAAAGAAACAAAGGGGCAGTGATGTTATGTATACTCTGTGGAAAGCCATAGAGGCCTAATAATTAAATATATAGGCGTTAGTCTTTGCCAAATATTTATATTTTCTATGCGGAATTTCTTTTTGTATACATTACAATAAAAAAAGACGGTCATACTTTTTAAACGTTCAACGCGTTTATTAGTAGGCCTATACTAATTGTAGTTCTATTAATTTTATTATGGTTGTTAATTATATGTATTAAAATTATTATTTTATTATAGTTTTATTAAAGTTGTATTAATTGTGGGATCATTAGTACCCATATAAGAGGCATTGCATATGATTAACATTATTCATGTTTTAATGTAGGCCTATTTTGGGATGATAAATAGAACATACTCCAACATTACATGTAATATCACCGATATCAACATGCACAAAGTGTTGCAAATTCATAACCCAACGTGTTTATGTTGTAACCAGTTCTGCAACTCTTATTAATTTATTGTTTTACCCGTAAGTAGAGTGGCGTTGTGAAGTGTTGTGTCATCCGGCTTTTTTAAAATTCCAGCGTAGGCCTCTAAATACCGTACCAAACTATTCATGATTATTGATAACATGAATAAAATCAAAGCAATTTTTATTACCGTATTATTATGTGGGATGTCTATAAAATTAATGTAGTAAATTATCCGTTTTTTTTGGTTTGTTTGTTTTAAAATTAGTAATTGAAGTATAAGCCTACTGTACAGTTAAAATATTATGCAAGAAGACATCAAAAGGTGTTCATCATTGCGTGTAAGAACACTCACTAAATTTACCACTCTTAGAAATTGAGCAACTCCTTATGAATTAATTAAGCAACACCCAATATAACAAAATATATATTTTCCCGGTACATACTTCTCATTCGACGTGTAATACTTTTTGACGTCATTATTATACATAAAATATTATATGTAACATGTGGAGTCTGCAGACTGCCTTAAGCGGTACCCTTGGACAATAGTATTACCCATATATACTGATTCATTCAATAATTACCATTTTATTCATTCATTAACATAATAGCAAAATTTGAACTCAATATAGATATTGTTAAATCTATCATGTTACCTACGAATACCTGGGTTTCTTCACGTATCATTTAATAAAGTGTTAAGTGTATGCTTATAGTTCCTAAATGCTGCAATTGGGGATACACACAAGGATTCTTACCAGTCAATTGGGGAAATGCCGCGAAATAAGGATATACCCCCATTCCTCTTTTTTATAACATGAAGGTGTGGCAGAATGTCAAAATCACAGACACTTATTTCATTCAGGATAGATACAAGGATTCAATTGGGGAAGTACCGTGAAATAGGGATATCTTCATTTCTTTTTGTTACATGGGGATGTGGCAATCAGACACTTATTTCATGCTGAAATTGGGGATACACAAAAGGTTTCTTACCAGTCAACTGGGGAAGTATCACAAATTGGGCACAAAGGTGTGGCACAGTGTCGCTCTCACAGACACTTATTTCATGCTGCAATTGGGGATACACACAAGGATTCTTACCAGTCAATTGGGGAAAAATAATACCGAAAAAATAAGGATATCCCCATTCGATCTTCTTTTGATAACAGAATGTCACAATTGAAACCTAAGTATGGGCCCAATTTTCAGCAGCTGTTCTCATAAAAGATTCTTCTCTACAGACTCCAGTACAAGGTATCAATTTGGAATTGGAGTGGCATAATTATAGTTTCTGTATTTTCTCATCTTCTCTGGTTTAATCAACAGTTCACACACCATGCAAAATGGAACAGGACATTGGTAAATGCCAGTTTAGGGATTGTGCAAGGTCTTGATCGATGTGAATAAAGTGTTAAGTTTGTCACCCATTTTCCCTTGTGTGCTGTATGAGCATAAGAATTTATAAAGATGTTGTTTTAACAATAATAATTTTCCCTATCCAGTAACGATGTCCCGTGTTATATGAGATGATAGATATTGGCCTATACTGGTACACAAAGAAATGTTAGTACCAAACTGGGGATGACATACTACAATTACAAATCAGCAGGCCTAGGACCAGGCTAAGGTAGCCTAGGTCAACATAGTAGGCCTTATCCTGACAAAACCAAATCAACATCAAAGTTAAGGTCAACGGGAATATCCCCATTTCGCGGTATTTCCCCAATTGACTGGTAAGGATCCTTGTGTGTATCCCCATTTACAGCATGAAACAAGTATACATAAATTATGGGTATAATCAGAAATAATGGCACCAAAGTGTGACAAAGTGGTCAAAATTACAAAGAGTGTTCTTGCGACAAGTGAGTTTTGGAACATTTATTTTGCGCACCATGTAGTCTTTATATTTTCATAAGTAGACTATTAAGTGACTAATTTGAAAGAATGTGGTACTTAATAATAGCAAACATTTCAGAAAATGCCATGAAAACCCATGCAAAACTTTTTAACTTGTACATTTTTTACAGTGCATATGTTTCAAATACAAGTACCTCTTTTCACGCTAGCATGTAACATTCCTGACCATATGGGGAAGAAAATTGGGCATATTATTTTTTACATGACAGCTATGACACCATATACAAAACACAGTTTTTGAAGGATGAATTTCGTGCTGGTCTTTTTCATACAACAACCTCACGGTGCCATTATTTTTACTTTACCCATTATACATACCATTCTAGTTTTACTGTTTATAATACAGTGGCCATAAACCAGTAGAAGGGGCCTATTAGATACCATTGTCAAATGAATTATAGAACTCACACCCTAGCATGTGATTTACTATGAGTATGAACATCACAAATTGAAAATCTAGGCCCCCTATAAATAATATAAACCCTGGAATATAAACTCGTTAATGAAGAAAACAGCATGAAATCAAAACAGTACTCTGATATCCACATTGCTGATATGAAATTCTGAATAGATATCAACAAGTAATCATGGTAATGACAAATTGGCTTCTGACAGAGTTACAACAATCCCCAGAAATCAAGATTGGCAGCCAGAATGTTGACAAATTTCTGTAGGCTACATACTTGTCAATTTCAGCTTATAACCATGCAAAATTTAGTTGCAACCCAGCAAACACAAAAACGTTTTAAAAACGCTTTTAAATAAGTTATATTTTGGCTTTTGGTTTAGGTAAAACGTTTTAATAACATTAAAATGTCAGGTTATATAAAGGTCATGATAACGTTTTAAAACGTTTTGTATGAAAACACACTACAACAATATTTTTTAAATGTTTTCAAAAAATGTTATTTTAAACTATTTTTGCAAACATTTTTGCCAAATGTTTTGTCAATACTTAAATAACATTATGTTAAAATATTTGAACCCAGCAAACACAGAAATGTTCTTAAAATGATTTTTTTTAAACCTTTTAATAACATTTAAATGTCGGGTTATATAAAGGTCATGAAAACGTTTTTTAAAACGTTATTGCAAATATTTTGGGCAAACATTTTTCGCAAAATATTTTTCAACCCCAAAATAACATTCTGTTTAGAATGTTTTGTATCAAGTTTTCAAGAATGTTTTTGGAATGTTATTAAAACATTTTTATACCCTTTATATGTTTGCTGAGCAGTAGATTATCAAAAATGTTTTTTAAGGTTATGAAAACGTTTTATACTCTTAATATACCCTTTAATATAACCCGACATTTAATCGTTTTCTGACAACCTTTTATATCCTTTTGCGAATGATGTCGAAAACGTTTTGTGTTTGCTGGGAAGTTACTTACGTTGAAGTTGAAAAATATGCACAAGTCAAATGAGCTGCTGGCCACATTAGGTTCACTTTTGTCCATGGAAACGGGGACATCAAATTGGGTTGTCTTATTATATTTTGTCAGTGGAAATGGGGAGATCACATCAGTTATTTTTTTTCTGTGGAAATGGGGACACACTCAGCTTGATTTTTGACTGTGCAAATGGGGACGCCACAACAGTGTGGTTTTTGTCTGTTGATATGGGGATGTCACCTAAACTGTGTGTAAACTGCATTGTTAAAGCATCTTACACACATGTGTGTGGCAGATTGGGATAAAACCATGCAAACTGGGTATGTACCTCAAATCACCCCAGATTTTCAAAAATGCATTTTTACATCAAATTTTAACATATTATGACCATTAGAGAATTGGGGATATCCCCATTTCACCGTATGTCCCCAATTGATTGGTACGAATCCTTGTGTGTATCCCCAATTTCAGCATGAAACAAGTGCTGGAACAAACTTGTATGATTGATTGTAAAAAAGTTATGTATGATCACATTCCACCTTCATCTGGAAGGAATATACGGCTTATAAACTTCAGTACTTGTAGTAATACAAATACAATGTACTGTGTATAGCATGTGAACTTCATTTAAAATTCTGTACAATACATCATGGGTAGGTTTTGTGGATAACATGATGAATATGTTGTTTGAAAAATAATGCTATAGGCCTACATGTAATTCAAATGAGTTGATTTGTGTTTCATAATGAAGTTATGATATTATTTATTACATTTTAAACAGTGATTTGCATATGAAGTATCTACTTCAGATAATTATTGTAATCTCCCATTTTATACAAGTTGCTGTATTTGATTTTTGTGTGACATCAAAGCACAATGTCTCAAACAGACATTTTGTTAGCAATAAAATAGAGAAATATCACTATCATAAGTTCATACCCTACGTCCCTACCTTTTTCAGATTTCATTACTCATAAATTATTACATTGTTATGGCAAGTGATTTGAATTACCGTATTCATTCCAATAAGCGCCCAGGGCGCTTAACAAAGTCATTTTGGGTCAGCAGGGGCGTTTATTCTTCCGTTAATCGCCCCCAAAGGGGAGGGAATAATTTTACCCCTTTGGGGAAGAATTTTGCATTTTGAAAAAGAAAAAAAAGAGAGGGGAAAACATAAGAAAGTCAACAGGATTCAAGGAAGAGTAAAAATAAAATTAACAAATTTGGGGGAAAATGTATAAAGAACATGTATTATTATGTTTTATGTTATTTTTGGAATGAAATAGATGGTCACTGGCTGGCAGTGACTGCTCTACAGGGTGGGTGAATTCATCAAGTGTCATTTAGGGAAGAATTATAATGGGTACGGTACGGTACATAACATTAGCATACATGTAGTGGTCCCTTGGCTTTTACCCATTCCCATCCCAAAAATAATTATTTGAGGGAAACCATGGACTTTTACATAAAACAGGGAAAAGTTGGGTCAGTAATTCTTCCCTGCCTGGGCAATAGTGACTAGTGATCATACTATCTAGGTAATAATGCACAGTTTGTACACTAAGATTAAGGGAGCTCTGCTTTGCATATTTCATACAAAATCCATTTTCTATTTAGTTTTGACATCTGCCTATCTAGGGAAGCATTTGGGATTCTAAGGGAAGAACCATCAATTAGTTAACAGCTCTATTGTCCAAGTTTATCTTCCCTTTTAAACCTCAGCTTCAGATCCAATTCCTTGATTATTCTTCCCTAGATGCAATAGTTCAGTGGCAATCTCTGAACTCTGCAACAGAAGAATTTTAATTCTAAGGCTTTATAAATCAGGGGCATGCGAGTCACCACAGATATAAAAGAGCTGAAAACGCAAAAACCGGATGGCAAAAAGCTCAAAACACCTAGCAAAAAGCTGCAATTTGGGAAGATCCTATACTTTTATACAGAGCAAGTGTACTGGTACAAAAAAAGCTGAAAATCAAAACAAAAAAGCTGAACTCTCACACCCCTGCAAATAATAAATCACAGCTAAAGAGCCTTGACGTGTTTACCAGCCTGTCTTCCCTTTGAACCATTAGTCCTTAGATGCAATGGTTCAGTGTCCAGACTGTACCATCTACATTGTAGGAAAGAATTTGATGTTTTTAGGGAAGACAATAGAACATTACTTGCAACACACCTATGTTCAGTCAGGGAAGGGAGGGAACAAGAAAATAAGGAAAAGTACATGTAGATAGCACCTGGGGGAGGCACTCGAATATGAAAGTGACAAACCTGTGCCCACCAGCGTATGAAACTAGGGGTCTATCAGTGTGGAAATTTTCAGAAAAAAGGGGGTCATTCGGTGTTGGCAATGTCAAAAATGGAGTGATTTTGTATGGGAGCACCTAAAATTTCACATCATTGACAATCAAAAATAGCTTTTTACCCAATTTTACAGTACAACATAGACAAAACTCATTTATTTTGCTCAAAATGTGGGCCTTTCAGTGTAGGCTACTGAAAAAACAGGGTCATTGGGTGTAGGATTTGCCAAAAATAACGGGGTCTTTTCATGGGCACATGACGTATGTCAATATATGGGAGTGCCCCCCCCTTTTTTGGTCCATTTTTTGGGTTTTCAGTTGGGGAAGAATCTGGGGACGGGTGTAACACAGCGCGGTAGGGTGAGGGAATAATTTCAATTTTCTGGAAGAATAGACACACCTGGGTGGGCGCTTATTTTTTACCTGGATTACCTAATTTTTTCGTAAGGGGCGTTTATTAGAGATGAATTCACATACATTATAAAAGGGTCCCGAGATGTTCTGGTAGCATTTCTGATGCAGAAAATGTATTGCACTAAATTTACACAGGACTTGTAGCCCTCCAAATATTTCACTGTATCGACGTCTATCTGAATACTACAAAATACTACTTGATATATGCGCTGTTCGTGCATGCATCCCACGTGGTGTGATGACGCAATCGCCCCAAGTGATATATAGGCACGGTTTCAGCTGGCCAGCGAAGCCCAAGACCCGCGGGCAAAGTGTCGCCGATCGAAAGTGCTTGGCATGCGAGGGGTCTCGGGTTCGAATCCCACCCAGAGCAAACAACTTCTTTCCTTCTTTTCTCTCTTCATTCTTTCCTTCTTTCCCTTCCCGTCACCGAAAAGCCCTTAGGGGGTTAGGGTTAAAGCAGGGTTGCAATTTTGGCGAGAATCAATTCTTGCAATGGGCTATTCCAGTTGAAATCTATACACCCCTGAAAGACATGAGCTGACATGTAATCTTCCACACAGGGGGTGTAGATTATCAAATGGTGTTACCTGACTGGGTACATGTACTTCCATCTGAAATCTATGGGAGATTAATTAAGGTCCTGTCTTCCATAGGGGTTGTATGGTTTTCAAATGGAAAAGCCCAATGATTCTCCTAAAATTTGTTTGTGAGAATCAAAATTGATTCTTGCATTTTTTTAAATTACACAACATGTGGGTAATTAGATAAGAATCAATTGATTCTCGCAAAATCTATGTTACAAGAATCAAAATTGATTCTCCAAAGCTACAACAAAATTGCACCACTGCAAAGATTAACTAACCTTTAATGGCGTAAGACTCTGCCAGCATTTTCAGTCTCGCCGGTGACGTTTCTTGAACGCTGATCTCCTCCGGGTGGGCCTTCTCCAAGAACTTGAGTGCGTCATCGTAATCTCCAGTAGCGTAATATAACTTGGCCAACAAAAACTGGGCTTCGGTTTTCACTGCATGCTGGGCATAGGAAGAGACGTTAGGGTGGGTGGTAAGGACAAAGGCTAGGGTCAGCGCTTCGGTGGCCGAAGGCTTTACGGTTCAAATAAAAAGTCACACAAATTGCGACACAAAATTATAAATAACGTAGAAACAGGGGTGTGGTGTGTCCCAAATAATAAAATGGGGTGCATGGAAGGAATAATGAAAGAAGTATTAGTGTCTACTACCAATGATGTGAAAACAAAGTGACAACATGATTAGTCTCCAACACCAAAAGGAAGGTACATGTAGGAAAAACTATTGTGCGATATCCTTATAATGAGAGCAAAAACATGGATACAATACAAAGTATTATCATAATATGAAGATGATACCAAATGCATTTGTAATACTGAACAGTTTATCGGGCAAGATTTTCTGATTGCGTGATGCAGTACAACTGTGCACAGATAGGCCACAGCACACATATATGTGCATGTTTCTACTAGAAATGTACTTTAGCACTTGAGCAATGAAGACTGACAATAATTGGGGTGTTTTTATGTGCATGTGATACAAGAATGTACCAAATTCACATTGAGCATACCAAACTCTCCTTTTTGTTTAACATATCCTTGATTTTAAAAATACAGCCAGTCCTTTGACATACAATCCTACATAAAACTGCAGTGTTTCACTCCATTTTTTGACTATTATACTGCTTATCACCTCAAGATTGGTAATAATGTCAAAATATGTCTCTGCATGTGCAGAGCGAGCATTCTGATTGTGCTGCAATTACATGTGAGCGTATTATACTGTTCCAAAGAATGGCGCATATATATGTTGATTGCTCAGCGCCAGAAGTGGGTAAGTACAATAGCTGCCCTGTGAACATTTGACAATTTACACAGAGTATATTGTACTCATCTACACATGGCAGCTACCCACTTCTGGCACTGAACAGTCGAAACATGCAGTGAATTCAAGGTAATAAGCAGTAAAACCATGCGCATCTTTACTGTTACATTACCTATTTTGCAATACGTACTGTGCGACAAATCATTAAGTTTAATGACATTATCATTTGTGTACATCCATATCAAAACGATGCACTTGTCGACTGTTGCATGTCTCATTTCATATAATAGCTGGGAATAAATACCAGATTCATCTCAAGTGGGGATCACTTCAAATTATCCCCAAGTCACATGGTTAAGGAATTCATGTTCTCTGTAATTCCTAAACCATGTGACTTGGGATGATTTGAAGTGACCTCCACTTGAGATGAATCTGGTATAGCTGTTAAAAAGAGACAGCTGACAAGTGTATCGTTTTGATATGTACATGTATGTCCACATTTTGCAGGGGACACAACAACTACAAAACTGTTCAAATATGTGTTTTTTGAAAACATCATCAAAATTAGACATTTTGTTAACTGTTCTGTATACATATTATAGGTACATGTAACAGACTGTGAAAATGCACAAACTGGTGCATTTGTAAGGTTTTTCCAGCTCAGTAATAAATAACAATGAAAATAGAAAATTATTCTCCACAAGGTAAAATAAACGGGGGAAATCAAGGCCGTAGTGGACTTGCAACTCTACACCATACCAAATCAGCCTTCGCCCTTCAATTTCTGTCAATTTTAGACTCTCAAACCCTTGGTAATTGGACAATTTTTCAAATTCAGATCTACTCCTGATAAGAAACCCTCTTTCATCCACTATGTGTTAATATTAACCTCTTGGAAGTCATAACAACAATAAGATCCACAACACGCTCATCTATCAGGGCACAGTTCTTCAACACCAATACATTTGTACATTCATTGAATGACCTTTTTAAAAATTTGGGTACAAAAACTCTGCAACTAAAGGTCATATTTTGTACTATGATTGTTTGATTGAGGTTATTGAACTATGCCATTGAGATGAGGCCATTGTGGTCCATAGTGCAACACTTACTTTGTTACTAGTTTTAGCAGCTTGTTGTAGGTGGTGTTTAGCATTACTTAGTTCTTTCCTGGCAAGCTCTATATTCTGATGTGTGGGTGGGTACTGTAGTAGATGTAATTCAAGTTCTGCCTCACCTAGCGCTAAGTGTCCCAATGTCTCTGTTCCACAAATGAAAAGTAAAAAAGTAGGGTCAACAATGTCACATTTTCTGTCTGCAAAAGGATTTTTACAAAGATCATCTTAGTTCAACAATAATTTTCTCTCCATGCACAGCAATAACATGATACGACATGACAATGATGAACAGCAAGCTGGGTCAGTCCATGATGCCAAATCGACAAATTTGCTGAAAATCTGGGCTGGTCAGTCACCCCCTCAGATTTTGCTGAAAATCATTTCTAACATAACTCTATGGACATAAATCACATAATGAACACATGGAAACAACTAATGCTCAACTCCAAGCAGTTTTTGAGATATGACTTAAGTCGAAATTTGACCCGAGTCCCAGACCCACCCTTTTTGCTCTTGGGAGTTGTATCATTGCATTAGTTGCGTTTTGGGACAATATATTTACTGTAGAAAAAAGATATGAAGCTGAAAATTGCTCCCTACAATTAGGGCCGGCGTCGGCACCGGTTTTTGATGTCGACATATGTGACCGTTCACGGCGAATGAGCCGTAAATTCCTCCCCCGGTCAATTTTGTTTTATTTTGTGTTTAAAAAATAAACATCATAAACTTTAAGATGGTATATCATTTGACTTCAAACGATATCCAGTGACAACTAGTGAAAGGAAGACCAGTCCAAATAATCAGTCCCAGAACATAATTTTCATACTACTGACATGATCATGTTCTGGGCCTGATTAACTGTTTCAATTCGAAATCTTGAATAGCAAACTGGACAAGACACATGTGGAAACACTTCACAGCTTTTTAATGGCCATGTTTGGTCTAATTGCTCTCTAACACTTTCTAGTAGGTTGCAAGTTCTTATGAACAATCTTGCAAGAATCATCCTTTCCGCTGACATTTGAACTCCTATTGATACATTGATGAATGACCTAAAGTGGCTCAAATTAGAGCAAAGCTGGAACAATCATATTCTTGTTATGTTATTCAAGTGCCTTACTGGGAAAGCTCCTGATTATCTTTGTTCTAGTTTCAGCTTTACCCATTCTATTCATAGCTATAGTACAAGAGGAAATTCTTCTAATTCACTTCTTGTTCCTCATTACAAGAGCAACTCTGGTTTAAGAACTTTTCATGTCAGAGCAGCTAATCTTTGGAATAACTCAATTGACATTGATACTCGTTCAAACTTTGATTCAATGTCTATTGGTCAATTTAAAAACTATATTCAGGGTGATTGATCATTATACATGTACAGTGTTCGAAATTTTGGTTGTCCGTTCGCCCGGGACAACCGAAACATGCACCGGACAACCGAAAATAATGCTCTAGTTATCTGGCGGACAACCAAAGATCTACAGCCAAAAGTAACTTTTTCAGCATGTTAGTTTGCTCAAACCTGACACAACTGATTAATTGTTTATTATTTGAGAGTAATTGTTCATAAATTGACTACACTCACTCCACTTTATTGGTCACATGTAGTTGTTTCAGATTGTGGCAGCTTACGGACTGTAACGGACAACCAAAATCTTTGGTGGACAACCAGAAATTATAACCTGGTTGTCTGTGGGACAACCCCTTTTATTTTCTTAATTCGGACACTGATTATGTAATCATATTATTATTATGTAATTGTATATTTTAACCAATTTCATTATGTACTGTAAATGTTATTCCATTCTTAATATACTTTTGTTTATATTCGTACATTGTAAGTTATTCTCTGTAACAGGGTCCCCTAGAATAGCAGTGCTTTGTCACTGAAGGGGCTACCCTGTATAATGAAAGCGCAAATAAATAAATAAATCTCCTATTCAACATGTTCATGCTCCGTGAATCACCCTCAGTGTTCGATTTACCTGGATTAGCGTAGCAAAATGCTACTCACAATTTTGTAATTGCTACTCAAATCTGAAAGTGAGTAGCATTTTTTTGCTACACATAAAAATATACGAAATTCGATCACTGGCCACTGACTTGAACTGAAAATGGAACATTCAGGATTAGCATGTTGCAAAATGCTACTCACAATTTTGGAATTGCTACTCAAATCTGAAAGTGAGTAGCATTCTTTGCTACACAAAAAAATATACGAAAATCGATCACTGATCACCCTATTGTGGATGTGGACCATCCTTCTGATCCTGCTTCTGATACTTGAGTGTTTGGATAACCGGAACCGTTTTGACAGGTCTTTTGTCTACCTCTTTGTTTATCAGACAATAGGAAAGTAAAAACAATGAGTTGCCACACACACAAGGGGATGTCATTTTCTTCAGAAGGGGGGTCAATTTGTTTGGTGAGTGCAGTGTGACCAGAGTCAATTTTTTTATGACCCCCCCTGTTGTGGGCTAAGTTTTTTTACAAACCCCCTATCTTGGATCGAAAAATTTTATGTCCCTCCCTACCGCCTGTAGACACAGACTCAAGACAAATTATTCATTGCCGGCACCAGAGTAAGATTGAAGAAAGTGTGTGGAGCATGTTAAAATTTTGTTCGTAAGTGCAAGAAGTCGATTATGTAAAAATGTGTTGAGTGACCAGCCCTGGTTCTGGTAATATACTTCTCAATGCTTCCTACGAAACCAGGCGAGAAGGGTAATGTGCGCAGGACGTCAGATGCTTAGTTGTTTTGAGCTGAGCTTTGGTAAAAGTTAAAACTTCTCTCTTAGTCAGACTCTTGAATGCTTTGGTTTCTTTTATGGGCGATCTTTTCCTTTAGACCACCCTGGCTATATAGGGACTAAATTAATACTTTTGCATCAAGGTTTACTTTTGCATCAAGGTTAAAGAGTTGCCAAACAGTTTGAAGTCAAGGTTTAATGTATTGGAAGGAGGGCAGGGCTTCGATAAATGAGGGAAATTATGGGGTAAAAAACAAGGTTAAAACAACTTTTTGAAAACAAGTGAAAAGTACTGAAAACGACTATTCTGCTGGGGAGTTTTTGTCTCAAAAATAATGCAAAAAACATACCTTCATAAAATCAGCATCACTTCCGTCACATAAAAAGAAGATCAGATGAGTGGAAAATGCCAAAGAATTTGTGAAATGAGGGATTTTTAAAAGAAAAATACATCGTGTTTTTCGAGAAATTCGCCATCTTGAATAAATGCAAAATTGCGTCATGCAGTAAAATACTGTCAAACGCGCTTGGAAATGCTTGATACGCGAGCGTAAATCACCGTCAAAACTAGCGTATCAAGCGCTCGTGCTACGCGATAGTTTTGGAGTTTGCATCACCGGTTTTGAATTCAGCTCTTTTACGTCAAAAATTGCGATAAAAACATGGATTTTGGAACAAAATAAAGCTTGTTCGTCGAAATAAAAGGTATGTTTTTATAGCTAAAAACATGTATAACCTTGATGCAAAAGTTTAATTTGACAAATTCATAGTTTTAACCTTATATAACTCGGGTGGTCTAAAAGAAAAGATCGCCCTTTTTTGTCAACGATGGTTTGTGGAAGCTGGTTCCAGTCTCATTCCAGCCCGTAATAATTGTATTAACAAATTATAACCCCCTATTTTTGGTCTCAAAATTCTATAAACCCCAGTAAATTCATGACGCTCCCCCCTTCAGAAGAAAATGACAGCTCCCTATTCAAATGTCGAAATGAAGACAAGCGTTACAACAATGCTGATCTACATAGACTACAAAAAATGGACGGCAGCTTCGCAGAACTGCAAACTCTTAAGCACAAATTGGTGTCACCTAATCGTGACAAAAGACACTGTAACATGGTTATTTATTCCTGAAAAATTACAAAGAAAATATTGGGCGTAGTAAGCAGTGTATGTCTTCCGAATTTTGCACTTTTCTCATTTTCATATTTAAGTTTCTAAAATAGAATGATAGGAGACAAGATCAAATTATTATTACCTAAAGCGGGTGTCTTTGTCTTGATGCCTTTAACCAGCTCTAACACCTTTTCCCAGTTGCATTCAAAACGAAACTTTTCAATGTCATTTTCCAATCGCGAAACAGTCTTCCGAGCCGCAGCCATTTTCAATGTTTTAGCTGGAGTACTAAAAATTCGCATGCAGCAGCTTTTTCCGTGGTTTTGCAGCAGCTATCACGATCTCGCCCAGTGTCTCGCCCCATTTACGGTTTTATTTTAAAGAAAAAGTTATAGTAATTCAAAGTGTAATTAAATGCTTGAAGATTATCATTTTCTAACTAAAATTATGTTAGAGCCAGTCTATATGTATAAAAAGACAGTTTCTTGTTTTGAAAATGGTTCAAAATGTGTTTTGATTCAAAATTATTTAACTTTTGAGAATCAATTGGGGAACTCTAGAAACACGATCCACCAAATCGGTCTTTTTGCAATCGGTGCCGTCGACTTCGTACGAAGTAAGAAACGTGGTCGCGCTGTTTTTGTCTTTTTTACAATATTGTCGTAATCATTACCATTTAAAAATATTTCTTTGTGTTAACCGTGTATTTGTCTTTCTTTTAGGGGGAAACAAGGTCGCCAAGATGCAGATCTTCGTCAAAACTTTGACGGGTAAAACCATCACCCTTGAGGTACGTATGCCTGCTGAATTCCGCAGCATTGGCAGTCTGTGTAATTCATGAATATCAGTGTGCCAGTGTCATGTCATGAGGCATTACATGTAGTTGTTAAATAAGTGTTACATGATAAAATAAAGTAAACCAATAGAAAGTATGTGCCTCAACTTCTTCGGCATTAAAGCACACTTTTAATTTTTCAAAAAGACTGAAGGGTTTTTTCATTTTCAGGGTCAGAAATTTGGTCAGAACCTTCAGCATGTTCAGAATGCTTATCCTGCACGAAAACGCCTGGTGTGGCTATCTAAACATGCAGCGTTGTCATGCATGCAGCTGACTAATTAAAAAAAATGCCGAGAATCCATTCTCGTAAAGTGCCAAATTCTCGTCAACAAAATTGCAAGAATCTATTTCTAAATGGATTCTCGTAAATATTTCAATAATTCAATTGATCATTATCATGACTGTAAAGCAGGGCTCGAAATAAGGAGGGCACAAGGGCCCTTGGGCTTGGCCCCCGAAAATTAGTGAGGGCCCGCAAAAGATACATCCAGTGGGCCCATATGGCCCGCAAAAAATTTACAATTTTTCTCACTTTTTTGTGGGGTTCATATGTTAAAACCAATGGCCCAAATTTGGGCCCACAAAAGTTTGTGATGGCCCTCAAACATTTATGATCGAGGGCCCAAATAGCCCTGAGAAATTCTGGCTTATTTCGAGGCCTGCTGTAAAGTCATACATTTGGCGAGATGCGAGAATCCATGACCATGGATTCTTGGAAAAATAGTGGGAGAATCCAAAGCCTTCTTGCACTTACTTGGTTGCAAATTTCTGACCCTGGTTTTACAAGTAAACTAAAGCCTAAAGGCTTATTTTTGTCGGGTTAATTTGTCAAAAAGTTTGGCCGTTCATTGATGATTGAACCATTTTTGGGGGGGCCGGCCAAGTAAAAATCAAAACTTGTTTCTTGTCCGGGTTTGTGAAAAAAGGAGGTGGGGCTTTTTATATTTTATTGAACAAGCTCAGCCAGGTCTTGCTTGAAAAAAACTGCACAACTGGGCCTGGTGCAGCCGCAGGAAATATCATGATATGGGATCCAGTTAGGGAACACTTTAAAAAAATAAAGCATTGTAAACCAAGTTTTCCCCCCGACCTCTAAAGGACCGTTCACAAACACTTATAATGCATGAAACCGTGTTCGAAATACCACATGCATACATGCACAGATGCATGTAACTTTGACTCCAGGGCTTGAAAAAATGTTAATTATCCGGGAAGCAAGCTAAATTTCCCACAATTTATAGCATGTTTTTATATCACAATTTCCCTCCAAATACCAGAATTTCCCTCTGAACACCATCATTTCCTGGGAATGAGCTTCCCAAATTCCCCACTTTTTCGAGCCATGTTTGACTCTGTGCAGTGAGAATTTTGCCTGTGCATGTAAAATTTTGTGAAAATCAGCCAATTTTTAGGGAAAAATCAGAGTTGTGCATGAAAGTTTTATTTTTTTATTTCGACCCCTGGCATGAAAATTTTGATCCTCTCTAAATTAAACCTTTTTTTTAAAAAAAATCATCTTCCCATAGAACTTGAGTTCATGCAAATCTATAGATCTTAATTTTTAATTATCAAGCTCCGCTTGTCTAGCGTTTTTAATCGCGCCATTAGTTGCGTGGTCTTTCAGCGTGTCTAAGCTTACGCGAGTCTAACAAGCGAGACGCAACTGGAATAAATATAAATTGTTTTGAGGGAAAGAAAAAGAAGCATTCTTTGATTCGGGTTTAGAGAGAGCAGTCATATATTTATAAGCAGCTTGTTAGACTCGCGTAAGCTTAGACATGCTGGACGCTGAAAGACCACGCAACAAACGGAGCTTGATAATTAAAAATTAAGATCTAGTGATCAATTGGATTGATCATGACACTGATGTTAAACCATACATAACAAAATAGCTAAGTGAATTCATCAATCATTTCAATGTCGTGGTGGTCCACCTAAACGACTTTGGAATCATTTAAAAATTAAAAGCATTGGGTAATATTTTGACCAATGACATATTTTGAGACTACAAGAAATTGATGTGAAATGAGGGGTGATAGACATTTGGAATTTTAATATTGTCCCATTATATTTCCAGGTGGAACCCAGTGACACAATCGAAAATGTTAAAGCCAAAATTCAAGACAAAGAAGGTGAGTACAATATGCGCAACATTATATTTAATATTGATAAAGGGCAAAATGAGGTGACAGACGAGACTAATGTAATTAATCTTGTGATGCTTAATTGATTATTTTGAATTTTAGCTAAGGCTCTATTCGGTTTCAAAAATGGCAAATCTTAGGACTCCTTATGAAGAGAAAAATGATTATAAGGTGTTTTATCCACATATTACCAAGTATGGTCAGGCCACTAGGCAAAAACAAGGATGGGCACTAAGGCCAACCAATGATGAAAAATGCCAAGTGAAATTGATCTGGGGTACCAAGGCCAAAACTAAAAAAAGGGCAGGCTGATGGCAGCTAATACAAGTTACATGTAGTAATTAATTAACATTGCACACAAGTTGCACTTCCAAAGTAATACCAGAATTCTTACATAAAACTGGAATAAAATAGTTGGACTAAATTATAATTTTCTGTTCAATTGACTTATTGTTTTAGATGGCTACAGTATCACATCATATCCATGACTCATTATCAGGCCTACTGATCTTGAATTGGCTCTGTATAAAAAATGTTTCTTTTACAGGTGTACAATCTTCCAATGTTACCATCTTATTTATTGTGGTATTGTTATGTACCTGATGATTAGTTTGATCAATCAATACATTTTTAAATATCCTATTTCATCAGGCATCCCCCCAGACCAGCAGAGGTTGATCTTTGCCGGCAAGCAGCTAGAAGATGGCCGCACCTTGTCCGACTACAACATCCAGAAGGAGTCCACGCTCCATCTGGTGCTGAGGCTTCGAGGTGGAGCCAAGAAGCGCAAGAAGAAGAGTTACACCACACCAAAGAAGAACAAGCATAAGAAGAAGAAGGTCAAGCTCGCTGTTCTCAAATTTTACAAGGTGGGTACCAATTTGGTCAAATGTATTTAGGTTAATGCATTGTTTCCCAATAACTTGGACAACTGTTGCAATGATGACCAACTTAGGACACCAAATGATGTTTTGTGATTATTCAATCGCGTTACCATGGCTGAGCAACAGAGAGGTTTCAGAAATCTTTGAAGTGTATGAACATTCAGTTCCTGCTCTCCACTTATTTTGCTTGTACCTAAGAACAAGGAGCCCTGCTTTCAGAACTTCCTGTTCAGTATGACAAATTTACTGGATTTTTGTTGCTAATATAATATCCAAACCACTGTCAGAGCAATTGAACTCAACTCTTCACATAAGTTGACTGCAGAGGTAAAAAAAAAACACGAAAAAAATAGTACCAACTCCTTTAAACTTAATCCATTTTGCACCAGACAAGGTATCTTACACTTTTCCAATGCATTTCCCTGTACTGGTTTGCTATTCAGTGCAACATGGGTCGAGACTGAGTGACACAAAATATCTCAATTAGCAGAGCTCATCCAGACCCATGTTACACTGAATAGCATATCAGTACAGGGAAGAAATGCATGGTGGGAAGTGTAAGATGTCTTCTGATTTTCCACAGACAAAATAAGAAAATTTTAAGGCAAACATTTTACTAATCATTTTGTATCTTTTATTTTGTTATCTTCCAAGGTTGACGAAAATGGCAAGATCACCCGGCTGCGTCGTGAGTGTCCTAGTGAAGAATGTGGTGCTGGCGTCTTCATGGCATCCCACTTTGATAGACAATACTGTGGCAAATGCTGCTTAACGTATGTCTTCAACAAACCCGAGGAGGACAAGTAAATGAACATAGGGGTGGTGTAGATAGGGGAGATCTATACTAGAATCTGAATAAAAGACATGCGGTTGTGTGTCGAATAAAAAACATTTGGTTGTACTTGTGAACTTCTTGGGAGTGATTTATAAAAAAAGGTGTTTGGTTATTTTCAAAATGCAGTGGAAACTTGTTAACATGTCACAAACTATCAATATCAAGTTCTGATATTATATTATGGGTTTTATGGGGGTACTACACCCCTGCCCAATTTTGTGCCTATTTTTGCATTTTTCTCAAAAATTATAGAGCATTGGTGACAGGTAAGATATGTATATTGCAGGGGCAAGGACTACAACTGCCACACTGGAAATTTTATTTCAGCACAGACAACAGTTGTGGAGTTACAGTCAAAAATGAGGAAAACCAATATTTGATCAATAAATCAATAACTACTTGCCTTGAGTTGCTGAATTTTCAGTGCAGTAGTTGTAGTCCTTGCCCTATAATATACATGTCTTGTCACCAATTCGCTATAATTTTTGAGAACAACGCAAAAAATAAGCAAAAAATTGGCTAGGGGTGTAGTACCCCCTTAAAGTCACAAATTTATGTTTATCATTAACAAACTCTGATTTACACAAACTAAAATCATGAACTCAGACAAAATTGTGTTAACAAGTTTCCACTGAACTTCTAATAGACTTGATGCAATAAACCAACCGGAATGGTATAATTGAAATGGCAGTCATGTTGGGGAACAGTTCTAAGATGACAGAGGGACAGGTCTCCACCATTCATACCTATCACCTGCTATATTGTAGTATCATGCGAATTGCCCCGTGATACCTTATGGAGGTCAGAATTTTGTTCAAATGAGGACGAGTGACGTATTGCATACAGTCCACGATGTTATGAATTGCGCATATTTCAAGCTAAACAAAGTATAAAATTATAGATGATTGCATTTGGTATTATAAAGCTATCATGCACATTATTCCTGAAAGCTGTCGTGAAACTCCTTGCAGTCTTATGTGATCGGTAGTGATACCTACAAATGATTTGTCTCCCCTTTACCGGTACTCACCAATAAAATATGGTATATTAATGCATATCAAGAGCAATTCCACTTGCCCCCAACTTATTGATCATTTATGGGCACGGTCACCCACCTTTGTACAGTATTTTTTGTGGGACCTGAGATCACGTTGGACACAGCAAATGAATACGAGGCATGTCCTGATAATACCAAATAATTTTGATTTTTACGGCAAATTGTTTGACATTTAACAGTTCTTGAAGTAAACTAGGTAGACTTTATAAATATAAAGTGTATGTAGCTGGCTTGAAAAGCCGACCATCGTATGAACATTTTGACCTTATTGTATTGAAGATGAAACTTGCATACCTTCAATACAAAAAGTCAAAATTTTTATACAATGGTCTGCTTTCCTCCGAGCTACATCATTAGATTTTTAAAGTTAACTTGAGGACTGTTGAATGTTAAAATTTTTTTGTAATTTGCCATTAAATTTGTATTATATGGCGAATTTCAAAAAAATTATTTTATATTAATTAGAAGTCCATTCCTCGTACTCTGAATGCAATTTGGTGTCTACAGAGCCGGGAGCCCTAAAAAGAAAGGCAGATGTGGAATCTTTGGGATTACAGGCGGTGTATCAAAATGATCGGTTACCATCAATTTTGATGTTTATTGAAAAGCTAGCTTCTTGAAATGCAACATTGTCCAGAATGTCTAGTTAAACCAATAATCTACAAATTATTTGGATCTTGATGTCAAATTTTGATGTGTCGGGCTCATCCATTAATGAAAATTGATATTACAGGACCATCAATTTTGATACAGCTTATTTTCGGGCTGTAGCAAAGTACTTGTACCCATCAGTTCGAATGATGGCTGCCACCCATATCAAATGCAACATTAGATCCAGATTAAAAATGTAAATGTGGTGATTTATCTTAAAAGGGCATTTCGTGATCCACAGCCTCATCCCCCCACTTTTCTCAAAAAAAGTTGAGATTTTTATATCACTGGAAACCTCTGGCTATATAATGTTTATGTACAAAATATTTCTTGCAGATTAATTCGTTTAGCAAAGATATCGTGAAATTTGAATTTCGTTCTGGTGCACCAGAACAAAATTACAACGCATTGTCTATGAAGCAGTGTAATACACATATTAAATCATGCATAACTCATGAACGCATAAAATCGGAATCAACTGAAATTTTGGGAATAGGTTTTTTCGTGGATATCTAATGAAAAATGACATAAATAGAGGATGCTAGGATTACGAAATACTCCTTTAATTATCATTTCAATGTTGGATTTTGAAGAAACATACTTTTCAATAAATATGAGGCCAAGTGGTGTGTTAAAAATATTGGATCCAAAACAGTAATGATTGGATACTCTATGCCCAATATGTATTGGTCTCGCTATGGGTTCTGAAATATTGCACTCAAGTATGTCTCGTCCAATATTTTAAAACTCGTACCTCGACCAATAAATCTGGGCACGATTGATCCAATTTGATATCGAAACTGATGGGTACATGTAAGCCTGCCAATCATTTTGGTACACCCAAGTATTAAAGGGGGTAACCCTATTGGTTTTGGATATGGATTGTCTTTAAAATTACATAATAATATCAAATATCGCCCCCTTTATGCTGCTTTGTGAAAAAACGAGAGAATTTTCGCGTAAATGTGAATAAATAGCCAAATTTGCAATCCAATACCTTGGTATACGTGAATTGCATTCTGGGTAGCAAGCAACAACAACCATTTCCGTTCAGATGACTTAATTTAATGCTGACATGCTGTACAATCAATGCCCGGCCCGTATTGAACGAAAAATATTTATTTTTTTTTTTCGTTGTTTTTTCGTACCAAAAAAAAAAAAAAGGAAACAAAATATATTTCCCCTTGCAATATGTACATTTCAAATGAATATAAAAAAGTTTGGGTTAAAAATGGAGAGGAAAAAAACCATTCGACACCGGATTTTGAACCGGATACCTCTTGGGTAGAAACATGAAGCGCGCGCTAACCGACTGAGCTAATCGGCCCGCTGCCTCCATCGTGGAAATTTTATATTTAAATACGGCACACCGTCTAGACGCGTCTCCTCAGCAGTTAGTGTGGTTCGCTTTTTTCACAGAATGTGTATGACGCGAAACCAAAGTAGCTGTTGAGGCGACTGATATTACGAGCTATTTCGTTCATAATTCCCGCCCAGAAATCAAAGTATTTACCATTGTTTACAAACTGGTATACCTGTAAAAGCCGCTGTGTTTCATGATTTCTCGAAATACATCGACTTGGAGCGTCAAATTTCAGGATAGTAATGAGAAAAATAGTATCTATTATGTGATACCAAAACCTCATCAACAATGAAAAAATCGGGGATGATGCTGTCGATCGGGTTACGGACCATTAAAGGGAAATTAGCACGGAAATGATTTTATTATTTGAGTTGTTCATTTAGTTGGGGCCCCATCTCCCAGTGTCCCTGGTGCTTCTTTCAGAATGCATGCTGAACGGAAGGTTGCATTAAAGTTGGAAAGGGGTCAGTGATATGATAAACGTCAGTGGCATATAGCACGAGTCATCCAATGGGGGAGGGGGACTATGATTGGAGAGCACAAGCCATTTTCTAGCAATTTTCTTAAGGGATCTGGAATGAGCGTTTCAACAGTATTTTTGTGGGACATGAGAGCACATCAGACATATCAAATTGCATTCTGAATACTGAAGAATGTCTTTCTGATATCAAATAATTTTCATTTTTTGAAATGCGCGATATAATACAAATTTTATGACTAATTATTAAAATTTGATATTTTTCACATTTTGATATATAACAGTCCTCAAGTAAATTTTATAAATCTAATGATATATTCTTAAAGTGTATGTAGCTGGGAGGAAAAGCCGACGATCAATTGAAAATTTTGACCTTTCATATTGAAGATATGGATTTTTTTCCCAAAAAAGACCCGATGTGCTCTAATGTCCCACAATAAATACTGTCCGAATGTTCATACCCCATCCCTCATGGGATTTTCTACATTTGCAGATCGATGGGGGCATGTGCCCCCATGCCACCTGATCAAGATGAAAGGGGTGGGATACCTATGTAAGTGCAGTGCCCAGAGAGTACCAGATGCAGCACATGGGGGCATACTCCACCTGTCGACTTGGAAGAATATTTTGGTGCAAAATAGTCAAATTTTCACATTAAAATGTTTAATAAGTGTCCGGATCATTGGTGGTGGATGTGGACACATCCCCCTAAATGTTTCCATGACATCCACCCTAAAATTCCTAATAGAAGAATAATTGCCCTATGCGTGTTCCTTTTTAGGCAAAAAATCGGCTATAGGGCAAGATTTTGCCCAGGAGATTTTCAGCATACAGCGCCATCAACATTTAGGGGTCCATTTTTTGCTACGTTCTTTAACGTTTAGCAGTCCATTTTTGGCTATATCAATACTTGGGGTCTTTAGGTGAATTTTCCTTCAAAAAAGGGCTTATTTTCAATGTTTTTTTTTACAGAAATAGGCTTTTTCAGATTGGCATTTAGAGTGTACCTTCTTCCCAGCTAGCTGCTATAGCTTTGCAGCACTTGTATTTTGCACTGCCCGACAGGTTTTACACAGCCGTGACGTTAGTCACGGCTGTGTCTTTTTTCTTACAGGTTCTTTCTTTCTTTCTTCTTACCTAGCTGGGGGGTTTTCAACCCCCCAAGCTAGGTACTGTTTTGCTATCCGATCTTTCTTCTTCTTCTTTCTGGCAATAAATTTCAAAATGCTTCTCCTCCTACATGTTACACCCTACAATTACGTAACTTGCACATATGTATTGACTATGTCCAGTGCCCATAGGGTCTAAACAGAATTGGGGTCAAAGATCATTAAAGGGGCATTTCTGGTATTTAACCAAATATTTAACTCAAAATGCTTCTTCTGCCACATATTAAATAGCACAATGACATAATTTGCATATATGCATTGGCTATACCACATGCCTATAACTTGTACACAGAATTGGGGTCAAAGGTCATTAAGGGGGTAAAAACTTACAATTGCATTATCTGGACATCTGTAAGGGGTATGGGGCTTAAACTCGGTTACAATAAATCTCATGACCAGGGGAAATTTGCGGGGGGCAGGTCACAGGGCATGCAGAGGTCAAATTTAAGAAATGCATTTCTTGTACATTTGGGAGGAGTACTGGGCTCAAACCTGTTGACAACAAACTCAATGATCTCTGGGGAACATTTTGCGGGGTCAGGTCAAAGGTTATCTGGGGTCACATCTAAGAATTTCACTTTCTGGATACCTGTAAGGGGTATGGGGCTCAAATTCAGTAACAACAAATCTCATGACCAGGGGAACATTTAGCAGGGGTCAGGTCAAAGGTCATGTAGAGGTCAAATCTTAGAATAGCTTTTCTGGACATCTGTAAGGGGTACGGGGCTCAAACTCAGAGACAACAGACTTGATGAACATTTTGAACATTTTGCAGGGGTCAGGTCAAAGGTCATCTGGGGTCAACTTTTAAAATTGCATTTTCTGGACATCTGTAAGGAGTACGGGACTCAAACTCAGTGACAACAAACGTCATGACCAGTGGAACATTTTGGAACATTTTGCAGGGGTCAGATACCTCCACAACACCAACATGCCCCAGCTAGGTTTGTGGTCTATGACCACCATTTGCCACTAGTTCTTCTTCTTCTTTCTTCTGTCAACCATTACATTTGCTCTAGCACTCACATGCTTACATCGATTTTGACCTAACTTGGTCACAATGATTATTGACCGTGCCCCTACATGTCACATGAAACTCGTGGGGTCAAAGGTCACACAGAGGTCATAAGGGGTCAAAACGTGATTCTAACTAAAATGCATCTTCTCCCACAGCTTACGTGGGACAGCGGCCCCACTTGCACACATGCATTGTTATTACCCAGTGTCTATGTGGTGTACACAGATTTGGGGTCAAAGGTCATTAAGGGGTCACTTCCGGTATAAAGCGAAAAACCTTCACAAATTTTTATTAGCTAAGTAAAACATAGCACAGTAACGGTATGTTCACATATGATCTGCAGTCACCCAATGTATATGTGGTATTTTTTTTATTTGGGGTCAAAGCTCATTAAGGGGTCACTTCCGGTATAAAAAGAAATACCTTTAAAATGCATCTTCTTCCACAAATTATGTGGGACAGAGACGCCATTTGCACACATGCATTGTTATTACCCAGTGTATATGGGGTGTACACAGATTTGGGGTCAAAGGTCATTAAGGGGTCACTTCCGGTATAAAACGAAATACATTCAAAAAATTTTATTAGCTAAGTAAAACATGGGACAGTAACGGTATGTTCACACATGATCTGCAGTCACCCAATGTATATGTGGTATTTTTTTTATTTGAGGTCAAATCCCATTAAGGGGTCACTTCGTATAAAGCGAAATACCTTTAAAATGCATCTTCTTCCACAGATTCTGTAGGACAGTGGCGCTACTTGTACACATGCATTGTTATTACCCAGTGTCTATGGGGTGTACACAGATTTGGGGTCAAAGGTCATTAAGGGGTCACTTCCGGTATAAAACGAAAAACTTTCAAAAATTTTTATTTGCTAAGAAAAACATAGGACAGTAACAGTATGTTTACACATTAATTGTGGTTACCCAATTCATATGTGTTATTTTTTTATTTGGGGTCAAATGTCATTAAGGGGTCACTTCCGGTCTGAGCGAAAAACCTTCAAAATGCCCCTTCTGCCACAAGTAACATGGCAAAGTGATGCCACGTGCACACATGCGTTGACATTAGACAACGTCTATGTATGTTTTCATATATTTTGGGGTCAAAGGTCATTAAGGGTAACAACACGGCTGTGTTCGTGGTCTTAGACCACAGCTAAGTCTAGTCTTTTTTTGTAATGGGAATTATCATTATTAAGAAGACCTCTAATTAATAATCCATTTTGGAAAATCACCATCTGGGGCATTCATTAGAATGAATATGGTATGTATAACCAAATTATTTTTTGTAACACAAGGATACTTACAGAGAAACAACCACACATTTGTTTTTCATTTTAAATTTTCTTTAATAAAATCTATTATCAATCCACATAATGCATTTATCAAAAAGAAACTTCTTATAAGTGTAACAATCAGAATTACATCTGTCAATTTCACAGAATTAAAGACAGAGAATCGGGACTCGACCGCCATCTTGATACAGGCATGGAGCAAAAATTGGGGGTATTCTGTTTCCCTCAGAATGCACTCGAGGCATTTGTTGTCATGCAAGCGCGACATGGATGAAGGGCGCATTTGAGAGACGCACTTGATGCGACCTGCACACGAGTACCAAGACGCTTCAGATGAGACGCAGAATTGATTTCATTCGTCTCCGCGCACCGTCGGCAAGGACCCGAATACCCCAAATTTTCTCCCCATAGCTGACGGCGCGATTGTATGTGGCGTTATAGGAAGTCCCGGTTCTCCTTCTCTAATTCTGTGGTCAATATCGTAATATCTTTAAAACAAAACAAAAAATACATACAAATTATACATTTTTGTATCATCATCACACTGTATTGCATAAGTCCAGTTCGTCGGCAACCACATCACATACTGATCTAAACAAAATCATTTCACATACAGAGCTATACCATTCTGGTGTTGGATTTGGTTTCAAACTTGCTTAATTATTGCTCAATTAATTTTCCTTGACAGGATATTTTTACTATAATTTGGTTCACCTCAAGTTGGGTAATGACGTCAATGCTTCTTCGCGATTGCGCTGCAAGCGTGCCAACAAAATGCTCATGTACGCGTGTGTGCACACTTATGGCATTTAACTTTACACACGCAATTTGATACTGCAACACGGGAAATACGCACATATGTCACTACCAAACTTGAGATGAACCAAATTATAAGAAGACACTTATAATTTTGGTGAAATTTACATATCAATCTTTCAGGGGAATTGTTTAACATGGTATTTAACTTAGAGCTCTGTATGTGATGTGCCCAACGAGTTGTATAGCTTACCTTACACCATATGTGGTACCATTTCTTGCCCTGTGGTGGCAGTGACGTCAACGCGTTGAGGCAAGTGCTTCTCGTGCAAATCTTTATGTGGCTTCTTTAAGCTTGTGCGTGTGTATATGCCAGCACTCTGCGCAAACATTGGCGATTTGATGTTGCGCCCAATGAAATGCACACTGACATCACTGCCAAATCAGGGTGAAAATGGTATAGCTGAGTGTGTATTCAAGAGAAAACACTTTTCAATGGGACATGGATTTTTATGCTTGAATAATGTTGCATCAGGCAGTGACATAATTATAGTAAAAAGGGGTTTTCCCATGAATATGCATTCCACAACCCTCTTTTATCAAAATCACACATATTCCACCTCTTCCTGTCAATGGCCAGGTTTGTACAGAAACTAAACACCAGTAATTATCTAAAATGTTTAAACTAGGATTTGGCGGGGGGATTTGGACAGGTAACCTTGTCCTTACATATATATTACAATGTTCTTTAACACTGGTCACATCAGGACCTTGGGGGAGTTGAACACTTGAATTGTTTTGCCACTTTATGAATAAATCCTGATGTGTTGTTAACTCTTTAAATGTTTTGATCAACTTGCCCATTGGGTCAGTTCCTATAATCTCACAAGTTGCCCACCAACATTTCAGCAAGCCCAGATGTTTTTGTCAAATACATGGTCATCCAAAATTTGTTTAGTGATGCCTTCAGGAGAGATTTTAATACAAGCCTCAGACACTCAGGTAAAAGATTCTACAGACAAGCCTCGGACACTCTGGCAGGTATTAAAAGCAGTCTTACAACTTACCAGAAGTGTTTTAAACTCTTAATTTCCAAATGGTTATACATGTATTATATAAAGTAGGTACATTTTATCCGGGCATTTTATCCTTGGAGATGATTTTGGCAAAAATGTGCCGAGAGGCAACTTTTGCAGATAGGGCCTTCTTGTCCTAAATCTCAGCTACACTCAATGTGAATGTGATACAGAAATTGTGCTTAACTTGCTATTAGCCCAGATTGAATGTGACCCATCTATGGCAAGCCAAGTGTTCAACAATTCAATAAACTTTATTTTTTCTCTCACATAAACTTTTAGTTTATTTGAAAAACTTTGTTAATCTGGTATGCAAGTATAATGCTTAGTTTTTCTAGGGTAAACTTCTCAGGGATTAATATATAATTTTATAGTTTACTTGAGATAAGCTAAGATTTTGAGTTTGAAAAAAAAAGTTTGTGAGAAAAACTAAGTTAATCGAATTACTGAAAACTTGGCTTGCTAGTGCCACACCCATCACACAGCAGTTCAAGAATGTAAATTTATATTTCTAAACCAAGTATGTTGCAACATTGATTTTATGTGAACAAATACATTTATTGCAAATTCCTGATTAATTTTGTACAGATTGTCTTATTTTATACATTGCATACTTTAAACTGGTTCAAGAAGGATCATCAAACTAAGAAGGAAAAAAAGGAAACTTATGCTTATTATTCTTTTGTAGACAAGTATCCAACAAAAATCAAAGATAAATTCAAACTTCTACCCTTATAGCCTTCCTACTTTTTTCCAATTCACAGTAGTATTGTGTTTTTATTACGGTAAGTTTTTTGATTCCAAGTCTCAAAAGTTGGCTTTCAATGTGCAGGTACCAATAGTACCAAGTGTTACAGATACCTGGCCCTGGGGCCTGGACCCAAACTAAATTAATGTAGACTACTATAAATTATGTGGCCAGTATCACCTCAGCAAACACAAACATGTTTTTAAAATGTTATAAAGGTGTCATTTAAACATGTTTTGGTTTGGGTTTTAATAACATTTAAATGTTGGATTATATTAAGGGATCTGGAATGAGCTTTTTGGGCGTTTCGACAGTATTTTTTGTGGGACATGAGAGCACATCAGACATATCGAATTGCATTCGAATCTGAAGAATGTCTTTCTGATATCAAATAATTTTCATTTTTTGAAATTCACGATATAATACAAATTTTATGACAAATTATTAAAATTTGATATTTTTCACATTTTTGATATATAACAGTCCTCGAAGTAAATTTTATAAATCTAATGACATATTCTTAAAGTGTATGTAGCTGGGAGGAAAAGCCGACGATCAATTGAAAATTTTGACCTTTCATATTGAAGATATGGATTTTTTCCCAAAAAGACCTAATTTTTTTGGTGTTTTGGGAAAAAATCCATATCTTCAATAATGAAAGGTCAAAATTTTCAATTGATCGTCGGTTTTTCATCCCACCTACATACACTTTAAGTATAAATCATCAGATTTATAAAGTTTACTTGAGTACTGTTAAATATCAAAAATATCAATTTTAATCATTTGCCATAAAATGTGTATTACATTGCTAATTTCAAAAATCAAAATTATTTGATATCAGAAGGACATTCTTCGTATTCAGAATGCAATTCGATATGTCTGATGTGCTCTAATGTCCCACAATAAATACTGTCCAAACGCTCATACCCCACCCCTTAAGGTATTAATGAAAACATTTTAAAAACATTGTAACTGTCACGTCAGAACTCGCGTTAAAAAAAAAAAAAATTTCTGTAAATGTCCAGCGCCGTCTGATTCACTTGATCATTAAGTTTTCAGGCATAGCGCCACACGCGGCCGATATTTTCGCATTCCTTTTGTAAGTTAATCGGACCACCTGGATTTATACCGGGATTTTTTGAATCACAATGGAAGCATTGTGACCCGATTTTAACGTTCGCATTGGAAGCGCGTTTTCATTTACTTCCGATATAATTTC
The DNA here is from genome assembly GCF_039555335.1 of Amphiura filiformis. Taxonomy (NCBI): domain Eukaryota; kingdom Metazoa; phylum Echinodermata; class Ophiuroidea; order Amphilepidida; family Amphiuridae; genus Amphiura; species Amphiura filiformis. The sequence continues at coordinate 71,347,250 of NC_092632.1, read as the reverse complement.
TGCGGTGTAAAGACGTTGGTTCATCGCCACCGCCTTGGTGGTTCACCTTTATAATGGGCGCGGTCACAGTACCTCTGTGAAATGAATTACTCAATTTGGCAATTGCATGCGTAGTATAGCAATTGAGGTCAATTATGTATTTGACGATGAGTAAAGTTTCCTGGTTTTAGAGGTAAGACCGGCGCGGGTATATTTAGAGACGCTTGAAACTGTGATAGCAGTTCTGGATGTGGGCGATCTCAAAGGACTACCAGAGCGATGCATGCAACGCCGCATAAACTATATCTGAAGTCAACGTAAGTAAAACATATTGTATAGTTTATATAATTAATTTGGGCCTAATTATGACGAAATATTTAATTTGGTAATTTGGAAAGTTTCTTTTAGCAAGTTTGATCTCAAACGTTTGTGTTGGAAAATTTTGACCAATTTTTGGAAAGGTATTTATTTGATTCATCAATTTACCAATTCTTGAACTTGAAAGAATTTCCCATGTTTAAAGAAATGAATGGCTTGGAATGTCCAAAATGTGGGTTGGAAGAAAAAGTCAGTTAAAGAAATTGTAATTGAATGAACCAGACAAACGGTTTTATGAAAATGGTTTTTCCCGTAAAAATGTTGAGAGTCAATGGTATCGTTGCTGCATTTATATTATTGTTTGTGTATTATTTGTATATAATTATGTAGGCCCTAATTTAAAATTGTGAAATAAGAATTTACGTCATTGAGAAATATTTATATAATTTCAGTGAATTGCGAAAGCAATTGTTTTGGAAAGAATGTATTGTTATGCAAATAAGAAAACAAAAGGGATGCACCTGTATGCAAATTAGATGACGTCAGTGCCACGCCCTTGTGAATTAAATGTGGTCTAAAAGTGGTCGTGTGCATCGTGTTTAAAAATGAAAGTGCATATTTATTGTTTTGGTAATTTGTATTAAAATCTATTCAAATTGCGCACCTATTTTCAAATTTTGGGTTGTTTGTTTGTTTCTATTCCAGTCCATATTTTCATTTACGGAACTGGATGGGTTGAGGGGTTTTTTTACCATATTTTCGTTTGCTACTGGTTACCAACAACCGGAATCGCTTTCACCACTTGAACTTCACCTCGCACACAACTTCAGTTAACAACAACGACCCGATCTTCAATTGGAGATAGAACATCATTTTCTACCGTTTTACGAACTTTTGCGATCAGCGTTTGGCATTTTTACATCGTCATTTACGCATGAACTCATCGCGAATTCATTATCGGTACCAATTCTTCTGATTAGCTTCAATTGAATGGCTGTGGGTGTGTGTATACACTTTAGTGAGGTTATGTATTATTAAACAGGTTTATATATATTTATTTTGATATTTCAAAACACAGAGCTCTACATTGCAAGAATAGATTATAAATTGGGCAAATCAATTTATATTAAATTTTGGATTTCACTTTCAACATGGTGCTTGGTTGAAGCGAGCATTGATTGACTGTTACATTTGGAAGCCATTTTTGATTAATCATACACTTGGAGTTTATTGAAATTTATTGTTGATCATTATTGTTATTATATTCAATAAGTGGATGGTTTTCAAATTCAAATCTAAATAGAATACCATCGTGTCATATACTTAATATACCACTGGTGTTAATGAAATAGAGATTATTATATTTATGTACTTGGATTATTTGTATTGGAGTTGGAATCAGGTTTAAAATTTTTTTTTTAAATCTGATACATTTATTTATGATACATGTAGATTAAGTATACGCTTTGTCTGGAGTACTCATTGTATAGATCTAGTGTTTACCGCATCCCAATAACTTGCTTTTGTTTCAGTAATCCGGTTATTGTGATCCCCAATTCGGTTTTGGTCACAGTAACACTATAGCAATATTTTAAAAATGGCAAATATTTTTGCAAAATATTTTTCCAAAGCTACTGTTGTGTTGCTAATTATGCACCCATGTTTTATGCATATGATAATGAATCATGCTAAAGGACCAACAACACGAAGGAAGAGGACTCTATCTGTAAGTATGGCCTTGGTGCAGGCATCGGGTTCTGGCAACTCTGCTTCTCCAAACATAGGAGATCCAAAGCTCACACCTGCTACATGTAGAGTTATTCAAACCAGAAGGTACAATCTTAACAGAGATAAGTTGCTTGATAGGAAGGTTAAAGCTTGTGGCACAGCACCGTTTCAAATTGAATCCAAAGATGATGGTAAGCAAACAGTATGTTAGAATGTTGTATCACATTTTCAAAACTGTTTTCTTTATTATTAAAACATTTATATAACGTTTAAATAAATCCAACATTTTGTGTTTGCTCACTTTGCTGGGACCCTATGGTATAAGTAGTTGTCAAGGAGTTGGGGGAATCTAATTAAACTATGCTCTGCAAATAGGGCAAGCTGCACTTTGCCAGTTCTGTTCTACAGTTCATATCAACTTTGGAAGTAAGGCGAAGAAGATCCTGGGAAATAAAACCAGGTTACCAAACCTGTTTCGGGATAGATTCTTGAAGACAATGAGGAAGGCTTACCAGGAAATAGCCAAGTACCTGCTGAAAAAACTTCCAATCACCAATCCCCTGTTGATTTACCTTGGAGCAATCGTCCCAGTTGCTGTGTCTGTTGGCCACTCCGTCACAGCGAAATGCTTGAAGAGGCTGGTAACCCATTTCCCCCACAGTTCTCAAGACAGATTCTGTATGCATACACCGAGCTAATCATCTATTTATAACCAAATACCTAAATAGATGATTAGCTCATTATTGAAACAAGCACAGCAACTTTCCGGCTTTTGTCTGGAGATGTCCTCTCAAATCCTGGCCCTCATACAGAATGCTCAGAGTGCTATGGACGGGAACGATGAACAACTCTTCACCTCAGCCATCAACAGAGTTATCCAAAGGCAACTGATCAGTTGCCTGGAGGGAAATTCTGGGAACCATCATAGACTGTGCAAGAGGCTGCTGCGTCATGTTCAGCTACCAACATTTCAGGTGAGAGACAATTTGCAAGGATGAAGGGCACACAGAGGAAGGCACCCATCAATAAAAAAATATGACATGAATAGAGGGGAAACAACTCTTCAAGGTGAACAAAGTGAAAGAGAAGCTTATGCAAAAGTCAGACGAGGAAATAGCCAGGGACATATCAAATGGGCCACCAAAGACCTAACTTTAGAGTCAAGGATAGTCAATGCGAGAAGTCGTACAGGGAGAGAGTGAAGAGGAAGATGGAGCAGGGGAGAATCCTAATAAATAAGAAGGAACAGCACCTTGATGACTTGGAAATACCAGTAGAATTGATGTACCAATATGGCTGGGTTTTGGATTTCACAGGAGCAAATGACAGGAGAACTTTCTAAATTAAGTACAACACATCAAAAAGAGGCAGTAAAAGCCCAGAACAAAGTCAGAAAGCAGATCCTGAAGATGGACACCGCAATAAAGCCATCTAGCGTCAAGATGTTCTCTAGGGGAAACAAACTGGTAGCAATGGCTAGAGAAAACAAGACAAAGATGAAGCAGGAAGTTCCTTTATCTAAGTAGAATTGTAACCACTGCTCAATATCCCACAGCAGAAAATCATGCTATCCATGGTGCATACATGTATTGCATGACATTGAGCTACATCATATGGAGTCTCCAGAACATTGCTACGCTTTTCTTTAACTTTTTAATGATGAAATTGAGATCTTCATCAAGAGCTGGCAAGATTAATAGATGTGAGTCACGGTGGAGAACGGAGTTAAGACCAGTTGTTTTTAAATCCTCCCAAAAATCTTAAAATTTCTAGGTCTAGATCATCAATTTTGTTTACATTTTAAGTCTTTCTTCTGGATTCTGTTCTTTGACGCATCTTAAGACCCACAAATTATTCACTCCTGTATAATTATCGGCTCTTAAGAATACATACTTCCGACCGAAACAACCACTAATTGCCCCCGATGGCGACTTGAAACAAATATTTCCATAAGGCTGTGATCACATAGAAGTATACTGTATACGGTATTCGCTATACGAAATACGCTCATTCGATCAGGTTGAGTTCACATAGGATGATAGGAGTATACTATGTCAACTCCTTCTATGTGATCACAGCCTAAGGACAGAATGTGATCAATTGTGAGAATCGGTTAAATTGGGTCAATTACAATAGGAAATATGCATGCCTGCTTGAAGTGGGCCATACTACCAGTTACAATATTAACATGGACACTGAGGGACAGGGTGACGCTTCAGAGTAAGGCTTAGGTTTTGCCTTGCTCCAAGATGGTCAGCCAGTCTCTTACGCAAGTCGAGCACTGACGCCAACTGAAATGCGATATTCACAGAGTGAAAAGGAGATACTTATCAGGTTTTCGGTTTGGAGCGTAACCGTCAATACTGTTATGGACGCAAGATAACTTTGTGGACGGACCATAAACCCCTTGTCAATATTGTACACAAACCACTGATTGCAGCACCAAAGCGATTACAGAATCTGCTACTCTGTCTCAAACAGTACGATGTGGCACAGAGATGTATCTTGCAAACACTTTATCACATGCTTTCCTCAAAGACAGTACCAGATTGTCAGTTGAAGAGGAAACAGAGAGTATACACGATTGATACAGTATCGATCACAAAGAACACACACACGGAGACAAAGAATGCGACTGCTGAGGATGATGCTTTACAGACAGTGATACGGTACATTTTGAAGGGATGGCCAATAAGTTAAGTCAAGAATTGGAGTCTTGCCGACAATGGTTGATCGATAACAAACTTTCCTTCATCTTGGTAAGACTGAGTGCATTCTGTTTGGAACTAAAAGGAAGCTCAATACTATTGATAACTTCTCTGTCAAATGCAATGGTGAGACTATTGAAAACTCTACGTCTGTCAAGTATTTGGGTGTCACTCTTGTCTGGTGATTCTATTGCTGCAAACGTCATTCAGAAGACCAGCGGTAGACTCAAATTTTTATATAGATTCCTTAATATGAAAACCCGCAAGATACTGTCATCGGCCTTAATTTTATGTCATTTTGATTACGCTTGCTCTTCGTGGTATTCATCAATTTCTCAACATTACAAAAATAAACTTCAAGTCATGCAAAATAAGACTGTCAGATATATTTTGGGTTTGGGGCCCCGCACAGTGTCGACTTCCTATTCGATAAATATAAATTTAATACTCCGTTGGTGAGCGACGGGCGACTCTTATTTCACCGAACGCAAGAAAAGGAGTTCTATCTGATTGGCTAGCAATCGATCGCTTAGGTCGCTTAGTAGTCAACTACAAAGTCAAAACTGAGCATCGTATTCAATTCGATTGAAATCGATATTCTATTATTGCCGTATATAAAGAGAGTGATAGTGTGTCAATAATGTTCATTGTACTGCAGCTGGATTTTACATGCATTCTTTTATATAAATTTTTTCTCAAAGAGTTGAATATGATCAAAATTTTTACTCAGGATTTCAAATTTTTACCCAAATTGCAGTTAAACATATCCACAGCAAAATACCGGTCCTCACTAATTAGTGTATTTAATTTCCAGTTAGTGTATTTAAGATAAAACCTGACAACAAATAAAATTTTCTTGCAATAGAAATATCATATGGGATACTGATATGGTAGGCCGCAACCGCCACAACGTGGAGCTGCTACGCGTAGCTGACTTTTTGCTCCGTGGAGCCAAATTGACCAATCATGATCATGTTAGAGTTTTTCATTACTCGGAGGTAAAACTGACTAATTAAGTACGACTTACTCATTACGTGAAGCTTAATTTATTCATTAAGAATTTGCCAGACGAAAGCGCCACGTAGTTGCAAGATATCCTCGGTCACGAAAGTTATGATTCAAAAAGTAGTTTATGAAAAGTACGAACTGACTTATTATTAAGATGGACATGCACTCATAAGAAACTCATACAGTATTGTACATAACTATATAGCTAGGCAGAGTGGTGGTAAACTATGCACGCAGTTCTGTGATCTGCAGTGTATCGCCGGAGCTAATTTGTATAACTTGCGCATGTGTCCCCTGTGAATTCGACCTTCAGCAAACTGCAAACCAGTTCGGATTTACTTTATATACTAGTAGTAGGCCACACATACTGTAGTTACTGTCCGTTTTCCTATACACAATACTCAGTGCGCTCACCATTGACGCGTGACCTCTACAAATAGTGTATGTTAGAAGTATAGGCCATTGCCTAGTTGACGCCACTACTGTGTAAAAAATAACCGCCAATATTTAAAGTATTCTCTGAAATTCTAGAAAATATAGTTTTGTAACATGTCCTAAATTTTAGCTAATTTAGGTGTTTGGAAATATTGGTACTTTTGTATCAAAAAATATGAAGAAATTATTTCTAAACCGTGTTAAGTCATTAAGCTTCTCATTTTCAAGAACGCTGGTTAACAATAAGCAGACTATTGTCTCATTTAAGTAAACAAAAGCCCACAGTATTGTTACCTTGCGTTAAGCTTTATAATCGTTCACCCAACTGAAACTATAATACCAGCTCATTGCTCATTGCACAGGTAAAAACAGACACAAGTGCAGTGTGTATTTAACCAGAGAAGATCTGATGTAACATAGTTGAGCCGTTTTCATTGAGTGTTATCTTGGTTTAATAGCTTTTAATAGGGTTTAAGTCCTTCAAAGGTCGTGGTGAGTTCTACTGTAGACATGACTGCATCATGATTATTTTAAGTCAACAACATTCAACAATATGATCACCGTGATAGTATGAGAGTATCAGTACCGTGGGTGTCAGTGATCCTGGCCTGACACAGTAGACAAACAAACAAACAAACACGCCACACACATGACACATGCATGCATGCAAGGTAACATTGACTATACACTAATCAAACAATGGTATTGATCCTGTACAACTGGTCGTGGTTTATTTACAATCGATTCATTTAATATCCCCATAGTAAACATTAATTTTGGCAAGAGTTTTCTCTCTGGAACGAGAATGCATCCACTGGCTCCGCGTAATGAAAAGATCTAACATGATTGGTCAATTTAGCTCCGCTGAAGTGAAAAGTAAGCTACGCGTAGCAGCTCCATCGCCATGGCGGTTACGCCAGCCATATATTGATCATGCGAAAATCGTAAAACATAGAATAGAAACAGTGTGGCAGGCGCCAAAATCTCAAATTGTATGCTTAGCCTGAGTTGCACGGCCTATCTCGAATAAAATCACCATGCGTAGTTGTTGAAAAACGTGAGGATTCATCGTACTATCACGGCAATTTTTAACACGAAGATATAGGGATGTTGACGGTGTGCCCCGTTCCCACATTGGTAAAAACGAGTTGAATAAGGTGGATGCTTTCAGTGAATGATAGGGTTATTCAGCTTAAACTAAATCATGCTTTTAAGATTTTTCATAATCTTGCCCCTGAATATTTAAAATTGTATTTTACTCGTATATCTGCAGCTCATAGACACACAGTACCAGGGGTAGCCCATACAACGTTGTTGTTCCTCTTTGTAAAGGTCAAGCTAGTCACACATTCTACAACACCACTATTCATCATTGGAACGCTTTGCCAATGGGAATCAAGCAAGTTAATAAAATCAACACTTTCAAAATTTTAGTCAAAAAACACCTTGCTGGTCAAGCTAATTAATGTGAGCTGGTCTCACTTCATGTGCAATATTTTGTGTTGGTGTTTCATATTTTTTTGTCTTCAGTGTTCTTTGCATTCCCCTCCCTCATATGTTTAAGGACCCCAATGGAAATAAGCTTTTCTTTTGAAAAGCTTTTTGGGCTATCCTTGGTGCTCTGCTGTTTTATAATGTTTTTATAATGTTTTATCATCTTAATGTGTTGTTTTTAAAAATGTGTACATCTTATATTATTGTTAATTGTCTATTTATATGTAAACATAGTAATTTCTGAGTACCGAATAAAATAAAATCAAATCAAACCACAAACATTAAGCATTGCGAGAAGCACATGCATATTACATCATAACTATTACTATCGCCCATAGATGGCGCTATTACAATTAATTACCAGGGGTAGTTATGCATCATAATATTGTAACACTACCCTCCCCCGGATGGTACAGTTAAGAAAAGTTTGTTACTATAATGAAAGACAAAGATAAAGAGAATCTATCGCGCCTGACGTCATCTGTCAATCAAACTCGAGCACGGTTTGTTTACAAGTGTCGTGATGATGACTTGCTGAACGTGGATTTATAACCGGGCGCCTTATTGTTAATTTTGCGCCTTTGGACATGCAAACCATCTCAAAAGTTAGGTCTTTATAGTAGGAAACTTTCTTAACCGAAGGCACCATGTCCACAATGCCTAGAAAAGCTGCTTTTTGTACGTAATTTTTCGCCATTTGCTGCTATTCCTTTTCTTCGATTAGCACCAGATAGATCGGTCTTCCTTTTACGCGCTGATTAACCTGTGTAAACCAATCAAGGATCGTAATAGACAGTGACATCAGACGCGATAAATTCTTTTTATCTCTGTCTTTAATTATAGGACCTTGTTTAATAATTATATAGTTAATCGAAATGTTTCAATTTCAAAGGTGGGGACATGATCCTTCATGATTATCTGGCAAAAACAGATGCAAGCTATATTTCTAGCAAAACTCAAAATGAGCTTACAGACTGTAACTCCTCTTCTTCTAACTCTGCTTCGGCCAGGTGGTGTATGACGTGCATTCCCTAAATTCAGTAAATTTTCATCGTCAACCGTGTAATTGAATGGGATTATTTTGAAATTTTAAAACGCTTGAAATATCACAAACAAATAGGCCTATGTTGATAAATAATATAAATACAAGCTAAAACCGCTGGGGTTCGATAATGAACCCCACAAAACTAACCGAGTATATGGAAAATGCCATACGGCCGGGCGGTTTCACGAGTTGCCGGCTCGATCATGTCATCCGCCGCCTGGCTTCGGCTACTACACAGACACATCTGAGTCGGGGCAGGTAGCCCGATAATGAGCATCATTTTTAAGAATGTCACAACACAAACACCCATAACACACCAGGACATGGAACAAATTTTTGGAGAAGCAGCAAGAGGACAACAGGAGTATACCATGCAGTTGGTCCACAAAGAATACGTCAAGCCTCCTATGTCGGAAGTGCGGGAAAAGATAAAGGACTTAATGATATGTGCCGACATGGTAAAGGAGGAGATACATTTAGTTTGAGAATCAAGAAACAATTTCTACCTTTTACCATGCAGGGACTGGACAATTTTAAAAGAATTATTAACGCATCATATGTATTTTTAATACTTCTTGTCGTCAGGACCTGTGCAATAGTTATAACATTTTCCAGTTTGGAATCCCACAGTGACCAAGTGTTTGCTTTAGCTATTTCAATTGAGTTGATGCAGATATGTATTTTCTTCGGACAATGTTTGCTTAAACTTGCTCAATTTGTTTATATTTTGGTATTTGATATAATCTGTATGTTGGGCAAAGAACTGTATCCATATTTTATGTATATGGAACAGGGGAAAAAAGAACCTCTTCCCTTGTTTGCATGTGGAACGCGTTGTGTTTATGTACAGTCATTAACAGATGATGAGGATACGCCTAATGATGGTAGCCCAACTATACCTGTTGTGCCACCACCACAGCCCGCTCAACAACAAGTCACTCCATCTACTGACACGCCAAGATTTGTGAGAAAGGCGAATGGCCGATTCAACCGTAAGCTGTGGGACAGACCGGTTGCCTAAGAACAACATGACCGCTGGAATCCATTCCAACATCTGGAGGCTTATCAAGGTGCTGAATAAGGAGCAAGCAGCAACTGCAGCCATTAAGTTGCAGCCGGTCAAAACCTGGTTGGAAGAAACCGGAAGTACATACAGATTAACCAGCGCATTCAAATCCTCACGCAGGACTATCAGAATGGGGCAATCCAACAGGATGACTTTCTTAGAGGCATTGCTTACAATTTGCATCAGTAAATGATGTTCAAAATTTAATAAAATGTTTGGTGTCCCAGGTGATAAATTCCTTACTCATTTATTCCTGATTTTAAAATATTATATTTATATTTGTAAATTTCAAAATAAAAAGCCAACTTTTATTGGATTTAGGGCCCATGTTAAATTTAATAGGGAAACGGAATACTTTATTGCCAAGGGAAAAACAAGCTTTCTGCCCATTTCCGTAAATGGAGGTTTGATTTGTAATTTTTGCTGTATCTATTTCATTAAGTTTTGATGGCTGCATGATCCATGCTATGAGGTATGCTATGATTTTTCAACATTTGTTGCTGGATTGTATCACTAGTGTTAAATTTGTGCAATTTTTTGTTTGTTTTTGGTGATCTTTTGTGATTTTTTTTTATGATTGCTTTGTAATTACTTTTTTGTGTGATATCTTATAAAAATAAAAAACACAGAAATATAAAAAAAAGATAGAGAGCTAGGCGATTGGTAAACCATTGTCATATGCTATCATCTTTATGCATCATGTTTACCCTGTGCTTTATTGGATACTACATGCTATTTGAGCAACTGAAAACTGGCAGAGGAAACCAAGTGTAATATCTTTTGCTGTCCTGCATTTGATTTTGTTCGCAGTTTTGCTATGTATTTTATGTCACTTTAATATCTCCACGTACAAAGAGTTGTTTCTGTACGCAAATTTCGTTCACAAATTACTAATTATTTACTCTTTTTTAACTGTTTGCTTAAACTTGCTCAATTTGTTTATATTTTGTTTCTGTACACAAATTTTGTTCACAAATTACTAATTATTTACTCTTTTTTACTGTTTGCTTAAACTTGCTTAATTTGTTTATATTTTGGTATTTGATATTCTGGATGTTGGGCAAAGAACTGTATCCACATTTTATGTATAGTGGAACAGGGGAAAGAAGAACTTCTTCCCTTGTTTGTATATGGGACATTTTGTCTGTGTTTATGTATTTTATGTTTTGTTCAGACCTATTTTGATCTCCAGTCAATAGTAATAGGGTTTGAATCATATTGTAGAGAACTAATAGCCATTTTCACAGAGGCAGGTACATTGTATTGCTCCAGCTATCATCAATCAGGACAGGTCAGAAAATTTGTTCGGCTTTATGCGGTCCTGCAACGGTCCGAATGAAATGCCAAATATTCTCGAATATAAGTTTCAATTCCAGTTATTCCATGTACCAATATTTAGCTCATTGCTACCATTTGCAACTTGTAGGCTGTTTTGACAACATTAGTTATAGCAACACAGGGAGCACATTTTGGCCACATACACAGTATATTCGAAGAAATTCAGCACCGAGTATATCCTCACAAATGCCACAAATCCATGTTATTGTCATAGGCTGGTTGCTGTTGCTGTATGGAGCTGCTTACAAACAAACAAGATGGCTGTTTTTACATAGTTATAGCAACACAGGGAGCACATTTTGGCCACATACACAGTATATTCGAAGAAATTCAGCAACAAGTATATGCCACAAAGGGACATGTTTGTCAGCAACACTAACAGACCATCAGAAGACATATTGGCATCCCATCCAATCTACTGCCATTGCCAGGAGCACATTACCATTATTTCCTTTTTTTGCCATTGTGTATTATTCTTTTTTTCCCATAATTATTGTTGTGTATCTTGTGTAATTCAAGTTAGCTGCAACGTTGTGCAACTTTAATAAAATCATATCATTAAGCCATGATCAAAAATACTCAAATTCAAAATATTCGAGTTCGATAATTACCAGGTTTGCCAGTAATCACATTGTAATATTACATTTCAAAAGAACTTGGATTTTCACAAATTTGGTTCATCTGTTTCACTATTTTATATTCTATCTCAGTTTCAAAATAACTCTTTGTTATACCCCCCTCCCCCGAGTGGATGTGCCTTGTCACTATTATTATCATTATTATTATTATTATCATCATTATTATTATATTTTAAAGCAACAGAAACTATCAAGACTGGAAAATCTCACAGTGACAGCAAGAAAGGAGACATTTAAGTTTTCATCTTATGCTGTTGTTATTTACAGGTAATCTTTACTACAAAAACCATCGTCTCCAAAGGCCCCAGCGGCTTAAAGCCAGGTGTCATATCTTGTGTTTGACCACAAAATCTTAATTTGTGTACATCCGTTAAGATGAAACTAAACAAATTTGTAATTTGTGTCATGGATGTATTTTACGATAGACAATTACAAGCCATCATGGCAACTTGCAAACTTTACATATAGAATTCATGGAACCAAATACCTAAATAGATGATTAGCTCATTATTGAAACAAAGCAACTTTCCGGCTTTTATCTGGAGATGTCCTCTCAAATCCTGGCCCTCATACAGAATGCTCAGAGTGCTATGGACGGGAACGATGAACAACTCTTCACCTCAGCCATCAACAGAGTTATCCAAAGGCAACTGATCAGTTGCCCAAAGGCAACTGATCAGTTGCCTGGAGGGAAATTCTGGGAACCATCATAGACTGTGCAAGAGGCTGCTGCGTCATGTTCAGCTACCAACATTTCAGGGGAGAGACAATTTGCAAGGATGAAGGGCACACAGAGGAAGGCACCATCAATAAAAAAAATGATAAAAAAAATGACATGAATAGAGGGGAAACAACTCTTCAAGGTGAACAAAGTGAAAGAGAAGCTTATGCAAAAGTCAGACGAGGAAATAACCAGGGACATATCATATGGGCCACCAAAGACCTAAATTTAGAGTCAAGGATAGTCAATGTGAGAAGCAGTGTTCGAAATATACCTCAAAAAAAGTTACAGGCCAGCCGGGCTTGACCTTAAAAAGTTACCGGCCAGCCGGGCCGGCAACTAGATGCCAGTCAGAAAAGTTACCGGCCAGGCCAAAAAGTTACAGGCCAATGGCCAGCTGACCGGCCCTATTTCGAACGCTGGTGAGAAGTCATACAGGGAGAGTGAAGAGGAAGATGGAGCAGGGGAGAATCGTAAGTAAAAAGGAACAGAAGCACCTTGATGACTTGGAAATACCAGCAGAATTGATGTACCAATATGGCTGGGTTTTGGGTTTCACAGGAGCAAATGACAGGAGAACTTTCTAAATTAAGTAAAACACAGTAAAAGCCCAGATCAAAGTCAGAAAGCAGATCCTGAAGATGTACACCGCAATAAAGCTATCTAGCATCAAGATGTTCTCTAGGGGAAACAAACTGGTAGCAATGGCTAGAGAAAACAAGACAAAGATGAAGCTGCAAGTTCTCTATCTAAGTAGAATTTTAACCACTGCTCAATATCCCACAGCAGCTGGCAACTCTGCTTCTCCAAACATAGGAGATCTAAAGCTCACACCTGCTACATGTAGAGTTATTCAAACAAGGTACAATCTTAACCAAGATAAGTTGCTTGATAGGAAGGTTAAAGCTTTTGGCACAGCACCGTTTCAAATTGAGACCAAAGATGATGGTAAGCAAACAGTATGTTCGCATGTTGTATCACATTTTCAAAACTGTTTTCTGAATTATTAAAATAATATAACGTTTAAATAAATCCAACATTTTGTGTTTGCTCACTTTGCTGGGACCCTAGTAGTTGTCAAGGAGTTGGGAAACTAATTAAACTATGCTCTGCAAATATTTGAAGGGCAAGCTGCACTTTGCCAGTTCTGTTCTACAGTTCATATCGACTTTAGAAGTAAGGCGAAGAAGATCCAGGGAAATAAAACCAGGTTACCAAACCTGTTTCGGAATAGATTCTTGAAGACAATGAGGAAGGTTTACCAGGAAACGGCCAAGTCCCGGCCAAGTACATGCTGTTCAACTTCCAATCACCAATCCCCTGTTGATTAACCTTGGAGCAATCGATCGTCCCAGTTGCTGTGTCTGTTGGCCATTCCGTCACAGTGAAATGCTTGAAGAGGCTGGTAAACATCCCAGGAGAGGTACAAGACCTCACATCTTCTATCATAACAAAACTACCAGCAACACTACGCTTCACACGTTCTCCCAAAAAAGGCAATACCGCATCTACAGCCCTTTCTAAAATGAAAGTGGTGTCTACAAAAAACAAATGCCTTGGCAGCATATTGTTCTAGGAGGAAAAGATCAATGCAGACCAACTGCGACGTTATGAAGAAGTCCTTCCTGTCTGGGGTTGTGACCAAGATGTAGTTTTGATTGTCCAGAACAGACACTGGGAGGGATAGACTACTGAACCAGGAGAGAATGGTCCGTGGAGAGGGCGATTGGTAAACCATATGCTATCATCTTTATGCATGTTTACCCTGTGGATACTACATGCTATTTGTGCATCTGAAAACTGGCAGAGGAAACCAAGTATAATATCTTTTATAATATCTTTTGCTGCCCTGCATTTGATTTTGTTCGCAGTTTTGCTATGTATTTTGCTATGTATTTTTATGTCACTTTATCTCCACGTACAAAGAGTTGTTTTCTGTACACAAATTTCGTTCACAAATTACTTACTAATTATTTACTCTTTTTTAACTGTTTGCTTATTGCTCAATTTGTTTATATTTTGGTATTTGATATTCTGGATGTTGGGCAAAGAACTGTATCCACATTTTATGTATATGGATGGAACAGGGGAAAGAAGAACCTCTTCCCTTGTTTGTATATGGAACACTTTGTCTGTGTTTATGTATTTTATGTTTTGTTCAGACCTATTTTGATCTCCAATCAATAGTAATAGGGTTCGAATCATATTGTAGAGAACTAATAGCCATTTTCACAGAGGCAGGTACATTGTATTGCTCCAGCTATCATCAATCAGGACAGGTCAGAAAATTTGTTCGGCTTTATGCGGTCCTGCAACGGTCCGAATGAAATGCCAAATATTCTCGAATATGGTAAGTTTCAATTCCAGTTATTCCATGTACCAATATTTAGCTCATAGCTACCATTTGTAACTTGTAGGTAAGACTGTTAAACCTTACATTCACACATATTTTGTTGGCACATTTCAGCTTGTATGAATTGCTACATTGTGTGATAGATCTAACCATTCAGCTTTGAACATTACTTTATGTACATACACTATATTTTTTAATTAAAAACACATAGATGTAGAAAGTGATTTCTTCCTCAGGAGCACAGTTTTGAGCTTGTTCTGTTTTTCTCCTAATTGCTCCTCCCCAGTGTTTCTCATTTATGTAATTGAGGATGTTTTTAATTCTATCATGGAACTGGTGCATCTTTATGTCTCCAAATCATTAATGAAGATGAATTACAACTAGCAATATGGGAGTTATTAGATCAACAAGCGAGTCATTAATTTTAGTAACAGTTTGTTTGACATAATCATGACAGCAAGAAGCAGCTACAAAAAACAGTTATCCTATGGATGTTGCAAATTATTGGATAAATCGAAACAAGAGCCAGCCAGCAACTTTTTGCATTAGAGTCTTCAAAGATAAAGGGAGAGGCATTGTTGCAATCAGAGACACTGCAAAGTGAGTTTCTTCTTGAATATTAAGGGATCTGGAATGAGTGTTTTTGAGCATTTCGACAGTATTTTTTGTGGGACATGAGAGCACATCAGACATATCAAATTGTATTCTGAATACGAAGAATGTCTTTCTGATTTCAAATAATTTTCATTTTTTGAAATTCATGATATAATACAAATTTTATGACAAATTATTAAAATTTGATACTTCTCACATTTTTGATATATAACAGTCCTCGAAGTAAATTTTATAAATCTAAAGTGTATGTAGCTGGGAGGAAAAGCCGACGATCAATTGAAAATTTTGACCTTTAATATTGAAGATATGGATTTTTTTCCCAAAAAGACCTAATTTTTTTTGTGTTTTAAGAAAAAAATCCATATCTTCAATATGAAAAGTTAAAATTTTCAATTGATCGTCGGCTTTTCATCCCACCTACATACACTAAGTATAAATCATCAGATTTATAAAGTTTACTTCGAGTACTGTTTTAATGGCAGATGGCCTCAATGCAATCTGACCATCCACCTTTAAAACATTCTTGGTTGTTTGGAGACTACATCAAAATATCTTGGGGAAATGATGACCACTTCTTTCTCTTAATTACAATTTACAGCACTGGGATACACCCTTTGTTTTGATAATGTGAACCTGAAAGAAGTGCCAAACATCAGACATGAGATCGCAAAAACAAAATGTTTAATATGGTGCAAGCGTATGCTGCTAAAGACAGGGTAATATGTTATCATTTGCCAGAGGAGATAACATCAGGAGACCAAATCAGAAATATAGATATGGAAATCTGCTTAATGAAGACGACCACCGTTACTTGAAAGAGGAACTTGAACACCAATAAAATATAAAATAAAATATATAATATTAAAATAAATATATTATATTAAAATATTATATTAAAACCAGATGGAGTACAATATTCCTCAGATTAGCATGGAGAAACACAATATCATCTTGTTCATTATGTATACTTCTGGTGCTAGTATTCAAATCCAAGTATATGTAACCATAACCAGAGGCTAACAATTTTCCAAAACCATGAGAAGATGCTTTCATAGAAACTTGTAAACAAGCAGGATGTAATTAAGAGACTTGTTGCCATCTGCCATGATGAATGTTTAATGCCAATGCATAGGGGCCTCTCCGTCAGTCTGAAACACAGTCAATCCGAACCCCAGTCAGTCCGAAAACCTGTTAAGGTTAGAGTAAGGGTTAGGGTTAACCCTGACAGATTTTTGGACTGACGGAGATCAAATCGATGGTGTTTTGGACTGGAGGGGGTATTCCACAATGATAATCAGGGTGGGCTTATGAAATTATGTCCATATTGAAACCAAAGTGAAGGGGGATCTTTGGGGATTTGTCACCTCATTGCTAAGGTTACTACATCCAAGATAGGCATTCGAAACCCAAATGGAAATTATGAGAGTAATATTTAAAAGCAAGTTTCCACCAGAAGAAGAATAGACTAGCTGTGCATTGCAGTTTTGTTTGTTGTTTAGCCATTTCAGAAGAGGCAGCTGAAGTATATGTTTTACATAGGAGATGGGGACAGAGAAACCTTATGGTTCAATACCAATAATAAAAAAGGAATGTGTGGGGCATGTACAAAAACGGGTGGGAGGAAAATGTCGCAAATTGAAGCAGCAGCTGGGGAGGACAAAATTAGCTGACAGACTTACTATTGGGGGCAGGGGTAGACTCACCAAACAAAAAATTGACACTCTCCAAAACTATCTCGGCATTGCAGTTCGGGAAAACAAAGGAGATAAAAACACAATGAAAAGGAACATTTGGGCATCACTGTATCACTGTATCACGTAGCCTCCACTGACGACCACCCACAGCACCATAAGTGTCCAGATGGTCCAGACAGCTGGTGTGGGTTTAAAAGAGACAGGAATATATATAACTGTAAATATATTTGTCACATATTATCATCTTTCTGCACCATGTTAACTCTGTGCATTATTGGATACTACATGCTATTTGTGCATCTGAAAACTGGCAGTGGAAACCAATAATATCTTTTGCTGCTGTGAACAAACTTAATAAGAAACCAGGTGGAAAGCAGCCATTATCGAGGAACACACACCAAATTAAATCAAATCCCCTAAAGAAAATGTTGTAAATTATAAAACATCATAGACGAGATTTCAATGATAAGCGCAAAAACTTTTCACTTCGTACATACTTAAACGTATAGCTAATAAAAATGTTTCATTTGGTGGATACAACATTGTTCTTTTTTGGTGACTATTTTACCAACTACGGCCTATTAGAGGCCATTACTTGTTTACAGACTACATTTTATGGCCTCTATGTTTAAATGTCAACCACCGTAAATCTGCAAATAATACTTTCAATCATACTCTCAATAACATTCGCTTGGGAATTGACAAAGAAGATATACATCTACTGTAATCTAATTGTCTCAACACTTAGAACTATTAATCATCTACATTGGAAAGAACTTGTTAGATACATTTCCAACGCATGAAAAACTTCATCAACACAACATGAGGCGACAAAGTGAGTTATGATTTACCTTTCATAATGGAAACAGCAACTTATGCATATTCAACATTTGACATATGACCCAGGAGGACATGTTCCAAATGAACACATACCCAAAGATGACAGAAATGCTGGTGGACTACCACATGCTTTCCATATTTCAATTTGAACTTGCGTAATGCTGCTTCGGAATCTCCTCACAGAAGAAGGCCTAGTCAATGGGGCTATATGGGCACTGTTTATGTCGGAAAACACTTCCATGACCAAAATCCAAACTACAGGTGTACCATGACAACAAGGCACTGGCACATAAGTCGAAGTGATGGCCTTCCACATCACATTAGACTTAGAGGTGAACTCATTTGAAATAAACTTTCTTATTTACATCTATTACTTCATTTTTTTTGTATTGTATAATCGTTTTTAATCAATGTTTTGTCATCTGTACAGTGCTACCACTTGGTATTGTAAAGTTCACTTGATTACACCACATAAAGATGAACTCATTTGAAAATAAACTTTCTTACTTACATCTAAACTTTTGTTTACTTACATCTATTCTTTTATTTTTTTAATATTATAATCGTTTTAAATCAATGTTTTGTCATCTGTACAGTGCTACCAAAACGCCACCTTGCAGGCTTTCCGCCACGTCTTACCTCAACTACCGATTCCAGCAAGAGGAAAATTGCGAAGAGAGTTCACCACATTTGAATACTCCTTTCCCTTTTGCCTCCTTCCATGCGTAAAACTTCATTGTGATATTTAATTATGAATTCTTAGATGTATGTGTGATTTTTTTAAACTATTTGTATTCAGAAGCAATTTTAAATCTATTTATGTTCGATCATTGTCCTTTTCTATATATTTTTTTTTATTGTAATAATTTTTATTCAATGTTTTGACATCTGTACAGTGCTACCAAAATGCCACCTTGCAGGCTCTACGCCACGTCCTACCTCGGCTCCCCATACAATCAAGGAGGAGTGAGACCAATCAGCCACTGACCTCTCAGTTGGGAAGGCATAACTTTTGGCAGGTAACAGCAGGAAAGAGGGAAAAGGAGTTTACAGTACGAAGGAGGACGTAGTGAAGGTGATGCCAAGCTGAAATGCTTGAGATCAGTCAACCTCAGGTTAGGTCTGTAGCACAGTGGCTAGTTCATGACATAAAATCCAGTATGGATAACTTCACTGACGAATCATACTAAGCCTATTGCGTACTGACAAAGAAAGTAGACGACAAATCTAAATGGAAAGAATGTCTCAAGCTGAAATGCTTGAGATCAGTCAACCTCAGGTTAGGTCTGTAGCACAGTGGCTAGTTCATGACATAAAATCCAGTATGGATAACTTCCACTGACGAATCATACTAAGCCTATTGCGTACTGACAAAGAAAGTAGACGACAAATCTAAATGGAAAGAATGTCTCAAGCTGAAATGCTTGAGATCAGTCAACCTCAGGTTAGGTCTGTAGCACAGTGGCTAGTTCATGACATAAAATCCAGTATGGATAACTTCCCTGACGAATCATACTAAGCCCAGTGGCTAGTTGATGACATAAAATCCAGTATGGATAACTTCACTGACGAATCATACTAAGCCTATTGCGTACTGACAAAGAAAGCAGACGACAAATCTAAATGGAAAAATGGTAGCACACTCCTTCAAGTCGTATACGTATAACCAGAAAGTATCGTCCAAGCAGACTGTGAAGCAGCGAGGGAGTTGAAAAACCCGCATTGCTTTCATCTACATACATTGTACAATGTAGCCAACTAGATGAAGCATCTCTATATTTTGCAGTCGTCAAAGAGAGTTGATCCACTAAAGCTGTGCCACTTGCGGTTGGTTTCCAGCAAGAGCTTTTTCGCTTTAACCAAACACAGTTTTATGCCCTCGTGGACTGCGATGAGTCAGGCGCTCTCACCAGGAACTACTGCTTATTGCAGAGCAAGCTTTTTTATGGTAACGAGCAATCCGCTAACTTGCTGTTGTGTTCATGCGATATGGAAATCCGGAATAGACTTGTAGCTTTGTCCGACTTTGTGGACGACGACACCCTCATGGAGGAGGAGAATAATTACTGTATCCATCGCTGTGTGTTAAAAGAACTACAATGTACCATGCTTTGATGGAACTGTACATGGTGATAACAATGACTAACATGATTATGCAGTTGAACTTTATATTAGTGTTGACCCATTATTGGTAGCAGTTTTGGTGGACACCAAGTATGGACTTGTTCAAAGTGCTCCATGTCTCAAGCTGAAATGCTTGACAATGCATACACGGTGTGACCTTGTTACGTACTAGAGGAACTGGGCTAAGCGCAACAACATCTTACTTGACACAGAGCTGCACAATGGCCCACATCTGTCTGAGTTCACATGTGTTTTGTACAAACGGACACCTTATTGACTGATACTTTGAAGGAGCGATACCACAAGTTTCTATATTCGTGAATGGACTTTCCACTTCACCTGATTCCAATTGCTACCGCTCCACCATGTTGTCATGGAAATAAGTGGGACAACACACAGGCCCAGTGCACAATAAGTGGGTTCGATCTGGTTCTACAAAGATCTACAAACTTCACTCCACACTGGACTCAGACAACACAGTTAACCCAAGATCTATTTTATATATCGACCCACAGATTAAGGGAAGTGCCAGTGTACGCTGGAGTATGACGGCCAAGAGGATCTTCTGTTCAATTTGATGGAAAAAAATTGCTGTACTATGATGTACTTTTCCGCTATCTACATGACATGGTTGACACCGGTAAACGACCGTCAAGTTTTTCAAGTGCTTGTCGCAACACAAACAATGAACTGAGTGAGTGGGAAGGACGACTCTATCCCGCTTCATATATTATGAAGAGCATGGAATGCCTTCGCTCATTTACTTGACATTGACTATATTATTCTGTTTTAATTAAACGCTTTATACCGAAAACATTATGCTAATAAATGAATAAACTGATATATAAGATCGTCACATTGTTTATATTCTTGAGTCTACTAGTGTTCCGAAGAACACAACATTGGCAGCAGCGGTGGGATTGGACTTTAACATGCCGAATTCGAACATGCTACCACTTACCCACATATTTGTGGCAATGATGTTGATAACTGTTATGCCTAATGGAATTAGTGTGCGAAGTGTGCGACAAGGAGCTGTTGGTATGGCCATGCAAGCTACTGCGGATCAGATTGAACATGAACTTGACTGTGAAGATTCCATTCTACAGATGAATGGAAATGAAGGCGGCTCTGGAAGTATTTTTTCAGTAAAGGAACTTAATGGGACAAACATCTACATAATTTCGACATGTTTAAATAGACATTAACATACTCGTACATACAGTACATGTACATCGTGGGTCACAACAATACCATTTACACGATATGAGATACCACAGAGCCTGCAGCAGAGTTTCTATTCTACGATCTGTCATTGTCACAGCAGCAACTGGGAGAAACACTGGAAAAATACCCCTTTGCACACTATGAATCACCACAAAATGTTAAACAGCATCTTGCAAATAGATGGGGACTCAAAATGACTGGGGCAAGTGCGCACCGATTCACCCAAAAACAAAATCATTGGTGTTGTGCGGAGAAGACCGAAAGAGTCAACATGCAAACAGCACTGTTACCTGAGCATAATATGTTCGACAACGAATCAAAATATTTCAAAAGCAAATGTATCCTATTTATACAAGCTGCAGAATTTGAAGAAGGAGTGTGGGGATTTGCTTCATGTGGAAGTTTCAAATTTTAGAAAATTTGGAAAATTTCTCAAATGTTGAACACTGGTACTTACACATCTTTGTGTGGGGGCCACCTTAATTTGTTAGATTTCCTTGTGGAGTATTCAAGACGATAACCACCTAGTACCAAGTAATTACGAACAATGTAATTACCCATTTTTACCGGGCCATCAGTCTACAATAACTCACCCTGCAACAAAAATTATCACCTGTATATATGCACAGTAATGAGGGAATGGCCACATCAAAAACACATAGATTATCACCACATGTTGTATGCTGAAATAGGCAAAACTAGAGCCTGCTTACATATGGCCTGGAGGTCATCGACCCAAGTACTGTCGCACAACGAAAGCTTATGCCGGCATTAAAGAATCTGCCACCAAATGTGGATAACCCTAGTAAACCTCCCAATAAATACCCCGTTGATGCCGCAAGACGGTATTTAGTTGCCCTGTCAACCGCCGGTTAAGGACAGATGGTATATAAAAAGCAGGAACAAGACAAAGTGCCAAATCACGAAACCGATCAGTCCAACAATTCCACAAGAGGAAATTTCAAGAAATCTCAAGGATTGATAATATAGTTGCACTGCAGGTTAGAATTGATGATAATGTGTTCAAAATATGATTAATAGCCTATACGTACATGATGATGCATGTTGTCTTATAATAGTTGAGGTATCTGTGTAGTCCAGTATCTACCAGGTTTTAATGTGCATCCCCCCAGGACTCTACCAAACCAACTTTTTTAGCTTCCTTTTATGGTCCTATTCAAGATGTAAACAAAAAATATTTCCCGACAGTAATCATTCATATCCTTGCTTAAATGGCTCAACTGGGAGGTGTACGGTTGCAGGCTGAAGTCATTGGTGATTTATTCGAAGAAGGACCTCAGCCACTCAGAGCTTTGTTTCAAAATGTTTGACAATTACCGCAGCCAGATTATCTCAGCCAATGTATCGAAGATTATGCAGTGGGAGGAAGCAAAGCACATTGTTTTACTCTCGCTGGTTAAAGCAGAAGGATTTGTTATCTATTATGAATTATCATCTTTTAGAGACAGGATGGAAAGCAATTAAGTCGGCAAGAACTAAACTGGCCTAAAAAAACCATAATTTTTTCACAAGGTCATATCTTAAAATCCTGTCTATAAAAATGAACCACAATTGCATACAGGATTACTTCAATACTATATGCTATCAGGACATGGAATACATGGGCTTCTACCCGCAATGAAGCTGAAACAGTAGAGCTTTCCAGGGACTCTTGTTCCTCTTGCTAACAGGCTTTATGAAGTGAGCGAGCCAGTATTAGATGAGGCTATTGCCTTTTTTCTTCAGGAGGTCTATATTAGGCCAATGTAATGTCCCACATGAAAGAGGACCTGTACATGGTGCATTTACACTTATTTCAGAAGAAAGTGAATGTGTTTCCTCAAACCCCAAAAGCACAGGCAGTTGAAATATTTTATATTTCTTTTGATTATTTTCAGTGTTAAAGACTTCCTTGACGAACCGAGATGAGTAAAAACAAATCTCAGTTTGCCAGCTTTGTTGCTGGCGATAAAGAGAGATGACGCAAGGAGGTCCCTGCATGATACCTTCAATGGCCATTTTCACGGCAGAAGGCGTCTGGATATGCAAATCATGGACAGTGAAAGGGGTCTAAGAGAGGGGAATTGACACGGGGGGAGTGACAAAAGAGGCATTACAGATGACTCAAGAGAAGGTTCAAAAACTCGTTGGTGGTCATCTATGCACAGATATGAAAGGTTTAGTTCAACTTTTGGGTTCATATATGCACACAACAAGTTAGACCAGGTCTTAATTTAGACCTGGTGTAATTATGGAGATCATGGATATTATTGCCAGACTTTGCGACAACAGAGAACCTTTGAAATGAAGTTGAAGAAGATTTGATGGATCATGGGGTCCAACCTTCATCCAAACAGCAGAAACTGCATTAGGAAATGGGTGACGGTACCACCAAATACCACATGAAAGTACTAAAATATCTAGGTCACCCTGTCAGACAACACTAGCAGGTCAACATGGCGAATCTGGTGAATGAACATATACATGATGGGGCTAGTCAGACATGAGTATGGCAGATGAGAGTGGTTTGGGCGATATGAGCACTTTGTCAGATACGAGCATGACAAGCGAGACGGTAGAGACAAATGTAAATATGACGGACTAAGATGATATTAATGATTTTTTGGTAGGCAAATCCAGTAAAATAGTACTTACTTTCTGAGCTTTCGATTAGAGGTTAATAACTGCGCATCGGTTATTTGGAGGGCATTGTGAAAAATCTAAACATTTTGCCTTTGGAACTGAGGAATATCCCAAGGGGCGCAGCCCCGAGGGATATTCCGAGGTTCAAAGCAAAATGTTTAGATTTTTCACAATGCCCGATATATAACCGATGCAAAGTTATTAACCTCATTCATAATCGTCACTTTGATCTTTTAACTTTACAAAATAACACAAAATTTTCCTTAAAAGTTTGTAAAATAAACAATTTTACATCTTCCCTTTCCCAAAATCGATCAGGCTAAAACAAAACGACCAATAACAAAAAAGTGCGTATCAGAATCTGTGCAAATATGGTAGCGCTTAATCCAAATACTGCAGCCAGCGCCACAAGATTAAGTTCGTTGGACGCACAATACGGTGCACGCAGAAGTCAATTGTGTGCGACATTGGAACAATTACGCATTTTGCGGTCAATTGTGAGATATTAATGACCTCGATTTTGCGTTAGCGTTTTCACAAATAATAAAAATATGATTGGATCGCGCGCATCGCGTTTATTAATGAGGTTATGAATGACCGGTTATGTCATCTTGATCACAGATGTCCAAGCTCACTGCACTTCCCGCCGTGGGACTTGGTAGTCTAAATATGAATTCAAACAGATTGCACAGGCAAATTCTACTAAGAGTTTGTATTTTAAACCTAAATATTGATTATGGTATAGTACAACCATTCTGGTTTAATATATACCTTCTAAATATGTTGATTTCAAACACATTGCACTGGAAAATTCAAGTAAGGGTTTGTGTTTTAAACCTGAATATTGATCATGGTATAGTAGAACCATTCTGATATGACCATCTATGAGTTATGCAGTCTAAATAAGTTGATTTCAAATTGAACAGAGGAAGTAATGAGAACAAAGATGACTGCATTGTCATACCAAAGGCAGGGTCTGGTGGTAAAGGTAAAGTGCCCCCAAATTCAGGCTAAACAGCAGAATGGCAGCCAAAAATACAAAGAACCACAGGTTGCAATATTTAGTAGAAAAGCTCATCTTGTCAAAAACAACAGAGGACAGTGATGAAAGTTTGCACTATCACTCAGAGGATAACA
This sequence comes from Amphiura filiformis, assembly GCF_039555335.1. Lineage (NCBI taxonomy): Eukaryota > Metazoa > Echinodermata > Ophiuroidea > Amphilepidida > Amphiuridae > Amphiura > Amphiura filiformis. The sequence goes on along the minus strand of NC_092632.1, from coordinate 71,322,139 downwards.
TATGCATATTCAGAGTTAGGACAGGATATGCTGCTGCAGCGGAAGAAGCAAGACTTACGTTTTTACCAAATTCAGTTGGGAAACCGTTAGTATACGAGATGGATTGTGACTCAATGGATGTGCCATATTCTGAAGAGTTAATTTTATTCAGGTAAAAAAAATCCAAAAAAATTGCCATAGAGCAGGTATTTTTTTCTTTGTTTTTTTTTTGTCATGGCCTAAACTTTATTTTATTTTTCCTTTGCAGTCTCACCTCAACATCAAAGGGAGGTTGACCCTGGTTTGGCCAAACAAGGTGAAAGAACTTATCAGATGCAGGTTCCCTGCTGGAGCAGTAACTTGTCCTGATCCACCAAATGCTGTAAGTTACTTATTCAATGCAACAAATTGAAACCTTAATAGTTAATGCAATTGAGGAGAAAAGACAGAATGCAATAACTTTTTTCCTTTGCAGTCTCGCTTCAACATCAAGGGGAAACTGACAGTGGTAATGGAAAATACAGAATGAAACATTAATTAAAACTATCCAGCATAAAATGTGTGCTTTTAGGTTTAATTCCAGCAATTTGGTTGGGATGTGTTTAGCAGATAAGATGGAATGGATCCAACTTGGTCAATGGATGAGACAGACGTACAAGAAACAATTTCCAGTACTAAGTATCAATTTTACGACCAAGTCGAGATACAATGGAATTTGATTATGACTGTGGGACAGTTACTTCTTCAATGGATGATACTGTGCATATTCTTCACAATTGATGATAAACGCATCCCAAAAAGAAAGTATCCAGTTTGATTTTGGTCCATAAATCAAAGATGGGGTCTTAAATCAAGACCTACCAAACGTATGTTACAGATGAATTTATTCCGCACAGTTTGATATCTTATTTGTCCAAATCGATGCAGAATTGATGACACAGTGATCTTTTAAATGCAATCATCCCGATTTTAAAAGTTGCAATAATCCCTATTGATGTGGTTTTCCTGCTTCTCAAGATTCTTCATAAATGTACACAGTAACAGAGACGGTCTAAGACTGTTTGACTTCACTTCATGTGTTTTATTATACTATTTTACTCCTTCTTCAATGTTTTACCCTTCACACTTCACAGTCAATATCTGGTTTGTCCTCCTGCTGCATCAATGGCTGCCAGACATCTGCGGCGCATGCTCTTGATCTATCGCTACCCATATTGAGTAGCAGGACCAAATCAATAGGAATTTACTGCAACTTTTAAAATTGAGGTGATTGCATTCAAAAAGTCATTGTGTCATCAATTCTGCATCGATTTGGACAAATGAGGTAACACACTTTGCGGAATAAATTCATCTGTAACATACTTATGGTAGGTCTTGATTTAAGACCCCATCTTTGATTTATGGACCAAAATCAAACTGGATACTTTCTTTTTGGGATGCGTTTATATGCAATATAACATGAATTCTTATTCAATGGGTGCGTCTTGTAAAGAATTCACATAATTTGATTGGTTTTCTGGTGTATAATATCTCACAATAGTTGATAGTGATATTAGTCAGGCGCTACCGCGCCACGCATAACAATGGCACGCTTGTTGCTCCTCAATGATCAATAACATTTCTAAAACATTTGAACATTTTTGCTGCAGTGTGTTTTCATAGTTTTTCATGATCTCTATATTACCCGATATTTAATGTTATTAAAAGGTTTTTATCTAAACCAAAAACCAAACTATAGGCCTTTTGACACATGTGGAGGTCAAGTTGTGATCTTTGACTTTTCTGCTTAACTCCAGAAGGGAATCACACATATAGGTAAAAGTATACTTTTTCTGGATCGCCATGACAAGAGGAATAATTTGGTAAACTTTCAACAGCAATAAATTGGATAGGGCCCTACCACAACAAGCTTCTGTGGCAAAAATGAGTTTGGCAGCAGTACCAATATCTTCTAAGTTAATACAATGTACATGTTTATCTTTTTTTTTCACATAGATCATGTAGATCAACCACGTCAAGAAAGTCAAGCAAATATGGAGCAACATCAGCAGCATGAGTTTGGCTACATGTCGCTAAATTCACAAGGTTTGTTAAATCTTTGAAGTATTAACATTAATTTGAACTTTAAATCTGAAAGTTTTATTTTTTTAATCCCTGTTGGACTGAAATTTATAAAAATTTGTAAAGACCTATTTTAATCCTATATTGATTGGTCCCTAACCACACATGGTCTCTGAAAGTTTTGAAAGTTTTGGATTTGAATTTAAATCCATGTAATTTATAGTGTATGTGTGTTACTTTATTGTTATAAAACTAATTTTCAAGATATCTTCCTCCAAATTTTATAAAAAATATAGATACAAAAGAAAAGTATATAGGCCTACACACTGCATATCCCAGCAAACACAAAACGTTTTGCACATCTTTCGCAAAAGGTCAGAAGAGGTTGACAGAGAAGGTTTAAATGTCGGGTTATATATGGACATACGAGGGGGTATCAAAAAGTTTTAGAAATCGCCCAGAAGTGAAAGAGCTATATCAATGAAATTTTGTCAGTACAATCACTGGTCCTTATGTACACTATGGTGCAAAAAATGGTCTCATAAGTATTTTTACTTTTTTTACAGGAGCTAGATGTCACTACCTGCCTATGTAACCGCATAACCAGCAAAATGGAGAAAATTGAGGCATGCAGCATGATTAAGTTCCATTTTAAGGGTTACAGTGCCCAGAAAATCTGTGATGAAATAAAAATTCCTTTTCCAAAAAGCAACAGTGACATATCACAATCACCACCGAAGATAACTTTCATTTCATCATCAATTTTCTAGGCACTGCAACCCTTCAAAAGCAGGATCTTAATAATGCTGCTTGCCTCAATTTTCTCAATCTTGCAGTTTATACGCAGTAACTGGGGCAGCAGGTTATTGGCATCTAGTGCCACCTGTAAAAAAGTAAACATACCTTTGAGACCATTTTGGACCATAATGTACATAAGGACCAGTGATTGCACTGACAAAATTTCATTGATATAGCTCTTTCACTTCTGGCATTTCTAAAACTTTTGATACCCCTCGTATAAAGGGTATAAAACGTATTTTATCAAAACATATATTTGTTGATAACCTACTGCAAATAATGTTATGTTATTTGTATGTTGACAAAATATTTGGCAAAACATGTTTGCAAAAGATATTTTACAATAACATTTCTAAAACATTTTAACATTTTTGCTGCAGTGTGTTTTCATAGTTTTCATGATCTCTATATTACCCGATATTTAATGTTATTAAAAGGTTTTTATCTAAACCAACAACCAAACTATAGGCCTTTTGACACATGTGGAGGTCAAGTCGTGATCTTTGACTTTTCTGCTTAACTCCAGAAGGGAATCACACATATAGGTAAAAGTATACTTTTTCTGGATCGCCATGACAAGAGTAATAATTTGGTAAACTTTCAACAGCAATAAATTGGATAGGGCCCTACCACAACAAGCTTCTGTGGCAAAAATGAGTTTGGCAGCAGTACCAATATCTTCTAAGTTAATACAATGTACATGTTTATCTTTTTCTTTTTGCACATAGACCGACCACGGCAACTTCAACGCCATGAGGAACTACGGTTTCCAACAGAGGAGATGGAACCGTTTGACACCCTACCTGTAGTTCCGTCACAGTGAGGTATGTATATCCATAGATACTAAAAATTATTTTTAGTATCTAGGCCCTATGGTATATCACTGAAACCCGTAACAAGAGGAATAATTTGGTAAACTTTCAACAGCAACAAATTGGATAGGGCCCTACCACAACAAGCTTCTGTGGCAAAAATGAGTTTGGCAGCAGTACCAATATCTTCTAAATTAATACAATGTACATGTTTATCTTTTTTTTTTTTTTTGCACATAGACCGACCACGGCAACTTCAACGCCATGAGGAACTACGGTTTCCAACAGAGGAGATGGAACCGATTGACACCCTACCTGTAGTTCCGTCACAGTGAGGTATGTATATCCATAGATACTAAAAATTATTTTTAGTATCTAGGCCCTATGGTATATCACTGAAACCCGTAACAAGAGGAATAATTTGGTAAACTTTCAACAGCAACAAATTGGATAGGGCCCTACCACAACAACTTCTGTGGCAAAAATGAGTTTGGCAGCAGTACCAATATCTTCTAAGTTAATACAATGTACATGTTTATCTTTTTCTTTTTTTTTTTTTTTTGCAAATAGACCGACCACGGCAACTTCAACGCCATGAGGAACTACGGTTTCCAACAGAGGAGATGGAACCGATTGACACCATACCTGTAGTTCCATCACAGTGAGGTATGTATATCCATAGATACTAAAAATGATTTTTAGTATCTAGGCCCTATGGTATATCACTGAAACCCGTAAAACTTGAACCTTTCACAACGACCGAGTTAGTTTTACGCCTATGTATGCACCGTGGCTATCTACTGAAGACAGCAGAGTATTATAGTCTATACTCGCGCCTAACCTTGATGGTCTTTTCCCGTCACTTTGTCATCTTACAAAAATAAAGGCATAGGGCTATTATAATATACTTTAAGTGAAACAACAATACCAGCAGAAAAGACAAGCGAATGAAATGCTCAAAATCGTTCAATTTTAATGTAGTATTAAACTCTTTGTTCGATTTTTATTTTGCATACCACGAAGAAAATTCAAGAATGTGCACAAGGACTTCTATGTGAACTGCTTTCATATTGTGGCGTCTATCATTCATCAGAATCGCCAGCAGTGCTAATATAAAGAAGGCGCTCCGAGCACTGATGGTCACAGAGAACATCAACAGCTATAACTGGCATTTTAATTATACTGCATTTTTGCTTTTTCAGTTCCTCTACCCAAGATATACCGGTGATAAGCTTACCGGTTAAGGTGGTAGAGCTGTCTCGGCCTCGCACACACTTAAACTAAGTGTTATACCCGATAAAAGGATATACTTTATAATATAATTTCCTACCTTCAAATGTCTCCAACAGATCTTGAAGACCCCAATCCACAGCTTTGCAGCAAGCCACTCATCGGCCGGCCATCTTGTTTTGATGCAATAATGTGTGATTTGTGTATTATCAACTTTTTACTTATGTAATTGGGCTATTCAGAAAATAGGTGCATAACCCCTATAAGCGAGCTCGGATTTCCAGCCCTTTTCAGTTAAAGTTGCTGGAAATCGGACTTTCGAAGTATCTAAATACGTAAAAATCCAGGAAGAAATCGTTCACAATCAAAAATCCCAAATTTTGAGAGGCTCATTTATGCGTTCGCGTAATACACGTGCGAGAACTATGAACGCGATTCGGCGGCTTAGATGTTCGTGATGGTTTCGTTCATTTAAAACAACGGGGATGTCCTCACAAAAGTAACTTTATTTTTTTCTGAAAAAAGGCAGTTTTTTCTAAATATTACATTAAAACTGAATAAGAATGAGAATAAAAGATAGGATTTTGTGTTTTGCCTATCAATATCGTGTCATAATGGATGGGCTGGCCAATATTTTATCGTAGTGGATACGCTGCGCCGGCATCCACTACTCAAAATATTGGCCAGCCCATCCATTATGACACGATATTGATAGGCAAAACACAAAATCCTATCTTTTATTCTCTAAATAAATCTTCTTGTACCATCCGGGTAACAGATGATGATTTATTTGAGAAGATACCTCCGATCTTGAGAGGCGATTGGCATGTCCAGACAGGCGTCCAGACAGGCGTCCGAGAGATCTAGTGATCTCGTCAGTTAATATCGTCAAAAAAGAAAAATGGAACTATCTATAAAACATCAGGAATTAGCGTGTCGACCATCACGATATACGAATCAGTGAATTCTAGCCACGCCCAAGGAAATGGATGTTTACTGGGTAGACAATGTGTTTCCGTTAATGCTGGATACAAATGGTAACACTGCTGACAATGAAGAATTTGTAGAGAGAGAGTTTCAAAATGTTTCGTTTTGTTTGGCTATTTTAGACAGTATCTATGAATGGATTTTGCTAGTGACAAATCTAGTAAATCTGTTTCACTAGCTGTGATGCAAAATGCTGATAATGGGTAAATAGTTGGATTAGGTTTTCATTGTAAAATTTATACCAGCAATAATTATTATAATTAAAATTATATTTACATCTGTAGGATTGTCAATGGGAGGAGGCACCTGGTTTTTGCGACGGATGAACAACTACGATTACTTGGACAAGGACGTAAGATGGTATTTGGATGCCACGTTTAAGGTGGTGAATGAGCCATTCAAACAACTTCTTGGGTTCAACTGCTTTGTCAAAAAGGCTGGACAAACCAAACAGGTATGTAAATTTATTTATTTGTTTAACATTGTACTTTGAACTTATTGCCTCCAGGACCTGCTCATAATATGAAATAGCATGTTATGTTAACTGTACAGGAAGAAAGAGTGCACAGTGTCAACTGCAATTTGGCCTTGGTGAAGATGATGAGTGTCCTAAGATGCTTAAACCTGCTGAGATGAGGAAGCAGTTGCACTTAAACAGCAGCGTTTTGCTACATGTAAAACTGGATATTGGAAGGTTTAACTGTGTCAAAATGTAATTTCTACCATTTTAAACTTAATTATGCCCTTTCTTTTCAGGTACCACTGGTATTTGTTCTAATGACCGGTAGAACTACAGAAGATTACAAGGCTATGTTCGCCGCTATTCAGGAGCTGTTGCCTGTCAACAAATTGAAAGAGCTCATGGTGGATTTTGAAGCAGCTATTATTGACGTGCCTTGCAAGAAAGCTTCTGATGTTGACGACTCAACGCAGCTATTAACATTATACGGGGGCAGCCTGTACACAGACGTGCCCAATAGGAGGTTGCCATTGACAGAGAAAAGTTTGTCAGAACTATAATGGCATCCATAAGAGCAGACCCCTCCTACACCATCAAACAGGTGTATGATGACATTCCATCTTTCAACAAACTAAGATCACAATTACAACGCTGTCGTTCAGCTTTGTGTCCCCCATTCCCCATCAAGTGGGGGACATCAACGTCGATGGGGTGTGGGCACAGGCATAGGACGGCAGCCAACGCTTACAGAGACTTAACAATCGTAGACGTAGAGGCGTTGTTCTCTTTGCATCTCGTAGAGAGCTGGATGTTCTCAGACAATGTGAGACAATCTATTTTGATGGGACATTTAGAACAGCCCCTCGTCCCTATCAGCAGATTGTCACCATACATGGTTTAAACCACTTGGTATGGCTCTATTATATGGAAAGACACAATTGCACTACCAGTGCCTCCTCCAGTACCTCAAAGATGGAGTATAACAGGCCACAGGATGAAGGTTGGCACCGTGGACAGTTATAACTGAATTTGAAGTAGACAATGAGTTTCCCCTAGCAAGAAAGCATGCATGCTACTTTCATTTTGTCAGAGCCTATGAAGAAGAGTGCAGGCTCTTGGTTTACAGCAAGGGTATCAGGCTGACAGAAACCTGAAGAAGTGCACCAGGAAGATACTGGCACTTGGTTATGTGCCATGTTTGATGTGTGAACACAAAAAATTGTGTTCTCCAAATTTGATGTTTGATTGTGAACACAAAAAATTGTGTTCTCTAAATTTGATGTTTTTTATTGGTTTATGCGCAGTTAGGGTCTTGTTGACACTCGCTACAGTGCCTTCAACCGATCTCCCCTTTCTCCCGTTTAGTCATCGAGGATAAGCACAGGAAAAACATAATTTTGGAAGATGATATATCATCATGTTTAGAGAGAACCGCCAAGTATTACATACTTGGAAGAACAACAGATTCATTCAACCAGTAAGAAGCAAAAGAATGCATATTTTAATGTTGGATTTTGGTCTTTTATGTGTTTAGTGGAGCGATGTACTCGATCCGTGTGCATTCTCAAATGGCATGTTGTGGGACATGTACCAAGTTTGAGACCTAAGCAGATGCAACTGTAGCTAAACGATTTACCACTGGTAGCTGGTTCAAATGAGTGTGATTGCACCACTCCGGACATGAGCAATGAAGTCGAAGATGTGATGAAGACGATGGTGACAACGAAAATTAGGACGATGAGAGCAGCAGGAGATGATGTCCACGAAGAAGGTGTAAGCGAACAAGACAATGAGGAAAACAACGAAACAGCGATGATGAAGATGTCCCAGAGACAATAAGACTTGTAGGCTCAAATTTTGAGCAACATTATCAGGATGCCTTGGAGACAATAAGGGACAAAATGTCACACCATGTTATTATTAATATTTGAGTCTAGCATAAAGCAGACAATCCGATGGACACAAATGGCCACAAATTAGAAGCAGAACTTTCCCCAGCTTGTTAGACTGTATTTGGTTATGTGTCAAAGGCCAAAATTCCAAAAGTGACAAGCGCATTGAAGTCTGGCGAGCTTGTGCGTTGCAAGTTGAAAGGTCCCCTATATTTTCAGCTACATCCAATTCGCAGTGGACTTGTCAGTCCATATCAAACATAGGTAAAATTTCTATATAAAATTGTTTCCCATGTAAGTGCAAGCTTCATTGTATTTTTACTGTTTGGCAGTACGTGCTTGCATGCTTTGTCAGTGAACTTAGAAATATTAATTCACAGAAAACTTTATCATTGGTTCAAGATCACCCACCATGATCTTGATATGTTTAATGCACATTCATATTATTGTCTTCTGTTTCTCTCAACATGAAGTACATAGTTCAATTGATTACTCATGGTTTTTGTTTGTACATGTTATTTTGTTTGTAATATAAGAGAAAGAATGCGTAACCACAGATGTACCATCAAACACCACGCCAAACACGAACAAGCCAGTTGCAGTGCACTTCTCTCTTCCAGATCACAGCATCGATGATGTCAAAGTCACGGTCATTGAATCCCTTGGTCACCAATCCAAATTTAGACGCCAGCAGCGCGAGAAATTCTGGATCAACAAGCTTCACTCCCTTCAATAGATTTTTTCGTCCCCCTTTTTTCACGCGCACATTTTTAAGATGCACCTTCACGCTGTGACGTTTTTAAGTCGCTGTTTTTTCATGCTTGTTTTTTTATGCGTTACGCATTAATTTTCTTGTTTGTTTTTCGATTATTTTCTTGTGTCATCTTATAATAAAGCCTGAAGAAGGTACGCTTGGTACCGAAAATTTGCTAAAATATAACTGTTTCCCGTCTCCGTTCGTTTTATTTTATTTTGTTTGTTTAATGTTTGTTTGTTTTTTGTTAAGTGCTTTATAAAAATCGTTATTATTATTATTATTCTGGCATCCTGGGCCTTAAAATTGCATCAGCATTACCCCTATAGTGTCAGTTCCTATAGTAACAGCTTCCAGCTTCAGCCTCGTGTTGATGTCATCAAACTCGAGTAAAAGTCCATATTAAACATAGGTAAGATTTCTATATAAAATTGTTTCCCATGTAAGTGCAAGCTTCATTGTATTTTTACTGATTGGCAGTACGTGCTTGCATGCTTTGTCAGTGAACTTAGAAATATTATCAGAAAACTGTATCATTGGTTCACCCACTATGATCTTGATTAACATTTATGTTTAATGCACATTCATATATATCATTGTCTTCTGTTTCTCTCAACATGAAGTACACAGTTCAATTGATTTCTCATGGTTTTTGTTTGTTTGTTTGTTTTCTTTGTTAAGTGCTTTATAAGAATCATTTTATTATTATAAATATCATTATTATTATTACCATTATTATTATCATCATTATTATTATTATTATTGTGAGGTTTTAGACATATCGAGTATCTGTGTAACTCACATTGCCTACTTCAATAGCTTGAACATCCATGACACCTCACTGCAGTAACAGGGCTATCTTGTTATGTGGTATTTTAAAGCCCATTTGTGTGGTAACATGAAGCAAAGAAAAGATTTAGGCCCATATTCTGTGAGCTGGACATATTTAGGGCAGTATTTCCAAGAGCTGCTGTCATTGCTCTAACTAGCTGCCACAGCAACAATCAAAAGGATATTGTGCACATACTTGCAATGAAAGACTATAGGATTATTCCCTCTTTGATTGATCAACCAAATATTAAGTATTCAGTTAAAAAGAGACCTCCACAGACTGGCAGGAATGCATCTGCAATCCTTCATGCTGTATTCCTTCCTGTCTTATAGTTCTGCTACATTTTATTATTCAAATAGACTTCTCAAACTGAGTGTTGATGTCAACCCCAATTCCGGCCCTACAGCTTCTCGCTACAGACTTCGACAATGATATGTATCAGCCATTTAGTCCCACAGAGGTCTGCACTTCATCCACTTAAATGTCAGATCTCTGGATCAAACAGGACAAAAGCAGGATCTTTTTAAGTACAATATGAAGAAATGTACATCATCCCGAGCAAGTAAGAGGACTATACAAGAAAGAAACAAAATTATTAATCGATCCAGCAGTGGCATTGCTGAAGGGCGTTTTCAGATGACTCTTTACATACAGTCCCGTAAAGAGCTTAGAGAACAGATCATCCCCAGAATTCAAATACCAAATGGCCATGAGTTAGCCATGAAGGCAGCCTTGGGGTGGTCATGTCGACTCATGAGATGATTAACAGACTAGTTGATCACTTAGAGGTTAATAACTGCGCATCGGTTATTTGGAGGGCATTGTGAAAAATCTAAACATTTTGCCTTTGGAACCGAGGAATATCCCGAGTAGCCCCGAGGGATATTCTGAGTTCCAAAGCAAAATGTTTAGATTTTTCACAATGCCCGACATATAACCAATGCAAAGTTATTAACCTCATTCATAACCGTCACTTTCATCTCTTCACTTTACAAAATAACACACAATTTTCCTCAAAAATAAACAATTTTTACGTTTTGCCTTTCCAAAAATCAATCAGGCTTAAACAGGACGACCAATAACAGAAGTGGGAATCAAAATCTGTGCAAATATGGTAATGCGCAATCCAAATATGGCGGCCAATGGGCTTGCAATTTGTTCGACGCACAACATAGCGCGCGCGGAGGTTACTAATATTTACGCTGAAGGCGCGGAGGTCCGCTGTTGTTTATTAGTGACAGCGTTTGCGTTTTGCCAAATAAATAAAAATGACTGGATCGCATGTATCGCGTATATGGGGTTATGAATAGGTGATCACCAGCTGTCGGGAGTAACAGGATACCATCCTATATTGATGCATGGTCGTCCAATACAGCTCAGAAGAAATCATGGGTATTTTTCAGGCAAATATCCCAACAATTACCCTCTATCCTCCCCCCTCATTTGACTTTATGGTAATTAAACAGGAGAAAAGCAGGATCTTTCCTGTAGAAGGCAATTAATCCAAAGAAGAAAAGAGTAACACAGATCATTACAGCGTGTCTGTTCACTCTCACCGTGCTGTGATGTCTTCTGCACAAGCACCACAGGATATCTATGTGTACAGATTTTATTTTAATATACTCAAGTCATAAATCTGTAAAACATATACTTGCACACAATTACAGTATGATCAGTTGAAATGAAAGTCCTTTCAAGAAAAGAGGTTACAAAAAAAAAGAAATATCATGTGATATTACATCACAATGGCTTGAAAATATTAGATTTTGCTGACAAAAAAGAATGTGTTTTCATTGCTACAATCTTGGAAATATAAAGTCTTGGAACACTTTTGTGTCAAGAATTAAAACCTGACACCCCTCTCCCCTGTGCAATGTTGGGAAATGCCAATGTCTTCAGCAGCAGTTTTCCAAAGTGTTCCAACATTGATTGATGGGGAGAGGGGAAGGGTAAATCATTATTGTAGATGTCATGTTTGTTCAAAACCAAAATACACGTCACTCCTATGATCATTGCAAATTCTACATGGAATTATGACAACGTGTACCAAGTGTTCCAAGGACTTTTTCCAAGATTGTAGGTGCATATGAACAAGAACTCAATATCTTTGATATAGTGCAATGCAGCAATACATTATCAGTTCCATTTAATTTTATTGTGCAGGTTCCAATCTGGGCTGTCAACGCTGGGATTACTGTAAGCTGTGAAGCAGCACCCATCGGTATTTCGTCCCATATTCACAGTCGGGCAAACCCCATTGAGCCTCCCTGACATGCTTCAACTGTTTACATACACAAGGAGCGACCAAGAAAGGGAGTATGCAGTTGAAGGGATGGTTCTTGCCCACTGGCAAATGTTTCTTCAAAGAGCTGAAGGTACTAAAACATTTTCACCAAACTTTATTTCATACTTTGTCTCATGAAATGACAGTTGTTTGTGTTTTTCATGTCTTCACCAATTGGCTATTTAAGAAACGTCCATTATGTAGGGTCGTCCTTTGTGATGACCCTACACAGAGAGCCACGGAACAAGTGGCTCCCGAACACCCCACAAAGAACGGGTCTTCTTGCCAGATGTTAAAGCCCGGAAGCTTTTACAGAGATATGTGTCGGGCAACCCTAAGAAGGGCAAACTCACCAAGCAGGAATATGTGGAAATGCTAGAGTTGGTGTCTGTTCACTGTAACCCACTGAAGGATGTGACTGTAGAACAAGACAGGACATCTACATTGCCCCAGCAGCCTTTAGAGAGCTTTACATGTGCTTGGCTTCACCATCACCAGTCTGTACCACCACTGCACATACAAGTGATATGGAAGCCTTTGTGGAGGAGTTATCAGATGGCATAAATTTTCCAGAGAAATGGAAACTTCTTCAGGAATCATCACCTGTCATTTTTCAGATGCTAGCAACTGACACTGGACTTCTGGCACTAAGCAGTAGCCTAAATTTGCTTATACAAACTATGTACATTGTATGAGAAGGCAAAGGCCCCTTTCAATGCAGATATAGTCAGATCCAAACTGGAATTGGTTTCTGAGGAAGATCAAGAAGCATGCTTTCCTTCCCTTCCACAGTTGAGAGATCGGGGAGCAGATGTGCAATTCCAGCTGAAGTCACAAAAGTGCAACAAAACTTTCAGGGGCACCCCTCACTGCTGCCTGGCATTTTCACATTATGCTAGAGTCCATCGCTATCATTTTTCAGTCGATCAGTGCATGAGTGTTGACATTTTTTGCAAAAGTTGATTATTTGTCTTATTTAACTTTATGCAAGCTTATGAGTGCTAGAAAAGTAAAGACAATATCATGTCACATACGGACAGTCACAAGACGGGTCTTTCCACACCCGAGTGACCCAACCGTGCAGGTAGCGTTATTTTTTTACGCTTGTCATATGCTTAAGGGCTGGGGTATGAACTTTTGGACAGTATTTATTTTGGGACATTAGAGCACATCAGACATATCGAATTGCATTCTGAATACGAAGAATGTCCTTCTGATATCAAATAATTTTGATTTTGTGAAATTAGCAATGTAATACACATTTTATGGCAAATCATTAAAAATTGATATTTTTGATATTTAACAATACTCAAGTAAACTTTATAAATTTTGACCTTTCGTATTGAAGATATGGATTTTTTTTTCCCAAAACGCAAAAAAAAATTAGGTCTTTTTGGGAAAAAATCCATATCTTCAATATGAAAGGTCAAAATTTTCAATTGACCGTCGGCTTTTCCTCCCAGCTACATACACTTTAAGAATATATCATTAGATTTATATAATTTACTTGAGGACTGTTATATATCAAAAATTTTGTCATAAAATTTGTATTATATTGCAATTTTCAAAAAATGAAAATTATTTGATATCAGAAAGACATGATTCGTATTCAGAATGCAATTCGATAGGTCTGAGGTGCTCTCATGTCCCACAAAAAATACTGTCAAAACGCAATAAACGCTCATTCTAGATCCCTTAAGTTAATACAGAATTTGTTACAGGCCTATAGATCAAATTCTAAATAAGCCAGGCTATGGTCAGGTATAAGTGGCAGTATGTGAAGCTGCTGCACAAGATGCAACAAGAGAAGAACCTTGTGGTGACCAACAAATTGAGTCGAAAGCACAAAACCTAAAAAAGCTAACATTGCAATCAACAACAATTTACTTTTGGCAATGTATTTTATTAATTGCTTTGCAAAATGGTTCATGCAGGCATGAGAATTTTCCGTTTTTAAACGGAAATCCGTTTTTTTTCCATCAAAATTTGTGGTCTCCGAGTTCAATGTGAATTTCATATAAAATTTGGGGGGTGAGGGTGAGGGGTGTCAACTTGTATTTCCATTCTCCTCTTTTTAGCAGTTATTTCGTTCTTTTTTTCGAGTAATATCGGAACTTTTTATCGGGAAAAGAATTGGGACTCTTACACAGTTTCATTCATTTGCGTTTACGCTTCAATACGAGCGCCTTCCCCGTAAGCTGTAAACGAGGTTAATTCTGCGTGAGGCTTATTTGGATACCGTACATGTACTATGAGTATCGCAATGAAGCTATCGGGGACCAGCGAACACGGAAATTCCCAATCCAATATGGCGTCGTCGACATCGGTTAATTTTGTCGAGCGTGGGAAAGGGGATCCTAGAGAGATCGACAAAGACCTGAAAAATAAATGGAATTGGTCATGGTGTGATCGAGAAACTGGCGTGGGCACTGATAAGTATTTGTTTGGCGATTGCTTTAGAAAGGTAGCAAAGCCTGGCGAGGCATGGTGTATCTGGTGTAACGACACACTGAAGTATGGGACAAGTGGACTAAATGCATTGCGTCAGCATACAACGAAGGCAAAAAAGCACTTGCGGATTTGCCGAGAAAGAAAGGATAATTATCGCTTAAACACAGGTAATTTTGATACTTTAATAATTTATGATAGTTTACTATTTTTTTAGTATAAATTTGATTTGCGATCATTAAAGTACCGTATTCAAAGGTGTAGTCCTAATTGTGAGTCTGTGACTGTATACTACATGCATGCAAGTTTTTCGGATGATCCAATTATTCATGATATCATTCACTCATACATTCATTCACATTGTTCCATGTTGCATTGCTATTATTTTGTTCAATCAATGTAAAAAGTGGAAGGGCATACAGTATATTCTCCAATTCTATCCATTGGGAATTTACTGTATTACATTTAAATATACATCATTGTTACTTGTTTTGAGTCATGAAGTTGGTTAAAGTTCTCATTTTCAAGTGGATTACATACTATTGAAATGGTAATAAAAACAGGAAATGACTCTCTGCTGTTATTATTACTTGTGGTGGACGGACACAAAGAGTGAAAATACACATTACATGTAGTAGTTTATTAGTCCAAATCCTGACATTTTTACTTATTTTAATTTTTTGGAAAAAAATTGGCACTCCAGAATGACTTCCAATTGCTACACTAGAATGGCTTCCATTGCCCTTTCATATGCTAAAAATACGCTCAAAACCCAAATTTTCTAAGCCCTGACCAGGGGGCCTAATGTGGACCCCCGGCATGAGGCGCTCCGCTCGCGCTGCTCGCTTCGCTTTTAGGTTGGTGTTTTAACATAGTTAATAAAATGTTCAGTTGTTTTTTTCTAAACCCATTCTCATGCCTGTTCATGGCCATGAACCAAAATGACCAATCTGAAAGACTGCCACCAGATGCATTATGTCAACTGATTAGAAAATTCTACGGATTTGTATATACATGTATATGCAAAGAAAATGGACAGCCACATTCGAAGTCTATAGTCTACTAAATATCAGAGCTGCATTGCAGAGACATATCTCATCCCCACCTTACAATTAACATTCTTAAACACTTGAGAATATTCTTGCAATCTTATTGGTTCTTACCCGTGTGATATGACACGATATCACACACCTAAGCGCATACGTGTCGACGCGATACTCGTACGCGCTATTTGAACCAATCCAAGGTGCAACAACGGGACTGATCGATTATAAGCCCTGGGTAATTCCTTGTAAAATGTAGGATTTAATTTGATTAAAATTTGGTATACTTATGATTAATATATTTGTTTGAATTGAAATGTTTAAGAATGAGAATAAAGGTATTGTTTTTTTTCAGCTGTCGTGCATCTATTGTCTCATATAACACGCGACATCATTATTTTTTGGCGTAAAACAACTCACCTCGTTGTTTTTACTTAAAATAATGATGTCGCCGTGTTATATGAGACGATAGATGCACTCCAGCTGCTAAAAACAATACCTTTATTCTCTAATTATCCACAATGAACAATTCCAATTGGTAGAGCTTTATACTAATATAAAACACCATTCCAAAGCAATTTCAGGTATTTCCTATGCTGTTTTGCAATAGGTAGTGAATAATAGGCTTACGCCAGAGCTTGAAGAGGTGTTTACCCTTCTTTGTAAAGCCAATTATGAGTTGAGCAATGCTAGGAAAGATCATATTAAGCCTCAGTTAAATCCAGCTTATGGACACTTGTGCCAGATTGTCAAGGCAGTATTAAAGGAGACGGGTATATTGCGGTCAGAAGAGAGGAAGGCGATGGTTGTGATTTTGGTGGCACATCTGATACAGCCATCATGGCATAAGGTAAGTTTTTGATTATTTTGTTAATAATTTTGCTTTGGACTTGCCAGTACCACATATCATCAGCAACATACCCTTGTTATCTAAATGAATGTGTTGTACATGTTGGTGAATTAAGTTTAAACTGCATGGTCACACAGCTTTCATACTTTAATTGTCATGCAACAATTTTGTATATTTAACTTTTGATTTAGCTATTGATTATTACTTGCTTTGTACATGTACCTCATATTATTTGCTACTGATTATCTCTTTATCATTTATACTTGTTACGGGTATCGAGGAGACGATGATCAACAGTGGCGACTCCTTGTCTTTCATAAAATAAGGAAAGGTAAATTACAGTAATTTAAAGTATCACTGTCTAACTATTCAATTTCAAATTGATAAGATATTGTAACAGGCTGTGGGTTGCCTAAATTAAACATAAGAATTGGGAGCCATTTTACAAACCTTAGAACCTGACATATACTTTAAAAACTTGATTTATTGTTGTTAATGAATTATGTAAGTTTTACAAAGGTGATGTAGTTATAGCCCTCTTTACAGGACCTACTAAAGTATATCTGTGATATTTGAATCCTATTTTGTCATCCAACCCCAACCTGTAGTAACCGCCGGAGCTGACATGTCTGCCGGAGCTGGATTTAAGCCATCAACAATGTCAAGGCCTAGAGCTGACATGTCTGCCGGAGCTGGATTTTTTTTTTCATTACAGGTTTGCTGTGCCAAATGTATGTCTGCTTTCAGGCTTTTAAATGCAGCAACCCATGGACTTGAGTATGCAGACTGGATAGTGTGTACCAAGTACAGACAGTGTGGTGGATTTGAGGAGCAGGAGAGGAGATACCGCTGTCCAGTCTACATCCTTGACAGGAAATTTACATTCCAGCAACAGTGACAGGAGAGAAGATGTCTTTCATGCAAATAGAAAATCACAATAACAAATATTTCTTGAACAGATTCTAATTTATTTCAAAATTCAATCTTGAACAGATTCCAATTTAGTTCATATACTTTGAAAACTTGCTTGATTTATTGTTGTTAATGAGTTATGTACGTTTTACAATGGTGATGTAGTTTCAGCCTCTTTACAGGACCTACTAAAGTATATCTGTGATATTTGAATCCTTCTAACAATTACTAATCTTAATTTAAGAATTAATGCCTTATTATCTAAATCATTTATGATTATCTAAATCATTTATGATTATCTAAATCATTTATGATTATCTAAATCATTTATGATTATCTAAATCATTTATGATTATCTAAATCATTTATGATTATCATCATTTTGTTTCATTACAGGTTTGCTATGCCAAATTTATTTCTGCTTTTAGGCTTTTAAAGGCAGCAAGCCATGGACTTGAGTATACACCCTGGATAGTGTGTACCAAGTACAGATGTTGTGGTGGATTTCAAGAGATGGAGAAGAGATACCGCTGTCCAGTCTACATCCTTGAACAGGATATTTTATACATCCCAGCAACAGTGACAGGAGAAAAGATGTCTTTCATACAAATAGAAAATCACAATAACAAATATTTCTTGAACAGATTCAAATTTAGTTCAAAATCATATCAGTCATTTGAAGAATATATAGACGTAAATTTCGTAGCAAAGAAAAAGGCCAAGACCAGACACTTAAGGAATGGGTAACTGAATTACAGCAAATCAGTGAAAAACTGATACAGCAGAGTGGGGTTAAACTAGATGATGGTAAGGCAATTTTAGAGAGTTGATTGTCAGGTTCCCAGGGACTTGCGGCTCTACCTGAAAGACAAAGAGTTCAGAGATTAACAACCAAGCTAATAAGTTAGCTGAATTTGCTGAAAAACATATTGAAATTATGAGGAAGGAAATGGTATGATAATCTAGCTAAGAAAACACATGGGACATATAGACCAGAGTACAGTGTATAAGGGCACAACTAGTCCCGGGCAAAGCAAGTCAAATGCAAGTTCATATAGCAAGTAGAGGAAAGGGTACAACAGGTGGTTACTGGTGCATTTGCATACACTTCTCGCCAAAAGAAAAAGTACAAAACTAGTTGAAATGTATTGACAAACAAGAAATTGCAAGTGCTGGCAAACATGGTTTGACTTTTACATTTACAACTGATTAGGCCAAATGTTTGTTGTCCTCAACTCTAAACTGAAAGGCAGAGTTGGTTAGTTGGTTGGTTTGTTTCTTTGTTCTAGACCTTTACCAATTATACCAGCGACTATCACACTAATATACACATAATATTTTCTTTTCTTTAAAGCAATTTTTAAATCTTTTTTTGCCTTTTTGTTGTAATTTTTATTCAATAAATTGTGTGCAAATTGAGGGCGCTATTTACATATATTTTAAATTCAATTTAGCCCAATAATATGAGTTATTCATTTCATGATAAAAAGTAGTTTGAAGATTTCCTTGCTATATGTTACTCATTTTTATGTTTTAAAAAGTAGGCCTACTATTAAGAAAAGTAAGTCTCCTCTTCCTGCTATGTGTAAGCCTACCGAGAAAAGACAACACAACAATGGTATGACAATGTATTTCAGATAAAATCAAGGAGATGTGGCAAGGAAAAAAGTGGCGAGAGAACCAAATTTTCAATGACCAATGGTCAGTGAAAACAGTCACTGAAGAAACCATGAACATATACATGCACGACAAGGTGGGAATTGAGGATGGAATTTCAGCTGAGTATTGGGACATTTGTTCATCTTTTATATATAACAAATTAAAATATTAAAGGACATCGTCTGTGACAAAATATGCTTAATTAGTAACGCCCCGCCCATCAACAGTTTCCGGAAGTGCTTTAATATTGCCCATAATCAGTCATAATTACGTGGAATTTTGACATGTAGTCATATCTACCACCACATTACTCAGGTCAAAAAGCCCATTTTTTCAATCTAAAAATATTATTCGTTCATTGGCAGGACATAATATTTAGTCCTTTAAACTGGTAAGAAAAGTAGGTCTCCTCCTCCTGCTATGTGTATATGCCTACCAAGAAAAGACGACACTACAAGGCAGCCGATTCATCAACCAGAAAACAGTGTAGGCCTACATATAAAACTCATACCCATAGGTCTACGCATGAATCTATCGACCAAGGCGTACATAATTCATACACAGACTCATCAGTGGTGCCTGCAGCAGAAGTTAGGTCTACAGGACATCTTACTTAAACGTTTTTAAGGATTGGAAACCAGACTATATTTTTAGAGCTAATTTCTCACAATATCCATTCATCAGTGCAGGTTAAAGGGCCGACTGAAAACCCAGACTACATTGAAGTTGGAGCATACCTTGAAACTTTTGGTAGCAAAGCTGCAGAGCTGAATAGCCCACAAAGTCTCCAGAGAATTTTTTTTTCCAATGCCAGTTGCCTTCGCAATTAAACAGGATGCATCTGGGAAAGAGTACATCACAATAAGCTTTAACAAGCATCAAAAGAACCACTCTGGCACACTAAATGTGCAACAGCTTTAATTTTATTTAATTATATATATATGTATATATATGAGGAACTTTACATCGACGGAACTTTTCGCACGGCTCCAGCGCCGTATACACAAATCATAACAGTGCATGGAAGACCTTAGAGAGCACGGTGGCCGAGCGGAACGGGCCCGGACTCATAATCGGAAGGTTGCGGGTTCGAGCCCCGGCGACGCCATCGTGTTGTGCCCTTGATTAAGGCACTTTATCTTGATTACTCCTCTCCACCCAGGTGTTTAAATGGGTACCGGCATTCTTAAATGCTGGGAAGGTAACAGACTTCGCTGTAGAGGAGGTGTAGCGATCCCCCTATAGCAACATTACATGGAGGAGTCTGGCCCAATCGCCAATGAAAGAGAGATGGGCACTCCGATCACTGCTCCTTTACCTTTATATATATGTATTATATACAGGTTATAAAGACTTAAAGTACTTATTTTTACTTTTGCATTTAGTATTACTTTTGTATCCATTTTGTATAAAAACGTAAATATTTTCTTCATAATATATTAATTGATTGATTCCATTATAATATTCATTATTGCTATATTCATTATTGCTGTATTTATAATTGTGTACCATGTATCTGTCTTATTTTATTATATTGATTGATGATTGATGAATAAAATTGAATTGAATTGAAATTAAATATATACTCTGTGTTTATACACATGTTTATCATTAGTATTCTTTGTACTTTGCAGGAGGTAAAACGTTCAACAAAAAAATTGTTGCGCTACCATCGCCAGCATCAAGCAAAATACCTACCAGGGTTGAGATGGGAATGTTACAATGTAATGCAGGAGGTAAAACGTTCAACAAAAGAAATTGTTGCGCTACCATCACCAGCATCCACCAAAATACCCACCAGGGTTAAAATGGCAACATTGGCCTACAATGATCTTGGGGAGAAAAGCGTAAAATACAAACTGGCAGACACAGAACTGGACATACAGCAAAATATCATTCTGCAAGTATACAATAATTGATTATGTACATGGTGAATTGGCCAAAATTAATTATCAAACTAGACAATGCTGTGGTCTAAAGCTACAGTTTGCCTTGCAACTTGGTATTACGAGCTTTGAAGGTTGCGAGGCGACGATACACTTCATAAGAACAATTAACAAACTGCGGCTCTCACTTTTGATGGTGCAGCACACACCGTCAACATCCCTATATCTTCGTGTTAAAAATTGCCGTGATAGTACGATGAATCCTCACGTTTTTCAACAACTACGCATGGTGATTTTATTCGAGATAGGCCGTGCAACTCAGGCTAAGCATACAATTTGAGATTTTGGCGCCTGCCACACTGTTTCTATTCTATGTTTTACGATTTTCGCATGATCAATATATGGCTGGCCGTAACCGCCACAGCGATGGAGCTGCTACTGGCGTAGCTTACTTTTCACTTGGCGGAGCTAAATTGACCAATCATGTTAGATCTTTTCATTACGCGGAGCCAGTGGATGCATTCTCGTTCCAGAGAGAGAAAACTCTTGCCAAAATTAATGTTCACTATGGGGATATTAAATGAATCGATTGTAAATAAACCACGACCAGTTGTACAGGATCAATACCATTGTTTGATTAGTGTATAGTCAATGTTACCTTGCATGCATGTGTCATGTGTGTGGCGTGTTTGTTTGTTTGTTTGTCTACTGTGTCAGGCCAGGATCACTGACACCCACGGTACTGATACTCTCATACTATCACGGTGATCATATTGTTGAATGTTGTTGACTTAAAAATAATCATGATGCAGTCATGTCTACAGTAGAACTCACCACGACCTTTGAAGGACGTAAACCCTATTAAAAGGTATTAAACCAAGATAACACTCAATGAAAACGGCTCAACTATGTTACATCAGATCTTCTCTGGTTAAATACACACTGCACTTGTGTCTGTTTTACCTGTGCAATGAGCAATGAGCTGGTATTATAGTTTCAGTTGGGTGAACGATTATAAAGCTGACATAAAAGGTAACAATACTGTGGGCTTTTGTTTACGAAATGAGACAATAGTCTGCTTATTGTTAACCAGCGTTCTTGAAAATGAGAAGCTTAATGACTTAACACGGTTTAGAAATAATTTCTTCATATTTTTTTTTACAAAAGTACCAATATTTCCAAACACCTAAATTAGCTAAAAATTTAGGACATGTTACAAAACTATATTTTCTAGAATTTCAGAGAATACTTTAAATATTGGCGGTTATTTTTTACACAGTAGTGGCGTCAACTAGGCAATCGCCTATACTTCTAACATACACTATTTGTAGAGGTCACGCGTCAATGGTGAGCGCACTGAGTATTGTGTATAGGAAAACGGACAGTAACTACAGTATGTGTGGCCTACTACTAGTATATAAAGTAAATCCGAACTGGTTTGCAGTTTGCTGAAGGTCGAATTCATGAGGGACACCGCGCAAGAAGTTATACAAATTAGCTCGGCGATACACTGCAGATCGCAGAACTGTGTGCATAGTTTACCACCACTCTGCCTAGCTATATAGTTATGTACAATACTGTATGAGTTTCTTATGAGTGCATGTCCATCTTAATAATAAGTCAGTTCGTACTTTTCATAAACTACTTTTTGAATCATAACTTTTGTGACGGAGGAGAGCTTGCAACTACGTTACGCTCGTCTGGCAAATTCTTAATGAATAAATTCGCTTCACGTAATGAGTAAGTCGTACTTAATTAGTCAGTTTTACCTCCGAGTAATGAAAAACTCTAACATGATCATGATTGGTCAATTTGGCTCCACGGAGCAAAAAGTCAGCTACTGGCAGTAGCAGCTCCACGTTAATGGCGGTTGGGGCCTACCATATCAGTATCCCATATGATATTTCTATTGCAAGAAAATTTTATTTGTTGTCAGGTTTTATCTTAAATACACTAACTGGAAATTAAATACACTAATTAGTGAGGACCTGTATTTTGCTGTGGATATGTTTAACTGCAATTTGCGGGTAAAAAATTTGAAATCCTGAGTAAAAATTTTGATCATATTCAACTCTTTGAGAAAAAATTTATATAAAAGAATGCATGTAAAATACAGCTGCAATACAATGTACATTATTGACACACTATCACTCTCTTTATCTACGGCAATAATAGAATATCGATTTCAATCGAATTGAATACGATGCTCAGTTTTGAGTTTGTAGTTGACTACTAAGCGACCTAAGCGATCGATTGCTAGCCAATCAGATAGAACTCCTTTTCTTGCGTTCGGTGAAATAAGAGTCGCCCGTCGCTCACCAACGGAGTATTAAATTTATATTTATCGAATAGGAAGTCGACACTGTGCAGCAGCAAACCAACAATTAGCCACGCAGTTAGGAGTATCACTAGACATTAATACCCTCAAAACAGTCTTTCCACACCCAAGTGACCTAACCGTCCAGGTATCATTATTGTATGACGCTTGTCATCAGTTAATAATTTATCAGATTATAAATATGCCAGGCTCTGATCAGGTAAAGTGGCAATATGTGGACTGCTCAAAGGCTGCAAATCGATGAAGGTGCTGTACGGTATAATCTCAAGAAATTGGAAGAATTTGGCACAACGGCAACACAACTGAGGTCAGGGAGACCAAAAAAAACACCGCGTCAAGACAGAAAACTGATTATTGCTAATTTACATAGGGACCCCTGGAAAACTGCCCCTCCTTTACGGCAGGTATGTAACCTGCTGCATGCTTCTGTTTCGTTGGTGAAACAACATTTAAAAGAAAGGGACCTGCATGGAAGGATTGTGCGTAGAAAAACCAAAGCTGACTGCAGATTACAAACGTCGTTGGTTGGAATTAAAGAGAGCCCAAGTTAATTGGACAAAAGCACAGTGGAGCACAGTCTTGCTGTCTGATGAAAGTTGTTTTGTGTTATTTCAGAATGACAAAAGAAAACAATACGTCAGGAGTACTGTTCATGAAGCTTATGAAGAGAAATGTGTCCAGTCCAGTGAGTCCAAAGTTAAGCAAGGTGGCAGTAGCATCATGGTGTAGGGTTGCATGTCGAGGGCTGATTTAGGCCAGTGTGTGAGAGTGGAAGGAAACATCTATCAGCATGTTTACAAGGACATTTTATCAGATGCAATGCTTCCATCAGCTCATAGGACCCAACTTTGTGTTTCAACATGATTATTGTAAGGTTGCGAGGCAATGATACATTTCATATGAGCAATTAATAACTGCGGCTCTCACTTTTGATGGTGCAGCAGCAAACCAACAAACATCCATGCAGTTAGGAGTATCTCTAGACATCAATACCCTCAAAACAGTCTTTCCACACCCAAGTGACCTAACCGTCCAGGTATCATTATTGTATGACGCTTGTCATATACTTAAGTTAATAATTTATCAGATTATAAATATGCCAGGCTCTGATCAGGTAAAGTGGCAATATGTGGACTGCTCAAAGGCTGCAAATCGATGAAGGTGCTGTAGGGTATAATCTCAAGAAATTGGAAGAATTTGGCACAACGGCAACACAACTGAGGTCAGGGAGACCAAAAAAAAACACCGCGTCAAGACAGAGAACTGATTATTGCTAATTTACATACATGTAGGGACCCCTGGAAAACTGCCCCTCCTTTACGGCAGGTATGTAACCTGCTGCATGCTTCTGTTTCGTTGGTGAAACAACATTTAAAAGAAAGGGACCTGCATGGAAGGATTGTGCGTAGAAAAACCAAAGCTGACTGCAGATTACAAACGTCGTTGGTTGGAATTAAAGAGAGCCCAAGTTAATTGGACAAAAGCACAGTGGAGCACAGTCTTGCTGTCTGATGAAAGTTGTTTTGTGTTATTTCAGAATGACAAAAGAAAACAATACGTCAGGAGTACTGTTCATGAAGCGTATGAAGAGAAATGTGTCCAGTCCAGTGAGTCCAAAGTTAAGCAAGGTGGCAGTAGCATCATGGTGTAGGGTTGCATGTCGAGGGCTGATTTAGGCCAGTGTGTGAGAGTGGAAGGAAACATCTATCAGCATGTTTCAAGGACATTTTATCAGATGCAATGCTTCCATCAGCTCATAGGACCCAACTTTGTGTTTCAACATGATTATTGTAAGGTTGCGAGGCAATGATACATTTCATATGAGCAATTAATAACTGCGGCTCTCACTTTTGATGGTGCAGCAGCAAACCAACAAACAGCCATGCAGTTAGGAGTATCTCTAGACATCAATACCCTCAAAACAGTCTTTCCACACCCAAGTGACCTAACCATCCAGGTAGCATTATTGTTTGAGGCTTGTCATATACTAAATATGCCAAGCTCTGGTCAGGTAAAGTGGCAATATGTGAAGCTGCTGCACAACCTGCCACATGAGAACAACTTTGTGGCGGCCAACAAATTGAGTCAAAAGCATGTCTATTTCTCACATCAACTAGGTAGACTTGAGCAAATAGGAAGGAGGATGACAAATGTGATACAGAATATTAAAGACCACAAAGAAAGGAGAACGGTGGCATGTAGACAAAAAATGAGGGTAGATATAGCAGCACAGGTATATATATATATATATATATATGGAGCTGTTGCACAAGCTGCATTAAGGGATCTAAAATGAGCGTTTATTGCGTTTCGACAGTATTTTTTTGTAGGACATGAGAGCACCTCAGACCTATCGAATTGCATTCTGAATACGAAGCATGTCTTTCTGATATCAAACAATTTTCATTTTTGAAAATCACAATATAATACAAATTTTATGACAAATTATAAAATTTGATATTTTTCAAATTTTGATATATAACAGTCCTCGAAGTAAATTATATAAATCTAATGATATATTCTTAAAGTGTATGTAGCAGGGAGGAAAAGCCGATGGTCAATTGAAAATTTTGACCTTTCATATTGAAGATATGGATTTTTTTCCCAAAAAGACCTATTTTTTTTTTTTGGTGTTTTGGGAAAAAAAATCCATATCTTCATCTGAAAGGTCAAAATTTTCAATTGATCGTCGGCTTTTCATCCCACCTACATACACTTTAAGTATAAATCATCAGATTTATAAAGTTTACTTCAAGTACTGTTAAATATCAAAAATATCAATTTTAATGATTTGCCATAAAATGTGTATTAAATTGCGAATTTCAAAAATCAAAATTATTTGATATCAGAATGACATTCTTCGTATTCAGAATGCAATTCGATATGTCTGATGTGCTCTGATGTCCCAAAATAAATACTGTCCAAACGTTCATACCCCAGCCCTTAACCTTGTGGCAGCCAACAGACAAAAGCATGTCTATTTCACTAATCACAAAATGAGGGTAGATATAGCAGTCCAGATATAGAGTAGATATAGAGTCGGTAGCCAACGTGCTACAGTTTGCCCTGCAACTTGGTATTACAAGCTTTGAAGGTTGCGAGGCGACGATACACTTCATACGAACAATTAATAAACTGGCTCTCACTTTTGATGGTGCAGCAGCAAACCAACAAACAGCCATGCAGTTAGGAGTATCTCTAGACATCAATACCCTCAAAACAGTCTTTCCAAACCCAAGTGACCTAACCATCCAGGTAGCATTATTGTTTGAGGCTTGTCATGTACTTAAGTTAATAATTTATCAGATTATAAATATGCCAGGCTCTGGTCAGGTAAATTGGCAATATGCGAGGCTGCTGCACAAACTGCAACATGAAAACAACTTTCAGTCGAAAGCATGTCTTTTTCTTAAATCAAAAAATGAGGGTAGATCTTTATGGCTGTTGGTCTTAATGGTCATTGGAAGGTTCCAATCGCCTACTTCTTGATCAATGGCATATCAGGGGAACAGCAAACTGCACTGGTGAAAGAGGGTCTCCTTCACCTAAATCATGAGGCTGGCATCAATGTTGTAGCTTTTGTGTGCAATGTGGAACCAATCATCGCAAGGCCGTATACCTATTTTTATTTTATTTTTCACCTGTTTATTCTTCATTTACATTATACTGATATATTGATTTAAAATTAATTTTGTATCAATTATAGTTTATTATCCAACTCATATTGAGTGTACTTGCTTAAAATGCAATCTTACAAAGTGTATCGTGTTTTAATTTATTATACTGTATTATTTATTCTTCATTTTCTATTATTGTTGTTGCTATGTAAAATGGAAAAGCATATGTGAATAAACTACTTTGAATTGAATTGAATTGAATTGAATACCTAGGTTGCAACTTATCAGCAGAATATTTTGAAGCCTGATAGTGAAGTAGACGGTAAAGACCATCTTAAATTTGCAACATACATCGAAAACAGAAAGATGGGATTGATCAAGGTGAAGGATCTGGAAGCACAAGCTGAGAGTTATCGTGATGAAATGTTGGAATTGGAATACCAAGTCATGACTGAAGCATTTACACAAACTCCCGATGACAGCAACATTGAATCTATACGATCTCTACATACATGATAAAGTGCAGAAATTAGTAATTTCAGAAATAATTATGTCATTTATGTGTTCTATTCCTTATTCTAAATACAATATACAATTATTGTTCTCAGTAAAATCACAGTCAAAAAGTTTGAAAGTGATGCACGTGCGTGTAGGATTTTTGTAGAAAAATGGGGGTCATTCAGTGTCGGCTCCACGAAAATGGTGGTAAATATCTAATTAACATATTCAAATGTTCATTATAATACTCACAGGACAAAGATGCGAAAGCGATGCAAACTTTGTATAATCTGGAAGAGGAAAACAACCCACTGATAGAAAGGCTCAATGAGACGCTTGTCAGCTTCAAGGTTAGGCGATAATCTTTTCTATCTCAATCATTCGTTGGCAGTGTGGTTTAGGACAGTGTGTGAGAGTGGAAGGAAACATCAATCAGCATGTTTACAAGGACATTTTATCAGATGCAATGCTTCCATCAGCTCATAGGACCCAACTTTGTGTTTCAACATGATTATGGGAAGGTTGCGAGGCAATGATACATTTCATACGAGCAATTAATAAACTGGCTCTCACCTTTGATGGTGCAGTAGCAAACCAACAAACAGCCATGCAGTTAGGAGTGTCACTAGACATCAATACCATCAAAACAGTCTTTCCACACCCAAGTGACCTAACCATTACTGTTTGGCGCTTGTCATATACTGAAGTTAATAATTTATCAGATTATAAATATGCCAAGCTCTAGTCAGGTACAGTGGCAATATATGAAGCTGCTGCACTACCTGCAACATGAGAACAACTTTGTGGCAGCCATTAAATTGAGTCGAAAGTATGTCTATTTCTCACATCAACTAGGTGGACTTGAGCAAATAGGAAGGAGGATGACAAATGTGATACGGAATTTTGAAGACCATGAAGAAAGGGGAACGGTGGCTGTAGACAAAAAATGAGGGTAGATATAGCAGCGCAGGTATATATATGGAGCTGTTGCACAAGCTGCAACAACCTTGTGGCAGCCAACAAATTGAATCAAAAGCATGTCTATTTCTCACATCAAGAAATGAGGGTAGATATATAGCAGTCCAGGTTCTCATTAGTGAGTCGGTAGCCAACGTGCTACAGTTTGCCCTGCAACTTGGTATTACGAGCTTTGAAGGTTGCGAGGCTACGATACACTTCATACGAACAATTAATAAACTACTGTGGCTCTCACTTTTGACAGTGCAGCAGCAAACCAACAAACAGCCATGCAGTTAGGAGTATCTCTAGACATTAATACCCTCAAAACAGTCTTTCCACACCCAAGTGACCTAACTGTCCAGCAGGCCCGTACGCAGGGGGGGTGCGGGGGGTGCGACCGCACCTCCCCAAATTTGCAAAAGTATACAAAAAGTCCCAAAATTTAAGAATTTGCGAGCATAGCGAGCAAAAAATCAGGTTTTTTTACGTTTTTTGGTCAAAAAAGGTCCAAATTTTGGGGAAAAGTCCACTTTTACAAAATCGCCCCCCCCTTTGGAAAAAAGTCCACTTTTTCAAAATCAGCACCCCACAAAAAAAATCCTGCGTACGGGCCTGCTGTCCAGGTAGCATTACTGTTTGATGCTTGTCATATACTAAATATGCCAAGCTCTGGTCAGGTAAAGTGGCAATATGTGAAACTGCTGCACAAACTGCAACAAGAGAACAAACAACTTTGTGGCAGCCAACAAATTAAGTCGAAAGCATGTCTTTTTCTCAAATCAAAAAATGAGTTATTATATTTCTTTTCTAAACGGGCCATTTCGTGCACCTAACCTGGTACATCCCGCCATATCATGTACATAATTATTTTTATTATCATGTTCTCCCTATTATCAGGATTGTTACTATTATTATTTTATTGGTTATATATTACCATGATTTATATTATATCATTATCACTATTATTGCTTCTGCTAATATTATTAATATCATTATTGAATTACATTTGTACATTGTATTATTGATTGGTGATTGGCAAAATAAAATATGAATGAATGAATGAGGGTAGATTGTTATGGCTGTTGGTCTTAATGGTTATTGGAAGGTTCCAATCGGCTACTTCTTGATCAATGGCATATCAGGGGAACAGCAAGCTGCACTGGTGAAAGAGGGTCTCCGTCACCTGAATCATGAGGCTGGCATCAATGTTGTAGCTTTTGTGTGCAATGTGGAACCAATCATCGCAAGGCCGTATACCTATTTTTATTTTATTTTTCACCTGTTTATTCTTCATTTACATTATACTGATATATTGATTTAAAATCAATTTTGTATCAATTATAGTTTATTATCCAACTCATATTGAGTGTACTTGCTTAAAATGCAAGCTTACAAAGTGTATTGTGTTTTAATTTATTATACTGTATTATTTATTCTTCATTTTCTATTATTGTTGTTGCTATGTAAGATGGAAAAGCATATGTGAATAAACTACTTTGAATTGAATTGAATTGAATACCTAGGTTGCAACTTATCAGCAGATCAACTCAAGGGTACATTTCCTCATCCAGTGACAGGGGAACCAATCTCATTCCTATTTGACGTCTGCCATATGATAAAACTTATAAGAAACCCATTCGCCTCATAAGGTACTCTACATTTAATTGCCACCAGATGAACCAGATGGACCCGGGAAGGTGAGAAAAAAATAATACAATTTGTATTCCTCTTTCACCATGTAGCAGCGCAAGTATGGAGCTGTTGCACAAGCTGCAACAACCTTGTGGCAGCCAACAAATTCGAGTCAAAAGCATGTCTATTTCTCAAATCAAAAAATGAGGGTAGATATAGCAGCCCAGATTCTCAGTGAATCGGTAGTTGACGCGCTACAATCAAGTAACGGATGATACAGCCACAGTTGGACTGGGGGGACATATGGGGCATTCAACCACAAGTATAGACAGTAGACAATGGACATATATTTTTATTTGGGGGGAGACAACAACTTACAACAATACCAACATACATATTTGCAGATACAACGTCACAAAGATTTTTTATTTGATATAACAAACAAAACTTGGGACATCCGCCGCAATCATAGGAGATATTGCAGAGGGGGGGGGGGCACACCATACAGCTACAATTGCAGGTGGCAAGATATTCACAATGGGGAGGGGGTCAATATTCAAGAGAAATGCTAACTAGACCACCACCATAATATGTACTTACAGCAATGCAGACAAAACATTCCACAGATCACACTTTCAAACTGACCCTGAATACCAGCACATCATACTGTACATGTAACACTTATGCACAATTCGCTTGTTTTGTTTGGTGGGAATAATGTTGATTGCTAATGCACCAGTGGCCTGCCAGTGGCCTGGAATTTTTAATGAAAGCATCGAGACAGCAGCTATCCATGTCGAAGAACAAGTGCTGGTTTTGGTGCTTGCCATATGCTTAAGTTAATACGGAATTTGTTACAGGCCTATCAGATTCTAAACACGCTGCGCTATGGTCAGGTAAAGTGGCAGTATATGAAACTGCTGCAGATCAAGTACTTAATATATAGTTGATCAAAACAACTTATGCAATAGATCAAAACAACTGATATTTCCGGTCATTGGAGCTCTTGTTTGAGCATTAAAAGAGATCGAAAGCAAGAAGACGAGTAGTGTGATTAATGAATTTAACCCAATTTAATGAGCTCATGAATGCTCAAAACCTAAAGAGCTCACAAACATTAAAGGTATTTGGTTGCAACGCATGCCAAGACATTGGCAATATAGAAATTGCCAACACACCACTTCCAAAAAAGATATGGCTGCGGAATTGAGAGCAACAAATGCCCTCAACGAAGCTTTCAAAAGCCATGGGTAAGAACATATTACATTTTTATTGTGTAGTTTTGCTAAATAAAATGATTTTTGTTCGATCACTACGCATACAAAACAGAGCAAAATAAAATGCAGATAACTCAGGAGACATCAGAGGGACTTTATCTAACAGCCTGTAGATTTACAGGTGTGGCCAAGTTTCTATTGCAGCAAACCAAGTGTTGAATTTCTACTAAGTGAATATTTCAATCACGACCCACAGACACCTGGTAACCAGAGACAGATGCATGGTGGAAATAAGCCCCCACAACAGCCTGAATCAATGAGTTCAAATGTTCTTTATTGACTTCTACGTCTACATTCTGCTTTGGTGCCATTATCAACAATTCTTACATCAATGCTTCTACAAAATCACTTTAGTGTGACTGATATCAACTGACTTGCCTGGCTTATGAGTAAAAAATTGAATTGATAACTCCCCTAAACTCCAATTTTGTGCATAATTATGATTATAAAAAATCAATTTCCCCAAGTTTACTTTTGACAACAGGATTTTTGTGACAAGATAACTAAAAAAATATTCAAGCAAAATGCTTTTTGCACTATCGTTTAGAGGACATCAAAGTCAAGGAAATGTTTGTTTTCATTAAAAACAATATGTATTTATACACCATTATGTGAAATTTTTGCTTGAATAGAGTGGCAGCATTGTTTCAGTTGGCATGAAATGATGAAATGGACCAAATTTTCTTTATTTGCAATCATGATATTAAATTAAATGAGGTTCCTGCACCCCCACGCTCTGCGTTAAGCAAGGACCTCGTCAGTCAATATCGTATTCCTCATTTTTATTGTATTAGACAAAATTATTTGATTTATTAATTGTAAGCCTGTATTCTCATTTAATCATGATAAACAAATTATATTACTGGTCAATTCCAAGCAACCTCGCCCAAATTGTCAAAATTTAAAAATCAAGTCAAGTATGTGATTTTTGTCTCATATTGTAGCTAAAAAGCTATATTTTCTGAAAACGTACTTTTTTAGGAGGAAATGGTGTCCATTGTTAGAAAAACATCCTAATTTGCATAAATTTGCATATTCTTGACTGGTAAAAGCAGCAAAACTAAAAACACAGCAACTGCTCTGTACTGTAAAATTTTGGAAACAAATTATACATGTGAATATAAAGTTTATAAGTAGCTCAAAATATAAACACCAGAAATTTTCAAATTTTATAGCGTGTTTGGCATCGTCAGCATTGTTTGAGTACCAATTTTACGATTAAAAGCATCATTCCGCAACGCAAAAGTATCATTTATTACCACTGCAATTTTAAAATAAGGTTGATTTTCATTCAAACTAGAATGCAAAGCAAATTTATTCATCCCTATCCAATGACCCAAAAATAATTTTCAAAAAGTCTAATTTATGGCGGTAACGACCAATTAAAGTTGCATCATTCATAGCGTTGCGGAATGATGCATAATTCATAATGTGCCCGTTTGAAAAAAAATATTCACAATTTTTGGTTAGAACTTTCTGAAATGCATTGCACAGAATTATCTTTACAGTAATTGATGTTTCAGCATTGCCTGAACCATTGTAAGTGACATAACTCCACAAAACCCCCTGCATCATTCCGCAACGCCATAAGGATTCATGGATTGCAAGGATTTTTTCTTTAAATTTACGATAAAATAAAAACAGTGATGATTATTTCTTGATAGATGGTGATAGTTGTTATGTTACATCCTATGGCTAACACCCAGTGCTAAATTTCACTTCCAAGAATTTTAGACTAGCAAAATGTTGACATAATTTTAGTTTCAAAATGTGACCATGCAACACAAGTTATCTGATTTTAAAAAATCGGTGATAAATATTTTTGGATAAATATTGATATTTGTCAGCTAACATAAGTAGCCAAGTATATAAAACACAATTTACTCAAATTTATTGATCTATTTATTTTATTTTCAAACATGGACTGCTTTTCATTTTCTATGGGATTTTACACACAGCATCATTCCATAGCGCTCCTTACATCATTCATAGCGTGACCTAGTATCGGAAAATTTGGCATAAAGAGCGATGCCCAAATTTTTTTTAATCGATACTGACAATTGTCAGTTTACATCCTAAGCTTTAGATTAAGTGGCAAATTTAATATCTCAGATTACTAAACTCACAGAGTTTGTCAAGAATGTTTTAGTGCAAAAAATACTGGTCCCAAGCGCATCATTCAACGAACTTTGCATATGCAAATTAGGAAATTAGGTGGTTTGGAAAAGTTTCTCCTACCTTAATCATTCACTAACCAAAAATACTTTAACATTATGCTATTCACCTTGTGCTGTTAATACATATTTGGCTGCTGCATCAAAAGAAATTCGTACAAAGGCAGTTTGCATCATTCCGCAACGCTTGGAATTGCCCTACTATATCTTGTATATTACCTCACATCATGAACTGTATTGTTATATAGTACATAGCTTAATGTATTAAACTTGTATTAATTTTTATAAATTATTATTACCCTATGATTTCATCAATATTCTTGCAATTTACTTTTATTACTATTTATTATTATATTTATTGAATTATGTTTATTGTATTATACGATGTTATTGTATATGATGTTGATTGATGAATAAACTTGAACTAGAAATTAAGGAGAAAATGTCTTAATTTCAAATATTTCATGCACGCAGATCAATGGCATAGAGATACAAAAATCAAAAAGACCAAGGTTCATGAAATAAAGATATGTCAAAGGAGAAATCTCTCGAGCCCCAGTATGTGGGAAAACATATCACTGCTACATTTGATCTGCAACAGGTTATATATTTACCAAAATCGAACAGATCGGATATCTTCTACAAAAGGCATCTTGCAAATTACAACTTTACAATGTATGATATTGGAAGCAGAGATAAATTCTATTACTTGTCTCATTGAAGGAACTTCACTGATGGGCTCAAATGAAATACCACTTTGTACATTTCTGGATTAAAAGGATAGAGGAGGTCAAGAGAAGGTAGTACTCTTTGCTGACAAAGAATAAGAATGCCACCAGTCTGATAATCATAAGTATTTAATCCAAAACTTAAAATCGGTCAAAAAAAGTTACAATTCATTATTTTCTTTGAAACTAGCCATGGTCAGAGCAAAGTATTGTAAAGATTTTCATTCATTTCCTGTCAATATACTATACAACATTTATATTGAAATTTGTCCTGGCTTCTTTTGATAAGCAAAGGCAATATTATGCAATAAAATATCATGGCATCATTAGTGATGTACCTCCAAACTGCCAGCAAAAACCATCACATCAATCATCTACAACTGCCACACCATCAGATTCAGTTCAGCGAATTATTTCTCTCAACAGGCTCAAATCAAACATCTGCAAGCACGATAAGCACACGCATATAATTTGGTTGACAAGTGTCACCTTTAACCTTGACATGTTGTTGTTGTTTCGTTGGAAATACAAATATTTACAAAGATGGACAACAAATCGCTACCCCGAGAATTAGAAAGGTGGGGGTTGGTACTAAATACAGCCAATCCCTTTACCGACTGCAAAAAAATAATTGTCAACTTAGACCTGCATCTGATCATTGAAATAAAAGCACTTTGAAGCAAGGTTGGAGGGACAATCCAGAAGAGGTAACTTGATCTTCCATGGTGAGGCTGGAGACATTAACAAGAATTGGGAAACTTCTGAAACCAACATCAGGGGTATTATATCTAGGCTTGATGAATGGCATGTACATAGCAAGAGAAAGAGCCCATAGACTAAAATCCAAAACCCAAACCGCACCAATAATTGTTAAATTAAGCTTCTACCCGCGGATAGAAACATGGTGCTTGGGTCGGCAAACAAGTTAAAGGGCACTGTCATACCTATACAGGAAGATTTTACTACCAGAGTGACGGATATCTGCCATATCCTATTACTAGTACCCTTCTTAAAGGAAGCAAAAACTGCAACGTATTCAAATCCTAAAGTACACAATACATAAAGGTTCCATCACCTTAGAAAAGAACACCAAAGTGTTTGAAACAGCAAATCTGTAGATGCATGAAGATATGATGCAGTCATGCAATAATGCGAAACACGCAACTCTCACAAACGCTATTAGGAAAGCCCAACCAAATCCAGTGTAAAGACGTTTAATACTTGCTTTGTTAAGATGTTTAAATACTTGCTTTTTTTACGACTGTGCAATTATTAACACTACACTATGATACTTTTCTCTGATGCGTGTTATTGCAATCATCACACTCCATTTACAGAAAATATTGGCGGGATAAAACAATGGCACAACATCATAGGTGTGTATTAACTTCGCTATGTGCCCGGCAAACTTAGAATCTAAGTATGTTGTAGTTTTGTCAAATATGCGCGATAATACAATACTACTGTGAATTTCTTGGAAGAAAAAAATGCAATTTCAACTTCAGAAAACTTTTTATGACCTGTCAGGTTCTTAATTAACTTTAACCTAAATATGCATAGTTATACATTTGATAATCATGATTCTAATCATCCCAGTAACTGCTAAATTATAAATAAAGTGTGATTTTCATTCCGAATCAAAATGAATTCTTATTAAATTCTATTTTTGAAATTAATGCTTTGAAATGCCTTAAATTTACATAAATCTCCACTATTTATTAATTTTATGCAGTGTCATAAATATTCAATGCTACCCTGGATATGATGTCCAATATCAGATATGGTGTGTGTCAGTATAAGTACAATTTGGATTTGAACTTAACAATTGCTTTGGCAACTTTTGATAAAAAAATACAAATCCATTTTTGTGGTCTGTATGTACATTGTACATAATGGCAGAAAATTAAGCACAAGTTGAAATGCATGTAGCACCATACAAAAATATACTCCAAGGCAACACTATTTCTGTATCACGTCCATGAGGTCCAATTCCGACAAGGTTTGTTGTTATTGTCATTCTTTCATAAATTCATTGTTTTACAGCTTAATACCAGATTGATACCAGAAGTTGCGAGTAACAAATCACTGGTGATTATAATAAATGCTGGTAGCAATTACGCCAACTAGCAACTGTGATTTTTGTGGCACCTGTGTTGGTAAGTCCAACTGTTAGCAATTTGACACTGGGCATGCCAAGAGACCTCTAGTTGATATTATCTGCAAGTCACTTTTCAATAGAGTACCAGATGTAGAAACAAAATATATCACAAAAAATGCTACACTCATAGCGACCTCTTAACAGTCAGAAATTCAACTGAATCAACACAATGTCACATTTGAATGTGCACATAATTCCACAACGTTCCCATGGCTATGTTGTCATGGTCGAGTGTTGAGAATGTTGGTGTTTGTCACGCTGTACTCATTCAATTGCCTTTCAGAGCACACTATGTCAAGATTAGTATGTGTTAGTAGCAAAACAAATAACACAGGATACCGCATAACCCAAACCATGGCGATTCTTCTTTTGTCTTCCTTTCTTCCCATCTTCCTTTCACCCAGTCTTCCTCGACTACTTCTCCTTGCCTTCATCAGTGATGGCACTTGGCAGGTAAGCCTTGCACTGTTTTCCAATAAGTCTGCAGACAACGTTTTACATTACATCAACTTATTACAATAATCGCCCAAGTCATATTTACTAGTTTTTAGCGAAATGGAACAAAAACTATATGCCTAAATAATTTTTGCCATTTTTTTAAACTTATGCAATTATTCTTTTGATTTGGCCACTTAAAGTGGTTGTGTGAATTAAGCATTGTTAACGCAGGTCTCTCATGATACAGAGCTCATTTAACCCCATGAGAACTACCTGCCAATTGGCCAAAAAGAAGTTTTCATTATCAATTGGACCAATCGGCAACATTGTTAGAATAATTTCACCACACAAAAAACTGGGGTGAATTATTTGCAAAGCTCCATTCTGATTGGTCATTAAAGTGAAGATATCATGTAATTGACCAATCAGAGGTAATGTTAGATCGGCAGGTAGTGCTCAGGGGGTTAAGCAAAAATCTCAAACTGGTAACAATATGATTTAGGCAAATTATTTAAATAAGGTAACGATTTGCAAAGCAGAAATCATTCATAACTTTATACCCACAAATCACACACATGCAGCTGTGTCATCAGAAGCCCAAATTCCACTCGAGTTTCTGTGGCACTGTTTGTTCTCTATAGCATTCAATCACATCGCCTATTTGGTACTCCAAAACCTTCTTGAAGCGCACTCCACACTCCATGTCTTTCTTCACAGAGCGCACATCGTCCTTCTTGTGTTTGAGGGATGCTAATGAACCTGGGGGTACAAGAAAACCAAACGTCATTAGCAATAGTCTTATTCCATTTAAAATAGACACTACCCCTGTGGAAGATATAGCTAAAATCTTCCACAGAGGGAGTAAGAACTTCGAATAGACAATTGGGTAGCTTCCATTTGAAATACTCACTCCAGTTGTAGAAGATAACGGTAAAGCCATAATACACGGTGGGAGTATGAGTTTCAAAATGATTAACCCTGACCAATTACATTTGAAAAACATCCTCCCCTTAAGGAACATATTTAAAAAAAAATTCCACATGGGTAGTGTGGATTTCAACTGGAATAGCCCAATTAGTTACAGCTTAAATATTAGCAGGTAAATATTCATCAATTTGCCTTCAGTTTCTATTGGAAAGTTTTTAAAATTTCTTGGTCATATATTACTTGCTTGTATCACATCAATTTTCTATTGGCAGGCATCCTTTGCTTGATCACATCACACACAATGTATTGCGACTTTCCTACCCCTGATACGTACCTTCAAAGAGCGTCTCCTTGTTTCTGATGAGTCTGTACATCCCACTGAGAGATAGTTCACCCTTGGTGACCTTGCAACCTGCCACCATCAATTTCCTGGAACCCACTGTGATCTCAAATGACATCAGTATTGATGCCTCACCTGCGCAAAGATCAAAAACAACATGGTAACATCAATTGCTAAGCTACAAAAGAGATAATTGGTAGAACCTTTGCACAGGATTTTCTTCTTTTTCAGTATTTATAATAATCAAAAAATAAATTTTACACAAAGGTTTTCATATTTGGAAATTGATTTAAATACACAATGTTTCATCTAATGTAATCTGATGCAATCATGTCAAGTGAAATATAAAAAAATGGGAAATAAAAACAAATAACAAATGAAAATTGCCATTATAAAAATTCTAAACTTGTGGTTGGGATGTAAGGATTCCATATCCATTTAACAGAAAACTTCTAAATTTCAACTTCCTCCCTTTTCTCTGCATGAAATGCAGAAATGAGTAAATACCATCCACAAACGATGGGGTAATCTAAATCCAATAAAAAGCTTTTGAAAATCAAAATATTTAACATTTTGGACAACTTAAAGAAGTTTATCTTCTAGCATATATTTCTGTTTCCCTTCACCTGCTTACCAACTATGACTTGTTCTTTGATCGGTGGTAATCTGGAGCTACAATTTTCCCTGATTTCATCCATCAATCTATAGATGATGTTATGCATCATTAATGGCACACTGGAATCCTGGGCAAGCTTTAGGGCGTCTAATGATGCCGTCACATTGAAACCAACTACAGCACCTGAATAAACATATTATATGGTTAGTAACATGTATTGGGCTGTTGCAGTTGAAATCCATAACCCCTATGGGAGACATGTACTTAATCTCCCACTCAGGGGGGTACAAATTTCAAATTGAGTAACCCAGTCAGGTAATTAAGATCATATCTTCCATGGGGGTGTGTGGATTTGAACAAATGTCTTGATGTCTTCATCTTGTTCACTTTTCCTGGCAATGCTTTGACTTGTCATGGCCGGATTCGAGCTGTATATAAGCAATTGCAAGTATTGCAAGATTTAGACCCAGTCCACACTAGTATTTTTCGCCATTATGTCATAATTTCCAAATTATGACAAGATTATAATAAATTGACAATGACATCATTCACACAGCCAGCACCTTGTCATGGTGTTAATTGTAATCACTTCTGGTTATATACACACCACAACAATTTCAAAGTCCATTGAGCAACACTACAAAATGTGTACATACAGGTAATTTTCATCTGCAATTACGATTATGCTACAAACCAGCCCAATGATGGAAATCTTATCACTCACAAACGATGACACAATTTTAGTATGCCGACAACATTGAGCGAACACACGATGCTGATTTCATAATATACTGCGCCAATAAAGTATCCTTACACTTGGAAAAATAATCACAATTTCAAAACTGAACAATATTGGGGTAAATTTGTTTTTTTAATAGATGCACTATCTAATCCTGCACATTATGACACCAGATTGAATCCAATGTGACCTCAAGAAGTAAAGTTACAAGCAATTGAATAGACAAAGGTCCAGTTTTAAAAGTGACAAACTGGCCTATACAAGGCGCAAAAAGATTCCAACAAGTGAAACAAAGAGCCAACCACAGTTTCTTCAATGAAGCATTATAATTTAAAGCAGTTTTTATTTCAGTTTTTACTTTTCTTTACTTTTCATAACTTTCATTTTATTTGTTAGTTCTTTTGTTTCACTATTCTTTTGTTCCTTTTGTTTTAAATTAAAGCCAAACGCATAAATTAGCCATTCACCACTCTCAAACCAGATGTCTAGTCTGTGAAGTTTGAATAGGCCAGTTTGTCACTTTTAAAACTGGACCTTCGTCTAATCAAATGCTTGTAACTTTGCTTCTTGAAGTCACATTGGATTCAATGCGGTGTCATATTGTGCAGGATTAGATAGTGCATCTATTAAAAAAACATATTTACCCCAATATTGTTCAGTTTGGAAATTGTGATTATTTTTCCATTCAAGTGTAAGGATACTTTATTGGCGCAGTATACAATAATGTAACACAATCGTAATGGACGGGAAAAAAACACATTCGTGTGGACAGTGTTAGTTAATATTTCTTTACCTGAGAATGTTTGAGCTACTTCTACATCTTTTGCGCTGATACCGCCAACACCATAGTGAATGATATTAAGCTTGCATTGATCATGGGCATCGTATGAAGCTAATGCATCCAATATGGCCTCCACTGACCCATCTACATCACCTGAAAAGTAAAAGTTAAATCAGTATGTCAATTCTTCAGTACAACTAATTTTATAACAATAAATCCTACATTAAAGCCAATTGTAACATTTGCTAAAGAGGACACCCTCAATATTCTGTTTTTTACACTGATTGTAAGTAACTTTATTAAACTAACATACCCTGCAAAAATCAAGACTTCAGATGCTGTAGTTTTGTCAAAATCCGAGATTTTAAATAAAGCACAGGAACCGGTGTTTAATTATTAGAATGAGAATTTTAGTCGATCATGGATGTTCATCATCAGTACATACAAGTGGGACGGTCATACACACATCAAAAGATCTATTTTTTATGGAAATGTTAGAATATGGCTCTAATTTTAGGATTATCCACAATCTCCTAGGTTGAAAGCATAAATTTACTGAAACATGTATTTCAGAAATCTGAAGCCTATTTTCTATAATCTATTGGGCTTCTTTGAGGCAGTGATATCAGTGCAAACTCCTCCAATGGGTGCAGTATAAAATTGTGTGTGTTGACTCAAAAAAACAGCCAGCATGTTTAAGCCCGATCCTGACTCCACTTCGCAGCGCGATGTGATGCTGCAATGCTTTTCAAAGATCGCAGCATCGCGCGAAATTAAAATGTACATTTTAATTTCATCGCGCGATGTTGCGATGTTTGAAAAGCATGTGGGGTCTGCATCTCCTTTTAAGGTCATTCTACCGACCTTGATTTTCCAGCAGCCAATCAAAAGCGTGCACGGCTGCGATATCGCAGCGCGATGCAAAAAAGTTGAACATTTTTCAACTCCATCGCGGACCGAAATTTCCACCGCGCGATGAGAATTTTCACCGCTGAGCTCGTAAAAACCTGACTCAGATTACAGTTTTTATATAGCATCGCATCGCGCTGCGATGTGGAGTCAGGACCGGGCTTTACATGTGCAATCGAAGGTGGTGCACTTATACACGCACAAAGTAACTGTGACAAAACTGACAAGTCACGTCTCGAGAAAGCCACATGAACTATACACATCTCAAATGAGATATTCCAGTTGGAATCCATACACCCTCTATGGAAGACATGACTTTTATCTTCCACACAGGGAGCATGGATTTCATATTGAGTTACCTGAATGGTTGACTCCATTTGAAATCTAGTACACCCCCCTGTGCGGGAGATTAATAAGATCATATCTTTCATAGGGGTGTATGCGGTTTTCAACTAGAATGTCCCTATCTAATTAACCTTTGATAACTATATTCAACTCTGGATCCTCATTAGGTACAATTTCCTTTTCTTTGTTTATTCCTTGGGCTATCCTAATCCGCCTCATCTGCCTCATATGCTCCCTTCTCTCTTCATATGAGCTATAATGCTTGCGCTCTTTAGTCGCCTCTTCTTCCGCAAGTTTGATAGCTATTTCCTCTTCTCTGATCTGATTCTCTTGGTCCTGTCTCCATCTGATAACCTCTCTGGCTCGACTCTGTTAGTGTAGAAAATTGACACGATCACAAAAAACTAGTAAGTGATACTTCATAGGAAAGGAATAGTTAACCAACCCACTGTGTTGTAATTGAACTAGACAACATTTTAACAAATCCCAGTTGGCACACAACCCGACTGAAAGAAAAAAGCAAGTGAATATGACAGCGTGGGACTGGAACCCACAACGCTCCGTTTACTATCCATTAAACCAACACCTCCCATTGTGGCGAGCAAGCATTACTCATTGTGTTTAATTGTCCTTGTGTAGGATGCTTAGCCTCATTACCTACTTAGCTGATACTTCATACTTAGGTGAAACACTTTTAGCATAACTATCAGCACATCTAATGTTTGACACCATTTCATATAATAAAAAAAAATAGGTATTTATATAGCGCTTCAGAAAACAATAGCAAAGCAAATGGTTTATTCTGTTGCTTTACACATGTCACACCATTTGGAAGCCAACAATAATGGCACCAGTATGACTACCACCTAACAGCCCCCCATTTCACACCAGGACTTGAGTGGGACAAACAAGGCAAACTGTCTTGCCCAAGGACACAACACATTGGCCCTGACGGGATTTGAACTCCCAACCTCGCAGTCATAAGTTGAACTGATAGTCCAATGATACCCATCAGAAAATGTCTAGATTTTGAGAAGAAAATGTCAAACAATCACATGGGGCCAAGAAGGGGTAGTAAGGGAACAGGCATTAGGAAACACAAGCATAGAAAGATGAGCTACAACAGGCAGTTTCCTCACCTTCTGGTATCAATATCATTACTACTGCTGTACTTACATCACTGGGCTATTCCATTTAAAGTCCACACTACCCCTGTGGAAGATTTAGCTAAAGTCTTCAGTATGAGTTTCAAATAGAATGGACAGTTGGGTTAACTTCAATTTGAAATACTCATTCCAGCTGTGGAATATACAGAGGGAGAACCCTGGCCAATTACATTTGAAAATCATACTCCCGCCTTGGAAGATATTTCTAAAATCTTCCACAGGGGCAGTGCAGAAATTAAATGGAATAGCCCAATCATGCTACTTACATCTGTTTCCACTTGTAATACAACATCTCCTGCAGAAGGTACATCTCTCCAACCGCTTACTTCCACAGGTGTTCCAGGGGGCACTTCCTTGATGGGCCGATCATTCTCATTGAACATGGCTCGCACTTTACACAGGCATTTTCCAGCTACAAGAATAGCACCTTTCTTAAGGGTGCCTCTCTGAACAACCAATGTTGCAATAGCCCTAAAGTTAGAAAGAAGAAAGACAGGGACAAAGTTTATAAATGTTTAAATCATATACAAAGTTAAGAAATGGCAGGGGATCACATTGCCACTCAAAAAATAATTATAAATAACAAAAATGGGACGAATAAAATGAAAATCAAGGTTAAATCACAAAATTTTCTTCAAACTGTTTCACTCAACTGAGCCAAATGTATCCCTGACTGTGTTTACCATAACCAAGGTAGATATTGACTGCTTAGAGTCCCAAAAGGCCTAGTGCACAAATGGTAAACCAATTTTGTTTAATAAACATAGCAGTTAACCCTTTTGTTAGGCATGACCACATTATTTACTATAGAGGGCTCCTTCCAACTCAAAATTGAGGCCACATTCAATGACTGAACTGTGACTGTGTAATCCCCATAGTATGTACACCAAGTAACCTATGCAGTTGATTATTTTGTGCAGTCAATATGCACTACTTAAATTAGCAATGGAGTTTTAAAATGGAATTCAACAACTCTTCCTATACTTGTACAGGAGCCACACAATTAATTGTTAATCGGTGATGAATCCAAACTTTTTCAGTAGCGTGACGCAAATGCAACGTAAGCGTGAGTATGTGTTACGCTTGAGCACTTAAAAATTCATCATGCCTGGAACTTGGTTTACATGTTGAATTCAGTTGGAGATAGCAGCTTTAACATTGCCGTTTTTTTCTGTAGTTGTATTGTGCTGATATCAACAGAGAAGTCACCGATCATCTTGTAAGGTTGAGTAGCAATAACTAACTGACGTTGTTAGACGATGTTTAGCTTGTTTTCATTATTGAAAGGGATTCATCACCGATTAACAACTCGCGTCTGGCGCGTCTGCAAAGTAAACCACTGTGATGAACAATGGTAAAACATGATTGAATCCCTCAATCTTACCCACAGATCCACATAAGTGCTAAACCTCTTCAGCAAACAAGGCGGTTCTCGAACCACGAGTCTCGCCTGCTTTTGCGACCACCTGCTTTTTCAATTACTTTTGGTAGAGGTAAATGAATTTGGCGGTTATCGGCTGGGCACGATTATCTGGCTGATGGTGACTTGACCCACCAAGTGTCATGCCCATGCAACAGTTTTTACTAATTTGACCTCAGATGACCCCTGGTGACCTCAAAATGACCTTCCAAAAATTAGGCTTAAAATGTTGACTGTACCCACCAAGTTTCATGCTCATACGACTGTTTTTACTAATTTGACCTCAAATGACCCCTGGTGACCTCAAAATGACCTTCCAAAAATTTGGCTTAAAATGTTGACTGTACCCACCAAGTTTCATGCCCATACGATTGTTTTACTACTTTGACCCCAAATGACCCCTGGTGACCTCGAAATGACCTTCCAAAAATTTGGCTTTAAATGTTGACTGTACCCACCAAGTTTCATGCCCATCCAACTGTTTTTACTAATTTGCCCTCAGATGACCCCTGGTGACCTTGAAATGACCTTCCAAAAATGTGGCTTTAAATGTTGACTGTACCCACCAATTTTCATGCCCATCCAACACTTTTTACTAATTTGACCTCAGATGACCCCTGGTGACCTCGAAATGACCTTCCAAAAATTTGGCTTTAAATGTTGACTGTACCCACCAAGTTTCATGCCCATACGAC
The DNA here is from genome assembly GCF_039555335.1 of Amphiura filiformis. Classification (NCBI taxonomy): domain Eukaryota; kingdom Metazoa; phylum Echinodermata; class Ophiuroidea; order Amphilepidida; family Amphiuridae; genus Amphiura; species Amphiura filiformis. The sequence continues at coordinate 71,277,494 of NC_092632.1, read as the reverse complement.
AGTTTTTACTCATTTGACCTCAGATGACCTCTGGTGACCTTGAAATGACCTTCCAAAAATTTGGCTTTAAATGTTGAATGGACCCACCAAGTGTCATGGACATATGACAGTTTTACTAATTTGACCTCAGATGACCCCTAGATGACCTCAGTGACCTTGACCCACTAACCAATACAAACCGGTTCTGTCTCGGGTCAAGATGCACCCACCCACCAAGTTTGAGGAACGTGCGACTCATAGTCTCCGAGAAAATAGGCGGAAAGCAAACTTTAACCAAAACTTTAACCAAATTTGTCACATACACACCCCCACCCCTACACACACACATCTGCACGGAAAAGTGATTATATAGTCGCCTGCCTTATCAGGCGAGACAAAAAATTTAACTGTGTCCATACAAGCATAACTTACCCTTTGCCCTTGTCCACTTTAGATTCAATGACAACAGCCTCTGCTGCTCCTGTTGAATCTCCTCTGATTTCTTGCACTTCTGCTAAGGTGATAATGGCTTCCATAAGAGCATCTACATTTGTACCCTACAGTAGCAGAGGAATCCAATTAGAGCAAGTTAGTCTGTGGTAATTAAGCATGCTGATGAGGGAGTTTAAATTAAAGCCTCGTTAAAATTTAGCTACCTTTCAGCTTCTATAAAAAGTTTTCTTGATTGAAACTGTCACTACAATAATTGACAATTATTGCTATTTCTTTAGGCTGATAAGCCAATGAAAATGTATGGAAATAAAACCATATTTATTATTTATCAAAGAATGCTCTAGACGGTTAGACCTACACTAACAACAATTCTTGGTTTCTATTGATCCGAACAATTGAATGTGTTTTATCCTTAAATTGGTTGAAAGTTCTCCTGCATGAACACATACATTGATATAAGCTATATATATATATATATAATCTAAGTCATAACTTGACTTACCTTTAACGCTGAAATTTCTACAGCCTGTACATCACCGCCTGACGATTCCAACTGAATCCCATGGGATAACAGATCCATTTTGGTAAGCTCCTGATAAACGATCAAAGAAAATATATATATTGGCATGCAGTCACACTCAGTTCATGATACAGTGAATCGACTCTGCTGTATTGAGGTATCGGTCCTACAGTGTCTCAAACTAGTTAATGTATACATTGTATCTATAATTGTCATTCCCCTACATTTAAGTTCAAATTAAAAACAGGAAAAATGTGACACAGCATCCAATGCGGGAATAACACCAAAGGTATAAACGAAGTTAAAAACCCTTACATTTCGAAAAAGACAAAACTTTTCTTTTTCAAGGAATAAAAATCAAGACCAGCTCTCAGTATACAGCTACATTGTAGTAGAGATCAGCTCTACTCATAGAATGAAGAGATAAGAAGTCACTGCTTTGACTGAAACATTGATCAAGCAGCAGAGAATAAAGAAATCTAAATAACAATGGAAACTTGAGTGGGCCAGAATAGGTGTGAAAAACCATTATAGCAAGCAAAGTATGGAGAGCCAAAAAAAAAAAAAAAAATGGGAAAGGGCACAAAAAGCATATAGTTGGCCAAGCATGTCACAAAGAGGGGAAATAGGAAATAAACAAAAAAATCTGAATGAAAAGGAGGACTACTTTCCCTCAGGATGTCATCAATCTGTTGGTTTGTTCCCTTAACCCTAACTCGGCAAAATCTAACAAAGAAAAGCACTGCGCATGCATGCATTGCATGTGTCGAGCATGATGCAATCAGCCTAAGTCATAATATACCCAGGGAATCGCTGGCCATGCCAGCCAAACCCCCAAAGCTACAAGTCGGTGATCTTAAGGTTTGAATCACGGGAGTGCCAAGTAAAAAATTTGTTCATCTTCTCTTCATTCCTGCTTTCCTTACTGATAGCCAAAAACCACATTTAGCGATAGGGTTAGGATTGTGAATACCACGCAACAAAGGTGCAAGGAAAGTGTCATTAAACTAAATATGGACAAAATTCATTTATTTCATAGTCAACTTACAGGATCTGCATTAGGCCTATCACATTTGTTGATTGCGACTATAATTGGAACTGAAATGACAAAAGGAAGGTATAATTGGAAACCTGTCAACATACATGTTAAAAACATTAGATCACATCTGGTGAAGCAAATAACAGGACAGATCAAACGTCAGTATACATAATACAATTTGAGCTAACAAGCAATAGTACCAAATATGAATTTTCTGCAATTTAGATCAACACTTCATCACTGGGCGGGAAAAACCTTATATGTACTTTTGGCCCTTGAACATGGATATAGCCTTGTAGGTGTAGACTTTATATTGAAGAGGTTGCTTCATCCATGTTCAAGGGCCAAAATTACATGCAGGAAACATATCATATTTACCCTTGGCCCTTGAACATGGATAAAGGCTTGTAGGTGTAGACTTTACATTGAATGGTTTGCTCAATCCATGTTTAAGGGCAAAAAGTACATATGAGGTTTTTCCCGCCCAGTGACGACTTGTTGCCATGGTGCTTTAGCACTTCAAATTTCCTTGTGTGAAGATACCTCTCCTTTGACATTGGCATCCTAAGCCTCAAAGTACAAAAAGGGTGCTGTTGTCAATCTACATTAGGCTTATTTAGGCACATAAATTCTATCAATTGTAGGCAAATAAATCTATCAATTGTTCTTCTACGAATCACTAAAATCTACATCAGTGGTATTTTGGGCAAATCGGAATGTTTCATTTGCTCCAGTAGAGCCAGGGTTGCCAAACCCGCGATTTGGTAGCCCAATTAGGCGACTTTTGAAGATTTTCCACGTGATTTTTGACAATTTCCTGTCCCATAGAAACCAATGGTTAAGAAAAAAATTGGGCGACTTTTCAACATTGGCTCCCGCGACTGAATAGTTTCCTGCCCCATAGAAACCAATGGTAAAGAAAAAAATTGGGCGACTTTTTGATTATTTGACCCGCGATTTGGCCTGAAATCTTTTGGCAACCCTGAGTAGAGCATCATCAGCAGGCATATAACTAACATCAAAATTTCTGATCACGGGGAATGAGTTGGATGTCACTAATATTGTTTTTGAAATATTGGCAAAAACAAGTGTTCATATATCTTTTGATTTATATTCTTTTCAGCCACTGATAAATTGATCATAATTCAGTAACCGATTTTGATGGGATTTACATCAAAATGTAGCATTCGTAAAGTACCAGAAAGTGATGTACAAAACTTCTTATTGAAAATGGCTGACATTTGACTAATTCCCCTTGATCATATCACAAATGTATGACATTGGCATCCCCTACATTGTGTCTATCTGCAAGTAGGAGAGCCATGATATGAACCTACCTTTGGCATTTTGTGCAAACCTAATAGACTCTCTAGTTTGTTCCATCACAGAATCATCAGCAGCCACAACTAGCACCACAATATCTGTGACATTGGCACCTCTTTCCCTCATCGTAGAGAAGGCAGCATGACCTGGTGTATCGAGGAATGTGATCTGATGCTGGGATTCTAATTCAACTGAGAGGGGAAAATGGAGTACAGAATACGGAATTGACCTTTTTGGTAAATCCCACAAGCCTTTGCGAGTACACCTGAGAACTTGTCATTTTATGCCACACCGACTTGCAATGCGCAGTGCGCAGTAACAATAAACGATGTGCACATCGGCCCAGATCGATGCGACGTCAAATGACGACATCTCAGATGTACTCGCAAAGGCTTAGGGGATTTATCGAAAAGGTCAATTTTTGTGGGTTAAATTCCCAACTTCACAGCCATGTCTGTGTTATTTTGCCTAAAGTAGCATGGTAGTGTATGGTTTTTTTAAATCACTGTTCTGTGATATTCTGTATTTAAAACTCTTTTGGTTGGATGGAAATTGTTCTTTAGCAAACACAAGCAACTTGCTGTGAAATGGATACAATAAAAATTCCTTTAAAAAAGGAAAGGCGCCCAATGTGAGCTTGGACGTGATATGGTGAATTCCATGGTGTTTATAGATTTGGTATTATAATTATAATTTTTTTCAAGGGAAGAGTAGAAGAGAATCAAATGCAAGAGAAATGTGTTTGATCGGGGAAGGTGTATGACAGGACCGTTTTGGACGAAATAAATTGAATTGGAATGAAGCTTTCGTGTCAATTTGCGATTATGTGGGGTGGGGAGTTCTATACAGTGTGTCAGAAGTCTGTTCCTCCCTCATAAGAAAACCATTTTAACATGCTTTAAATAAATTTACACAATTAATTTGATATTAATTTGTTACTGGTTATTGTTTTAGATTAATTAAAATGACACTTAGCAATTTGTTTGAAGTTTTTGTCTCTTTATGGTCGATATCCTCCGAAGGTATGCAAAACCTCGGTTATTGTTGTTTTTCTATTGAAATCCGAGGTTTGCAGACCTTTGAATCTGTCAATACATACAAAATTATGGACCTTGTATGTGCTACTTTGGGCCAAAAATCTGATATTTAATTTCTTCAAAATCCATTTACTTTCTCTAGTTCACACAAAATTTTTACTTCTTTCTCTGAAACAGTTTAAAAGTATTTAATATCAACGCTTGTCACAAACTTTGGTTCTCCTTGTATGCTACAAGTACACTTCCGAGATACGCTGCTGCCCAGTTACGTTATGGCTACTCTAGAGTACCTGTGCAGTACCAATCCAATATCAATGTCTACTGTACATGTATGTGTGATTCAGATGTGTGTACTCTAGAGTACACACACAGGTACATGTACTAGAGTATGAATGAAGTAGCTGTGCGTCAGTGTACTGGGGGCGGCAACAATAGGAATAGGAATTTGGTTATGTATCTTTAAACAGCATTGTTTAGTGCTTTCTGATATGTGTTAATGGTTAGGGTTAAGGTAAGACGTCAAAATCGCATACATTATATTTGTGAATGCTGAATTGCTGATAGTACCTACCTAAAAAGGCTCCAATGTGTTGAGTAATACCTCCAGCCTCTCCGGCAGCGACAGAAGTCTTGCGTAGTGTATCTAATAGAGTTGTTTTGCCATGGTCAACATGACCCATTATGGTCACTACTGGTGGACGAGTTGTCAGTACTGTTGGATCAGGAGGAGGTCTAAAAGCCAAAATATATTCAGTAGCTGCAACATTATTATGTTTTAATCGAGCACACAAGAGATTTGTTGAAGAAATGCATTTTCAACTTTTAGATTTCTTATTGAATTAGTCAGCTATGCATATTCATAACCAATTTCAAAGCCACTTTACTTAGTTCTGAGAGATTGACGAAACATTGCATTCTATATCAAAGTAAGAATTCCAGAGGTTTTTTTCACAAGGGATATTGCCAAGGAGCACAATCCAGTCAAAGCTGTTTCAGTGCTAATAAAAAGATTCCAACATCCAAAACTGATATTATTATTCTCTTAAAAACATCAACCTAACTTTTAATCCACTTCTGGGGTTTATTTCAGATGGGGAGGGAGGCGGTCAAGCTTAGGACGAAACTATATCTCGTGTCGCTTAGGGCTTGGTAGTGACATCAAAATGTGTTTCTGTATGTCATAGAGCATTACGATTTACCACCTTTACACAGGAGCGTATTATGGCCATGCAACCTAAAACATGCTGTGACTGTGACGTCATTGCCAAACTTAAAGCAACATAGGTAGGTTCATATGTGACATGATCAAGGGGAACAAGTCAGATGCTGCTACTATTGTTTTTGAGATATTGGCACAAACAGTGTTCAAATTCTTTTGTTTTAGAACGTTTTCACTTTCAGCCAGTGATAAATTGCTCATATTAAACTCTGTAACCAAATGTCCGATTTTGATGGGGGTTTGTATCAAAATGTAGCATTCAGTAAACTGCCGAAAATTATGTAAAAACTTCAAATTGAAAATTGCCGGCATGCGACTCGATTCATTCCCCTTGATAATGTCACATATGGGGTAACCAATCTTTAGGTTTCTACTCTATATAAGTTAGTTACCTTCTGACTGCATCCAAGTTGACAACTTCCTTTACTTTATTCTCCTTAGGAGTATGTGTAATATGATAAGACATGCCCATAACTTGCAGAATTGACTTGATTTCATCAGCACTAAGAACTGTAAGGATAGAAGAATACATGTAATTGTAAAGCCCAATATTTTCACTGGAGGAAACTTGGGCAATTGGGAAAGGTCTGCATATTTTCAGTATGCTGCTTTTGAGTACCTAAAATTATTTTTGTGCATGAAAATGTTGTCTTTTCCAGTCTTTCATAAACACAAACATTTTGTGCTTCACCGTAATACATTTTGATGATTTATCACCGACCTCTATAGTTTCGGCAATTAAATAGTCGTTGGTTTGCCATTTTATAATCTGGAAAGGGGTGTATAGAAGATATTTACAGTGTTCAGGCTACTTTGGCTGTTAAGTTTGGGTTTGATATGTCCTTTACTTGACATACCGTAATGATCTTTCTTTGACTGTCCCCTTAAATTTAATGTTTCATCTGATATTGACACAAAAACTGAAGATCCATTCAACTGCAATTTTACAAGTATTTCAAATACTTACCATGATTATAGAACTTTGCTTTGATAAAGCGATTTCTGTGTAAAAAATCTACAAAGTCATCTGCAAGGGGAAAAACAAAATACATTTCACAAATTTTAAGTACAAATAAACACTTATTTGGCTGACATGTAAATATCCATAATCTAGCTTGTTGCTGAAAATTCCAAGAGGATGCTGACCCCACAAATGTAGTCTCGGTCATACTTGACAGGAATACAAACAAAAAACTATTTTGATTGTTGACCCTTAACTACACCTACCGACATACTTATATTTTTAGAATTTCAAGGAAAACATTTTTCTCAAACACAAAATAAGAATATTTGAAAACGCAATTTTTCAAAACTCAAAGTGTAATTTATTTTAATATGAGACACAATCTGATCGAGTTAGAGCTGTCGGATTGAGTTATACCATGGCTCCAACTTGCTCAGCACCATAGCTTACCAATACTTGGTTGCAAGTATATATATGTCCATTTTCTTTTGATTTTAATTGGGGTTTTTTTCTTCATTATTTTTGCCTTTCTCCATTTCATTATTACCCAATGACACAACAGCAAATAAGAGCACACAAAATGTGGAACCTTCTTACCTTTGTTACCATCCATAGCTTCAGCTAGCTGTTTCACAGTCATCAAGGGTAAAATTTCAACAACCTTTTTCTTGGCATCAGTCTTTTTCTCCTTTTTTCTGGGTATCCTTTTATGTTGAGTAGATTTCTTGCCGTGGTCCTTATGAAAATTTGATTTTACACTATACGTTCTGGAATGGCAGTCCCAAACAACAGTACATGGTTCAAGTTGGATTATTGCACTACTACAAGATTTCCATTGGCAAGTTTGCGATCTCGTTCTAGTTCTGTTTATTACACAATTCTTTGTATGATATCTACACACACTATTTATATTCACTGTTGTAATGGCCACTGGTGCCTTCCTTGTTCCTTTTGTCCAGTAACATCTGGATACAGATTTAGGCATCCAAAGATGTCTGAATACTTCTGACAGAGAGTAACGGAGAAGTACGCACCTTGTGTTAGGAAACATATTGCCTGAAAAAAAAGAGTAAATATCATGCGTTACGTCAGGGGTCGCATTTAAGGAGTTTGCGCGTCCAGGGACTCCTTATTTTTTGATTTTGCCTATTTTGGACTCCTTAAATCTCAAGTCGAAAGTGACCAAAGGGTCCGATAAAAACTGTATGGACTCCTTAATTTCACGATGCAGGGAGGTATAAATCATCAATTAAAAATAAAAAAATAAAAAGATCAGTAAATCTTTTGAATCACCATAGGCCAACAACAGTAATAATTTCACTGGAATATTTGACAAGTTCTGAAGTTTAGAATTTCGGACAGATAGACTCCTAAAATTTTCTCATCGGACCCCTTAAATGTTGGTTTTGCAGGTAACAAAGGGTCCAGAAAAATGAAATTGGACCCCTTGATTTCTTGTGCTCGCGCTACCCCTGCGTTACGTTCAGATTTGAAGAATGAAACTTCATGATATATTCCAATCTGAGTAATTTTTACACATTGGATTTTCAGTTTCAAATTTTCTATCATATTTTCGGTCAGAAAATGTGTTCCTGTGACACAAATTTTCACCCGACTTTCATGGAAAGTGGGGGTGGTTATAAACTTACTAAAAAAATTCATAATTTTTGATCAAACGTTAGATTATGGTACATTTTAACATGTATTTCACTTTTTATTCTTTCAGTAATGACTTGTCAAAAATCCAAGTTTAAAGTGTGTGAATTGATGTGCAAAGTTGCAGAATTACTTTCTTAGGTGTGCACCGCCATTTTGCTGTAATTGCTTCATGCGCACATAGTCAAATGAGTGTGTCATGCCCTTATAAGGGCCAGCTGCTTCGCAATGGAAGTTCAGAAGTAAACACAGCCGATCACGACAGGCAATCGCGTCAAAAATGTTGCTAACATTACACTTCAGCAAAATTTCAGACTGTCCAAAATAGGCAAATCTTGCTCAAAAGATACAGTTGACTAATCGAAATAACTTTCATCCAAAGGAGGGGAGCGTGGCCTAGCGCCAGCGGTTAAGGCGTTGGACTGTGAATCCAACGGTTCGAATCCGAGGAACACCTGAGCTTGACTGGCTCTTTGTGTCCTTGAGCAAGGCACTTCACTCTACTTGCTTAGTGCTTCAGAGGGCACTTTAAGCCGCCAGTCCTGTGTACATGAATTTCTGACATTAATGCAGTGTGCACGTTAAAGAACGTCACAAGCTATTCGAAAAGAGCAGGGGATCATCCCGGTATTGTCAACTGTACTTCAATAAAAATTCCTTTAAAAAGGAAATGGGCGTACCAAAGAAAGTGCGCATGATGTAGGGTATTGTAAATGTTTGACATAAGTATTGGAAATAATAGTAGGAATGAGTGAACTGGGATAAACAAGCAAGCATGTGTAGTATTTTACGATTTGAAAAGGTGAAGTGTGATTAAAACTCATTTTTTGTATATTGCAAACACACCCCTGTTTGTAAGTATCTGCACACAAGGACCCCATTTTGCATAGGCCTACTATATGAAAATGGGGATACAAACTGATAAAGATACCTTGAATCACGGTAGACCTATCTCACCAACACCCGACAACATGCTATGCAATTGTGATTTGATTGAACCCCTCAACGTGGAGTTGTAAATGTATACGTTATTTGCTCTGTCTTTGTTTAAGCGTGGATGTCTACGGTTGCGCGGCCCTGATTTGGTAAAACGATCTAACTTGAAATTTGGACATTTTGAGATAAATCCATATTTTGGGTAATATGAGGGTGCTCTTTCCATTGGTGACATCCTCAAATCACCACCATGCTTCGTTTTAAAGATAGCAGAACCTATCTTGGCACTTTTTTGTCACTTTCCGTGTAAATTTAATATGGTAAAATGACCAAAGTTAGATCATTTTACCGCATTAGCCAAGATCCCTAGAGCGCCAGAACACATTAATGATAATACGGCAAAACAACCTATCTCAAGATAGATCATTTTACCAAATAAATGAGTCTCGCTTTGTTTATTTTTGTTACAAGGTAAAACAGTGCAAAAGAATCTAACTCCCTAAAAATGGTTGTTATTTCAAAATTACTCAACCAAATTAGCCAAACTTTTGCAAATAAAAAGATTGTTATATTTTCTAAGATATTAGATGAATCTAACTCCCTAAAAATGGTTGTTATTTCAAAATTACTCAACCAAATTAGCCAAACTTTTGCAAATAAAAAGATTGTTATATTTTCTAAGATATTAGATGTGTTTAATAATTTCTTTTATACAAAAAGAAAAACGTCAAGTGTTCAAACTTAAAAGCTCTTTTTCTCAAAACAGCGATTTCCAAGTTAGATCATTTTACCAAATCAGGGCCGCGCAGGTGTGTCCACGTTTGCATAGGCTTAGGAACCGAGGAGGGGAGCATCGAATGCGTAACTATCGTGTGCAAATTCGAAGCTAGAGTTCTTGAATAAGCCATATCTCTACATCCCATAAGTGTTTTGCAAAATGTGTTGACAGCAATGATCCTATTGACCCCTCAAAACGTCCTAGGGGACATGGTGGTGTGGCCATCTATTGGTCATCTGCATGAGATAGCATAGTAACAAAGCAACCTGATGGTGACTGGAGGTTCAATTTGCTGTGATTAAAATCAAGGGAAAAAGTGCAAACCTCTGTATAATCTGTGAATACATGCCATGCAGAGGAAAAGGCCATGCAAGTGCTGAATATGAACACTACCTTGATATGCTGTGGGCAATCATCAGCAAGTACAGCTCCAAATACATTGTCATTGTCTGTGGAGATCTTAATGCAAATCCTGTCAACCCTAAGGACGCGCGTGATAAGGCTTGCTGGCTTCTGCGGTGATCATGGCTTGGTTACCACCAAGGACTACTATAGCGGCAACTCATTTGTGCATAAAGGTGGCCAGGGGGAGTCAAAAATTGACCATTTCCTTAATTAGTCTTGCATGGCAAGAGGATGTTATTGACTATGTGTATAAGGCCAACTATCCATCAAACACTTCAGACCACCAACCTATAGTTGCCGTAGTAGACGACATGCTCTCAGTCTCAGGAGAGAACCAATCTGCCATACCTGTGATACAATGCTATGAATGGGACAAAATTGACTTGTCCAAATACAACAGGTGCCTTCAATTAAGAGCTCAGCGATATCCAGGACTTACTCCTAAACACAACTAGTGAGATTGAAAGCCTTTTGATGCATGTTACAAATGCAATCAAGAAGGCAACTGATGTGAGTGTACCTTCAAAGCGTATTAAGCAGAAGAGGCATAAACACAGAGTCTGGTCACCTGAAATCTCCAAATGTGTGAAGGAAAGCAAAGTTGTTTTCTGGGAATTGAAGAATTCCAAGACTGAAGCTGACAAAATACTTCTGAAAGCAAAGTGCAAGGAGGCTAAGAGTAGACTACATAGGGCACAGCGTAAAGAACATGCCCTGCAAAAGATTGAGGAATATAACACAATCATGAAAGCGTCTTCAGAAGATGAAATGCTTATGTACAAGATGATCAGAAGACATAGAAATTCAGCAAAGACTATGCAGTCTGATTTGATGGTTGATGGAGAACTTGTCACCAACCCTGATGAAGTGAGATCTGTATGGGCTAATCACTTTGAGAAGTTGGCTACCCCACAGGATGATGCAGCTTTCAATGACAAATTCAAATCTGAGATAGATAGCAGTGTTGCTGCCATCAAAGTCATTAGTACTTACTTGGCTGGGGAGACTACTACACCCTTTTCTACTGCTGAAGTTACGTCTGCTGTTTCAAAACTAAAGAGGAAGAAAGCATCCGATTTAGAAAACTTGTGTGCTGAGCATATCATCATGGGAGCACACAGCTTGACTCCAGTCCTTGTTGTGCTATTTAACTCAATCCTGGAGCTGTCTTACATCCCAACAAGCTTCAAAGAAGGAGTGGTTGTTCCAGTACCAAAGAAAGGAAAATACCATCATCTCACGGATAATTACAGGGGTATAACCATCACATCTATCATCGGAAAAGTTTTTGAGCACGCAATCCAGCATCGTCTATGATATCAGATAGAAAACAAGCAAAGTAAACAACAAAGAGGGTTCACCAAGGGTTCATCGTCCACTAATGCTGCTCTTATCTTGTCTGAAGCTATCGCAGAAGCAAAAGATAACAACAAAGAGCTGTTTGTTGCTTCACTGGACGCCAAGAAAGCGTTTCATGTGGTCTACCAGAACGTAATGCTACACAAGCTCTTCTTTGAAGGTTTAGACCCCAGTCTATGGAACCTGATGTATAATCAATACCAAGAAGATGCATCAAGTAGAGTCAAGTGGAATGGTTCTCTGTCTAGAGCCTTCAATCTGGAGCAGGGTGTAACCTTGGCAAGGTAGTGTTCTCTTTAAATAGACTGTTAAGGTTTTCATTGATGGTCTGCTCAAGGCACTCGAGAAGTCTAGTGTGGGTGCAAATATAGGCAATATATTTGTTGGTTCTCCAACCTGTGCCGACGATGTTCTCCTCATTGCAGAGTGTATGTCTGATCTACAGTTTATGCTGCAAGTTGTGAATAATTATGCTCCAGATCACAGGTATATCATCCACCCTAGAAGAGCACTGTCTTGATCTACAACTCCAAGACCCCATTGAGTGTGTGGCAGAAATCGCAGCCCTTCAGACTCGGTGATAAACCCCTTGAAATCTCTAATAGCTGCACTCATCTTGGAATTCTTCGCTCGATAGAGAAAGAAGACCTCCAGGTTGTCGAGGAACGTATCCAGCTGGCAAGACGAACTTCGTCCGCTCTGATGGGAGTAGGCCTGCTTGGTAACAATGGAGTTAATCCTCTCCTTTCAGCCAAGCTTTTGACCATCTATGTTGCTCCAAGATATCTGCATGCCCTTGAAGCAGTAAACATCCACCAAGGTGACATCGCCAAGCTAGAAAAGTATCATAAATAGAGGATTGTACGTTATTGTATAGTATGTTACAGTTAGTTATATATCATTATACCATTATATCATTCCAGATCTTGGTCATTGTTAAAGTCCACAATAAAGAACAAGACAAGACAGGACAAGACAACAAATACTAGTAGTAGTTATTAATGACCAAGACATATTCCAGCTAGCTCAAGTCAAGACCCTGAACGCCTTCAGTATCAAAATGCCAGGCATAGCATGCCCGATCACTTCGTGTGACTACGTCACACCAGAGGACGCCACACCTGAACTCACTATTGCGCTACTCAATCTTCATGGCAAACAACACGACACGCCACCCCAACCAGGTGGTGCAAAAACTGAAAAGGTTAAACGCCCTACAGTGTCCCTCGGGGGGCACATCAGAGGAATGGACATATTTCCTCTCCAGCTGGAATGACTACAAAACTGCCACCAAAATAACTGGTGCAAACATTGTAATCCAGCTCCTTGAATGCTGCGATGACCCCCTCCGCAAGGATTTAACACGCACAAATGGGGCATCACACTCACTGGGAAACCTGAAGAGGATGTCTTGAAAGCCATGAAAACACTCGCTGTTCGTCAAGAAAATATCATGGTTTCACGTGTCCAGCTACATGACATGCGACAAGACAGAGATGAGCCGACACGGAACTTTGCCGCCCGTCTTCGTGGCCAGGCAGGGTGTGTAATTTCATTGTGCCCTGCCCAAATTGCAACCAGAATGTTGACTATAGTGAGCATGTACTACAGGGCGCCATCTCTCGTGGCATCAGCGACGAGGAAATTCAACTGGAGCTCCTTGGGGAGCAGAAACAGAACATGACTTTAGAAGAAACTGTCAGCTACATAGAGGCAAAAGAGAGCGGGAACGATCCGCCACCCGCCCTACAAGGTAACATAGCCTCCACTGCTGCCACAAGTAGCTACCGCTCAATGAAGAAGGCAGATAACACTCATCAAAGACACATTTGCAACTATTGTGGTCGTGAAGAGTCACATGGCACACGTCGCAAGGACCGTGAGCAGTCATGCCCTGCATTTGGCCATGTGTGTGGAAAATGCAGTGTTCGGGGCCACTTTGGCGCAGTTTGCGCGGTGGCGGCCGCAAAGGACATTCCAAAGAACCTACTAATCAAAGAAAAGGCACGACAGACACAGAAAGCGCCATATTTGACACACTTTGCAGCATTGACAATGACTCTAATGTGTTTAATGACTCTAACCTATGTAGTTTAGATGCAGGAGGTAGTCCTGTGATCAATCTTGACCATCATGTCTATAATAATCTGTGTAAAACTTGGGAACGTCGGGCATCTGATCCCCAACCCCTTATAGATGTAGCCATTAAGATGCGCTCCTTCAGACTATGATACGCTCGGCCTTCACTTGCCCGGCGCCCCAAGTACTGCCTACTACCGCGCAATAGCTGACACTGGCTGTCAGTCATGTCTGGCAGGTACCAAACTCCTCCAGCGCATGGGTCTGCAAACCCACCATCTCACACCGGTCACTATGAAAATGAGTGCCGCTGACAACAAAGGCATACGCATCCTCGGGGCACTTGTTCTTAGAATCTCGGGTACAACAAAAGATGGTACTACCCTACAAACACGCCAAATTGTCTATTTCACAGACACAAATGACAATCTGTATTTAAGTAAGCAGGCATGTATTGACCTAGGGCTGATATCAGACAGATTCCCAACAATTGGAGAAACTCAGCCGGCGTGTGCATCCGGGATAGCAAACAGCGACCAGTCAGCAACTGACCCTAAACTAAACTCATGGTCATCCCTTACTGCCCCATGCGCTTGCCCCCAACGCCAAGCGCCCCACCACCCCCAGTGACACCCCCATTTCCAACCACTGAGGAGAACCGTGGAAGACTTGAAAATTTTCTGCTTGACTATTATGCATCATCTACTTTTAATACATGTGAACACCAGCCATTACCAATGATGCAGGGCCCGCCCCTCCGCCTCATGATTGACAACACTGCCAAGCCAGTCGCGTATCACACCCCTATCCCTGTACCGCTACACTGGAGGGAGGATGTCAAGGCTGGCCTTGACCAAGACGTTCGCCTCGGTGTCATTGAACCAGTTCCTGTCGGTGAGCCAGTGACATGGTGCCACAGGATGGTAATCTGCCCCAAAAAGAATGGTAAACCACGTCGCACTGTTGACTTTCAGCCCCTTAACAAGCACGCAACTCGCGAAACCCACCACACACAGTCTCCTTTCATTCAGGCAAGATCTGTCCCTCACAGCACAAAAAAGACAGTGTTTGATGCGTGGAATGGGTATCACAGCGTACCACTGCATGAAGAGGATAGACACCTCACTACATTTATAACCCCATGGGGCCGGTACAGATACCGTGTTGCACCACAAGGATACCTTGCCTCTGGTGATGGTTATACTCGTGCGTTCTGACGAGATCATCACTGACATACCCAACAAAACAAAATGTGTGGATGACACACTGCTGTGGTCTTACAACATTAAAGAGTCTTTCTCCCAGGCAGTCCGCTGGCTAGATCTATAATGGTCGCATAACGGTATCACCCTTAATCCAGACAAATTTGTCTTTGCCAAAGACACTGTTGAATTTGCAGGGTTTGAAATATCCCCCTCATCAGTGAGACCTTGCCCCAGCCTCTTTGATGCCATTGAGAAGTTCCTACCCAGCGCAACATTACTGACATCCGCTCCTGGCATAGCCTGGTCAACCAAGTAGCTTATGCCTTTGCCTCAGCGGAAAAGATGCTACCATTCCGCTCGCTACTTAGCCCAGGTACCCCATTTACATGGACGGAGGAACTCAATGACCTGTTTGAAGAATCAAAGCGGATCATCATAGAGGAAATCTCCAAAGGTGTCGAGATCTTTGACAAATCTCGCCCACGTGTCTTGCCACAGATTGGAGCAAAACTGGGATTGGCTTTTGGTTGCTCCAAAAACATTGTCAATGCACAAAACCAGACCCATTCTGCTGCAAGACAGGGTGGAAAGTCACCCTGGTTGGTAGCCGTTTCACAACCCCTGCTGAGTCCCGCTACCACCCTGTAGAAGGGGAAGCTTTGGCTGTCGTGAGACGCATTAGATAAGGCACGCCATTTCGTCCTTGGTTGCGATAACCTGATCATTGCAGTTGACCACAAGCCCCTCCTCAAGGTCCTTGGTGATAGATGCTTGGAGGATGTCCCTAATCCACGACTTCGCAACCTGAAGGAAAAATCACTCCGCTATCGATTCCGTATAGTCCATGTTCCAGGTGTTCGCCACAGAGCAGCAGACGGAGTCTCCGCCACCCGTCAGCAAGTCCAAGGGCATGTACCTCCCAGATGATGTTGCTACACTGCATCACGATACAACATACCCCCCCCTCACTCTGCTTGAATGCGCACGTACATATCCGCCCACATCTATCACATGTTCACATGAGCCTGATGCAGTGGCGGCTATGTCCGCCTCCCTTAGTGCCCTTAAGTCTATCACATGGGACGATGTGCGCCTGGCGACAACAAGTGATCAGACATTGTCCAAGCTGCTGTCAATAATTGAGGATGGTCTGCCAGGATCACGCCATGAGTTGCCTCCCGATCTCCAAGATTACTTCAGCCTGAGAGATGGTCTCTACTCTTTGGATGGCGTTGCCATGCACAACCACCGCATTATTATCCCCCATCACTCCGCCCTGAGGTTCTGAAGTCCCTCCACTCAGCTCATCAGGGCATCTCATCCATGACCTCGCGTGCCGAAGCTTCAGTTTTTTGGCCAGGCATTACGTCCGATATCCACCACATGCGCACACGATGCTCACAGTGTAATCGTATGGCCCCATCACAGCCCAATCCACCACCTACCCCACCTGTTGCACCAGTGTACCCATTTCAGTCGATATGTGCTGACTATTTCCACCTTGCTGGCAACAATTACTTGGTCATTGTGGATCGCTACAGTAATTGGCCAATTGTGGAACGGGCAGCTGATGGATCAAACGGCCTAATCTCCAGCCTCAGGCGTACATTTGTCACATATGGAATAAGTGATGAGCTGTCCTCTGATGGTGGTCCGGAGTTCTCATCCACCGCCACCAAGACCTTTCTCAAAAATTGGGGAGTCCGGCACCGTGTATCATCTGTTGCCTACCCTCACAGCAACTGCAGAGCTGAAGTTGCAGTTAAAACGGTTAAACGCCTTCTTACTGACAACACAAACCCCAATGGAGACCTAGACACTGACTCCTTTCAACGGGCAATGTTACAATACAGAAATACACCAGACAAAGGGACTAAACTCTCCCCAGCACAGTGTCTGTTTGGTCGACCCATACGTGATTTCATTCCCATACACCCCGGTCGCTATGAACCACACCCAACATGGAGAGAGACACTGGCAGCCCGAGGAGAGGCCCTGCGTAACAGACACATGAAAATTGCAGAACGGCTTTCCGAGCACACAAGACACCTTCCTCCCTTGTTATTGGTGACCACGTGACGAGTCCAGAATCAAACCGGCCCTCACCCAACCAAATGGGACAAAACAGGCATTGTCATTGAGGTGCGTCAGTTTGACCAATATGTGGTTCGCGTAGATGGCTCTGGCCGAGTAACCTTACGTAACAGGAAGTTCTTGCGGCGCTATACACCTGCAGTGTCTTGCCAGCCCCATCATCTCATCTGCCCTCCTACACCACCAGTCGCACTGCAGACCCTCCTTAGCATCTGCACCCAGCGACCGAACAAGGTGACTACAGGTATGCCACCCACGGACAACACTGCCCCACCTACTCCAGACACACCCACAACCCAACCAGCACCAAACACCCCTGGACCAGCATTGTCCCTGGATCCGCCACCCTCTTCCACCCGCGACACTCAGCTTCCACAGCGCGCATTGTCACGGTTGCTACCCCACAACTCTCCGGGTCTAAAGGAAACATACACACCACCAAGCCTGCCTTCCGCAGCCCCTTCTGTCCGGCGTTCCATGCGCCTCAAGACTGTAAATACTTAGCTAAGTTGTTTCTCAGTCCTTGATATACATGTGCTCATTATCCAGGTACCTAAAATAATACACTCAAGGACTTGGGGGGCATAGAGGATTGTACATTATTGTATAGTATGTTACAGTTAGTTATATATCATTATACCATTATATCATTCCAGATCTTGGTCATTGTTAAAGTCCACAATAAAGAACAAGACAAGACAGGACAAGACAACAAATACTAGTAGTAGTAGAGGATTGTACGTTATTGTATATTCTTAGTCAGTGGGAGTGGTCTAGTTCGTAGACACATTTCTGATTGGACAATCGCATGATTTTGGGTGCCGTCTATCAGGCCGTAGACGACCCCACGTCATCATGCGTCTTGATAATCCGTAACTGCGCGTGCAGAGGTGTGCGTATGTATCGCGCTGGATGCGTAGACTAGTGCGGAATACGCGAACGCGCTAGAAGTACGCGCAACAGAATACGTAAAGTTGTAAACAAGTTTCGTTCATTTTATAATGAGGGGAGTTTTTCCCAGGAGTTTTTATGACGGTAACTTAGAAAAAAAAAAAAAAAAATGTTTACAGTTATTAAAATAATATTTAACTGACTAAGAATGAGAATAAGCGATAGGAATTTTTATTTTGCCTATCCTCTACCTATGATAGGCGACAGGCAGGTCCAATATTTTTTATCGTAGTGGATACCGGCTGCGCCGGCATCCACTACTCAAAATATTGGACCTGCCTGTCAAATCTATCACACGGTAGAGGATAGGCAAAATAAAAATTCCTATCGTTATTCTCTAAGTATGTGGGCTGCTTTACTCAAGGACATATTTACCAGTCGAGAAGTGAATCCCATGATCTTGGTCATTAATAACTACTACTAGTATTTGTTGTCTTGTCCTGTCTTGTCTTGTTCTTTATTGTGGACTTTAACAATGACCAAGATCTGGAATGATATAATGGTATAATGATATATAACTAACTGTAACATACTATACAATAACGTACAATCCTCTAATAAACACATCCGTAAGCAGATCCAGCACTTGCCAGACCGCACGGCTGATGAAGCAGTATAGCTGCTTGCTGGACAGTTGCCTATTCTGGGTGTATTAGACAAGAAATGCCTCACCCTGTTTGGAGCAATAGCCAGTGGCAACAGCATCGAAAGAGAGATTGCCTACAGACAGCTCAGTACAAAAGATGTTAAATCTCGCAGTTGGTTCATCATGGTCAACTCTGTTCTCTCCCAATATGGGCTTCAGGATGGTCATACTATTCTTGCCAACCCTCCAAGTAAAAATGTGTGGAAGGAAACATGCATCAGTGCAATAGAATCTTACTGGTATAACAAGCTTATTGAGGGATCGAAGCACAAAACTTCTCTGCGTTACGGTACGGTACATCAGTTGGGATCCTATTCCTAAGAGTTGCCTAAAACCCCATCATGTCTGGACAACTGTAGATCCAAACACCAAGGACATCCAACAAGCTGCCATCAAAGCCAGGCTAATAACAAGGATGTATACTCATCAAGAGCAAAAGGCCAGGTTCTACCCGGAACAGGATGCTACATGTCCTCTTTGTGAGGAGGAACCTAAATCTACCGAGCACTTCATTCTGCGATGCCAACGCTTACAAGCCACCAGGCCAGGCAAGTATGTACATTGTTAGGTATGTCCACATTGCTTATTATAGAGGGCAACGCTCAACTCAAAAAGCTCAAAAAGTTGCGACCACAGTAAATGGCTTTCTGTGTAATCCCCATAGGAAAATACAACATTTTGAAATTTGGACACCAGAAACTTTGAGACGTAGTCTAAAAAGGGCTGGTACTTTATCCTTGATAGTGCAGTCATCATGCAGTGAGACTTCAGATTTCATAAAATAAAATCGCCTTTGTGTAAAATGGATCGCCGTGGTGAAAAATGATGCATTACTTGCTTTTTTGTACAGTACATGTACGTAAGGCATTGTCAATGATGGCCGCAGAAAAATGAAAAATTTTAAAAACAGACATTTGCCCATAACTTTGTTGATATTTGTGCTACAGATATGGTTGACCCCTCATTTTTAAGTTAAATAATTACCTTTTTAAACAAAATAATTTCCATGTGATAAAACCTACTTGAAAATTTTGTGATCATGCCTAACATTGTACATCTTCAACAAGTGCGTGAAGCAGTATCCCCCGGTTATACAGATGTAGTATGTAGACCCAGAACAAAATATTAATTTCTGACATGATCGTGTTCTGGGTCTGAACTGTTTCCATTCGAAATCTTGATGCCAAATTGGACAAAAGAAGCACAAGGTCCTACTTCACATTTTTTTAATCCCCTATTCATGTTGCGTGAATCATGGAATCACTCTATTGTGGAACATCCTTTTGATACATGAGTGGACAAGCGGAACAGTTTTGACAGGCCCTTTGTCTACCTCTCTGTTTGTAAACAAATGAGGTGGTCGAAATTGTCATCCTCGGCGAATACGAAAGGCAGCATAATATTACGGCACTAAACGTTTACAGGGCTGTCAACTTTTTGGAATTGCTTGGCGTGAGACAGAGGCGTACCGGGATTTGCCGACTCCAATGACTGTTCATTTTGTACCATGATTTGAGGCACGCGGCGCGTATCGAGAATGTGAAAAGCGGGGGCGGTAGGAGCAACAAATTATTCAAGAGGGGGGTAGGAGCAACAAATTATTCAAGACGATGCGTGAGATTTTACTCATTTTCCAGCTTTTTGCCAGATATTTACTACCTAGTCGTGAGATTATACTACCTTGGCGTGAGACCGTGAGAAAGTGACCCAATGCGTGAGACTCACGGCCAATGCGTGAGAGTTGACAGCCCTGCGTTTACCTATATCTGGTTCCATACAGCAATACGCAGTATTGCTGTCTGGTAAGCAGGTACGAATTGAGACGTTGTGAATTGAGACGTCGGAGCCGGGCAAACACAGAGGACTAGCCTACATCCCGTATCCTACTATCACTCAAACAAGCAAATCTCTTCACGAATTCACTCACCTTGCGATCCTACATCATCAGTTGAAACAAACATCTAAGTTTCCAAAAACAACTTTGTCATTCCTCAAAACTACAAGTAACTTCATTAATAAAAATTGAAATCATACTATTACCCGTTATTGAAAATTTTGTTCGATTTATGTGAACCAAAAGAACGCACGAGTCGAGTTCAGTTTACCAAAATGGTAGCTCCTGCCTCCTGGTCACCTCAGATATGACGTCAGTATCAAGCTGCTTATTAAACAGTGGATCGGATTGGTTGAAATCAACGCCACGTTTTTGACCTTACAGGGTCAGAGATATGCATATTCATGTCAGCGATGCGGATATAGTATCATCACGGAACTGAGAATTGCGACATTTTCGATGTTTGTACCGGGAATTTCAGACACGGAGACTCAGCGTGAGATTTCAAAAAAAAATTAGGTCCAAAAGGTAACCAAAGGGTTGGGGATCGCATTTTTAACTATCACTAAATGTTTCGGAATTGAGGTCGGCTAAAAAGTAGACAGTTTCGGGGACTGTAATTGGTGTAGCTGTCACATTTTGAACAGTGAGCGATAAGTGGCCAATTTCATGCTCAGCACAAGTGACTATCTTTACTCAGGGTAGCGTTTACCATGTTTACGTACTGTTTTCCTTTTTAAAATCAAGCCTTTTTGGAGCGTTTAATTTAATTAAAATCATGAAATATTATGGACTGGTACCACAAGAGATTATTTCTGCACCAAGTATTGCTACCTTTAGAGAGAAGTTGAGGGCTCTTCCGTCTGGAACTAGGAGTCTATCTACCAAGTAACCAAGTAAGAAGTAAGTGCCATGATCATGATTCATGTGCAATGCAAAAAGTGCGTGATGCATGATGAGCAAAACATGCAAACTGCCTGAACTTAAAGTTAAACTGGATTTAAATGCAACCAAAATACTTAAGAGCTCCAATGAATAAACGTGGCATTAAATATTTACATATGCAGCCAATACCTTCATTATTTTACACACATCAATACCTTAATTTTATGACTTTTGATGCAATTTTTAAACAAAAATTCATGCCTCGATTCCATCCGTGGGCGCAGACATTTTCCTTCCCAGCGTTCTACATAACTTAGTTTGGATCTGTTTAGCTGTGTTGATTTTTCGCTACTCTTACTTCCATGTTTACACAGAAGTAGCTGGCTGGAAATATCTAAATTTAAAACAGTTAAGGGTTTAATCGTTTTAAATTCTTTCTAATTTATTCAAATAATATTTTATAAATTGAATTTAAATCAATTATTGCTTTATTTTAGTCTTATTAACAATTTTGATCAGATAATTTGATACATTTATTTTACGATTTGTGACGGAAGACATATGTCGCTAAATAGATCCACTTTAAATCAGTAAAACCACTTTCGCTGACTGCTTCTTTTCAGGAAGAAGGAGGTGGTTACATCATGGTTACATTGATGAGAAAAACAGATATTTCTAAGATTTAATGGTTTGATAAATCTCAGCATTTCGATCAGAGGAAAGATTGGGATTTGCTTCTGCCTGATCAATACTTGTACTGCTGCATTCAGCTTGGCAAGTATCACAAACGCGCTAGCCTAAACGTGAATTTTGCAGAGTCGGTGACAGGTGCATGGGTGAGTAATTCAGTATGTCAATGTATAATAACAACAATAATCATTTTGCATGAATGAATAATGTAAGCTTAACCATGATAAATAAAACAGGTCTACTTTAAGTTTGTGATAATACTGATGATCACAGACATTTGTCTCCAATAATGTAACGTACATCATGGTACATTGTAAGTACATGCACTCATGCAGGGAAATTTCATATTTAAAAGCCATATTTCAATTAAATATAAAATATAAAGTACAATCTATTTTGTTGTACATACCAGTATTGTATAAAAAATTTATTTCAAACCTGATTTTTGGCATATATTGCAAATGTAATTATTATGTTTTGATGAATCCAAGTATGTGAAAATATTAGATCCAATGATAGGCCTAAAATCGGATGCTTTACGGCTTTACGCCCAATAATTATATATTGGTATGGACTCGACTATGACTGTCTCGACCGGTATTTTTTTAACTCAGTCATAGCTCGACCAATAAAAATAGGCCCCGAAATAGGCTCAATTGATCCAATTTTATATCGTAATTGGGCAAAGTATTTTGCATTTTATGCAAATAAAATTGACCCTATTTTTCAGATTTTAGGGTTGGTTGAAAAACCATTCAATAAAATTCTTTTTTTTTAAAGCCTGAAGTTAATAAATTTGTTATATGCTATAGCCTAAATATTGAATGTCAAATATTTAGCTAGTATTAGGCCAAGTAAAATGAATACATCGACCCCTTCACTGATATTTGCAGATTTTCAAATGTCATTTTTCTTATTTGCTCCATGACTTTGTTTCAAAAATGGTTGTGAAACATACATATAAGTTATCATTTAAAGCAAATTGCAAATACTTTCTTCGAGCTAGAGCTTTGGGGAAATAACAAAAATATTAGAGGGCGAGGCTCTCTCCGTTTAGTGTTAATTGACAAAGGCTTTGCAATTGCAATTTTACAAAGAATTGAATGGTCCATGATAACAAATAATAAATAAAGACCTAGCCTCCCTCACCAAATTTTGAGAAAGTTAGGAGTGGAGGATATACAGGTGTACCGTACATGTTATTTAATTGTTTTATAGGGTCGAATATCAAATCAGTATTGTATTTTAAAAGATATTTCCGTGGCCTATACATTATATGTACCGAGTACCAACTATGTCATATCCCGGGTGTCATATAGTATTTGGTGGGTTTTGGTTTGGATATTTGGTATGCATGTTTTATCAGGTTTTTATCAATACACCTGTAAGTATCATGTGTATTGGTAAATTAAAAACTAGTCGTAGGCGGGGAATCATGGCTTAATTGTTGTGACTATTAGGCCAATAAATGTTGTGGCCATGTGTTTTGAACTCGCCACCCTTATCGTTACATCACAAATATTATGAATTTTCACACCAATCAAGTTTCAAATTCGAATATCTCCACAACTATCAACCCTAAACTAGCAAAAGTATACATTTTTGGAGTGCTGAGGCACAAGCAATTTTATATATACACATTTCAACTCATTGTACAGGGTGACCTTGAAGTTATACAGGGTGGAATAAAAAATTCCAAATAAAAAATGGGTCACTTAATGCATTGCTTATTACTAACTTGCAGTTATAAACTGAAAGTAAACAACATTGATTTGGTTTGAGGTTAGGGGGAGCCTACTGACTTTGGAAGAAAACAAATCTCAGCTGTTTGGTAATCGCAGAATACAGGGTGTCCCAAAATATGTTCAAGTTTTTGTACAATTCATCATATTTTGAACTGAAACATTAAACCCCTAACCCATACAGAACAAGTAAGTCCATATTTAGATTCCTCATCAAATTTCATCTCAGAAAATGTATACTTTGACTATGATAGGATAAGTACAATGTACCGGTAAGGCCGTATAAAATTAATGTTTTGGTTCTCGCCCAGAGGATTTTCATGAATTGATGAGGGAGGGAGGTGTTTTTGTTTGTTTTTTTTTCCAATGTAAAATTAGCATTGTCAGTAGTTTTCGGTCTTCTCCAACAGTGCTCGAGGAAACGATGAGGCCTTTTTTTTTTTTTTTCAAATGTGAGATTCTGAGGATAAACCCCTAGAGTACCACAAAAGACTTGGAAGTGATGCTTGTTCTCTAATAAACTTATTTATATGTATGAAGATTTCATAAATCATTCCAAAGTCTAAAAAATTGAAAAATCTAAAAAAAAAAAAAAAAATCTGACAAATCCCAGAAATTGAGGAGGGAGGGACGAGAACCAAAATATTAATTTTACACGGCCTAATTAAAAATTTACAGCAACTTTTAGATTTTGAAGACATCCGCATTGCTTACTATAGTGTTTAATATGAAAACGGGTAGTTTTGTATGTAAAACTAGTTTGCATTTTATAGACTAAACCAATCATAAAAAGTTCAAAATGATTAAAAATAATTAGCAGAATTAATAATCTTTCAAAGATCTCTTAACCATGTCTGTAGCCCATATGGATGCAAAGATATGATCAGTTGATTCAACGCGCACGCACAAAATCTGTATTTCCCATAGACTTTGCACATCCCGCCACCGCCTCAACCGCCACCGCCTCAACAACCACCTCGGCCATTCTGAACTCAAAGAACTATAACTCCACTATCTTAGCTGATAAACAATTCTCCTTTGGAGGTCTATTAGGGCACTCATTTGGCTACAAAATGACACCAAACACACTACAATACCTTTTGTTTTTAAAGCAGAGATATAACAATTTGAACGAGTCTCGATTTGGAAAAACGTAACAAAACTACCATTTTTGGGTGGCTAGTTCAAAACGTGTGGCCTTTTACGTCTGCCTCCCTCCTCACTTACTGGGATCCGTTTATCTATTTTTATATTAAATTTTTTAATACCGGTACTTTGAATATTAAAATGTTAAATAAACAAGTTTATGATTTTAGTCAGCATGAATCGCTTGTGTTTTTGGACTTGGAAATTGTGATTTGTAGCTCAGATGTGGTCGCATGTCACAAGGTGGGTATCATATGCAAAAAGGGTGGTGGTGGTGGAACATTTTTCTGCACATCACTGTTGAAAAAAGTCTAGTATCTCCTCAACCCCAATCCTGAGAAAAGTATAGGCCTACATTTTCACATTTTCTAAATAGAATTTGCAATTATTATTGTGACTTTTGCATAATTCTTCTTGAAAATTAAGTAGTTTTTTGTGTAGGCCTACCCTTTATAAATCAGACCTGGTTTTCAAAAATTGTTACCTGGTACATGATCCAGGTTAATGTACTATAGTATGTATGTTTTGATGCTAAAATTTGTAACAAAACCACATTACAAGTTTAAATTTGAAACATAAATATGATCAGGGTCCAATTTGAGGAAAATTTGTTTTTAAAATTTACGTGGAAGTCTTGTGTACGGTATTTATATTGTATCAAAAATGCAACATATTTTCCCTGTGCCTACAAAATATCAAAAAATTAATTTTTGATGATATTTTACCATGTGCTGGAAATTGGACCACCTGATGACATGTGACTTTATGGAATGAAAATATATGAAAAAGGTGTGGAGTAGGGATTGTCCTTTCAAGAAAATGTACAAATTCATTGTCAGCTGTCTCGAAAGCAGACTACGTAATACATATGTATTACTGATAGGTCCTTCAATACTATTGTAACCATTCAAAAAAAAATACATCTCAAACATTCAGCACAAATAAATGTGAAATCTGAAGGCCTATCTTCATTGTACTCCCATATTTTCAATATGCTCAGACTGTATTCATGCATAACTAATATTGATACATAGAGGACTGGATAGTGACCCATAGAATGAATGCCTATTGGGAGAAGGAAACACTTTGTGTAAATTAACACAAGTGCTTAGACAGTAGACACTCAAATATTCAAATACCTGAAATAAATCTGTTGTGTTGTGTAAAGTGATCACTGATCAGACTCTCCAACATGCTAAGCTGTGCTAAAGATTAACTGTGTTTGTTCAAGGTATCATCATCATAAAATAAGTGTTTTACATGCAAGGTAGCCGGGATGTGTAGGGTGTGGGCAGGCCTGTACGCAGGATTTCATTTGGGGGTGCTGATTTTGAAAAAGTGGACTTTTTTCCAAGGGAGAGGCGATGTTGTGAAAAGAGGACAAAATTTTGATCTTTTTTGTCCAAAAAAGCGTAAAAAACCTAATTTTTTTAGCCAAAGGTAAATCATTCATTGCAATATATTTTTCTGTGATTTTGCAAATTAAGTTAAGGTGCAAGAAAGGGGAGTGTGTTTAATAAGGTGTGCTAATTATGCCACACAGGTTGTAACAAAATGATTGGTGCCCATCAGTTTTATATTGATTCACTTTTTCCATTGCAACATTTAATAGATCCATTTCAAGTGATCAACATAGTTTTATGGTTTTTAATGGATTGAAAGTATACATATGTAGTTGGATTTTATGTTAAACATTTTAATGTGGATATTTTGTCTATAAATCAATAATAAAAAAATGGTGGGTACAGGTACCAATTATTTTGATTCACACTGTACACACTGTAGAACACCACATGAGAATATATTTGAGTAATCATTCCATGCCAACTCAACCAAATTTTAGAAAAGGTTGGCTGGTCACTTGTCACCATCTCGCCAAAAAGTATGAATATTACATGCACAGCATAATGTATGGGTCCAACGAACAAAATTAATTTCAAATGGTAACGCTCAATCTGTCACGACTTTTTTCTGAGTCATGTCTTTATTTTCCAGTCTCGTTGCTGATTTTTTTTTTTTTAAATAAAATAAAATATCAGATTTTTTTTTTTTAATCAGTTTTTTTATTCCAAGAACTGCTTTACCCCATGATATGTAAAAGTAAAAAGAGACCAATGGAATGCTAGACATTATGCACAATCCTGTCAGGTATTTACAAAAAAATCAAAGAGATGTTTTTACAATACATGTGAAAATTTCAAAAAAAATTTTGGTAAAATCATGCATAAAAACCTGTTGAATTCTGGAGTCTGCACCTTGAAGATTAATTTTTAGCAATAGATAAAATGACATCATAGAGGTATATCTAAAAGTTGTAAGCATTAGGAATATAGTAAAACAGTCAATTTAAGAAAGAAATTAACTTACAATTTTTTTATCAAACATAAAAAAGGTTGAAAAAAATCATGTGATTTAAATCATGATTTATTTACTGAAGATTAGAACTTTTCATTTAAAGCCCCATTCCCCATAGTGCTGCTCATAATGTATTGCATTATGATATGGGGCCCCGGATATAGTTGCAGATGTGAACCTTAAATCAACCATATAAACTGGCTTCAAAAAGAAACTTATAATTTTTCACAAGGTCATATTAAAATCCTGTCCATAAAAATGAACAAAAATTGCACATAGGATTACTATGTACAATACTCTACTCTAAACACTGGTCAGTAACCAAACGGTTGTCCAACTGACACAACAGCAAAATGCACTGACATGGAACAGCTTTTTGGACCACATTCACAGCCCAATAATTAGCACCCAACACAAAAAATCTGTGAGTAAATGGAATAGTGTGGAACAAGACCTGTTTCTTGAAGAAAGTGTGTGAAAAGCAGAAGCAGCCCTGTTCCACACTATTCCACTTACTCTTTGGAATTAATTACCTGTGCAAGGATCTTGTACGCATTCTCACAGATTTCCTTTGCTGGGTTCCAATTATTCGCCTGTGAATGTGGTCCCGGAAGCTGTTTCGTGTCAGTGCATTTTATTATTGTGTCAGTTGGACAACTGCTTGGTTACTGATATGAGTTTAGAGTAGAGTATTGAAGTACATGTATTCCTGTGTGTAATTTTTGTTCATTTTTATGGACAGGATTTGAAGATATGACCTTGTGAAAAATTATAAGTTTCTTTTTGAGGCCAGTTTACTTGCTTACAACTTGAATCAGGTATGGCAAGTCCAAAGTTTAGTTGAACCTTTATTTGGCACATCAATTAAATTTCAGATTGTGAATTTATTATGCTCTTGCAACTAAACCATAATAACAAATTCCAAGAATCCAAACTTCATGTATTGTTACCTAAAACTAATCCCATTCCAAACTCAATGCCTTTTTCCAACCGGTACAACTCAAGCTACAAAGCAACACATTCGCATTTGAACCCTAACTGACTTTGACAGTAATTATTTTAGTAATTATATTTATTTGTAGCTAAATGTGGAAGGATAAGTCAGAATAAACATTATGTCTTCAATCAAGCATGACAGCTTCTTACACTCTAACCATATTGAAGTTTTGGGAAAACAAACACATGCTTCACATATGGTCAATTTTACTGATTTTCTCACATTTAAAATGCATGGCAATGAAGCTCTAAACTGATGAACCCGGTGTAATGTGTATATACATGTAGGGCCTATTATTAAAATTAACAGAGTAAATTAGTGCTAGTGATTGGCCTCTGAAACACAAGGTCTGACAACTCCATGACCATGGGAAGATACATTTTTATGTCCAGAACCAGTGGTTGAAATTTGTGATCTTAGGCCTCCAAATTAACCCTTACAATCTTATAAAATTTTACAAAACTTCGTTTACGAAGCAAAACCACTTTGCATGCATACTTGCATCCCATGTGATGCCATGATGCAATCAACCTAAGGCCAAGTAAAAAATAATACATGTTTCTCGTCCGCGCCCTCCTCCTTTTTTGAAGATTTTTCAAATTTCTTTTTATTTTGTAAACTTTCAGTTATAACTTGTTGAAAAAGATGTTTCAGAAGTTGAAACTTATTTTACGGCTTTGTAAATCCATAATACATCATTTAAGAAGAGTTTTGTGATCACTAGAGGCCAGAGGGGCCTACCACTCAAAACAATAAAATAAAAAGGGCCTCCTCCTTTTTCTCAGATATCGATCTGTATGTCGAATACCCAAAATATGGTGCCAAATACAGGTATTTAGTGTCGTTTTCCAATAAAAAATAGAAAATAAAAAGCCCCTCATCCTCCCTAAAACCCGGACGAGAAACATATTTTTATTTTTACTTGGCCTAAGATATACGCACATTTGATTTCTGGTCTAGAGCTAAATTTCCACTTTATGACCTTGAGTAATGTCAGCAAATGCTTGTGAATCTCATTTCTGAAAATTTACTAAATAGATACAATGTATATTTTGATTGATATTAAAACCGTAACCACTCTGATGGTAACATACATGTATACTGTCATTTGGAAAGCTTAGTATACATCTTGTTCTTTCGGCAGAGATCTGGGGATTGAACTCCCCCCCCCCCCAATCAGGGATCAAAGGGATGTGTGTGTACGTGAGCACACCTATTATGAAATGCACAGTTCGGGTACGTCAGTGACTCGCTGAAAGATTACTTTATAGATTACCACATCCCATACTTCAAAAACTTAAAATGTTAAAAATTTCATAAAGATGTACATCCGGGATGTATGCACATGTGCTCTAGATTTTTTATTTAAATTCCTTTTTGACTTGAGCCACAAAAATTTTCAATATGATATTGTTATGTCACTTAGGCAAATATGACTCATTAGTTTCTTTTCGGTTTCTTTGCCCTTGACCTGATTAAGTTGAAATCACCTTGATAATTTCAAAATTCTTTATTTACACATGTACATTTACACACACAGGTCTTATTGGGTGGGTGCGGCGTGCCGCACCCACCCTGTATTCTCTGACTATTGACCTACTTTTTCACATACCGCAGTGTTGAGAAAATATTCGTGCGGTTATATCCCAAACACCCACAGAGGTGATAGTTTGGCGAGTTTTGTAATTATTACTTGATTTTGATATGTAAGTAATACGATAAAGTCGTCATAGGTAGTAATATGTTTGTATTAAAAGAAATAACAAAAATAATTATTTAAGTAATAGAAATACTATTTGGAAATTGCAGCAAGATTTGCAGATGTTTTTATTTGAACAGTACCAGTTCACCTGTTTTGCTAGTTTTCCTAATCTTTGGGCTAAATTAATAGCATCGTGAAGGTCATATATATCATTTTATACTGACAGCTTCGGCATGTACTTGAATACAGCTTGTATGTTCAGGTTCAGTGTGTACATAGGCTATTTACTTTTCAAATCTTGTGACAAATAGTGTTTGCGGATGCTTGTATAAGGTATTATGGACAAATTATTAGAATGCATGTGCACCAGTAGAAATGGCCCAGGTTGAATAAAATAAATAAACATATGAATGAATATTTTATTCCCTGGATTATTTTTGTTGGGACAAAATAATGATAATAGTTTGACGCTTTGAAATACAGTTATGTTAATCATAATAAAGTTACAAAGTTAAAAAATAATATCGAAATATTGTAAAATCAAACATTTCCCGTCATAAGTTGCAATACAACATATTGAGGAAATTGATATGACAGATTTTTAAACTTTGATATGGAAAGATACCCCAGCCCTGTTGTCTCACCAGAGAAGAGCAGAAGTCTTTCTATCTGATGATAAAAAACCCTCTAGGTATGATTACGAAAATGTTTTAAATAACTATTATCTACAAAAGTTTTATAACCATGTTTTATATAAAATGTTAACATAAAACGTCTTGTGTTATGATGTGAATGGTTAATATAAAAACAGGGAAAATCTGTTCCAACTGACCAGCAGAGAACAAAGGATAAGCAATAGATCAGATTAAAATCAGGGAAAATATGACACAACCTCCAATGGGGAATAACAAGCGTATAAACGTATAAAGTTAAACACTCTTTTAACTTTGTTTATACGTTTGTGTTATTCCCTATTGGAAAATCGATGTTGTGTCATATTTTCCCTGTTTTTAATTGTGAACTTGACTTACTCATTCTTTCATTTCTCTTGACAATTTTTCATTTGCCCACCCTATTCCTTTTAAAGGAATTTTTTTTTAATCTTTGATCAGTGCTGTGGCAACGCAACAATCGGCTTAAAATGCTATGTAGATGAGAAAATCAGTCCTATAGTGTTGCTGTCATGCTAGGTACCTCGACCCATCAGAAATAGGTTGTTACATTGTAGTCAGCTACCATGTACAATTGTACAGTGTTATCGCAGTTCCAGCTGGCTGATCATCAACACAAGAACTGATCAAGTCTATAATTTTGAGGCCATCTTTAGGATAGGATTTCCTTGAATTTTTTGTTCAGGATTTTGTTACAGTTATCATTGTATTTCATCATATTGTTACATTGGTGGCAATGAGAAGAAGATTGTGCATATTGTTGTGATGGGGTGTAAGTAGTGCCGTACTATTACGCTATGTTTTAGATTTGAGAAGGATGTCGGTATTTACATCCGCTGTTTTACACGTTATTTTCACCCTTTTATGACCGTCTAAAATTCCCTTTGTGAACCTATAGGTGATAACCACTTACTTCTCACTCTATTGCAATACTTCAGGTTTCTCGATGTGCACTGAAAAAAGTGAAATTTCTTGGCCCTTTCTTGAGAGTCAGTTGGAGAGTTCCATACCCACGTTGTCCTGTCAAAATTGAACATGGTTGACCCGGTATGACCTGTGTCATCTTGCAAAGGATATGGTTCATTCCATTATTTCTTGAGGGAAATTCCACCCGCGTCACCAGGCGGTGATGGAAGCGATATCGCCAATTTTGAGGTCGCCATTGGATTAACACATATTCATGAAATCTTCATAATTCTAAATTTGTTATGTGGTGTCAAAGCAAAATTATCTTACTCTAAAACCGTCGGGGTACGACCGTGTACCACACTGCAAGTATGTTAATTTTCCATTTGTAATTGCTAACCGTGTATTTTGAGCGGGGCTGTCAGCCATGTATATTCGCCAGCCTCGTACGTCACGTGTTGCGCTTCCTATGCCGCCTGATGAAATGGTCAGCACGTCCATCAATGTGATAGAAAACACCCCTATTTGAGAAATGGATGATCAATATGCATTACGTATGAGGTCAACTCAATCAATTAACCTTTAAGGTCAGCCATTTTGCATTTAAAAATAAACAGGCAAGACACGACGAGATTGTGCTCAAGACGTGACTACAAATTGTTTTTTTTTAACGAATGCAGAACGGCTTTTTACGTCGATTGCACACCCAAACCTTGTACTGTATACAAGCAACAATTTGGAGAGCTCATATATGCAGGTGAGACAAATTAAACTCAAAAGTGACATCAATAACACCATGCACAAACGCAGTAGGAACACTTCAGTCGATTTTATAGTATGTATAATCGACTGAATATTCGGTCTAGGGTGTAAGCTGGTGT
This sequence comes from Amphiura filiformis, assembly GCF_039555335.1. Classification (NCBI taxonomy): domain Eukaryota; kingdom Metazoa; phylum Echinodermata; class Ophiuroidea; order Amphilepidida; family Amphiuridae; genus Amphiura; species Amphiura filiformis. The sequence goes on along the minus strand of NC_092632.1, from coordinate 71,245,042 downwards.
GGTTGCAGTCATCAGTTTCTGGATTATAATTTTTAAGGAAACTAATTTTTTATTGGTAAGATATGAATAAATTATGTCAATTAAAAGCATCAATTGAAGGTGAAATAATTTGTAAAATGTCAGAACTCATTAGTAGTTTTATAAAGTAAATTGATATCAAATGGGTTCACACAGAGTACTTGTTTTTGTGTGTTTTGTATGTAGGGGTGTGTGTGTGATAGTAGGTGCATGTCAGTCTTTGTACATACTGTCTGTCTGTCAGTGTGTCTGTGCGCATGGTGAAGGCTGGCTTTCAAGTGATTTCATTGGGTGGATTCGAATAAGAATGTCTACATGAAGATATGCATACTGTTTAATCTGTTTGTGATACAGATGTATCGTATTCCGACACTGAAACAAGTACATGTATGCATAGACATGTATGCTGCATCATATACAAATAGAGTCTGAAAACGAGAATATTTTGCAAGTATCATGTAGTTTGACGATGACATCAAAATAAGTATACAGGCATGGCAAGAGAGTCAATTAAAAAAATATCAATAAATTATGTAAATGACCAGTTGAGTCAATTGGTAAAATTGCTGTGAGAGATTGAATTCAATTAGGACAGCTGAAATGGCGCCTTGTCAATGCTTGTTACTTTCAAAGTTGGTATTTTTGTCATAGTAATTTTTCACATTGCAGCAATTTCAGCATTTCACTTTCCTTATTTTTGTTGTTTTTAAATAATAAAAAAATTGGTATTATTAGGTGATAGATCGTAGATGACTATTTTTGGAAATTGTTTATGTACATATAAATAATGTAAAAGATAGAGCAACCACCCAAAATATTTTACTTTGTTAAGGGGTGGGGTATGATCGTTTGGACAGTATTTATTGTGGGACATTAGAGCACATCAGACATAGCGAATTACATTCTGAATACGAAGAATGTCCTTCTGATATCAAATAATTTTAATTTTTTGAAATTCGCAATGATACACATTTTATGGCAAATGATTAAAAATTGATATTTTTGATATTCAACAGTACTCGAAGTAAACTTTATAAATCTGATGATTTATACTTAAAGTGTATGTAGGTGGGATGAAAAGCCAACGATCAATTGAAAATTTTGACCTTTCGTATTGAAGATATGGATTTTTTTTCCCAAAACACCAAAAAAAATTAGGTGTTTTTGTGAAAAAAATCCATATCTTCAATATGAAAGGTCAAAATTTTCAATTGATCGTCGGCTTTTCCTCATAGCTACATACACTTTAAGAATATGTCATTAGATTTATAAAATTTATTTTGAGGACTGTTATATAACAAAAATGTGAAAAATATCAAATTTTAATAATTTGTCATAAAATTTGTATTATGTCGTGAATTTCAAAAATGAAAATTATTTGATATCAGAAAGACATTCTTCAGTATTCAGAATGCAATTCGATATGTCTGATGTGCTCTCATGTCCCACAAAAATACTGTCGAAATGCTCAAAACGCTCATTCTAGATCCCTTAAGTGCCCTGGGTGGTAAAAGGACCATGTGGTAGGCCTATGTAAAAACACTAAAATGCAGCATTTTTGTACAATTTTAAAAAGTGATTGATTGGATATGGAAGTGTAACTTTTATATTCCTAGTTAGGTCAAAGTTAAGGATTAGGATTTAGCTACTTTTGCAAACCGGAAAAATTAAAACCTTTAATGCTGTATTTTTTTTCTTCAACATACCGGTTCATATAGGAAACTTTAATACTGATCTGTTCTTACCATTTGTGCTCTGAAATAAGTATAAACCCACAATTGATAATCAAAATAATTTTTAAAAATCATTTGAAATAAATTGTAATTGAATATAATAAAACAGTCAATGTGGGAAGACCTCGCCTCCCTCTCATCACTAAGATCCAAAACATTCTCATCTATTAGTGCACAGTTCTTTAACCCAGATACATTTGTACATTCATAATAAATGGCCTTTGAAAATGTGGGTACAAAAACTCATACTCTGCAACTTGAGGTCAAATTTTGCACTATGATCGTTTAATTGAAGTTATTGGACTATGCCATTAGGATGAGGCCATTGTGGTTCATAGTGTCTAGCCACATTTATCATCATCTTAAACCCCAGGATGCAATGGTAGCTAAATGAAGTGGGAGGGAGCGAAAAATCTGAGAGGTCTGTTTACTTGTGTTACAGTAGCAAATTACTGGATACCCCCAAGCAGTTTAGTCAGAAGACATGTTTGCAAAGTTCAGTAGATCATGTGATTACACCTTTTAGTCCCGAGGATGTAGTATTTAAAGGTATTGAAATTCTGGATTATCGTGAGAAACAGACTTTTACAGTTTGTATTTGCATTTTCATCTTTTCTATCATTTTCAGTGAAAATTCAAGTGCATATTGAAATGAATAAAAAACAATCTGTGTCCTATGGTATTCTCAATTGCTGATTTTAGCCATTTGTAGGAGGTGTATATTCATTTCCCCCTTAATCTTGGGTGTTTTTGATTACATTTGCCATAAGCCTGATAAAACCAAGTGCATTCCTGTTAAGTTTTGTGACTGATAATAGTTGGATATCATAATCAACCATGAAGAACATTTAACACTCCAACAGTCATTAATAAAACAAAAGTAAAATCACAAAATAATCTTTATAAAATTATAAAATTATTTTTAAAAAATAAGAAAAAAAAACTTTCTCCCAAGGAGCCAGGAAGTACATGTACAGTACTCATTGACCTTAAATATGCCATGCTATTTACACCCATGTGCCAAATGTGCAGAACAATTACTAAACATTGTGTACTATTAAAATACTGTGGTTTCGACTTCCCTGTGTACTTTCAAAGATCCTAAAATAAATGTTTAGAATCTTTGCATTGGTATTTTACAGTGAGAGAGAAGTAAATGCATTTTGATCTGAGGTTTATAAAGCACTGACTTTGGCTAGATCTTTAATAGATATTTCAGTATTGTTGCATTAAAGGATTTGCCTTTTTCTCATGACCAAGCTGACTTACTGACATAATAGGGGTTTCTAGTTGACCCATGGTGTTCCTGCAGTTCTAAACTTACTTTACTATGCGTATCCTTTATTCAGCAAGAGTGCATGCATCACAGAAGGCTGATAAACCACAGACTGTGTGATGGGATGCTTTAAGTTTAAGGTGGTACTACACCCCTTGATAAATTTGTGACTATTTTCACATTTTTCTCAAAAACTAATAACACACTGGTTACAAAAGTTATGTATATTATAGGGCAAGGAATCCAGTTACTACACTGGAATTTCAGTGACTCAAGACAAGTAGTTAGTGATTTATTGATCAAATATTGGTTTTCCCTCATTTTTGACTGTAACTCCACAACTGTTGTCTGTGCTGAAATAAAATTTCCAGTGCAGTAATTGTAGTCCTTGTCCCTATAATATACATATCTTACTTGTCACCAATGCGCTATAATTTTTGAGAAAAATGCAAAAATAGACACAAAATTGGCCAGGGGTGTACATGTAGTACCACCTTAAATGTAATGTGTAATACAGATTGTGAAAGTGTAGTTTCTTGGAAGGGTATTATTTTTGAAATTTGAGTTGTTTGGTGACATCATGACATGTGTAGTTTAAAATTTATGATGTATTTTAAATAGTTCTAGTTAAATTTGTAAACTTTTAACTTCAAAAGTTCTATTTTTGTCAAATTAACTCTCTGTAAATATTACCTTTTGTGAGAATTGCTTCGTTTGGGCTGTAAAACATATCATCAATTGGTAATCAACATAAAGCTTTCATCAACTCTGGCAAACACATGCAAAATTGCAAATTGTTATTTTAAAATTGGAGCAAATATTACATGGTATTTTCTTGGTAGGACATTGAACTTTTTAACAACTGTATAAAAAGTTCAGACACACTACTAGGATCCAAAACATTCTCACCTATTAGTGCACAGTTCTTAAATCCCAATACATTTATACATTCATTGAATGACCTTTGAAACTTTGGGTACAAAAACTCATACTCCACAACTTGAGGTCAAATTTTGCACCATGATTGTTTAATTGAGGTTATTGGACTATGCCATTGGGATGAGGTCATTGTGGTCCATAGTGATAGAATGTTCACAGGGAAAATGCAGCATATGTGTGACATGCATGTTTCAACATCCGACACAGAAAGATGAAAATAATTTGATCATGTTTGTTAACATCTCATCATTTACCGCATCTCAGCGAAAGAATTTGCGTACTAAGGACAGTTTTGAATGATGCATGAACAACGATAATGATGTGTTTTAATAATTGATGAACTTTTTTTTTTGTATTTCTTGACAGATCAATGAATCACAACTGAGCAAGAAGCTACTCCAGACGTTCTAAAAACTGTTTCTTCACTTATCAATTCCACGGGGATCATTTGACCCCGTCAGGATTATACCAAATGCGTAAAGCATGGAAATAGACCAATCAGGATGGGTAACGAGCAAGATAAAGACAGTGCTAAGGGAGCGGCAGCAGCTGAGAGCAAAGGCAGTGATAAAGCAACCTCGGGCCATGAGAAGCAGTCGGGGACCAGAGGGAGGTCCCTAATTAAGCCAATTTCTTCAAAGGGGAAAGGAAATCAATCTAAAAATAGCAGTCATCAGAAAAACAAAGAAGGTACATGTATCAGTAGCGCTGATAAGTCTGCTAAGAAAAGTCAAGATGCGAGTGTGAAAGGAGGAGCAAATGAAGCAAAGTCGTCTCCGAAACTAGGAGATGCAGACATGGAGCAGCGAAAGAAACGCAAGGTGATGTTGTCACCGGTATCACCGGGGATAGAGGTGAAACAACTCAGCGATGGGACGAGGATAATCAACAATAATAATAGTAATGGGAAGAAGAAGAAGGTGGTGATGGTGGAAACCAGTCATGTGGTGTCGGAGAAGTCGGAAATTGTTAAGCATGGGAGCAGAACACCAAGCATTAGTAGTGATTTAGAAAGCCCAATGGTTGAAACGGCTGCTTCCAATGGCGAGATGGAAAGACCAAGAAGCGACAGTACTCGGATGGCACCCTTGTCAGCTCCGGATTATATCAGTCCTGATTTATGTCGAAGTGAAAGCAATATAGCGATTAAGTCTGACACACACAGGACTAATGAGAAATCGGAATCGGTGATTAAAGTTGAGCCAGAAACTCCATCGGACATTGTGTGTGATGAGATAAGTACTCCGGGTACATCAGCAGCTGATGGGCTTTCTCCAGATGGTGAAAGCAAAAATGAAGATGAATCTTTCAACACATTGTCTTTCTGGAGAAAGCATGTTCCTCCTTTGAGTCTGAGTGATATTGCTCAAGTATCAATTGGCTCTCTAGACACTCCAAGTCCAGCAGAAAATTCGGAAAGTGCAACTCAAAACAACAAGTCATTCCCTGTAGGAGAAATACCAAATAAAAGCATTCCAACTCAAGATAATTCCAAAAATAGCGATAAAACTGGTGGTAATGACAAGTCGGACAGTCCAACTCGGCAGCACCACTTTCGTATGAAGTACTCGCCAGATGATTTCAAAAAGTCTGCCAATCTTGTTGATCAGTTATCATCTCAAGCTAACGAAAAGCCCTCGAAGGAAGATAGTTCTAATGAGGAGGGTGTGAAGGCATTAATAGAGCCCCCATCTAAGGAAGCATCCAGTGTAACAAGCACTCCAAGTCCTGATCCGGGTCAGCTGAAAGTTCCCACCATACTGAGGCTTAAAGAATCGACAGCTGACAATGAGTCCGCTGGTTCTGCTTCGAACACACCCGGTAGTGAAGTGGAGTACTTTGACTGTTCTTCCCAGATGGCCGATAGTCAAGATAACCTTTTGGATGATGTCATGCAAACTCCAGAAATAACTCCTCCTGGTGAAGACCAACCTTCGGTTAATCAAGAATTATCGGGAAAACATAGTCCGGATGTCATAAGCCATTTAGGTATGGATCTTAGGATTTCTCCATCAAGTCAAAAATCTGAAAGCTCAACAGGAAGTGTTATTTCGTTAAAACGTAAGAAAGCGGAGGCCTCGCCAAAATTAGACCAACCTAACAAACACACTATTAAAAGGACTTCTGATATTAGCTCAACACATCATGGTGCAAATATTGGAGATAGCAGTAACTTGACCCAGTTTCAGGACTTTGTTAAAAAGCTCCCACCTCCAACACAACTCTTTACTTTTAAAAACTGGAAGCAACCCCCTTCAGGATCTGGCAAGCAGATGCCAAGATCAATATCATTTGATGAGGTCAGTTTCTTTGGTCAAAGTGGCATATTTCATTTTGGTGCCGATGAGCAAAGCGATGCGGCCAAACCAGAATTTGGTGTTACAAGGAGTAAGCCGTTTGGAGGTGTAGAAAATGATCTCCAAGAAACACCTGATGATGTTTTTGAAGACGATATAATGCCAAGGGATTTACCATCAGAGAGTAACTATGGCTCATTGCAAAGACCGAAAACTTTGTTCAAATTCACGGCAACCCCTTATGACCGTTCAAGAGCACAGCAATGGCGGCGTGTTGACGGCGTTGAACGTGCCAAATCAGATTCCAAGGCAATGTCATTATCTCCTCTGAAGTCTCCAGGTCGATCTCCCAAGAGAGCATCACATGGAGAAGCTTGGTCACCTAGGAGACCACTGTATGAGACTCCAGAGACAGAACGGCAAGCCAGGTTGGATTTCAAAATCAACTTCAAGGAACAGTCAAATTTCTCAGGTGAGTAATTACTATTTACATTTTTTCACCTAATGTTTTTGTGGATGTGTCCAAAGGCACCCAACATATAGCTATGATTTTGTAGGATTTGATGCTGTTAGGTTAGTGAGCATGCTGAAGAAGAGGGTGGAGTTTGCATGTGTGACATTGTGGGCATTCTCTTGTTCGGACTGATGTCACACAGGGGAAAAAGCCTTGTAAAACAGTGTGTGCGCATGTGCTGTTCCCCTTCCTCGAGCTGGTTGCTATGCGCGCTTATGCAAAGGGGACAATGTTCCCGGATGTCCAACCGAGTGAATGTTGAAGGGGACCAAGAGGTGCTGTGGGCCAGAGCAGGGTTGCTGGTTGTCAGTTATGGCGAAGGGCGGATGATCAACATGCCCATATCGCCTCTCCCTGTGAATATACCTCCTGGGTCATCAAATTCACACTTTATAAATAGCTAAAAAACAGATAAAGACTCAGTACACCGGTCGATCTTACCGTTTCGATGTTGATTAAGATACTTCTTGCATCGATCCCGAGATGCGGAAAAACCAATAGTCATTTTGTCCCACATAAATGAATAAATAACAAAAACCCGATCCCCGGTGGACTCACCCAAAAGGTGACGTCACACCATATGATCGTCCCTTATCCTCCTTGGTCTCCGACTGACACAGACTTGCCTATCGATTGTTCATAGCACTGTGTATCAATTTCTCGACCAAGGCGAGATATACTGGTTGTAGTTTCACACCTTAGGTAAAACCAAACCGGCAGTATTAGGCTGAGGATAGGTTTGACGGCATTTACTGGCGAGAAAGTGACAAAAAACGATCCCAAACTTAGCTACATACCGTGCCTCCGTTTGTATCACGGGACACACGAGCAATTCAAAATGGCCGCTCGTTGGCGCCATTCATTTTGTTTCCCAGCCTGTAAGTTACAATAGATGTTTGTACATACACATTGTATTTCATGTACGGTAGGTTATTGTTGCTATGTTAGGGTGATTACTCTATCGTTATGTCTTCATTACCGTCCGATAAGACGAGTTAATCAGATATTCATACGGTGGGGATTGGTAGGGACCCGTCTGACATTTTAGTAATAAAGTTAGCCAGTCCTTACTTTACCACTAACGTTAGCGACCAGCCTCCGTGCTCAGGTTTGCTTACTGGGCTTGAGTCGCGTGTTGGGGGGTAGTGCCCCCCTCCCTTTTCTCCTCGCTTCGCCTCGGCCCTGTCGGGCTTGCCCTTCCCTGGTGACGGAGCGGGACCCACACCCGCTCTGTTTCACCCACAGGGAGTGCTCACGATCTTCTAGATGTCTTTCTTTTGCTTAGGACTCTCCGAGTTCCAGCTTGACGATTGGGATAGGCTCCGTCATCGCCATAAGACGAAGAAGAAATCTACCAAGGGCACTGGTAAGGTCGACACGGTGGATTCTGCTGTGACAGCCCCTATGGGTCATGGCAGGTCTGCTTAAGGGGCTCCGGTCCCCGGACAAGCAAGCGGTTCCTTCGGGACTGCTAAGCGCGTCCAAAGGCTCAGCAGCCAGCGAAAGCACTGACTATACGTCGGAGCAAAGTAGCAGGCAGCAGAGCGGTAACCACCAGCGAAAACCCTAGCGGGTTTTGCAGCAGGAGGATACCAGTCGATACGGTAGATTCTGCTGTGACAGCCCCTTCCGATCTAGTCAGTCAATCTACGCCAACAGACCCGGACAAGCAGGCGGTTCCTTCGGGACTGCTAAGCGCGTCCAAAGGCTCAGCAGCCAGCGAAAGCACTGACTATACGTCGGAGCAAAGTAGCAGGCAGCAGAGCGGTAACCACCAGCGAAAACCCTAGCGGGTTTTGTAGCAGGAGGATACCAGTCCTCTAGCGAAAATCCTCACGGGTTTTTAGCAGGAGGACACCCGTCTGTTGCAGGCATATCTACGGGCTCAAACAGCCACAGTAGTAGCTAGCGACGGGCAGCATGCAAGGGTACCCGGGCTTGCCTGGGTTGAACCCTAGCATGCATGGGTTCAGCAGAGACGATACGCTGCTAACGCTGTGGGTGTAGTCTTAGCAGAACCAACTGGGGTTGTCACTGCGGCAGCGTTCCATGGCGGGACCGCCGAGTGATACCCTGGGCCCTAGAATAGCTGCTGGCTGTCCACAGGGACTGGCTGGCGATTATTCAGGGGTTGGGCTCGCAGTCTCTCACGGGACAGCGACCCAGGTGCATTCGGTGGCAGCTACAAAGACGAGCTACGGCTTGACTTCAGTGGTAGCCGCTATGCATCCGCCCATAGCTGCCGTGAGTGGTCCGCCACACACAGTGACCTTGGGCGAAGCTCTAGAGGGTACAGTAAGTAGCTTGAACAGCCTAGCTGATCAACAACCCACTTATGTCCTCGAGAGCCAGCGGAGCGTGGGTGATCCATTATCGTCAATGGGTCAATTACCTCTCTTGATCGATCACTGTCAAATCAACAGGGCATAGCTCCATTGATTGGCGCTGCCTATTCAGGTGGCGAGGTGATTGATCGGGGTATGCACGCCAGCTACCCGTGGTACTAGGCAAGCTCCCTCTAGCCAAGGGACAGCCGGTATAGCGGGTACCCATATACACACGGCTTGATCCCCTTGCGGGGGCGCAGTGAGGCATGGGTACAGTGGTACACAGCCGGAGCCCTCACGGGCACCTACGCTGGAACCACGCATACAGCGGTACACAGCCGGGAACCCTCACGGGTACCCACGCTGATACCGCACCGGTACCGCAGCACCCGCCTTGGTCGCCACAGTCTCTGTGGCAACAAGGGGGGGGGGGGGAGGCGGTGCTGGTACTGCAGTACCATGGGGTTACCCTGGTGGCGGATCCTTTCAGGGTCAGCTGCCGGCTGGGTATGCCCGTGGTACCCGCCGCAGGGTGTTTCTTCCACGGCCTAGCACCGTGGCAAGTGTCGCCAGCGATGGCTACGCAGTACCAACATCAGCTGTTGACCAGGCCAGCCGGCATGGGGCTAACCCAGATCTTGATCAGGGTAGGCCCGTGCTGCTAAGCGCTAGGACGACGGCTGCGAGAGCATGCGGACCCAGTGGTGCCATGGCGGATACCTCAGGGTCTTGCGGGAGTACTCCCTCTTCTGCTGGCAGGTAGTCGGCGAGCCACACAGTGGTTATGCCTTCTTACCCGCTTTCAGATGCCCGTCCTCAGTTACCGTCATCATCAGAGCATGATACGGATACTGTGGGCGAGGGAAAGGAGTCGGAAGCTGAGTCCGTAGTGACATCACTACAATCTCCTTCCCCGCTGCCCTTGCGAAAGCAACAGCACTGATCTTCCTCCGGACACCCCCTAAGGGGGAGTCCATGGAGGAGGACCAGGGGATCCTTTCAGTAGGATGCTCAGCTGCTGCTTCCTCACAGGGGACGCCTGCACTCTCATTCGGCAAACCTCACGGGTAGATATAAATGACGGCTGTCGAGCTCAGTAGAGCTATGACGCCGCGTGCTTGCACTTCCTCTGCGTAACGCGGGAGGACCACGGGACCTACCTGAGGGGATCCGAGAGGGACCCAGATGTCGTCAGCGGCGCTCAGACAACATCTGAGCTCTTCCGCGAGGTGAGCCTATTAGCGGTGCTAACAGCTAGCCTCAACGAGAGCTCCATGGGCCTAGCTCATAGGGTGTCCACTCAGCGCCGGAGGGTGGGGCCTGCCACTCCAATCGCTCAACGCGATGGAAAGGCATGGTCCTTTTTCTCTTTGGATGCTTATGCGCTACGGTGGAGGACCGTGCACAGAAGCTACCAACGGGAGCACGCTGAAGAGGGCGGAAACTGCCCTTACCATGGGTCGGAGCTCCGACTTCAGCAGGCCGTGCACCACCAACAGTACCCGAGCCCACTACCTCTGCAGCACCCATTCTGGGAGGCGCAAGGGTAGCACAGGAACAGCTGGCAAGCCCCGAAGAAGAGCAAGCGCTCTTCCAAGGGAAGCTAGGCAGAGCATTCCTGGGGGGCTCAGCGGTTTTTCCACAGGGGGATCTCCCAGTGGACGACCGCTTATGGCTTTCACCCAGAGGTGGGAAACCATCTCTTTGAGCGCCTGGGTATGGTCAGTGGTGAGTGGGGGTTACAGACTGGCAACCCAGTCTCCCCACATTCGTCTGCACATTTCAGAGGTCCACAGTAGTGCCGTCAGACGGCCCCCAGCGTCGGGCACTACTGACAGGGATCACACAACTTCTCACGAAGCGGGCGATTGTCCCGGTCTACCCCCCGTTCTACGGGTGATCTTGGAGCCATTGGCTCCAATGAAGACCGGCGACGGGCGCTCCATCCGGAACCGCAGGCTGTTGAACACGTTCTTCAGGCCCAAGAGGTTCAGAATGGGGACTCTCGCCTCGGTGCTAGCCTGCCCCATCAGGGGCATGGGAACAGCATCGCTAGATCTCTCGGACGCCTATCTGCATATGCCAATCGCCTCTCAAGATCGGAGGCATCTACGCTTCTAGGTACAGGATCAAAATTACCAGTTTTGATACCGCCATCCGCCTGTCCATCTCTCCCAGGGTGTTTAACACTCTTGGTCAGAGCGGTGGCAGCGTACCTGAAGCACAGGGGTGTCAACATCAGTTGCTACCTGGACGTTTGGCTCATATACGGACGCACTCCACTGAAGACTACGGGTCTCATGGGGCTGATAGTCCGCAGGGTGCGGGACCCTGGATTTTTGATCAGCTCAAAAAGTCCAGCGTGGTCCCGACGCATGAACACCACTATTTGTAGGGGCCCAGATCACCCTCACGGAGGGGTTCAAGCGGTGCTCTCACCCGAGCGGGTGCGAACATGGTGCGGTGTGCCTGACTCTTGGCGAGTCTCGGGCAAAACCCGCTGTGGCATGGATGAAGGTGGTAGGCCTAATGGCCAGTATGGTAGACCTCGTACTGTACTGCCGTTTCACGTTAGGCTTACCCAACTACACCTTCTAGCCTGCTTGCAGGCCCAGTCGTCACCAATATCCCTCGCGGTTCCGTTGTCGGAGATCGCGCGAGAGGAACTCTGGTGGTGGACCCATCAGCCCAATTTGACCCAGGGTGTCAGGTTTCCTGCACCCCGGTATGTCACGTAGTGGCGACCATAGCGTCAAAACGGGGCTGGGGGGTCCACATCCACGGAGACTCCGTCTCGGGCCTATGGGGGCCATAGAGACAGAGTGTCACATCAACCTCCCTCGCTTACGAGGAGGTGATCGTGGAATCACATACCGTTGTCCTGACGGATAACACAACCGTGGTAGCCTACCCCAACAGACAAGGGGACTCCGGGCCACCACGATTGAGCCTGCATGCACGACACCTGATAGGGTGGTGCAAGTTCAGGCAGATTACGATGAGAGCGATACACATCGCGGGCGTCACCAGCATCCTCGCGCACAATCTGTCACGAGGAAGGGTGTCGGGACCAGCAGAATGGTCCCTTGCTCCGCAGGTCGCTCAGACGATCTTCAAGGGGATGTACCACCCCACGAAAGATCTGTTCGCATCTCATCGCAATCATCCACTGCCGGTGTACTGCTCAAGGGTCGCGGACCCCCAAGCATTCACCGTGGACGCTCTGTCCATAGACTGGGGAGGGAGGACAGCTTATGCAGTCCCTCCGATCTCACTACTCATGAGGGTGGTGGCCAAGATCGGGTGGGAAGACTGCATTGTCATTCTGCTAGCGGCAAGGCCGCTGGCACTCCCAGTACCAGATCTACTCCGGATGCCCGGAGCGGAGGTACCCAGTCTATCACTAGAGCACCTGCAGTTAGCTGCATGGCCCTTACCAGGAACGCAGCAGCGAGGGATACTTTTCATCAGAAGCTGTTTTTCTCATCGCCGGGGCTAGCCGGAAGTCTACCCTCCGCACGTATAGCCAGAGGCGGGCTCCATACTAGGCCTGGTGCAATGAGACAAATAGCACTCCCGCTAGAGCCGCTGTGCTGCTAGTTCCGGAGTTTCTGACAGAAAAGTTCCAAGCAAGACTTCAGCGGGCCACTGGGGCCAGCTATAAGTCAGCTGTCCTCTCCATTCACCGAGGTTTCGAGACCGGTCGACTATCATAGCCGATGGTTACCTTATTAGTCTACGCCTCGACGGTATGTTCAACGAGTGTCTACCAAAAAGGAAAGTGATCCTCCTAAGGGATCCCAACACAGTCTTAGATTACTTTAAGGGTCACCCTTTTGACCTTCCGCCAAAAGCGACGCTTAAATACGTAACTCTCAAGATGGCTTTCCGGTTTGGCGTTGGCTTCGGGACGGCGGTGCTGAGTTGCACACGGTCTCGAGGTTAGCTTCCGTGTTCACAAACACTGGAGCGACACTGTTTGGCGCTCTGTTCTCGTGACTACGAAGGCGCGGTGCATACCGACATTCGCCCCTCTCCAATCCCCAGGGTTGGGCAAGGTTGGCTGAAGCCAAAGATAGGCTGGGGTGTCCGATAAGGCGCTGCAGCACTATTTCTTCCGAACACAAGCCTTGCGAGGGACTCACGACCGCATTCATCACCCTTACAGAGCCTTTCGGTCCAGCCGCTGTCGCAATGGCTGGTCCAGGTGTTGGTGGGGTCCGGGGATCGCGAAGGTTTCAAGCGCCCCACGACCCACTCGACACGAGCTATCTCATCATCTTGGGTATACCATTCGGTTGTCCCTTGAGGAGATCTAGCAGGCGGTGTCCGGAAGCCACCTTCGCCCTTCTCTACGATACTTCCGTTTACGTTAGTAATCAGAGGCGGGCGGAGGTTTACCGGGACATTGTTCGGCGATCATAATGCGGTGGTGTACGGGTACCAGGTTTTCAGACTATACAGAATACTCAGCATGGTAAGAACCAGTGTCGCTATTCTTAACCACCAAACTTATTAAGTAAGGAGGTTTATGTCTGTGATCGCGTGGTCTTTTTGTTTTCCCGACCGTTGGGGAAAATATTTTCTGACCTCGCGAAAACCATCGTTACCGCTCCCGATCCCTGATCAGATGCTGACCAATCTTGTACCTCCATCCGTCGGTTACTTGCTAGATCGATCTTTCAGATGTTGATGCAAGAAGTATCTTAATCAACATCGGAAGCGGTAAGATCGACCGGTGTACTGAGTCTAGTCCCAAACAAAAATGTTTGGTAGACTCATAACGGTGCGATCTTACCTTCCGATGTTGATTATCCCGACCCCGCCACCCCTACAAGTTTGGTCCGAGTAGGGGATCCCAAGTCGGATAAGGGACGATCATATGGTGTGACGTCACCTTTTTGGTGAGTCCACCGGGGGATCTTGGGGTTTTTGTTATTTATTCATTTATGTGGGACAAAATGACTATTGGTTTTCCGCATCTCGGGATCGATGCAAGAAGTATCTTAATCAACATCGGAAAGGTAAGATCGCACCGGTTATGAGTCTACCAAACATTTTTGTTTGGGACTAAACTCATTCAACTTGGTGTTTTGGGGCCAAATTTGTACATGTAGTAATCACTTTTGGACTGTATGGGCCTGATTAACCCTAATGCCCTTTAGCAGGTTGGTTGGAGGTGCCCATATGTGTTGCCTGTCCCCATCTGCTGAAGGAGAGGAAAACAGCTTGTAGGTTGTTGTAGGATTCAGAGTGGTTTGGGTTAGGGTAGCTAAACATTACTTTGCTTCTGATAACATGATATCAGCATAGACTGTAAACAGTCTATGATTTCAGTCATGATTCCAACAATTTCCAGGTGTACATGGTTGGTTGCCCATTCCCCTGTAAAAAGTGAGTGCTATGTATTAGAATGCCTGTTTCATCTTCAAGTGCTGTTAGAATACCTTTTCCATTTTGTCTACAGATAAGTATCTATGTTTGTCCCCCCCCCCCCTAGAAAATAATATTCTTCCATTTTTTCACCCGTAATTACACATAAATGATGTTGCAATTAGAATTCTGTAGAGAAGATGCGAAAAGAGTGTGATGAAAGGTTGTATACAAGTAAAGGTTAACTTATTAAAATGATGTCACAAATTTGACCTACCTAATACATTGTCATGATCCTGGATTTAGTGCATGTATTCTATTTTCATAATTGGGCTAGCCAACAGCAAATACTACAAATTTAATTAGTGTTGTAGACTGGACACAGTTTGCATGATAAATACGCTGTCTTAAAAGGCTGGTCGCAGCGGTGCCTGAGCTAGCGTTGTTTGTGCCGAATTATTGAGAAAAAAGTTATGGGTCGAGTATGTGAGATCCAATTGTAATGGGTTTTATCCCCCCCCCCCCCCATGTGCATGATTTCACTGGGAGGGGGTGGTGGGGGAATGGCAAAAACTTATTATTTTTAAGGATAACCTATAAAAGCAAAATCACCAAGACTGGAAAAATATGACCTGTAGGCTCTGATTTAAGGAAAAAAATTCAACTCTGTAAATGATATTATTTTATTACCATTTTGTCAAATTTCTTCCCATTTAATACTCATTTGTACCTGTTTAATTGATTATTTGCCAGCCATTAATAGCAGAAAAGAAATCCAGCCAGAGCTGCTTTCAATTGAAATAGAAGCAAGCGGTAAACGCCTGTGTGCTGTAATCGTATACATATGACTCATAAACCACCACCTCCCAGTTGATGAAGATACTCATGGTTGCATGTGTTTCTAAATGTCACAGATAGCTCTAGATACTTCACTTCAGCTCCCATTCATAAGCTACAGTGCACAAGGATACATTTAGTGCAATCATCTGCTCGGATCTATGTTGGAATTATAAGCTATCAGTATTAATTATTCAAACTCTTTAAGGACCTAAATAAATGGGGTTAATGTTTCATTTTCCCGACTTTTATAGAAAATTTCCCGAAAATTTGACTTCAATTTATTAATATGAAAAAATGCTTCAGTTACCCATAATTCTCTGTTGTAGTGAATATGTCATACCTTACTATGTAGTTACTGGTTCACACTTCGTGTGCACACCTGTTAGCAACCCATGGTCTTTGTGTTGTGATCATTTTGATTGTGGTTCTGAACACAGATGGCGTGAACCAGTTGACCTGGTAATGATCGATTATGACATCACACTATGACAGCGAATAGATTATGATTTAAAGACCTAAACCAGGAGCTATATGCAAGTTATGGGTTAATGTTTGTGTTTTTTGTTTGTTTGTTTGTTTGTTTGTTTATTCATTTGATTTATAATATTGAATAAAAGCTAAGGAACAACACACACACAAAGATGGATGATGTGATGTCAAAAGGTAGCTGAGGAGTGAGCAATAATATATATGGCCATGCGTTTTGAGTTGGGCCGGTAATGCGTTACATGTTTTCGCGAGATGAAAATTGCATGTTTTTCGTTTAGATACGAATATATCTTTCACATAATACCCAACATATAAAAAAGTATACATTTTCTGGCTGCAAATGAACCAAGGAATCCAAAAATGCACTTTAAAATGACATAGGGTGTAACACTAAGGAGTTATGAAACTGAAAATACCAAGTATTTTAGGGAAAAAATGTAAAATTTGACAAATTAAAAAAAAAAGTTAGCTTCACCCCACATATTTAAAAGTTCCATATACATGTACATGAATTGGTCATTAAGTTTTAATTTTTCACCCTCAGGAAGAATATAGTCATGCATACATGAATGCAACATATTTTTATTGACTTTTATTAATTATTTATCGATGATGTTATTTTGGTTATTTGGACTGCCCTTGGGAAATGACAATGAAGTCAATATTTGAAATAGTTGCAATTTGAAATCCAATGATATTTTAATGTGATTATCACTCAGGGAGCAATAATTTGCATGCCAATACACAAACCTTGGGCCAATAACATTGAAATGGAAATAGTCAAAATAATACTACATTTTATTACACATGAATTATTTGTTGCTCAGGTAACACTAGTGACATAACTGCAAACAGGCTATGAGAAATTAGGCCAACAAAAAAAAGTTGTTTGTTTGTCCTCCACCGCCCGCTCCTCAGATTAAGGCCTGACCAATATTTTTTTTTTTCAATTTTTTTTATTTTTATAAAAATAAGTAAAATTCAATTTTTTGTCAGATTTGGAATATCTCTGGAGCTCAATACTAAGATCTTTCATGGTTGAAAATAAAAAAAGACCCCCAAAAACATTTAGTTTCTTCAATATGCAAAGTTATTAAACTTGTGTTCATGTCATAGTCTATTATTTTTAGTGACTTCAAAATACATTGAATTTGAAATCATTAAAAGACTATGAAATTATAACTTTAACTGCATATTAAAGAAACTAAGTGTTGTTGTTTTTTAATTCACCATGAATGATTGTAGCATTTAGCTCTAGCTAGGTCCAGGAATACACCAAATCCCAAAGATTGTGGAGGACAAACAAACAATTTTTTTTTTTGGCCTTATATGGAGCATACATTTGTAAGTGGTGGCACCAGTCCTGGAGGTTACCATAAATTTTCCATTTACAGTTCGATCAAAAATAAAATGCACTGCTTTCATACCATAACAGCCTACATTATAGCGCAGACAAGATTGCGACCTGATACTTATAAATAATATTTCTCCGGTTCTCCCCAAAACACAAGACCCACACAACAATATTACATCATTTTCCCAATTTAGTTGAGAAAATGCCCCAAATGCTCAGTACAGAAAAACTAAATTGGTTTGTGAAAATTAGTTCATTTTGGTAGATAAATTCACACAATTTTCCCCATTCTTCAGTGCAGAATATCAAAATCCCCTAATTTTGTGAAAATTAGTATATTTTGATTGCCTAAAATTGCATGTTTCACTAGTTTCAAAGCTCTTAGCCTCTCATTTCACTAGGATCCAAAACATTCTCATCTATTAGTGCACAGTTCTTTAACCCCAATACATCTGTACATTTATTGAATGACCTTTGAAACTTAGGGTACAAATACTCTGCAACTTGAGGACAATTGTTGCACTATGATTGTTTAATTGAGGTTATTGGACTATGCCATTAGGATGAGGCTATTATGGTCCATAGTGTTTGACCGTATTCAGTGAATACTTGATACTTACCTACATATTATGGCATATTGGTGCAATTGTTCCATTGTGTGCTCACTAACAAAAGGATTGACATTCTTTCACCAAGGTCATTGCCTGTTTATTTTTTCGGTCGGAGCTTACGAAAATATCAAATATTATTCATTGCCTCGGTGAAGTACAGCCTGTTGAGTTTGTAATGGTAATTTAGTATAATGAACCATAAGTGCTAATTTGAAGTAAACTAGTGATGCTTAGATTAAAGCAACTTAATTTTTGTCTCGTTTGAACTTTGTTCAGAAAGATGCAGTCGCTATTTCTGTCTGTAATATGTGTATGTACCAATTTAATTAAAGATCTAAAAATATATATCATGCCAGAAGAGTGCACTTTTGCAAGTTTTGGGCAAGCAAGTGCACTTTCTGGAGTTATCTAGCACCATTGGATAGAAAAGGACTCTTTTTATTTTCTCTCATCAAAAGGTCAACTTTTCTCCAAATTCAACACTCCCCAAAAAAAAACCCCAATAAATAAATAAATAAATAAAATGATAATAAATACAATGTTGTACAGCATGAAAAAGTTCTTCATGATATCAAGTGCAATATATCTCAATTAACTTGTTCAAGAAAAGAAGAATTGAATATTATATTTTTACCACAAATTAAACCAATTTATTCGTTTTTAAGTGTATTTTTTGTTCAGTGTTTATAGGGACACATGTGTACCTTTATTTGTCAGAAATCTTTTTAATTTTATCTTGTGTTCACAGTTATGAAATATGAATATGAAAAATTACTAAATGTTACGGGTTTTTTGTTTAAATAAATTTTAATGACAAATCACAATCTGATCATGGAATTGGAGGAGTCATACTCTATAAACAATAATAGTGGTACTTCCCATCAAGCAAAATGAGTCACACAGGAGCAATAATAATTTTTCCATTTTAAAACATCTTGTTAGTTTGCTTTAAAAGTTACCTTTTTCAGAGTGTTGGTTAGCAGCGACGTAGCTTGCGACACCATCACAGCGTCTTCATTCAGCGTAGTGTTTACAATCCTCGTGATGGTGTCGCAAGCTACGTCGCTGCTAACCAAGACTCTGAAAAAGGTAACTTTTTAAGCAAATGTCAAGAATGACAGAATCCAATATCAGTATCTATGCTGCTATCTTGTTAGTTGTAGCAATGACCTTATAGGCCCATCTATAGTGGAATTATAATATGGTTCCTGAGATTAAATATATTCATGATGCTAAGACAATGAAAGGAATTTATCCACATTTTCTTGATATCCATAAAGTAGGTCAAATTGTTGCCATCATACATAACAATACAGAAAATGCATGCATGAAATAACTTTGCAGAATTACTCCATAGAATGTACATCCATAAAAATTAATTTTTAATTGCAAAATTATTTGACATGAGTGTGCATCCATAAAAATTGATTTTTAATTGCAAAATTACTCAGCAGTGGTATTTCTTTGAATAGGGTGTACGCCCGAACACTAAAACATGAGTGATGTGTACTAATAACACCACCCAGCCGCTGTTGTCGGAGCCTGTCAGAGTGGTCTTTTCAATGCGGTATACAACAATTAAATCAAGTCCCCATGCACCCATAGGCTCATAGTATGCATTTTACTAAAGCTGCCAGTGCCAAGTCTTGTATTCAATCCAAAAAAATTGTAGTGAACTAAAAGTGGCAACCAATTGTGTACTACTATATTTAGGTGAAGGCGTGACGTTTGTGTTTTTCAAGTCAAGGGTAGTGTTTGTAGAGCTATCGGAATCCCACACAAGTTTTCTTGTTATCTTTAAATGTCCTCCAGTGTTAGCTATGTCATCTCTCTGGGACTTGGTGATGTGTTTATCATACCATGAGCAACTTTCCAACACATATTTGTGCCTTGTATTCCTTCTCATCAGGTCGCAGGCTGGTAGACTGGCTCTCATCAACTTCATCAACTTTATCGTTCAAAGAAGAAGGTGCTGGGTTGGTTGTAGAGGAACTTGCAGCTTTGCATCATCAGCAACATCAAGGTGGTGGTGGAGGTTCGGGACTTACAAGTCCAGCAGTCAGTTCAGAAGTGAGATCTGCAGCTCTGAGACTGTGCTCAAGTCTCTTGGACATTGGAGTATTACATCCGCTAGAGGATGAAACTGGCAAGGAGAAATTTAAGGTGGGTGCATGCTATATATATGTTGTGTGTTACTTATCTTTGGGTTTCGAGTCATGATTATCGAGTTTCGAGTGAGGATTTTGAGTTTCGAGTCATGATTTTCTAGTTTCGGGTGAGGATTTTGAGTTTTAAGTGAGGATTTTTGAGATTCGAGTCATGATTTTCAAATTTTGAATGTGGATTTTCGAGTTTGGGGGAGTCATGAATTTCGAGTGTCAAGTGAGGATTTTTGAGTTCTAAGTGAGGATTTTTGAGATTCGAGTCATGATTTTCAAATTTTGAGTGTAGATTTTCAAGTTATGAGGAGTCATGATTTTCAAGTTTCAGGTGAGGATTTTTGAGTGAGGATTGTCAAGTTTGAAGCGAGGATTTGCGACTTTCAAGTGAGGATTATTTCTGAGTTACTTGAACTCGAAATCATCACTCGAAACTCAAAAATCATCACTCGAAATCAAAACATCATCACTTGAAGCTTGAAAATCATCACTCGAAACTCGAAGATATAACACGCAAATATGTTGTTTATATAAACTTTGAGTAACTTTTATTGTTTGGGTGATGGTATAAATCCACAATGTGCTGTAGCCGCACTTTCCAATGACGGTAACATGATGTAATTAATTAAACTGATTTGAATCTCATTTTAATTGTTTGGAGCCAAAAGAACAATTCAGAAATATGATTGATGAGAGACTTTTTGATAGTACATACATGTATTATGTTTATATGACTCGGTGGGATCACTTTGGTGGGATGATGTTAAAACAACTGAGAAATGATAAGTTGCAATTCCAACACATAATCAGTAGCAGACGTACTGTCTCTTGATTGATATTTGAAACTTTAGCAATCCAACTTTTTAAAGTCATCTGCGACAGATCAAAGTTGCTTTCCTTTTCTCAAAATCCCAAATGACTCACACCCCAGTGGTTTTGTCTTGACTTCAGTGATGTTCTAGTGATTTCCTGTGAAAATGACCCGATACCAACTTTTGTGATATTGATGATAATAATAGGATGAAACTTGAATCTGAAGTCAGGTGAACAGATGCTTTGTAGGCGTTTGTTGTGTAGAGAGAAGTTGATTGAAGGGTTTCAGTCTAATTTGTGGGTAGCTAAGGAAAACAAAACTTTTGACATAGAGTTTAAGGAAATTCTTATCGTCAGGAACAGAACCATTATGTTACTTTGCTAAAAGTGAGTGCAGACTTTGTGGTTGTCGGTACGAGAAGAGAGACTTGACGGATTTCATGACTTTACTAAGTAAAGCACACATTGAGAAAATCCCTTTTTGTCATCATCGGAAACGGGACCATTTATGTATGTTACACTGGTATTGGTGAGTGCAGAGATCAATTTTGTTGATAGAAATAGTTAGATAAGTGTGTCTGTGGATTTTTTTTTCAAAATGAATGGGCTTTTAAAAGATTGATGTTTTACCTTCAGGAATGCTGTATGTTGTGACCCACTTCTTATATATTTTATTGTTTTTTATTTTGATCTATCTTGAAAATGTTTCAAAAGTTTGGAGAAAATGTGGACAGAACTTGAGAACATGCAGGTGAAAAAAAATTGTAACTTTGTGGCAGGCTCATCTTAAGATTTTGTATTATTTTATTTCCTAGTTAATTGTATATGTATGTTCATAGTTCATATTTTTTCCTCATGAAGATATTAAAGGAGTATGATCCAATTTCATCACATGCTAATTCCATGTTGAATGAATGACCTTGATCCCCACAGACCCCACTCCCCACATGCAGAGGTTCATGCCTGCATTTCAATCCATTTAGATATGACAGCCAAAAATGCACATTTGAAGTCCCATAGAATAGTGTGTGAATACATGTACATGTAGCTATAAAGTGGGCTAACCCACTTAAGGGTAGATTGGGTATTGTTGGTCGAAGCAGCCAAAAAAACTTGATTTTCAATATCTAAATCAATATATTATTGAAAAATAACACTTTGATGTTTTGCAAAATTTCATTCTACAAATCATATACTTTGAAAACTTGCATGAATTATTGTTGTTAAGGGATCTGGAATGAGCGTTTTGAAGCGTTTCGACAGTATTTTTTGTGGGACATGAGAGCACATCAGACATATCGAATTGCATTCTGAATACGAAGAATGTCTTTCTGATATCAAATAATTTTCATTTTTGAAATTCATGATATAATACAAATTTTATAACAAATTATAAAAATTTGATATTTTTCAAATTTTTGATATATTACAGACCTCGAAGTAAATTTTACAAATCTAATGATATATTCTTAAAGTGTATGTAGCTGGTAGGAAAAGCCGACGATCAATTGAAAATTTTGACCTTTCATATTGAAGATATGGAAAAAAAAAAAAAAAAGACCTAATTTTTTTTGGTGTTTTGGGAAAAAAAATCCATATCTTCAATACTGAAAGGTCAAAATTTACAATTGATCGTCGGCTTTTTCTTCCCAGCTACATACACTTTAAGTACATATCATTAGATTTATAAAGTTTACTTCGAGGACTGTTAAATATCAAAAATATCAATTTTTAATCATTTGCCATAAAATGTGTGTTACATTGCGAATTTCAAAAAATCAAAATTATTTTATATTAGAAGGACATTCTTCGTATTAAGAATGCAATTCGATATGTCTGATGTGCTCTACTGTCCCACAATAAATACTGTCCAAATTGTCATTCCCCACCCCATAATGAGTTATGTACCTTTTACAAAAGTGTTGTTGTTTCAGCCCTCTGTACAACCACAGGACCTACAAAAGTATATCTGTGATATTTGAATTCTTCTACTCACTCGCTATGAAGCAATGCAATTTTTGCCAAAGCTCACTATCATTCGCAAGATGCTGTGAACTACCAAATCACAACAGTTGCTAACCTTAAGATACACATTGGCTTACAAAATCCAGTCCAAATATCAGGGTAAATGAGATAAATATGGCTCCATTTTGATTGGAAAAAAGTGTGGATGAGGTTGTTGGTATAGCCCATTGCAATGTATAACCATTTTCTTGTGCATAATTTTGTCCATGGTTTTGTGACACTAGATTGAGCAGGCCAATAAACAGCTGCACACTAACTGGGAAAAAAAATTAGAGGCAGAATTGATTTGTTTATTTATATAATTGTTTGAAAATAAACTATCACTTGTTAAAAATAGACATTTACTCATCCAATCATTTCGAAAGCAGTTTGCGCAGCTAACAAGTATCAGCATGTGAAGTTATCTCATCCCGTCGTCAGGAGTCCAACCCTTAGGCCATCCAGCCATCCATTAATAGGCGGGAGGACATACACCCCTGTCTGCCCGGCATGTAGCCCCCTCCAGCGATGATATTTAAGTTGCAACCAAAAGATTTGACCAATTCCCTTGTGTTTGTTTAGCTAAATGGCTTCGAGAAATCTTGCCAAGTTACAACGTAAATTCATCTTTTGGATTTGGATATAAGTACAATTGGATAGATATTTTCTGGTGGTAATTGGAGTGGAGTGGAGGTTTTCTTTAAATATGTTTTGTACGTCACTCTGCTTCCATTTTCAGAGAACCTGATTAATGCTTGCCAGATTTAGAATCTGGGGTAGTTGTTGCATGACCATGCTGTGAACCTGGGATGATGAATCATGCTTGACAAAACATCTCATATTTTGTTTCAATTTTTCCTCATTTATTTCAATTTTACATTGCCATGTCAGTTTAGATTTCTGCTGTTATTGTATTGCATCAAGTCTTTATGTGATCTTTCATTCAAATACTAAATTTTAGGCTTAGTTACTTATTTACGCAAGATATATCTCAGCATTTTTACATTAATAAACATCTCAAAAAAGTAACTAACCCCCCCCCCTTAAATAATGGCCATTATTCAAAAATGGGATATTGTATTACAAATCTGTAAAATGCATTGGAAGCAGAATTTATTTCTGCGCATTTTGACACCTCATTTGATATGATAGCCCAGAAAACAATAAAACACCGGTCAATTTAATGTAGTGAGGTCCAGATTTGAAAGTTGCACTTACAACAATACAGATATCATTACACAGATTCCCTTCCATTTATACTGAATACAAATCAATAGAATTTACTGCAACTTTCAAATCTTGGGTTACATTGATTTAAATGTACGCTGTGACATCAATATTTAGTCAATTGCTATAAATGAGGTGTCAAAATGTGCAGAAATAAACTTCCAACGCATTTTACAGATTTTTAATACAATTGCCCGTTTTTGAATAATGGCCATTATTTAAAGGGGGTTAATAGTTACTTTTTTTGAAATGTTTATAATGCCAATGTACATGTAATCATCCAGTACTCCACATGTACATTTTGAAAGATGGAAAAAACTGTTAACCCGACTACTCACAGACAGAGCAGACACCTTATGATTGCATCTAGGACCAAAAGACTCCTTGTTAAATACCTGCTAAATTATAGATTATAGAGAAGCTCTCAAACTTGCAGATATATTACTATATCTTGACAGAGAGGTACTCAAAGAACAAGATCAGTGAAGAAGTTATTACATATCTGCTAAGTGGTAGCAGGGTGTCATTGCATTCATCAGTGGCCTTGTAGAAGTCAGAAATATGTGTGAAATGAAATATTTCTGTCAGGTGTAATTCAGTTGTATGAATTATCTGTTTGTTGCCTGTAGAAATAATTAGAACTGTTAGTAGTATTACTATTATATTTCATTTGAGCCCCATAGCACTGAAATGTATATTCAGCATCATGTGTAAACTTGTAAAATTGCAATATGTTGAACCAAAAATGTATAACCATTAACATTTTTGAAATGTGAAATATGAATTTAGGATTATCATGAAACTATCACAAATTTCAAACAAAATAGTATTTTGTGACAGTATTATTCTTGAAAAAAACATTATGATTTTTATTTAGTTACAGTGAATACAAGTACTTATGTAATGATGATAGCTGAGTTTTGATCTGAGTGTTATGGGTAGGTTTGAAATTAGCATTGGATGGGGTGTTGGATTTACTGTACTGATGGAGGAATAAAAGTTGATATCAGAATAGATTGGTAGCTTCACAGAGGAGAAAGAAAACAGATCACGTACAACCAGTCAAAGTGTCAGCATCACCCGATAATGAGGGCCGATTGTTCCATGAAATGCGACAGGCGAGACTGCCATGCAATTACTGCATATTTTCATGGTCTATCGTAAAATCACGAAAGTACGCAATGCTCTATCGCGTATACGCAAAGGCACGCAGCACTGGCGTGATTGTTAAGACACGGCACCATCAAACAATCGGCCCTAATGAATATGCGAGAACTTATATAATATAATACACTGGGACTTTGACTGGTTGTACGCGCTCTGTTTTTTTCTCCTCTGTGGGTCGCTTATAAAATGGTGCACAGTGTTAATTTGCCCCTCAAACTGAGTCCCAAGATGTGGTGGAAAACCTGGAGTGTTCCTTTATAGATGGCAAATGGCAGATGATAGATCAGTTTGAAATCATCAACTTAAATGACATCAGAAAGGGACATATAGGGTGTCCCAAAAAATCTGTTTCATGTATATTTGTAGCAGGTTTATAATCATGTAAACAATTCATCAGTGGCGGCGCCAGGAATTTTTTCCAGGGGGGGGGCATTGAGGGGCAAAGTGAATTTCAGGGGGGGGGGAAATCAACAAATTTTGCACAAAATTACCGCAAAAAGGTTATTTTGGGTTTTTAACAACAGGGGGTGGCAAGAGTTATGACTAGGGGCAATGCCCCTCATAACCCCCCCCTGGTGCTGCCACTGCAATTCATGTATAATCATAGTTACAGGTACATAGTATGATATTGTTAAATAACAAACTTGTGCTCTGTTTTATTATTTTTTATTAGATGGATGCTATGTACTGCTGGTCTCAGCACGAACACACCCCACGAACCACCATGGGTCTGGATATGGCACCAAGCAAGCTGTCCCCTGTTTGGCCCCCTCCATCCAATAGTGAGGAACATCCAGTTGGACTCAAGTACACTGAAGCAGGTAAGATATCGTATTATACAATAAACAGAATTTATATAGCACCTTGGCATAGCGCCACTAGGACAGGGCTCCAAAATCTACTTTACCAGACACAGCAGAACAGGAATTAAAACTGATATGCTATACTGTGATAGGCTAAAAGTTACCTTGCCGAGGTATTTAACCCAGGACCTCACACACCGACATCGCCTGGCTAATAATTACTTTGTCAGCAGAGATACTAAAATAAATACCCGGGATCGATACACGTGAATTTGCCATGCACGAGTTTGATATGAGAAGAAAATCTTTGGATACCGGGGTAGAAAATGATGAATATCTCCCGTAAATGATTTCGTATAAAGAAACCAGATGTGGTTCCTTGCACATGAATATATATAACAGATATGATAGTCGTTAGCTTGCGTCTTGAGAGAGTAGCTTGCGTCTTGAGTCAAAAACTGACTATAATTATGACTTATAGGCCTATGTGCCGAATTATATAGCGCAATGTATAGGCCAATCGTGGAGGTAATCTAAAAGCATATGACCTATGGCCTACCATGCTCCACTGACACACAGCGAGGTCAGTCACCGAGCTAATCAGGGCTATTGTCAGTAGCCTTAGTCAGATGTCCTTCGGCCCATTATGCGACTCAAAACTATTAAACAGGTCGGAACAAAATGGCCATGTGTGGCGGTGGATTCAACCTACCATGGCGATTTCTGCCATGAAGATATTGGGGGCGATGACACTGTGCCTCAGGTGTTTGAAATCAATGTTATAGACAGGTGTTTGCAACATGGGTCTTCATACCGTAAAAGCTCAATAGTTTTTGAAAACATGAAATTGTACCGAAGTCCGGCGCATTACCAACTGAGCTAATGGGGTTGAGACAAAAATTTGCAGGTTTACTTGTTGGTATGTACTATGTGTATTGATGATTTGCTCAAAACTCTTTACACTTTTGTGGATAGGGCTCTTCATGTTTGCATGTTTGAAAAGCGCTAGATAGCAAGTATGCTAAATATTGAGTTTTTACGGTATTCGGGTGCTAAAAATGTGGTGTGTTAAGTACAGTGGCGGTGCCAGGGGAGGGTAGGGAAAGTGTCCCAATTGACCCCTTCCCAGTAAAAACCAAAAATTTCACTTTTTGCAACAGTATTGCACAACATTTGTTGACCCCCCCTGAAATTCACCCCCCCAAATTCTGGTGGCACCACTGGTTAAAGATGAATTATAAGTCTCACTCTGTAGGTGTCATAGAAAATATCATTTTCAAGAGTTGCAAATTTGGTGATAATTATTTACTGTGTATAACACTATGGACCACAATGGCCTCATCCCAATGGCATAGTTCAATAACCTCAGTTAAACAATCATAGTGCAAAATTTGACTTCAAGTTGCAGGGTATGAGTTTTTGTACCCAAATTTTCAGAGGTCATTCAATGAAATATACAAATGTATTGGGGTTAAAGAACTGTGCCCTGATTAGATGAGCATGTTGTGGATCCTAGTGTAAGTACTTGGCACAGGGACTACATGGATAATAGTGATGTCTTCATGTATGATAAAGGGGATCTACTAGCATTACCAAGTCATGTCCATGGTTTCTATGCAGAGGTTTCTATGCTTTATAGAATCTGAAACCCAAAACTCGGATGTAATTATACTCGATATGTAATGCAATCAAGCAATATGAGTCAGATATCAGCCATATTGTTGTCTTTCTATATATGTTCACATGGAGGCTGAAACTCGAGGGAGGTTCAGCTATAGGTTTTAGGCTGTGTGGACACACTTAGCGGTTTGAAACTCCAAGGGAAACTTGAGGTTGGCTGTTGGATTTCGACAGGCCAAACTACCATGTGGACTCACTCAACTCACAGAGGCTTAAGATTTCATTTCTACACTTACAGGTTCTAAACCTTGCGAGGTCCATGCCCCTCTGAACATGGGCAACAGAGTTGCCAAACCCACGATTTAGTAGCCCAATTGGGCGACTATATAAGATTTTCCCCATAAATTTTGAGAATTTCCTGTCCCATAGAAACCAATGGTTAAGAAAAAAATTGGGTGATTTTCAACGTTGGCTCCTGTGACTTCCGGTAGTTTCCTGTCCCACAGAAACCAATGGTTAAAAGAAAAATTGGGCAACTTTTTGATTACTTTTTGATTCAGGCTGAAATTTTTTGGCAACCCTGAACAAGTGAACATGGGTTGATTACATTGTTGTAGAGACCAAAGTTTTCCGTTTTTTAAAAGGCAAATTCCGTTTTGTGAATTGCAATACCAGTTTCCAACATTTTTCAAATTGCACCATCAATATATCGAGGGTTGAGAGCCAGAAAGCCTCAACTCACAATCACCTGCTCTCCCAAAATTGGCATAAAATCAACAGGGCACTATAGAATTTAAAGTCCATTGATCATAACAAAATTAATTGAAAACGAAAGACTTTGTGGAGGAAATATTGACTTTTGGAGACCAAAGCAGGGAGCCTACTTCCCTGTTCTTACTGGTAAAATGGAAAACTTTGGTCTCTACATTGTTGTACACTACATTTTTGCGCATACATGTACTACCATCAAGATTGAATCACATGATTCTGAGTATTGAAATCAACTTTTCTATCATCCAACTCATTTTGTCTGATCATATACAGCTGTCATCCTTAAACCTTGACCATCAGATTCATTCACAACTGACCGATGCTCATTATTGCTCTGATAAACTGTAAAGTGACCAGTGCTGAAAAGCAGATGATGTGCCAGGAGCGCTATCTAAATTAAACTTCTAATTTTGGATCCATTACTATATGCTGCGATTTTATTAACACACAAGTCATAGTTGTCATGTTATTTAGAATTTGCATTTTAACGCAAATGTCATGATTATGTAAGTGTACCTTAAGGCCGTACTACACCCATATATTGGTTTGATTGGTCTAAAAAAATATTTTTTCATTTATAGCTAGGCGATATATGCACGGATCATGTGAAATAAAAATAATTATGAAAAAACTTTGTAAAAGTGTGTCTTTTCACCCATTTGTCTTAAAGTTGACTGGTTGGTAAGGGCGCTTATTTTTTAGCGATCCACTTTTTACGTCTGTGACAGGCGGCGAGGGAAGCGCAACACGTGACGTCACGAGGCTGGCGAAGATACACTGACAGCCCCATTCAAACCAAACTACACGGTTAGCAATTACAAATAGAAAATTATCATACTTGCAGTGGGGTACTTTGTCGCATTCCCGACGGTTTTAAAGTAAGATAATTTTGCTTTGACACCACATAACAAATTTAGAATTCTTTGTGACGATTTCATGATTATGTGTTAAATCTAATGGCGACCTCAAAATTGGCGATATCGTTTCCATCACCGCCTGGTCTGTGATGTCAGCGGATGTCACTCTCCATAGGGATGGGCGATACCAGCTTTTGTCGATTGTCGGTCTAGAGCAGTCAGGGGGTGGCGGCCGAATTGTTAGAAAAAATAAAATAAAAATTTTAAAAAATGGCCGCGGAGCGCGCTTGCGCGACGCAGGAGGTTGTCTGAGGGAGGATGTTCCCCCCTCAGAAATAAGAAACTGGTGCAAAATGAAGATCTAATTGAAGAGATTTGGTGGACAATTTTGGCGCTATTACTCACGGCGTAAAATTTTAGTTTGGCGGCCGAATATTTGTGAAATGTGCGGTTCATGAAGTCTTTCTTGGACAAGTTTCCCTATTGTCGAGGCCTATAAATTGTTTTAAACATAAATCGTGAAAGAAGAAGCGAAAATGGCCACTTGTATATCGATTACGCAGGGGAGTGTAAAATGAAGAAACTTGAAGTGTTTTGGTGGACCATTTTGGTACTAATAGTGTGTAAAACTATAGTTTGAAAAAGCCGCGAATTTGTTAAATGATGGTCCATGAAACCTTCCTTGGACAAGTTTTCCCTGTAAGCCTATACCGCAAATTGTGTTAACATAGGGCTTAAATTTGCAAATGTTGGAAGAAGAGCGAAAATGATCATATGTTTATCCACTACATAAGGGTTAGTCTGAGGGGATGTTCCCCCTGAGAAGTTTGAAAAATTTGCAAGATGAAGGTCGAATTGAAGCAATCCGGTGCATTGTTTTTACACTACTATTTGAATCAATTGCTTTAAACAGAAAAAAGGGCCCGAACTCAATTTGCAAAACTTGAGATTGGCAATTTACTAAAGCATGCATAAATCGATGAAGTCGGTATGGAGTCCGTCTTAATACTGACTTTGGTGGCAAAATGTGAGGGGCCCTGCATATCGGCGGACCCGAGTAATTTTCACATGCTTTTAGGACGAGGACCGCCTTCAAGCAATACCGAAAATAATCGAGGCCTATCCCGACTATGCGATTATTTAGACATCGACCTACTCAATTACGTGCAATTTAGTTTCTCTCCTCCTTTCCTCCATTTTCTCTTCTCTTTTTCTCCTTTCTTCCCCTTCTCTTCTCTTTGGGGGGGGGGGGTGGCCCGTCAGCCCCCCTGAATCCGCGCCTTAAATGAGTCAATGTGTATGTTGGGGGAGGGGAGGGGGGTACTGAGGCCTACCACATTTAATAACGAACTTGCTTACTCTTTGTGGGATTTCGAATCGCAACACAGGTAATAATAAAAACAGTAGCAAACTTCACTTTACTAACAAGATACAACAACTTTACAACTTTCTTTTTAATTAATGAAACAAAGCTTATTTTTGACTCAGAGTTTAATTTTAAGATGCTAGCCGAAGTCAATAACTTTGCACATTCTTCGGGTTCCTTTGTTTCCACTCTTGTTAAAAGAAGACATAAAACCTGATGATCAGCTGACTCTTTCTGTTGACAATTTAAGTTTAAAACATTATTAACACAATTTGTGTGTTGATTGTAAACAAAACCAATAGGCCTACAATTGGCTAGTTTCAAATCTTTCGTAACATATTTTAAACCGTGTTTTTTTTTTTTTTTTTGTTTTGTAAAAGATTTGCAATTACTTTGATTGGGATCGAACATTGCCACTTTACAATGCTCAAGGTCACCAAAACTCAGATGTGTGAAAAATCCTTTTGTTAAAAATTGTATGAAATCATCCCTCAGCGTAAACTAGTTTCTATACCGGGGTAGGCCTACGATACGGTAGGTAGCTGAAAAGTGTTTTGTGACGTTACATGTATCGTGAGGCCTTCATTAGGAAAACAATTGTTATTTAAAGCACCGTAACATTTTTCAAAATCGGGATTTTTACCTAATTGTAATAAATATAACATAACAAACACACCCTGAAATGTTTTATCGTGTAGGCCTACATGCCCCGCCAATACCCGCCATGATGTGCTGCTGAGTGCATATCCCGATTATTCAAAACACTGTTAAATGTAGGCCTAGGCCTAGCGGTGGGCCTGGGCTGCGAGATCTGGATCTGGATCATTTATACTCCAATAAAAGCAGTGAATTCTGCACCGGGATTCTGCATCACACTAGCTCACACTAGAGTTGGAGATAGTCTAGACCTACCACACAATTTATTCGCCGAAGTCGCTAATAGAGAATGAGAGATTAGAATATTTGTTTTCAATTTTCTAATATTTTTTTCAATACGTTCCATTAAATAATTCTTTAGGCCTATTCTGTCATGTCTGTATTCTGTAAAATGCGGTATCGATGCAGCATCGGTATCAGAGAATCCATGTATCGAGTATCGCGCAACCTTAGTCAAAGGTCAAAACCAATTATAAAAATATGGCGTCGATTTACGCCGGCTTATCTTCAAGCGAGCAGTGATTTTATCAGTTCCAAGTTTCACACGGATTTTTCATCTTTTTCTCAAAGTGGAAGGAATACACACCGCTACAGGTAAGTGACGAAACCGTTACTGCACATGAAGTTTTAGGGTGTGTCCAACAGTTTAATATTGAGGTTTTACCATTGCGAACATACCGATTCACATTATTATCGTGTTTTGTAAGCTTTGCTATTTTCTCAGAAAACTGAGCAAAAATTCACCTAATACTGAAAATTGACTGTTTTGACTGTTCTTTAATTTCAACTGTATCAAACCTGAAACAAATGTGCTGCCTTGTGAACACAAATTTTGCATATCATTGTCAACTGGAAGGGGGAAAATAAGTTTAATTTCATTGATAACATGAAATTGATGCATATTTGTGTTTTCAAAGCTGTGCATAATTAATGCATTTCCAAAATAAAAAATATTTTGGTACTATTAGGGTCTGCCATTGCTGATAAATAAGTGTGTAAAGTGGATTCACGTCAGCAGTTCTGAAATTGCAAATATGATCAAAATTGTGATGGGGTCATCATGTACCTCTCTTTGGCTTGTACAATTAAAAGCATGTAAGCTACATTATTATCAATACCACCAATAGAACGAGAAGATTTGCCCCTTCATTTTGCATACCACTTTGACCAATTTTTTTTTTTTTTTTCTTCACAAAATGCAAAAAACCCGCAAAAAAATGTGATGGGTGTAGTACCCCCTTAATGTAATCATACAGTTCATACCCTTCATACTAACAATTTAATTACCAAATGCATACATGTATGTAGTGTAATGGGGGTCACTTGAATAGAGTCAAATAAAAATAGTCTAAAAATGAAGCAATTTAATAGAATATACTACTGAGTCATACTTCTTAACCCACTATTCAAAAGATGCAATAATCATTACAGTTACTAGTGGCGGGTACCCAGCCTCCCGGGGCCCTGCGTGACACCACACTATGTTTAATAATCAAATATTCAATCAAAGCAGTGATATTCTAAAGTGTGTCATAACCACAGAATTCAACCAGGGGAATTTAGACTCTCTCTATACAGTACATGGCTGCATAAGCAATGTTATGGGATATATGCCATATTGAATTATCATACATGGGGATAAAAAAAAAGTTTACCTATGTAATATTTCAGTGAAAGCCCAAAATTGAATGAAAATTGATTTTGAACAGTATGAGGTTAACACACATTATCAGCACATTTCATGAGGCAAAAGTCCCAAACAAGCACATATTTGTGATGTGTCATGTCAAAAGGAGACACTTTTGGGCAGGTTTTCAATTTTGGGTTTTTTACATATCTTAGATATAGAGATATTTTGCTCCACAACGCCATTTTCCCCAACGAAATCTGACATTCCTAAGCGAAGATATTGAGTTTGTAAGTTATGGTATTATAAAATTGGAAATTGAGATATCGGGCTTTAAAAATATTATTGACAATGTTGAGATTAGGAATTACCTTGAAAAATGTCTCAAAAGATGCCAGTTAAATTCAGGTCTGAAACTATCAGACAATATTTTAAACATTAATAACATCACAAATTCGCAACAACCTTAAATTGTGAAAAAAATCACCCCAGGCAGATTTTTGGCTATTTCCCCATTTACGATCCTGCCCAAAAGTGTCTCCTTTTGACATGACACGTCACATTTAAAATCAAGGGTTGTCGAGAGTATGACATAGTCCCATACCCTCCATGAGGGACACACAAATCTCGCCGAGTCTGATTTCTCCCAGTCTTATTTTATAGTTATAACGCACACATAAACACATAGGTTATTGACCAGTGCAATTTGTTACAACACACATAATATAAACATTGTAAATTACTGATTAGTGCTATCTGCAATCAACAAATGCACATAAAATACACATAAGACACTGGCCAGTGGTAATGAAACTTGAAACTAATGAGACAAATTCCTAAATTAGTTCTCAAAACACATTACTATACTGCTATTAAATACTAATCATTAAAACAAATCATGTAATATCAAATCAACTTAGTATTCATCTAAATTTCAGGATCAAAACACACACACGCATAGTTATAGTCAGTTACTTGTGTTAATGAGACTGGTAACTAATTATTCCGTTCATTGATTCAGACCGAGAGGAAATTATTTTCTGGATGAGTTACTTATGATAATGGGGTACAAAATAGTGTGAATGTACATTGCGAGTGTTAAGCATTTGCTAGGAGTTTGTAAAGTGGTCAGCAATAATTGTAATGATGTTATCTGATTGAAAGATAGGGAATGAGTTAACACATGATTGTAGTATAGTCAGTTGTTATAAGAGAAATTATTCTAACATAACAGATGTTCTGAGATGACTGTCAGCTTATTGAAGTACATAAGTAATGATTTTAAGAAATTTTTAATTTGCCCCTGCTATTGAATTAGAAATTGTTTTCTTTATATATCTTCTTTTAGTGGTGGGGGTTTGATTTTCATCTAAGGATCTCTAAATTGAAATCTATTTTGCTGGTACATTGTAAATTGACTGCATATCCCTTTAAGGACTAGCAAAAATAATTTTGCTGTTTTGTTTTTTTAGTATGTGAGTTGGTTAAATGTGATGCAAACTGCATGAAAAACAAATTTGTAAGAAATTGATCTTAGATAGCAAGCTCTATTGAAATATGTATTATGATATTCAAATCTAAAGCCATGATGTACAGTTGAATTTTTTGGCATATTTGTAATGTTTATAAATCTCCAAACTTACACTTAAAACTGGGTAAAGGGATGCTTGAAAATATATAGAAATATACATTGATTCATATACTTTCATATATTTTCATATAATATATATTATAATTTACACCTGCCCATTCATTTCCACATTGTCTCATTGTTATCTTTGCACTCTTACATCCAAGATGTTAGCTCTCCCTTTGATATTTGCCCAATGTTATAAATAAACACCCGGCATCGTTATTTTACTTTTTCAAAGTGATTGGTATTTTTCCAGTGCTTGCACTTGTGCATACGTGCCTCGGATGCGCAATTGCGCTATTTGCCAGACGATGGATGTTTACCCATGACATCACTAATGTCTGAACAATTGCAATATAATAGTAGCAGTTCCCTCAGGCTGCACTCCTCCCTAGTAAAAACAGAGTATCTGTCTTGTTGATTACCAGTATGTACTGTCTTTTACTTTAGGAGCAGTATAAAGGTGATATCTGCTGTGTTGTTTACTTGTTGTAGATATTGAAGACTGATGATAAAACCTCCGAAGCCAAAAGGCGGAATCTGCTTTGTTATTTATTCGCAGATACTGTGGGCTATTCCAGTTGAAATCCACACTACCCCTGTGGAAGATTTTGAAAATATCTTCCACAGGGAGAGTATGTTTTTCAAATGTAATTGATCCGGGATTCCGGGTTAATCATTTTGATACCCATATTCCTTCTGTATTATGGTTTTACACATATCTTCCACAACTGGAGTGAGTATTTCAAATGGAAGTTTTCCAATTGTCTATTCTATTCAAAACATACAATGTATACTCCCTCTGCGGAAGACTGCTGCTAAACCTTTCACAGGGGTAGTGTGGAGTTTAAATGGAATAGCCCTTTGCTTTTACTTTGGAAGGTAACCTGGAAGTCAAATACCTATTTTTTTTTTAATCCATCTCAGTGGATCATGAACCAGGGGGAGCAATAATTTTAGTGAGGGGGCCAAATACCTTAGGTAAAATTTAAGGTAAAATTTAATAATTTAAAGGTAAAATCAGGGATGCAAATTTACAGGGTTTGACTGAATTTGGGCTTTTTTGTACTCCAGATTTACCAAATTTCTTTTAATTATTATCCCGGTTTAGGGTCATTTTGGTCATTTTCACACTGTTTTCAGGCTTATTCAGGCTTTCTGTCAAAGGTGACCTTTCATCCCTGGGTAAGATTCATCATTTCAAGGTAAGATTCAGCTCAGCACAAAAGCCCCCTCTCGCACCCACCCCTCAACGTTTTGTGACTCGGAGAAGGCCTCATATTGATGGGCCCTCGCAATATTAAAAATCTTCAAGAGCCTCTGCATATAACATTTGCTGAGGTGGATGCTCTCAGTGTTTTTCAAAATTGATATTTTTACACAATTGTAATGTACTTGAATAAACTAACATACCCGGCAAAAATCAAGGCTTTCTAAAGGTGCTCCATTTGTGACACAATCTAGGATTTTTAATAAAACGACATTTTATTCATACAATCAAAATATACAAACGCATACACATTCACAGAACTGATCTCAGTCACGCTCGACGGGGTAATACACTTTGGCAACATAGCTAAATAACGACATTTTTCTTTGTTTTGTTTTTTCTGAGAGTGAAAACTAACATTTACTTTCTCTATATAGAAAAGAAATACAAATCTATTTCACATGGAAATGTTACAATATGGCTTTAAGATTAATTATGGAGACGCCCCAAGCTCTATCTGATACTATATATTACCACACTTTAAGGCATACATATTGAGTTAAATATCATCTGTAACGACTGCATAATATTTGGTTTCAGGTGGTTCTAGACGGGTGCATGTGTTTCACCGTACATACTCCATATTTCATTGTGACGGTTAGATGAATTCTATATTTAGACAAGCATAATATCGTGTAGGGTTACAGGACACAGATTAATTAAGCCGTCCATAGGAACCTAATAGGGGACGATTTGTGCGCCAATCAGCTAGTACGTCCCAATTGACCATACGCACACTGGTGCATATCAGAGCTGAATAAATTTTGCAAGATGTTGTTGATCTTTAAGATTGATATGTTTAATTTTATTTTCATAGTTCTTCCAGCAAGATGAATTTATATTACACTACATGGTATAGATACCTAGGGAGTTGGTGTTGTGTAGATATTATATTGAGGATGTTAAAGGTGGTAATATGTATGCCTGTTTGAAGAGATGGTAGTATAGGATATTTAAATGAAATGCATTAATGGAAAGCATTCTTAAACATCTTCCTTTATTTTTATGACAAAGTAGTTATTGGAAGTGTGTATTACATTTGTACTTTGGAACTTCAAAGAACCCAATCAGATCAAATTTTAATCAAAAAATATTATCATCAGGCCCATCACATACTGTCATGTGTAACATTTTAAGATTTTTTTGAATTTTCTAGTTTCATATAGTGACTTGTTGTATGCCATCATAATAATTTGTATTATTTCAATAATACAATAACTATTTTATTTTATAAAATTTCTTTGTAGTTTCGTTTCTTGTTAACCCATTAGGTCATTTTATTCTGAAGTGAATTATTTCTACAATCCTTTGATATCCTATTTATTCATTTTGTTTATTACACATTATCACTGGCACAGAATTACAAAAATATTATATTGCAAATAAGATACATAAAAAATTTACACAATATCATAAAAGGAACAAAATTTTTTTAAATATAAGTCCAGTGAATGGCTGGAGCGAACAGGTCCAATGCAACTCTACCAAATCCAAAAATAAGGTGAGGGAAAATTAAATCAGAGGGAGAAATTGCAGGTTGGAGATGGTGGTAATGGCAGTGGTGGTCATTGTGTTGATGGTAATGATGATGATGGTAACAAGGAGGATGATGATGATGATGATAGTGGTGGTGAGGATGATGATGATGATGGGAAGTGGTATTTTGAATCTGGTATAAATTGGCAATAGCATTCCTTGCTCGTATTCAGCAAGTAACCACTTCATTACACGTCACTTTGCAATTGATGTAACACAGTATACAGTTTGTAAAGCCATGCATCTTGCTTAGTCCAGCTTTGCATTATTTATCCATAATGAATCCTGGTAATGAGTTCTATACATCACCGGAAATAGCTGAATCAATGGTTGCCTTAAAGAGGTGATATTCATCAAAACACCTACGGGTTTAGGTGAGGGTGGACTTCGTGGGAAATCCTGTGAAAAAAGGTGTAGCCTTTGTACTACATGTATATAACACCTTAATGATAGTTGATTTCTTGTATTTCATGCAATAATCACATACATACATTATCCCCGGGGGTTCCCTTCCATTGTGGCCTGTACACCATCCGCGATAATAAAAAACGCATAAAAAGGGTATTTTTTTGTGGGTTGGCACAATACGCGCGTATCGTGTTTAGGGTGTCAAAAACATGAAAAATTGGGAAAAAGGGTAGCAAAATTGCAATTGCTAATACACTGAAATGAAATTTAGGGTATGAAATTTGATGCAAGCAATAAAATCCCTGTTTAGGGTGTGAAAACAGGCGCGTGTTACCTTTTTAGGGTATCATTTTAGCCAAGGGTTAAATCCTTGTTTAGGGTGCTTTTCAAAAGTTGATTATCGCGGATGGTGTACAGGCCACAATGGGAGTACCCCGGACATTATCTAGGGCGTTGTCTGTCTGTCTCATTGTCTATCGTTTATATCTTTCTATATCTGTACCTCTATTTCTGCCTTTATCTTTAATTAAAGAGGACAGCATTTTCTAACAATGTTTATAATTCAAAAATTTCATGCTGCAGCCAAGTTACACGTTTAAAGCAAAATTGTAACAATTGTTTATTTTGGATGTGAAATAAACTTTCTTAAGGGATCTAAAATGAGCGTTTATTGCGTTTCGACAGTATTTTTTGTGGGACATGAGAGCACCTCAGACCTATCGAATTGCATTCTGAATACGAAGCATGTCTTTCTGATATGAAATAATATTCATTTTTTTTTTTTTCAATATAATACAAATTTTATGACAAATTATAAAAATTTGATATTTTTCAAATTTTTGATATATAACAGTCCTCGAAGTAAATTATATAAATCTAATGATATATCCTTAAAGTGTATGTAGCAGGGAGGAAAAGCCGACGGTCAATTGAAAATTTTGACCTTTCATATTGAAGATATTGATTTTTTCCCAAAAAGACCTTATTTTTGTTTGGTGTTTTGGGGAAAAAATCCATATCTTCAATACGAAAGGTCAAAAGTTTCAATTGATCGTCGACTTTTTTATCCCACCTACATAAACTTTAAGTATAAATCATCAGATTTATAAAGTTTACTTCAAGTACTGTTAAATATCAAAAATATCAATTTTGATGATTTGCCATAAAATGTGTATTAAATTGCAATTTCAAAAAATCAAAATTATTTGATATCAGAATGACATTCTTCGTATTCAGAATGCAATTCGATATGTCTGATGTGCTCTAATGTCCCAGAATAAATACTGTCCAAACGTTCATACCCCAGCCCTTAAGTGATGCTAAATAATAATTAAGTTACAAGAAGTGTTTAGTTGTTTGATCAGCTCATAATTCAGCATCGAAGTGGTTACGTAATTCTCTTGGTTGCGGATCACGCTACTTTGGTATGCCTTCGAGTGCCATATACTTTATGTGGTGATCATTCCGATCGTGGTTCATTACTCTAGCGCGTGATCCCGTTGACATAGTAACATTACGTAACTTCGATACTGAATTGACGGTCCATCACAGGTTAATATCAATATATTTATAGATCAGCTAGTAATCTGCTGGCCTTATAACATCACAGATTAATATCAATATATTTTATTTTGAGAATTGTCTTCTTACATCTTGCCAGAAGCATCACAAATTATTAATTGAAGTCCTATATATACTTTGTCTACTTCCTTTAACACACAAATTATAAACCAGATAGGTCAACTATATCACTCTTAATGTCGGTCAACTTTTTGGCTCAGTGGTAAAAGCCTAACAATTCCCGCCGAATATTAATTACGAGCTGATCAAACTATAGTTTCTACACCACTAACATTTTCATTCCTAAATTTCTGGCTCTGACAGTCTGTGTTTTTACAAATTCCGTTGACCTACCCAATATTCTGTTGACCTACCCAATATTCTATTATTTTCAACATTGCATTCACCTGTGAAATTCTACTTGAACTTCAAGAGAGTGTGCGTCAAGTGTGTGTATGGCTGACAGACACACCAGCTGTACAAGGGGACATGCTTATGTTCATGGTTGGTGAATCAACTGGAACGTTTTCTTATGAATCTGCTCTTTAATGAAGTTAATGAGGTGGGGTGAACCATGTCAGTCCCCATTCATCAACAAATATTGGCAATTTAAACCTGTAAAAGGCAATTTAAACACGATGAATAGTACCAGCCATGTATGCAGATAACCATATTAAGATGGGGGTAGGTTGACCGATTTCTTTCTTCATGTTTCAATGCCATGGAATGTTCCATCATTTCATGATTTCATTTTATGAATTAGGAACATTTTTTTTCTTCTTCTTTTTTCTTCTTCTTCGTCGTCGTCGTCGTCGTCTTCGTCTTCTTCTTCTTCTTCTTCTTCTTCTTCTTCTTCTTCTTCTTCTTCTTCTTCTTCTTCTTCTTCTTCTTCTTCTTCTTCTTCTTCTTCTTCTTCTTCTTCTTCTTCTTCTTCTTCTTCTTCTTCTTCTTCTTCTTCTTCTTCTTCTTCTTCTTCTTCTTCTTCTTCTTCTTCTTCTTCTTCTTCTTCTTTTTTTTAATTCTTTTTTTCTTCTTTTTTTTTCCTTCTTTTTTCCCCTTTTAACATTTTTTTAAACATTTATATGGTGCTCTACAAAGCACAGAGCATCACTGTTTTTTTTATGGTAAATCAGCTCTTTTGAATTCTGAAAAGACTTGAAACATAAGCCAACATGAATACCAGCTCTGTGAGTGTTTAGGGACGATGGCCAGTTTGGTATCACTATATCACACAATGAAAATGACATACAGAACAGCCCAATTATTTTCACATCTCCCTTTTTCTTTTTTTCTTTTTTACATTTATTTATATATGGTGCTCTACGAAGCACAGAGCACCACTGTTTATGGTGAATATTAGAATCAGATCTTTTGAATTCTGAAAAGGCTTGAAACATAAGCCAACATGAATACCAGCTCTGTGAGCACTTAGGGATAAAATAGATGAACAGTTTGGTATCGCTATATCAATATCATACAAGATAATGATAATGACAAACAGAACTGACCATTTGTTTTCACACCTCAAACCTTAACCCTAATGGCCTTAGTGCTTTTGGGCAAATGGAAAGGAATGAAGGGAAGAATAAAGAGAGAGAAGATGAACAAAGAGGTATTTTTTGGGGGGGGGGGGGTTCGAACCTAAGACCCCTTGCGTGTCAATCAGTAGGTTGGTGACTGGTAGCCATGGGGGTTTCACTGGCCTGGCCAACAAAACCGTGCATATATCACTTACGGTGGGATACATGCATGCGCAGTGGATATATCACACAGTATTTTGTAGTCCCTGGGAGTGTTAGGGTTAATGATAATTGTATTTGATTATGTCCACAATATAATACACATACATAAGATGAATAATAAGAATCAAAAAACTGGCAATGGAGTAGATGACTGAAGGCCAATTAGCTCTGATACAAATATGTGATTTCAGACAAGCAGTCAAAGACAATGAGATGATCCATGATATTATAGCCATGAGTAAGTGAATTGATTTAACATGTTTTGTTAGTCTATCTCCAGTGGCAATTCATTGATTATCAGTGTTCCGCAGTGAGATATTGGCCTTAGCTTTGCCTAGAGAAGCATTGATGTTGGTGTAAAAAGCTTTCAACCTTTAGAACATTGATTTTGGGATGTGTGTGCAACCTGCTGTTAGCAAGATGAATCATAGAGGCTGTGAGAAAACTAGTGCTCATATTTTCACCTAATTATTTGGTAGAAAAACATTAAGTGTTTCTTCTCTAAATGATCTGTCTGTTCTTTAAATGAGCTGTAACTGTGTAACAAATACTTCCACCTGAAATACAGGTTATGCATATGTATAATGTGGTCTGCAGGCACTGAATTATTTATTATCAGTTCTATACAGAATGATAAAATGATCCCATCGCCAAGTAGATATATCCTCAACCTCAACGACATGGCAACAGCACCCGGGGACGTGCTGCAATTATAGGTAGCATCTTCGGCCTTTTGGTATATCAATGACCCCTTTTTCAAAGCCTATTTTGGTATATGAATGGGTCCTTTTTTCAAAATTTTCTCAATTTTTTCGGAAAATAACCCAATTTTTCCTTAATCTAGCCAAAATTGTCAAAATTTTCCCAAAATTTTAGGAAAATTTGTAAAAACTAAGACAATTTGGGTTAAATTCGGCTGAAAATTTTGATTTTTGGTATATCAATGGGTCCAAATTTCTTGAAAAATTGGTATATTTATGGGTCCACTTTCAAATTCTCAGCTGCACATCCGTACCAAAACCAAAATTGAGTACCCCGGCAACAGCAGATGACAAGTCTAATTGACATTTACATATTTTTATGAACTAACATTACAAAATATGAGTATGTAACTACAAAGTAAAATATCAGGATTCAGCACAGATGAAAAATTAGATACAAGAATTTGCCGTTCAAGAGACATTTTATTTTCAAGTGCAAGCGCTTACTGATGAAACAGTTGAAACCTAATATAACCTTCATAGAGATGTCATACTTACATGGATAAATTCATTGTGACATGAGATGCATTCAACTGAAGCATCCAGCCATATTACTTTATTATGTCCTTAATGACATCTATATCTATAGGCTGTTTTTTGTCTTTTATTAGTTACAGTATAATTATGTTTAATGCATCTGGTGGTTATATTTATCCATGTGCACAAGCAGATGTTTTGACAAATTTAAAATATCAGACACTGAAAACTTTTATCCTGCTAAAAGCAGACTGAAGTATATATCTTGTCTGCTGATCGAAGGCATGTCAATTTTTATGATTCTGGAATAGGGAGTAGTTGTTGCTATGTACCACAAACCATACATTGGGTATAAAATTTTGGGGAAAAATGGTCATTGGGTATAATAGTTTGAGAGAAGAGTCATCGAGTAAGCAAAATTCAATTTTGTGTTCCAAATTTGCCAAGTTTACAATACAAATACACATTATTTTATGGCATTTTGATGATATAATTCTAGAAAAAAATGGGTATTTAAGTAGACGAACCTAAAAAAGGGGTCATCAGGTATGACTTTTACAACAAAGGGGGTCATCAGGTATATTTGACTTCAAAAAAGGAGACGTAATATAAATAACAGGCACATACCATCACTTTCAAATTTGAGTGCCCCCCCTACATGTATACCCCTGTTGTA
Organism: Amphiura filiformis; assembly: GCF_039555335.1. NCBI lineage: Eukaryota > Metazoa > Echinodermata > Ophiuroidea > Amphilepidida > Amphiuridae > Amphiura > Amphiura filiformis. The sequence goes on along the minus strand of NC_092632.1, from coordinate 71,202,137 downwards.
ACATATTTTTACATCATTAAGGCAAAAAAAACTCCAAGGTTCCACATGTTGTAAGCATTAAGTATTGGAATTAATTAGTATAATGGCTGGAAACACGTGTAGCATATTGAGTAGGTATTCATACTTAGAAGATGGTGCTATTTCAGTAGTGAGGGTATGACTGAATACAGTAACCACCGGAGATTCCAGGATCTGTTCCTGCAGTGGGCTCAGAGGGGCTTTCAGAGTTATGCGGGGGGCTTAATGGCTAAAATCACCAAAAAATGGCTGATTTTATATGATTTTTAACAAAGTGCAGGGGGGGGGCTTCAGCCCCGGACACACCACTGTAACAGTACTAGAAACATAGCCATGTTTGTCTGTCAGAAGAACCATGGATCTTACTGTCACTCACATAAACGCAGCTGATATGACACCACAACATATCCTCCCTTTTCAGGGTTTAGTATCTCATTGGAGACCTAATGAGACATAACATAGGGATGTTTTTATTAGGACACCTAGTTAAGACTAGCGTAAAGTATTGCAATGGGGTGGCAGCACTTAGTGATATTTAATTGGGGATCCACAGAAAGGAATATACAAAAGGAAAACATGGTCATGATGGGATGTTGTATGTCAGTGAAGACAGTGGTATACTTTGCAGGAATCCAGCTGGTGAACAGTAATGTGTAATTTTGTTTTGTTAGGGTTACTATCTCATTCCGTAAATGTTTGTAGACAGACAAGGATATATATTCCAAAAGATGCACATTCATGTTGTTATGTCAGTGAAGATCGAGATCATGGTGATGTCACTTCCAGGAATCGGGCTGGTAAACATTTATTATGAGCTATGTTGTTGAAATGTTGGGTAACTTACTCACTGCCTCACTCAACAGATATAAAAAGTTGCTATATAAGGGGAGTGGATAAAATGACAAAAATTATCCCCCTATCTCGATGTGCAAACGCATACCTCCCTACTTGAGTCAAAACATATCAAAGCACAAGACTTAGCAACTTGTAGCACAAGCTAAATTTTGGGGGACCTAATTCAAATTGGTTTTAATATATGATGTTAGTTGAGTGAGCAGAAAACTTTGCTTATTTTAACATTTTAAAGTGCTTTTTTTTTTACCTTTTTAGTGCCCAGAATTCTATTCCCTAAAATAATGTGCAAAAAATTCCTTTCCCCAGACCAGCTCTTGACTTGGCCTCCTTTTGGCCTTTCACACCTTTCTCCATATTACACTCCCCTGGGGGACACAATTTTTTCACAAACCCTAAATGAGAAGTTACATTTAAAAAAAAGAGAGAGATCAGCTAGCATCTGCCATAAATTGTAAAAAAAGTGATTACCGCAGTGGCAAACATTACTATTGCACTCTCCTACAAAAGTTGAAGAATTATTCCCTGAATTCAATTAATAAAATAAAATGTAGGTTTAACAGAATACAACCACATTTTGCTGTCAAAGTTTTCACCCTATCTGCAAGTGAGTGATGCCTCCTACAATGCTTCTTGCTTCCGACAACAAAAGTACAAATGATGAAGAACTGGTGAACTTTCACATTTGTCATCACAATTTCCTTCAAGTGTCGCTAATTGGGCTATTCCATTAAAATCCATACTCCCCCTGTGGAAGATTTGCGAAATATCTTCCACAGGGGAGTATAAATTTTAAATGGAATGAACACATTAGGCAGCTCCATTTGAATTTCATACACCCTCTCTGAGAGAGATTCAACCTGAATCTTCCACAGAGGGGCGGGTGAATTTCAAATGGAAATTTCAATTCATACTCCCCCTGTGGAAAATTTTGGAAAAATCTTCCACAAGGGGAGTGTGGATTTTACATAGAATAGCGTAACAGCCCATTGTAAGTGAGATGTGCTTGTATCAAAATCATTTCTATTTGAATCTATACTTTGTTTCACTTTAAGTTTGGTAGGGATGTCAGTGCCTTTATGCAATTGCACCAGAAGCGTGCCAACAAACTGCCCTTGTATGAGTGTGTGTGTTCATTCTGTGGAATTAGTGTGCACGTTTCAAGTGCGACATGAGCGAAATGTGCACTTTACGAGGGGGTATCAAAAAGTTTTAGAAATCGCCCAGAAGTGAAAAAGCTATATCAATGAAATTTTGTCAGTGCAATCACTGGTCCTTATGTGCATTATGGTCCAAAAATGGTCTCATAGGTATGTTTACTTTTTTACAGGTGGCACTAGATGCCAATAACCTGCTGCCCCAGTTACTGCGCATAAACTGCAAGATTGAGAAAATTGAGGCAAGCAGCATTATTAAGATCCTGCTTTTGAAGGGTTGCAGTGCCTAGAAAATTGATGATGAAATGAAAGTTATCTTCGGTGGTGATTGTGATATATGTCACTGTCGCTTTTTGGAAAAGGTATTTTTATTTCATCACAGATTTTCTGGGCACTGTAACCCTTAAAATGGAACTTAATCATGCTGCATGCCTCAATTTTCTCCACTTAGCTGGTTATGCGGTTACATAGGCAGGTAGTGACATCTAGCGCCTGTAAAAAAAGTAAACATACTTATGAGACCATTTTTGCACCATATTGTACATAAGGACCAGTGATTGCACTGACAAAATTTCATTGATATAGCTCTTTCACTTCTGGGCGATTTCTAAAACTTTTTGATACCCCCTCGTACATCACTACCAAACTTACGGTGCATCAAGGTATAGTACTAGGATCTGTTGACATCCGTAAACAAGTTAAATTAATCCTAACACTCCCAGGTACTACAAAATACTACTTGATATACACTTCAATTGCATGCATCCCACGTCAGGTGATGATGCAATCACCCTGAGTGGTATAGGCACGCTTTCATTGACTAGGCCAGCGTAAGACCCATGGCTAAGCGGCACCAACTTGGCTTGTGAGGGGTCTCAGGTTCGAATCCCACCCAGAATGACTTCTTTATTCCTTCCTTTTTTCCTTCCAGTTGCCAAAAAGCCCTTGGGGCATCAGGGTTACAAACTGAATCATTTGGTAACAACATAATTGGTGAAATTCTGAAATATCAGTCAACATTACTGATCAAGGAGTTGACAATTCAAGCGACATTAATAATTAGGATATGAAATAAAGAAGTGATATTTTCCCATCATGCTATTTTCAGGTTTAAGTCCGATTCAGACTCCACATCGCGTCCGCAGTACCACAGCCACGATGAAATCTGAGCCAGGTTTTTATGAGCTTGCCGGTGAAAATTCTCATCGCGCTGTGGACATTTTGTCGGTGATGAGAGTTGAACTTTTTCGCAAGGGGCTGGGATATCGCGGCCGTGCCTGCTTGAGATTTGCTGCTGGAAAATCAAGGTCGACAGAATGACCATAAAAGGAGATCAGGCTCCATATCGCAGCCGCGACATCACAATATATATTTGTAGTACATTTTAATTTCATTGTGTGATGCTGCGATGTTTTAAAAGCATTGCAGCATCGCATCGCACTGCGATGTAGAGTCTGAATCAAGCTTTATACTTGCTGAAACAGTGCATTTTGTAAGTCATCATCAAGCAAAAAAAATTTGCAGATGGTTAGTAGCCAAAGTATGGAAAATTGTCACTTTGACATTTAGATATGAAATTGTTATGATTTACCATTGGATCATATTACATCAAATCCAGTTTGGATGTAATGTAATCAAAAATGTCATTTTACATTAAAATGATGGTTGAAATTGAGAAAAGTATCATATTTATCACACAAATCCCCTATGTGTAACGTACTACACATCGTAAGATCTATGATGCAATCTTTTATGTATAACTGCATATCTGTGAATGGCAGGTTTTATGTAATGTAGGGTTCCCAGCCCATGTTTTACAATCCAGATTAGATTAGACTAAATCTGGATCGATGCAGATCCACATATGCAATGTACATTGTTCGAAACAACTTATACATCGTCAGCCTGCTATGCTAATTGCCCAAGTCATTTTTTGTCATTTTGAGAACAAAATACAAAATGTATTTCAAGCATGCGTCATTTACGTAATCACCCTAATTATTTTAGTATCATTATCATTTGTTCTTGTGCAAAGATTAGTGAAAGATTATGTTTAAATGCATGCTTGCACCATATTTTGTACTTTTGTACAAAACTTGACTTGGGTAATTTATATAGCGTAGTAGGCTGTCGATATAGTGCCTAATATAATATGGATTTCAACTGGAATGGCCAGTGTGTGCCCACAGATTATCTGTGGTGTGCCTATTATTGAACTAAATGTGAACAAAACCACTCACATCCCTTAACAGATCATACATACAACATTCATGTACAATGTAATTTGAATCATGGAAGTTGATATGAATCTGCCTTATTTGTGGCTATCGCTTCAGTGTGAATTTCCTAATGTCATAGCAGCAACAATAACTGACTTGTGCCTTCAATTTCTAGACTCATGTAATGTATTCACAATATCTTTGGCTTGAAACTCTTTAAAATATTTCCTGCGGCATATCAGGAGCCATGGATTTAAGATACAATAATCATATTGGGAATGTTGCTATCTAGATAGTCTCTATATTGTACAATCCTACATTAGGAGTATAATGTCGATATATACTGTAGTTGCTCTGAGATTTCAAGCTAAAATTAATTTCTAATGGCCATACCATGGGAGATAGCTTCAGAGCAGGTGATATGCTATATAAATATCAGTTTTAGATTGTGATATAACAGCTGAAGTTATATATGCAAAACTACATGTAGAATCCAAGGTGCTAGCATCAAGTTAAAAAAAGAGATTTTCATATCATTAGAAATATTAGCCCTTATCAGGCACAGATGCAGGACCAGTTTAGAAAAAGACACATCAGCTAGAGGATGAGACTGAAATTCAGTGGAGGAGTTCAGATGCAAGCTAAACCTAGTCTAGTATTAAGAGTTCACAAGTGGCAGCCATGGGCCAGATCTGACTAGTGAGGACATGATGTGCTGCCCGCAAACCAAAAAGAAAGATGATGGGTTTTTCATTTTTCACCCTGATGTGGCAGTGACGTCAGTACTGGGGGGGGGGGTCACTCCCATTGTAGCCTGTACACCATCCGCGATAATAAAAACGCATAAAAAGGTTATTTTTTCGTGGGTAGGCACGATACGCGCGTGTTTAGGGTGTCAAAAACATGAAAAATCGGGGAAAAGGATAGCAAAATTGCAATGGCAATACGCAGAAATGAAACTTAGGGTATGAAATTTGATGCAAGGAATAAAATCCCTGTTTAGGGTTTGAAAATCCATGTTTAGGGTATCGTTTTAGCCAAGGGTTAAATCCTTGTTTAGGGTGCTTTTCAAAAGTTGATTATCACGGATGGTGTACAGGGCCAGGCCACAATGGGAGTGATCCCCCTGGGGTCAGTGCGTATTACTTTTGGGTGCAACTTTAAATCGCTAGCCCGGGTCGCTAGTATTCACTCAAAGCGCTGGTGTACACACACCTAGATACACATAGATGCATGCATGAAACAGATGCTGCATTACATTGATGTCAATGCCACATTAGGGTGATAAATAGTATCCCCAAGTGAACACAGGGAAGAATTTTTGATGTATTACATTTTGCATCTTTAGTCTTCAACTTTAATTTTCAGAAATCAGTTAATCAGAATGATTAACTGGAAATGACACATGGGAGCTATGTATACCCTACAAACTAAACATAACATGACAAAAGGAAAATCGAATGTATCACAAATTGTTCCTTTAAGATGAAATTTGACGATATCTAGGTTAATGTCCCATACTCAATAAATGCACCAATAACCTTTCTCAATTTCTGTCTAGTATACTAGTATATACATGTAGTATGAAAGCACGAAACCATGGTGATTTTCAGAATACTGAGAAAATGGTAAATTTTACGCTTTGAATTTTTCACAATTTGCCAATTTGGAACTAGTTTCGTTGCTTTTCCCTTTATTAGTATGTACTATACATTGTATGTATTCTTTGCTTATTATAGGGAAACTAAGTGGCCAACTTTTTATCAAAATCATTTCGGTTCTGATTAAAGGTATACATAATGCATGATGTCCAACCCCACAATAGCAAATGAACGAACAAACAGATCAATGAAATCTTGATAGAATTTTTACTGCTCTACTATTTTCTGCTGCTATTTTAGAACTTAAAATTTTGCTTTTGCAAGGAATGGATCCCAGATGTTTGAGTTCTGGGAAAAATGGTAACATTAGCCGATTGATCAGACTGCAGACATATAAATTAATGATTGCTTCAATTGAGGATATGATTATTTTTGCAGTGTACTTTGTATAGCATACACTGACTTATTCAGCCGTTTGTCTCTTTGTTTAGTAGGAATGTCCTGAAATAGGTTTCAGAATTGACAGGAAACTTAATGCATAATTTAAGTAATTAATTCAGTTCCCCTGTGATGCCAAATGCATCAACCTTCTTCTTCCTTATAAGTGCTTCCCTCATATGTATGAGTATTGTCGCACTGCGTACAGACAAGCTGTACTTACTTTTTACTCTGGAACCTAGAGTAGATGAGTGTATTTTGAAGTACAGTCAACATGACCGGGATGATCCCCTGCTCTTTTCGAATAGCCTGTGACGTTCTTTAACGTGCACACTACATTAATGTGAGAAAATATGCATGTACACGGGACCGACAGCTTAAAGTGCCCTCCGATGCACTAAGCAAGTAGAGTGAAGTGTCTTGCTCAAGGACACAAAGAGCCGGACCTGGGATTCGAACCCTTAACCCTTGGGTTCACAGTCCTATGCCTTAACCACTAGGCCACGCTCTCCTCTAGGCAGTGCTTTTGGTTTAAATAGAAATGTCCCTTCTTTGCCCAATATTGCATTCCATGTACATTCAGAGCACATAATTACAAATATATTGCTTTTATGTGATGCGATTTGTCCAATCACGGTGCGTTATTTCCAATAATAGGTCATAATAAGGGTAATAGAATTAGAATATGTAATAAAATGCATTGAAAGATACTTGTTTATTCAGTTGGGCTTGTGCCGGGGCTTTTGGTTCTTGCAGTTTGTCTATTGATATGGAAGGTCCTGAAAGGCATTAAACTTAAGACTAAAAGGTACAACTTCAAGAGATACCTGACAGCAAATACTGATGTTTGCCATTGATCACTGTATCTGTTCAGTCAGTGTGCAAGTAATCTGTCTATAGGCAAATACTTCTTACAAGTATTAACAAAATTGTAAGACTCAATATTTCAATAAACTTTATATCTGTAGATGAATTTAACTTTCAAGGTATTTAATTTAATTTAATTTTTTGGCCACTATATTAAAATTCAAGATATTGAGGGATAAAATTCCCCTTAAAGGGAAAGCCAGCTTCAATGCAGAAGATGCCTTGTAATTAGTTTGGGTGGTGGCATTTTTAGGATCACTCTTTTTTATGATCCATCATGTTTCATGACAGTCCACATGACAGTTCTGCCTTTTTGTCTTTTCTGCCTTTTAGCTCATTATTAATATAAAGAAATGCAGTTTTTAGTTAATTGGCTAAAAACTGCCATCCTACTTGCCTTATACATGGACATTAATTCTATATTAATTCGCAATTTATACTTAATATAGCACATTATAAAATGTATAAAGACTGATATTGTTCAATTATAATAGGCATACATATATATAAATTATACCCATATCAAAAATAGGCCCTGAAATTGCATCGAATTTTTCCCGTTGAAAAGACAAAACTGATGTTTAAGATATAAATTATTTCATAAATGACATTTTGAGTCATTTTTATCCATAAAACGATACAGGATATAGGATATTTTTACTTTGACTTTTACGTCCATAAAGGTTTTAATCATGTTATCAATACACTCACATCACTTGCTGTGCTGATCTCCAGGAGGTCTGCAAATGTAAATCTAAGAACGCCTGATAACAAGGATTCTATAATTTTCTTTCGTTGATATGCTGTGGAAACTATTATAGGCCTGGCATGAACTTTTAATGTCATATTTCCTTCAAACCATAACTTTTGAAATTCTCACTGCGTTTTCATTTGTTGAAACGGCAAAACATACTTTCTTTTTCTTACAAATCCAATAACAGGTCTATTATATATTTTCACCATAAAAAGTTCCGCAAAGTAATTCAAACCAATGCTAGTAGGCCCCCTACCCCGTAATCTCTTTAGCAAACAAAGACGATCTCCGAATTAGATAGCCAGCTGACGCTGGCGAAAAAGGTAATAGTAATTTAACCAAGAACAGCCCATTAATCTGAAGTGTCAGTAGTGCAAAAAGTTAGGGTTTAGGGCATTTTAGATTAGGGTTAGGGTATATGTGTTAGGCTTGGAGGTATGGTTATATTTTGAGTTAGGTCATAGGTTAGGGTTAGGGTGAAGTTTAGGATTAGGATAATGTTTAGGTTTTATTGACCGATAACCATTAAACCAATCCCACTGCTGTGAAACGATGTTTTAAGTTTTCCAGTCCATAATTAGGAAAGACAGCCGAGTCCGATTAAGGCATCCAATTGTTTTTGACATACGAATTGTGTAAAAATAATTACACAGGTTTCAGTTGTCACAGATATCAGTCAAGGGCAAATTAAATTAGTGTTTATTCAAAAGGCATTCAAAGTATTTTAATAACCTAAAGTAAAAAGCAGCTGAACTAGATAAAAAGGTAAACAAAATCTAAATGACATGGCACATATGCTAAATTTTTTTACGCTGTTTGTAATGTTAACAATGCATCCTGGAGCGTAACTGGAAACTGGATGAGCGTTTATCAAAATATTCAACCCATCCAGCATTGGGCCATTCCATTTGAAATCCACACTCCACCTTTGGAAGATTTTGGAAATATCTTCCACAGAGGGAGTATGAATTTCAAATGGAATGACATTAGGCAGCTCAATTTGAATTTCATACACCCTCTGAGAAAGATTCAACCTGAATCTTCCACAGATGGAGGCTGAGTTTCAAATGGAGCTGCTCATTCTATTTGAAATTCATACTCCTCCTGTGGAAGATATTTTCAAAATCTTCCACAGGGGGTGTATAGATTTAAAATGGAATAGCCCATTATGCATTTTGACATGGTCATTTTCTGTTGAATCAAGAGCTATAATAGGCCTCAACTGTCTAGTTCAATATGCAAAAGTGACATCAACTATGTTGCTAGGAGCGCAATAGCACAGACACCCAAGGTTTAACATGATATCAGTTTGCAACAAAAACACTTCTTTCTACGGAAAATCAGGTGGGGTTTCAGATAACATTTCTTATGTGTTAAAAAGGGAATTAGATCACTAGTAGTTGGGAGTTATTTGCTTTGCAGTGGTCAGTTGAAAAGTTTTTACAATAGAGGAGTGACATCCTTCTTAAAGTTTTGTGTTACCCCCAGTGGAATCGTGTATCAGTCCCATGATGATTTGTTTGCTTTTACAATGGCACAGGACTCTTGTGTCGGCGCCCAGAAGACACAATGCATAACTTGGTGTTCTACATCGTTGAAAAGTTTCCGCTTTTTGCCAAACTAAATTCCTCAGCGTCATCACAGTATGACTTAATTGTCATGGATGAAAACTTCAGTGCTCACTGTAATGTGGTGGAAGATTAGGAACAGTTTTACATTTGATTGGTTGTTGGGTGATGCTTATCAATCATTGGATATATTGACAATGGTTTTTGTTCTTGTTTTTTTAATTGATAGAACACCAAACACGGGTTATGAGCATGCAGAGGCAATATGAAACGATGCTGGATACATTCAAGGTAAGGTTTGTGTGTATATATTTCTGTGGGGGTGAGTTTTTAAGATGTATCAAACATGGACTTTTTCCTGTTGCATTCCGATAAACTGTGGACACACGACCAACCGTGGATGGCCATACTGTCTCACCTACCTCGACAGGGTGCAAATAGCGGAAAATGCATTTAAAGTGAGTTTTCTTTTGGTAGGTATAGAGTTGGTCCACGGTTGACTGGGTGTAAACGGATTGGGTCCACAGTTCAATAGTAAATTGGTATCCTCGTTTATAGCAGGTTTTTCGTTTCGGTCCCTGGTTGACAGGTCATGTGTGTGGGGGTTGGGGTGAGTTGGTAAGGTATATATCTCAACATTTCAAATGTGGACTTTTTCCTGTTACATTCCCATAATCTGTGAACACACAACCGAACCATGGACATCCACAGTCTACCATCGACCTCAGAAGATTGCAAAAAGCCTACAATGCATTTATTAAACAGGAGTTACCTATATAGGGGGTACAGGGTCAGTACATGGTTCTCTGAGTATGTCCTGATTGGGTCCATGGTTTGATAGTAAATTTGGACTTATGGGTCTATGTTTGAAGGTGTTTTTTCCATGGTTGATATGTCTTGCCACATATGTGGTCTGCTCTCAGATGGGGAAAAAATCAATTGATAATTAAAAATGCAAATTGCAAATTCATTTATGTTTGTGTGTGTTGCTGCATAAATATATAAACAAGTATGAACTACATGAGCATTTAAAACATAGTTGGTAGTATTGGTATTGTTCTGCAAAAAAGACTGCAATGCTAGAATATATGATTGCTAGATCTGAAAAACAGTCACTTTGAAAAACAAGCAAGTGAAAATTTCCTACCTCTACCCTAATCCAATTGTTTAGCAAAGCAGGAGTAAATTCATTTATTGTTAATGATCTATTTCTTCATTATCTAAGCAACTATCATCTGCATCATCCAAAATTGTTATCTATTCCCAACTAGGACCCAACTTGTATCCAACTGCTGCATTAGTGCAGATTATGTCTTTATTTTGATTATGAATGTCTTTTTTGTGAACAGCACAAAGACAACACGGGATAGTGATACATGTAGTTGGAAACACCCAGTAAAGGACCCCACTTGGAACCAGGAACTTTATACTCCAGAAATAAGTATTCAAACCACATAATATTTTGTGGGATAGGCTTTTTACGTGGCAACCTACTTTGTTGCAAACTCTCTGCATAGATGATAGGTGAGGGCAGTCTTCAGTGAACAGCTCTTTTCAGAGCCACCAAACCTTGTACATTACCAGATAGGCAAGGTCTGATTGTTCTCTGTTGACAAGGGACAGTCTTCAGTGAACGGCTCTTTTCAGAGCTACCAAACCTTTAACATCAGCAGATAGGCGAGATCTGCATGTTCTCTGTTGACAAGAGACAGTCTTCAGTGAATGGCTCTTTTCAGAGCCACCAGTAGGCAAGGGGCGGCCTACATGTCTCATTCTTAGGAACTTTGTCCTGAAGAAGTCAGAGCTACTCCTGACGAAAGCTTGACAGCTCTAAACTTGTCCGATGGTAAACCCGCTAAAAACTTACCAATTCACATAATATTTACTGCTGTACAGATATGGTCCTGTGGACTTTCGATCCACAGGACAGAAATTGTACTTGCAATAACATTGTAGAGAATTCTGTAAAAGACTTCTCTGCTAATTACTTACAACTAAATAAACACCCAGACAGAAAAGAATGCTGTACTATTATTCCAACAATAAAAGTCAAGAATATTTGCACGCTTTATGACTTCATAATTCCATAATTGTGAACGGGAACAGGTGTATACAACATATATATAGGTTTGGAAGAATAGGTTTACATGCGTGGGTTACTGTAAAGAAATACCCATTCATGTTTCTACTTGTTTGGAATTGTGGAATTCCCCATAAATGAGACAAATTATATTTCTGAAATTGCATGATTGCAGTTGATATTGAATGAAAGGGAAGTTTGAATGGAGTGAAAATATGTGATTTTAGTGAAATGAATAGAAGAAGTTTATGACAGGTGCAAGAAAGACAGGTTCTTAATTTTAAGCCACCAAATAGTTGAAAAGGTACTAGATAATCAAAAAATTTCACATAATGTTCCCAAATGTGTGTCGCCCAAATATTGCATTAAGGGCTGGGGTATGAACGTTTGGACAGTATTTATTTTGGGACATTAGAGCACATCAGACATATCGAATTGCATTCTGAATACGAAGAATGTCATTCTGATATCAAATAATTTTGATTTTTGAAATTCGCAATTTAATACATATTTTATGGCAAATCATTAAAATTGATATTTTTGATATTTAACAGTACTTGAAGTAAACTTTATAAATCTGATGATTTATACTTAAAGTGTATGTAGGTGGGATGAAAAGTCGACGATCAATTGAAAATTTTGACCTTTCAGTATTGAAGATATGATTTTTTTTTTTCAAAACACCAAAAAAATTAGGTCTTTTTGGGAAAAAATCCATATCTTCAATATGAAAGGTCAAAATTTTCAATTGACCGTCGGCTTTTCGTCCCTGCTACATACACTTTAAGAATATATCATTAGATTTATATAATTTACTTCGAGGACTGTTATATGTCAAAAATTTGAAAAATATCAAATTTTATAATTTGTCATAAAATTTGTATTATATTGTGATTTTCAAAAATGAAAATTATTTGATATCAGAAAGACATGCTTCAGATTCAGAATGCAATTCGATAGGTCTGAGGTGCTCTCATGTCCCACAAAAAATACTATCAAACGCATAATAAACGCTCATTTTAGATCCAGGCTTAACAACATCGGTTGGATTACTGTTGTCATACAGGGTGTATCAAAATGATTGGTACCCATTGGTTTTGGTGTTAATTGAAAAGTCCGCTTCTTCCAAATGCAACATAGAGGAGCCTCTTGAATGTCCAGAATTTATAGTTTATAACCTGTTATCACATTATAATCTAAGAAAAATTGGTGGATCTTATGTTGCATTTTGATGAGGTAGTCTTGTTCATAATCACTGAAAGCTGATGGGTACCAATCATTTTGATACATCTTGTACATGTATGTATCCATAAGTATAGAATTCCATTTGTTGCATTTCCTGTTTAAGGTTAAATACAATTGATTTTCAAGGCTTGGTTCCAGAGGGGCGTAAGTTAATAATGGAAACAGCCATGCAGAAAAGAATGAACTCACGCGTACAATAGTGTATCAATCTGAACTAGGGACACGGACAAACCGCGGCTCATGAGTCATCCTATATGTTGCAGGGATAGGGAAGGGCGACCATGATAGGACCATATGGGCTGATGGGGGTGATTGTGGGCAGCCGCTGCAATTTTCCTTTGGATTTTCTAAATTTTCAATTTTAAAAATGATCCTGGATGATATCTGTCGTGAAATAAATCAATGCTTCTATAGGCTATAATAGGCCTATATGCCTATTTATACCCTGATTATGCAATATATAAGCCTACAACAATAACTACAACAACAGTAACAAAACCAACAACCAATATTTTGTTAATCTAATTTGTAAAAATATATTCATAGCCTAAAAATTCCTGAATTATATAATGAAAAAAAAAACGGGCAAAAACAATCAATTGCTGCAGACAGAAAGAAAGAAACGAACAAGAAAAAAGTGAGAGAAAAATAAAATAAAATAGATGGAATGGACCACATAGGGACTCGAACACGCACCAAAGTTTTCCAGCTCAAAACTATATAGTATTATATAGTCGAACGTGAGTCCGACGCGCTAACCGATTGAGCTACTGAGTGATCTGCGAAATCGATTGATCTCAAACTGACTATTATGGAATAGTGCATACCAGGCTCTTATGATAAACAATCTCATCACCGCTGTAAATGTCGGAGGTATCGATGGCGAAAAACCTCGATTTTGGCAACAGTAGCTTACATTTGGAGTGAAATTCAAATGGTAAAGGAATCGACATACTTTTGAGAAATAATGTAGGCAGTTAGAAATCAAAATTAACGTTCCACAATCCAGATATCGATAATGTAACATAACAGTGTTTTGTGGTACAAGATTCTCGAAAATTGTTCCCAAAAACGGGCTAATAAAATTTAATCGGTACTGTATTTGGTTCTTCCCCATGGCAACATTATTTCTTTGGTCGATTTGTAGTGCAATACAAAAAAGGAGAAAACAATCACTCGTCGTGGTTTTATACGCAGCGAATATTTGAAAAAAACTGCATGGAACGTGTTTTTGATCTTGTGAACATGGTGCGTAAAAATGATTTAAACGAAGGATTTTCAAACGGATTCTAAAAATTTGTATAAACACACAAAAATAGTGTTAAGATACATCCATGCACCAACATTTGACTCACTGCAATATTTGATTGCTGAGAAAACGCGGTTTTAGAGAACAACTTTATACGTCTTTTATACGTTTTTTATACGTTTCTTCGTGTAAAGCAGCCACAACCAAAGAATAATGCACATTGATTTACATGTTGTAGAGACTATATGTGTACAGTGTTTATATAGGAATACAGGCTGTATCAAAATGATTGGTACCCATCAGTTTTGATGGTTATTGGAAAGTCTGCTTCCTCCAAATGCAACATTGGATCCTCTTGAAATGACCATAATTTATAGTTAAATGTCTGTTTATGAAATTAATCAACAAATTTTGTGGATACTACAATGTATGTTGCATTTTGATGTGGCAGTCATATCCATATTACTAGAAACTGATGAGTACCAAACATTTTGATACAGCCTGTATATGTGGTTGTTGGGTGATGCTTATCAATCATTGGAAATATTGACAATGGTTTTTGTTCTTGTTTTTTTAATCGATCAAACAGTTGCAATGAATGCATGTGACTAGGATTTTTGTCTTTTCTTTTTCCCACTTACAGATAAACCAAAAGTTGGTGTTACATCGAATGAAAGCAGCTCACGCAGCTGAGATGTCAAACATAGAAGAGCAGGTCTCCTTACTACGAAAACAACTGGAATCAGTCACTGAGTCCTCCAAGGCTCTGTCTCCCATCCAGTGGAGCAAGAAAACTGTCGACATGTCAGTGAATACAGATATAATAGCCGCCACTAGGCAGGCATTGTTAAAACAGATTGAAATGTTTGAAGGAATTGGAGACACTGTGATGTCTCCAACGACAGGCACTTTAAGGACACTGCCAGGTACTGATACTGATAGCATATCAGCGCAGACGGACACTGCGACATCTCCAATGACAGGAAATGTAAGGACGGTACCATCTGATACTGTTAGCATGTCAGCGCAGACACTGCCAGCTTCTGACACTGTTAGCATATCAGCGCAGACGGACACTGCGACATCTCCAATGACAGGAACTGTAAGGACGGTACCATCTGATACTGTTAGCATGTCAGCGCAGACACTGCCAGCTTCTGACACTGTTAGCATATCAGCGCAGACTGATACTGATAGTGTATCAAAGCAGAAAGAAACTGTTAGCATATCAGTGCAGACGGATATTGTTAACGTATCAGTGCAGGTGACACCACATACGCCAGTTAGCGATGTGCTACCACCTCCTCCGCCATCTGTTGCAGATGTCTCTGAAATTCCTGTTCCACCACCACCGCCTCCACCAGGACCAGGGAGTGCCCCTCCTCCTCCTCCGCCTCCACCTCCTCCTGGACCAGGAGGTGCTCCCCACCACCACCACCACCACCTCCTCCTCCACCTGGACCAGGTGGTGCTCCCCCACCTCCTCCACCCCCACTTCCTCCAGGATTTGGAGGCCATGGAACTCCTCCACCTCCACCTCCTCCACCCGGACCTGGAGGTATTGGAATGCCTCCTCCACCGCCTCCTATGAGTGGATTTTCAGATCAGCCACCATCTTCAAGCAAAGGACCATTGAAACCATTTGTTGAACCAAAAGTACCATTAAGAGCCCTGTATTGGAGCAGAATACAACTGCATAAAATGGTCAAAAAAGATGGAGAAATGTAAGTGTCAAACTGAACTGCCACAAAGTTCTGTAAAATAAAAAAGTAATATTTTGTGTTACATCATTTTGTTTTTGGTTATGTTTTGTTTCTGTTTTGAAGATTTAATCCAAATTAATTGTTACATAATATACAATTGTGCTAGAGGACAAGTTAAATAATAATTTTAATTTTTCAGTAATTTTTGAATTAATCTGAAAATATTTAATATTAATTTTGTTTTGATAACACCCTTTCTTTCTTTCAGACCAACCACGCTATGGTCAGAGCTAGATGTGCTGGAATTCAACGCTGATGAATTTGAAGACATGTTCTCAAAGAAGGTGCCTCAGAAGAAGAAGACATTGTCTGATACTTACAAAAAAACAAAAGCCAAAAAGGTGTGTATATAATTCCATTCAGAAGTCAAATTGTGGTAAAAAGGGTGATATCAGCTAATGGCTGATTTAATGAATTTTAAAAGAACATTGAATTTGCTATGAACATCTTAAGAATAATTGTGTTGTCTTGATTTTGATCTTTCTCTTGTGTAAAAAGAAAAAAAGAATTCTATATTTTCTAGGTTTCAATGATTTTATAAAAGTTGGTGATTTGACAAGCTGCAAATTCAATCAGATCACACAGTGTATAAAAATTTATCAACATCTCTCGTTATTTGGAAAGAAACTGCACTGACCGCAGTCTGTTCAAATTTGAGTAGCATTTGGCTATTCCAGTTGAAATTCCCACCCCTATTGAAGACATTACCTTAAAGGGGCATTTCGTGATCCACAACCTCATCCCCCCACTTTTCTCAAAAAAAGTTGAGATTTTTATATCACTGGAAACCGCTGGCTACATAATGTTTATGTACAAAATATTTCTTGCAGATTAATTCGTTTTGCAAAGATATCGTGAAATTTGAATTTCGTTCTGGTGCACCAGAACGAAATTACAACGCATTGTCTATGGAGCAGTGTAATACACATAATCATGCATAACTCGCAAACGCATAAAATCGGAATCAACTGAAATTTTGGGAATAGGCTTTTTCGTGGATATGTACTGAAAAATGTCATAAAAAGAGGATGCTAGGATCACGAAACACTCCTTTAAGGGATCTAGAATGAGCATTTATGGCGTTTCGACAGTATTTTTGTGGGACATGAGAGCACCTCAGGCGTGTCGAATTGCATTCTGAATCTGAAGCATGTCTTTCTGATATCAAATAATTTTCATTTTTGAAATTCACGATATAATACAAATTTTATGACAAATTATTAAAATTTGATATTTTTCAAATATTTGATATATAACAGTCCTCGAAATAAATTTTATAAATCTAATGATATATTCTTAAAGTGTATGTAGCTGGGAGGAAAAGCCGGCGATCAATTGAAAATTTTGACCTTTTATATTGAAGATACAGATTTTTTCCCAAAAAGACCTATTTTTGTTGGTGTTTTGGGAAAAAAATCCATATCTTCAATACGAAAGGTCAAAATTTTCAATTGATCGTCGGCTTTTCATCCCACCTACATACACTTTAAGTTTAAATCATCAGATTTATAAAGTTTACTTCAAGTACTGTTAAATATCGAAAATATCAATTTTTAATGATTTGCCATAAAATGTGTATTACATTGCGAATTTCAAAAAATCAAAATTATTTGATATCAGAAGGACATTCTTCATATTCAGAATGCAATTCGATATGTCTGATGTGATCTAATGTCCCACAATAAACACTGTCCAAACGTTCATACCCCATCCCTTAATCTTCCACACAGTTTTAATTTCAAATGGGGTTACCTGAATGGGTGCTTCCATTTGAAATCTACATCCCCTGCATGGGAGATAGTGTTATTTTAAGAGGTGTATGGATATCAACTGCAACAGCCCATTTTGTGTGGTTGATACCACAGAAGCTGATAAGGTGTATCCCATCATGCTCTCTTGATGTAGTATAGTCGAACTGCACATGCCTTAGAAAGTGTACACAAAATCCCTTACTTCAACTTTCAATTACTTGCTTATATCAGGGGAGCTTAGACTTTTGTTTGAAAAAATATGATCTCTAAAGTATTGTGAAACTATCCATAGCTCTCGATATCTAAGCGGCTCTTACTTATTAGTAGGGTCAATTTTGGACCTCCAGTGACCATCATTTCTAAACAGCAATTTTTTGATGGATTCTTGTACTTTGGGGTATTTTAAACAAAATAAGCTCCTATGTCCCTCACCAAAGTGTGGGCATTAGCTGGGAGAAGCCAAAATCAAAAATGGCCGCCGGAAGAAATTATGAAAAAGTGAATTTTCGGTATCTTCTGAACGCTTTGGTCGTTTGAAGTCATTAAGGTGTCATTTTCGACTAATTTTGTGGTGAGAAATCCATTAAAGGCATTATTTTACCCATTTTTGGCCATCTTTGTCATCAAATCCAAGATGGCCGCCTTTGGCTGTACTAGAAATACATTAAATTATACAGTACATTGAGAAACAACTCATAAAATGTATTACAAGTGCACTTAATTCATCCTTTGTATTATAAATTGAACACCGATTCAATGTTTGTAACATTTATTCACAAATGAGATCGTCTGCTACTGAAAACAATCCAAAATGGCCGCCCATAGCAACCAAAATCCTCATAGCAACACATTAAAATAACAAAAAATCAACGTTTTTTGACATATATGTGCATTTATTATACCTATTCTTAGTATATCAAGGTTGACTGATTGTAAGAAAGTGAAAGAATGGTCATAGGGGGTTGAGGTAAACAAAAAGTTCAAAATGGCTGCCCTTAGCAACCAAAAACATCACAGTAATGCAGTAAAACTACTATAAAATAAGTGATTTTTGACCTTAACATGCTTAATGTGTATGTAATTAGTCTTATCCTAGCAAATCGAGGCCTATTAATTAAATGAAGATACCAGTTTGATCAAAGGAGGTCAAACAAGTCCAAAATGTTCAAAATGGCCGACCAAAGGAGACCATAGCAACCACATTTTACCTAAAAAAAAAAATAAAATGTCTATAAATCATGCACTTTTTGACCTGGTTGAGTATTCAATGTGTCTTTTTTTTTAAGTAAATCATATCATATTGATGGAATGAAGATAACAATTTGGTCAAAGGTGGTCAAACTACTGATAAAATATCCAAAATGGCTGACTAAAGACGGCCATAGCAACCAAATTCCACCTAGCAACGCAGTAAAATTACAATAAATCATGTACTTTTTGACCTGGTTGAGTATCAAATGTGTCTTTCCTAATACATGAAAGCACATTGATGGAATGAAGATAACAATTTGATCAAAGAAGGCCAAACATATCCAAAATATTCAAAATGGTGAATAAAGGTGACCATAGCAACCAAAATTCAAATAGCAACGCTGTAAAATTAATTAATGAGATTGTCTGCTATACCTCGTAAAATTTAGAAAATGTATATATTTTTTATATTTTAAAAGTCATTAGCCGTTTTGAACCATAAGGGGTTGTTTCTGACTAATTTAGTGATAAAAAATCCATTCCAGGTACTATTGTTAGGTTTTCTGGCCATCTTCATCATTAAATCCAAGATGGCCGCCATCGGCTGCACTACTAGAAATCCACTGAATTTTGCAGTATGCATTTATTTAAATGAAACCGATAAAACCATGTTTTGAGTGCATCTTATTCACTGTTTTCACTATTAATTCAAAAGCTATTCAATTCTTGCAATATTTATCCACAAATAAGATCGTCTGCTACCTCATCCAAAATGGCTGCCGGTGGCAATTTTGAAATTTGTAAACAATTTTGTATCCTTTGAACGACCAGACAATTGTCCCAAAATTAGTTTTACCAAATTTTAGAATTTCTAATTAAGAAGTAAATCTTGTAGCCCATTATGAAGATTCTGAGCCAAAAAGTGTGTTTTTTTACACTTTTTTAATGTAATTTAACGTTTTCAGTGAATTTTGATACTAAAAATAGATTATTTTATTCTCCTCCCTTTTGAGAAATATACTTTTACACACACACTACATTTATAATTAAAATGATCAGCCTTAAAGTTTTACCTTTTAGTGGGTTAAGCCAAACCTAAGTGGATGAAAAATAAATCAAAACTTCGGGCACTGATTGGTTTCCGTAGTTGAAATATGGAATACGAGCTTTGTAAAACCTGGAATGCAAGCTGAAAACGTTATATTACATTTAAAAAGTGTAAAAAAAAACACACTTTTTGGCTCAGAATCTTCATAATGGGCTACAAGATTTACTTCTTAATTAGAAATTCTAAAATTTGGTAAAACTAATTTTGGGACAATTGTCTGGGCTGCTCAAAAGATACAAAATTGTTTACAAATTTCAAAATTTCACCGCAGCCATTTTGGATGAGGTAGCAGATGATCTTATTTGTGGATAAATATTGCAAGAATTGAATAGCTTTTGAATTAATAGTGAAAACAGTGAATAACATGGTTTTATCGGTTTCATTTAAATAAATGCATACTGCAAAATTCAGTGGATTTCTAGTAGTGCAGCCGATGGCGGCCATCTTGGATTTAATGATGAAGATGGCCAGAAAACCTAACAATAGTACCTGGAATGGATTTTTTTTATCACTAAATTAGTCAGAAACAACCTCTTATGGTTCAAAACGGCTAATGACTTTTAAAATATAAAAAATATATACATTTTCTAAATTTTACGAGGTATAGCAGACAATCTCATTAATTAATTTTACAGCGTTGCTATTTGAATTTTGGTTGCTATGGTCACCTTTATTCGACCATTTTGAATATTTTGGATATGTTTGGCCTTCTTTGATCAAATTGCTATCTTCATTCCATCAATGTGCTTTCATGTATTAGGAAAGACACATTTGATACTCAACCAGGTCAAAAAGTACATGATTTATAGTAATTTTATCATGTTGCTATGTGGAATTTGGTTGCTATGGCCGTCTTTAGTCAGCCATTTTGGATATTTTATCAGTAGTTTGACCACCTTTGACCAAATTGTTATCTTCATTCCATCAATAGGATATGATTTACTTAAAAAAAAGACACATTGAATACTCAACCAGGTCAAAAAGTGCATGATTTATAGACATTTTATTGCGCTGCTAGGTAAAATGTGGTTGCTATGGTCTCCTTTGGTCGGCCATTTTGAACATTTTGGACTTGTTTGACCTCCTTTGATCAAACTGGTATCTTCATTTAATTAATAGGCCTCGATTTGCTAGGATAAGACTAATTACATACACATTAAGCATGTTAAGGTCAAAAATCACTTATTTTATAGTAGTTTTACTGCATTACTGTGATGTTTTTGGTTGCTAAGGGCAGCCATTTTGAACTTTTTGTTTACCTCAACCCCTATGACCATTCTTTCACTTTCTTACAATCAGTCAACCTTGATATACTAAGAATAGGTATAATAAATGCACCTATATGTCAAAAAAAGTTGATTTTTTGGTATTTTGATGCGTTGCTAAGAGGTGTTTGGTTGCTATGGGTGGCCATTTTGGATTGTTTTCAGTAGCAGACTTATCTCATTTGTGAATAAATGTTACAAACATTGAATCGGTGTTCAATTTATAATACAAACGATGAATTAAGTGCAGTTGTAATACATTTTATGAGTTGTTTCTCAATGTACTGTAT
Source organism: Amphiura filiformis (assembly GCF_039555335.1). NCBI lineage: Eukaryota > Metazoa > Echinodermata > Ophiuroidea > Amphilepidida > Amphiuridae > Amphiura > Amphiura filiformis. Next base: position 71,180,721 of record NC_092632.1, on the reverse strand, counting down.
AATTTAATGTATTTCTCGTACAGTTAAAGGCGGCCATCTTGGATTTGATGACAAAGATGGCCAAAAATGGGTAAAATAATGCCTTTAATGGATTTCTCACCACAAAATTAGTCGAAAATGACACCTTAATGACTTCAAACGACCAAAGCGCTCAGAAGATACCGAAAATTCACTTTTTTCAAAATGGCCACGCCGTGCCATTTTGGATTTTGGCCTCTCCCAGCTAATGCCCACACTTTGGTGAGGGACATAGGAGCTTATTTTGTTTAAAATACCCCAAAGTACAAGAATCCATCAAAAAATTGCTGTTTAGAAATGATGGTCACTGGAGGTCCAAAATTGCCCCTACTATATGTTTTATATGTATTTGTATGGAGCAAGCAGATTGACTGCAATGCATGATGGGATACTCCCTCCAGCTGCTGTGGGCATGCGCGTACGCAGGAATTTTTCAAGGGGGGTGTGATGATAAAAAAAAAATACTAAAGTAAAGAAATGGTCAGCAGAAGGGTCATCCCGTCCGCTGCTTGCTCGACGCCTTAGGGGTGTCTGAGGGGGATGTGCCCCCTCAGAATTAAGAAACTTTTGCAAAATGAAGACCTAATTGAAGCAATTTGGTGGACCATTTTGGCACTATTAGTGTGTAAAATGTTTAGTTTGAAGCCGAAAATTTGTGAAATAACGGTACATGAAGCCTGAGTGTCTGAGGGGGATGTACCCCCTGAGAATTAAGAAACTTTTGCAAAATGAAGACCAAATTGAAGCGATTTGGTGGACCATTTTGGCACTATTAGCATGATTAGTGTGTAAAATTTTAGTTTGAAAAAGCCGGAAATTTGTGAAATGACGCGTCCATGAAGCTTTTCGGTAACAAGTTTTGTACAGTTGTAGGCCTATAAATTTGTGTTAAACACAAATTGGTAAATGTCGAAAGCAGAAGCAAAAATGGCTACTTGTTTATCCACTACGCAGGGGGGTGTCTGAGGGGGGATGTGCCCCCCTGAAAATTAAGAAACTTTTGCAAAATGAAGACCTTAATTGAAGCGATTTGGTGGACCATTTTGGCTTTATTAGTGTGTAAAATTTTAGTTTGAAAAAGCCGAAAATTGGTGAAATAACGGTCCATGAAGCCTTTCGTGAACAAGAGTTTTCCCTGCTGCAGAAGTTGGAAAAAATTGCAAAATGAAGGTCCGATTGAAGCCATTTAGTGCATAATTTTTACACTATTTAAATCATTGCTTCAAACAGAAAAAAAGGACCCGAACTCAATTTTTTTTTTGCACAAAACCTTTACCTACGTTGCTGGGGTAGGGTCCGGGGGTAGGGTGTGACGATGTGGAGACGAGTGTTGGTGTTAACATGTAGGCCCTATATCCATGTAAATTAACAATAAACCTTTACGTACGTACGTTGCCAGGGTAGATGTGTGATGATGTGGGGGGGTGTTAACATTTATCGACACATGTACGTACGTTGCCTGCCAATACCGGGTATAGGGGTGAGAAAAAATTGTGTGTGGGGTAGTTAATGCATCTATAGGCCTATGATAATTGTGCTAATATGGCCCCTATGATTTGCTCATCTCCCTCCTCTCCTCTCCCCCCCCCCCTTCCTCTCTCTCTATCTCTCTCTCTTCTCTCTCTCTCTTTCTTTGCCTTTTCTCCCCCATTTTTATTTTTTTGGACAGACTCAAGGGGGGTGTTTCACACCCGTAACACCCCCCTTGCGTACGCCAATGGCTGTGGGTTGATATCCATCAAAGCATATCTGCATACACAGTAATAAAAGTTTTTCAAATCGATCCAATTTTCATAAAATTGTTAAAAATCTTGGCGATTTGGAGTTCTTGTTTTACAGAAGTTGAGGTATCAAACTGCAGGTACCGGTAATACTAAATTCTTCACAGATTTAAAACAATTTCAATGTACTTAATCGACCGTGTATAGAATTGTGACCACTCAAAAGAGAGTGGACTTCCTTTATGTGCAGTATGGCAAAGCCAATTTTACACAGCTCTGCATGCAGGTTTCTGATACAAGGTATATTCTGTTGTAAAACTCTATGAGTCACTGTTTATCCATCCATTAATAAGTGGTGGTCTAGTCTAAATAATTTGTTTACAAATTCTTTGCATAATTACCACTTGTTTCAAGATTGCTCCCTATTTCAGAAAAATACAGCACTAATTTTTTGGGATAAAAAATATTTTATGTTATTTTGCCAAATAAAACATAGCTAAATCCTAATACTTCAGTTTTTTCTAAGTTGCAATAAAAGTCAAATTTTAATATTTTGCCAATTTGTGGAAAGGGCCAAAACATGCGTTTTTCATATACCAAAACAATTAAGTCTAAAAACCTGTACTAAGACTTACTTCTGGTTATGCACCCTCATTTTTGGAAACACATTTTCTAATATCTTTTATAACCAGTTATTGAAATTAACATAAAATATTAAATGTATGAGCAAACTCATAGGCTAGACTCAAGATTTTAAATGCTTAGACTTGGGCCAAGTCTTTAATTTTTGTGACTTCAATTGTAAGAAATCATGCAAAATTGCAAGTTTTTGGCCCATTTCTCCTCAAATTGCAAAATTTACAAAGCTTTTAAAAATTTTGCTTTTATTGCTAGTTAGAACTTCTAAGTTAAGGATTAAGATATAATAAAGCTATGTTTCATTTGTCAAAACAAGTTAATGGTTTTTTAATATCAAACAATTAGTACTGTACATTTCTGAAATCAGGAGTATTATCGTTTGCAAAATTCCTTCGTATTGGCCAACCGATTGCGTAAAATCACGACTGCGTCACGCGATGCTACACTGATTAATCGGCGAATGAGATGCTGATGTGATAATGATGTGGTTCAACCCGACTTCATGTTTATGCCATAAACTGCGCCAAAATAAAAACTGCAAAGGAATTTTGCAAAAGATAATAGTTTGTGGAATCTACCAACTATAGTCAGATTATGGCATTGAGTTATTCACTGTTTATACAAGAAGTAACCTACACTGTCAGTGTTAGTTGTCACATATTGACAAGTTACCAACACAAAGCCAGATATTCTGAGCATGGAATCAATCCCAATGTTTCTCTTACTGTAAGCGGATACCTGGCATTTTTGGTATACCATTCTGATCAAGTGATACACAAGAGAATCCTTAACAAGTCTAGTGTTTCCCTACATGTCAACAAACCTGCTGATAAGGATTCTTACAAAGTGTCAAAGCTTAAGTTTCAATCTTAAGGTAGCACTGACCAGATCATCAGCAAATTTGAAAATGGAAACTTTATTTTGAAACTTGCTTTAATTTGGAAGGAAACAAAAGAACCCGGGGGAGGTACTCAAGTTTGGTTTTGGTAGGGACGTGCAGCTGAGAATTTGTAAGTGGACCCATAAATATACCAATTTTTCAAGAAATTTGGACCCATTGATATACCAAAAGTCCAAATTTTTGGCCGAATTTAACCCAAATTTAATTAGTTTTTACAAATTTTCCCAAAACTTTGGGGAAATTTTGGCTAGATTAAGGAATAATTGAGCTATTTTCCGAGAAAATTTTGAAAAAAGGAGCCATTCATATACCAAAATAGGCTTTGAAAAAGGGGTCATTGATATACCAAAAGGCTGAAAATGCTACCCATATTTTCTGCACGTCCCCGTATGGTCATTTGTACTGAGTACCCCGGGCAAAAGAATATGATCTTGACTTCAGTCACACTGGTTATGTGCGGAATTTCCCAAATTTTACTTTCATTTCATCATTTTAATAATCCCCCAGTAGATGACGTAATCAGGCAAGAAGTAGGTCAATTTCAGTAATTGGGTCCTTCTTGAGCCTTATGGCACCTACCTGTTCAACAAAATCATTATGATCACTGAGCTAATGGTGTTTGATGAAGGATGCATCGGAGTACATGCTGTTGCCCGTTCACAGTGTACATGTATATATAACTGGTGATATTAGATGACTTCTAAGCATGAAACAATACCCATCTCCTGTTTATTGTGGTCATCAGTTTTGCCAAGTTTGGTGTGATATGGTTACAAAAAATGCTATTGGCAACATGAGATGTTATATAACTTGCATGTAGGTGTTGATATCCATTCAGATATTGGAAATTTCTCTTGAGGTGAACAGTGCCTGTTGAAATTGGCAGGAAAGACAATAATTTAATTATAATTCCGTAGTTTGTTCCCAAGAAAGCAAAATAAGGGTGGAAGACATTTCACCCCTACTCTGAACACTGTTTTTTTTTCCTATCGGAAGGTAAGGAAGGAACAAATAAAGGAGGTAAGATAAACAAAGAAATGATTTAATACCCCAGGATTCAAACCTTAGGACCCCTCATGTACCAAACACATGATCACCGATCGGTACCCACATCAATGTTGGATCTAGAAAACCTGCAATCATTGTATGATTTAGCCCCAATCCTACAAGATGCAGCTGCCTGCACAGGTACACGGTACTGAGCTGGTACACAGAGAGTACCTACACAGTACCAATGCTGTTACTGCACAGGGTCTACCAGCAGTAGTACTGCACTGGTACTACACCGGTACTCCCCGGTACTGCACAGTTTCTAATATTTTGTTATCATTTGCCATTTATCACTTTTCCTCCAGGCAAAGAAACTACTAGACAACAAGCGTTCTCAAGCAGTCGGTATTTTCATGTCCAGTCTTCACGTAGAAATGAGCGACATCAGACATGCGGTGCTACAAATGGACACGTCAATGTTGGATCTAGAAAACCTGCAATCATTGTATGAAATTGTAAGTGACTCTACGGGTAAATTAGGTAATTCTTAGCCAAGTACTAACACTCAAAACGCTAGTGGCTCCGCGATAAACACACCCCCACATAGCACGGTACAGGAGAAAGCATGCATGCGCCTTACATTGTGTGCACGCTTAGTACACTCAAGGTACGTTTGAGCTTGGCCAAGAACTTAATTTACCTATAGATGGTGTTGATGTAGTTTCATAATTAGAAATAGGGTACTTGAATGTTTGTAGAATTGCTGCTTTGAAATTGTTTTTGTAATTGTTCAAAGTTGTTTGCCACATGTATGACATGCTTATACACAACTGTATGCTACCAGCTGACCTTTGAATGCACATAGTAATGATTAACAGAGCTTACTACAACTCTGAAAAATAATGATTAGACTACTTGGAATTCTCCTGACATGTTCAAGATGCCAATTATCTCAAGAATCATTGACTTGACATATGTGATGCGATCAAGCAAAATTAGTCTGTAGTAGGTCCGCATCAATTTTAGGATTCTTACATTTTCATTTTCAGCGTATTCAAAGCTCCACATTAGTGAAAACCCCATGTCAATACGACCTTTGGTTACAAAGTTACAACAATTTGAACATGGTACATTAAAAAGAAAGAAACAGAAAATCAAGTTTAAAGTTCTTTAATTGAGTCATTTTTAGCACACCTAAAATACATTTTAATTTGGCATAACAAAACGCTAAATCTGAGCTTCTTTTGGAATAATTTCACAATTTTTGACAATTATCGAAGTTGGATGGGGTCAAAAAAGTCACTTTTTTAACATTTTCCCTTCAGAATTTCATTAAAAAATATTTTCATTTGAAAGAAGAATGTTTTTCCCTTCCATTTTTACAAAAAAAGTCAATTTTGATTTTCCCACCCCTACATACATTATTTGACCCATATCTCAAAACTAAGATTGCAGAGTTCCGACTGATTTGCTTGATCGCATCACATATTATTTCTAAAATTATTTTAAAAAGCATATTTCAAGAATAAGACTGTTGGTTAGTTCCTTTTTGTTTCAACTTGTTCCCAAATTGCTGCCCTATCACAAATATATAACAAAAAGACAATCGCTGAATATTTGGTATCATATTAAATCTATAAAATACATCACAAGGCAGCTATTACGAGTCTATATTACTTGCACATGATGTAATTACATACTTAATGTTAGAATGTTGTTGGCATCATATGTAATCTGAAATCTAAAAATATTTTCAATTTCCTTAAATATCATCTGAGACATGGCGCTTTCAATCTGTGAAATTACATGATAGATGATTGATACGTGTGGGAAATAAACATGATGAAGTCCTAAAAATATCCGGTGGTTGTTATTATTTTGTATGGTGCATATGTCTTGTGCATCCATTTTCAAATGACCAATATTTTGGTTAAATATAGGACAAGCTTTGTGTTGGGTTATATATATATATATATATATATCGAGAGCCACTGGAAATGACAGGCATTGCATAATAGTTGTTTTTGTATGAAATATTTTCATAAATTCAGTAAAATGTGCCCACATTTTGTAGAGGCTTATATAGTGGTCTCTGTTTGTAGATTTCATGATTTGTCAATATTGTCTTGTTATTTTGTACTATTCAGAGATTACAAATTAATGAGACTTTGGTTTGGATCCGTAAAATCTTAACTAACAAAAGCAGATCACATTTTCTATGGGTCATCAGTGATGCCAACGCAGCGCCTTAGGCGCACAATTGGGCTAATTGGCGATCACTTGCCGCTACACAAAAAAGCATGCCGCTACTTGCCTAAAATTGGGCTACTTTTGCCTGTCTCAGGCAGCGGCAGTATAATTTGATGGATTTTCCTTTCAATTTAGCCGATTTATAAAGGTAAAGTCTCTGAAGCTCCAAATTGCAATTACAATGGGTTTTGTGACCATTTATTGATCAGTCAGTAACTTCCCAGTTTTTTTACCGGGAGTTTTTTTTGGAAGCTTAAAAAATTGGGCTACTTGAGAATCCTTTACCGCGGCCTGGCGAGTCATTGCGCCGCGCCTTGACGCTGAAAAGTTTTGGCAACACTGTGGGTTATTAATGCTCTGTATGCTAGCCATAGGCTTCAACATAAAAGTCCCAAGTTTTGAAATATTTTCTTAAAATATCAAGAGCTACCTCAAGAGTCTCTGAACTAATACTAAATGTACAATTAAATTTTGGCCCCCACACATATGTGGGGCTTATGTTATCACCCATATGATTGTCCGTTTGGCTGGCTGGCTGGCTGTCCAGGTGGAAGCAAATTCATTAATCAACTCTGCAGCTCTAAAGCAATAACCAATCAACTTCAAATTTGGTATGGTGGTAGTATATGATGGCCTGATTTGCTGTATAGTTTTGTGTCATGTTACTGAAGTATGATCATCTATTTTGACTACCGACATGGTATATGATTGTTTATCCTTCCCTCTGCTTGTTTTCAGAGACCTCAATCAGATGAGCTCAAAACAATAGATAACTATTTAAAGAAAGAAACTGACGAACCATTGGACAAACCTGAACAGTAAGAGTTATAAATATTATCAGTTGTAGATTTATTGTAATTGATTGTTGTGTAAATGCTGCTTAAAAGTCTCCAGTAGATTTAGATGTTGACATTTTGGAACAATCATAGACAGTGCAAATGGCAGATTTAAATGGAATCTAATGAATAAAAAGAGCTCAAATTTGTTAATTTGTATACCTTCATATTAAATTTTGTTAGATTTTGATAAATCTGTAAGATTGAATTTTTAAATTTGCAAAATTTAATTCAGAAGTGCACCCAGCACAACCCATTTTCAAGAAAATGTTCAAAATATTAAGGCCAAATCGTTGGTTAAATTTGAACAAATTAGCATTGCTGTTTGTATATTTCCAGAAACTTTTGCAAGTTGTACATAGCCCAATTTCGTTCAAATTCAAACACATAGCAGTATTTTGAAAGAAAAAAAAAACCCTGAATTTAAAAGTTGCGCTGACAATGATCGATGGTTATTAAAGGCATGCATTGTGGCATGTAAAACCTGAAAACAATACAATTCACTGTAACTTTTAAATTCAAGGTTTTTTTCTTTAAAAATACCGATGTGTTGGTAATATATAACAGAATTGGGTGAGTGGGGTATCAAAATGAGCATACATAAACCACCTTACTTTCTATGTTTAAATATTGTGAATATGATAAATAGTTCTGAAGCTATTGGCGTATTTGTAACGGCTATGTTACTTTCTGTGAAGTCAAACACAATGCTCTTTATTTGTGTAATACCCATTTGGGAACATACACCAGTAAGACTAAAGTCCGATTCTTACTCCACATCGCAGCGCGCATTGCACAATGAAATTAAAATGTATATTTTGTTTTAAAAGCATGTGGGGTCAGCATCTCCTTTTTTGGTTATTCTACCGACCTTGATTTTACAGCAGCCAATCACAAGTGTGAAGGGCTGCGATATCGCAGCGCGATGCTATAAAGTTGAACAAAATCCAACTCCATCGCGGACCGAAATTTCCACTGCGCGATGAGAATTTTTACCGCCAAGCTTGTAAAAACCTGGCTCAGATTTCAGTATTTATAGCATCGCAGCATCGCATCGCACTGTGATGTGGAGTAAGAACCGGACTTATGCATTATTAAGGTCTCGTTTGCTTTTCTTCTTGTAGGTTTCTACATGAGCTGTCTCAGATTCCTGATTTTGCTGAACGTGTTTACTGCATTACATTCCAGTCTGAATTTAAAGAAAATCTCACCTCTGTGTCTTCCAAACTCACTGCCCTGCAAGAAACATGCAAGGTAAGTGTGTAAGGTGTGGATGCTTGGAGCAAATTTCAAAGGTTCTTATTCATTGTATTGTAGGTAAAGCAACATAAAACCATAGGTACGTATGCACAAAACAAGTTGGACCAGGTCTAACTTTAAATCTGGTCTAACTATGAGGTTAGACAATAGGGAGGAATCCTTTTACTCTTTTTTCTTTACCTGCTTTACTCCTAGCTAAGTCCAAAAGTTAAACTTGTAAGCTACATGTATTTGCCGTTAACTGAATCGAAAATAATATAGAATAAGGTATGTAAATACCAAAGAGTTCCTTCTCCCTAGACTAATTTCCATAGTTAGACCAGGTCTAATTTGTTTTGTGCATACAGACCTAACTGTACAATGTGCTTCTGTCCTAGTTCCAAATCTGTAACTTGGGTATGATTGTGTTAATGGATCTACGATGCATCGTAATTACTCTTGAAATCCATCCCTGCACTGATAAAGCACCTTCCTCTTATTGAGGGATTAGACAGCTTTATTCTGTAAGCTGTATGGTGGCTTTCTTGATACTGGGCTAACTCTTGAGCTAGCAACTAGATTGTGTTAGGTAATTAGAGGTAGAATCAAGGAGCAGTATCAGACTCATTATATGTGTATATCCATATCAAAAGGATGCACTTGTTGGCTGCTACATGTGGCTCTTTTTACACAATAACTAGGAATAAATACCAGACTCATCTCAAGTGGAGGTGATTTTAAGTCATTCCCAATTCACATGGTTAAGGAATACAGAAACCATTCATAAACCATGTGACTTGGGATGATTTAAAATGACCTCTACTTGAGATGAATCTGGTATTTATTCCTAGCTATTATGTAAAAAAAGATGCATGTAGCAGCCAACAAGTGCATATGGACGTTTACAAATGTGCTCTTTTCCCAATCATGATAATAACTGCACGAAGCTAAGGCATAAGATACCTAAAGTGCATTTCTTGCATTCTGTCAACAATTTGTTGTTGGATACTCACATTGGACTTTTTGATACGTTTTCCCTCTGTTCAGGCTCTTCAAGAGAATGAAAGTGTCAAACATATTCTTTCCATTGTATTGACATTTGGCAACTACATGAATGGAGGTGAGTAGCTCAGCAAACACAAAACGTTTTACAGAAAACGTTAGGTCGTATAAAGGGTATAAATGCTTTAATAACATTGAAAACTTGATGCAAAACATTTGAAGATAATGTTATTTAAGTATTGACAAAATACTTCACAAAACTGTCTGCCCAAAATGATTTCAAAATACATTATGACAACATTTTCAAAGTGTTGTTGTAAAATTTTCAAAAAGTGCTTTTTCATATAAAATTTTTTAAACGTTTTCATGGCCTTTATATAACCCGAAATTTATAAATGTTCCAACATTTTGAATAAAAACCAAAACGTGTTAATAACTTGTTCATAACATTTTAAGAACACTTTTGCATTTGCTGGGAGGGCATTTACGAGTCAGTTGTAATAATACTAGTGAAAAAAATGGAGAATATAATTTTTGTTCCGCACCTTTTTTTTCTACTCTGGAATTAAAAAAGAAGTAGCTTCCATAATATCTGCCATCACAAAATAATCAAAAAAAAAATTGAGTTTCTTTTTCCCTATACTTGATTTTGTGTAAATATCACAAATAAGCCTTTGCACACGATCAACTCCGTGTCTTGTGTTTGCCTTTCAGGGAATCGAACCAGAGGTCAAGCTGATGGCTTTGGTCTGGAGATTCTTCCCAAGCTGAAAGATGTCAAAACTGCAGTAAGTTGTTATACCTGCAAATATTTTTTTTTTATTTATGTTTTTACATTTTTCATATATCATGGAGGAAACATCAATCAGAGTTATTTTACTTGTCAGCTTCTGTATTGGTGCAAAGTCAAGTACGATAGAATTTCCATCAGAAGAAGAGTGTTTGCGATACATGTAACACATGAGCATATGTGACGTGTCTTGTCAAAAGGAGACACTTTTGAGCAGGATCGTAAATGGAGAAATAGCCAAAAATCTGTCGGAGGGTGATTTTTTCACAATTTGGGTTTGTTGTGAATTTGTGGTGTTATTAATTTTTAAAATATTGTCTGATAGTTTCAGACCGGAATATAACTGGCATCTTGTATTTTCAGAGACATTTTTCAAGGTAATTCCTACTCTCAACATTGTCAATAATGTTTTTATTGGCCGATATCTCAATTTCGAATTTTATAATACCATAAGTTACGAACTCAATATCTTCACTTAGAAATGTCCGATTTCATTGGCGAAAACGATGTTGTGGAGCAAAATATCTCTATATTTAAGATATGTAAAAACCTCAAAATTTATATAACCTGCCCAAAAGTGTCTCCTTTTGACATGACACGTCACATATTTGCACACATTTGTCTTGTAAGCATAAGGTTGGGATTCAGTCATGCACAATTATCCCAAAATCAATCTACGAGGGGGTATCAAAAAGTTTTAGAAATCGCCCAGAAGTGAAAGAGCTATATCAATGAAATTTTGTCAGTGCAATCACTGGTCCTTATGTACATTATGGTCCAAAAATTATCTCATAAGTATGTGTACTTTTTTTACAGGTGGCACTAGATGCCAATAACCTGCTGCCCCAGTTACTGCGCATAAACTGCAAGATTGAGAAATTGAGGCAAGCAGCATTATTAAGATCCTGCTTTTGAAGGGTTGCAGTGCCTAGAAAATTGATGATGAAATGAAAGTTATCTTCGGTGGTGATTGTGATATGTCACTGTCGCCTTTTGGAAAAGGAATTTTTATTTCATCACAGATTTTCTGGGCACTGTAACCCTAAAATGGAACTTAATCATGCTGCATGCCTCAATTTTCTCCATTTTGCTGGTTATGAGGTTACATAGGCAGGTAGTGACATCTAAAAAAAAAAAAAAAAAGTAAACATACTTATGAGACCATTTTTGCACCATAGTGTACATAAGGACCAGTGATGGCACTGACAAAATTTCATTGATATAGCTCTTCACTTCTGGGCATTTCTAAAACTTTTTGATACCCCTCAGATATTAATTGATACATATTAAAAGGAAGATGAGGAGTTTTCATTTGAAATACTCCACCCAGTGACCTAACCAGAGAGGGGAGTGCATAAAACCCACTACTTAAGACCAAGGGTTCTCAACAGTTTTTAAACTAAGGCCCGCTGTCTAGAGGCCTACCTTATACATGTTGGGTCCCAGGTAAGGGTCCACAGCGCAAAGCGCCATGAAGCTCTGGGCATTTAATGAAATTAAAGTTGTCATATGATTTTCACAGGAGATAATTTTAGGGCTTCTGAAATCTACCATCAAATTGACATCACATGTTCAGATACCTTGCCATGTACAAAAACCTAACCCTGCCTACTGTGTAAGCCATTCCTGCTGATCCCTGCCCCTTGATTATGAAAGTCCTGGTAACACCATATGTACATGTAAACACCAAAATAACCTACTGTGTAGTTGCTCTCCCAATAATTGCACTATGAGTGTAAATCAGGACTTCTTTCTCACTGTAAATGGTAGGTCCTTTACAGAATTGATTGTTTTGTATTATATTTTTTAGTTTATATGCCTTTGAAGAAGGGGAAAAAGTAAACAAATGATTTCCTTTCTGTGCCATTAAAACAATGAAGTGCTTAATTAATATTATGCTCAAAAATGAATTTTATTCTTTGCTTGTTGTTTTCTTTGTAGGATAACAGTTCCAGTCTTCTGCATTATATAGTATCATATTATGTGGAAAAACTTGATGAGGTAAGAAATGCTGCTATCTGTAGGTTACGCTGATGGTTTTTTTTTTTAAGATTAACTGAATTTTTGTGATTAGCTGTGTGTAAACTTGAAAAGCAAGATTTCTTCAATAGTCCTCGCAAAGTGTGCCTGGGGTGTCAAGTGTGCCGTCTGACCTCATTCAAAATAATATGTGTTAAAAGCTTCATAGTATGCCCATTTTAGAATACTGATTAATTTAATGTATAGTGATCTCCAAATAATTAAAATGGTATGATTTTGTACACACGTAATTTAGCGTAAATTTTAACAACTGCTTTATTGAATCATGAAAGTACACGTCGTAACTTAAGTCCTGACTTAAAGCACAGTATGCAAAGGTATTCTATTGTTATGATGATAAAATTATTTTACGTTTATCAATATCATTGTCTACAACATGATGGTATTCACTTCTCAATAATTAGCAATTTTGTGGAATTTGCAGGATATTTTATAATCTCTGTAATAGGCTAAAAAGTTAATGAAAAAGAAATGAAAATACATCTTTAGGAATAGATGAATAACTTTGCGTGATCATTTCACATATACACCCATACTGTTTGTGTTGATTGACACTGAGCATAAGCCAACACCTATTTTCCACCCCAATAAGTTTTATAGTTTTGTTTGCATTTCCCATTTGAATTCACTGACCTGTAGGCGTGACTTCTGTTGATATATTTTCACACGTAGCAAGAGACACAATTTATTAATCAAATACTTTCATACTTCAGTTGTTTTTGCAACTAAATGTAATAGGCATTGAAATATCTGGAACTCTGTAGTCAATAACTATTGTCAATATTTGTGTTTTTAATTGTTATGAACCAACTTGCAAATCGGTGACCTAATTGGGATATTCCATTTAAAATCCACACTACCCCTGTGGAAGATTTAGCTAAAGTCTGCCACAGAGGGAGTATCAATTTTGAATAGAATACACAATTGGGTAACTTCAATTTGAAATACTTACTCCAGTTGTGGAAGATATAGGTAAAGCCATAATACAGGGGGAGCGACAAAAAAAGAAAACCCTGTTCTACAGGTCCGACCGACCCAGATTTTGAACAAATTGGGAAGAAAACAAATTTCCTGTACAAATGAATGCCAACCCAAATTTCAGAAATTTCAGGAACAAATTTGTTTTTTGTATTTTCTCAAATTGCAAATTATTAACAGATTTTGGTGATTTTTTTGGGTCATTTAAAAAAAATAAATAAATAAATGGCCGGCCGACCGACCGACCGACCCTACTAGAAAGGTCCGTCCGCCCGTAGAACAGGCTTTCTTTTTTTTTTTGTCGCCTTATGGAAGATATTTCCAAAATCTTCCACAGGGGTGGTGTGGATTTTAAATGGAATAGCCCATTATATGTAAAGGCAACCAGAACGAAAGTGTATCAATAGAATATTGATTATAGTGTGTCACCTGTCATGTTGAGAGTAACGCCATGTTGGATTTTGCAGTGGCAAATTTGAATCTGTACGTTTCTGCTTCGCCAGTGTAACAACAAATCGCCCTTCTACGCATATGTATATGCCTGCGGGATTATGTTAGCGTGCACAATACAAATCGAACATTGCGTTCCTCTCAACTTGAGACGAAACACACTATAGAGGTCGATGGCTATAATCTATATATCTACCTTCAGTCATTGGCACTAGCTTTGAAGTTTAGCGTGTGCTGCGTTGGCTTAGCCTTGTTTTTTGCGTGTACATATGCGCCACTTAGATAGCGCGCGTAAAAATATGTTTACACACCAAGTAACGCTAAGCTAACACAGAACACGCTGAACTTCAAAGCTAGTGCAGCTGACTGGGGGTAGATATATAGACTATAGTTATGATTATGTTGTAGATCAAGTGACAAGTATTAATATGTGTGCCATTTTATTTTTACTGCATTGTGAAGAAAAGATTGAACTTGCAAGTTCATTGATAATAGTCATTTGATTGATTTGAACATCAACTAAATCATATCCAGTCATTAACTCATTCATAAATGTCACAAAGGGATGTTATAATTGCCTTTTCAAAAAGGGGCATTTCATGATCCACAACCAAGATTTTTATAGAACTGGAAACCTCTTGCTACATAATGTTTGTGTACAAAAAAAATCTTGCTGATTAATTCATTTAGCAAAAATATCGTCAATGTTGTATTACAACATGGGCCTACAGTGAGATACACAGAAACCATGCATCACTCGCAAATTGAATGTAAAATTGGAATCAACTGAAATTTTAGAAATAAGCTTTTTGTTGTGGATATCTACTGAAAAATGTCATGAAAAGTGGATGATAGGATCACGAAATACTCCTTTAAATCCCAAAATAAACAAGAAAACAAAACCCTCATTATTATTACATACATTTTCATATGGACTATTTACAGCATTGGGTCTAATTGTCTGATCCATTTTGTACTTTTCAGAATGCAGGCACAGAAATGGCTCAGTGTCCAGTACCAGAACCCGATAAGATTGGACAAGCAGCTCTCTTAAAATTTGAAGACATTGAAAAAGAATTGAAGAGAGTGAAGAAAGATCTTAGAGGTAGGTGAAGAAAAAATACAGACCTGCCACCTAGTAAGTTTTTCCCGTATTTCATACAGGAATTCGTCAAAAATACGGGCGTACGTTTTTTTCCAAGAAAAATACAGTGAACATTGACCAAAAGAATATATAAAAATCCCCATTTTAAAAAGGTATGAAAGAGACTAAATTGCCGTTACATGCATTGTAAGTGTGTATGAGGCTATATGATACCCAAACCGGGGGTAGCAGTCATCTATACATGTGTGTATAACCGAAAGTTGCCGTGGGTATGATGTTGATGACAGCCATATTGCTAGATTGTTAACATGGCCAGTCTTCTTGAATCATT
The DNA here is from genome assembly GCF_039555335.1 of Amphiura filiformis. Lineage (NCBI taxonomy): Eukaryota > Metazoa > Echinodermata > Ophiuroidea > Amphilepidida > Amphiuridae > Amphiura > Amphiura filiformis. Next base: position 71,165,431 of record NC_092632.1, on the reverse strand, counting down.
TTACAATCCAATTCATCCGATGTCTACAGAGAATCATGTTTCTTCCCAACATAGCTTATGTGGAAAAGGAAGGAATATGGCCTCTATGGACTGTAATTTTATTGAACGGGGGACAAAGATGGATTCAGAATCGTTTGAAGCAGATCAGAAAGAACTTTGGAAGTAGGAATGGCTAAACCGCGTAGTCGTCACGGAAAATGAGGAAATCATGCATGATGTGCAATTTGTAGTGTGGATTTTCAGCATCGCTCAAACTTAAGTGGAACATATAACATTGTACGTAAGCTCTTCAACGCTTGATATTTTTAGAAAATACGTTTTTTAAATGAAAAATACAACTTTTGGGGTTTCAGAATAAAGTTTTGTGATCTCAAAGGTTGGCAGGTCTGAAAAAATATATTACGGTTTTTTTAAATGCATTGTAGCAAAACTAAATATATTTTAATTATGTTTGTGCTGAAAGACAATAATTATTCCCTTCCTGCATCACCTGAGACAACACAGTGACATGCTATAGCGCCCTCTTGCTGTCTTAAATATGAAAGTTTCAGTATGATATTCAACCATTTGCTAATTTTGTTATACTATTGTTTGCGCTGTCATCAACAGAAATCATATCATATACTCTGCTTGATCAGCCATTGAAATATGCTATTCCAGTTGAAATCTATACACCCCTATAGAAGATATGACCTGCATCTCCCACACAGGGGATGTAGATTTCAAATGGAGTCACCAATTCAGGTAACCCCATTTGAAATACACATTCCATGTGTGGAAGATTAAGGTCATGTCTTCCATAGGGGGTGTATGGATTTCAACTGAGATGGCCGAGCGGTTAAGGCGTTGCGCTGTCGGCTGGGAGATAAGATCGACGAGAGTTCGTGCCTTGGGCTTGCCTTAGGTGAAAATTCTCTTTCCTCCCAAAAAGTTCCTATATGTTCGGGAATCCTTCAATTGAGTTCAGTTTCATCACAGAATTTAATTGTAGATTTTCTTCTCGCCCCCATACACTGCTTAGCACGTGCAGATATAGGTAGTGTGTGTGCGATGTCCCGTGGTTCGGAAGTCACGTAAAGCCGTTGGTCCCGTGTTCAGGAGGATTCATCCCTGTACACGTTAAAGTGTCAGAGCTATTCGAAAAGAGAAGGGGGACCATCCCCGGTTCTGATATCTGCACTTAATCCTAGGTTCCAGGATAAGTTGGTGAAGTACAGTATATCTGCCAATTCCGACTCAACCCTAACCAGTTTTTATCATTATTTTTTGGAAAATCACAATAATGAATTCAAGTGAGGGTCAGAAAATGAAATAACGGGAAACTTAAAATCGACTTTTATTAGTCTTATACAAGCCAACTGTTCCTTTTCGTGTTTTCGAAGTATATTTCTACAACTCGCACAAAGAAGAGATCCTTAGCTTTAAATCCACTACACAGCATTGAAAGTCTTCATAAACTTTATGGAGAGAATGGGATACAATAGCATGAACAATTATTTTTGCGTGGGATGTTTTGACTAGGACCTAATCATATGGTTATGTTAAAGGGCAAGTCTATTGCAAAAACAACATCATATCATTGGCAAGCTAATATTATGAGGACAATGAAAATGACTCCTTTTTTGAGAAAATAAGACGTTTAAAATTGATATTCCAAAAACCAACTTAAGCGGTGAGTTCCTTGAAGCGAGACAGATTTGGCCTAGAAAAACGGTGACGTCATGAAATGAGTTGTGCCCACTTTGAGAAAAGGGACTATAAACGCTCTCAATGGACAGAACGTATACTGTTGTTCACAGAAAAAAATTCCAAATTAAGTATTACAAATTTAATGGTTTTTAAACATATGGATAAAATCAGCCGCTTCTTTTTTATATATTAGACAATTGTGATATTACAATTCATATGTATGTCAATATCATGAGAAATATTAGGCCTAAAAAATAAATACATAATTTGAGCTTAGAATTTCATCTGAGACTAGCATATAAACCGTGTTAAGTCCACAAACTTATGTATCTGATTTCCCTGTATATTGCAATGCTATAGTTTCAGTTGGATGAAATATTACAAAGCAAATGCATAGTAACAATACTGTGTGGGCTTTGTTCCCGAAATGAGAACAATAGTGTGCATATTGTTATGCAGCATTGTTATGGTAAGTGATAGTACAACTCATTGTTGCTTATGTCAAACTTGTCAAAGTGATTGTGATTGTATGATGAGAGCATGATAAAGTGCCCGCTTCATTTACCTACGTCATCAGCCAAATGGGAGGAGATCACGTACGCTTCAAACGGGGGAAGAACACGTACGAGGCTGAACTTTACCCACACAATTTCTCCTTTTTCAGGAGAAATACAAACAAAAAAATTGCAGCAAGTGTCAACTTGTAATGTAATAATTATTCTCTTCGAATAAGAGATAAACTTGTTTTTGCAATAGACCTGCCCTTTAAGTAGCTATGTAGCTTTAATGTACATTGTGTTTTTGTATCTCTCCTCAGGTTGTGAGGGTAAAGTAGCCAAAGTATTAGATAAAACTGAAGAAGACCAGCTGCAGCCATTCAAAGACAACATGGAGAATTTCTTAAGACAAGCTAACCAAGATTTTGAAGATACACAAGAGAAATTACAACATTCAATTCAAAGGTAAGTTTCTTGGACTCCCAAGGTCAGATTTCTTGAAGCTTAGCTAGTGGTCAGGCTTCCTAAGCCAGTAGGCTAGCCCTAACAAATGGATCCATTTTATTGATTTATTTTTTCTACAAAATGTAGGTGATGTAAGATGTGAAATTGTAAGCACTGAGTATATAGGACTAATTGGGCTTATGAAATCTGACCACTAGCCAAACTTGGAGAAATTGTACCCAAAAATCTCTTGGCAGGCAAATTAAATTGCCACTTTTTTGAGCCAATACATTAGATCAGGCTTCCTCAAATAGATGAAACAAAAGAAAACTGCAAAGCGCCACTCAATGGCTTCGAAGCAGCCATCGCGGTGCTTTATCACCGCCGGGGGGAGTGTGCCCCCTGTGAAGCTATCGAATTTTAATTTGAGGTGCAAATGACGCCATTTGGTGCAACATTTTGTACTATTTTAGCCTGTCTTTTCAAGGAGAACATGGGAATTTATGTTCTCCTTTGTGCATGTGTGATTTATTTTGTTTTAATCTAAACGGCGCCACTCAGGAAGCCACAGCGCGCCACAAGTGGCGCGTGTGCCGCTATTTGTGGACCCCTGCATTAGATAGAAGGAATACATGTTCTTTTAAATAGAATTCTTCCTTTGTAAGTGTGACAAAAATGATTTCAATTGCTACTCTAACTCTTGAATGGAAAGACTAATTTGATTATGCTTGGTACAAGGATACTTGTACGCCCAATCTTTCTCCCCATTCTGAGTTTGGTAGTATATTAGGTGCATATTTCGCTGGTCGCAATATCAAATAAGAGGGCACGGTGGCTCAGTGGTTACGGCCTTGGACTCATAATCTGAGAGCTTGCTCGACGTGCGTGGGTTCGATTCCCCGTCCCACCACAGTATTGCGCCCTTGGGCAAGGCGCTTTGCCTCGCTTGCCTCACCCCACCCAGGTGCAATGGGAAGCTGTTAGGGGTAGTCACAGTCTTCTTAGTGATGGACCCTGCGCCACTTGTAGGCTGCAAACATATTCTAATGACGGCGGAATAAATATAAAGCACATTTATTTGTTTATTTATTTATTTAAATATGAATGCTTACATAATCCTTTAGAGCATCACACCTTCAAATCCAATCCATGTACCTGAAATGATTTCGTATTGTTTGCTTCTTCCCATTCCAGGTTCACTGGTGTAGTAAGCTTTTACTGCATGAAACCCAAATCAGGAGATGACATGACACCTAATTATTTCTTCAATTTATGGGCACCTTTTTGTCGAGATTTCAAAGCAATCTGGAAGAAAGAGCAGCACAGATTAGCCAAGAAGAGGTGAGTTGAGATTGATTTTCCCATAAAATACAAGCTAAAAACAGCTGCTAAGGGCACTCCATACCCACAGTCGAGAAAATATACAGACTATTCATGAACAGGCAAAGTCCCTGTGCTTTGTATGCTGAGAATTCTTGCATATTCATGAGGGCCAATCATATGATCGGCTTTGTGTAACAAATCACACCAGTAGTGCATGTCTTCGCAATTTCAAGATAGAATGTTGTGTGTCTTTGTGTTTAGGCAAAAGACTGTAAAAATGTGCGTAGCAGTTTCCTCTCTCGTACTTTGTGGAATGATTGAGCCTCATTAATGGGTGAGGTGATTCTGGACTTTTACCTGTTGGTCATTGGTTCTATATATTTTCTGATCTGTGCTCCATACTTACTTTTTCAATGAGCTAAGAGTCAAACAATTTACAAGAAATTAAATTTGAGGATTTTTGCAGAGCTTTTTGTCATAAGTAGGTCTAGTAGAAGATATTGCAACAATGGGTTACTCCTTCATGTAATTATACACAAAATTAGGGTTGGGGTTAGTTTAGGGTTAGGATTAGGGTTAGGATTAGCTGACACGAAATAATTACATGAAGGATAGACCCAACAATGTATTCATAGATATTCAAATCAGTGAATGTGACTTGTGACCCACTAATGTCAAGTTTTCAATGTTGCCAAAACTTTCACTCTTTTGAACAAAATGTATTTTTTTCTGAGTAATTTGAAGAAGTATTTGTATGAAAATCAAATATGTCATCCTACTTGTCTGATAACTGTGGTAGATAATGAAATTTGTTTGTGATGGGGACCGTTCACAAACACTTGTGAGGGGAGGCCTTATGCAAAAAAAAAAATTCATCATGAATTTTTCAGGCCCCCCCCCTTTACAGACCAAAAAAATTCAAGGCCCCCCTTTTTGACATGAAAATTATTGGTCAACCCCATAGAAAAGCATATAAACTCAATTTTTCCAGGAAAATTTGCTGTCATTTTTTCAGGCCCTCCCCCCTTAGGAGGATCAAAAATGTCAGGCCCCCCTTTTGCATCAAGCCCCCCTTACAAGTGTTTGTGAACGGTCCGTAGTAAATGGAATAATTGATAGCATTCCTTCATCATGGTTATGATTACCATTGAGATTGCCTAATGTGAAACTGCTAAAAAAAGGATTCACTATTAAAAATAAAGAGTCAAACTTATTTACAGGGCTGGCAGAAAAGCTTGCCCAGCTGCCCTTGACAAGCAATATTTGGCAACCAAAAACACAGACTGACATGCCCGGCAGGCAACTGGATGTAAATTGACAGATAAGATTAAGGGGATACTACACCCCTGGCCAATTTTGTGCCTATTTTTGCATTTTTCTCAAAAATTATAGCACATTGGTAACAAGTAAGATATGTATATTATAGGGGCAAGGACTACAACTACTGTACTGAAAATTCAGCAACTCAAAGCAAGAAGTTATGGATTTATTGATCAAATATTGGGTTTCCCTCATTTTTGACTGTAACTCCACAACTGTTGTCTGTGCTGAAATAAAATTTTCAGTGCAGTAGTTGTAGTCCTTGCCCCTATAATATACATATCTTACTTTTTAATGTGCTATAATTTTGAGAAAAATGCAAAATAGGCAAAAATGGGCAGGGGTGTAGTACCCCCTTAAAATTATGCACTTTAACAATTTTCAATTTAAACAAAGGTATGCAAATCAAGAACTTCCAAGAAGAAGAAAATCATTTCTCACATTTTGCTATTGCAGAATTTCATTCAGTAAAACAAACCTTGCGACAAGTACTATTGCATTCACCCCTGCATTTGTTGTTGCCAACTCTCGGTTGGGGGAGCGTATTTTTTTTCAAAAACAGCATTAACATTTATGAGTGTCATTTTATTCATTAATGTTTAGGCAAAACAAAGTACTGAAGTCCCATGACACTAAAAACACTTTACTCAGCACCACCAGTACATGTAAAAAGCAAGAATGCAAATCCTTTTTCCACATTGATTATGGTTGCTGTGTTGACCTGCATCATCTGAGACAACACATTGATATGCTATAGCGCCCTCATGCAGTCTCAGATTTATTTCAGAAATTTTAGCAAATCTATGTCCATTTTCATGACATCAGGTGTATTATTTTGACTGCTCAGTGCCAAAAGTGGGTTAGTGCAATAGCTGCCCTGTGAACAATTGGCAATTTACACACACTATATTGTACTCATCTACACATGGCAGCTATTGCACATTTGTCAAAGGATTCAAAGGGCCAGAGTATTTTACATTATTATTGATCACATTGAAACTAATAAGTCAAAGTTGTGATTAAGATTATTGTAATGTACCCAAATAGTGATTGTATATGATCCTGTGTCATATACTGGGGTACCCAAAAAGGTGGTTTTGTTACATTTTGATGTGCAGCTTGGATTTCAACACACTGTCTCTTGAGTATTCCTTCACTTAGAAGATTCAATTAGGTCTTAAATTGAGGCTAATTTATTCTATATTACTCATGTTTTTAACCTGTTTTAAAATAATGTTTAATTATTTTCTTATGACGTTTGGCATGAAATGTGCCAAGGGTGGTTGAGGATTAGGGGGGATTCAGTATCGTAAATTTGATCTAAAACCCCCATTAAAAATTTGAATCTAGTAAAAAAATGTTTAAATGAACTCCCAGACATCTAAACCAAGTAAATAAATACAGAAGGTCATTTAAAAGACTAATACTTGCTCAGAATTATTGTAAATGTGAAAAAAAGAGGTGGGGTTAAATCCCACCTACTTTGTGATTGTTTTTGCCTGCACTCCCTCATTTTTTAACCGATTTCCATAAAAAAGGTGTCAAAATGCTCAGGAGGATAAACCACTTCAAATGAGACGTGTAGGTAAAATGTTTGAAACATTTCATTTTTCTACTATGTAACAGGTACCCCAGGTTGTGACACAGGACCATATTAGTCCAGCAAAAGGACCAACTAAAAAGTAACATGGCATTCAAAATATATCCCTCTGTTCAGCAGGGATGTAAGTTTTCTGTATTTTTACAGAATTCTGTAATTTTGTAGTCCAGATTTACATAATTTCTTTTATTTTCAGCCCATTTTGGGCTTTTTAGCCCGAATTTACGCGTTTTTTCCGTATTTTCCGTATTTTTTCTTCAGGGTTACTTACATCCCTCTATTGGCATATTATTGGTAACTTCCAAGTGACTTTTTCAACACTACAGGCATGTGAATTTTAACATCACTGTTTTGTATTCAATTTGTAGGTTAAAAGAAGCAACAGAGAAAGTGAAACAGAAGCAAGAAGAGAAGAGTTCCGAGTTACTCAAGAAGGGTGCCAAGAAAGCTGGCGGATTGGTGAGTTTTTTATCGTAGTGGGAGTGGGGGGACCAGCAAAATGTTTGGTTATAGATTCTTATTGATTTCATATCACTAACCTGTATGTAGAATTACCAAATTTTTCACACACCATGACCCTAACTTAAACCCTGAACGCTAATCCTAAACCCAACCCTAATGAACCTCTATCTCATGCCATAAGCCTACAATATAGGGTGTAGAGGGTAGTTACATGTATTTGTATGCCATACATTTTTTCACCCAATTTGATTTGTTCTTAAACATTTGTCATTGAAGGCATGTATTGTAATTACTGGTACTGACAAATATTGTGTGAAAATATAAATTAAAATGAAAATAAATTAATTGGAATTAACTGCAATTGATGTGATACAAAAATAGATATACTTGACTTGCTCTACAAAAAAGGAATACAATCAAAACCACTACCTTCATTCAGTTTGCAGTAGTTGGTATGATATGAAAATTGCTTCAACTTTGACTCTTGCTTTTTAAATGGACTTCACACATAAAATTTATTTGTATCATTCAGCGATTTCAAAACATTTCACTTGTACTTAAGTTGTTAAATGTTGTATGTTGTTTTTGGAGGAAAAAAATGACTACACTAACACCACTGATTCAACCATGTAAGCTTACATGGTTGAATCAGTGGTGTTAGTGTAGTCATTTTTTTCCTCCAAAAACAACATACAATATTTAACAACTTAAGTGACTGACCTAAGGTAACTTTATCACATAAAAAGAAAATGTGAAAAAAAAATAAGAGTAAAATGTGAGACATTATAGGTGTGGTAGGAAGGTCAGTGGAATGAATGTGTGTAGATATATCTTTGTATTTATTTGGCTTCAAGAAGGGTTATGGTACAAGTGTGTGCAACAACTGCTCTAATGTTGAAATCATGGACATGTTACCTTCTGACCTATATTCAATGACCGATAGGCCTACTTTATTCACAGACATTATCACTGAGCGGCAGTCAGAACTTAAACCTCTAAACCCCAGAATGACAGTTTGAAGGAAACGTCCTAATTCCAAAAGTGTGCAAAGTTCTTTTCTGTGTAAAAGTATAGGAAAAGATGGATTTAAAGGTGTCACAGGATTTGTTGTCAAAGCTTTTAGCAAGGTCTCTGAATACTATAGCCTTACAGACATGTGTGTGAATGACATGTCTGTGACCTGGAATCGGACCAATCATGGGCTTTAAACCAACACCAATAGCATTGTGGATTGTGAATCGATTCAATTCAATTCAATTTATTTCCATCAAAATTACAAAGAATACTTGAACACCAAAATGATTAAAAAACACAAGATGGAAGAGATAATAATAATTGATGTCAATTATGAAAATAAAATATTGCAAACTTTTACTTATTTTAAATAAGACATGGTTGATTATGCAGTGTGTTGTTTTTGTTTGGTTGGTTGCAGTGTTCGAAATATGCCTCAAAAAGTTACAGGCCAGCCGGCCCTGTAACTCTGAAAAGTTACAGGCCCGGGTGAAAAGTTAGCGGCCAAAACTTTTTAGAGCTTTGAAACGGGAAATTATATGCTGGGACACATATCAACATACCGTATTACACAAGTTCAATATCCAACTAACACAAAACGATTTAAAACGTTTAGTATGAAAACATACTACAGTATTTTCAAAATGTTTAAAAATGTTATTGAAAATAGCAAACAAGTTATCAAAAAAATGTTTATGAATGTTATGAAAAGGTTTTATACCCTTTATATAACCCGACATATTTTAAACATTTTCTGGCAACCTATTCTAACCTTTTGCGAATGATGTCGAAAACGTTTTGTGTTTGCTGGGTAGCGATGTCTTAAACCAAGGAATTATTTGTCATGCATATTTAAAATGAACTGTATAATTATAATTCTGACTAGGTACTTTAGGGACGTGTCTACTACGGGTAGTTTTACCCCAGTTCCTGGGAAATTGTCCCATGCAGCTGTAAGTTTTGGGAGTCTGAACTAAAGTGGCAACTGCAACAAATCTTTACATGGGTCCCGATTTGAGAAAAAAATCCCTAAACATGAGTCCTGATTTGAGAAAATTTGGTCAAAAACTGTCTAATCAGCCGTTTTTAGGTAAAAAAAGATCAAACATGGGTCCAGATTTGAGAAATAAGATGGTCAAAAACGGTCGAATCAGCCATTTTTTTAGGTTTAAAAATCCGTTTAAATACGGGTAGAAGTTTAGAGTTCCATCGGCACACCCTGTCAAATGTCAAAATGTAATTCAGGTAAGCCCCTCCACCGTTTATAATAACTTCTAATTACATAATCAATATTTCTGATGTCAGAGACTGTAGCGTCCGACTCAGGCTGTTCAAAACGGGCATCTCGTTATCTACTATGATGAAATACGTTGGTACTAATTCAAAATGCACAGAATAAAACTTAGGCTGGTAGAAGCGGTGATTGAACCGTTGAAATGTTTCTGGCAAGACCGGGACTGAATTGTTTCGGGTTGAAACTATTTAATTTATTTTATACCGTGCTTCGTAACTGATTTAATAAATAATGACAGATAGACTAATAATGACAGATAAACTAAAACTTTGAGCTTTAAAAAGTTACCGGCCAGCCTGGCCGGCAACTCTACCGCTAGTCAGGAAAGTTACCGGCCAGGCCAAAAAGTTACAGGCCAATGGCCGGCTGACCGGCCCTATTTCGAACGCTGGTTGGTTGTGATGTTTGCCCCCCCCCCCCACACACACACATGATTTAAGTTTTGCATGTTTGATTGTCTGTGTGTGGGGTATATTGATGTATGGGGGTGTGTATTGTGTGCCTGGTTGTGTGGGTGTGTTTCTGTATTTTGTTAATTTATATTTTGTTTGTTGTTGGTATGGGTTTTGAGTGGGTTTTTTTTTCACTTTTTTGTTTTGTTCTTTTTTTCATCATGTATCCTAACATGTGTTCCTCATGTTTTGCAGCAACACTAAATTTCTAAAGGTCATTCAACCATATTTTAGTTTAATAGTGGCAACTAGTTTCCAACACTGGGGCTTAGCTTAATTCCTGTAATTCATGGTGTATTTAGTAGATTATCAGCATGTACATTATTAGCATACCATATGTGGATGCCATTCAGCAAGTGCTTTATTGCAGCTCTGATTATGAAATTGATGAATATTTTCATTATTGACAGTGCAGATAGAACGAGGGGGGGTAGAAGTTATATAATGTTATATTGCTGGGGTGTTATTTATTGCATCCAAAAGGTCTATTCTAAGTTTTATTGTTCATTAGCCTTTTGTCTTTTTTTTTTTTTTTTGAAAAATGTTGAAGTCAAATTGAAAATAAAGTGAAACTTTTGTATAAAATCCACATTACCCCTGTGGAAGATTTGGAAAATATCTTCCACAGGCCGGGAGTATGAATTTCAAATGGAATAAGCCTATTAGGCAGTTCCATTTCAATTTCATACACCCTCTGAGAAGGATTTAACCTGAATCTTCAACAGTGGGAGGGTGAGTGTGAAATGAAGCAGTAAATTGTTCATTCCATTTGAAATTCATACTCCCCCGTGGCAGATATTTCTTAACTTTGCCACAGGGGTAATGTGGATTCTAAATGGAATAGCTAAAGGCCTATATAGACCTTTCATCGGATACCATCTGATGTCATCAGCTACCTGAGATGGTGATCACTGGCTGGTAGTTGCCAATTTGTAGACAACTGGAGCATGTCATAATGTAAGGCTGTACTTTGGCACACCAGATTACAAATTCACCCAAGGCACACTAAATGTAGGTTATGAATTTACAAAAAAACATTTACATGTTCTTTTTGCATGAGTGCTTGAAAGGGATGACATTTTATGTTATACGTAAGTTTTAAAGAATTTGATTTTCCAAATATATCAGGTCACCTTCCTTTAACTACAATTGTGTTAGTAGGTAGTGATTTTTTTGGGTGTCAAAGACACTAATAGTAATCTTGCCTGTTTTGGAAAAATTCAAAACTTGAATACTCAAAGACAGTGATATGGGCAGGATATCATAAGATGGTTAAAATTCTCTTTTTTTAACTTCTTTTTATTCATGGTTACAAAGTACCTTATTCCATTTTATTTATTATACATGCATTTAAAGCATGAAACAGATTCATCAGGATTGTTCATAAAAGTCATTGATAAGCAAAAGTTCTCAAAACAGATGCAAAGCAAGTAAATTACAAGTAGTGCCTAACAAAAAAACAAGTTAAGTACATTTGAAGCATTTATATAGCAGTAGCATCACTGCAAAAAGAATGCATTGCAAAATAAGAACGAAAAAAAGCAGCACAGAAAATTATGAAATACCAGAAAAATGCAGTACATTACCCATAATAAAAGCAACAATTAAACAATTATCTATAATATATTAAATTAAGATTGTCTCTTTTGTTTTCCTCCCTCAAAAGTAATTTTAAAAATATCCTGCAGTATATATAGAGTAGGTAGGGTTGCGCCAATCAAACAATTTATTATTTTGGCCTACTTGAGCATGGGATTATTGATAAATAAATACAGGTGGCAGAGGAGTGGAAATCTTACATGTAGGCCTATTCATTTGTAAATGTTCGAAAGAAAATGAAATGTCAAGTTACTGTGTCTCTGGGATTTGTGGCACTGCGCTCTACATGTAGGACTGCATATTCATCATAAACTTCCATTATAAGAAACAAGTAGATTTGTATAAATGTCCACTGTTTTATTGGACCATGGCCAAGCACATAAAAGAACATAATTATGATTTTTAAATGCTATTGTTGAACAGATGGAGTTATCTTTAAGCATTTGACATGCTATGTCAGCACTATTCCCTTCTAGACGGATCTGTTTACTGTGTTTTTTAACCCAGCAACTGTGCCTATCAGTTTCCAGCATCCTAGACAAAGAGCCAATTTTTACCTATTTGGACATTTATTAGGATTGTAATGATACATTGAGATGTCGTGCATAAAATGACAAACCATTAGTTATTGTGTCTTTCGAAATGGAATTCCTGCGTTTATGCTGGTGTTATTGTGTTTTTGCAAAGCATGTTAGAAGTGTGATTTCTCAATATCATATTAATCTTTTCTAATTAGTGCCTAGTTTCTAATTAGTGCCATTGGGGACATTCAGTCTTAACTTTCTACCTAGATGTGCCAGCCTAATGAGTCAGACATGTTTTAGCAGATATTAATTGTTTTAACAAACTTGTATTATGATATATAGATTTGTTGAACTTACATGGATTATTATAAGTGTACATAGTAAGTGCGGCACATGTTACGCAGTATTTGTATCAATGCACATTTACTTGTAATTAAACCAAAATATTAATCTTGTGAAAGCGATCTTGTCATTGAGCAGTTCTAGTATTAGGAATGCAATGATGATCATTCCTAATAAATGAGTGCAACAGTTGTGCTGTGGTACCTATTTCTATATAGTACATCACAACACTGGTATCATGGAAATTGTGCCTACATTCTTGACATAAGGGAACGTTCATAAATACTTTGGTAGGGGGCTGGAAAATTTTGATTTTGGTATGTCAAAACTTTTTTTGACCCCCCCTCTGTCTGTATGTTAAACTTTTAGAACCCCCCCTCTTTATGGACTGAAAACTTTTTTGCCCCCTCCCCCCTTTTGTATACACCCAAACTTTTACCCCCCCCCCCACACACACACATAATGAAGGTATACTAGTACTTAAAATACTCCGCTCTTGTTTCCACTATAGGTAATGCTTTATTTTGGATTAAACTTAAACAGTTTCAACCTTGTTACAAATTCAAGCAAACAGATCTGCAATAAATTTATCATTTATCAGTGTCACTCTTACAGGCCTTATGTCTATAATAGGCCTAAATTGTCAGGACATCATAAAATATAAATAAATTGCTTTCAAATAAGGTCTCAAAAGTTATTGCACGGATGTATCAGGGGTGTATCCAGCTTATTTATGCCTATGATCGAGATGAAAAGGGCTTTATCGTGACAATGTGCGCGCATAGAGCACACACAAATTTTGTATTTAACTTTTTAGACCCCCCCCCCTTTATGGGTGTCAAAACTTTCTTTACCCCCTTTTGCCATGTCAAAACTTTTTGACCCCCCTTTTGGAACTCAAATCTTTTTGACCCCCCTACAAATTTTCCAGACCCCCACCCACCAAGGTATTTATGAACGTTCCCTAAGCACCCACTTCAAATGACCTGTTTAAAAGCATTTTTAAAAAGTTAAATCCTTCCCAAACCTTTCGGCCCATTGTGCGGCGCCTGTCTCCGCAAGCAGAAAAGCTACAGTAGGGGGTTAGTCCACTGGTAGCCAGTGGACTTTCCCTACTCCATTCTTTCAATGCCGAACGCCTGGCAAGAAGGCAGGTACCATTTTTAAAGCCTTTGGTATGGCCCGGCCGGGATTTGAACCGCGACCTCCCGATCGTGAGGCGGACGCTTTAACCACTAGGCCACCACGCCGCATGCAGGGTATTAATTAGGTGGAGTATAGTAATTCCTAGAAAACACACTTTACATTTGAGAAGTTGTGAATACATCATACCTTAGATACTGGTTCACTCTTAGTGTGCACACCTGTTAGCAACCCATTGACTTTGTGTTGTGATCATTTTGATTGTGGTTCCGAACATAGATAGCAGTTGACAGGCAACGAACGATACGTTATAGCACTACAATGGCGAAATATGATTACAGGGGCACATGTGTGCCTACAGAAACACTCAAAAAGTGTGCATTCTCAAAATACATCATTCTGCAAATTGCATTGCAAAAGGTTTGAAACCCCCAAGTTTCTCCAATGCATACTAAGTATAATTCTTCTTTAATAGAGTCTGAAAACAGAAGGAAGCTGTGAGTAAACATATCATAGGGTGGGTATTATGATTTGGGTGGTCCGATGTCATGTTGGGATAGGTAAGCTTAAGTCTATGATTTCCCCAGCTAGATGTAATAGGTGCTCCCTGCTGAACTCTGCGGAACAACTTTACATTTCTAATTATTTTGACAGTTAGGAGCATGCTTACGTGCAATTCTTAGAATCTGTATACTCTGGAGTGAGAAACCTCGATGATGCTACAAAAATGTAAAAATATTTGAAATTTGTAGGAAAAACTTAAAAGAGAAGGAAAAGTATATAGAATTTTCAGTAGGTATTGTTACGGTGCTGATAAGCATGTGAAACCCAATTCAATTGTCTGTCATTGTCATGCGCATATTTTTTGGGGGACTTTGTGGGCGCAAGCCCCCCGGGGTAAAAGCAGGGGGGCAGCCAAAACGAAGGGGCGGCGGAAGAAGAAGGGGCGGCCAAAAGAATTGCTAAAGAAAACAGGGTGCTATACATCAAAATGTGTTGCTTTTAGGGCGCTAGCACCTATAATCCTTCTTCAGCCCCCCCACCGAGGTAGGGGCAGCCATGGTACCCCACCGCTTGTCATGTGCATACAGACAGGAACCTCTAACTTTAATACATTGACTAAAATGTCAAATGTTAGCACACCTCTGATATATAATGCCTTTACCTGCTCTATTTTCAAAACAGATGATCTAGGGCAGACCTAAACCAGGATTTATATTTGGGGCAGATTTTGAAAAAGTGGACTTTTTTCAAAATTTGGACCTTTTTTGACCAAAATGGCATAAAAAAAACCCTATTTTTTTGGCTCGCTCGCTGCACTCGCAAATGGGACTTTTTGTGTTAAAAAAGGGGATTTTTTGGGCGATGGGGGGTCCCTAGCAATAAATCTGTTTCACTACTGAAGCAGCACGCACACATACGTTAATTTTAGGCCAAGTGTTACTATGTGTACTCAACTGCCTAGCAACTGTCAATCAAACTGCAGTGAAGTGACTTTACCTTTTACCCAGGGATTGAATGCGTGTGTCACTGCCCTGATCTTGTCAGCAAAATTAGGCTATTCCAATTAAAATCCCTGGCCTACACCCCTAATGGAAGACATGGCTTTAATTTTCAACGCAGGTAGTACAAATTTTAAATATGGTTACCAGAATGGGTAACTCCATTTGAAATCTGCACTCCCTGTGTGGGAGATTAAGGTCATATCTTGTATAGGGGGTTATGGATTTAAACTGGAATAGCCATCTTCAGCATCTTTCTGGGAAGAAAATGTCTCTTTTATCTCAGGTCATCTATATACATCTACTCAAGAGGTAAAAGGATAATAACCCTAAAGCATGGAGGGGTTTTGAAGTTAACACAACCTGATCTACACATGCTTGGGGGCAGGAATTTCAAAATGTGATAATAACCCCCAAAAAACAAACATTTCAGAAAATTGACACTTGGTCAGACTCATGACTTTCTTTACAAATTATTCTAGACGTGTATTATTATTCTTAACTATGCAAGGCATACTCTGTGGGTAAAAGGTTAATTTGGTTATTAATTCAATTGTCAAAATTCCCTCCTCTGGTCTGGGAGATCAGATCATGTCACCCAGGCACGTCACAAAGTTTCCATCAGATTATTCCAAGTTATTTGACCGTCCTTTTTTTTCAAAACAACAGAAGCAAGAAGCTTATTTTGTTCCCAGAGGTTGAAAACGGAGTGTTTTTATATTCTTATCAGGGATGAGTAATCTTGTTATTAAATAATGATTTTCTTGATTTAGGTCTACCTTAGAAGAGAAGGAGACGTAATTGTCCTTTTGCCAAAACAAATTTCTCATTTTACTAGCATCATGGAAGTACTAGGCTACTAGCATATACTATTGAATAAGCTCAACCGCAACAGTATAACAATAATGACAGAGGGACAGGTCTCTAGTTCGAGTCCAACCATTCACACCTATCACCTGTTTTATTGTATTATCATCCGAATTGCCTCATGGTACCTTGGAGGGCAGAATTTTATTTAAATGAGGACGAGTGAAGAAGTATTCGATAGGGTCTATACTTGGAGCCATAGCCAGGGCGATGCACCTCCCTCCCCCATGCCAATCTGAAAACGGTCCACATAACATTCATACACACATACAACATTAGCTGAATTATAGTAAGATATTAATGGCATTACCAGGGAAGGCGTGGCAAAATTATATGAGAGGCAACTACTCCCTGCGCCGAACCCATGTTATTAAAGAGGCCTAGTCATGAACATTGTGTTTTACAAAAAATTGATCAAGAACTGATAAATTGAAGCTATCATACATATTTGTATACTCTCTCTCTCTATTATGACAGTAGTATTAATGATATCTATATATAAAATAAGAATTGGAACAAAGTGAATTTGATGTCTCCTAATAGTCTACAAATGTAATGGTTGAGGACAATTTATCACCAAGCTTGGTCTAATATTATGACATCTGTAAACAAGTAGTGCTGTCATGTCAACCAAATGGAAATTATATCCCTGAAAGGAACATTCTTTGAATGACTTTTTGGCTCTCAGGGCTCCTCCGTTCACTTTCTATGTACTATGAGGGGGTATCCAAAAGTTTTTGAAATCACCCAGAAGTGAAGGAGCTATATCGATGAAATTTTGTCAGTGTAATTACTGGTCCTTATGTACATTATGGTCCAAAAATGGTCTCATAAGTATGTTTACTTTCTTTACAGGTGGTACTAGATAGGCAGTAGGCACATAACCTTTTCATTATAAGATCCTCCACTTTCTTGAGTTTCTTCACTGTGGCCGCATCATCCATAAGTGATGGATGTCCACTTCTTGGCTCATCTGTGAGGGACATGTGGCCAGTTTGGAAATTCCTTTTTCAAAAAGCAACAGTGCCATATGATGGGCAATCATCACCATAGATAACTTTCATTTCATCATAGATTTTCTGAGCATTGTAGGCCTAACCCTCCAAATGCAGGAACTTAATCACGCTGCGTGTCTCATTTTTCACCATTTTGCAGGTTATGCGCCTACTGCCCATCTAGCGCCACCTGTAAAGAAAGTAAACATACTTATGAGACCATTTTTGGACCATAATGCACATGAGGACCAGTGATTACACTGACAAAATATCATTGATATAGCTCTTTCATTTCTGGGCGATTTCAAAAACTTTTTGATACCCCCTCGTAGTATACACATTAAAATGTGTTGCTCTGTGCAGATATTTGGGTACTATGATATCTCTCTAACAATCACCAAGTGGGTCAACCTAGTTTCCTAAGAAAAGTCAATCATTCTAAATTGAGGAGAACCGGCATCAATAATCAAGACTTATTTTTGACTAAACACCTCAAAAGAAATAAGTCCCCCTCTGAACATGTCGTCATAACATCGTAAGGTTTCATTTTGTACCAACAAAACTAACTTTGAAATAATTATATGACTGTTTACTAAGTGCTGTGTGAAAATGAGAGATTTCCATGACTTCAGGGCTGAATGAGCCTAAATTGAAGGCAAAAACTGCCCTTTTCAAAAGTCACAAAGTAGGCCTATGCTTGTCACAAAAGTTGATTCATGGCTTGTTACTAATGGAAACCCCATGTGTTTGAGTGCAGTTTAAAATCCTCACCAAGTGAACATTTACTGTAATGTGTATCGATTCTTGATCATTCAGCCATGCAAATCCCCTTGGTGCAGAGTTCAGCACAGTGAGTTGTAAGATGGTCAGTTCCATTCCTTGTCCCAATACGCCTTACAGTTAACAAGCATAGGCCTACTTTGTGACTTTTGGAAAGGGCACTTTTTGTCTTCAATGTAGGCTCATTCAGCCCTGAAGTCATGGAAATCTCTCATTTTCACACAGCACTTAGTAAACAGTCATATAATTATTTCAAAGTTAGTTTTGTTGGTACAAAACGAAACCTTACGATGTTATGACGACATGTTCAGAGGGGGAACTTATTTCTTTTGAGGTGTTTATTTGACAGGAAGATCTGCCCTTATCCTGTAGGTCTTTTAATAATGCAATGATTCTAGTTAATACTCCAAAATAGTATACAACATAGGTTTGAAAAAGTGTGAGACAGATCCTGTGGTGGGGGGGGGGCACTCGACTTCGGATGTGACAGGGATGTACGGATAGCAGTTTGAAATAGGGGTCGTTTGATTAGAGCCTAGACACCAAAAAAGGGTGTGTTTTCGTGAGACTGGGGAAAATCTTACCAAAAAGGGGGGTCTTTCCATGAGACTGGGAAAAATTTCAAAAAGTTGAAACAAAATTTTTTTAAAGTCATCAAAGTTTGAACTTTTTTGACAAATTTGAAGAAAAATAATGAAAAAACAGGGTCATTTGATGAGAGATTATCAGGAATTTGTCCAAAATATTTGAAAAAAGGGGGTCTTTTGGTGACAGAGAAACAAAAAATGGGTCAGTAAAACAAAAAGGGGGTCATTGGGTGAGAGGGATTTGAAAAATGGGGGTTAATGTGACCGCACATCCCCATCACCCACTTTTAGTGAGTACCAGAGTGTGAAACCAGATTGGGAGACGGGAGCCGTTTGGCCCCCAGAAACTCTGCAATGGCCCCTGGTTCCATCTCATTTGTAGTTGACCTGGGGAAACTTTTCTCACAAAACTGGCCCCATGGATAGTGAACCAAAAATATCAAATTTTAAAGCAAATAGTGCTTATTTAACCCATCCAGCATTATCAGCATATCTCTATTTTTATTGGCTCCTTGGTAATTGAAAGTGGCCCCTGGTTTCTTCAAATCTTGGTGAACCAGGGGCCACTTTGAGAGGAGAGAAAGAGGAAAAAGTGGTGCCACCAGGACTTTTTCCGTGAATTTTAGGTGACAAATATCTGAAAATTTGTACAAATTAGCCCATTTTACCCCCAAATGGCGACATTTTCATTTGTTTTTGTTCCTACTGGGGGAAAGCAGGCTCAAGTTTGGCACCCCCCATGTCTCTCCCCCACCCCCACCCCCCACCCCCCCCCCCCCTTAATGCTCTTACTAGGAACTTGACAGGACAGAGTAAAAATTACTGTTTATGTACCACTGACATGATTGTATAGCTTTAGAAAGCTTTGTGATAGCATACAAGATCAGCATCTTTCAACATAAACACAAGCTGTGATATTTATAAAGGACCTTTCACAAAGATATTTAGATAAAACACATTTATAGAAGAAAAGATAAATGGGTGAGAAATAGATAAAGAGGAACTATAAATTTGTGGAGATGGAGAAGGGAGATGGCATGCAGGTAGCCCTATGTCAATTATGGCAGATTATCCAATTAGTGAATAGTGTGTTGCATGTCAGTGCATTTTGCTGTTGTGTCAGTTTGACAACTGTTTGGTTACTGACCAGTGTTTAGAGTAAAGTATTGAAGTAATCCTGTGTGCAATTTTTGTTCATTTTTATGAGAGGATTTTAAGATATGACCTTGTGAAAAATTATAAGTTTCTTTTTGAGGCCAGTTTATATTTGTATGATGGTGAGCTGTCAAAAGGTTATGTTAGTCTATTACTGAGAGGACCTATGCTATCATTGTAAGAAATTCTAGGCAAATGAATATATTGTTGAAATGTGCTAGTACTGCTTGGTGAAGCACGTGTAGGGGAACACATGTAACATTAAACCCTAACCATGCCATAACAAAATCTAACGAAGCAAAGTCACTGCACATGCATGTATGACACAATCACCCGGCCTAAGTCATATGCATAGTTTCGTTGGCTGGGCCAGCAAAACACCTGTGGCCGGTCAGCAATACACTGCTTGGCATGTGAGGGGTCCTGGAGTCGAAACTCGGGGGGTTCATTTTCTCCCCTTTTTTGTTCCATCTTTCCTTTCCGATAGCCCAACCACTTGAAGGGTTAGGGTTAATCAACTAGTTTTGTCCATTGTTTTACCCAAAAAAAGTTGGAATTCTCACACTCCTGCAAGATAAATTCTAGCTACGCTGGGCCCAGGATTTTTATAGATCCGGCTAGAGCATGTCGACTGCTCTGCCAGAAGTGGGTTCAAGTGCAATAGCTGCCCTGTGAATATGTTACAATTTTACACCCAGTATATTGTACTCATCAACACATGGCAGCACACATGGCAGCTATTGCACTTACCCACTTCTATCACTGATGAGCATTGAGCAGCCTACATCTTCTAATCCCTGAAGCTGCAGCCTATATTCATACACTGGCATACCCATGAATGTAATATGACAGCTTACAGCATGATCAGGAGAAATGACTTTTATGAATACAGACATGCCCACAATGAATATTATTCCGGTTATAATATACAAGAGGTCATACAAAGGACAAATTATTGTGATGGGGGAAGGAAAGAAAATCATGACAGATGCAGGTACCATTCATCATTTTTTGTTATCGCCCCTTCACTGGGGATTTCTGGAAGATCAAGTTGAGAGGTATAATGTGACACTTTTATGTCAAACGGAGCTGGGGAGGGAGGGCATTGTTATGTATGTGATATGTGTCAAGTGTAGCAAGTGAAGGTAGTGATACATCATTAAACACTTGATATACTATGAAGGGAGTCCCTGTCAGCCAGTGAGCTCCTAGGGTAACCTGTTAAAAGTGGTTTGTTTGTTTGTTTGTTTAAACGGTCGCTCCTTGTGGAGACACGCTTGGGTCCTGATAGGACCAGGCTGATCATCATAGCATTAGTTTGAACACTTTAGGCTTATTTTAGGCGAAGCAAAGTATTTGTCTCATAAACATACACATATAGCTATAGATATGGAGTGAGATTTGCTACTGAGCATTATTAATTATATTTTGATCAGTCAATTTTTGTTTTGTTTTTTTGTAGTTGGAAAAGGGACAAATGATGTGACTGTCACATCAAAGCTTTGCTGTTGTTGGGTAGCCTACATTTATAGATGAAAATGATTATGAAAAAATAATAAGAAGAAGAAGATAATAAGGGATTTGTCATTATGGCATAAAACAGTTTTAAAGTATCAAGTTTTTGCAGCTCTTTCACTTAGTTTAAAGATTTAAAATTTTATGTTTGATAACAAACTGCCCTATTGTAATGTGATATTGCCCACAAATTGTTCCAAAGCTGCCAAAAAGTGGACCAGAAGTCAGTGGTGTAGCCAGGGGGCCTGTCTTGCCCATATGTAAGGCCCGGCAAAAAACGTGATCTCGCTTTTCACGCCGTGATTCTCGCTATTAACCAACTATCTCGCTTTTTAAAAAAGTTTTCAAGCAGTGCACTTACTATAAAAATGTTGCTTTATGCCATTAAAGTTCACCGAATTCCATTAAAATGCAGTTCCAACTTCGCCAAAGTGCAGAATTCAACAGCATTGCAAGCACAAGGTCGAGTGAACAAGTCATGCTTTACTCAATAAAAACTGACATTTCATTTCAAATGAGTTCAAGTTTAGGCCAAATATCATTATATTTATTGAATTACTGGAATATTTTGACTAGAAAACATAATTCAAGGTCAAAATTTTGTCACTTTTTTCTTTGACACCGGCCGGTCGTCCGCAGGGTTTTTTATTTACATCCAAACATTGTTGATGAACACTGAACAATAGAGGGCAGCAAATTTTTTAATTTTTTATTTTTATTTTTTTTTTTCGCATTTTCGGGCGTTTTGAAAGCTTCTTGTGCCATTTTTCGAGGAAAATCTCGCTTTTCTCGCTTTTCAAAATTTTTGATCTCGTTTTTTACTTCAAAAAAATGTGTTTTTTGCCGGGGCCTACCCATATGTAAGATTTTTAGCCCTTTTTGTACTTTTTAGCCCATTTTGACCATTTTTGTCAAAGTGTGCCCCCACCCCACCACCTCCACCCCTTTGCCCACCCTCTGAAAAAGTGCTGGCTACATCAATGCCAAAAGTGCAATAACAAAACCTCTGAATGTTTTCCTAGTAGAATGTACTTCTTTTATCGTTTTCTGTTCATCTGTGTTGTTACCACCAAACTCATTTATTGAATGATATGTCTGATATTATAAATAAATAAATAAAATAAATTTCGGAATTTATATAGTGCATTTTTCCCCATTTCCAGAGGATTCAAAGCGCTGTAATTTCGCTGCGCGGTGAATCATCACAATCAGATTGCATCAACTAGGCTGGTTGCAGCCGAACCTGGCGCAAACCTATCCGCACTTAGATTGTAACATCCACCCATTTTATGCAGCTCCCCAAATTCCATTGGGTGAAGGAAGTTTTTGATAACCAAACAACTAATCACTGATTTTGAAAGCAAGAGGAAACCGGAGATTCCGGAGAAAACGTGCGAGAGCGAGCATGGATCGGGATAAACCAAGTGCACATACAGCCCGGTGGGGTCACTCAACTTGCAATACTGACCGCACGATCGTTACCAAAATCAAGGAAAAAGGGGTCATTTTTAGGGCATGTCCGCGGATAAAATTGTCCGTGAAATTGGAAAAATAGGGGCGTTTTATTGCACAAATGTCTGCGAAATTGAACAAGGGGTTCTTATTATTTTCTCCTGATCCCGTGGCCAGATAAAAAAATTACAGGAATAAATTTGGTTTCCTACTTTGTACTCATCCCGTGATCAATATTGTTCTCGGTTCTGATTTATATGCAAGGGGTAGGATTCTGTGATGCCCTTTGTTAATTACTGAAAAAAAAACATTCATAGGCCTAAAAATCCCTTCCTTGAAATGTTGAAATAGGGTCAAAATTGCAAATGTGTCCTCGGAATCTAAAAAATAGGGGTGTTTCAGAGTACCATTTTGTCCTTGTTTTGAAGTAAAAAAGGGGGTAAAATTTCATGATTTGTCCTTGAAATCGACTGCAAAAGGGGGTATTTTGTACTTGTGGTAACGGTCCTATGCGTCCCCCTGCCAGGGAGTGACCCCACCGGGACATACAGGCCTTGGGCACGGTCGGGCTTGAACCCGGGACCTCAGTGGTGCAAGGCGAGGGAACTACCGCTGCACCAACTCACTATCCCGTGCTGTAACAAAATGTTACATACTGCCCGAGTCACATTTGAAAGTTAGCTTTGAAATCATCCAGTGTAATTAGCTAGTGTGATCAATAGGTGGCTAATGGGCTAGATATTATTGAAATATGGTAATAATTGAAGAAAAGACAATGTATTTATCTAAAAATAGTATCAAATTATACAGAATTGTGTAATGTACATTATGAATCCTTGAGAACAAGCCTTGAAATAAGCGGCCTGGAATCATGAACAATTTGAATTTGTTTTTGAACATTAAAATAAATTTTCTCCTGGCGCCTGCTTATTTCAAGGCTTGCTTGAGAATTGAATATCTGAGTGGAAGAAGGGCCCAACTCCATCAAAACTGTTTTTGAGATATTAAGAAAAAACTTAATATTTGGAAAAGTTTTATAGACAATGTTTGGAGTGGATTCTGGCTCATCTTTCACACACAAGGAAGAACAGTCTGCTCTCCTGGCAATAAAATGCTGGGTGTAACTCATTTTTGTAAAAAATTGGGAGTTGGGCCCTTCTTCCAATCAGGTATTCAATTGTTAGATAGAACATGAATACATTTTTTTAATCTGCTGATTTCATGTTGTTTCATTGCAGAAAGCCAAGCTTGCACGTGAGTCTTCATTTACCAGATGATGACTGATCTGGCATTATGAAGATGACAAGGATTCCAGACTGAAGAAGTATCTCCAAGTCCCACCAGAAGAGCACTTCCCATCAACAACTCTATCCAGGCATGTCCAATGCAGAAATCCATTCATTGGGCATCGGCTATCGTTCATGGATATGGTAATCTCACTGTAGGAGACTCATTCAGAAATTATTATTGCTTTCAAAGTCGATTAATTAACTTTCTAAGGTACTAGCAAGGACTCTTAAATATGAATGGGTCACTATTATGTTCCTTACTACAAGCCTGTTACCAATGGTTACATTCCTGCCATAAAGTCAATCAGTACCCATTCATACATCTAGATACAGAGTGGGGTAGAGAAGAACAAGTGATGTCAAGAAAGAAACAATATCCATGGTTAGACATTTGAAACAGACAATTTGTTGAGAGCAGTGGCGGCGCTACAGTGGGCAAGGGGGATATTTTTCTTGCCCCCCCACCCAGTTTTGAGGCAAAAGCCCAAAAATCACGTTAATTTCCACTTTTGTGCCCCCCCTGAAATTCACTTTGCCCCGAAAAAAAAAAATGTGGCACCGCCACTGCCTGAGAGGGATGCAAACTGTTGAAATATTTCTCAAAATATAGACCAGACCTTCCAGGGGATCACTAATTATGTTATTTGCTGCATCTGCATCCAAATAAGGTATAGAATAGGGTGTCATTTTCATCACAGGGTGGTGGCAGCTGGCAAAATCTGTGTCAAATAGGGGTGCTTTTTGAGTCATCATATCTCGTATGTTATCCATAAGAAGGAAACTCATGTATTCATTCATATCTCAACCTGCATCTGATGATATCTGCTGGCAGCACAAATATATTATCGACATCTCACTAAAGAACTTCACATAATTTATTGTTATACATTAGTAGTTTATTTTGACTGTTTAATAGCTGAACAATATATCCAATGCGGTCTGTATTCATGTTATTATGTTATTTAACAAAGAATTATTGCTGGTAAGGGCTAATATTAGATGTTCAGTATAAGCTTCAGGGTTTAATGACAGTAACTTTGCGATAACTAGGTCAGAGTGTAACATTCCAATGATTTCCTGACGGAAATTTTATATTGAATTTGTCATTGAGAAGATAAAAGAAAGAGACCAAAAATGATAAGAATATTCTGCAGTACTAAATGCCAATCTATCAATCCCCCTCAAATTCTTGGGTTTTTTTTTGCATTGATTAGATCAGATTTCTATTAAATCAAATTCAATGAGAATCATCAAACTGTAACAGGCCCGTACGCGGGGGTGCGACCGCACCACCCCAAATTTGCAAAAGTATACAAAAAGTCCCCAAATTTCAGATTTTGCGATGGAAATTTTTTTTATGTTTTTTACACTTTTTTGGTCAAAAAAGGTCCAAATTTAGGGAAGAAAGTCCACTTTCCCCCCCAAAAAAATCCTGCGTACTGGCCTGATCAGGACCCTAGCCATGGTAAAAAAATGTGGGGCAGTCAAAGCATGGTTAATTGGTTATGCAGCAAAATTAAAAAAGAGGGCGGTTTATATGGCCGTGTGACAAGTCATTGCCTTGATTTTGCCTGCCAAGTAGTTTATCCAAATTATTTAGCACCAACAAATAATTAATATCATGTTAGGTGAACGCAATTGGGCAAACTTGTAGAAAATGCAAAGTTTAGCTTCAAAGTTTATTATTAGGGCAAAGAAAGTTGCATCTGCAAACCAAGTATGAATCAAACTCTATGCTCACATGCATTATTCATAAGAGTATAGCATACATTAATGCTTTGAGCATTCATGAGTTATGGCTACAAAGTTATTGCAAAGATTCAGAATGTTGGAATCACATAAGTTCATCTTACATACCAAGATTTACCAGAAAGTTGAGACCGGCGGACAAGGTATATAATAATAGTATACTTTTCACACCATGGCATTTTGGCTACCCCAGACTCAATCAACCCGAAAGCGTGTAATTAGCGGAGGGATCAAACCTCTTTAGAACATGTTTGTCATTTACAAGTCCATAATGATGACCCATGAAGATGTTTGTTAGGTTCAGCTCAATGAAAATAATAATAGACAAATAAATATATGCTTGGTGGATCGGGAGTTTAGATGGGATCTATTAAAGGAGTTTGTCATCTCGGGGCCGGGCGTCATCTCGTATCGCAATGTAGGCGTAATGACTTCCATCAAGAGTACCTGACACAATAACAACTTAATCACGAGTGTTGCATCCATTTATAGATGGCTAAGAACTTCTTTAAAATGGAATCTGTTCTCCATTTTTTTCTTCTGTGGGTGTGCAATTCTCATGAAATAGTACCAAGTTGATGATGTGAATGAATATTCTCGCATAAATCTAATATCAGGTTTGTTTTTAAACAACTTTGGCAGTATCAATGTGGGGAAAGCAGGGTGGGAGAATTGATATGGTGTCAAATCTTGACAAAAGGCTAAAGATGCTACCAAGATTTTGTTTGGCCATTTACTTTTCAAACACACTGCATTGTTGTCTTTGACAACTGTTTTGAGTAGATTCTGGTGGTTAGCAAAGATGATGTTTTCTGACATCCACTAAAGTGACAAAACAGTACACAATGCGATAATGTTATATCATTCATGGCTGATTGAAATTTGGAACAAGTGGTACACAAAAAAACGGGAAAAAAACATAATCAATTGCAGTGAATTGCACTGTCTTACCTTCTTACTTTTCAAACACACTATAAATGCATTGTTGTCTTTGACAAATGTTTTCAGTAGATTCTGGTGGTTAGCAAAGATGATGTTTTCTGACGTCCACAAAAGTGACACAACAGTACATGATACGATAATGTTATGTCGTTCATGGCTGATTAAATTTAAAACAAGTAGCACAAAAAAACCTGCAAAAATATTAAAAACCTGAATCAAAAAGTCAGTGAATTGCACCTTCTACAAATTAAAACAATAAAAAAGCTAGCTAGGCTGTAGAGGAAAGCCTGAAAGCAAAACGCACTAGGCTGTACCCACTTCCCTGAAGGTCGGGTGCCCCCTATCGGCTCTATGTGACATCCCCTTCCCTGGATACCATTTCATCTTTACACCTATAGTAACTGACATTTATACAGCCATTGCCCTATACTATCACAAGTGATTAAGATACTTGTATATTATATCCCCATTCAAGTTTATTACCCCTTGCCAGAGCGACATTCCGCTCCACCACCAATGCAATTAATTAATTACATCCACCTCTCCAACATGACCCAATGATACAGGCAATTGACTATGATTGATAGGCCTACTTCAATCAGGAGAGGTTGCATTCAGTGCATCATTGAGCTAAAAACAAAACTGGTTTCATGTCTCGTGGTCGGTCGTAAGTTTACATTCTTGGCCCGACACTCTGTCTACTGACTTTCCCCAAACAGCTGTAGGAATGCCAACTCTCTTCGTTGCTTGATAAAAACTTTTTTTTAGTGATACCTAATCAATGATTTAACATTTTGGTTTATCACCTTCTCAAAAACTTCGCATTGTCACTGGTAGATTAGAGTGTTTGCAAAAGGGTCACATAAATTGGGGTGTGTAGGCTGCATGTTAGTAACCCCAAACAGCAATGGCAGCACAGGGGAAGTAGTTACCCCTCTTATGATGTTTTGCTGGACTATGACCAGCTCACAATGTCAGCGTATATTCCTTACTTACTCACCTTTTGTTCTTGCGCAATAGCTATTTGGTCTTGCGCAACATTGCTTCTGTCCCAGTAGTAGCCTTGTTCTGGTCCTGAGCTGGCCCAGTTCTGACGCTGTCATACCATGATACTGTCGAAGCTGTATTGTCTAGCTATGGTGCAAGAAGCACCCTATAGTTTAAGAAATCAGGTTTTTCAGTATATTTTTCATTTAAGCAACAAGGAAGTTTCCCCCATGAAACTGGAAATGGGCCATTCCAGTTGAAATCTATATAATATACCCCCCATGGAAGTCATTACCTTAATCTTCCACACAGGAGTTGTGAATTTAAATTGGGTTCCCCGAATGAGTCCATTTGACTCCATTGACTCCATTTGAAATCTACACTTCTGTGTGGGAGATTAGGGTAATCTCTAGCCCAATGTCACACCTAATAGGTCTTCTACAAAGTAAAAAGTGTTGAGCCTTTTTAGGATTTTCGAACCCATTTAATGTGAAAACCCTAGAATCTCCATGTCATGATTATGTACCTATTACATTTTATGTCAGGACAGTTTGAATAGGGACTGAATTGCTTGATTTAACTTGTTGAAATTTCTGGGCTCACAACTCAAATTTGGTTATAATAATTCTTGGGTCCCAATACTTTTACTCCACACCGTTTGGGTCTTTATTTTATTGTTCTACATTAACTCTCTTATATTGAATCCATGCAATGAAAGTCATATGAAATCTAACCAGAGTTAAATTTACCAAAAAAAGCAGAAACGTCAATCATAAACGTTCTTTGGCCATCAGCACTATTGTTTGTCTTTGACATTCATATATAACAAAATCACACCGCAAACATACTTTCTTTGAATACAAGACCCCCTTCCACAAGTAATGTTAACTTTTATATCACCTCATAGTTTACCAAATTTATGGGAATGTTAATAAATACCAATAGGGCGTGAAAAGAGAACAGCCAAAATGTCACAGGGCATTGATTACTGTAGTATTTCAATCTCGGCAGGATATGTCAAATCAATATGAAGTCAGGCAACAACAAACTTTGAGAATTTCGCTTGTGCGTAGTTTTATCACAAAAGTTGATCGCAAAACAATACCTATTATTAAACGATGATGTAATGTGTGGGCGTTAATTGTTGAATAACCCCAACACATTTTATGCATAACATGAAGGCAATGTGACTGGGGCATGCATACCATACTGAATTCTATGATGGGGTACTGACGGAATTGAAAGTTTCCATACAAACCTGAAAAGTTACCATTTTTGTCCTAAACCAGGCAATAATTTAAGTTAATTTTGGTCGTTAACTGCCTGATCTAAGATGTGGCTGAATTGAATTGAAACCAATATTTTAAGCCAATGGGGACATGTACCCCCGATTGACCCAAGGGATTGCCTTACTTCATTCACTGTCCATCAGATTTCATCCATTAATAATGTAATAATTTATCAGATCAGATAGCAATGTTGTTCTGGGCTATTAATTTTTTTTAATGAATTTATTGATGAAAAATCTCAGTAGCAACCAAATTAATAACAAATTATCAGATATGAATACGGGAATCAAGCTTTGTATTAACAAATTTGCATCGATCAAGAGACGAGTGGGTGAATGTAGATTTGAACAGAATGTCATAGAAGATGGGCTATTTAAAATCCACACTCCCCATGTGGAAGATTTGGGAAATATCTTCCACAGTGGGAGTATCAATTTCAAATGAAATGAACACATTAGGCAGTTCCATTTGAATTGCATACACCCTCTGAGAAAGATTCTAACTGAATCTTCTACTGAGGGAGGGTGAGTTTGAAATGGAGCTGCTAATGTGTTCATTCCATTTGAAATTCATACTCCCACTGTGGAAGATATTTCCAAATTCTTCCAGTGTGGATTTTAAATGGAATAGCCCAATAGCTTTTGCAAGGTGTGACTTTAAGAGGAAGAATTTAAGAAAAAACTGTTTACAGATAAAGTTTGGAACTTGTCATTTATTTTGTGTTATATTTGTATGCTATTTATATAAAAACAATTATATGTCAACTGAAATATATTTGAAGTAATATGTTTTTTGAAATGTACTATAATAAATATTGTGTCGACTCAGTATTACATTTTGTATATGGTACTAGTTTAGCAATAATATGTATTCTCTGTCCCATTAGTATCTCCTATGCAACAAGCCATTTCTATTTAGTACTTAGAAATTTCGAATGTACAGTACAATAAATTAATTATTCATAGTGTTATTTGTACTAATTTAGTATCTTTGTCTCAATTCATAAATGTATGACAATTTTGTGTCAAGGAATTTCATAAATTACAGAAATGTTACATTGTACAATATAAACCAACCAAATTTAAGTAGTTTAACAATACAAACCAACCAAATTTAAGTAGTTTAACATGTAGTCTTTGTACAGAAATAAAATGATTGTCAGTCCTATTTAAAATTTATTATCATGTACTAAATTGTTAAATGCAGAGGGAAAGAGGTAAGCAAAGCAAATAGTTTGTTCGGGCATATAATTGGCGATAATCATTTGGGTTTTGTTACTGCACGCGTAAATAAACTTTCGCTTGCATAAATACACATAAGCTTATATGGTCGTGCACCAGTCACACAATACCCAATGCGCAAGTAGCGTAATTGCTCCACCCAACTGCATGTATGCCATTCTATATCAATACACAATGTTATGAGTCTCTTTTTCCCCTATTTATAAGCCGAACAAACTAAATGTTGCGACAGCCCAAAATTCCAGAAGCAGGCTCCTGCAAAGTAAGAAAGTTATAAAGATTTGTGACATTCCATGCATGCATGCAAATATTTTATTTTCACAGCCACAAAAATATTATTCTTAAAGCCATATTGTAACAAAAAATCTGATTTCTTTTCATGATTGCAATGTAAAGTTTGGTAAACTAACAAATCCTGAAAAAAAAATCAAGGCTTTAGTTGTAACAAACTCTAAGATTTTGAATAAAGTTACAGAGTATGTCATTTAATTATAATGATAGTGAAAACTTAACATTTTGTGGGAAAGAAATACAAATCTATTTTTTATGGGAATGTTACAACATGGCTTTAACAGTACAATATAGTCCAAAAAGCAGTTCTCTATGGGTTCTGTTGTTTCAAACAAACAATAGTACTTCCAGTTTATGGTGGGTATCCATGATCACAGAAGAAGAAGGGGTGTATTTTTCACAAGTCTGTATGTAGGGGTGTACATACAGTGAATTCATAAAATAGGGGTGAAAAGTAGTACTTCGTAAAACCTGGAAATTAGCCTAACAGGTTTGTGCACAGACCCTAGAATTGGGCTATTCCATTTAAAATCCACATTCCCCCTGTGGACGATTTTGAAAATATCTGTGACAGGGGGAACATAAATTTCAAATGGAATGACCACATTAGGCAGTTCCATTTGAATTTCATACACCCTCTGAGAAAGATTCAACCCGAATCTTCTTCCACAAAGAGAGTTTCATATAGAGCTGCTAATGTGTTCATTCCATTTGAAATTCATACTCCCCATATAGAAGATATTTCCAAAATCTTCCACAGGGGTAGTAGGGATTTTAAATGGAATAGCCCAATTTTCTAGGGTCTGTGGTTTGTAACTCTGTGTGTATTTTATTTTTTCTAAGTTTCCTTGAAAGGGTTGATTAAAATAGTAGTTAAAAAACCCAAAAAGGGGTTCTTTACTACCAATTGTGTCCTTAATTGTACGGAAAAGGGGGATAATTATGAAAAATTCTAGAAAGATCATGGGTATCCGCTTTAGATATTGGAATTGTAGGAAAGAAAATCTAGTTTCAAGATTTCAAAAAGCAAATTATACAAATGATATGAATTGGTACATTGAATAATAGTTATCACTATAGTTAAGACATTGTAATCTTGGGATTTTCTATGTTATTGGTTAAATAAGTTACATGTATGTTCCCTCCTCAGCCCATCTAAAATGTGTAAGAGCTTATTCCCTCTTAACTTGTGTTCAAGCACAAAGTGACTTCACACAAAACAATTGCACCAGTGCACTGATGGTTGAGGCTTTGAAGTAACTGTCATGTTCAGAGGACTGTGCAGAAAACTATGAAAAAGTAAAGTACATTGTGTCTGATATGGGTTGATTAGTATTCATTCTGTACTATCTGAGAAAGAACACAAGCTTTTGACTTGTGGTAGTATATCGACTGCTCAGTGCCAAAAGTGGGTAAGTGCAGTAGCTGCCCTGTGAACATATGGTAACATTTATCACAGTTTATTGTACTCATCTGCACATGGCAGCTACACATGGCACCTATTGCACTTACCCACTTCTGACGCCGAGCAGTCGATATCAAGAATTTGCTCTTTTGAATGTATTATAATGTTAATGTGCCCCAAACATTATATAAGTTAGGTTCTTGTTTTGATGCATCACATTTAGGCCTATTATGATATTGACTTTGATGTCAAAAATTCTAAAAAAGAAGGTTATTTGATGACAATTTGGAATATCTCGAGTACTCTTTGCACCCTGTATTCAAACCTGATATTGATATTAAGATAGTGAAGGTATGTCACTTACTTCAGTAATTCCTAACGCTAAACATCTCAAAAAAGTAACTGATCCCCCTTAAATAATGACCATTATTCAAAAACGGGTGATTGTATTACAAATCTGTAAATCGCGTTGGAAGCAGAATTTATTTCTGCACATTTTGATACCTCATTTGTAGCAATTGATTAAATATTGACGTCACAGCGTACATTTAAATCAATGTACCCCAAGATTTGAAAGTTGCAGTAAATTCTATTGATTTTGCATTCAGTGTAATGGAAGGAAATCTGTGGAATGATAACTGAGTGTTTTTGTATTGTAAAATTTTGTATGTAAGTGCAACTTTCAAATCTGGACCTCATTACATTAAATTGACCGGTGTTTTATTGTTTTCTGGGCTATCGTATCAAATGAGGTGTCAAAATGCGCAGAAATAAATTCTGCTTCCAACGCAATTTACAGATTTTGCAATACAATAGTCCCTTTTTGAATAATGGCCATTATTTAAGGGGGGTTAGTTACTTTTTTTGAGATGTTTAGTACAAAAGTACTGTCAGCTAAGATGTTTACATTATAGTATACTATGTAACTTCACATTTTCTTTCAAATATTACTAGCCCTTAAGTATGTCATGTATATTTTGAATTGTTTGTGCCAAGGGCTAAAAACTGTACTTGCTGATTGCAGAGGCTAAAAAAAGACATTTTTGTGTTGTATTATTTTTCAGATGTTTATTTTTATAACATAATTAGTTTGTTTTTGAAGATTTTGTTACATAGATCTTGCATGCCAGTGCTGTGATGATATTATTAATTCAACATTGTGAGATATATTCTATTTATTCTGATGGGACCTATGCTGAGTTTATTTGCCAACTTCATTTCATTGTATATAATAAGAGTTTTTGTTTGTACATGATTGATTTAATTGGACTCAAATCAAATTTAAGAGAGATTTTTAACATTTTATTATTATTAAATTTTCAATAGAATATGTAATAAATAAATGAGAACGAAATGCTTTCTTGGATTATTATTAGTATTGTGATAATTCAGGTAACATGAATATTATACTGGTTTATTAAATAGAACCATTCCTTGGTATACAGGGTGTCTCGGTAAGTTGGTATATTAATTTAATAACTTCTAGAATTTGTATTGGAACAGTAACAAAGGACGGTTGCCATATCGTCAGCTTGCTACACTTTTTGCCTAAGTCATTTTTTGTAATTTTGAGAACAAAGTACAAAAAATGGTTCAAGCATGCATGTAAACATATTTTTTCACCAATCTTTTCACGAGAACAAATGATAATGATACAAATGAAAGGGAATAATCTGAAATAACTAGGCTGATAATGTAACTGATGCATGCTCGAACCACATTTTGTTCTCTGTTCTCAAAATTACAAAAAATGACTTGGGCAATTAGCGAAGCAGGCTGACGATATGTAGAAAGAGAATACGTCTAAAACAAAACATTTTTACATATTCCCACATCATCTGAAAACGGTCAAAAGTTATACATTTCACCTGAAGCATTTTTTTACTTAAACATTAACCAAACATGGTTTTGGGGGTGTTTAAATTGAATAAATAGTATGATGCTATATTATGTCCCATACTTAATGTCCAAATCAAGGTTAAATAGTGTATAAACTACATCCAAGATTGGTGCTCAGTATAAACATTTTAAGACATGATATTGAACAAGATGATATGCAAAAAGTAAGTGTAATTGGCTGTCAATCTTTTACTCGTTTTCTGTTGATAAAGCAACTTCTTAAGGGCTGGGGTATGAACGTTTGGACAGTATTTATTTTGGGACATTAGAGCACATCAGACATATCGAATTGCATTCTGAATACGAAGAATGTCATTCTGATATCAAATAATTTTGATTTTTTGAAATTCGCAATTTAATACACATTTTATGGCAAATCATTAAAATTGATATTTTGATATTTAACAGTACTTGAAGTAAACTTTATAAATCTGATGATTTATAGGCCTACTTAAAGTGTATGTAGGTGGGATGAAAAGCCGACGATCAATTAAAAATTTTGACCTTTCGTATTGAAGATATGGATTTTTTTTCCCAAAACACCAAAAAAATTAGGTCTTTTGGGAAAAAATCCATATCTTCAATATGAAAGGTCAAAATTTTCAATTGACCGTCGGCTTTTTTCTTCCTGCTACATACACTTTAAGAATATATCATTAGATTTATATAATTTACTTCGAGGACTGTTATATATCAAAAATTTGAAAAATATCAAATTTTATAATTTTCAAAAATGAAAATTATTTGATATCACAAAGACATGCTTCGTATTCAGAATGCAATTCGATAGGTCTGAGGTGCTCTCATGTCCCACAAAAATACTGTCGAAACGCAATAAACGCTCATTTTAGATCCCTTAACATAAAGCTGAGACTAATTCAGTCCAATCATTTGGGTTTTTTTTTAATTACTCTACAAAATGTGCATATTTAAAAATAATGAAATCAGATCTTTTAAAGGAGTGTTTCGTGATCCTAGCATCCTCTTTTTATGACATTTTTCAGTACATATCCACGAAAAAAGCATATTCCCAAAATTTCAGTTGATTCCGATATTGCGTTTGCGAGTTATGCATGATTATGTGTATTACACTGCTCCATAGACAATACGTTGTAATTTCGTTCTGGTGCACCAGAACGAAATTCAAATTTTACGATATCTTTGCTAAACATATTAATCTGCAAGAAATATTTTGTACATAAACATTATGTAGCCAGAGGTTTCCAGTGATATAAAAATCTCAACTTTTTATGAGAAAAGTGGGGGGATGAGGCTGTGGATCACGAAGAGCCCCTTTAATCACTGAACTTTGATTCAATTAATAGCTATTAATCAAAACAAAAATATAGTTTCATCACAATTTTCTGTCGATCCAACATGTAATTATTTTGTGCAAGTTAATCTTAACCCTAATTCTAACCCTGACTCTGACCCTAATTTTGTGTAAATTACATAAAGGAATAACCCAATATATCCTTTTAGACGTAACAGATTTAGAACGATTCAACTCAAATGATATCAGTTCTCAACTCAAATAGTTGATTTCTTAAATTTGAAATGATTTCTATATGAATGTACCAATGGAGAGCATATGAAAATGGTAGGTTACCAATTCTTTATTGCTCAAGTTAAATTAATTATTCAAGATATTTTTTTTTTTTATCATCATTTTAGGTAGTTGGTCCCATATTGCCTAAAACTACGTATTAGTATAGCCACTCTTTCGTAGGTTACCCTGTGCAATTGCTTTTTAATTTCGATAATTTACAAGTACCAATACATCTTTCTAAAACTCACACTAAAATGTATGTACTAGTATTCTTTTCTGAAAGAAAACAATTTGTGTATTCTGAAAATTAAGTAATAGTTATTAATATTTTGTAGCTTGTTTGACGGTAAGTTGTGACGAAATCACCAATCCAATGTTTTAAGTATAACGTTATTTGCTAATATGGGGAGACTCAAAGATCCCGATCTGAAAGATCGACATGGCCATTTTAGTAACTAATCTTGATGGTAGAAGCTCAGTGTTTCTAGAGAGTTATGCATTACAAAATGTGTAGGAGAATATCAGAATGATGTTTTCTTAAAATCAAATGTTTTGATGTGTTTTTATTAATAAATGCCGCAACAGAAATAAATATATTTAATGTTGCCGGTGTGTGTTCATATTATTTGTGTAATGTGTGTTACTTGCATGAGGCTTCCGTCACTTTGTTGATCATTTTCTCCGGGTATAGGTGGAGAGAAAAACAAAATAATATGCTTCTAGTCCGGCTTCTAGAGGTTCGAACCCGTGAAATATGGCATTATATAAACCCTGGCAAACTGGGTTCTTTTTCTGCATATCTTGAGCCAATACTCGGCAACTTACACTGCAAATCGCAAGTGTGAACATGTTAAGTTTCAAATGTTCACAATTAGCATGTTCAAATTAGTGCTTTATTGTAACCACGTTAAAATTTTGATATAAATTAGCATTTTCTTGTGTTCAAATGTTAATAATAGCGTTCGAATAGTTAAGTGTTAAAATATTAACACATGTGGTAGTGTTTATTATCAGTTACTTCAAAGCGTTATTATGAACACTTAGAATATGTAGTGTATCGAATGATCGAGTAAAGGAATTTAGAATGCCCCTTTTCGCTTCTTTGTGTGTAACAAGAGTCCTTTTTATCGCGTAAATTTTGGGGCCAAAATCACTTACTCGTGATGAACATTTTTCTGGGCCCTTGAACTTTCTCTGTGATAAGGCGCGGCGTACGGTACTCCTCGTCGTTTTCCTATAGACCGATTTGTAATTTTCGGAGGGCAAAATTGCCAAAATACACTTATCATGGTCATAGCTTTTCAAAGGTGTTACCAAGAATGTTTTCACCATTTTTTATATGGTTATCCATTGCCAAAGTTAAGTTTATCAGGGTAAGACCTAGGAAACTAATGGAGGTCGTACATAGAGTTCTCTGCACCTGTTCCATTTTCGACTTCCCGTCAAAAATTCGCTAGACCTATCGGCGAGACAACTCGAAAACTTGATCCAAACACTTGTTTCACTATAAAGCAACTTTTTATATTATCAAAAAAAAAAGTATCCACATAAATTCTCGCCATTCCCGTGTTTCTTCACGTTTTATAAGTTTGAAATATATGTTGCATTAAATAGACGATGAAGTATAAGGTCGCACTCGTTCAAGCTGGGCAGTGCCCATGGGCTTTTTGGCTCCACCAAGTGAGTGAGAATAGCGACAAAACCCCGGCAGTGATCCGCGACGACATCGTGCTCAGGGGAATACGATATATGTCACATCTAATTAGAGGTCTACTCGCTTAAATAAATTGTGTGTTTTGGACAATTTTGAAAGCTTTGACTGCTATAAACAATCGCGATTTGATACATGGGGTGGTTACTTCTGTGTAACTTATTGTAAAGAAAACAAACGGACAATAAAACTTTCAACATGCTAGTTTTGGCTTCGTGTGCAACAAGATTCATAGAAGGAACCTATTTGTCATCACTTGTGGACCAACTGGTTTGATTGACAGAACTTGCTCATACTAAGAATTGGCCAAGAATACGATACAATCATTGAAGAAAATTTTAAAAATAAAAAGGAATACTCGACCTGTCTATGGAAAACCCACACGCTACTGTTATTAACGTTGCGATGGTCTATGAAGAACCCCCAGGCAGACCTGTTCAATTTGGAGAAAATTTGACCAAAAGGTACACCTTTTGATGATAAGGTGGTGAAAAATTCAAAAGGGGGGTAAATGTTCGAGGGATTTAGGTCCACTTAATAAATCTGCGCAAACGCACTTGTCATTTGCAGAGGTCCACTTCGTGGAAGTCCCGAAATCCTCCTCTCCCCCGAAATCCTGCGCATGGGCCTGAGCTGTCCCCAGTTTTTTGGTGCTTCAAAGAGATGGCGCATAGTCCAGGGACTGCATGTCTCAATTAATTGGCTGCAGCATCAAAACTTCGTCAAAACTAGTCAACGACAAAAAATTGGAAAGAAACAAACCCCAAACATCAGAATAGGCCTATGCCATATGAGGCCGACGTTTTTCAGTTGCGATAAATGGCTGACTTTCGGTTTTTCGGTGTGGTTCTGGGTTCTCTAATGTTCGGTACTCTGCCATTTCCCGCTGAAATTATACCCTTTGTTCGCGTGTTTGTTCCCCATTTTTGTCGCATCGGCGCATTTTTGTAGCAGCGAAATCGACGTTTGCGTGCGTTTTGCCGTTGCGAATATGCGACACCCGGGGGGTTCTTCGAAAATTTTGTACGGGGGTGTGCCACGCAGACTTTCGGATGCTGACTTTCTCTATACCTACTTTTTGCTCTTTTGCTACCCATCAGTATACCAATTTTCAAGAAAAGCACCCAAAAAGCACCCAAATTTGCCATAATTGGGCGCTTTAAGGGCAC
Source organism: Amphiura filiformis (assembly GCF_039555335.1). Classification (NCBI taxonomy): domain Eukaryota; kingdom Metazoa; phylum Echinodermata; class Ophiuroidea; order Amphilepidida; family Amphiuridae; genus Amphiura; species Amphiura filiformis. Next base: position 71,127,354 of record NC_092632.1, on the reverse strand, counting down.
TTTTTTTGCCAAAATGCGCCCAATTGGGCGCATTGGTCTCCACTGAAAACCCACCCATCGATATACCAAAATCGCTGAAAAGGTACCCCAAAACCGTGGCACATCCCCGTATACCTTCAACCAGGAAGAACCCCCCCGTGATGCGACAACGGTATGTGACAAATGTCAGGGAGACTCAGAACAAAGTCAGTCCCGAACAAAGCTAATAATTTGAGCGGAAAATCGCAGAGGAGAATCGAAAATCGCAGCCGAGAACCGAATCCACAGTTGAACCGAATTTACAGTGGCGATAAAATCGATACGACCCGAAATTCCGGCGCAGTGGATAACCGAAAATCACAGCCGAGAACCGAATCCACAGTTGAACCGAATTTAAACCAAAAATCGATACGATCCGAAATTCTGGCGCAGTGGATAACCGAAAATCACAGCGGAGCGAAGAACCGATATTCGCAACGGTGAACCGAAAACACACAACGCCGAGTATGCCGCAATTTAGAAACGTCGGCCATTATTATACACTGGCTTTCAGAGAACTCTCTCCCCGTTCAGTACTATCATTACATGTAAATTATAACTCTCTTGTTATTGTTCTTGTTTAGATAGTCACTAGCTTTTGAAATGAGCGAGGGGATTGTACCAAACTTTTTTAACGTTGAAGAATACAATTTTTAAGGCTCCTGATCATAATGACGTCTGTTCCAAGAGCGGTAACTTGAGCAACTTCATTTGGCCAACATTGGGTCTTTTCAAGTTCCTGGTTTTGGTTTTGGTCACGTGTTTTCCCATTGTCGTAGCTAAGCTTGGCGGAAGATGTTACCAATAGCTTTGTCTCTGCCTTTGTTACAAATCAAATACTCAAGAAAGCCTTTGAGTGGTTACATTGGGCCTTTTCAAGTTCCTGGTTTTGGTTCACGTGGTTTTCTAATGTAGCCAAGCTCTCGGCGAAAAATCGAAAACTATAGAGGTAAAAGTGTTTTCGTTTTCCCTTTTAGTATCTTACGCCAACTCGTCTGATCGCAGATTTTCTAGCCGGTCAAAGGAGACAATAGAAGTCTTTCAATTTTGTAGTGTAATATTCGCAAGCAAAGGAAACATCTGTGTATGTGGGTATTCATTGACTGAATACAATACCTTTCTTTTCGAAGACACTAATCGTAGAGGTGTGAGTGAAACGTATTATTGACTCAAATGTGAAATTTCCATAGAATTACGATCCAGGTCTTTTTGCCCATTTTTTGATTATCAATGGGGTGTTATAGCCAGTGGCGTGTCCGGGGGGTGGGGCTTTGGGTGCTGAAGCCCCCCGCACTTTGTTAAAAACATGTAAAATCAGCCGGGTTTTTTACGATTTTAGCCATTAAGCCCCCGTATAAATCTGAAAGCCCCTCTGAGCCGCCCCCCCCCCCCCGCAGTGATAGCGTATACGTCTAGTGGATGCAGTGCATTCAAAAATTGTATTCGCCTATCGATATGGTAATTAATCCTGTTACATCATTACTTTTACAGCGAATAGAGAAACCAAAATGGAGCACTTGAAAAGGCCCATTGTTTTTAAACGAATATTTGACCATATATCACCGTATCCTTTTCTAGCATGCCATTGAAGTTCAATTAAGGGGTACTACACCCCTGTGGTAAATTTATGACTATTTTCGCATTTTTCTCAAAAATTAATAACACACTGGTAACAAAAGTTGTGTATATTATTGGGGCAAGGAATCCAATTACTTCACTGAAATATGAGTGACTCAAGACAAGCGGTTCAGTATATATGATCGGAAATGGGGTACGTCCTAGCGGTACCTCTTTTCTTATCATAAATAACGAACCGCTTGTCTTGGGTTACTGAAATTCCAGTGTAGTAATTGGATTCCTTGCCCCTATAATATACATAACTTTTGTTACCTCTGTGTTATTAGTTTTTGAGAAAAATGCAAAAATAGACACACATTTATCGAGGGGTGTAGTACCCCCTTAAACCTATTTGGCGTTTCATTTTCGAAACAACAGAGCGATACAATGTAGCTCCGCACGGTTTAAATGCATTCACATCGCACGTCATCTTTATAACACCACCTACTTTTTGCTGAACCATGAAATGGTATCAGCCTATATGAGTGAATGTTACTTACTAGCTTACTTACTAGCTTACTTACTAACTGACTAACCATTTGGTCTGAAATGGACATATCTCTAAATGCCATAAAGGTATGACCCCATGAGTGGTGTCATATGAAAGAGGAAAATATAAAGAATATAATAAAAATATTTCCAAACGTCGGAGGTCATCCAGGGGTCACAGGGGTCAAAAAAGGTCATTTTAACCGAAAATGCTCCGATTGAGCTTAAATTTAAATACAATGATCCTTATGACATTCTGAACATGTTTAAAAGCTTTAAAATTAATTTAAGGTCATTAAGGGGTCACAAAGGGGTCAAAGGTCAAGGTTCTCAAAATGCTCCAATTGAGCTGAAATTTAAATGCAATGATCCTTTAATATGACATTGTAAACATTTTAAAAAATATTTTAAAATTCATTTAAGGTCATGAAGGGGGTCATAAAGGGGTCAAAGGTCAAGTTTTTCAAAATGTTCCAATTGAGCTGAAATTTATATGCAATGATCCTTATGACATTCTAAACATTTTAAAAACATTTTAAGATTCATTTAAGGTCATTAAGGGGTCATAAAGGGGTCAAAGGTCAAGTTTTCCAAAATGCTCCGATTGAGCTGAAATTTTAAAGCAATGATCCTTATGACATTCTAAACATGTTTAAAATATTTTAAAATACATTTAAGGTCACTAAGGGGCAATAAAGGGGTCAAATGTCAAGTTTTCAAAATGCTTCAATTGAGCTGAAATTTAAATGCAATACTGCCGAAGCCACATGGTTCAGCTATGGTGCGGTTATCGCTCTAGTTTATTAACAAAAAAGGAGAAAAGTTTCCGAACTCGTCAACAGCTATAAGATCCTTAAAAGTACCATTTGACTTAGCTACACATATTTCAACATGTACAAGCCCTAAGGACAATATAATTGAATGAGTAAAGTGTGGGGGTGAATGTTAAGTATGTTAGACAAGGAGAAACATAAGTCTGATGTAATGTCATCATTACCAGTATATTTAAGAGGCTCCGAGTCAAGTGACTTTTTGCCCACGTAAGTCTAAACATAAGGCCGAGTAAAAAAAAATACATGTTTCTCGACCGAGTAGCCCTCCTCCTTTTTTGAAGAATTTCTTTTTATTTTGTAAACTTTTAGTTATAACTTATTGAAAAAGATGTTTCAGAAGTTGAAACTTATGTTACGGTTTTGTAAATGCGTAATACATCATTTTAAGAAGAGTTTTGTGATCACTAGAGGGGCCTACCTCTCAAAACAATAAAATAAAAAGGGCCTCCTCCTTTTTCTCAGATATAAATCTGTATGTCGAATACCCCAAATATGGTGCCAAATACAGGTATTTAGCGTCGTTTTCCAATTTAAAAAATAGAAAATAAAAAGCCCCTCATCCTCCTAATTTTTAAAAACCCGGACGAGAAACATTTTTTTTTACTTGGCCTAAATGTTATTCGATAAGACATGTTTCACGACACGTAGATCGATATGTAATAAGTAACGTTTCAAGTTCACAGACAGTTTTGATTTGAGGAAATAAGTTCATTGTATAGAGGTGTCAAATGCTCCCAGTAAGGCGTATACGAAATTTGGCGTGACTGAATGCATGATACAGCCAAACATCACAAATATGACAAAAATGTATTGCCTACGTTCACAGTTCAGATATCATCTCGCATAATATCGTACTATAATATGAAAGTAAACAAACCAAAACGCACACCCACCCCACCCGCACCCCACACGCACCCCACACACATACCGCCACTTAAAGGTCATATATACGTCGTGTTGCTCGGACAACATCATATCATTGGCAAGCTAATATTATGAGGACAATGGAAATGACTTGAAAAAGTTTTACAAATTTAATGGTTTGTAAACATATGGATAAAATCAGCCGCTTCTTTTTTTATATATATATATTAATAAATTGTGATATTACAATTCATATGTATATCAATATCATGAGAAATATTTCGACTAAAAAATAAAAAAATAATTTGAGCTTGGAATTTCAGCGTGATCAATCTGAGACTAGCATATAAACCGTGTTAAAAGTCCACAAACTCGTGTATCTGATTTCCCTGTGCGATATGACATATTACAAAGCAAACGCATAGTAACAATACTGTGTGAGGCTTTGTTTCCCAAATGAGAACAATAATCTGCATATTGTTATGCAGCATTGTTATGGTAAATATTAGTACAACTCATTGTTGCTAATGTCAAACTTGTCAAAGTGATTGTGATTGTACCACACAAGTAAATGAGAGCATGATATATAGTGTCCGCTTCATTTACTTACGTCATCAGCCCGCTGCCTTGAAAATTAATTTCGCTTCAAACGGGGGAAGAACTTTATCCACACAATTTTTCTTTTTTCAGGAGAAATACGCATAAAAAATTGCAACGAGTGTCAACTTGTAATGTAATAATTATTCTCTTCGAATAGAGATAAACTTGTTTTGCAATAGACCTGCCCTTTAAGCGGTTCTCGACTTTCGCGGTTCTCGGCATTCGCGGTTCTCGGTACACGTATTTTGGTGCTTATCCGGGATGGTGTGTTTTGGTTGATTGGTTTATGTCTTTGTGCTGTCTTGGCCCGTATGTGTCATTTCTGTTAAGAACCTTGTGTGATCTGAATGTGTATGGACATAAGTAGCATTGAAAGCCGACATTTTGCATTCTTGTGAATTCAAATAAATAATGATCAGGAAACATCCTAAAATTACTAAAATTGGAAGTCAAATAAGTTCTCATTAAACTTGTTGGAAATGATAACCATTAAAAATTATTTGATCATCGGAAACTTTGTTGAGATAGTAACCATTTGGTGCCAAAAAATAAAAATAAACAAACAAGTCCTAGATATTTTTATATAGTTTTTAAAAATCGAGAATTTTTTTGTTGCCTGGTCCGAAAAAAAATTAATAATAATGAAAAAACGAAAGTTTTAAGGGATTTTCTCCAAAAATGAGCATTTTTGCCCAAATTTGATCTCACAGGTGAATACATCAAGTCTTGTCATTCTAAATATCTATACTTTTATAATAATAATAATTTAGCCGTAATAAGGCCCAAAAGTGTCCACCATTAAAAGGAAAATTTATTGGTTATTTGCAGCCCTAATTGCAAACAATGTATGTGTCTCGTTTACAGCAAATTACCTACGAATCACACACATCACACCTGTTAGGCCAAAAAAAAAAGACGTTTATTTGCCCTCAACCGACCGACCCTATTTTTTTGGGAAATCAGAAAAAAAGTTGGTTTTTTTTCTATTTACTGTACAAACAAATACTGACCCTATTTTTGAAAATTCCTGAAAAAGTTTTTTTCCTTTTCAAATTTTTGCAGATGATGTAAAAAAAATGTATTTTAGAGCTTGTGTTCAACATTTTAGTTTTGTAATGTTAGTTGATTAATTTTGACACCAAAATTGTCTGATTTTTCATATTTTTAGACTTAAACAGTAGAGTTTGCTAGTAATTAAAAAAAAAAAAAAAAAAAAAAAAAAAAAAGAATTCCCGACCGACCGACTCAATTGTTTTGTTACAATTTATTTGAGGGCAAGCAAACAATTTTTTTCTTGCAGCGCGGTGTATGTCACCAAAAGGTGCTGAAGTTATTGTACTTCAAGAAATTTTTTCTAACCATACCCCCCCCACCCAAATGTCAAAAAGAAATCGACGCCACTGCTAATAACTTTTGTAGCCTCCAGTGGTCATAGTCAGTTCAGGAGAAAACTGGACTAGAACAAATCCAACCTGCACCCGCGGGGTTTTGTCACGTCGGGCAAGCTAAAACATGGATTTACAAATTGCGCCTTTTATTTCTCTAAACGCTTTGGCTTAAACTTTCTATTCGGAATTTCACCCAAACAAGGGTTACGGTGCGTTATCAAGTACTTCCAGTACATCTTGTGGCATGTGGAGCCGACATGGAGCCAGAGTTTATTGTTAGAGGTACTTCTTTTGGAAACTTTATCGAATGATACTACTGTTATCGTCTGCAAATTATCTAACCGAAATGTTTAAGTGCTCTCTTGGTGTAATGTTTCCCAGACGGTCAAAGTTGTTTTTTCTATACTTAAAATATCTGTCTTCATATAAATATTTTTTCTTTTGTATAAACTTAAAGCGCAACTAGCATTTGGCCTTGTATAATGAGGCTGGGAATGCCTATATCTGGTAAATTGGTTCAATTACAGATGATATTTTGAAAATGTTCAAATGATAATGGCGCATATAGGCCCGATTTGACATGGGGTCCATCCGTCCTGGGCCATATCCGTATAGTCCAAGATGCTGTCAGACCGTCAAGCTGCTGGCCCGGCCCGGCTGCTGGTTCGAAACACCACTGTGATATGACTAAAGCAGTATGCAGACTCCCGAGTATTAGACGTACAATATTGTATGTAACATATCTACGTTATTTAATCTATTGCCATTCTATTTCCAGTAATGTTTAAGTTCTAACGAATGTTTGATGACGTAAAATCGATAATATGTTACGTATAATATCTGGTCGAAATATATTATCGATTTTACGTCATCAAACATTCGTTAGAACTTAAACATTACTGGAAATAGAATGGCAATAGATTAAATAACGTAGATATGTTACATCAAATATCGTACGTCTAATAAAAAGTCTGCATACTGCTTAACACACTGTCGGACTAAGAATATTTTGGTTACAGATCGATAGTCCAAAGGATGATTAGTCCGAAACCCAATAAAAATAATAAGCCACATTCCTTACCTTAACCCTACACTTCGCCTTAACTCTAACTTAAGCCCTAAACCTAAACCTAACCCCTGGCTCCAATCCTAACTCTCACCCCAAACCTGGCCTAACCTATAATGTTAACCCAACCTTAATCCTGACCCTAGCCTAAACTAATGTTAATTCAATGCATTGAAATCGAATTGAATTGAAATGAATTTTGGGCGATTTTCATTTCAATGCATTGGAATTGAATTGGAATCGAAATGAGTGGGCTTGGGCATGAATTGAATTGGATTGGAATTGAAATCATCGTGAGCAATGAAGAATTGAATTGGATTGGAATTGAAATCATGTTGAGTGATGAAGAATGAAGTGGAGTTGAAATGAAATTCAGCTTTGATTTCAATTCAGCATTTCAATTCACAAGCAGATGTCTGTGATTCGGACTGATTCCAGATCATTCCACCTGTAAAAAGTGCCCTTCCCCCGTTCTGAATTCTGATACACGACTAATATCTTCTAATATGATGCAAATTGATTCTTAGCATTTTCCAATGTTTTAAATTGCTTGATATGGTTGATAATGTGAGTATGAGATCCCCCCCAAACTTGCCAAAGATCTCAAACTTTTGGCACTAATCATAAAGCCCCTATTTTTCAAGCTCCTAATTTTTATGGTCAAAAGTCATTGTACTTGTACATTTGAACAAATTGTGAGAAAACAATTAAAGAAAATGCTTATATCTTTGACAGCTTTTTTCACACTTTTTCAAAAGTACAAGGATTTTGGGTGTAAAATCTTAGGAGGAGCAGGAGACAAGTAGGGGCTATCTAATAGTATCAAAACCTTGATTTTTGACATCTTTGAGGTCAGTGTGGACCAGACTTGTAGTGTGAGTACTTTTTCTGAGTACGAGTACGAGTATGAGTACCTTGGCCATGAGTACGAGTACGAGTACGAGTACTTGGCCATGAGTACGAGTACGAGTACAGCAAAATTATAAAGCATGAGTACGAGTACGAGTACTTAGGCATGAGTACGAGTACGAGTATTGATGCATGAGTACGAGTACGAGTAATTAGGTATGAGTAGGAGCACGAGTACAATTGAATACCTGAGTGGAAGAAGGGCCCAACTCCATCAAAACTGTTTTTGAGATATTAAGAAAAAACTTAATATTTGGAAAAGTTTTATAGACAGAATGTTTTAATCTTCAGGGGACCTTTAATACAAGAACATACAATATTGCATGCATTCGAAATTATGTATAATGTTTCCATGGCAACGGTAATACGATCTTAATACGAGATGGAGTTGGGCCCTTCTTCCACTAATATACTGCAAGTGCCAGTTCATGGATGAACAAAATTCCTCGTTAACCCAATATTTGTGGAAGAAGGGCCCAACTCCATGGAGTTGGGGGTTTCTTCCATGAAAACCATGATTAAGTGTATGTGGAAGACTATTTAGATAGTGGATTTTAGCTCATCTTTCACACACAAGGAAGAACAGCCTGCTGGCAATAAAATGGTGGGTCTAACTAATTTTTGTAAAAAATTGGAGTTGGGCCCAGGTATTCAAGTAGGGCCTGAATGGGCAAGACAAGAAAATACAGACAGTCTCGATTTGTAAACATGTCTAAATGCTAAACATGTTTAGTAATTTGATGCCTTGTGTTTAGATATTAAACACTTGATGTTTTGAAGTTTGACATTTGTGTTTAGATTTTACATGTGTTTATAAATCGAGGACACAGTTTTTGCAGTGTGCCTTTGGTCAATTAACACAAACTGCAACTGTATTGGAATTGGAATTGAATTGGAATTGAAATGAATGCTCAGAATTGAATTGAAATTGATTGGAATTGAAATGAAATGATTTTGAAATTGAAAAATTGAATTGGAATCGAATTGAATTAATTCTAAAGCAAGGTGGATTGAATTGGAATTGAATAGCAAGTCTCCAGGTGTAGAAAGAATTGAATTTGAATAGAATTGGAATCAATTTTCTGGAGTGAAATAGCAATAGCCTAAACTGCCCCTAACTTGAAACATTTTCGGACTGATGGACTGTTCCCAGCTTTTCTATGCCATTTTACGGCGCGGCGTATATCAAACAAAATGTGCCCCCGCCCCCTTATTTTTGACCTGCCAAAACTGCTAACCCCCTCCTATTTCAATCTGTCAAAAATGCTTGACAACATAACATTGTAAAAACCATGTCTATAGCTTTTGGCAATCTGTCTTGTCATGTCTTCAACCATGACGAAATTCAATAAATAGAAACATATTTTGGCTGACGACACAGCTATAAGACACGTGATAGATCTATACTCAAATGAGACATGTCTTCCAACAAGACATGTCTAATCAGAAGACATCAATCAGGACATGTCTTAGTCTTGAATTTTGGAAATGTCTTGCGCAATTAAAGACGTGAATTTCTGTCTTGATGGGAAGCGTCTTAAAGGCTGCTTCACAGGACGTGTCTTAGACATAATTCAAAACATGTCTTACATGAAACATGACTTTTAGTCTTAAATTGGGAAATGTCTTGCGCAATTAAACACGTGGTTTTCTGTCTTGATTAATCGTCTTAAAGGCTGCTTCACAGGACAAGTCTTAGACACTAATCAACACATGTCTTACATGAAGACATGACTTTGAGTCTTCAATTTGGAGATGTCTTGCGTAATATTAGAGACGTGATTTTCTGTCTTGATGGGGAATCGTCTGCAAAGGTTGCTGCACAGGACGTATCTTAAATGTGTTTCAGGCAAGAGGCACTCAGTTTATTTCCTATTTTTTCTGTTGTTGAAGACTTGCCTAAAAGCAAGACACTATTGCTGACAATACAAGACATAATTAAAAAAGACTAGTTTGCGTCTGACGTCAGGGCAAAGGTGCGGCGTGATTGGTTGTTGACCTGCGCAGTATGGCGTTTTCTGTCTGGTTGACAGGACGTAGTACGCAAACTAGTTTTTTTTTATTCGATCTCAAATGAGTTACCGTAGAATTCCATCTGCAAGCACATGTGCTTCTAAATGAGTGTTGTTGACTTTTTACGAAAGACACGAAAGGCAGACACCCTCTACAAAAACATTACAATATACCCAGCAAACACAAAAACGTTTTTAAAACGTTTTAAATAAGTTATATCTTGGGTTTTGGTTAGGTAAAAAAATGTCGGGTTATATAAAGGTCATGAAATCGTTTTAAAACGTTTTGTATGAAAACACACTACAACAATATTTTTAAAATGTTTTCGAAATGTCATTGTAAACTATTTTTGCAAACATTTTTGGCCAAATATTTTGTCAACACTTAAATAATATTATGTTAAAATATTTGCACCCAGCAAACACAGAAATGTTCTTAAAATGTTTTTTACAAAATGTTTTAATAACATTTAAATGTCGGGTTATATAAAGGTCGTGTAAACATTTTAAAAACGTTATCTTATTGTAAATATTTTTGCAAACATTTTTTGCCAAATATTTTTTCAACCCCAAAATAACATTCTGTTTAGAATGATTTGTACCAAGTTTTCAAAAACGTTTTTATACCCTTGGAAATGTTTTCTGTAAAACATTTGTGTTTACTGTGCAGTAAATTACCAACAAATGTTATTTAATGTTATGAAAACGTTTTATACCATTAATGTACCCTTTATATAACCCGACATTTAAACGTTTTCTGACAACCTTTTATAACCTTTTGCGAATGATGTCGAAAACGTTTTGTGTTTGCTGGGTAGATTGGTCTTACAAATATACATGTTTTACAACCGCATGTACCAATAATATAATTGCTCAAACTCCAAATAAAGTTTTTGGGGGAGTGTGTCTGCCTTTCGTCTCTTTCTTGGTCTTACCTTCATGTACTCATTACGAAATTTTTATATCCCTAAACTTAACCCGAACACTAACCCTTGTACCCGGGGGGGGGGGGCACTCTGTATTGACAGGACGTAGTACGCAAACTAGTTTTTTTCCAGGACCGGGCCACTCTGTAGGCCTATTGACTAACCCTAAACCTAATTCAAACCCTTAACTCTAACTCTAAACCTTAACGCCAAACCTTAGAATTCGTTTACATGGAAGTTCTCCTCTTTTCGTCAAAAAAACCCCATTCATTCAGAGGCGGGCTTGTGGACGGAATTCTACGGTATTATTACACAATATTTACCCGCTTTTACAGTGGATGCAGAGGATGATTTAAGGAAGCCCCATCATGCACTGTAAAAGTGTTATCACTAGAGTTTCAACTGCCACTTTACTTTTCAAATCCCATTGAACTCTGTACAAAAGATGTTGTTTTATAATTGCCCGTGTGTCGTCATTACTTGGTCGATTTTAGATCTAAAGTGATGTATGCATGAAGGATAATTCACACCTTCCGTAGATAACATAAAATGTGAAATCGTCCAACCTTTTGAAGGTGTTTTTATTGTAAATATATCTGTCCAAATTCAAATTTAACCATGCACGTGTGTATGCAGTGGGCGGACAGTGGTGTCATGTTCACTCACACAGCTGTGCTAACCGCAAGACTTCTGGGAAGTGCTTGAATCATCCTCTGCAGTGGATGCAAGTGCATCAAATCGAGGTATTGTTATGTAATTAAAATGTCGTTGAAATAAGATTATTAGACTATTATTGGTTTGATAAGCTAGAACCCAGACAAATGAAGTCGTATGATGTTATTCAGAGCAACGTCCGATAGGACGAGCATTTATTGAACTTTCAAACACGATTGAAATATTTGGACATCATAAATCACATTATCAACGCAACTAGACAATATTCTTGATACAAATTAATGGCCCTTGCATTTCAAAGCACACCGCTAAAATACTTTACACATTCATTTGCAGAAGTTGTATTATATACCCGTATTTATTAAGAACAAACCAAAAGGGACTTAAAGGAAAGCGAACACATTCTAGTGCCTTTTAATATAGTTCTAATGATTTCTTTTGTGTTCTGTTTTTTTTATACTTGAATTGGGTTCTTTTTGTAGAGCATAATACACTAAATATATATAGATGATGAAGTATGCGACGGAAAACAGTGGTATACCGCCGCGGCGGTGCGACGGTTTTGTACACGGAAAAGTTTCTATCTAGTAGATAGCAACAATTTCATTATAACAGCCAATCAGGAAAGAATAAAAACTTCCTAATGGCATGGTCAGTTTCGTCGATATTTTAAGTCATTTGCTTCATATAAATAAAAGGAACTTTATCAAAGCGCTCTTTCATTCCAACAGTACGATCCAGTTAACAGTTAGATTTAAATAAATAACTCGGAGTCGTAGAACCTTTTCCATGAAATTAAGATTAATTAAGCTATAAATTCCGGTCTTGATTCACAGTGCATTAGGTTAAATTTTGTTGTTGTTAAAATGTTAAACATTTAACTTTCTCTAAACACCAATCTGGTGTCCCCTATTTCTAAACACTGTTTTTGCAGTGTGTATGGTGAAATTTTGAAGCTCAAAAAGTGTGCTTTCTGTTCAACATATAGGCCTGCACTGTTAGAACAATGGGTAAAAAACTGGTTGAGTAAGGTTGTTACCAAACATTGGGTAAATTTTACCCAACATTTGTTTATTTTCTGCAATTTACCCAATTTTTGGTAAAATTTTAACCAATTGGGTAAAAAAACATTTCCAACCCATGAGGGTTGTTAATATGGTACCCAGCGATCAGTGGGTTATTTTGGGTAAAATAATCAATTTACCCAATGTTGGGTAAGAAACCTAACCTAACCGGTTTTTATCCAGTGTTCTAACAGTGTATGTACATTTTGCACACGTGCATGTGCATTATAAGGCGTAGTTATTGTTTCCTCTCTCTCGGAATTCTCCGTCTTTACACTCGTACTCACTATTAGAAAATTTTTTGAGTAAAAATTGAGTAGAAAATTATTCAAATTGAGTAAGTAATACCCAACATTGAGGTCATATTCATAAATAATACCCTCAATGTTGAGTACTGTTTATTAATATGAGCTCAATGTTGGGTATTATTTCCTCAATTTGAGTAATTTTTACTCAATTGAGTTGTGACCTTTTTACTCAAGTTGAGTAAAATCATTTTGAGAGTGTATGCTCTCAGAAATAAATCTATATGGAACACTTAAAAACAAAATTCTTAAAAAGAGTTATTTAAGGGGGTACTACACCCCGGTCCAATTTTGTGCCTATTTTTGCATTTTCTCAAAAATCATAGCGTATTGGTGACAAGTATAAGATAATATTATTCGCTACTTGCACGGTTCCGCCATTCTGCACTATGGGCGGGGAGCGCCTCGAACTGGCAGCATACATGAATGGGAATTGAACTAGTCATAACGTTCTGTGTAAGGTTACATAATTCTTCCTTTCATGTATGCTGCCAGTTCGAGGCTCTCCCGCACATAGTGCATAATGGCGGAACCGTGCAAGTAGCGAATAGGGCAAGGACTACAACTACTGCACTGGAAATTTTATTTCAGCACAGACAACAGTTGTGGAGTTACACTACAGTCAAAAATGAGGGAAAACCAATATTTGATCAATAAATCAATAACTACTTGCCTTGAGTTGCTGAATTGTCAGTGCAGTAGTTGTAGTCCTTGCCCCTATAATATACATAATTATCTTATTCGTCACCAATGCGCTATAATTTTTGAGAAAAATGCAAAAATATGCACAAAATTGGCCAGGGGTGTAGTACCCCCTTAACATTCTTATTGCAAGAAGAATAGAATACTAAGACGAATTTCACATTTCATGAATACTTTTATGAACCAAAAATATGATAAACTGGATTTTACTTCATTATTATATTAGATTTTTTGATTTTGACGGTTACTAGTTTTGCGCAAGAGTTTTAAGCAGAATTTGAAGAAACAAAAATATATAAAAACAATATGTAAAAATGAAAAACACTCTTATGTGTTTATTTTGTAACACTTTAAACGCTTTCATTTTCAGCACAAGTGTATACATACATGCTTAACAGCTCGTTTTACTTACACAATCTAAACACATTAGTCATGTTAGTTTGTGTTTGCCCTAAAATGAATGTGTTTAATTTCTGAAAAAAATTAAACTTTCAGCATGTATACAAATTTGCTGCGCTTAACATATCAAAATGAAAATAAACACATTGGTGTGTTTAAAACGTTACTGTAGCTGACCGCATTGAAGTGTTTAAAAGTTATAGCTTCATATAGGCCTATATAAATTTTGGCCAGCAACAATTTTGCAAGTGTATCTATTTTGTTAATTCTTTTTCTTTTCGTGATATCTACTCTAATTTGGACGATGTTTCACAAAATGACGCAAACATTTACACTGTTAAAATGCTGTGAGTACAACCCTGTGTTCCTTTCAACATGTTCAATCCATATACGAACCCAGCAACTGTTGCACAAATTTTGTTTACATAATATTTGATAAACCGTCAACATTTATTGTCAAAATTTGGAACAAAACATCACCATCATTATTACATGTAGTCGGCTGCGGAGCAGGCGACTACAAGCTTTCTCCAACTGTTGAGAATTTGGGCTAGCGAAACAATTTTGTTTGGCTGCAGCATCCCTTCAGTATCTCCCAGGAGGTGCTGGACATAAACATACTTGTTGTGTAAATTGTTTTACAAATGCTGTGTAAATATTTAAGCAAAATGCTGAATCATGTTCGTTTACCAGATACACAGTGATGCCTAAAAATATGACGCTTATTTTTAACAGTGTATATGTTCTAGTTCAATACTGAACAACATAATAATAAAATCATTTCATATCATACAATTGCGATGGTTGAAACACCAATACTATATAATAGCGAAAACTCTGTTATACAGATAAATATGAATACATATTTGAAGTACTATTTACATATAATATTTACCGCTCTTTTTGAATGGCAAACTATTTACACAAATCTTACAGTGTATGACAACCTTATAGACGGTTATCAAATGAAAGTTAGAATTTTTTGCAATAAAATATTTTTAAATATACATTCATTACATTCAAGAGAATCGATTTTTGAAAATAAAGAATAAGTTATATTTATTTTTAGCTCTTCATCGTCCGACAGTTCGTACTGTTCTGTATATCACTCTCTCCGTTGGCGTTTTTACACACACATAGATGTGGGCGCTCTTTATCACATCAAAATGCGAGGGTTTTAGCCACTCGATTGTATCGAACCAAACATTGTTCATTTTCAGCCTGCTTTTCTTCTTGACTTGAAGCTTGGTAACCACAATATGGTAACAAGAAAATCACTGCTTTCTGTTCGCTAGTGGCTTTTCATCTTTCCATGAATCCTAACCTCAATTTTAATATAACATCTTGCCCGTTACGACGTTACTTGAACAGCCATGCACCGACATTCCTTGACTCTCTGAATCCTTTTCCTCTTAATTCTGGGAGTTTGTCCGGGACATCTTAATGTCACAGTTACAAAGTTAACTCTATACGGCTTACAAAATGAACACGACTGAAACGAATCTGTATACGAAGACGGATGCTTTGGGATAAAGAAAGAATTGCATTGTCCATAACAGAAACGATTTGTAACAGTTTTACTAATACAACCTGGTTCTTCAATTCGTTGTTTCAAAGGTTGCGTTTTGCACCAGTCCCCGCGAAGAGCTAACTTTTCCGTAATTTCAAAAGCCTCATCACTCGAGGGCGTAAGTAGTTCATCCGGAGACATTTGTTGATCTTCCGACTCGCTACTCGGTCGAGTAGATGATGAGGACGACGTTTGACTGGAGTCCAGACCAAAGGGCGGATAAGTTTCGGCGGCACCAGGACGCAGACCAGTTTGGTGACTGGCAGCTGCTTTACTCGTAGTAGTGGCGACCAAAAAACTAAGTAAGCAGTACAGCATGATGGCTTTGATTTCACGAAAAGTCAAAATTCCGGTAGCCCGTGCGACGACGGTATGGGAACTGTAAAGGAGACATAAATAGAAACAGATAACAATTAGCGATAACATTTATCTAATCAATAGACAATCTTATTAGAGTGCAATCATTTTGTTTATATATAAACAAGGCCCATTAGGTTGATGCACACAACTGGCATCAGTTCAGCAAGCATGGTCTGTCGTCAGTATTTATTTGATTAACTTTTACATGGGTGATTAGCAAAGGCAATCGTATGAAAATAATGATTTCCCCAAATAAAACAAACCGAGTGATTGGTGGATATGGCGCTTGCGTTAAGGACAAGGTGAACGTAGATCAACTATATACTACACACAAAAAGTATCCGAACACTTATAAAAAAAAACCAAAAGCAACATCTAACAGACATTTAACATTAAGTACCAAATAAAGTAATCATTAGACGGGTAATTTTGTTCTGCATATTTTGATACCTCATTTGAAACGATGCGACTTTATTTCCCCAAGTTATAGCGAATTCAATGGCAAAAGAGAGCATTTCAAATTTTGTCAATTTTGAAAACTCTCTTTAAAAAAAATCAAATAGATATCAAAATTTGCAGAACATAATTCCCAATCTATTGACTGCTTCATCTGCATGCTAGCCATGCGCTCCAATAGAAAAATTTCAAGTTTTGAAATATTTTCTCAAAATATCAAGAGCTATCTTAAGAACTACTGAATCAATACTAGGCTTGTTTGTACTCATTTTAATGCATTTTTCATGCTGATTTCAAATATGGTCATGAAAATTTACATTTTTGAAACTTTTGAATTTTTAATTTTTTTTTGAAACTTGTCGTCTGCAGTCGACACCCGCGTGAAGAGAGTTAAGTTATTGCTTTTGTTTCAAGTGTTCTGATACTTTTTGTGCGCAGTATATCATAGAATCACCGTATTCAAATGTACCTCTGTTACAATTTGGTCAAAATAATTTAAAATACAATAATTCATTATTAATTTACTCATTCCACAACAGCGCGTGCTAAAAAGATATTTCAGCTGATTATACACACAGCAGACACCACAACCTTAATAACCCGGAATCCCAACATTATGTGGTAAACTTAATTTTCATCACATTGTTTTACAAGTGTACCAATTAATTTTCCTCAAGTTCATTTTTTGTTTGTTACCCTAAATGCGCAAGGACGATTAATTGAACATATCGAATAGTGAGGAAATTCAGGGACTTTTCATAATACATTCAATTTCAATTATATACATTTCATTTCTATCATTCATCAACGGAAGTTTGGTGTTTCAGGTTTTGAAAGGTATGACATTGTAAAACATTAACATATAATCTTTTTTTACAATACATGATAACATCATGTATTGTGGTTAGATTTTGAACAAATTCCAGTTCGAATATATGTGGTTACAATAATATTCAAAATAATAAAACAAATACAAAGAAATGGGATCTACCACTTTTTGGTAAAAGTTACAGTGAGATAGCTAAATATTTTCAAATAACACAACTCAGTTTCCTTCATGCTTTAAAGGGTCGGTCACCCTTTGCACAGTATTTTTGTGGGACCTGAGAGCACATTAGATGAACCAAATTGCATTCTGAATACGAGGAATGTCCTTTTTATATCAAATAATTTTAATCGCGATATACAAATTTTATTGTAAATTATTAAAAATTGAAGTTTTTGGCATATTGTTAAAACAGTCCCCGAAGTAAACTTTATAAATCTAATGATATGTACTTAAAGTGTATGTAGCTGGGATGAAAAGCCGTCCATCAATTGAAAATTTTGACCTTTCGTATTGAAGATACATAAATTTTGTCCTCAAAACACCTTAAAAAAATTGGGGGGAAATGTATACCTTCAATACGAAAGGTCAAAATTTTCAATTGATGGACGGCTTTTCCTCCCAACTTTTAAAAAGTCAAAAATATCAATTTTAATAATTTGCCATAAAATTTGTATTATATCGCGCATTTCAAATTATTTGATATCAGAAGAACATTCCTCGTATTCAAAATGCAATTTGGTGTGTTGTATGTGCTCTCAGGTCCCGCAAAAATACGTCAAAACGTCGCTTTCCGATCCCTTAACAATCGCGAGGCTGGTGTTTGCAGATGTCTTTTGAAAAATATAAAGTAGTTGAAGTTAAAATCTGATGAACCACACAACACATACTTCATATCAATTCAAGTAAATTTGAAGTTAAAATCTGATTTTCTTCGATAAAATGAGCCCAAAAGGTCCATTCGACGCCAGTAGCTGATCATATCGAGGACAAAACATCACAATTACTTAATCAATCAGTATATGAATGTAAATGAATGGGAACCAAGCAGCGCAGGCTCCGTTCGTTTTTTGACCCGCGGTAGGAAAAAATAACTTCAGTATTTCTGAAACGGCTTTGCCTAGCCTTTGATTTTAATCATCACAATTTGTGATTTGAGATGGTTGTTGATGATGCTACTTCGCCCTCAGCTAACATTGAGCTAATTTTGAGGTGATATTTGTTTAGGATTTTGTTTTAAATCATATTTTTTGTACCGGTTTTCCATTTTTTCATCATGTTAAGCTTTGTAGGGCTTTACCACACGGTGTTTTTGTCCTGTTAACATTAATTTTTGACGTGATTTGTTCAAAGAAATGATACGGTAGCAGTGAAGGCTAAACGCGTTAGCATCGCCACACCCCTGGCATTGCTACCCCTCCGGTGAAATCCCAGAGGGAAACAGCGGTAAATGTTAAGCAAGGCTAATTAACCACTGTGATATGTCCCCAAGTTCAACGCTAGTCATACATATGATATACAGCAGTTTGAAAAAAGATTTTGGAACAAAATGTTGATGAATGATGGCATTATCATTGCCACGGTGCGAAATGAATTAATTCATTAGCAAATTAAGATTGGCTAAATTGTACGTCTTGCTTTACATAAAAAAATGTCTAGGCAGATCATTTTTATTTGAATGTAAACAACGTGTTATTAAAACTATTTATCTCTTGCGCATGTGCATTGTGAGAAACTACGGTCGAATAGTATTCCAAAATGCGGGCTTTTACAACCACGTACAGAAATATATTGACTTTAAAGGTATATAAACCGTTGTGTGCAACATCCGTAGTTTCACTCGACTGAACGTTATAAAGCCTCGCGACTCGCTTCTGGCAGGCAACCCTGACCCACTTAATGTGGCATGTGAATGAAGCGAAACCCCATTTCATCCAATTCCATATACTGGGGATTCTGCCCCCAACTGTCATGACTATTATCATATTATTAGTATTACTGTGCTTATCTTAGAAATGTTCATGGTTGATTATGACAACTGATACGAATAGAAACTAAGTGAAATATGTAAAGAACG
Organism: Amphiura filiformis; assembly: GCF_039555335.1. NCBI lineage: Eukaryota > Metazoa > Echinodermata > Ophiuroidea > Amphilepidida > Amphiuridae > Amphiura > Amphiura filiformis. Next base: position 71,108,198 of record NC_092632.1, on the reverse strand, counting down.
ATCAACGTGAGAGCATTATATCGCAACCCCGTTGTCGTGTCACCGTCTTGTCACCCGCAGCAACGTTAGCTCTTCCTCCCCGGGATCATATACAATATTCGTATTGGATTTCTTGCGATTACTGAGTATATTTATACCATCATTTGTGTGAGAACTAGATTCGTCTCATCCAAGATCTAGATGCAGTCGGTTGCCTATATTGCTTTTTTAGTACGATCAGCACTCGAATCATTGACGATGACATATTTAAATTTGAAATGAACTTTGATCAAAATCAGTACACTTGAAAAAGTTTTGTGAACAGTTCTGAGAAGGGTATGCCTATGTGTTCAATAAAAACGATTTATGCAGAAGTATTGTTCATACACCCCCCTCCCCACACACACCCCCCACCTCATTCATTTTATGTGAAGTATACTCCCGCAGTATACAACACTCAACACATAATGTGTATAGGAATGGAAAGTATGGAGCTTGATAATATCAGGCATTAAATTGAATTAAAGCGCGATATCATCCAATCTGGCAACACTGTGCGATCTACTGAAGATAACACTTTTACTCGCAGCACATTACACGCGCACATCAGTCAACGATGACACACGATGCATGAGCGATGCGTGTAAAACATTGATGTTGTATCATCAGTGATTTCTAGACTTCTATATCATGAATCGATTTAGATATGCTTCACAATCACAAACTATTTATTGCGTTGACCTTGAACCTGACATTGAGAAGTCGTATGGAGCTGTCAGTTAGTCAGCTGAGAGCTGTATGCGATCATTTCAGCACTTGAAAGTAGTAGGAACTTGAGTCAGATACGGAGAAACAGACACAGCGTGCTGTTGGTCAAATCCGCGGCGCTGAAAATCAGTGGAAGACTTGTTGCAGTATTCATAAGACAGACCGGCACCATAAGACGGGATCGGGAGGGTGTAATATGTGTCACGCAATCAGAAAATCACATACACGCTTCAAGCATTCGGAATCGTGCATGTTCAGGTTTGGAGTGACTGCTCTGAACAATTATTGCCATTTAAAGACCAATTCGTCATGGAGAGATAAGCCTTTGACCAGAAGGGCCAGAATGATTAAAGATATCATACATCTACTATGGTCGTATAACTTTGAAGTTCTTGCAAAACAAACGTCGTGAACATCTCTGTCACTTTAAAAAAAACCGTCTAAAATCATGAAATACAAAGATGAACACGAAATAAGACAAGAAGTTATGGTTTATATACAGTCAAACTTTTCTCACGTGCTTCAAGGAGCCCACTCAACCATATGCATGAGTTAGTAGGTAATTCGGCATGTCTGACCATGATTGGGAAGATGCCAAAATAACGGCATGAAGATGATACTAGATAAATATCTCCTCAAAATGACTCCTGGTTTCGCACCAGGATTCCAATCAAATTGACTTTACACAATAAGTAAGAACGAACTTTTTTTACCAAAAGACCGGTTACTATAACTTCAAATAAACAAATAAATAAGAAACGAATTAAATCACTTGACATCTAACTGCATCAAATGCATGGGTAGGGCCTATTCTATATCCATGAGAAACGTTTAGGCAGTAAGTTTAGACATAGTATAAATGATTCTGAATACAAAATGCATCTTTCCCGTTGAACAACTTACCTTAAAGTTGATTGAAGCGTTTCATACATAGCACTCGTCAGTAGTTCATTGAAGTCATATAAAAAGCTATACAAGTCACCAAATTTAATACCAGAGAAAAAAAGTTGTCGAAGTATTTGATATCCACAAGATAAGAAGCCAGCATTTATTTTATCAGCATATAAAAGCGTGTTAAAGTTATAATCCTTCCACAAAGTTTTAGATGTATGAGGAAAGCTCTTTTCGATGACCCTTCTCTGATGATAGCAACGCGTGAACTGGCTCGTCAGCGAACATGGTTGTCGTATTTCAGTGGTAACAAATGCTTGGAGCGTCAGGGTAGCTGCAATCTATCTCTGTGACATAATTAATAGAGAAATGGACGTTTGAGCTTACACGAGACCCAGTCGCCACTGAGTCTGAAATCTTGCCTACCAATATTCCACCGGCCACATGAGGGAGTTTGCAACACTGTCAATCACTTTATTCTGGTGCCAATACAACTTTACTACGAATGCTGGTATTAAAGTGAGTGAGTGCGAGTTTGCTGTTCTATTACCCTCGGGTGGGTGCGTAACTTACCGAGGAGAAAAAAAACATACTGCTGCGACTGCGTGGTAAGCGTTGATTTTCAATCGGTGACGGATATTCTCTTCATATATATATCCAACGAACTGTTAAATAGCTCATTTATTTAAGAGCCAGAAGAAGAGTAGGCGTACAGACCAAGTATAACCCGCGGCGTATATTCCAGCAAATTTCAACCGCCAACATTTGGCACCTATTTCGCACAAACTATTCAACAACATCACCATCTTGATATAAATCGAGTCTAAAAGCTGTTAGTTCCGAAATTCCTCAACGTCTATTATATCCTAAACTTAACTGACCAATCTATCATCAAATGTTTTTATCATATTTGCAATATGGCGCCTATAGGATATTATCTCGATACCAGGGCGACTATACCAGTATCTTCATGTATTCCGCATCTGGTACGGCACCAGTGTTCTATATCATTTACACGATCCAAATGCAAAGTTATGATTATCGGCACGTCCGAAGACACAAAAGTCCGAATGGAGTTACATTTGAAGTGTTCCCAATATTGACTCTTTGCAGTCAATGGTATCTTTGGGATATCTTAGCCGGCCGCCATTTGTTCGAGGTGGAGATAGGGTATTAATCCTCACAGAAGACTTGCGTAGGTTAGGTGTTGAAATGAGGGATTCTAGAAAGTTTATACACCCCATATCCATGATATCAGCTGCCCTGAGTTGCAATTTATACAGACACTGACTATAAGTCGCGGTACTAATAAATTAATAATACATGATATGAAATACATACTAGCAAAACGCAATTGGCCATTTCCCTTGCCGAACGAATGTATCGTTTAGCAGACGACGTCCATATCTGTTACTATATACTAAGAATTTCGTCATTTTAAAATTCAATTTTGATTTAAAAAAATATTCAAACGAGTACAAAAATGTCTAACATTGGTTCAGTGGTTCTTGAGATAATTATTAACTGTAAAACGTAGAATCGCAGTTTAGTTAGATGAACCGCCCGATTAACCGGATACGGGAAAACCTACAGTAGCATAGCATCACAGATTATAGCTGTGATAGCATCGGCGAACATGTATCCACAATCAATGGGCAAATGGGCTGTTCCATTTAAAATCCACACTACCCCTGTGGAAGATTTTGGAAATACCTTCCACAGAGGGAGGATGAGTTTCAAATAGAATAGACAGTTGAATAACTTCCATTTGAAATACTCACTCCAGTTGTGGAAGATATAGGTAAAGTCACTCATAGTACAGAGGGAGTATGGGTTTCAAAATGATTAGCCCTGTCTAATTACGTTTCAAAAACATACTCCCCCTGTGGAAGATATTTCCAAAATCTTCCACAGGGGTAGTGTGGATTTTAAATGGAACGGCCCAATGCTACTTTTTTTTCAAGTGGCCTCGGGAGACGACCACTTAAATTTATATATTTACAAAATTTTAGTCATAACAATATTTGCGCGAAAAATTAAATCTGTTTTGACCGTGACCCCCGCCTTCTGGAGCGTTGTAGACTAATTTTTCAAGGAAATACATACACTAATGTTGATTTAAATGCTTAGTAAGATTTGAAAATGCAAGCAATCTGACGCCACCAAAATATATATACTAATCAATTAATTCAGCACCAACAGACGAAATGTCAGCAATTGGTATAGCAAACCAAATGCTGGAATCATAGAACAGAATTTGATACCATATCTTTATATAATTAAAACGAAAATCAAATTATCCTATAATTCATTTCACACAACCTGTATTAGGCATTTATCAAGAGACTAACTAATTTCATACTTATTTTACATACACGTCACACGTTAGTGACATGTAAATAATACTATATATTGAAATTGTGTGAAAACATTTTGTTTTTTGCCCAATTTTATTGATTTTCACCGAAAATATTTGGAAACAATTAGGAACATTTTCTAAATATGTTTGTAAAAAAATCATCAAAAATTTGACCAGATTTTTCAAGCTATTTGTGATATCTTAGGGTCATTTTAGCCTCCAGAATAAATAAATAAATAAAAAAAAATAAAAAAAATAAATAAAAAATAAAAATAAAAAAAAAAATAAAAAAATAAAAAATAAAAAAATAAATAAATAAATAAATAAATAAATAAATAAATAAATAAATAAATAAATAAATAAATATTCAGAAAATAAATAAAACAAGCATGAAGTAATCACAAAACTTGTTAAAATAAAAGTTTTATTTCCAGTTTCCTAAAACACTTTCGAAAGTTACTAAATTTCCGATATACAATTGTCAACTTGGTTAGTAGTAACTAGTAGCAAGGGCGTAAATTGGGTGGGGGACAGGGGGACACGTCCCCCTCACTTTTTAAAGTGGGGGGGACACAATATCAAATGTCCCCCACTTTTGGTCCCCACCCTAAAAAAAAAAGGAAAAGAGAGAAGAAAAAGGGAGAAAAAGAGAAGAGAAAAGGGAGAAAAAAGAAGAGAAAGGTTAAATTGCATGCAATTGAGTATGCCCATCACCGCACAGTCGGTACCGGTATAGGCCTGGTTATTTTAGGCATTGTGTGAAGGTGGGTGGGCCCATAAGCGTGTGATAATTCAGGGGCGGGTCTTATAGGCCTAACATATCAGTGGACCTGTGTAACATTTAACATTTTGCTAATTGAGTTCGGACCCTTTTTTTGTTTAAGCAATGATTTAAATAGTGTAAATATGATGCACTAAATGGCTTCAATTAGCTTCAATTGGACCTTCATTTTGCAAAATTGTCCAACTTCTCAAGGTGGAACATCCCCCCTGACACCCCCTGCATAGTGGGTAAACAAGTAGCCATTTTCGGTTCTGCTTTCCACATTTGCCAATTTATGTAATTTATAGGCCTACAATAATAGGGAAAACTTTTCCACGAAAGGCTTCATGGACCGTCATTTCACAACATTGTGGCTTTTTTAAACTAAAATTTTCCACACTATTAGTGCCAAAATGGGCCACCAAATCGCTTCAATTAAGTATTCATTTTGAAAAAGTTTCTTACTTCTCAGGGGCACATCCCCTCAGACACCCCCTGCGTGGTGGGTAAACAAGTAGCCATTTTCACTTCTGCTTTCCACATTGCCAATTTATGTAATTTACATGTACATGTATAGGCCTACAATAGGCCTAATAGGGAAAACTTTTCTACGAAAGGCTTTGTGGACTGTCATTTCACAAATTTTGGGCTTTTTTAAACTAAAATTTTACACACTAATAGTGCCAAAATGGGCCACCAAATCGCTTCAATTAGGTATTCATTTTGCAAAAGTTTCTTACTTCTGAGGGGGGAACATCCATAGACATACCACCTAGACCTATTACTGCCCATCCCTTACCACAGCGGGAGGTGAAGCCCCGTATCCAAGGTGATATTGACGGATTGACGGGGTTACTAGGCGCGGAGAAATATTGCGTACATTCTGACTCGCTCGTTTGCGTAGTTACTGCGCGGTTATCGCCCGCGTCAAATGCAGCATGTTTCGTAGACGCGAACACGTCTGCTTATTTGCGTCTGGGTTGCGTCCTTGTCAAAATTGTTGCTATGCAGTGTTGACTTCACTACGCGAAGCAAAGTCATAGGTCTAGGTACTTGTTTGTCTGGGGGAACATCCCCCCTCAGACACCCCCCTGCGTCGCGCATGCGCGACGCGATGGCCGCTTTGCGGCCATTTTTTAATGTATTTATTGATTTCCCCACTTTCAGTGTGTCCCCCCCACTTTCAAAAACGGATTTACGCCCCTGACTAGTAGGGTAATTATATATTTGTAACGAAGCTCATTTTATATATAAATGTAAACACTAGGGTATCATCAAACAGAAAGAACGATTTCTAAAATGTGTAGATTTCTAAACTTTCGGAACAGATTATCTAAAACACACACTGAAAGTGTTTTACGTCCATAAATTTCTATAACTTTTTTTGCCCCTTTCGAGTTTTAGTGAACGGAAATCCTTAATAGTACTATACAAATACACAGTACATGATTGAGTAACGAATTTGTTTAGTAACAATAAAATTTAAATCACGTCAAATGAAACAACATTTCATTGTATTGTAAATTCTTGGGCATTAAGTCATCGAATCCATAACTGAAAAACAATTTTGCGAAAGTATAATAAAATCAATTGTTTCTCCGGGATATTGTAACAATGTCACCAACAAGAAGTCAAAGTCATCTATTGCAGCCGGTCAAAAGTCACTATTTGGCTATTCCAGAAAATAGATGCACACACCCTATAGAGGAATTCGGAATTCCAAACTTATTCCATTGCCAACTGAAATTCCAGTCGTTTTCAGAAGCAAATTTGTAAATTAAGACGTTTTCTTTATTGAAAAGTTGCTCCTCTACAAAGGGGGTGTACTTATTTTCTGGAATAGCTTATTCACCCTGATTAATCTCAAACCAATTCGGCACAAATTTGATATAGACATGTTTCTATGTTTAAATCCGCGCACCATTTCAAAATGTATTTTAATAAAGCTCACTTTAAAAAGGGAGCTTAGTCTCGACTTCAATACAATTTGAATCCATTCTATGTAGTAGAATTTTTTTAAATCTCTTCGGGTATAAAAGTGATTTCTGTTATACATGTATATTTAAATACTTTTTAACTATATGCTACTGCGCTTAAAAAGTATCCTTACACTTGGAGGAAAAATTCTAATTTTAAAACTAAACCAAATTTGGGTAAATTTATTTGTTTAATAGATGAACTATGTCATCCGGCACGTTATGATACCACATTGAATCAAATGTGACTTCAAGAATCAAAGTTACAAGCATTTGATTAGACGAAGGTCCAGTTTTTACAGTGACAAACTGTCCTATTCGAACCTCCACGGACTAGACATCTGGTTTGAGAGTGGTGAATGGCTAATTTATGCGTGCTTTTAATTTAAAACAAATTTACAAAAGGAACAAAAGAAAACTGAAACAAAAAAAAGAACTGACAGATAAAATGAAAGTTATAAACAGTACAGAGAAGTAATAACTGAAATAAAAACGTCTTTAAGTAAAGCTTCATTGAAGAAACTGTGTTGTCTCTTTGTTGCGCTTGTTGGAATCTTTTTGTGCCTTGTATAGGCCAGTTTGTCACTTTTAAAACTGCACCTTCGTCTATTCAATTGCTTGTAAACTTTCCTTCTTGAAGTCGTATTGGATTCAATGTGGTGTTATAAACAATGTGCAAGATTAGCTATTGCGTCTATTCAAAAAACAAATTTATTCCAACATGGTTCAGTTTTGGAATTGTGATTATTTTTCCAAGTGTAAGGATACTTTTTAGTAACTCGGTAGCCAATAATGTATATTAAACTATTTAGCATTGCTTTTAATGTGTTTGAAATAGTTCGAACCAAAAACGTCTATGCAATTAGTAACTCAACTCAAACAGTATAGGAATACATTCAAACATTTGGTAATTTACTAATTTTATTAATTAGAATACCGTAATGTTTTAAACAGACGAATCATAATTACAAATACAGATGCTTTTTTTCAAGATCGTTATCATTATCTTGATATTTTTTTTGTGACAGTTGCATATAAATTATAAAACACTCATTATGTCTCTTTTGGCGAAGGAGACTTCTATGGCACGCCACACCGGACATTAAACGCCGAGTTTTAAAAATAACGTCCAGTTTTAAAAAATGACGCCGAAAATGAAAAAATAACGTCGAGGATGATGATAACGTCGTTTTAAAATACAACGTTGTAACGACAAGTTTGTAACGCCGAGTTTTTCGCGTCGAGAAACGCCCTCTATAGTTTCATATTGGCCATGTTAACAGACTTATGCAGTGCCTTCGACACTGCCAGCCATGAAATCCTCATCAACAGGCTTGAATTTGATCTTGGTATACAGGGTACTGTTCTTCAGTGGGTCAGGTCATACCTTTCAAATAGATCAAGCAGTGTGTTAATCAATGGTGTGCTTTCAGACCCTCTGTCTTTTGAGTTTGGTTTACCACAAGGGTCTATTTAGGACCACTTGGCTTTACTTTGTATGTTCTGCCGCTTGGTCGTATAGTTAGATCGTTTGATTTGAATTTTCACATGTTTGCAGATGATTATTGTACACAATTTTTTAACCCCAATGACCCTTCTTCTATTGTGGCTGCTCTGAATAACCTGTCTTGCTGTGTTGATGCTCTCAGAAAATGGAGGAATATGCTTAAGAGCCAGTCTCCCTTATTATGTACATGAATAAGGGGGGTTGTGATACAAAAAAAATATATCTAAAAAATAATTTTGGTACATATTAGCACCAACAACTCACATGTAAAATATGAGCGTGCACAGCGCCCACGTTCAGCTTTAAAAAATTCTTGAAATTTCAGCCTCTCTGAGCCTTACTTGCAAATGGTAAACTTTGGAGGTGCATAACATCGTGCGCCATCATCATCCCAACCTGCATTTTGCATTTTTTAAAGTACCAAATGGTTACATTACAAAAACCAAGAAAAAAATTGGGATCTTGATGGCGCACAAAATCAGCAAATCCAATGATTTGATGAAAAGCGCCCTCGTGCAAACTTCAAAGCATCATAACGGGCTGCCATCAAGATCCCAAGTCCGAACAAGTTTGAAATTAAAGACCTCCATGGCAAGTTTCATTTTTCAGCAAAACATTTTTGGGATTTCGTTGGCGCACCGAGTTAACAGAGGTCAAAGGTCAAAATTTCCTATTTTCGCACATATTTGGCACGCCTGTATTATTGCGCGCCAACGTCACCTGACTCTCCGAATAGCATTTCATCAAAGAAGAGGTAATTCTCTGCAAGAACTGAAAAAATTAGCTTGGGATCTCTTGATCTTCATATTTTTCTGATTTTTTGAAAATGGACTTAGCCTCATTTTGGAGGTCAATTTGACCTCTTTTTCCCACTCTCGCTGCACAATGTGGGCTTTTTACTGCATCACAAAAGATGCGCCAACAAGATCCCAATTTTATTAGTCATCGTCTAGCTTCTTTGGCGACCAGTAGATAAAACACAAGCAACAGCTAATTGGGATCATGTGGGCGCACTAATGTAAAAGAGGTCAAAGGTCAAGCTTTGTGCCAAAGTGATGCATATTTGCCTATGTGCAGCACGAAAGTTGAACTTTGACCCGCAATAAAAATGTGCGCCAACAAGATCCCATCTTACTTTTTGGATGATTGGATAAAGGGGCTTATGTATAACTGATAACAAGTAAAAAAAAAAAGTAGGATCATGTGGGCGCACTAATTCAATAGAGGTCAAAGTTCATACTTTGTGCCGAATTGGCATTATTTTGCCTATGTGCAGCACAAAAGTGGAACTTTGACCCGCAATATAAATGTGCGCCAACAAGATCCCATCTTACTTTTTGGATGATTGGATAAAGGGGCTTATGTATAACTAATAACAAGTAAAAAAAAAAGTGGGATCATGTGGGTGCACTAATTCAATAGAGGTCAAAGTTCATACTTTGTGCCAAATTTTTTTTTCAATGGGGATCACCAGACATGTCTAGTCTCATAGAAACTTGTGTGAGTGCATTTCAGATGCTGCTGATTCCATCATGGTAGTTGGTGAGAGTAAAAAAAAATTTTGTCAAAATACTTGAGTGAAAGGTTGCTGAATTCGGCAACTTTAGGCTAAAAATCGGTTAATTTTGTATGAAGTATGAACTTTGACCTGTATTGAATTAGTGCGCCCACATGATCCCACTTTTTTTTACTTGTTATCAGCTATACATAAGCCCCTTTATCCAATCATCCAAAAAGTAAGATGGGATCTTGTTGGCGCACATTTTATTGCGGGTCAAAGTTCTACTTTTGTGCTGCACATAGGCAAAGTAATGCCAATTCGGCACAAAGTATGAACTTTGACCTCTATTGAATTAGTGCGCCCACATGATCCCACTTTTTTTTTACTTGTTATCAGTTATACATAAGCCCTATATCCAATCATCCAAAAAGTAAGATGGGATCTTGTTGGCGCACAATTTTATTGCGGGTCAAAGTTCCACTTTCGTGCTGCACATAGGCAAATATGCATCACTTTGGCACAAAGCGTGACCTTCGACCTCTTTTATATTAGTGCGCCCACATGATCCCAATTAGCTGTTGCTTGTTTTTTGTCTACTGGTCGCCAAAGAAGCTAGACGATGAAAAATAAAATTGGGATCTTGTTGGCGCATCTTTTGTGATGCAGTAAAAGCCCACATTGTGCAGCGAGTGGGAAAAGAGGTCAAATTGACCTCCAAAATGAGGCCAAGTCCATTTTCAAAAAATCAGAAAAATATGAAGATCAAGAGATCCCAAGCTAATTTTTTCAGTTCTTGCAGAGAATTACCTCTTCTTTGATGAAATCCTATTCGGAGAGTCAGGTGACGTTGGCGCGCAATAATACAGGCGTGCAAAATGTGCGAAAATAGGAAATTTTGACCTTGACCTCTGTTAACTCGGTGCGCCAACGAAATCCCAAAAATTTTGGCTGAAAATGAAACTTGCCATGGAGGTCTTTAATTTCAAACTTGTTCGGACTTGGGATCTTGATGGCGCAGCCCGTTATGATGCTTTGAAGTTTGCACGAGGAAGCAATTAAACAAATCATTGGATTTGCTGATTATGTGCGCCATCAAGATCCCAATTTTTTTTCTTGGTTTTTGTAATGTAACCATTTGGTACTTTAAAAAAATGCAAAATGCAGGTTGGGATGATGATGGCGCACGATTATATGCACCTCCAAAGTTTACCATTTGCAAGTAAGGCTCAGAGAGGCTGAAATTTCAAGAATTTTTTCAAGCTGAACGAGGGCGCTGTGCACGCTCATATTTTACATGTGAGTTGTTGGTGCTAATATGTACCAAAATTATTTTTTAGAGACAATTCTATTTTTTTTGTATCGCAAATCCGTACATAATAAGGGAGATTGGCTCTTAAGCTTAATGACAGCAAGACAGAGTTCTTTGTAGCGACTCCGTCCTACCTGAAACATATTATGGGTCCCGTGTCATTGTGTGTTGGTGATATGTTAATCAATCCATCTGATAACATTCGCAATTTAGGTATTATATTCGATTCTTCCATGGCATTGTCTGCTCATACTACAAATTTACTTTGCTGTAGCTTGACATATCATCTTCGAAACCTCTCTAGAATTCGTAGGTATCTTGATCGTGATACTTGCCATCTTGTCATCCGTGCCCTCATCTTGTCTAAAATCGACTATGGCAATGGTCTGCTGCTAGTGTCAAACAAAACGCATCCAGAACTGGGCTGCGAAGATGATATGTCAAGTCCGTAAACAAGATCATGCCATTGTAGAAAAAAGAATTTTGTTTAAAGTACTTTTATTTGTTTACAAATTCCTGAATCATATGGCTCTAAATAAATCTCCTTTTGTATCACTCTCAATCAACCTCAGTGGTAGAGCCGGACTCAGCATCTGACACCACACGGCCAATTTGAAAAACGCCCCTACCGAGAGTTCCCCACATTTTCCCGAGGTTGGACCTAAAATTTATTATTCAGCATCCTTAAACGTGTAAAGTTCAGGCAGATATATCCCATCAGTACACTATTCTAGGGCTCTAGAATGCCATTTAATGGTATTTTGGCAGCCATTTTGAAAACCGCCCTCTAGCGGGAGCTCCCCACCTTTCCCAGAGGTACGAAAAATATCTTCAAACCTTCTCCGCCTCGTTAGTCTCACGGGGTTCCATATTCTGACTCTACTATTGCACCTGTAAGATTAGTATCTTTGAAAAGAGCGTTATTGTATCACACCACTCCTCGTCATACATAAATTCTCCCAGCCACATCGGGCTTTCTGTAGATTTGGTCATAAATACATGTTTGACGACCGTTAATTTGGTTAACTCTTCTAACAAATACCCCCATGTGATCAGGATACCGTCTAAAGCCCGGGTAATAATAGCAAGTGTACTCTCTAGAGAACTCAGATTGGCCTCTGGAGAGTTGAGATTTGCTAGAAATTGCGGCGATGGGGATTTCCCAAACAACCCTTACTTCCGGGTTGACTTTTCTGTAAGCTCCTGTGTAAGGTTTTTGAACCAGTCAGACTCAGCGTCAGACATTTGTCCGCTATTAAGAATGTTTCTTAGAACTGCAACAGTTTAGCGATCCTTAGTATGGTACTTTCGCTAAATTTATATTCGTGAAACGAGTGAAATTAATTTAAGAGAGGGATTAACGATTTGCAAAGGGTAAATCTTTATTTCAATTTCTTTTCCCCGATTCTTAATCTTGATAAATTTAAAAAAAAATCAATCAAATAGATAAGTGGTAAATTATTCATGTTTAGACAATTGCCACATTCTCATTCTCAAATGAGCGTATAACTAAAGGAAGCATAAGATTCAGTTCATATTTGACATACTTATTTACCCTTGTTTATTTTCTTACACGGAATAAATCGTATACCTAAACAAGCCAAAAGGCGTGCGACGTCAGCCTCTTCAGGCAATTCCGATCTTCAGGCAAATTTCATTCACATTCTTCAGCTTAGACATATGGACTCAAAACCGCACAACTTAGTCTTTCTAGAGCATCCTCGTATAACCTTTGAATTATCGATTCTTGACCCAATCAAAATATTCGAAAGGAAACATATCAATTTGGTTGTGGAAATTGCTCACAACTCTGCAGATTTAGGATATCACTTTATTAAAGCTGTAGATGATAGACGATGATGGGGCATACAACCGGTTGTATAATGAAGGCTTAACACCTTTTAATGCTTACTATGTTTTACTGATTTTACTACAACAAGGCTACTAAATACTAATATGAGTATGAAAAACCTCTAGTCTCTAGTTATACTCAAGTCAGTATTACATGAATACGATTTACTACCTATATTTTGCAAGAATTTGTGTGTTTGTATGCATTTTACCCAAGTTTGTATGATTTGTACCCGAGTTTGTATGAATTGTACCCGAGTTTGTACGATTTGTACCCGAATTTGTATGAGTTGTATCCGAGTTTGTATGATTTGTACCCGAGTTTGTATGATTTGTATCCGAGTTTGTATGATTTGTACCCGAATTTGTATGAGTTGTATCCGAGTTTGTATGATTTGTACCCGAGTTTGTATGATTTGTATCCGAGTTTGTATGATTTGTACCCGAGTTTGTATAATTTGTACCCGAGTTTGTATGATTTGTACCCGAGTTTGTATGATTTGTACCCGAGTTTGTATGATTTGTATCCGAGTTTGTATGATTTGTACCCGAATTTGTATGAGTTGTATCCGAGTTTGTATTATTTGTACCCGAGTTTGTATGATTTGTATCCGAGTTTGTATGATTTGTACCCGAGTTTGTATGAGTTGTACCCGAGTTTGTATGAGTTGTATCCGAGTTTGTATGAGTTGTATCCGAGTTTGTATGAGTTGTACCCGAGTTTGTATGAGTTGTGGCGAGTTTGTATGAGTTGTATCCGAATTTGTATGATTTGTACCCGTTGTATGATTTGTACCCGAGTTTGTACGATTTGTACCCGAGTTTGTATGAGTTGTACCCGAGTTTGTATGATTTGTACCCGAGTTTGTATGAGTTGTACCCGAGTTTGTATGAGTTGTATCCGAGTTTGTACGAGTTGTATCCGAATTTGTATGATTTGTACCCGAGTTTGTATGATTTGTATCCGAGTTTGTATGATTTGTACCCGAGTTTGTATGATTTGTACCCGAGTTTGTATGAGTTGTACCCGAGTTTGTATGATTTGTACCCGAGTTTGTATGAGTTGTACCCGAATTTGTGTGATTTGTACCCGAGTTTGTATGATTTGTATCCGAGTTTGTATGATTTGTACCCGAGTTTGTATGATTTGTACCCGAGTTTGTATGATTTGTACCCGAGTTTGTACGATTTGTATCTGACTTTGTATGATTTTAACCCGAGCTTGTATGATTTGATACCCGAGTTTGTATGATTTTAACCCGAGCTTGTGTGATTTTACCCGAATTTGTGCAATTATTGATTTTTACCACAGTTTGTATGAACTTAATTACCTGCTATGGGTTTGTATAATTTCACACGAGTTTGTGTGATTTTACTCGTGTTACAATGTTTACTACTTAGTTGAAAGATCAAGGGGTGGTGCGGTAGATTCATGATGCATTTTCGGGCTTAGATTCGGGGTAAAAATATCAAAACCTGGTTTGGAGAAGTAGTGTTTTTTAAAGATGTTCCAAGAAATGGCAACTGTACCCGAATTTGTATGAATCCTACCAGAGTTTGTATGAATTTTACCACAGTTTGTATGATATTAGTTATCAATTTACCCGAGTTTGGTATGATTTTTACCCAAGTTTGTATGATTAGAGTGGGTCAAATACTCCTCGGCAGATAACATATTCGAATTCAGCATTCCCAAATTAACTCCAATAAATTACCAACTTTCCCATAAAAATTCTGTGGGCATTTGAATTTTTGAAACAAGAATTAGTCCACACGCGACATCAAGACCACTGTTTTAAATGTAAATTTGAAAAAATAACAAACACTTCATTGCTTTCCTTTGTCCATGGCTCTTTTTTTAAAATAGTGAATATTCTCAGTCATCCAACGCAACGTAGCAAGTTGCAATTGAACAAATGTAAGTTCCAGTATTTGATTTAATTCAAAACTTTGTGTATGGTTTTTTTTTTCTTCATGTCTACTGAATTTCTTTGCTAGTTTGCTTTGTTTTAGATTAATTATTACAGTATTTGTATCAATTTGCGCACTTTGAATAACTGTAGTCCGTACAAATATGACACATTTCGATTTGTCTAAATGGGCTCAATCTTCTGACACATTACTAAACATCTCAAAAAAGTAACTAACCCCCTTAAATAATGACAATTATTCAAAAACGGGCGATTGAATTACAAATCTGCAAAATGCGTTGACACCTCGTTTGTAGCAATTGACTAAATATTAACGTCACAGCGTACATTTAAATCAATGTAACCCAAGATTTGAAAGTTGCAGTAAATTGTATTGATTTAGTATTCAGTATAATGGAAGGAAATCTGTGTAATGATATCTGAGTGTTTTTGTATTGTATGTAAGTGCGACTTTCAAATCTGGACCTCACTACATTGAATTGACCGGTGTTTTATTGTTTTCTGGGCTATCGTATCAAATGAGGTGTCAAAATACGCAGCAATAAATTCCTGCTTCCAACGCATTTTACAGATTTGTAATACAATAGCCCCTTTTTGAATAATGGCCATTATTTAAGGGGGGCTAGTTACTTTTTTGAGGTGTTTATATCAGCATATATACTGTATGATTGTGTCATAGAGATACATGTATGTCTACTGCCTACTGGAGTATCCCTGGCCGGGTCCCGGGGGAGGCACTCCCTATCTGAAATGGCAGGGATGTGCCTCGGCCATGTTAAAAGTAGGGGGCATTCAGGTCAAATGTACAATTACAAAATATGGGGTCATTCAGTACACAACCTGAATAAAAATGGGGTCATTCGGTATGAAACTTTGAAAAAAGGATGGTCATTGGGGTAACAAAAAGTAAAACGGGAGTCATTGAGTACAGGATTGCCAAAAGAGTATCATTAAGTACACATAAATAAGTGCCAAACTGAGTGCGTAAAAACAACTTGGCCACCTTGGAAATGTGAAAAACCTCATTATTTCTGGAGGAGAACACAAATACCACCTACATTTGGGAATTAAAAGGGGGGTCATTGGGTATAGCAGGAAATAGAAAAAGGGGGTCATTGAGTACATGAATTTTTTAAAGGGGTCATTGGGTAATAGGTAGGACCATAACACAAAAAAGGGGTCATTGGGTACAAGCCGGTTTGAAAAAGGGGGTCTATCCTGAGGCACATGATGCATATCTGTCATGGAAGTGCCCCCCCCCGGGGGCCGGGTACTGTCGAGTTATCTCTGGATCAAGACCTAAAGCAGTTACTCCTCTCTCGTATTTCATCACTTGTGCAGTAAGACTACCATGTAAAACAAACAGTATAATAGTTCCATTGTACATGGAACATGAAATGTTAGACTATGTCATTCAAGTATCGAATAGTCACCGCGATATCACATTGAGCAAAACGCCAATAGGGTTTATTTGACCAACTTATGATGAGGTTTATCTGTCAGTACAGTGTGACTATGATGTGCCAATGAAATGATTTGATTTTTCACTCACTTTTCGTTATTGTCTTTATTTTTTTCCGAAGGATACGCTAGCTACAATTCTGTTAATATGTCATTGGTGTTTTTAATTTTCCCTATGGGTTTCACCACGGCTATTATAGAGGATGTGGTTTATTCGTTTTCACGTGTGTCTATGTCTTTGCATCTAAATTATATATTATTCAAAAATATGTGTATGTGCTTTTAAAATCCCATTTTTTATAATAATTTTGTTTAATTTGAGTGAATACCTCTCATTTCCATGAATGTACACCTGCCCAAACAACTTATTTTGTCCACGAACTTGTACATTATTGTATAGATGTTCATATTTGGTTAGGTAATTCACCTATACTTTGATCAGCTTGTAATCGGCGGGCCTTATGACATCGCGGATTAATATCAAAATATTTTATTTTGAGAATTGTCTTGTGACATCTCACCAGAAGCATCACAAATTATTAATTGTAAGTCCTATACTTTGTCTACTTTCTTAACACACAAAATATAGACCAGATAGGTTAACTAATAGCACTCTTGACGTGGGTCTACTTTTCGGCGTAGTCTGGTAAAAGCCTAACATTTCCCGCCTATTACGAGCTGATCAAACTATAATTCACGCTATGCGTACAGGACTGGCATCCTCGTCTGTTTCATATGATATTTCACCTCTTATTATTATCATTATTATTATTATTATTATTATTATTTTTATTACTTCAATATTACAATTATTATTATTATTATTATGTATATTTGTGAATTTCTATGTTTGAGATGAAACCAAATAAAGTAATCTGAATATGAATCTGAATCTGAAGGTTAGATATGCTCTATGATACTTTCATGTACAGAATGACACAAGTTTACGTTACCCCAAAAGCATGCGTGTAGTAGATATGCGTTTGGGCAATGAGCAAATTTGGTAAGTGCCTATCTATGGTTGAACAATGTTATTCAGATCCAAACTTTCATTTAGAAAGGTCAGGGATATGAGCTCGATATAATTTATTTTAAAAGAATGTGCGCGTAGCGAGCAAAAAATTAATTGTAACCACCTATTTGAAATTACATTAGTCACAAGCCCTTTGATAATTTTATGACCCTATCGCATAATTTTTAATAAAATAGGACACTAGATATTTAAGACCCCCTTCCAAAGAAAATGACAGCCCCTTAAAGATTATTTAAATTGCTAGCGTGGTTTTTGAGCAGTTTACTCTATGTTAGTAGTGTTTATCAGAAACCTTGTGATCCACAACGCAGAGCGCCAAAGGCGTGAGATGCGAATGATGAACAAGAATATCATTTGACATTATTAATTGCTTTTATCAGTTTAGCTGTATGATTGTGTCACTGGAGTACAGTAACTGTCCTGGGTACTATCGAGTTATCTCTGGATCAAAACGTATTAAACATTTACTTCTCTCTCGTATGTCATCACTTGTGCAATAAGACTTCCATGTAAAACAAACACTATAATAGTTGAATTTTACATGCAACATGAAATGTTAGACTATGTCATTCAAGTATCGAATAGTCACCGCGATATCACATTCAGCAAGACGCCAATAGGGTTTATTTGACCAACTTATGATGAGGTTTATCTGTCAGTACGGTATGATTATGATGTGCCAATGAAATAAGTGATATTTCACTTTTGCACTTTTCTTTATTAACTTGATCCATGACGCTGAGCGCCAAAGGCGTGAGATGCGATTTAACCAGAGCGCTAAAGAGACAAGATCGACCAGCGCCCAAGTCGCGAGGCTGAACGCCAAAGGTAAGCAAGCCCAACCAATCAATGAACAGGAATATACTTATGTCATGATATGCACACAGGTGGCACCATTTCAGAGGTAGTTCGGAATAAAGTAATACAAAAAGCTACAAAACATTGTTCAATAATTATGTGCTATAGACAAGTTCCAAAATGGCACTAACATAATATGTATATTTAAAAGGCATTCAGTATTATTAAGTACTTAAAATACTCATTTTAACTTGGAAAGCTTTGAATGGCACTGCACCAGAGTATTTAATGAATCTTCTTCTTCCATATACTCCGAGTCGCACACTTCGGTCTTCTGATAAACAATTACTTGTCGTTCCACGGGCTTCATCTACATTTGGAGATCGAGCCTTTTCTGTTGTTGCACCCACACTTTGGAACTTGTTACCTCTGAATACAAGAAACTGTGATTGTTTTCAGACTTTTAAGAATTAGCAAAGCATACCAAACATAACTGATGTAACTGATGTATGTATATATTTTAATGTTTAATTGTACTTGTACTTGTACTTTATGTATGTTAATGTTTAATTGTACTTATTTGTTTTTCATGTCTGCGCCTCGGAATAGTTCTACTAGATTGATGGCGCATTACAAATGCTTATTATTATTATTAAGTAAAAGCTGGCAACTACTATATTTTAATGTGAGGATGCTGAATTCGAATTTGTGTAAACATGGTGACATAGAACATAAACAAAGGTCGTTTAATCCTGTTGACTTTAAAAAAACATCTTTGCTACGTAACACACCAACAAGACATCGTATAGATAGTCCATACCGTATTGGTTTAGGGTTAGGATAAGGGTTAGAATTAACTTACAAGATGAAGGATCGACTAAATTATTACGTTTCTGTAACATCATTCTAAGCTGGACGAACAATTTGTTTGATTTTTACGGAAATTGGAGCAAAGTTGATTTTTGACCTTTGTACAATCCAGTAAGTTTAATTGTCCCCCAGACCCTGTGGGGTTATTTGGGGGGACTTTTTGAGGGGCATGGTGTCAAGATACTGCTTGGCAAAAAACAGATCCGAATTCAGCATTCCGCAAAATTAACTAAATAATATTTTGTCAACTTTTCCTCAAAAATGCTTTACGCCTCTTTTGAATGCTGTGCGACTCTTGAGCTTTTGAAAAACAAAGTAGTCCAAATGCAACATCAAGATCACATAATTTTTTAACGTTTTACAAAGATGTAAAAATCTAATAACCGAAGTGGCTTGCTTTCCTTTATCTATGTCTCTTTTTCTTTGTGTCTATATTTTGTTTGCTATTAAGCTTTGTTTTTGATAAATTATTACAATACCTTGCAAATTTTGAATCTGCAGCCAGTTTCGTTCAAAAATATAAACATATTTCCGTTGTAATCGGTGTGTTAGAATGAGCTCAATCATCTGATATGATTGCTTTAACGGGGTACTACACCCCTGCCCAATTTTGTGCCTAAATTGTGGGCAAGGACTACAACTACTGCACTGGGAATTTTATTTCAACACAGACAACAGTTGTTAATTGAGTTACAGTCAAAAATGAGGGAAAACCAATATTTGATCAATAAATCAATAACTACTTGCCTTGAGTTGCTGAATTTTCAGTGCAGTAGTTGTAGTCCTTGCCCCTATAATAATTAATATACATATCTTACTTGTCACCAATGCGCTATAATTTTTTGAGAAAAATGCAAAAATAGGCACAAAATTGGCCAGGGGTGTAGTACCCTGAGTTCTTCGTCATATCCAGCCCACGATTTGAACACTCTATATCAACAATAAAGAACCTTGGTGTTGTGTTTGACAAAACGTTATCAATGTCAAAACAGGTCTCATCTATATGCAGTTCAATAAGTTTCCACCTCCGCAACTTATCGCGTATCCGAATGTTTCTGGACCAAGCTGCCTGTCAAGAGGCAGTCCGAGCCATTATAACATCGAGGCTTGATTATGCCAACTCTCTGCTTTATGGCCCGGCTTTATGGTATTACATCGAAAGACTCAAACAGACTTCAATGTCTACAGAACCGTGCTGTCAAGCTCATCTTCAAGGCAAAAAAATATGATCATGCCACACCTCTCCTTCATGAACTCCACTGGTTACCAATACCTAGTCGCATCCATTTCAAGCTGTTAACCAGTGTCTACAAACGTTTCATGGACATCTCCATCTTACATCACTGAACTCATTCAGCCTTACATTCCCAGTAGAAGTCAGTGGATTACACTCTGCCCAGGACAACAGGCATTGTTCATCATACACGCACTCTAACTGGTGATAAAGCCTTCTTTGTAGCAGGACCTTTTTTTGGAACAAACTCCCTCACCATATCCGCCACTCTCCAACGCTGGCAACCTTCCGGTCTAATCTAAAGACTCATTTATTTAATATTTGATTTGTCATTTGTTCTTGTATGTTGTTTTTCTTATTTATTTTCTTTTGTAAAGCGCTGTGATACATAGTTTCTCTTTGTAAGAGCGCTACTACACCCATTGATTTTTTTTGCATTTTTTGCATTTTGTGAAGAAATTACAAAAAAAATTGGACAAAATGGTATGCAAAATGAAGGGCAAATCTTCTCGTTTTATTGGTGGCATCGGTATCAACGTAGCTTACATGCTTTAAAAGTAGAAGCCAAAAGGTGGTACATCACTGATGATTTAAATTCACTTCATTTTGGAAAGCTTAATATCAACGGATTTCGTTAAAATTTTGGATATGTGTTGCTAACACGTTAGGGAAATAAAGTTGATATGTA
Organism: Amphiura filiformis; assembly: GCF_039555335.1. NCBI lineage: Eukaryota > Metazoa > Echinodermata > Ophiuroidea > Amphilepidida > Amphiuridae > Amphiura > Amphiura filiformis. The sequence goes on along the minus strand of NC_092632.1, from coordinate 71,087,279 downwards.
AAATGGGAATAAGTGGTTCCTGATTTCTTTTATGACTTCATGAACTTGGTGCTCCACAACTATCAAAAAAGGAACTGGTTAAAATGCTTCTATTTTCAATGTTGAGCTATATTTTGTATTTTTAACTTGCGACATTATTTCCCTGAAACTTAATTAAGCCATAGGTAACAGGTTACCACAACCATACTACAGCAATGTTGAAAAAATTGTATTTCTTGTCACCTATACCACCATATTGGGTAGTTTTCTGTAAGCTTTTGTGATTTTGGTAACTATTTTATATTTATTTGTGAAATCCATCTCAACTAAGCATTCTAAATTGTACTCACCATTTACATCCCAAGGTATATTAGTATATCCACCTTGCACTTCTCGATATATATCCAGTTAAAGACAGAATATCAAAATTATTCCTCATTATGATACATTTTGTATCACAGACTCTCACATGTGTATTCAAAATTGATGCTTAAATTTGACCTGAACCAATTGACCTATAACCTGACATACTGTGACCTAATAGCCTTTTCTTCTCCTAACAACACATCAATAACAACATCAATATCAAATTGACTAATGACTATGCATCTATTGTGTAAGTGTTTATTTAATTTATTCAGTGTTATATATTTTGCAAGCACCACTAGATTTTCTATAGAGAGTATAACAAAGGATTTAATGTATTCTATTCATGTACCCTACTTGAACATGTTGAAAAGAATAAATTATGGTTTGTTATGAAACACGCATCTGAGTTACCAGGATACGGTAAACAAAAAATATATAGGGCTAAAATGACTTACTATACAATGGTTTAAAAACACCTTTTTTATTTATTTTTTTTTAAAATTGTTTATTTCACATGATCCGTGCATATATCGCCTCGCTATAAATGAAAAAATATGTTTTTAGACCAATCAAACCAATATATGGGTGTAGTACGCCCTTAACTGCAATTGTGTCATATATGTCTACTGGAACACTATCGAGATATCTCTGGATCAACACGTAAAGCATTCACTTCTCTCTCGTATGTCATCACTTGTGCAATAAGACTACCATGTAAAACAAACACTATAATAGTTCCATTTTACATGTAACATGAAATGTTAGACTATGTCATTCAAGTATCGAATAGTCACCGCGATATCACATTGAGCAAGACGCCAATAGGGTTTATTTGACCAACTTATGATGAGGTTTATCTGTCAGTACGGTATGATTATGATGTGCCAATGAAATAAGTGATTTTTCATTTTTGCACTTTTCTTTATTAACGTAAAGGGTGTCTTTATATTTTTCTCGAAGGATACGCTAGCTACATATCTGTAAAATAATTATGTCATTAATGTTTTTTATTATCCCTACGGGTTTATAATTCGCCACTGCTATAGTGCTAGGATGCCCCGTTGCTTGTTTCGTACATGTAATAAGCTGTATACATTTTTCATATAACGTTGTCACAACAACGTCGGTAAGTTATAACAACATTATGCAACGTTTTAACAACGTTATGGTGTTAGCATAGATTTCCATTACGCGTGACTGTGCATTTTAAATAATTAAGAAATATGTGATGCAATGAAGCAAAATAGTCAGAACTCGGAAATATTGATTTTGAGATATAGCCAAACAAAGAAAATATTTCCTTTTGTTTCCTCTTGTTTTAGAAACTCTTTAATTGCTCATATCTTTGAAACTGGTTGTTCAATTTCAATGGTGTTTTCTGCATAATCCAGATTTGTAAATGCTTTTTACTATCCTATAAGAAACTGAAAATGTAATATTTTCGCATCACATATGTATCTTTGCTTTTAAAATATACAGTTTACTTTTACAATCTGTTTGTTTATTTGAAAGAATACGTCTTTATATTTCCATGTATACAGCTCCTTATATTTGTCCACACGCTAGTACGCTCATGATGTGTTATAGGCTAGATAAACCATAGGCCTTCAGAAACGCCTTTGGATAAACTCTCTGATACTTTTTTCTAGTCAGTTTCCCACTCCCATGCTATGTATGACACAAGAGTACTGTATGCATAAACATGATAAAAGCCTTTTGACACATCAGATGTGTAATATAAAGCCTTACTGTCCTCACCATCCACGGATCTTCCCAAGCCTTAAGATAATCAGTGTAAGAGTGCAAGATTAAGAGTTGGTCATCATTAGTTATGTCCTGGATACGCACAAATGACAACTCTTTATTTCAATGTAAAAGTTGAATTTTTTTTTTTTCATACTATATCTAAAGAAGTCAGAGAATCACACGGTTTATAAGTGCATTATCATTCATGACCGGAAACATCTTTGAGTTGAAGCGTGTGATTTGATTACGCGTGCAGGTGCGTAATAAGGCTGCGAGCAGTAGCTAAATTGGTGATGAAACGCTAATTGCGATTGGAAAATAACAATGTCGCCAGTTTCATTTTGAGGCTTTTCAAGACTGTACCCACCTGTCATGGTGATTCAACAGATAGTTGAAAACACTCGCATCTGACAGATTTTCACACAAAAATTTATCTTTACTTTCCGCTAATGTATCCTATATACAACAGTTGAACTTGGAAAGTTGAAATACAATAATTGATGCAAGGCAAAAAAATTTAACGTAACCTAAAACAGACGAAATGAAATTTTACGAATTCTATAAAAAGGTAATTGGTTAAACGGTTCACAGACCCTAGAAAGAACGGTTAATGTCAAAGTCTTTTCAACACATGCAATTCATGCTTCCACAAAATGTTATTAACTGTGAGAAAATATCCACGGTAACACTTCTTACTTCCTATGAAGTTCCGGATAGGAATCCCAGTTGTAAATACGCCAACCACGTCATACAAATATGCTCTACTTAAAATATCTGTTACTACTTTTTCCCCAACTTCATTAGGAAATTAATTTGGAGAAAACCTTCTGCTAATAAAATACTATGCTGAGCCATTAGCCTGGGTGGCTCACGCTCCGGTCATTTCAGATGATTGAGCTCAGTAATACATCAAAGAATGTCTTCCAATTCATGAAAACAAATAGATAATCAGCTTATCGGATTAAAAGCTTTGAGGGAAGGTCTTGCTGCTCAGCGAGTGTTTGTAATTATCAGAAGGTTTCATTCTCTAATGGGACTTTACAGCTTTATTATTATTGAATAGTCCAGTCAAATTAAGGACAAACTATGACTTGGCCTAGAACTACTTTCACCAATTCACCAGTATAATAAGTAGAACACATAAATTTATTTATTTATTTATTCTTTCTTTATTGAGGGTTATACTGCTTCAGTGACAAGCACTGCTTTTCAAACAGGCCCTCATTGTATACATGTTATAGCAACAAAATATATTACGATACACAATATTTACAAAATATCATACAGTATTTACAATGTATTAACAATATAATTACAAATAAGTACAATGGTATCATCAGTGAGTGTGGGGGTGGGGTGTTTTATAAAGGCAAAATAGAAAACGTCCTAATTATGGCAAAAGATTTAATAACTTAATTCTGTAGTCATCATGACGGGTGCACAACTGTACAAAATGACCATACAGTTTTTCATCGCATTTTCAAAATAGCAATACTCATGATTTTGGAAAGAGGCAGACAGCTTTAGAAATGCATTAAAAATCGAAAAAAATATCAAAACTTACTGTAATGTGTCTTACTTCATATTTGTGTAAATTCTACATGTAAGCTAGTCATGAAAATACCAAATTTATTACTAATATTTTATTTATGCTTGTTCTAACGCACACGTTCTCTGTTGTGCGTTTCTGTATTGCCTGCAGTTAATGTTATTTGATTGAAAACGTACATTTGCGGTTAATTACGTCAAACCCATATTTTGAAAAGCGTTAGATCAAACAAATTCAGAAACAATCAACTACCAACGCATCTTTTACATTAACTGCTCCTGTAGTTCGTTGAGACATAATTCAATTCTGGGTAAGTCTAAGTTGCTGTTGCATTCAATTCCACAAACCTCCTCTGGTAGGATGTCTCTATTACTTTTGAACAGGTAGTAGTTCGTTGATTCATTCATGTAATATGTGTCTTACTTCATACTTGTGTAAACACTGCATGTAAGCTAATAGTTTGTTCATGAAAATACCAAATTTATTGTTAGTATTCAAAAATCTTTTATTATACTTGTTCTAACGCACACATTCTCTGTTGAACGTTTTTGTAATGCCTGCAGTCAATTTTATATCATTGAATACGTAAAGTTGCAGTTAATTTTACGTCAAAACCTCATATTTTGAAAAGCATTAGATCAAAAAAGTTCAGAAACAATCAACTACCAACGCTTCCTTTACATTAATAACTGCCAGTAACTGCTTCTGTAGTTCGTTGAGAAAGGTGCCTAGTTCAATCCTGGGTAAATCTAAGCTGCATTGATTTTAGATTAACTTCATGATTGCATTCATATCCACAAACCTCCTCTGGTAGAAGGTCTCTATCATTTATGAACAGGTACTAAAATAGTTCGTTGAGACTGGTGCCTAGTTCATGATCCGTGGTAAACTTTATAAGCTGCATTGATTTTGATTTATTTGCACCAGCAAATGGAATGTGTCCAGTATGACGCTACAGGTGCAAGGCTGGGCATTATTCCTTGTTAAGATCTCGAAGTATCACACATTTTGTAATACTCATAATCTCATTAGTATGCTCCATAATTCGTAATGTCTGCTCACAGGCCAATTAAGTGTTTATATCAAATGTATCGACGACTCTTGTTGGGTTATCTCTGGTCCCAATTAAAACACATAACCTGTACGAAATTCTTGTTTTCTTTTAATCAGAAAAAATATGAATAATAAAATATTTTCAATAACTTATGTAATGTGTCTTACTTTATACTTGTGTAAACTCTGCATGTAAGCTAATAGTTCATGAAAATACACAGCAAAAACACTGTTTAAAATGTCGCTGTTTAAAACGATGTTGTTCAAACTTTGAACAACATTGTTTAAAAGACAGTCTTTGAATTTTAAACAGTGTGTGTCAGGGTCAGATTCATCATCATGGCGGATGACTGTGTGATTGACTTGCTCCAAAAGTGGGAAATGCCAGACCTAATTGATACATTCAGGGGTAAGTGTTTGGTTTAAATATTGTTTGATGTGATAGAGTATTATAATTATGAACACACAGTTGTGTGTTGTACTTGTACATGCTAAATGATGCGAGCTGTGCAGTAGTATGCAGCCGTGACAAGTACAGTGTGAGTGTAAGCTTAACCACATCAAACAATATTTAAACCAAACACTCACCTCTGAATGTATCATATTCACACTGCTCATGCACAGGTGCATGGGGCTGATGTGCATGTTTTACAGTTAGTTCTTCTTGCCCATTCTCCCAAGTAAATTGATTTCAACAAACAAAAATGTTAAAACTTTTAAACAACAAGTTTAAACAACTATGTATGTTTTAAACAACAGCCATAAACAGCTTTAAACAACGTTTGTTTTAAACATTTGTTGTTTAAAATACTTTAAACAACTGTGTACATTTAAACAACTAAAGTTAAACAACCCAGATGTTTAAAAACTGTTGTTTAAAAAATTGCTTAAAATTTTAAACAATTGGATGTTTAAAGTTTAAACAACCCAAGGTTGTTTAAACTTTAAACAGAAGTTGTTAGAGTGACCGGCGTAAACAGTGTTGTTTAATAATTTTAAACAGTTGTTTAACATATTTGTTACTGTGTACATGTACTAAATTTATTACCAATATTCAAAGATCTTTTATTATATTTCTTCTAACGCACACATTCTCTGTTGTACGTTTTTGTAGTGCCTGCAGTCAATGTTATATCACTGAATACGTAAAGTTGCAGTTAATTTTACGTCAAAACCTCATATTTTGAAAAGCATTAGATCAAAAAAGTTCAGAAACAATCAACTACCAACGCTTCCTTTACATTAATAACTGCCATTAACTGCTTCTGTAGTTCGTTGAGAAAGGTGCCTAGTTCAATCCTGGGTAAATCTAAGCTGCATTGATTTTAGATTAACTTCATGATTGCATTCATATCCACAAACCTCCTCTGGTAGAAGGTCTCTATCATTTATGAACAGGTACTAAAATAGTTCGTTGAGACTGGTGCCTAGTTCATGATCCGTGGTAAACTTAAGCTGCATTGATTTTGATTTATTTGCACCAGCAAATGGAATGTGTCCAGTATGACGCTACAGGTGCAAGCCTGGGCATTATTCCTTGTTAAGATCTCGAAGTATCACACATTTTGTAATACTCCTAACACTAATCTCATTAGTATGTTCCATAATTCGTAATGTCTGCTCACAGGCCAATTAAGTGTTTATATCAAATGTATCGACGACTCTTGTTGGGTTATCTCTGGTCCCAATTAAAACACATAACCTGTACGAAATTGTTGTTTTCTTTTAATCAGAAAACATATGAATAATAAAATGTTTTCAAAAACTTTCATGTAATGTGTCATTTTGTGTAAACTCTGCATGTAAGCTAATAGTTCCTGAAAATACCAAAGTTATTACTAGTATTCAAAGATCTTTTATTTTACAGGTTCTAACGCAAATGTTCCCTGCTGTACGTTTCTAAAAAAAATGTAGATATTTATATAGCGCTTTATGCCGTAAACAGCCTCAAAGCGCTTTACATTTATTCCGCCGTCATTAGAATATGTCGGAACCACGTTTGCAGCCTACAAGTGGCGCAGGGTCCATCAGTACAACGACTGTGACTACCCCTAACAGCTTCCCATTGCACCTGGGTGGGGTGAGGCAAGCGAGGCAAAGCGCCTTGCCCAAGGGCACAACACGGTGGTGGGACGGGGAATCGAACACACGCACGTCGAGCAAGCTCTCTGATTATGAGTGCAATGCCGTAACCACTGAGCCATCGTTCCCTCTGATGTGCCTGTAGTCATTATCAATTTATCATATCAATGAAATGATGCGGTAAATTTCACGTCAAAAGCCATATTTTTAGAAGCATTAGATCAATCAAGTTCAGAAACAATCAAATACCATGGCTACCAACGCATGTATCACGGTAGTTCTTTGAGACAGGTGCCTAGTTCAATCCTGGATAAATCTAAGTTACGTTTATTTTAGATTTGCTACATGATTGCATTCATATCCATAAACCTCCTCTACTAGGATGTCTCTACCATATGTGAACAGGTACTAACCCTAGAACTACGAAGAGGGTGTTGTACCAACCCCTCCCCAAGGTTTTTCATCCGTCATATAAAAAAAACCGCCCAAACGACTTAATCTAAGGGTAGATCCATCCTTTGCGCTCATGCACCTTACCCTGGGGTACTCGATGAGACAGGTGCCTAGTTCAATCCTGGGCAGGGTTTTCTTTAAGCATTTTGCTGCAGGGGTATTGTCAACTTTTTTTGACCCTTTCAATTGTAAATTTTTCCTCTGAAGGAGTCAAAAACATTGCCCAAGGGGTATTTTTATAATATTATTTTTGAAGACATTAACAATATGTTTGTTTTTGGAGCCATAGGCGTAGATCGGTGGGGGAGAAATCTCCTCCAATATTTTGCCAGGGGATGGTCCATACAATCATCCCCCAATGTTGACACCTGTATGTGGGTTTCTGACCAAATTAACCTCATATTTGGTAGCACGAATTTATTCCATTTTTGCACCATATTTCAACAATGGCAAAATTTTTTGTACCAAAAACTTATTCTTTCGCCAAAAGGTGCTGGATTCACTATACTTCAAGACATTTTTTCACCCCCCCCCCCCAAGTAAAAAAGAAATCTACGTCACTGTTTGGAGCAGTGGCGGATCTAGAGCAGTCAGAAGGGTGGGGGCAATAATTTTAAAAGAAAATAATACTATTTAAAAATACCCCCTGAGAAGTAAGAAACTTTTGCAAAATGAAGACCTAATTGAAGCAATTTGGTGGATCATTTTGGCACTATTAATGTGTAAAATTTTAGTTTAAAAAAGCCGAACATTTGTGAAATGAACAGTCCATGGACATGATCATGATGGAGCCTTCGGACGTCAAGTTTTCCCTATTATGGTAGGCCTATAAATTGTGTCAAACATTATTGGCAAATGTCGAAAGCAGAAGTGAAAGTGGCCATTTGTTTATCAACTACGCAGGGTGATGTTCCCCCCTCAGAACTTGGAAAATTTGGCAAAATGAAGACCTAATTGAAACAAGAAATTGTGAAATGACGGTCCATGAAGCCTTTCTTTGTCACGTTTTCCATATTAGGCTTATAAATTTGTTAAAAATAGGGCCTAAATTGGCAAATGTCGAAAGCAGAAGCGAAAATGGTCACTTGTTTATCCACTACGCATGGGGGTGTCTGAGGGGGATGTTTACCCTGAGAGGGAAATTTTTGCAAAATTAAAGTCCAATTGAAGACATTTGGTGCATGCATCATTTAAACAGAAAAAAGGACCCGAACCCAATTTGCAAGATTTCAAACTGACACATTTTAGAGACTCGCAATCACTAAAACATGCATGAATTAATGCTGACAAAATGTGATGGGCCCTACATATCGGGAATAGGTCCTAAATGCCAAAAGCCGAGAATAAATGCACAATATCGGGTGTTTCTCTATTCAAATCTTGCAATATCTGAACGCGTACGTTTTCAAGATTTTGCACGCGTTGGACTTTGGGACTTTGGATTTGAAGGAGTCAGCAAAGTGCCTGAACGCGTAAATACGCGTGTTTTGTGCGTTAAAGCAAACCCTGATCCTGGGTAATTCTAAGTTGCATTTATTTTAGATTTGCTTCATACAGATTGCACTCATATCCACAAACAAACCTTCTTTACTAGGATGTCTCTATCGTCATGATCATTTCTGAACAAGTACTAAAGTATTTCGATGAGGCAGGTACCTGGTTCAATCCTTGGTCAATCTAAGCTAATTTTTAGATTTATATGCTTCATTGCTTCCACAAACTTCCTCTGTCAGTGAATGGAATTGTGTCCAGCATGACGTGAGATGTGCCAGCATTTTCTGTGTTAAAATCTTGTAGTAATACCCCCAATCTCATCCCAGTATGTCCCATAATTCGCAAGATGTCTGATCACAAGCCGAAAAAGTGTTTATGTCAGGTATGTGAATCATATTGGGTAGTCTGATCCCAATCAAAGTCATTGCTGTAAGAGGTTTACTTTTTATTAATATAAAAATATTAATAACAAAATATTTTCAAAAACTTATTTCATTCACATGTGTCTTACTCTTGTGTAAACTCTGCATGTATTAAGCTAATAGTTCATGAAAATGTATTCAAAGGTACTGGTTCTAACGCACACGTTCTCTGTTGTACGAGTATGCAGTGCCTGCAGTCATTGTCCTATCATTGGAAACTTAATGTTGCGGTAAATTTTACGTCAAACCCCATATTTTGAAAAGCATTAGATCAATCAAGTTCAGAAACAATCAACTACCAACGCATTGTTTATTTTAACTGTCATTAACTGTTTGTCGAAAAAAAAATGCATTTATGTACTTCTTTGAGACAGGTGGGTAGTTCAATCCTAGATAAATCTGAGCTACGTTGATTTTATTTTTATTTGCTGTTATTGCATCCACAAACTTCCTCTGCCAGTGAATGGAATGTGTCCACCATGACGTGAGATGTGCCAGCATTGTTCCTTGTTAAAATCTTGTAGTTCATGTAATACTCCATATATCATTTCGTCGCTGTTTTGGCATACTGTCGTATGACGAAAAATGCCGTTTTGAGAAAATCGCATTTTAAATTTTTCCAATTTTTGAAGAGCCACTGGAGAGTACCAAAGTAAAATATGTTTATTATTATCAAAGAATATAATCAATAATATATTTGTCTTTGTTCCCAACATAATACAAACTATTTATTCATTCACTAATTAGAAGTAATTAATCTGCAAACTCAAACGGCAGTATGCCAAAATATGCACAATTTGACAACCTATGTAAAAATATATGATACGCCATGTGATACGACAGTATGCCAAAACAGTAGGAAACTGCAGATACACGGTGGCCTATGGCGACGTATCATGATACGACTGTATGCCAAAATACAGAATGAAGATTTAGGGGGGGGGGTGTTACATAAAAAACATGTCGTATCATACTAATTAGTGCCATATCTCATTCACTAATTACATTTATGTCTCAAAACTTTGTGAATATATAGAGTTTCATTCATAGATTTTGAAAGTTTATATAACTCATTTTGCCCAAAAATCGTCATACGACACTATGCCAAAACAGCGACGATTTGTATGTCCTATAATTCGTAATGTCTGCTCACAGGCTGGAACAAGTGTTTTTGTCAAGTATATCGGTGTGAATCTAACTGGGTTATCTCTGGTCCAAATTAAAGCACATTCCTGTAAGAAATTGTTTTCTTTTAAAAATAAAAACAATAAATAATATTTTTTAAATATTAACTTATGTGATGTGTCTTTGTGTGTACATTTTGCATGTGTAAGCTAGCTACTAAAGTTTCAGAAAATGAACTGAATTTTTTTCTGGTGTGCTTTTGCGTCAGTGCTAATGTCATATTATTGAAAGCAGACTATTGTGGATATTTTAGGAAAAACTCGTGTTTTGATGAAAAGTATGAGATTAAATAAGCTCAGAAACAATAAACTACCAACATATCCTGAAAGCTGAAAACACATTTGTCGCTTTTTTGTGGCACTCTGGTGCAAAAAAGTCATATTCTTAATTCAAAGTAGACACAAGAAACATCGGCTTTATAAAATTGAGATATTGATCAATAATTTTGGTCTGCTTGCTTATAGTCAAACAAACAAATAACCGGAATTACTTATCCATATCTCAAATTCCATAATTACATTTTAACTATTCATCTTTCATTGAACAAAAAGGATGCGTGGAATCCGGGCGTGGAATAATAGGCTGTTCCAATGGAAATCCACATTACCCTTGTGGAAGATTTTGGAAATATGTTCCACAGAGGGAGTATGAGTTTTAAATGGAATTAGCACATTAGGCAGCTCCATTTGAATTTCATACATCCTCTGAGAAAGATTCAACCTGAATCTTCCACAGAGAGAGGGTGAGTTTCAAACGGAGCAACCAAATATGCTAATTCCATTTAAAATTCATACTCCCTCTGTGGAACATATTTCCAAAATTTTCCACAGGGGTAGTGTGGATTTCAAATGGAATTGCCCAATATAATTAGCCTATGAGGCTTGAATAGATAAAAACACCGATGTCAAGAAGTCAGTCTTCAAATCGTTTTAATACTAACCTATAAAACGGACAAAACAACCTATAACATGTAATTCACACCAAAGATGTCGTTGGAAAGTTAACTTTAACAAGATCTAATCATGCCTTGGGGATGGACGCAAAGGAACGCAATTGTTAGATTTCCGTGAGAGATCTCACAAGTATTATCTAGGGACGTTTCTTGCTGAGATAGTAATGGAATCTGCCAAACTTGTTTCTCTCTTTAACAATGATCCGATAAAACCCCAAACAGGAAAGACAAAATGGGCATGGGAAATGGTTACATGGGTACATTTAGCTTGGCACCATTGAGACTGACGAATTGATGAGAATAAGTCGCCTTAGACCATGAAGACAACATCTTAACTTGCTCCCAGATGATCTCCTCTTTATACTGTACACCTTCCTTAATTTGACTTAACTCTATTTCTTCATCCCATGTACCGTCAACTACGATACGAGTTTGATAGGTTCGAGTTTACAGGGCATTATCACACGCACTGTTGGTGCAGAAAAAGAACATTGTTATGTTTTATAGTTTGAGAATCACCATGCGCCAGAAGGCATTGTCATTCTAATAAAAGTTCGTGCCCCAAATAATGAGAAAAGACAACACGAGATACAACTAAAGGATGACCCACAGCCTTAAGGAAAATTTTGGATACAATATACCTGGCGTGTTTCTCTTGCTACACTTGTCATTTAAATGGCAGTAATATGGGCACCAGACATTTACCTTAAGGGCTCAGGCAAACGGACTCCTCTTCTCCTGCCCAATGCAACAGGCACGACAATTTTCCTTAAGAAAATGGTCTAACATGATAGCAAATTAATGATGCCTCTGGCTTTTGTTGCTGACTTCTAAGATTGATACCTTTTAAGAGAATTTAGACAAAGCCCATAGCCCTTATGTAGTTTACAAACTTGTTCTGATAGGAAAAAATGTGCGAAGTGTTGTATCAGTGTGGTATGATATTACACACCATTAGGCGCCGATATCAGTATTCAATTGCAGAAACTCGTCTCATTTTAATTTAAAAATTGGCGCTGTAGACAACATGAAATTCGTTTAACGCTATACAATTGGAGGCCTTATTTCACCAAAATATTGGATTGTATTCAATAATGGTTTAAATTGGGTACTATTATTTCTTTGCCGTGTCTAATATTTTTGTGAGTTTACACGCGCATGTGTAGATAGGACTAGGATGTAATATTGATATTGATGCACCGCGCAAACTGAATTTATGGTTGATTTCACTAAATACACCAAGCGAACCATGTTATTTTTTTTAATTGACTTTACTTAATGAGTTATCTAAGCTTTGCGTTAATTTGAGCATAAGGCAATTTGGGGCCTCTTCTGGTAAACTTTCTTTTGAGGACATGCAGTTATTTATAGACCCTGCAGTCTCAAATTATAAGTTCTCATAGCCACACAATATTAAACTTCTGTTAATGTATTGATTTGTTATTTAAAGCATTTGACATTCAAAAGCTACGTCGCTGCTCAACACAGACTCTGAAAAGGTAACTTTTTAAGCTTACATTTGACATTCGTTTCGCTTGTGAAAGTTTTGCTTCGTAGTTGCATTCTTGATCCAGAATGAGAATATATTTTCCACATTGTTGGAGATATTCTGAGAAAGTTTATAATACAAAAAAAAATATTTACAAAAATAAATTGTACCGTTCGCATCACAGCAAAAATTGTCCTTTGTGATTACCTCTATTTGAGCTGGCCCAAAAGAACAACTTTGTTGATGCCTTAATACGTAGCTAGATAAAATTGCGGATGAGGTACACCTTTCAAGCAAGCAATCTAATCGGTCGTAAGTTTTCATAGATACAGAAAACACAAAATAAACCAATCAGTGGCTAATATTTCACCCCCATCACTTTCGTGATTGGTTGAGAAGTAAGATACCCGATGACGTAATTATGGTAACGATGATACAGACGAGATACATGGATATTGCCTGTTGCACAACCTATACCGTTCGTTCGTTACTGAGCGTAAAAACAAAATTACTGACTGCTTCTTTTCGGACTAATTGAATTTGTCGTAAGAATTGTGGCGCCACATTTTGAGTAGTGGATCAACGTGATCCTTAAAACCAATACGCCGTAAGCACAAATATTTAGGCATATCACCAAAACGTTGTTGAAATCATTATATTGGGAGCTAGGCTGGGGCCATATAAGTTGGATGTACCTTCTATCCGTCCATCCGTCAATTTTGGTTCATATCTCGGATGTATCTTTTCGATGACACTACCTGACACAAATGGATCACTTTCCATCTTCTATATACGACGCATTGATATTAAATAAAATGTCAGCACAAGAGGAATAGGGAGATCTTTAAGCTCATAATATATACTTATGAGTTAAGCTTATATATTAGGTATTAACGAAAACTGGATTATCTATTTATTCGAGTACTAATAACCGTTCGGTGAGAATCGTTTTATAATATAGGTGTCTATAATGTTTCCAACTTGGACCAAGTAAGCAAGTGACAAAATCGGCCCAGTTTAAGTCACTAATGTGTTATTATATTCTTAATTTTTATGTTATATTAATTTCTCAACATGTTAGCCCAACTTTGTTCCATACATCATTAGGGGGGATCCATGTTGGCATTTACACCGACATAGCTACCCCACAAACAGCACACCAACAAATGATAAAGTGGTAAGTTTAAAGAATAATTTGGCGGGTTTTTTTGTTTTGTTTTTTAAATTTCTACAATGATACTGCAGGAAATCAATTACCAACATTATTTATTTATTTATTTATTTATTTATTTATTTATTTATTTATTTATTTATTTATTTATTTATTTATTTATTTATTTATTTATTTATTTATTTATTTATTTATTTATTTATTTATTTATTTATTTATTTATTTATTTGTTATTATTTACTAATTCGATATTAAAAACACCGGCCATAATCACACACAATTTAAATATATAAAATAAACACACATGTTACTAGTATATATTGTAAGATGATTTTGCACAATTTAGTGATAAGAGATTTTAAAAACAACTAACAAAATGGTAAAACTAACAGCATTAATGTGATATTCCTACAGATAACTAACTTTATTTGTTCATCTAATAGCTTGTAATGTAGATAGCAAAACGTTTGTGAAGGTTGTCATTCATTCGGTAGAAATATCAATTAATTGGTAATAAATCAATACAATCAACTGGATTCATTTTTATTGGGGTGTCAGTGGTATTGCACTTATTAGATATACATCTTCAGGCCGACTGATCTTCTGGCGGCATTTGGTCACTGACCTGTGACGAGACAGTGTTGCCAAATGTCGCCGAATTCGAGTCAAATGTCTGTACTGAAACATATTCATGAGAGGTTTGACATCAACGATATCTGGCAACACCATCTCGTCACACGCCAATGACCAATAGCTGCCAGAACATCAGTCGGCCTGAAGATGCACATAAAATAAGGTGTGATGCCGTAACAACTCCAATAAAATTGAGTCCAGTTGAATAGATTTATTTATTTCCAATTACTTTAGCAGAACTCTCAACAGGAAAAGAGCTCAATAAGGTTTGTCTATAATCTACTATTCCTTAAATTACAATTTACTTTAGTTTTAAGGAGACTTTTAAGTAAAACTCAGATAGAAATATGTTAAAAGCTTTCCAGATTCTATGCATCACGTTTTTAATATAAAGATTTCTTTTTGTTAATGATTGTAAGTTTAAAAACAAATTGTTAATAATGTGATGGTAAATTGTGAATAAAAATAGAAAATAGGCCTGTTTGTTTGACCAAACTGGCTCTCTCTGCTTCTGCATAATGAGCAATCTGTTTTTTTCTTCTTGAAATAGATATTCCTTTCTTTGTTCTGCAGAATAATGCTGGTTCCATTGTTCTTATTTGTTCTAACATTGTTAGTTCCATTGTGTATATCGTTTTTTAAATATCCGCCAACAATATCAACAAACCCAGTCCAAAATATCGTTGAATCTTACATCTGGTGAGTTTTTGAAGGACAAACTCCAGTCTGGTGTCGAGGAAATAAACGAGAACACTGAACAAATAAAGCCACTGGATTCCAATAGTACCTGCGGTGTAGCACGCGCCGCCCTAGTACACTTGTTCTACCTGCCACAAATACCTCATTGCACTCGTGCCTGTTTCTTTTCAATTCTCTGTGACACAATCTGGCTGCTGATCTTCCTAATGGTCGGAATGGTCGGCTACCTAAATAGATCTTCATCCTTCCATTGACCCTTATATTTTGGAGATCCTCCATCTCGCTAGGTAGGAGTCTTGAAGTCGGCGCCTCTACCTGGCCTGATGCTTCGTGGGGTTGTTTTCCGTTATCGGGCATTCACCTTTTTTTGAAGGTGTGTAATAGGAAATATTTAGAAAAAAAATGATTTAAACGTATAAATATTTTGACAAATGTGTTGACTATTTGTACCAATTCATTAACTTAACATATCTCAAAGCAAAATCAGCATGAAAATTATTTTCTTGAATCCTGCGGATGAAGGCACAGTTAGGGATCAGAAGGGTGCCGCTTTCTCCTTTTGTCTATTATATGCAAATGACAACTCTGAACTATTGTGAAGAAATGGTAATGAATCATACTAAGCTATTGTGAATAATATTTAATAATAATTAACACAGATTTATAAAGCGAGAGGCGTAAAATAACGTCATAGCGCTGAAAATAATTGTATTGTGTTATTGCAAAGTTACTACGGTATTGTAGCTGATAATCATATGAACCATTGTGAAATTGTATTGCAATTTGCAAAGTTACTTCAGCAAATGTCATTAAGATAAAAATGAGGATTTTCAAAAGCGGCAATTTGGAAATTTGACTAAATTGATACCGCCTCATGCAGATGCCAAACTCGTTTTAGTACTAAAATTACATTTAACACATTTAATAGCCAGATATGTGTCTACTTGAGTCTTCTATTACTACCACATCACCACATTTCAAGATTCAGCCTTATTGAATAATGGAGTGTCTTCTTTCACAGAATTACAGTCCGACTCTGGCTTACTTGAATAAGAGACACTGGTCTGGTCTCACGGCTATCCATGATCTCTGGACTACAAGGGGGTCTGTTTCGTTCTCGCTTGATACGGCCCGTGCAAAGTCCAACCAAATAGGTTCATTGACCGTTTGGTGCTTTCACCATCAGAACACACTATTTAGCTTAGCTTATGGCATTTGTAGTATATAACATGATGATAATGATGATAATAATAATAATAATAATAATAATAATAATAATAACAATAATAATAATAATAATAATAATAATAATAATAATAATAATAATAATAATAATAATAATAATAATAATAATAATAAAATTATTAACATAAGTTTAGATTAGTAAAAGAGCTTAAAATGTAAATATGCTTAATTGTAGTCAATGTTACATTAAGGTTACTTTTGCTTTCTTGCGCTGCGGGGCCCTTATATTGGGGTCCCACTTGGAGTGTTTAGTCCCGGTATGGGAGTCTCCGGCCTCGGGCCTGCCGGCCCTGCGGCCTTGATGTTTTTTGTTGATACTGCGGCAAGAAAGCAATAGTAACCTTAATTGTTGCTTGTTTTTGCTTTTTACCTCACAATTTCCCTCATTCTTCAAGCACTGCTCTCTTTCAGGGGCTAATTTATAGTTTAAGCTTGTTGGATATTCATATTTCGTGGTTAGTAGTTCTTTATTTTATATATAATTATTTTTAATGACATGTTATTGTTCAGAATGGTCAATGAATCACAATTGCAATTGTCAAATTCCAGCAATAACATGAATAATACTTTCCATAATATTAACAAATCAATTAATGCAATAAAGAAGTACTTAACAATCTTTTGTGATGGATATCAAATAATAATTTCCAACTTGAGAATGCCAGTGATTGCCTTTATGGTCACAAAGGTATTTCATTAATGACCTATAAATACCGTGTGTAGTGATTAACACGGAATCTACATCGGTATCAACTTCATATGTGGGAACGATGACGCAAGCAATTCAACCTATTGATATGCGATTTCCGTGTAATTCGTAGCCACTGCCACGGCAGTTGTAGCAGTACAAGATACTTGATATTTGTCTATACCGGAATAAAGTATCTGTTATCGAAGGGCATCTTCCTGTAGTGAGATATGAAAGAATTTCATTCGAGGATATAGCCACAGCAAGTAAACATTTCAAAAAAGTAACACCCCCCTTAAATAATGGCCATTATTGAAAAACGGGCGATTGTATTACAAATCTGTAAAATGCGTTGGAAACGGAATTTATTTCTGCGCATTTTGACACCTCATTTGTAGCAAGTATCTAAATACTGACGTCACAGCGTACATTTAAATCAATGTAACCAAAGATTTGCAGTAAATTCTATTGATTTGTATTAAGTATAATGGAAGGAAATGATATCTGAGTGTTTTTGTATTGTTGTAAGTACAACTTTCAAATCTGGACCTCTACATTAAATTTACCGGTGTTTTATTGTTTTCTGAGCTATCGTATCAAAATGCGCAGAAATAAATTCTGCTTCCAACGCATTTTACAGATTTGTAATACAATAGCCCCTTTTTGAACAATGGCCATTATTTAAGGGGGGGGGGGGGTTAGTTACTTTTTTAAAGATTTTTATATTTGACTTACTACAACCCTCTCGCATCTCTATCCACCAACCCCACCAACCCCACACACCCTCACGTATATGTACGGATACAAATATTGATGGTAATTTGATTAAAATTGTCACGGCTCTT
This sequence comes from Amphiura filiformis, assembly GCF_039555335.1. NCBI lineage: Eukaryota > Metazoa > Echinodermata > Ophiuroidea > Amphilepidida > Amphiuridae > Amphiura > Amphiura filiformis. The sequence continues at coordinate 71,069,225 of NC_092632.1, read as the reverse complement.
GAAAGTTTTTTTCTCGTTCTTGTAACATTACTTTGGGAAAATGGGGAAATCATAACCAATTTTCATAAAGAATGTAGTTTTTTTAAATAATTTTACAATGTAGTTTTACCACTTCTTGTAATACCTTTGAGTAATACTTTGCACTTTTGTCAGACCTCAGCGCACACTTACACCCCATCTCAGCTCCCCACACCCCGGGCCCACACCCCACCCACCCCACTCCAAGTCCCATGCACCCCGCATCTATGATCATGATGATGCGCGCTACAAAAAATAAAGGCAATGTGATTCACACTTAAGGTTCTTGAAGGTTTTCGAAATTGGTGAATCATATTATTATTAAAGCAACTTTCACAATTCATCCAACTTTAAGTGTTATCTTATCATGGGGTCTGTAGTAGCTTCTAAGAGGCTCTCTAGTATATATATACACGTATAAAGCAAGTCTTTGAATCCCCTCCAGGTTGAAAATCCAGAAACCACACATTTTCAAAGTTACAAAGCAATTGTATACATTTCACTTGATGCGAAATAAATTGACTCATCATTTAGTACTTCCTTCCACACACTATACAAGTAGCAGAAGGTAAATCGTAGTAAGCTAGGCGAGTAAGCGAGGCGATAAAGTTCATATTGGGGGTAATCGCTGATTATTAACCAAGTGTGAATGTTGTCGCCGAAGCTGTTAGCCGCTGCTCATATCTAGTTAAGTCATTACACGGGCACGCAGGAAAAAGCAACAATTGCTCAAGTTTCTGGAGGAACGCCAGTACATAGTTATCACGTTCTGAATGTTTTAATCGTGACAACTCTCCGACGTGATGAGATACGTCATAATTTGTATATGAAATCAGTTTTTGTATATTTATTATCATGATTATTATTAACTATTTAATGAGATATTAAGTAACCCTGGCAGGAGTGACGATATCAAATTTGAAGATAAGTTGTTATCAAGGTGTTAACTGGGACGTTAATATGCAAAACGTATTTTGATAGGTCGGACAATGCGACGACGAGACGTTATGTCGACGCGTTAATCTACGCACTGCCCTTTTCGCTCCTCGTAAAATAAGGATACCATAGGGTTGTGCGCATATGTGTGTGAGTCTTCATCAAAGATAATTTGCCATTTAACAATTACGACAGTTGATAAGAGCATCATAAACGCAACAGTTGTTTTATAGATAACGTTATTAACAAGATGAAATAGCAATTGCATTCCTAATCTGAGGCCGCTAGCTGTTCCTCGACATAACTTTATGATATTATTACCAAATGTGTGCATAATTAGAAATAATAATATGATATTGACATTACATTACAAATTAGGATCTTCCTCAAAGTATAATTTTTGTTTTACCTCTTCCAACAATAAGTGTGTGGATTTTTTTACCACACATAAGTTCCGGCGTTCATATGTCGCTAATATCGATTTCAGGCCTCAAGTGAGTATTTCTAACAACTTGTGCTCATTTAACAAGGTAGGGGTCATTTCACTTTCTTCCTATTAGACAAGCACGCGAAGAGCAACACCCTCTTATATAACGGACTCTTCATTGCACGTATTATCAATGGCAAGTTGCTGTGCTCGTATTCTTGTTGATATCTTTAAGTTTAATGGAACTTGAGGTGTTGAATATGAAATGAAATGAAATGAAATGAAATGAAATGAAATGAAATGAAATGAAATGAAATGAAATGAAATGAAATGAAATGAAATGAAATGAAATGAAATGAAATGAAATGAGACCACACATCATACAGTGTATTGCTCCTCTAGTCAGTATCAAATACTGAATTTCATTCTTCACAATGGAAAGAAACTTCTGTCCAATCAAAGCCGAGCTAAATTACGCATGCGCCAACAATTTCAGGAAATGACTCATTTGACGTCGTTGGAAACTTATACCTAGCAAGAAGTATGGATGCCTTAGTGAGTAAATCCTACGAAAATAAATCTAATGTACTGTAAAAGGGGGAAAAGGAAACATGTTATTGTACATTAAGCAACAGGCCATTATAGATTTTAAAATGTCGACGAAAATGTCTGAAAGTGATTGTTGCAGCGCCACAATGTCCACGTACCAGTAAGTCTGGGAATGTTATCGGTAGAGAATAACTTCTACCCAATTTCTGATATAGAAGTGCCAGGCTAGCCATACAACTTATGCTTTCAGTTATGCAAGTTGAATTCAACAAAACTACCTTTGTACCAACTATATATCTAGAAGGTATACATACAGAAAATAGCCTAGAAATAAATGCTTGGAATAAATTGTGGAATAGTACTTGTCATAGCGTTGGACAATTAGACGTTCTGTTGTCTAACATGCCTAATAGTATTAAATGATTCGGTAAGAGATATCGAATTGGGAATTTAGAAAACAATATTCTTATAATTATCAACAATATTACTTTGCATGTTGTGCACAGATTTGAAGTACTCCGTGGTTGATATATGCTACATACAGTCAGTATTTTTCAGCAGCAGGAAAATACGATAAAGACATATCGACTGTGTTTACTGGATTACTAAACCTCTCAGTGTAATATATTCTTATATAGTCTTGCCAAATATATACAAGGACTAGAATTATGTTAGATAAATAAACAAACAAACAAATAAATAAATAAATAAATAAATAAACAAATAAATAAATAAATAAATAAATAAATAAATAAATAAATAAATAAATAAATAAATAAACAAATCGAAAAATTGATAAAATAGGAGTAAATAAATATATAAATAAATAAACAAATCAAAAAATTTGAAAATAAATAAATAAGTATTTATTTATTTTGTTATTTGTTTGTTTATTTATTTATTTATTTATCTATTTTTTAATAAAATAAAAAATTCATGATATAGCCTATTAAAGTTCGTCTTCTCAGCTGCCCCTAAGATTAATATCCTAATCTCAATGACGCTGTCAATAATTGTTATAAGAATGACACATACTTTGACAATTCACTTGTGGTGTTATCATTAAAACTCAAATTTTAAATAAATACACTTGTTTATTATTCAAAACATATTATGACATCTGTCAATATCTCTCATACAATCATATGCTTTATTTTTGCGAGGTATTTGAATTTGACACGGTTTCATCCCCAGGATCTGTTTTACCTCGCGGCGTTGATAGCACTTGGAATCGCCAATGATATACCTGGTTGTTTTAGTTGCTGTAAATGGTGATGAAGTCTTTGATATTCAACAGCAACTAAATGGTCCTTAGATGGATGAAGGATGGAATGAGCGTCCTTGAAGATCATTCCTAGATCCAAAAGACTTGCTGACATCACCACTAATGATATACGTGGTGGTATCCAAAACCAAACAAAAAAGGGTACAAAATATGACAAATCCGATAAAAGTGTTTTTAACATAAATCCATTGACGTTTGGGTATTCCAGGGTGTCTTCTAGATGGGGTCCCAGAATCTTCATGCAAAAAATTGATACCAGTTGACATAACCAGGTCCACACCTTCTATACACTTAGAATGAGGACTGAGACAAGTTTCACCTACACACTTAAAAATAGGTAGTCAAAATTTTGACTAATTTAGGGGGTCAATTTGAAATAACCCTGATGAAGTCAAATTTGACTACCATAGGGGTCATTTTCAGTTGTTGACATCATATTAAATTGACCCCTAAAAGGGTCATATTTAAATGACCCCAAATATAGTAATTTGTTGACCCACGTTCCGGGGTCATTTTCAAACCGGGACCCCTGAATGTAGTCATTTCAACTATGTTAGGGGTCATTTTCTAATTATGACCCAGTCATTTTTTGACACTAATAGGGTTATTTTTCAACTGACTCTGTTGGGGGTCAAATCATTTTTGACCCTAAATGTAGTCATTTTTAACTACAATTTGGGTCAAATCATTTGACTTCATCTCCGGGTCAAAAATGACTTCAATGGGTTCGGTGCATAGTTGACCCTGCCATGGGGTCAAAAATTACTACTTTAGGGTCATTTTTGACGACCTATTTTTAAGTGTGTATATTTGGCTAAAGGTTAAGGTGGTGAGACATACATTTATCACTGAAATTATGAGCCCATTCAGTGGAAGCACCTGGATTTCTCACCCCTAAGAAGATCATCTCTTAGTCACCATAGTAAAAGGTCTTCATCGCTGTTTCTGAGATTCAGGGAGAGTCTTGGTGGCAAATAATTTGCCGAATGAAAGTACAATCATTGGCATGATACCACACAATGTTGATAGTAAAATTGAAGCAAGGCATCAAGAGAAGAAGGCTGGTGGTAAGTATGGGAATGTTCTCGGATCGTGTCTTGTACATTGTTCTCAGTTTGTCAAGCTGTCATTAATTCACGACAGATGGGTCAGTTCACTAAAGCAACCATATTGTGGTCTAGGCATGGCCTCCAGTGAGTAAAACCTATTTTGGAATTTTAAGTCCTTCCTTCATAATATCAGGTTTGCTGATGATCAATGCAGTTGAGCCTTCACTGAAGAGTGGCTCATGGAGCAATCGGAAGACTTCCATTTTGTTGACATAGATGACATAGAAGGTTTCAAGAAAAATTGCGACGGGTGGATTGACGTATGCAGTCAGTGACCATGTTGAAAAGTGAGATAGAAATATTTAAGCTAGTACTCTTTCAAGTACCTTGTTCTACGAACTTATTGACCGACCAAGTATTTATACAGAGTACATTAACAACAATCTTAAGAACATATATAATTGCAAATTCTTAAATCAAAACCAAGCATGCAAAAACAAAATTACAAGTACGACGTCAACACGAGCTAAACAACCTAGATATGCAACTACATATCATACAGGATTTAGAAGTGTCAGAGTTACAGTGTATCGCTCCTCTCGGTATTAGATACTGAATTTCATTCTTCACAATGGAAAGTAACTTCTGTCCAATCAAAATGTTCAAAGCCGAGCAAAATTACGCATGCGCCAACAAATTCAGGAAATGACTCATTTGACGTCGTTGGAAACTTATATGTGTGGGTAAATCCTAGGAAAATAAATCCAATGTACTGTAAAAGGGGGGGAAAAGGAAACATGTTATTGTACATTAAGCAACAGGCCATTATACATTTTAAGATGTCGACTAAAATGTTTGAAAGTGATTGCTGCAGCGCCGCAATGTCCACGTACCAGTAAGTCTGGGAATGTTATCGGTAGAGAATAACTTCTACCCAATTTCTGATATAGAAGTGCCAGGCTAGCCATACAACTTATGCTTTCAGTTATGCAAGTTGAATTCAATAAAACTACCTTTGTACCAACTATATATCTAAAAGGTATACATACAGAAAATAGCCTAGAAATAAATGCTTTAAAGTGTGGAATAGTCCTACTCTTAGTCATAGCGTGGACAATTAGACGTTCTGTTGTCTAACATGTCTAATAGAATTCACTTACCGAATCATTTAGCGAATTTAGAAAACAATATTCTTATAATTATCAACAATGTTACTTTGCATGTTGTGCACAGATTTGAAGTATACTCCGTAGAGGTTTTGCTGCACACATTAGTCGACTTTAAAAAAATATAAAAATGTTATTAATCATAATGAACTCGAAATTATACTGATGTTTATCACAATTAAAGTATTCAATAAATGATAATAGAAAAGTTTGTAGAGACAGTAAAAGTAAAGTGTATACCGTATGTTATTGAATGTAACAATATCTTGGCATAATTATAAATGGAGGGAGTACGATGACTGTATAAAAATGTATTATTTGATTGTACATGTTTATGATTAAATGGGCAAGTGGACTACGAAGAAGTCTATACATTCAGTTTGCAGCATCAGGAAAATAAGACGAAGACATAAATAAAGAATAAATAAATAAATAAATAAATAAATAAATAAATAAATAAATAAATAAATAAATAAATAAGTAAATAAATAAATAAATAAATAAATAAATAAATAAGTAAATACATATTTAAATAAATAAATAAATAAATAAATAAATAAATAAATAAATAAATAAGTAAATAAATAAATAAATAAATAAATAAATAAATAAATAAATAAATAAATAAATAAATAAATGAATAAATGAACAAATATTCAAAGTTTAGACCTTCTAGAATAGAAGTCGTTACTCTGAAACTCTAAACCGACTTCTATTCTAGATTTTTATACGCTCTCCCTTCTTGGGATTAAGCACTCAAAAGGTAGTCTAACTATGAATATAATGTTGTAAATAAATAAATAAATAAATAAATAAATAAATAAATAAATAAATAAATAAGTAAATAAATAAATAAATAAGTAAATAAATAAATAAATAAATAAATAAATAAATAAACAAATATTCAAAGTTTAGACCTTCTAGAATAGAAGTCGTTACTCTGAAACTCTAACCGACTTCTATTCTAGATTTTTATACGCTCTCCCTTCTTGGGATTAAGCACTCAAAAGGTAGTCTAACTATGAATATAATGTTGTAAATTAAAAAAAATTTAAATAAATAAATAAATAAATAAATAAATAAATAAATAAATAAATAAATAAATAAATAAATAAATAAATATAAGTAAATAAATAAATAAATAAATAAATAAATAAATAAATAAATAAATAAATAAATAAATAAATAAATGAATAAATGAACAAATATTCAAAGTTTAGACTTTCTAGAATAGAAGTCGTTACTCTAAAACGACTTCTATTCTAGATTTTTATACTCTCCGTTCTTGGGATTAAGCACTCAAAAGGTAGTCTAACTATGAATATAATGTTGTAAATAAATAAATAAATAAATAAATAAATAAATAAATAAATAAATAAATAAATAAATAAATGAACAAATATTCAAAGTTTAGACCTTCTAGAATAGAAGTCGTTACTCTAAAACGACTTCTATTCTAGACTTTTATACGCTCTCCCTTCTTGGGATTAAGCACTCAAAAGGTAGTCTAACTATGAATATAATGTTGTAAATAAAAAAAATTTAAATAAATAAATAAATAAATAAATAAATAAAGAAATAAATAAATAAATAAATAAATAAATAAATAAATAAATAAATAAATGAATAAATGAACAAATATTCAAAGTTTAGACCTTCTAGAATAGAAGCCGTTACTCTGAAACTCTAAACCGACTTCTATTCTAGATTTTTATACGCTCTCCTTCTTGGGATTAAGCACTCAAAAGGTAGTCTAACTATGAATATAATGTTGTAAATAAATAAATAAATAAATAAATAAATAAATAAATAAATAAATAAATAAATAAATGCTCTCAGCTGCCCCTAAGATTGATATCCTAATAATCTCAATGACGCTGTCAATAATTGTTATAAGAATGACACATACTTTGACAATTCACTTTCCTTGTGGTGTTATCATTAAGACTCAAATTTTAAATAAATACACTTGTTTATTATTCAAAACATATTATGACATCTGTCAATATCTTTCATACAATTATATGCTTTATTTTTGCGAGGTATTTGAATTTGACACGGTTTCATCCCCAGGATCTATTTTACCTCGCGGCGTTGGTAGCACTTGGAATCGCCAATGATATACCTAGTTGTGGTAGTTTTATAGCATATTTGTGGCATGTTCCACAATGCCACAATGGAATGATCCCTTACGGCAAAATGATCTTCACAAATGTCTAAACACTGATCAACTATATTTTTCATGTATTCAAGATGTTTATGCTTATTCACATATTATGAACTATACAAAATGTCAACTTTCCTCTTTCGACAAAATCGAATAGAGAGTAGACTGGTAGATATCTAAATCTAATTATACTATTTTGCGACATCGGTTCTTGAGATACAATTGAGTGCGCATGAAACTGTTAAGTTTATCAATTTTGCTCAAAAGAATCAATTGTTTTCATATATTTTAGTAAGCTCAAATCCAGGTAATAGAGATTTAGAATAATTTTGTTTATTCAACTTTTGTTAAGGATTCTTGATGAACTTCGCTTAAAGCAAGATAGACGGATGGGAACATTCTTTTCAATTGCTCCTTTTTTTAGGATAATATGCCATTTGTACGGCAGGTATCTGATTCTTGTCAGAAAAGGTTAATTAGGTATTTAGGTTAGGTAGAAGTCGGGATAGACAATGACTTTTCAACTTTCAAATCGAAAGCTATCGAAAAAGCACTATGCATGACCTTGGCATTCGATAAATCTACTAATATACTATATATATTTTTGCGTTGTGAGACGTTGGAATGGGGGTAACATAAAGCAACAGAATATGTGAGAAGTATGCAAACAACATGAACAAGTAAACGGTACAACAATGGGCATTCAAATGGTACCTAATGAAGTGAACGGTATAGCAATGGGCACTGAAATTGTACCTTATCAAGTAAGCGGTACAGCAAATAATGGGCATTAAAATGGTACCTAAGCAAGTAAACAGTACAGTAATGTGCACCGAAATTGTACTTAACAAGTAAGCGGTACAGTAACGGGCACTGAAGTGTTAAAATGTATATGTGTTTTTTGTTCAAATGTATGCTTTAATGATATGCATTATTTTGCTGAAATTTTGCTTATATTGATATGACATGTACTATTTTGCTCATATGTATGATTTAGTGTTATGCATTATTTTGTTTAAATGTATATGCTTTAATGATATGCAATATTTTATTCAAATGTATGCTTTTAATGATATTGCAATATTTTGTTCAAATGTATGCTCTATTGATATGCACTATTTTGTTGAAAAGTATGCTTTTATTGATATTTAATATTTTGTTCCAATGTATGCTTAACATGATTTGTTTTCCATGTTCTTTTATTGCCGAGGGCGTGGATGCCGGTCATCCATCATGTCCATACTCTCTTATTAATTCTTGCTGCATGTTTTGAAATGTTTTATCTAATATTTTTGCTCTGGTATTTTTGTATTTTACCATTCATATATCTTGTTCTATTGCTTGCATATATTTTATGTTTCTGTACTTGTAATGTACTATTTATTGCTTGCATGCAATATCAACACGTTTGAGTTTCAATCTTTTCCCCTTGTTTCTGCTCTCCTTCTGACTGTATTTTGTTGGTTCTTTTAATGTTTGCTTGTTTATTTTGTTGTAAAGCGCATTGAGGCTCTTCGTAATAATGCGCTATATTAAGTGTCTGTTTATTATTATTATTATTACATATCAGGTAAGCAGTACATTAATGGGCACTTACGGTACCTAATAAGTAAACAGTACAGTATTGGGCACTGAAGTGGTCCATAACAAGTAAGCAGTACAGAAATGGGCATTAAAATGGTGCCTAATCAAGTAAACAGTACAGTATGGGCACTGAAATGGTCCATAACAAGTAAAGCAGTACAGAAATGGGCATTAAAATGGTACCTTATCAAGTAAACAGTACAGTACTGGGCACTGAAATGGTTCATAACAAGTAAAGTAGTACAGAAATGGGCATTACAATGGTGCCTAATCAAGTAAACAGTACAGTATTGGACACTGAAATGGTCCATAACAAGTAAGCAGTACAGAAATGGGCATTAAAATGGTGCCTAATCAAGTAAACGGTACAGCAATGGGCACTGGAGTGGTACATATCAGGTAAGCAGTACATTAATGGGAACTTACGGTACCTACTCAAGTAAACAGTACAGTATTGGGCACTGAAATGGTTCATAATTAAGTAAACGGTACAACAATGGGTATTTAATGGCCGGGTTTAATGGTTCCTATCAAATGAACGGTACGGCAATGGGCACTAAAATGGTGCCTAATCGAGCGTTACAACAATGGGCATTTAATGGTATACATACTACATAGCCCATTTTCTTTATAAAGAGTCCCCCAAGAAGTTGGTCATTGTAACAGAACATTGATGATATTTTCCAGTTTATTATTTCACATTATGGCAAAACATTTGGTGATTTTGACAAACTTTTTGCTTCTGATACTTACGAAGAGATGGAACGCAACGTCTCTGAGAGGTAAAGAAGATATAAGCATTATATCGTATATAACTAATACACAATGAACTTGAGCTGACTATCATTCACTAGAAATGCCTGAGGCGATTAGAGGTGGATGTAAAGGTGTTGCAAGGAGGATTCTGTGAAGAATGCCATACCCACATTATAGGTATTTCAGCGGTTTACTCACATCTGTCAAATGTCTGAAGACCCTTTGTACCGGGATTGAGATCCTACGCAAGATGAACTTTAATTCCTGCCACAAAAAAAATCACATTTGTTTTATTTGAGATTTTTTAATACTCAAGTATAATATCTTTGGTGTAACATATACTCGACTCCCTGTTGTTGTCCAAACGTTAGCTTCACACTTTTTCAGGTTTGTAAAACCACCCAATTGTTAGTTTGTTTGAATGTTGGTTGCATTGGTCCCCTATCATAACATCGGTAACATTACCAGTCAAATCTTGTTAATAACTTAGCACCTCAAAAATGTTAGGAAATAACGGAAAACATATGTAGGGGGCTAGTATTTATTGTTTTTGTGCTCTAGGTAAGAAGGGAAATAATTCACACAGTTTGATAATACTTTATTATATATTATAATAATTATTAAGAATTTCTATAAGATATGTAATATTATTATTTCTACATTGCAGTAAGTTTAGACAAAATATTACCTTCTGAATTTTTTCCCGCTCAAAGCTCAAATTCCTTATCAAAATGGAAGTACATGTACTGACTTATTAACGAAGTAGCAACAAAAAGTAAAGTTATTATTATTATTATTATTATTGTTAGTATTATTATTATTATTATTATTATTATTATTATTATTATTATTATTATTATTATTATTATTATTATTAACACTATTATTAGTGTTATTATTAGTGTTATTATTTTAATTATTATTTGTTGTAGTGTTATTGTAGTTTTATTGTTGTTGTTGTTAAACTTTTATTATGGTATATAAGAGGTTTTGGGGTCAAAGTCTGGAAAAATGGTACACGTTTTCACCGACCGACATTTTGTTTTTGGTAATGATCGTGTATTCCACTGTTTGTCAGTTCCGATATCCTTTGTTTTTAAAAACCCTGTATAAAATTTTACGTGGTTCCCAATTATGCTTTTGCTATGATCAAATACTCCGCATCTTGAAAATATATATATCACTGCACTGATTCTGAAAATTTCAGCAAGAAACAACAGCAAGAAACAACAGCATACAATTATATTTAATTTTAAAAAACACATTGTAGATTTTAACTCGCAACGCAATGTATGGTGTAATTTATATAAATAAAGAGTTTATTTGGAACCTGAGTTTCAAACATTTAAAACAAGTGCAGAAATACATGTTGATGATAATGTTTTGAACTTGAAAACGAAGTGCCTTATGCTAGCTTCAGGCCATTGTACTTTTGACGTATGGTCTCCAAAGTAGAAACTTTATCTGCCGTATATTATACGAATACATTACAGAGATAGCAGCTCACTGACTATGAGTAGTGAACGCCTTTAGCTATTACCCGTAAATTAGGTTAAAAATGGTAAATGGCAAGACTCATCTCAAGTTCACATAGAGTTCAACGTCATTTGGTTGAGATGAATTGATGTTACGTATACCTAAACGATAAATACTATAGGCTTCAACATAAAAAGTGCAAGTTTTGAGATATTTTCTCAAAATATCAAGAGCTATCTTAAGAACCACTGAACCAATAATAGGCTTGTTTGTACTCATTTTAATGCATTTGTCATGCTGATTCCAAATGTGGTTATAAATTTACAATTCTGAATTGTTTTAAATTGAAACTTGTCGTCTGCAGTCGACACCCGCGTACGGAGAGAGAGTTAAAACATCTTCTGCGTTCGGTTGTGCTTCTGGATTCAACTATTTTTTATTGAAAGAGAAAAAAATGTTCTTTGTACATATTTAGTAAAACAAACTATAAAACCCAGCGATTGTGTATTATTGGGTCGATCAAGACCTTTTTTCCGATCTGAATGGAAGTTATGATTTTGTCGAACGGACCCACAGGAAGCCAGGGTTCGGTTTTTGCCGGGTTTTTGCCGGCAAAGTGGCAAAAACCAGTTTTTGCCAGTTTTTGCCTGGTTTAAAGCGGCAAAAATGGCAAAAACTCACATATTGCCACTCAAATATTAAAAAGTGATACAGAAAGCTCATAAACAGTAACACAACTTTTAATGAATCATTCAACATATTTTTTTTGTCTCATCAAGTCCTTAAAATTAAAAAGTTTTGAATTTGATACATGCCAAATTTCGGTTAAATACACTTGAGCAATGAAAACGCATGCCTTTAATATATTGCTTATAATTACGAAATCTGACCTTGTTACACTCGGGAACTTATTTTTGTAACTTAATAATTGGTTTTGAGATGAAAAAAATGAACTATAAATCACTTTTTAGTTTTTGCCGTTTTTGCCGGCAAAAACTGGCAAAAACTGTTCTTGCCGAGTGGTTAAAACCGCGGTTTTTTCCGCCTGCGGCAAAAACCTGCGAACCCTGCAGGAAGCCCTACGAAAGATCAGATTTTTCAATTAAAAGTCATAATAATATACGGTAAATTTTCAATTTTCTTATTATCTATGCCAAAAAATGATGAAATAATATTAGTATCACACTTGAACTGTCCGAAATATGAGGTAAATCGAACGAAAACCCACTTACCGTGCTAACTAACTTGGCCGCTTACGTGAAGCTCTTTGGGGGTTTAATGTCTTAATTACTGCATTAATTCAAAATTGCTATGTTGTCCTGCAAACGCAACATGTTTGACTGATTCCAATTAAGTATAAGTTGTGCCACGTGCATGTAAACATAAAAATTGCCTACTTTCGGATTTAAAAACTACATTAGAGAATGAATTTGGAGAAAACCTTCTGATAATTACAAACACTCGCTGAGCAGCAAGACCTTCCCTCTAAGCTTTTAATCCGATAAGCTGATTATCTATTTGTTTTCATGAATTGGAAGACATTCTTTGATGTATTACTGAGCTCAATCATCTGAAATTACTGGAGCGTGAACCACCCAGGCTGGTGGCTCAGCATAGTATTTTATTAACAGAAGGTTTTCTCCAAATTAGTTTCCTAATGAAATCTAAAAAGATCGTACATGATTAGGCTTTGGCTAATATTAATTTCATTTTTACGCAAATGCCTATATCGCATAAATTTTGGCGTTTTAAAGGAAAATAGAATAACAGACAACCCATGTAAAACATTGCAATAACATGAACTTTGTACGAATATAGGTCGCAGTCACTGACCGATAACCTCAAATTCTATTTAATGAAAAACATTTTATCTGAAAATTATACTCATTACTCCCTGCATGCACCATAAACCCCACATAGAGATATGGAATACCTAGCAATGGAATCCAGGAAAACTGACTACTGGACTGCTCTATTACGCACTATATTATCCTTAAACGATGGAATCTTATTGGCTTTAACGATGACGAGTCTTTAATAGATAACAGAATATAGTATTTATTATGTCATTACTGATATCTGGTGATTAGTCTTTGATCTCTGTCTTACAATAACTATCTTGCTGTAATGATCGAAAAGTTTTTTCTCTGTGTCTTACGTACGTTGTAAACACCCCGGTCAGCATCATTGGGCTGTTCTAGTTCATATCCATCCACCCCCTATTAAAGTCATGTCCTTAATATCCCACGCAGGGAGTGTGAATTTTAAATGGGGTTACCTGAATGGGTGACTCCATTTGAAACTTACACCCCCTGTGTGGGACATTAGGGTCATGTTTTCTACAGGGGGTGTAAGGATCCCAACTGGAATGGCCCATTTTGTAAGGAGCAGATCTCGAAGGGGAGTTCGTTACCAGCATCTCTGAGGGCCATCTCGGCAATTAAGAGAGACAGTGGCGCCGTAGCATCCACGTGGTTGAAATTGTAACGTCTTTCAACTTGAACATTTGACAGGAAAAAAATGAATTCTTACCCACAATGCATCACAATATTTCGCTAAAGTGGTTCCTGTACAAGTCAAGCGATCAAGTTAGTGATACGTTACTCGTGTATTGGAGATCCGCTCTTTAAGTTAGCCTTTCTTAGAACCTTTTTGTCCCGCAGGTAACACCCTCAGAAAATGAGGGTTCTTTATATATTCCAGAACTCAAAAAGTTCTGGCTTTTTATGTACTTTATTGGATATCCGCCCTTTTAACTTTTTATAGGCTACTTTATGGAAAAGAAAGGTGCAAATTATAACGTTTTTGTCACGCAGGTAGCACCTTCAGAAAATAAGGGTTCTCCAAGGGTTCTTTATAATGTTAAAGAACTCAAAAAGGTCTGGCTTTTTACGTACGTTACTGCCCGGCGTTACTGATTCTCATATTATTGGAGATTCGCGCTACTTGGAAAAAAAAGGTGCAACTTAGAACCCTTTTGTCACGCAGGTAGCACTCGCAGAAAATAAGGGTTCTCGAAAGGTTCTTTATATGTTCCGGAACCCCAAAAAGGCTCCTTTTAGACCCAATATGGTTTTAAAGACCCCTTTAGAACCCTTTGGAGAACATATGGTTCTTTGGAAGAACTTTTAAAGGTGGTCCCTGAGCTCAACCAAATATGTGAACCCTTGTAGCACCCTTGAACGAATTAACCAATGTGAACCAATTTTGGACAAATGACTAAGTATTATTTTACTTGTTATAACGCTATATCTGGTATAAGTGTATCTCATTAATTTGTCGTTAGTCTAATTAACAGCTTTGTAATACAAGTTTAGTTGCCGGACGCTTAATTTCTTTCTGCAACCATAATGGGCCGCAATATATCACTAACCGCATCGTCCGAGGCAAGGTTCATTATTGTCAGGGTTAGGGTTAGGGTCTTATGGTTAGGGTTAGGGTTAGGGTTAGTTAGGGTTAGGGTTAGAGTTAGGGTTAGGGTTAGGGTTAGGGTTAGGGTTAGGGTTAGGGTTAGGGTTAGGGTTAGGGTTAGGGTTAGGGTTAGGGTTAGGTTAGGGTTTAGGGTTTAGGGTTTAGGGTTTAGGGTTAGGGTTAGGGTTAGGGTTAGGGTTAGGGTTAGGGTTAGGGTTAGGGTTAGGGTTAGGGTTAGGGTTAGGGTTAGGGATTAGGGTTAGGGTTAGGATTATATTCGTATTTATTAGTACTAATATACTAGTAATAGTATATTGTGTGTATGCACTTTATTCCGTAATCAATAAGTATCATAAACAAACACCTTTCTGGCACAACGAATCATAGCAAAGTCGTGTAGGCATTAGACTATGGATACATAGATTGTGGGTTCGAACCCCAGGTAAACCGTTGTAGAATTTTAATTCTATCGATTTCTTTCTATTTTATTAAGTAAGAGGAAATAATAATGGTAATAAACTCGTGTTATATCTAGCCTTATAGGCCTATAATTACATGTATGTACTATATGTTATCGCATTGCGGCCCATTATGGTTGCAGAAAGAAATTACGCTTGCCGGACGGGGTTGTATGGTTGAAAAGTTTTTCTTGTTCTATTTGTGCAATGCTTTCTGGGTAGATATTCAATCACCCTTGCAACGTTTGATATAAATATCACAAATAAAGATGATATGATTCAGTCCTGGATGATCGGCTACCGTGCACCAACTCGATGCTTCGCGGATACCACATTCTTGGTACAACGTAGAAACAATGTAGGAATCAGTGGCGGCGCCAGGATTTTTTCGGGGGTGGGGTGGGGGAGGTGTCGGAGTGGGGGAGGTGAATTTCCTGGAGTAATCAACCAAAATTGCCCGGCGCAAAAAGTGGACATTTTCGTAGTTTGGGTTTTTACTGGAGGGGACAAGAAAAATATGGCGGGACAAATGCCCCTTGCCCCCTTTTATAGTGCCGTCAATGAAAATAATCCTTTTGAACTGAAACAAAGGATGCTTGTTCAATTTTGATCTAAATTTGTTTTCCCCTAGGCACCTTTCTGATATTACGCCCTAAAAAACATTTTGTAAATGTTGTCAAAATGTTATTGTAAAATATATATTGCAAACATTCAAGCTTTTTGGTAGAATAAGTAGGTATAGTAAGTTTTCAAGAAATGTTTTTGAATGTTTTGAAACGTTTTATACCCTTTATATAACCCGAACTTTAAACGTGTTCTGGCAACTGTCAAAATGTTATTGTAAAATATTTTTACAAACATTTGAACTTATGTAACCGTAAAAAGGAGTATTTCGAGATCCTAGCATCCTCTTTTTATGACATTTTTCAGTAGATATGCACGAAAAAAGCTTATTCCCAAAATTTCAGTTGATTCCGATTTTGCGTTTGCTTAATGTTATGCGTGATTTATGTGTATTACACTGCTCTGTAGACAATGTGTTGTAATTTCGTTCTGGTATATACCAGAACGAACTTCAAATTTCACGATATTTTTGCTAAACGTATTAAGTTTTGTACATAAACATTATTGTAGCCAGAGGTTTCCAGTGATATAAAAATCTTAACTTTTTGGAGAAAAGTGGGGGGATGATGCTGTGGATCACGAAATGCCCTTTTAAGTAGTAAGTTTTCAAGAAATGTTTTTGAATTTTCTGGCAATCGTTTGTAACCTTTTGCGAATAATGTCGAAAACGTTTTGTGTTTGATGGTAAGATAAAAAAAAACAAACCCACAGCACCAGATGATATTGTTAACTAGTTGAAATAAAGGTTACTTAATAATTGAGAAAGCTGAAAACAAACCATTAAAATCGCGTTGTTTGTTTTGTTGGGTAGGGTTTTTTTTCTTGGAATTTTAGGCAAAATTAAGTAGGCACCCGTACTTCTATTATACTGCCATGCATGGCCATGGAGACTTGAATGTAGAAGCTGTAAATCCGCGGATATGTGTTCTTTCCGCTCAGTCGAAAATAAAACCAAGGTGCGTAAAGATTGGATTCAACGCACATTACCGACTTCTGCTTAAAACCAAAACTATGCAATGTATGGGGCACACAGGAATTTCAAACCTGTAATACATTATGTTTTGCATACCACCGCTCTGTGCAGGGGGTGAGGAGGGGTGTGTTTGTGCCTTTGTGGGGTGTGTGTGGCCTGGAAGAAGTGGATGTGTAAACTAAAGAGTGAATGTTTAGTGATATGAGCTAGGGACCACTCGCCAAAAAGAGAAAATGAGTCAATTCCATATTGAAAATTGCCGTCATTTTAGTACATGTACAGATTGATAATTTTAAAATTGTACAGATTTAAAATTTCAAAATTTTTGAGAGTAGAGTTTTATTCTTGTGAAGCCGTAAAATGTCCTGTTTTCGGAGTGGTCCAAATGAGTTCTCACTCTTTTGCATTTTACTGGTGAGCCGGGTGGGTGTGGCCGTGTGAGTGTTGGCTGCAGACTTTTTTGACATTTGATTGAAATTTTAGATAAATTATATCGTAATTTTTTACAGGGATTTATTTGGACTGGACTGGACTTGGACCAAGTCCTTTTTGTCAGGGCTGAGCCGAGCCATTTTGTGTCCGCGTCAAAGCACACTATTCCGACAAATTCGAGTCCGAGTCTGTACTCGAACGACATCACTGGTTTTATGTGTGTGAAGTGCATGATTTAATGGCACTTACGGAGGAGAAAACTCGGTTAAAACGTGAGCAGGCTTATGTGTCCAGACCAAACGACTGACAGCATAAGGCAACAAAATAACGTTCGAAAGTGGAGAAGAGGGGGTAAAAAAGTTCGATTACGTTCGTAAAATACTAGTTAAAACAAAAATCTTTCGAGCTGGAATTTTTAACATACCAAACTTACGTTAGAGGGAGCCTGGAGGGAGGAAGTGAGAGGGTTAGGGGCTGTGCAATATTTACGTGCCCCCCCCCGGGTGGTGAATTCTCAAAGTGGTCAGTGCAAAAAATCGCTTCCCCCACCCTTTGGCCGTACCAAAAATTCTTTCCCCTCTTTTATCGTGCCTAAAATCACTGCCCCCCCTTTACACACTAAGATTTTGGGAACCCGAATTTAAAACCTTAAATTATCTGATCATATAATGCGAGCAGGAAATTTTGCATATTTGAACGTGTTCCTATAATGTTTTCCTACACCTTTTTAGGGCGTAATATAGAAACGGTGCCCAAAATATATGTGTCAAAAATCGCTTGCCCCCCCTTCGACCTGCCAAAAATCGCTTGACCCCCACCCACCTTCTACCTGCCAAAAAATGCTTGCCCCTCCCCCTTTGGCTTGCTATAAAATCTTTGTCACCCCCCTATAATTCACCACCCAGGGGGTACACATAATTATTGCACCACCCCTTACATGTAGCCTTCTGCAACAAGTTATGATCTGCAACGGTTAAGCCTGCAGTTACTCTAGCGCCGTCAAGATGTATTTGTTTATGCAAGGGACCGAATTCAAAAGGTGATTTTTTTTAAATTCAAGCGAGGGCGCAAATGGTTTTTGGAATGGTATCGGGCCTGGATCGAAGGCCTATTGCATATACTGTTCAAATTAGGCCTATATCAAATATTATCAAATAATGTCCATCAGTCCAGTCCCCCATCCCAAGAAAAACTGGTGCAGCCAGTATTAGTACCCAGTGTAATACCAATTTGAGACGCAAAATATGGATGGCTGGCGGACTGACGCAAAGAAACAGATATGGATGGAGGGAGACACAAAGAAACAGCTATGGATGGAGGGAGACGCAAAGAAACAGCTATGGATGGAGGGAGACGCAAAGAAACAGCTATGGATGGAGGGAGACACAAAGAAACAGCTATGGATGGTGGGAGACGCAAAGAAACAGCTATGGATGGAGGGAGACGCAAAGAAAGAGCTATGGATGGAGGGAGAGGCAAAGAAACAGCTATGGATGATGGGAGACACAAAGAAACAGCTATGGATGGAGGGAGACACAAAGAAACAGCTATGGATGGAGGGAGACACTAAGAAACAACTATGGATGGGGGAGACACAAAGAATTACAGCTATGGATGGAGGGAGAGGCAAAGAAACAGATATGGATGGAGGGAGACGCAAAGAAACAGCTATGGATGGAGGGAGACGCAAAGAAACAGCTATGGATGGAGGGAGACACAAAGAAACAGCTATGGATGGAGGGAGACACAAAGAAACAGCTATGGATGGTGGGAGACGCAAAGAAACAGCTATGGATGGAGGGAGACGCAAAGAAACAGCTATGGATGGAGGGAGACGCAAAGAAACAACTATGGATGGTGGGAGACACAAAGAAACAGCTATGGATGGAGGGAGACACAAAGAAACAGCTATGGATGGAGGGAGACACAAAGAAACAGCTATGGATGGTGGGAGACACAAAGAAACAGCTATGGGAGACACAAAGAAACAGCTATGGATGGAGGGAGACACAAAGAAACAGCTATGGATGGAGGGAGACGCAAAGAAACAGCTATGGATGGGGGAGACACAAAGAAACAGCTATGGATGGTGGGAGACGCAAAGAAACAGCTATGGATGGAGGGAGACGCAAAGAAACAGCTATGGATGGAGGGAGACACAAAGAAACAGCTCATGGATGGAGGGAGACACAAAGAAACAGCTATGGATGGTGAAAGACACAAAGAAACAGCTATGGATGGAGGGAGACACAAAGAAACAGCTATGGATGGAGGGAGACGCAAAGAAACAGCTATGGGTGGAGGGCAGACACAAAGAAACAGCTATGGATGGAGGGAGACACAAAGAAACAGCTATGGATGGAGGGAGACACAAAGAAACAGCTATGGATGGAGGGAGACACAAAGAAACAGCTATGGATGGAGGGAGACACAAAGAAACAGCTATGGATGGAGGGAGACGCAAAGAAACAGCTATGGATGGAGGGAGACGCAAAGAAACAGCTATGGATGGAGGGAGACGCAAAGAAACAGCTATGGATGGAGGGAGACACAAAGAAACAGCTCATGGATGGAGGGAGACACAAAGAAACAGCTATGGATGGTGAAAGACACAAAGAAACAGCTATGGATGGAGGGAGACACAAAGAAACAGCTATGGATGGAGGGAGACGCAAAGAAACAGCTATGGGTGGAGGGAGACACAAAGAAACAGCTATGGATGGAGGGAGACGCAAAGAAACAGCTATGGATGGAGGGAGACGCAAAGAAACATCTATGGATGGAGGGAGACACTAAGAAACAGCTATGGATGGAGGGAGACGCAAAGAAACAGCTATGGATGGAGGGAGACGCAAAGAAACAACTATGGATGGAGGGAGACGCAAAGAAACAGCTATGGATGGAGGGAGACACACATAAACAGCTATGGATGGAGGGAGACACAAAGAAACAGCTATGGATGGAGGGAGACACAAAGAAACAGCTATGGATGGAGGGAGACGCAAAGAAACAGCTATGGATGGAGGGAGACGCAAAGAAACAGCTATGGGTGGAGGGAGACACACATAAACAGCTATGGATGGAGGGAGACGCAAAGAAACAACTATGGATGGAGGGAGACACAAAGAAACAGCTATGGATGGAGGGAGACACAAAGAAACAGCTATGGATGGAGGGAGACGCAAAGAAACAACTATGGATGGAGGGAGACGCAAAGAAACAACTATGGATGGAAGGAGACGCAAAGAAACAGCTATGGATGGAGGGAGACACAAAGAAACAGCTATGGATGGAGGGAGACGCAAAAGAAACAACTATGGATGGAGGGAGACACAAAGAAACATCTATGGATGGAGGGAGACGCAAAGAAACAACTATGGATGGAGGGAGACGCAAAGAAACAGCTATGGATGGATGGATGGAGACGCAAAGTAACACATGGATGAGACACTAAGAAACAACTATGGATGGAGGGAGACACAAAGGAACTGCTATGGAGGGAGGGAGACGCAAAGAAACAGCTATGGATGGAGGGAGAGGCAAAGAAACAACTATGGATGGAGGGAGACACAAAAACCAGCTATGGATGGAGGGAGACACAAAGAAACAGCTATGGATGGAGGGAGACACAAAGAAACAGCTATGGATGGAGGGGGAGGCAAAGAAACAGCTATGGATGGAGGGAGACGCACATAAACAGCTATGTATGGTGGGAGACGCAAAGAACAGCTATGGATGGAGGGAGATGCAAAGAAACATGAATGGTGGGAGACGCAAAGAAACAGCTATGGATGGTGAGAGACGCATAGAAACAGCTATGGATGGATGGATGGATGGAGACGCAAAGTAACACCTGGATGAGACACTAAGAAACAACTATGGATGGAGGGAGACGCAAAGGAACTGCTATGGATGGAGGGAGACGCAAAGAAACAGCTATGGATGGAGGGAGAGGCAAAGAAACAACTATGGGTTGAGGGAGACGCTAAGAAACAACTATGGATGGAGGGAAACGCAAAAAACAGCTATGGATGGAGGGAGACGCTAAGAAACAAAGAAACAGCTCATGGATGGAGGGAGACACAAAGAAACAGCTATGGATGGAGGGAGACACAAAGAAACAGCTATGGATGGAGGGAGACGCAAAGAAACAACTATGGATGGAGGGAGACACAAAGAAACAGATATGGATGGAGGGAGACGCAAAGAAACAGCTATGGATGGAAGGAGACGCAAAGAAACAGCTCATGGAGGGAGACGCAAATAAATAGAGCCACCACAGCTATGAATGGGACGTAAACAGATGTGGATGGAGAGGGGTGGAAGCTGGTGGAGGACCAAATGGGCAAAATTTGTCAAGGCGTCCGCATATAGTCCTCCCCTACTTTTAATAGGCCTACACATTGATTCGACCCTTTGTCATGTTTGTGTGACGTGTAATGCAACTTTGTAATCGGCTTAGGCTTATTCTCAAATTTTATAAACGCCAACAATGAGTTCATTTTCAAAATACAACATTGAATGAGAGATCAAAAATTAATTTCAATGAGCAGAAATTAATTCAACACACAAAAATATATTATCTTAATCAGATTTTTCTTTCAATGTAAGGCCTAAATTAGGCCTATGCAAAAAGAGTTTTTCAATAAGCAAACTTGTTTTTATAAGAGATCATTCAATAGGCCAAGGTCTATGTAAAACCTATTCAAACAATATTAAATACGAACAAACTATTTCATTAATATAATATTTCATAATTTGCTTTTTTATAAATGTTAGAATATTTTTACTTGTTTGCCCCCCCCCCCTCTTTTTTCGTTTTCCCCCTTTCCTTTATTTTTTCCAAGCTACTTTTGAAATAGGCATATTCTTATGAGTTTTTTTACTAGTAGCCCAGCAAACATAAAACGTTTTCGACATCATTCGCAAAAGGTTATAAAAGGTTGTCAGAAAACGTTTAAATGTCGGGTTATATAAAGGGTATATTAAGAGTATAAAACGTTTTCATAACCTTAAAAACATTTTTGATAATCTACTGCTCAGCAAACAAAAATGTTTTACAGAAAACGTTTAGGCCTAAATGTCGGGTTATATAAAGGGTACAAAAACGTTTTAATAACATTCCAAAAACATTCTTGAAAACTTTATACAAAACATTCTAAACAGAATGTTATTTTGGGGTTGAAAAAATATTTTTGCGAAAAATGTTTGCCCAAAATATTTTCAATAACGTTTTAAAAACGTTTTCATGACCTTTATATAACCCGACATTTAAATGTTATTAAAAGGTTTTGAAAAAACATTTTAAGAACATTTCTGTGTTTGCTGGGTTCAAATATTTTAACATAATGTTATTTAAGTATTGACACAATATTTGGCAAAAATGTTTGCAAAAATAGTTTTCAATAACATTTTTTGAAAACATAATATTGTTGTAGTGTGTTTTCATACAAAACGTTTTAAAACGTTATCATGACCTTTAGGCCTATATAACCCGACATTTTAATGTTATTAAAACGTTTTTACCTGAACCAAAAGCCAAAATATTACGTTTTAAAAACGTTTTTGTGTTTGCTGGGAGGCATATGTTGCTTGTGGAAATCGTTTTGACATAATTATTGAATGATTTCTCCTCGAAACAATGTTGCTTTGGCCTATTGTAATATAAATCTCTTTTTGCATAATTAGGCCTAGGCCTATTTGAAACTGAATAAAAAGCTTATGATTTTGTTTTTTCCTTTCTTCCCCCTCCCTCTCTCTCTCTCTCTCTCTCCCCCCCTCTTTCTTTCTTTCTTTCTTTCTTTCTTTCTTTCTTTCTTATTTTCTTTCTTTCTTTCTTTCTTTCTGTCTTTCTTTCGGCCTTTCGGCACGCTTTATGACGTTTGCTGTTTAATATTCATAATTTAAAAAACATCGTCATCAAATACTTCCTGTTGGAATATAAGCGGTTGCATGTGTGCGTGTTTACCGAAGAAGTTGAATACGATAAAATTTCGCCGTTTTTTCACCTATCCAATAATCAACAATTTTATTAGCAGAATATTTTGTGAGTATAGGTACAAGGTATACTAACTGTAGATAAAATTGACGTATGCTTATTTTGTTTTAGCTCTTTTTTTTCAAGCTTATAATTTTAATATCGGCAAGGTTGTCGAATTTGGAACGTTTGGCCCAATTTTATTAACATGATTAAAGTGTAAGCTTACCTCGGTTTTGTTTGTTTAAAGTTTTTGTCATAGAAGAATGGCATTTGTTTACATTTTGAGAGTGCAGAGCGTATGTATGTACACGGAAGTGGGGTTCTGATTAGTACAAGGAACTTATACGTAAATACGATGTCCTCATTAACAAACTGATACTATCTGTCCATCGTATAAGACTGTTACCGTACGGCAATGTGGTGAAGGAATATTACACAGTCAAGAATAGGCTCCATCATTTTTTTATTATGATCCCTCCCAGTCTCCCGAAACATCAAAACATCAAAAGCGTTGCACTTATACTTACTCATGTACTTAAGACTGTCCTTTTTCACATAACGCAGACAAAGTAGGGCCAACTTGCCTAGCTAGAAATGGTCAAATTTTGGCAAGAAATATCTCTGTGTAATCCTATGTAAGTCCCATATCGCATCGTTATCGGCGATCGAGGTTTTTTTTCTCTGAAGTTTGGTTGGTACCCACCAGCGTCATGCATGTGACGTGACACAGCTAAAATAATCGATCGGGGATCGTTAAAACATCAACAAATTTCAAAACACAGAAAGCAGTAAACTTAATGGCGAGCGGTCCGAATTTTGAGCCATACAACAAGTTTACGTGGTGAACTAGGTTCTGATAGGCTGAATCAATTGTCCGACTATCATAACAACAGACCGATATTAACATGGATAATCTGATTGATTGGCCGATTGTGCGTCAAATTGTTGGTCGGCGCAGATTTGCGCCTTTGAAGTTAACACAAAGCTCTGCGTATGTCACTCATTAAAGCCGAATTTATACTCGATCACAGAGCGATTGCGATGAAATGCTTTTGGAAAGCGATGAGCAATCACTGAATTCTGCGATGCATCGCCCGTTGCTTTTGCAATTTATACTTTATCACCGCGATAGCGATTGCAGACGATATTAAAATATTCTAAATGCCACAAAATACATTTTTAAAACATCAGTTGCTGTCAATAATTATTGCTTTGGATTAATTCATTACCAAAAGTTAATAATCGAGAAAGGTAAATTAATTAGCAAAATAATAGATCCAGTTGGTTGTACATGTATATGAATGGTTGACATATTCATGTGTCAAGCGATATCACTGGGAAGTTGAGATTTCTTCAACTTGCAAAAGCGACATTGTTTTTGCCTCAGCGATTTGAATCGATTGATCGGCTTGACGCTCAGGAAATGAAGTAAACACTGAGCATGTGTGAGAATCACTTTTCTGCAAAAGTGATCGAGTATAAATTCAGCTTAACAGGGCGCTCGTGTCAATGTGAGCAAGGGACTGCGGTTCTTCTCTGAAACCCAGTGCAAATGTTCGTCCCAGAAGAGATGTCGACAGGCGAGTGTCTTTTCTTGAAGGACAAAGTTTGCTCTCTTTCGGCCGTCGTTCGTAAGACGTAGCCTTGATTATGAACTTTCACGCAGTCTCAGCTCACATGGTTATGTTTTTTGAGGTGGGCACCCAAAAAAGGTGGAGCTGTCACATTTTCAAAAAAAAAATTCTCCTCTTTGTCCTATATTTTTGCTAAAATCCAACATGAACACATGGTTTTGGTCTTATTTTGAAGAGAAAATAATAATTTAATGAAATAATAACAAATACGGTTGAACAAATGTATTATTAATTACAACAGCTTAATTAAGTTACATGTAATTAGTCAGGGGTGGAGCCGGAAGCGGAAGAGCTCTGTGTAATTCCAATGGGAAGTTGGTGTTCGTTAATTATAGTTTAATGAATGCGTCTTACTTGTTGAGAGTGAAATTGTACAAAATAATGCACACGTACTGAGATGTTGATGCGTCTAGTGCACAAGCCCCGAAGGGGCGAGTGCATTAGATACAACAACATCTCAGTACAAGTGCATTAATTTGTACAATTTCTCGAGCAACAAGTAATACACATTTATTAACCTATTTCATACACAAGATAAAAAGCTTGCTAATTTTGCTAATTTTTAAACAAAATTGTCACTAAAAATGTTGGAAAATACAAGCAAATGTAATATATGCATCAACCCGCAAGGAAAATGAATCAATCCTACACGATGCGAACACATTCCGAAGCACTGCGCGTAGTATGTGAAGTGCGCGACCGTGCAATTATACTATATTAATGCACTAAGCGTATTTTTCTAATGGCTTTTCTGATTGGCTATGTGGTTCTAAGAGTGTATGAATAAAATGTATACATGTACTGGTACTTTGGTGCCTAGAAGTGCCTAAGTAAAAATGCATTTGCAAAATGTTAATCTTATTTTTTAACTTTCTAACTATAATTGCCTAATACTAATAGTTAATCTTAATAAATTTGAGTAATTAACGATTTAACAAGTTTTTAATTAATGCAGTGGAATGTGTGTCATGCAATATCTAATGGGCTTAAAATTTTGCTTGCATGAAAAATGGAATGAAATTTTACATTAAATTAAACAATTTAAAATATGACTTTTTTTTTACTTCACACACCCTGTGTATAACACAATGGGTTTAACAAATATAGTGCAAACTTTATATTTTATGAAAGTACTAATTGTGTACATTCCAAATATCAAGTTTACTTTCCAATTAGAAATATTGGAGTGGTAAAGAAATGTTATTTTTTAGGTATTTTTCAATGTAATCACTTAAGGTCCGTTCATACTACCACCGCATTTGCGATGCGTTGCTCTGCGATGCGGTGCGTTGTCGCACTGCATCATACTGCAAACTACTGCATTGCGATATCGCAATAAAGTTAAATACATTTCAACTTGGAAATGCGACGATTTTGCGTTGAGTTGCGGCAAAAGTAATCGATATATCGGCATCGCAAAGCAACGCATCGCAAATGCGGTGGTAGTATGAACGAACCTTCAGGATTGCAAATCTGTAAAGTTTAAATGGATATACATTGTGCCAAAAAATTTACAGGGTTTGGGATTGAAAAATACCTAAATAAGAACATTTCTTTAAGGGGGTACTACACCCCTGTGGTAAATTTGTGACTAGTTTTGCATTTTCTCAAAAATAATAACACACTGGTACTAAAATTATGTATATTATTGGGGCAAGGAATCCAATTACTACACTGAAATTTCAGTGACTCAAGACAAGCGGTTCAGTATATATGATAGAAAATGAGGTACATGCTAGTGGTACCTTATTTCTTATCATAAATAACAAACCACTTGTCTTGGGTCACTGAAATTCCAGTGTAGTAATTGGATTCCTTGCCCTATAATATACATAACTTTTGTTACCACTGTGTTATTAGTTTTGAGAAAATGCAAAAATAGACACTAAATTTATCGAGGTGTAGTACCCCTTAACAATTATTATCAACATTAATATTTTGCGACATAACAGTTTACACTGGAGACAATTATGGCACTTCCTACAACTTGAGAACAAGTCCTCAAATGTTTGAAATTTGTAGTTACTACAACTGTAGGCCTATCGCAGCATGCTGGACATGAATTTGCTCACTTGTTTCGCATTCGAAATCTAGTAGAAATCGATGAAGCATGACACCGTGTAAAGTAATGGAAGTTCGGAAGTAAACACAGCCGATCACAACAGGCAATCGCATCAAAAATGTTAAAATTTGCACTGAACTTATTTTTAGAATGTTCAAAATATGCAACTTTGCTCTAAAAGATACAGCTGACTCATCAAAACAACGTATCATCCAAATTTGAACATCAAAAGAATATTTAACAAGTATTGCAAACAAGTGCAATGGTGGAAACATACTTGTGCAATTGGAGGTCTGGTTCCAACACAGAACGGCAGTTTTGCGTGGGAATATTTTGAACAAATAAAAGCAAACTATTAAAAATCTTTTCTCAATCTGTTGCAAAATTACTGTAAGGATGATCTTAAGCATTATTGTTTTGACATACCGTAGTGCATATTGGGGATCATACATTGTATGTTAGTGCATTTGGAAACAGACCGTATAGGCTGTGTGACGTACATTGTACATGTACAAGGCTTCCGAAACCACAAGGCAGACAAGCCTGTTCAAAATAGACTGTTAGGAGTTGGGTACTTTGTCGTGCCCCAACTGTTTTTAGAATAACATAATTTTGCTTTGATACCAGCTAACACATTTAGAATTGTTTGTGAAGATTTGATGATTACATGTTCCAATGGTGACACAGCCATACCAACTTGTACATTGATACCCCCCCCCCCCTTTGGAAAGTGATGCATTTTGAGGGTTTAAATATTGATTTATTTCAATCCATTTTCAAATAATTTACTTTTTCAGCAAGATTAAATGAAAGTTTTGACCAAAATTAAAAAGTGATGTGGGCGGGTGACAGAAAACTTGTAATCAACTTTACATGTATGTATTAGCCTTGATCATGTACCTTGAGTTTCATTTGAAGTCTACTTATAGTTTGAAAAGTATAGTTAATAGCTTCATGTCTTACTTTTCTCTTTTAATTTAGGAAGCAAGATATTCTGTACCAAACCAACAATATGACGGACGATAGATTCAATGTCATCGGTCAAGATCCTCGGTTTCGACAGATGCCCAAGGCCGAGAGGAAAGTCAAGATCGATCGTCGCTTTGAGGGCATGTTCAAAGACAAAAGATTCAAACTTAAATACTCTGTCGACAAACGAGGACGTCCTTTGAGTGCCACAACAAATGATAATTTACGCAGGTTTTATGAAATGTCCGAGTCCGATTCAGATGATGAAGATGGTGACATGACAGAAGCACAAAGGAAAAAGAAAAAACCTAAGAAGAAAGGAGAAACACACAGTGCAGAAAAGAAGTCCACAAAGAAGGAACAAAAATCAAAAGCCAAGTCAGAAAAACCAAAATCATCAAATAAAACAGAAAGAAGTGATGACATTGTTGTAGTAAAAGACAAAAGAACTTCCAAAAGTGACATTAAAATGTCAAACTTAAAGTCGACACCTGCACAGATAAAGCTTGGTAGGAAAGTAGTGGAAGAGAACTCGGGAAAGAAGTCAAAGTTGAGTAAGAAGAAGCAGAGGCATTCCCCAGCTGAATCTTCAGATTCTTCAGATGGAGAAATATCTGATGGTAAGAACATATTTTCTCTCAATTCAGAACAAATTGGGTGGGAAAGTTCAGTCAGAAGAGAGTGCTTTAGTGATTCATGCATCGTAACAAGTGTATGAATGAACCTTTAAAGAACACTTTTATTTTTGAGTTCTTCCCAATTGCCATGATCACCTATTCATGTACATATATAAGCACACATGAAGTGGTGTCCTTGTTCCTTTGGATTGAAAGTGTGACCGTCTATTGCAAAATGAGGTCTAGTTTAAGGTGGTACTACACCCCTGGCCAATTTTGTGCATATTTTTGCATTTTTCACAAAAATTATAGCGCATTGGTGACAAGTAAGATATGTATATTAACAACTGTTGTCTGTGTTGAAATAAAATTTCCAGTGCAGTAGCAGTGTTCGAAATATGCCTCAAAAAGTTACAGGCCAGCCGGGCTTGACCTTAGGAAGTTACCGGCCAGCCGGGCCGGCAACTAGATGCCAGTCAGAAAAAGTTACAGGCCAATGGCTGGCTGACCGGCCCTATTTCGAACGCTCTGCAGTAGTTGTAGTCCTTGCCCCTATAATATACATATCTTACTTGTCACCAATGCGCTATATTTTTTGAGAAAAATGCAAAAATTGGCACAAAATTGGCCAGGGGTATAGTACCCCCTGAATGTCACACAATACAATATGAGACCTGGTCTCACAAAATGAGTGGAGACTTGAGAGGCTAGTGACCAGGGAAGAAAAGGAGATATCTTTCATTGTACATGTACGATTGTACATGTCAGAAAACAAAAGAATTCTTCATTGAAATATTGACTTTTGAGCAACCCTGATAAGCTACAAGTGTACATATCATTTTAAAGCTTATGATCCAGAGAATAATGAATGAGACATAAACTCAGGTAAAAAATTAGCAACTTTCCTCTCATTTTGTGGTACACTGCTTCCTTGAGACGGTAGCGTCTGCGTGTGATACACCCGTGATTAAAAGCAATGTATCTGTAGGGCACATAGTACAGTCACCTTGTACCGCATCCTACAGATCCACGCCTTTGATTGCTTGTGTATTGCACACGGACACTACTGTTTCGAGGAAGCCAAATGGACTGTAGCACCTGACAGGTTGTGTTGTCTATATTGCAAGTTTATGATTCAATCATTTATGCCTAAAATAAGAGTGTAAACCAACTGTGATTTTCAGAAAAACATGTACATGTATCCAGCTCAGATGAGAGTCTTGAAGAGGAACAAGATGGGGAAGCAGACCAGTCATCATCATCATCATCATCATCAAGTGACAGTGAATCTGGCTATGATGAATCTACCACTGTATCCATACCTGGACCAGATCTGATTAGAGGAGAAGGAAATATAGAGAGTAGCTCTTCCTCAGATGACTCCTCAGATTCAGATGGTGAGGAAGAGGAGGAGGAGGAGGAGGAGGAACTAGAACACGAGTGGGGAGAATTAGATAAGGATGCACCCAGAGATGACACGGTGACGTCACGTCTGGCTGTGTGTAATATGGATTGGGATAGAGCTAAGGCACAGGATGTTTTGGTTTTGTTGAATTCTTTCAAACCAACTGGTGCTTCTATCAAATCTGTGACGGTAAGTAGCAATGTGTCCTAAAAGTGTTCCAAATATACTTTCTGGCATGTGGGCCGTATATATAGAGTAAAGAGCAGGAGTAGCGTTAACCCCCGATCAAGGGTGAATTACCCCCTAAATTTAAAAATATTAATTTTTCACCCTCCATATATTGGGAATGTGCAAGCTCGGGGGTGAACTCTGACCCTCTACTTTTGGACCTTACTCCTATCCCTGACTACACTGGAAAATATTTTTCACCCCCGAGATTTAATTTTCACCCCATGTATTTGGATTTTCTGCAAGCTTGGGAGTGAAAAACACGGGAAAACAACTCCCGACTTTCGGGCCTTAATGCTACCCCTGGTAAAGAGGTTCAATATACATGTAAGAATCTGTTCTGCACCACTGTCCAAAATAACAAATGGATGTGGTCCTGAGGACAACCAAAGCAAAGATTCTGCTTGGAATTGCCCATTTACTCACATGAACGGAAATCATTTGTACATTATGGTGGTCAATACACCCAATGGGGATTTAATGAACAAGCATTTATAATAGATTTGTTTGGCTCTGTAGATATATCCATCAGAATTTGGCAAAAAGCGGATGAAGGAGGAAGATGCAAAAGGTCCATTGGAAATGCTTGAGCACGGAGCGGAGGATGAGGAAAAAAGGACACGGAAGATGGTGATCAGTATCACAGAGAAAGACTCAGAAAATATCAGCTACAGAGGTAAGTGATGAAGCTGAGATGATATTGTTATGCAACAAGAGTCTTGGTCCTGATTCGTGGGATGCTGAACACGTGGGGTATCAGGCTGGGACAGGTATAGGTTTAGGTATACAGTCCAACCTCTCTTATCCGGACCTTTTTTATATGGATCTCTCTAGCAGCATGTAGACTGATATTGGACTCTGTCATATTGACATAAGCTTAAAAACTTACCTTTTCAGAGTCTGAGTTGAGCAAAGACGTAGCTTGCAACACCATCACGGCGTCTTCATTCAGCATAGTGATTCTATGACGATCTGCTGCCACTTGACCACCCACCGGGTGGTCAGGTGACGGAGGAGTGTAATCACTACGCTGAATGAAGACGCCGGATGGTGTCGCAAGCTACGCCTTTGCTCAACTCAGACTCTGAAAAGGTAACTTTTTAAGCTTATGGATCTCTCTGTTATCCGGCTGTGAAATCTTCACAGGAAAACATGTTTTTGATTATTTTTACACCTTTACTCCATGCTCTGAATGTTTAGAATGACATGTCTATGTTGCATAAAGCATAAAGCCATCTTATAGTGTTTATTACCCCATGTTAAAACAATCTTTTGTTGTCACAATTTCAGTATTTGGGACAGTCAATGCAGAATTACATGTAATTCACTTATCCGGATTTTTCACTTATCCGGATAGTGCTTGGTCCCATCATGGCCGGATAAAAGAGGTTGGACTGTAGTTTATTACATGTACATGCATATTTTACAGGTGGTCTGCTTGGATCATACGGGGAATAATTCAACTGTTCAGTGCCAGAAGTGGGTAGGTGCAATAGCTGCCCTGTGAAAATTTGGCAATTTACACACAGTATATTGTACTCATCTACACCTAGCAGCTACATATGGCAGCTATTGCACCTACCCACTTCTGGCACTGAGCAGTCCATAGCACTGAGCAGTCCATATGTGATGTGATCAAGCCAAACAAGTCGGATGTTGAAAATATTTATTTTGAAATATAGCCAATAATGGTATTCAACTTCCTGTGTGTTTAATTCACCTTTTCGGTAAATCCCATAAGCCTTTGCGAGTTCACCTGAGAATTCGTCATTTGACGTCACGCTGACTTGCAATGCGCACTAACAATGTTCGATAAACGATGTGCGCATCGGCGTGACGTCAAATAACGAGGTCTTAGGTGTACTCGCAAAAATGGGATTTACAGAAAAGGTGAATTGTTCTGAGCAACACTAAAAAATGACCATTTTTATATCTCTAGAATTGTAATTATGTCTAATTATGGCAGGGTTTCAGGAGAATAAAGCTCTAAAAGTGCTTTATGTAATGAAATTGAAAACTTGATTTTGATGGATATCAGACTCATTTGGCTTGATCGCACCACATATGGGGTAATGGGATAACATCCATTTGATGTGGAAAGAACAAAGGAATTGTAATATCAGAACTTGACATTTATATACTCGCAGCACCTCATTAGCATCAGCACTGAAAGTGCAAGTGTCATGCTGCTTTATGCATTATGATATAACATGCCTAAGATGGAACATTTCTCCACTATCCCCTGACACCACCACTGGGCTTGGATGGATAAACTAAAAGCGGAATAAGATTTAGAAACAAATCTTGAACATGAAGTGCTGTAAAAAGCAGACAGGTGTTGAAAAATAAAAGAAACAGTTTCTGAGTCAAATTTTATATTTATTTTCTTTATTATGCAGGTTGAAGTATTATTTTGCTGTTGTTGAATGTGACTCCAAGTCTACAGCTGGTACTCTCTATGAGCAGTGTGATGGGATGGAATACCAAAGCAGCTCCACAGTCATAGATCTAAGGTAGGAGAATCATATAATTTGGGTTTAATGTAGTTTTTATATGTAGCATGAGTATTGCTTGTGCAGCCTATCTGATCTGATAATATTACCTTGGGTGTTCCTTTTTTATGTCAAGGTATTAAGAGCTATTAGGCCTAAAAAATTGTTTGATTGGCGTAACATGAAAAAAAATTAGGGTAGGTCGGTCAGCAATTAAAAAAAAAAAAAAAAAAAAAATTTACACGCATTTTAAGCTGAAAATCACAATTTTTTTTTTTTAATTTTAATCTTTTTTTGATTTTTTTATTCAATTTTTGCAAAAAAATAAGAAAAAAAGTCTAGGGTCGGGCCTATTTTTAGGATCGGTCAGGTTACGCCAATCAAACAATTTATTTTAGGCCTTATTAGCTGACAGGTTGGTGTCTAGATAGCGGTTCACCTCCTTTTTGAAGCTGGCTTGTTTCACAATTCCTGGGATGTGAGGCAGGAGTGCATTCCATGTGCGGGCTGTAGGTGGAATGATAGACCTGTAATAACTAACAAGGTTAGATCTTGGAATTTGAATGGCAAGGTTTTGAGAACAAATACACAAGTGTTTATATTGCACGTCTTTAAATCCTTAAGGGAGTACTACATCCCTGGCCAATTTTGTGCCTATTTTTGCATTTTTCTCAAAAATTATAGCACATTAATGACAAGTAAGATATGCATATTATAGGGGCAAGGACTACAATTACTGTACTGAAAATTCAGCAACTCAATGCAAGTAGTTATTGATTTATTGATTAAATATTGGTTTTCCCTCATATTTGACTGTAACTCCACAACTGTTGTCTGTGCTGAAATAAAATTTCCAGTGCAGTAGTTGTAGTCCTTGCCCCTATAATATACATATCTTACTTGTCCCCAATGCGCTATAATTTTTGAGAAAAATGCAAAAATAGGCACAAAATTGGCCAGGGGTGAAGTACCCCCTTAAGAATCTTGATATTGCAGGATCACATAAGGTGACACTTTTGTAATATATCCAGTATCCATGAAAACTTATGTTCAAGTTACATTCAAATAAGAACAAAGAGACCAAAGTACTTTAATAATAGTGCAAATAGTACAAATTCATGCTGCAGCTTTGTTTATTAGATTGGACATTGGGTAAATATGAAGCACATTATTATTATATATGCAAAATTCTTTCTGAATTGAACTGGGTAAATAACAACGGAATTGGCAAATTCTTGTATAATGCCTTTTATGACCCAAGGTTTA
Source organism: Amphiura filiformis (assembly GCF_039555335.1). NCBI lineage: Eukaryota > Metazoa > Echinodermata > Ophiuroidea > Amphilepidida > Amphiuridae > Amphiura > Amphiura filiformis. Next base: position 71,035,261 of record NC_092632.1, on the reverse strand, counting down.
TCCCAGAAGATATGATCTTTGATGAGCAGGAAGCAAAAAGACAGAGCAACAGACATGCCAGATGCTGCCTTATACACGCCTGTTGAATTCCGCACCACTGCACTCCATCAGTCTAAGGTGGAGTTGACTTGGGATGAGACGGACCATCTGAGGCAGAAGAAAACGATGGAGGTGTTTGGCAAGAAGGAATTGGACGATGCAGATGTACGAGCATATTTGGCTTCTTCGAGTGGAGAAGAGGATGGTAAGGATAAGGCCAGAAAAAAAATTGTTTGATTGTCCATATTTTAATTCCTGCCAGGTCTGGTACTCATACATGATGTGAGTGTTTACTTTTTATGAGTTGGAGTTCGAGTTGGAGTTAGAGTTAGAGTTACATTTAGAGTTCAATTTAGAGTTAGAGTTGCATTTTAGAGTTCGATTTAGAGTTAGAGTTGCACTTTAGAGTTAGAGTTACATTTTAGAGTTCGATTTAACTCAAACTCGAACTCGAACTCATAAAAAGTAAACACTCACATCATGTATGAGTACCAGACCTGCAGGAATTAAAATATTTCCTAAATGTGCTAATTTTGTTTCATTGCATATGTATAAAAATCCCTTTCTGCTTTATCAAAGCCTATCTTCAGCTCTGACTGGTGTAACATTTCGTATTTATAGACACTGCCGGACCAGCTTTTGAAATAGAAGAGGATGATTTTGGAGAGGCATTTGATGATGATGATGATGAGAAACAGATTTCAAAGTACAAAGCTCTGTTACAGGGAATTGATGAGAATGAAAAGGAAGACAGAGAGGAAGGACTGGAAATCTCTTGGGAACCTGGTGAGTCATAGAGGTTGTAATGAAGGGAGTACAATGTATGTTACTGTAAAAGTGGACATTTTTGTGCTTTGTTTATTTTTGTGCTTTTCACGTTCCAAGCTGCTGAGAAGAAAATAAAAACGCACAAATATATTCCTTTTGTGTGTATAGTGCAATGTACAGAAGCTTAGAATCACAAATCTAAAAACTAGTGAAATAGTTTTAAATTTGCAAAGCACAAAAATGTGCGAAAAATTTTCCACTTGTACAGTAGTAGATGTTCACTTGCCATGGGTGGGTGACTGAAGTACCATCTATAATCATAAAACTTTAGTAAGTAAAAATCGATCAGATTTACTGAACCTGTTATAATGACCTTTCTATCCAGACATTGCTTCATGTTTCTGTTAAATATTATTTGGAATAAGCAACAATTATTTTGAGAGAGTATTGTTTTCTTGGTCAAAACCAGATGTACTTGAAATACAGTTGATCTACTGCTCTTGCTAAACAAATGATTTGTACCTTTTCGCGTAGGGACAAACAGCCCATTTCTTTGCTCAGTGATTTATAGTTGATGATTGCAATACACTGAAGTATTTCCATGCATTGCATAAGATGTGTTTGCTATTTAGTTGATCATGCATAGTAGATATAATTGATGTTTTAGTGCTGAATCGTTAGAAAAAAATTAGAAAAAATATTAGAATAAAATCACCCATTTTCAAATCAAATTCAAGAGTTCTGATATTAATATTATGGCAACTTGGCAAGGCAACAATCAAATATTTTGGTAGTTTTAGTAATTTCTAGTTTTTCTTTTTCAGGCTTAAAGGACACTACTGAAGAGTTAGTAAAAAGGAAAATGGAAGGTGCAACAGAGCTAACTCCATGGGAGGAATATCTGGAAAAGAAGAAAGATAAGAAAAAGAAGAAGAGACAGGAGAAGAAGCAATCTTCTAAAGAGGTTTGTATATATATATATATATATGCCATAAATAACTAATTGAAAGATATACCATAAAGATTTGCCTAATAGTACATATGGGCTCCCTTGACATAACTAGAATTTTAAGCACAAATTAAAAGTGCCCTCTTGCAAAAATCCCACCAATAAATAAAGGCACAGACCCTAAACGTGCTTAATTCTTTGTGGGATTTTTAAAGGAATGAGCTTTCTATTTGTACATGAAATTTTCCCTAAGGCAAAGGAGCCCATGTACACCATTAGGCGATTCTTTACGTTATTCTTTTCTTGTGTGTGCATTTGTTAATATTAGTATTCTGAAGGCCAGGATATAACTTACTTTACAAAGTGCAACAACAACAACAAAAAAAGAACAGCAAACATGATCAAATACAGAAAACAAAGGCAACAATATTATGGAAAAAGATATGTCTTGAGCATAGTTTTGAATGATTCAAGAGAAGCAGCATTTTTGATATGAAACAGTAAGGTGTTCCACAAACATAGAGCTACCACTAAAAAGGCTTTATCCCCAGCACCCTTCTTGGAACAAGAAGGAAATACTATCTGCCGAGCGGATCTTCATTGCCCTCTGGGATGATCTTCTCGCAGTGAGGCAGTTAGTTGTGTACTGGGGAGAGAGTCCATTCAGAGATTTAAACACATAAAGCAGTGTCTTGTATACAATCCTCTCACTGACAGGGAGCCAAAGAAGTTGGCTGAAGAGAGGGGTAACATGCTCAAATTTTGGTTTGAGACATATTAAACAAGCACACTTATTTTGCAACTTCAGCAAACGATTTAGATCTTTCTTAGATATACCATTAAGTAACACATTACAATAATCAAGATGTGATATAATAACATCACTAACAGTATTATGGTAAGTATTCCAGGAGCTCTGCATCCTTCCTCTTAGCCTTCCGTTTTGGTGCTCTCAGTGGTAAATCAACGCCGGATGGTACTGGTTCTTCCATGTCCAAGTCGTCATCTTCTCTTTCACATGGTCTGAGTAGAGAAATCTTTTGTCACTGCTGCAACTGTTACAGTATTTTTCCACAATGGCAAAATGCACCAAACATTATACACATGTGCTGGCCCTTACAGGATTACATTCATTTAGAATCAGCCCAAAATAAAACAATTTTAAAAGGTCTCACAGCTGATGCACACAACAAGAAATCTTTTTGTCATTGCTGCAACTGTTACAGTTATTTTACTGCTCTTTCTGGAGCTGCAACAACAACTCTTTTAAAAAATGTGTCTTAAGAATTTAAACTTTCTACAAATGTGTTTAACATCCGCTGTTTACATCATATTTAAAAAAAAGATCTATTATCTAGGTATGTTTCAAACTACTTCTGAACAGATCACTTAATGCCAATCATGATCTAATCTCTGCAGCAAACTTTGGGAACATGTGTTTCTGTAACCAATATTACATTCACATGTGAAGGAACCGTTGGTATTGGTACAATCAGCATTTGTGTGTGTTTTGCAACTCTTCAGCTCTCAGTTCAAGCTCCTTCCTCTTCAGAGCCATTTCTTCTTCCTTCATCTTCTTGTCTGTAGCATGCCTCATCTTAAAATAGTCAACAAGCTCCACATCCTTGCGTTTTTTCTTGGGTGCTCTCAGTGGTAAATCAACACCTGATGGTCCTGGTTCTTCCATGTCCGAGTCGTCATTTTCTCTTTCACATGGTCTAAGTAGAGAAATCTTTTGTCACTGCTGCAACTGTTACAGTATTTTTACCACTCTTTCTTGAGTTGCAACTCTTCAGCTCTTAGTTCAAGCACCTTCCTCTTCAGAGCCATTTCTTCTTCCTTCATCTTCTTATCTGTTTCATGCTTCATTTTGAAGTATTCCAGGACTGAGCTCTGCATCTTTGGTGCTCTCGGTGGTAAATCAACGCCGGATGGTCCTGGTTCTTCCATGTCAGTGTCTTCATCTTCTCTTTCACATAGTCTGGGTAGAGAAAACATTTGTCACTGATTCAACCGTTACAATATTTTCCCACAATGGCAAAATGCACCAAATATTATACACATGTGCTGGCCCTTACAGGCTTACAGTCATTTAGAATCAGCCCAAATAAAACAATTTTAAAAGGTCTGCAAAAAAGTGGCGTTCAGTTTGTGACAGTGTCTTAATTTATTCTTTTAAAAACCTGTGAAAGAGATATCCTGAAGCAAAAACCTCATCGTAAAATGCATGCAGTCCTTGAGTGTGAAGACTTCCTAATGGGAACTGGCCCAATGTATACTGGTACTTTGTAGTGGATGCCTGTATTTTGGGTGTTTTGTCGAAGTGTATCCTGAAGCTAAGACCTCATCGTAAATTGCATGCCGTCATAGAGTACGAAATATCAAGAGAGAAAATATTTTTTTAATGCAAATCTTAAATAGAGCAGCATTAAAAAAAAGAAAAATATTGGTATGCCTGTGCCTAATGTCCATATATCTAAGTCACATCAGCCAAGTTTTTGATGAGATAACTAATTTATCGCAATAAATGCTCTTAGATTTAGAAACAAAAGAAACAACGTAATTATGTATGCCTACGCGTGTGTTAACAAAAAACCTGCTTCATCAATTGATGACATGAAATTGGCTGGCGTCAGATTTATCTGGGGTGCCCACATGGATATTAAAATTTCCAAGCATAATAATTTTGTTATCATAACAGTTGATGTATGTCAAAAAGACACGTAACTCATGTAAGAACTCTGATGTCTTCAGGCCATTTGAAGTTGATGGGTATGGCCTATAAACCAACACATAGATCACTTTATTTTGTTTATCACCGATAATAGCATGTTCAAATGTAGAACTAGTAGAACAAAAATCAGAAGACAAAAGCTTCAGTTTCAGAGGTACTTTCTATAGCACTCCCAGGCTGCCACCAAAAGTATGGGAACCTCTGGGGATGGTCAGAAAATTATAACCTGGTAGTGATATGATAATTCACCAATTACGGCTTTGTCAGTTGGTGTTAGTCATGTTTCAGTGAGAAACACAATGTCTAAATCATGCTGTAAAGTGTGCTGAGGTTTGTGGATCAATGTCTAGGCGTTGTGCCTGTGCGGAGCGTACTATAATTTTTTTATCAGAGCATATGATGGTCTTATTTTGATTGGAGCGAGTACTCCAATGACAGCGTCTCATATTGCGAATTGTACTATAATTACGCTGTTTGCAATCTTTTGACTCTTGTTTTCTACACTACCATTCTGATTAGATTGGTTCAGCTGATGGTTTAGACAAGAAGCAGCAGGATGAGGGGGAGCAAGCAGCATTCAGTGATGATGAACTACCTGCTGGTGTTGACCTCAATGATTCATTCTTCAAAGACTCACTCAAGGATACAGAGGGTGGAGCAAAAGGTATGGCAAAATATGGTATTATAGGCACTGTAGAGCAGGGGTTCAAAACACGACCCATGTCAAAATTGTATCATGTCAGTGGGTAAGTGCAATAGCTGCACTGTGAACATTGGACAATTTACGCACAGTAAATGATACTCATCTACACATGGCAGCTATATATGGCAGCTATTGCACTTACCCATCTGGCAGTGAGCAGCGCGGATATGTTCCATGTTACAAATAACTCCTACAGACTTGGATTTATAATCACAAGATCCCGAAATCCTACTGGCTCTATTATACTCTCCACCTGGGCAAGGTGCTTCAATTGATCAATTCCCGATACTCTTGATCAGCTCGTAATAGGCGGGACTCATAACATTGTGGATTGATATAGAATGGCATATGCACAGCTGGGCGTAGCGCCTGCGCGAACTGTGTATTGCGTGCCTGACACACTCTTTTATGAAGTAAGTTAGAACATTATTGAGTCGCAAGCAGTAACAAAAAACAAATAATTCTCGCCTACTACAAGCTGATAATAGTATATCTGTATGCCAGTGTGTAAAATTACATTGGTGTAATATGGGATGAGAAGAGTAGTCAAAATCCAAAGATGGCCATCTTCACTATTAATGTGGCATGATCTTTTCTACTGCCTGACCCAGAGTAACATTTTAATTGTTTTTGTTTATTTGTTTGTTTGTTGGTCAATGGGTTATGTTGCCATAATAACCTGTGTTTCTAATTATAAGTGTATGTTTCAATTTTATTGTAGGTGATGGCAAGAAGAAACGCAAACAAAAGAAGCAGGAGACTTTGACAGCAGAAGAAATGGAGGTGCAACAACAGAAGAAGGTAACAATTTATCTTTGGTCATTCAAGAAAAATATCAATCACATTGGGAAGATCTCCTTGTTTGATGATACACAGGTCTTTTCCCCTGTTTTGGGGTGCAATTTTGGTATAGCGATGCCCCTCATATTACCATTTTTGGTGGGTTTTAGCGAAAGCTTGTGTACCCAAAATTAACGAATTTGGCACATTTATCCATTTTTATTTACTTTTAGCCCTTTTTCAGGTGTTTTTGAACAATTTTGTGTGCTTTTCCAGCTTTTTTCCAGACATTTTCATGAATGTGTAGACTGTAGTCTCATGCCTTCTATATTGATGGTATAGGTATTGTCTATAGAGATTGTCAGCATTCCAGAGTCCATGGAGCAAATCCTCATCCAAATTGTTTCGAAGACCTCCTGGAGATCACATTATGCAGAACAATTGAAGAAATATGGCTTCTGATTTTGTTATCATTTAAAGTGATTTACACAAAAGTAAACCCATCATCATATTCTAGCCTCATGTTAAGGGGATACTACACCCCTGGCCAATTTTGTGCCTATTTTTGAATTTGTCTCAAAAATTATAGCGCATTGGCGTCAATTAAGATATGCATACAAAATTGGACAGGGGTGTAGTACCCCCTTAATTTGATGCTTTTTGTCTCACCTGTCAATGGGCTGTTCTAGTTGAAATCCACACGCCCCTATGATAGACATGGCCTATATTAATATTCAACAAAGGGGGTGTAAATTTCTAATGGGGTTACCTGAATGGGTGAACCCACACCCCCTGTGTGGGAGATTAAAGTTGTGTCTTCCATAGGGGGTGTATGGATTTGGACTGGAATTGCCCAATGGAAATTCTATAAAATCTTACTTATTGTTTGTCTGGTTGCCTTTCTTACAATACAGGCTCAGTTGGAGTTGCTAATGATGGATGAAGACGATGACAAGCAGCATTTCAATCTCAAAGACATCATGGAGAGCGAACAGAAAACTTACTTATTGTTTGTATGGTTTCCTTTCTTACAATATAGGCTCAGTTGGAGTTGCTAATGATGGATGAAGGCGATGACAAGCAGCATTTCAATCTCAAAGACATCATGGAGAGCGAACAGAAAACTTACTTATTGTTTGTATGGTTTCCTTTCTTACAATATAGGCTCAGTTGGAGTTGCTAATGATGGATGAAGACGATGACAAGCAGCATTTCAATCTCAAAGACATCATGGAGAGCGAACAGAAAACTTACTTATTGTTTGTATGGTTTCCTTTCTTACAATATAGGCTCAGTTGGAGTTGCTAATGATGGATGAAGACGATGACAAGCAGCATTTCAATCTCAAAGACATCATGGAGAGCGAACAGAAAACTTACTTATTGTTTGTATGGTTTCCTTTCTTACAATATAGGCTCAGTTGGAGTTGCTAATGATGGATGAAGACGATGACAAGCAGCATTTCAATCTCAAAGACATTATGGAGAGCGAACAGAAATCTTACTTATTGTTTGTATGGTTTCCTTTCTTACAATATAGGCTCAGTTGGAGTTGCTAATGATGGATGAAGACGATGACAAGCAGCATTTCAATCTCAAAGACATTATGGAGAGCGAACAGAAAACTTACTTATTGTTTGTATGGTTGCCTTTCTTACAATATAGGCTCAGTTGGAGTTGCTAATGATGGATGAAGACGATGACAAGCAGCATTTCAATCTCAAAGACATTATGGAGAGCGAACAGAAAACTTACTTATTGTTTGTATGGTTGCCTTTCTTACAATATAGGCTCAGTTGGAGTTGCTAATGATGGATGAAGACGATGACAAGCAGCATTTCAATCTCAAAGACATTATGGAGAGCGAACAGAAAACTTACTTATTGTTTGTATGGTTGCCTTTCTTACAATACAGGCTCAGTTGGAGTTGCTAATGATGGATGAAGACGATGACAAGCAGCATTTCAATCTCAAAGACATTATGGAGAGCGAACAGAAAACTTACTTATTGTTTGTATGGTTGCCTTTCTTACAATACAGGCTCAGTTGGAGTTGCTAATGATGGATGAAGACGATGACAAGCAGCATTTCAATCTCAAAGACATCATGGAGAGCGAACAGAAAACTTACTTATTGTTTGTATGGTTTCCTTTCTTACAATATAGGCTCAGTTGGAGTTGCTAATGATGGATGAAGACGATGACAAGCAGCATTTCAATCTCAAAGACATCATGGAGAGCGAACAGAAATCTTACTTATTGTTTGTATGGTTTCCTTTCTTACAATATAGGCTCAGTTGGAGTTGCTAATGATGGATGAAGACGATGACAAGCAGCATTTCAATCTCAAAGACATCATGGAGAGCGAACAGAAAACTTACTTATTGTTTGTATGGTTGCCTTTCTTACAATACAGGCTCAGTTGGAGTTGCTAATGATGGATGAAGACGATGACAAGCAGCATTTCAATCTCAAAGACATTATGGAGAGCGAACAGAAAACTTACTTATTGTTTGTATGGTTTCCTTTCTTACAATACAGGCTCAGTTGGAGTTGCTAATGATGGATGAAGACGATGACAAGCAGCATTTCAATCTCAAAGACATCATGGAGAGCGAACAGAAAACTTACTTATTGTTTGTATGGTTTCCTTTCTTACAATACAGGCTCAGTTGGAGTTGCTAATGATGGATGAAGACGATGACAAGCAGCATTTCAATCTCAAAGACATCATGGAGAGCGAACAGAAAACTTACTTATTGTTTGTATGGTTGCCTTTCTTACAATACAGGCTCAGTTGGAGTTGCTAATGATGGATGAAGACGATGACAAGCAGCATTTCAATCTCAAAGACATCATGGAGAGCGAACAGAAAACTTACTTATTGTTTGTATGGTTGCCTTTCTTACAATACAGGCTCAGTTGGAGTTGCTAATGATGGATGAAGGCGATGACAAGCAGCATTTCAATCTCAAAGACATCATGGAGAGCGAACAGAAAACTTACTTATTGTTTGTATGGTTGCCTTTCTTACAATATAGGCTCAGTTGGAGTTGCTAATGATGGATGAAGACGATGACAAGCAGCATTTCAATCTCAAAGACATTATGGAGAGCGAACAGAAAACTTACTTATTGTTTGTATGGTTTCCTTTCTTACAATATAGGCTCAGTTGGAGTTGCTAATGATGGATGAAGACGATGACAAGCAGCATTTCAATCTCAAAGACATTATGGAGAGCGAACAGAAAACTTACTTATTGTTTGTATGGTTTCCTTTCTTACAATATAGGCTCAGTTGGAGTTGCTAATGATGGATGAAGACGATGACAAGCAGCATTTCAATCTCAAAGACATTATGGAGAGCGAACAGAAAACTTACTTATTGTTTGTATGGTTGCCTTTCTTACAATATAGGCTCAGTTGGAGTTGCTAATGATGGATGAAGCGATGACAAGCAGCATTTCAATCTCAAAGACATTATGGAGAGCGAACAGAAAACTTACTTATTGTTTGTATGGTTGCCTTTCTTACAATATAGGCTCAGTTGGAGTTGCTAATGATGGATGAAGGCGATGACAAGCAGCATTTCAATCTCAAAGACATCATGGAGAGCGAACAGAAAACTTACTTATTGTTTGTATGGTTGCCTTTCTTACAATATAGGCTCAGTTGGAGTTGCTAATGATGGATGAAGACGATGACAAGCAGCATTTCAATCTCAAAGACATCATGGAGAGCGAACAGAAAACTTACTTATTGTTTGTATGGTTGCCTTTCTTACAATATAGGCTCAGTTGGAGTTGCTAATGATGGATGAAGACGATGACAAGCAGCATTTCAATCTCAAAGACATTATGGAGAGCGAACAGAAAACTTACTTATTGTTTGTATGGTTGCCTTTCTTACAATATAGGCTCAGTTGGAGTTGCTAATGATGGATGAAGACGATGACAAGCAGCATTTCAATCTCAAAGACATTATGGAGAGCGAACAGAAAACTTACTTATTGTTTGTATGGTTTCCTTTCTTACAATACAGGCTCAGTTGGAGTTGCTAATGATGGATGAAGACGATGACAAGCAGCATTTCAATCTCAAAGACATTATGGAGAGCGAACAGAAATCTTACTTATTGTTTGTATGGTTTCCTTTCTTACAATATAGGCTCAGTTGGAGTTGCTAATGATGGATGAAGACGATGACAAGCAGCATTTCAATCTCAAAGACATTATGGAGAGCGAACAGAAATCTTACTTATTGTTTGTATGGTTTCCTTTCTTACAATACAGGCTCAGTTGGAGTTGCTAATGATGGATGAAGACGATGACAAGCAGCATTTCAATCTCAAAGACATTATGGAGAGCGAACAGAAAACTTACTTATTGTTTGTATGGTTTCCTTTCTTACAATATAGGCTCAGTTGGAGTTGCTAATGATGGATGAAGCGATGACAAGCAGCATTTCAATCTCAAAGACATCATGGAGAGCGAACAGAAAACTTACTTATTGTTTGTATGGTTGCCTTTCTTACAATATAGGCTCAGTTGGAGTTGCTAATGATGGATGAAGACGATGACAAGCAGCATTTCAATCTCAAAGACATCATGGAGAGCGAACAGAAAACTTACTTATTGTTTGTATGGTTGCCTTTCTTACAATACAGGCTCAGTTGGAGTTGCTAATGATGGATGAAGACGATGACAAGCAGCATTTCAATCTCAAAGACATTATGGAGAGCGAACAGAAAACCGGCAAGAAACGCAAACGAAAACATCAAGAACAGGAAGGCACCAAACAAGAAGACACCTTTCAAATCGACGTAAAGGACCCTCGTTTTAACGCCATCTATACATCTCATCTGTACTCCATCGATCCATCGGACTCTCAGTATAAGAAGACTAAATCCATGGAAGCACTCGTCAAAGAAAAACAACAGAGACGTGCTAGGAAAGAGAGACTGCAAAGAACTGAAGATGGAGGACAGAAAAATGAGATTAGGAGGGGGAGAGAAAAAGTCGAGTAGTTAGAAGAAAGATCAGGAGTTGTCAATGTTGGTTAAATCGATTAAGAATAAAACTCAACAGTATAATGCTAAGAAGAGTAAGAAACAATTAAACAGGTAACAAAGACTGTATAAACTTGGGGGTATGCAAGACTAATGGCCATATTAATTAATTTTAGGGCAAAACTTCCCAAGTAATTTGTGAAAAACACAAACATCAAAAATCAAATTTTCTTTTTTTGTGAATAGATCAGTTTTTCAAGAGCAGTATTTTCTTCAAGCTCAATGTCAGGTTGAATCATCCAATGTGGAGAAAACATACCATGGAGTATAGCTACTTTTTTTCAACAAACAATTTACTGATGAGCATTATAATATATTTTTTTCCAATTTCAAGATGTTCAACAATTTTTCATTTACCATAATAGGTATCATTTCCTGCATATTTTGCAATCTACTGCTGAAAGCTGATTACTCCATGATATAGTAAAATTGCTAGAAGCATTGCCACACTGATATTACTACCATATATTTGAAGATGTTATAATGAATGAATGATGATCATGATGGGCAAATTAAAAGTAATTGAAATTTAAAACAAACTAAATTTGTTATCTTTTCTTTGAGTAAATTGATTGCTCAGTGCCAGAAGTGGGTAAGTGCAATATCTGCCCTGTGAATATTTGGCTATTTACACACAGTATGTTGTACTCATCTATACATGGCAGCTACACATGGCAGGTATTGCACTTACCCAGTTCTTGCACTGTGCAGTCGATGTGTGTGCATAGGATACTTAATGGACATACAACACAATTTTATAGAGAACAAATTACTTGTGCATTTATGCATCAAGTTTGTTACCTGTTACTTAGATATGATGGATTGACTCATAAACAATGTGATCATTAATGTGTGTGACCAGTGAGCTAGTTTGATCATAAAAGGTTGTCAGGGGTTAACAAGTCCCAAGTTTTCCCCCAAGACTAAAATAATTTGAAAAGTTGTTCACAAAATCAAAATGCTTTATAATTACCTGGTCCAATTTACAATGTCATCCAGTGTTGCTGTTGGTCACAATAATATTGCTCTTTACATAAGGAAAATGCAGTTTTGAAAGTTGCACTTTAGTACATTCATATCTTACAAAATATTCCAGTTGAAATACGCCCCCTATAGAAGACATGACCTTAATCTTCCACACAGTGAGTGTGAATTTCAAATGGGTTTACCTACATAGGTGACTCCATTTGAAATTCACACTCCCTATGTGGGAGATTAAGGCCATGTCTTCCATAGGGGGTGTATGGATTTTTCAACTTGAAAACTGCATCTTTTCTTACATAATGAGCAATTGTGATTGAATGCAAAAGTGGATGACATTGTAAATTGTACCAATTATTCAGCAACCTTGCAAAAATTCCCACAAACGAGATTTCAGACACGCTTCTTGCATGATTTGCATCCACCGCAAATAATGATTACATTATGACTTGGTGCATGACTAGTATTGGACGATTGGCTAGGCTACTCCCGTTTTAACTGCAGACTACAAGTTTCAATTTTTTTAATTCAAAAATTTCGGAATATTAAATTTTCATTACCATATTTGGAATCAGCATGAAAAATGCATTAAAATGAGTACAAACAAGCCCAGAATTGGTTCAGTGGTTCGCAAGATAGCTCTTGATATTTTGAGAAAATATCTCAAAAATTGATATCACCAACAGTGGCATGTGCAAAGGGGGGGGGGCAGGGGCCATGCCCCCCCCACTTTTATTGGTAATTCGGGGGAAAACGTTAAAAACGTCAAAATTTGCTCCTAATCAGACTCCATTCGGGGGAACTAAACAACCTGCCCCCCCACTTTCAATGTGCTGCGCACGCCACTGATCATCAAGAACAATAAGTTACACTGAATGCATATTGTAATAATTTCGTGCCAAGCTTGTCTTTCATCATGCATTCTATTACCCCCACGACCCATTATTCAAAATCTCGCACTGTGATTTGTTGAAACGCGTCACGTGACAGACCATTAATTAGCGATAAAGTGTCAAGGGCAACGAACTTTATGTTCTTCTATCATCACAGCGCACAGCAGACCTGCTTATGTAGGGGAGAATGGAATGTCAGGGGTGTGTTATTGTATGTGCATACCTGCTTATAGGGGAGAATGGAATGTTAGGTTGTGTTATTGGAATGTGCATACGCTTTGGCTACGCGTATGCGCTCCACCTTGAGGTAAACAACTTGAAATTTTGGGCAAAAAATTTGATATTTTCTCTTTAAATCACACTATTTTGTGTTAATAGAATAGAAATAAAGGGTGCAACATTATCCTTTACACAAATAATGTGTCCTCGGCAGTAAAAGCGTTTAAATAATGGGTTCGGCTGCGCCTCATCCATTATTTACGTTTTTACTGCCTCGGACACATTATTTTCGTGTAAAGGATCATGCATTACCCTTTATTTCTTAATTAAAAGACTTAAAAATAGTAGCATTGCGTTTGCACAAAGGCGCTTTCTAAGATTTCTTTTGAAGATTCATGATTATAATCAGCTAACTACGTAGAACTTAAAAGGATTTGGCGGTGGGGTGTTAGTGTCAAGATCAATCATGTGCGCGGTTAGATGCGTATGCATTCATGTCAAATTAAATTTTGGACCAATTTCCACATACTTGATTCTTGCTACAGATTCGATCAGAACTGAAAAAACCTTTTATAAGCTTGTGTGTACTTCTTGGAAACGTTAAAATAACACTACGTCTGTACACCACTATACGGAATCGATTTTGAAAACATAAATATTCACGTCTTTTTATAAAATTGACCCAGTAATTTGTGTTTAGCTAACCCAAAATTGACATAACAGCAACAATTACTTTGGTTGTTATTACCATGTTCTTGACAAATTCAAGAAACCTTGTATAATCAGAAGTATATTAGCATCATATTCATTGTTGGTTTTAACTACAGAAATAACAATATCAGAAAGAGTGAGGTAAAAAGTATATATATAATATATATATATAGAGCGGGAGAAAAGTGAATGAGTGGGAGAGAGAGAGCGAGAGAGTCTACATTATTTATAGTATTAGTTTTAATGCAGGGATTGGAAAGTCTACAAGATCAAACATTGTCATAAAATTCAGGGGAAAATTAATACCTACGGTTACCTACTGATTAGTTAAAAAGGACAATTAACAGAACCCCTTTTTGAGCCAATCCAAATAGCTTCAGATTTAGCAAGATTGATTTACAGCCAGAACAATTCGCAAATTTTTGTGAAGTCTCAAAAAGGTTGTTAAAGGAATCGGGCGAACTATCGAGAAAACAAGTTGAGTCATCTGCTAACACTACAGTGAAATTTTTAACTCGTTCCCTCATAGGATGTTAATATTCTGGCGAATGCAAGAGGCATTGTTTCAATAAGCATCAGAAATAAAGAAAGGGAAATAGGGCAGCCCTGAAAAAAAATCCTTTATCCATTGTGATGGGTTTTGTAAAAAAATCCATTATTAACAACATATATTTCCTTTGTGAATAAAGTATTTTAAATACAGTAAATAAAATTTCCACACATATGCACATTACTATTATTAGCTTAATGCAGGTAAAACCAGGGATCGGAAAGTCTACATTACTATTTTAGTTTTAATGTAAGTAAATCCAGGGATTGGAAAGTCTACATTACTATTAGTTTAAATGCTAGTAAAATCAAGGAGTGGAAAGTCTACATTACTAATAGTTTTGATGCAAGTAAATCCAGGGATTGGAAAGTCTACATTACTATTAGTTTTAATTCAAGTTAAACCAGGGAATGGAAAGTCTACATTACTGTTAGTTTTAATGCAAGTTAAACCAGGGAATGGAAAGTCTACATTACTGTCAGTTTTAATGCAAGTTAAACCAGGGATTGGAAAGTCTACATTACTATTTTAGTTTTAATGCAAGTAAATCCAGGGATTGGAAAGTCTACATTACTATTAGATTTAATGCAAGTTCACCAGGGATTGGAAAGTCTACATTACTATTAGTGTTAATGCAAGTAAAATCAGGGATTGGAAAGTCTACATTACTATTAGTGTTAATGCAAGTAAAATCAGGGATTGGAAAGTCTACATTACTATTAGTGTTAATGCAAGTAAATCCAGGGACTGGAAAGTCTACATTACTAGTTTTAATGCAAGTAAAATCAGGGAGTGGAAAGTCTACATTACTATTAGTTTTAATGCAAGTTCACCAGGGAATGGAAAGTCTACATTACTATTAGTTTTAATGCAAGCAAACCAGGGATTGGAAAGTCTACATTACTATTAGTGTTAATGCAAGTAAAATCAGGGACTGGAAAGTCTACATTACTATTAGTGTTAATGCAAGTTCACCAGGGAATGGAAAGTCTACATTACTATTAGTGTTAATGCAAGCAAACCGGGGATTGGAAAGTCTACATTACTATTAGTGTTAATGCAAGTAAACCAGGGATTGGAAAGTCTACATTACTATTAGTGTTAATGCAAGTAAAATCAGGGACTGGAAAGTCTACATTACTATTAGTGTTAATGCAAGTTCACCAGGGAATGGAAAGTCTACATTACTATTAGTGTTAATGCAAGCAAACCGGGGATTGGAAAGTCTACATTACTATTAGTGTTAATGCAAGCAAAACCAGGGATTGGAAAGTCTACATTACTATTAGTTTTAATGCAAGTTCACCAGGGAATGGAAAGTCTACATTACTATTAGTGTTAATGCAAGCAAAACCGGGGATTGGAAAGTCTACATTACTATTAGTGTTAATGCAAGTAAACCAGGGATTGGAAAGTCTACATTACTATTAGTGTTAATGCAAGCAAAACCAGGGATTGGAAAGTCTACATTACTATTAGTTTTAATGCAAGCAAAACCAGGGATTGGAAAGTCTACATTACTATTAGTTTTAATGCAAGCAAAACCAGGGATTGGAAAGTCTACATTACTGTTAGTTTTAATGCAAGTAAAACCAGTAATTGGAAAGTCTACATTACTATTAGTTTTAATGCAAGTAAAACTAGGGATTGGAAAGTCTACATTACTATTAGTGTTAATGCAAGTAAAACCAGTGATTGGAAAGTCTACATTACTATTAGTTTTAATGCAAGTAAAACTAGGGATTGGAAAGTCTACATTACTATTAGTGTTAATGCAAGTAAAATCAGGGACTGGAAAGTCTACATTACTATTAGTGTTAATGCAAGTAAAACCAGTGATTGGAAAGTCTACATTACTATTAGTGTTAATGCCAGCAAACCAGGGACTGGAAAGTCTACATTACTGTTAGTTTTAATGCAAGTAAAACCAGTGATTGGAAAGTCTACATTACTATTAGTTTTAATGCAAGTAAAATCAGGGACTGGAAAGTCTACATTACTATTAGTTTTAATGCAAGTAAAACCAGGAATGGGAAAGTCTACATTACTATTAGTTTTAATGCAAGCAAAACCAGGGATTGGAAAGTCTACATTACTATTAGTTTTAATGCAAGCAAAACCAGGGATTGGAAAGTCTACATTACTATTAGTTTTAATGCAAGCAAAACCAGGGACTGGAAAGTCTACATTACTGTTAGTTTTAATGCAAGTTAAACCAGTGATTGGAAAGTCTACATTACTATTAGTTTTAATGCAAGTAAAACCAGTGATTGGAAAGTCTACATTACTATTAGTGTTAATGCAAGCAAAACCAGGGTTTGGAAAGTCTACATTACTATTAGTTATAATGCAAGTAAAACCAGTGATTGGAAAGTCTACATTACTATTAGTGTTAATGCAAGCAAACCAGTGATTGGAAAGTCTACATTACTATTAGTTTTAATGCAAGTAAAACCAGTGATTGGAAAGTCTACATTACTATTAGTTTTAATGCAAGTAAAACCAGTGATTGGAAAGTCTACATTACTATTAGTGTTAATGCAAGTAAAACTAGGGATTGGAAAGTCTACATTACTATTAGTTTTAATGCAAGTAAAACCAGTGATTGGAAAGTCTACATTACTATTAGTTTTAATGCAAGTAAAACTAGGGATTGGAAAGTCTATATTACTATTAGTTTTAATGCAAGTAAAACCGTGTATTTAAAAGTCTACATTACTATTAGTTTTAATGCAAGTAAAACCAGGGATTGGAAAGTCTACATTACTATTAGTTTTAATGCAAGTAAACCAGGGATTGGAAAGTCTACATTACTATTAGTGTTAATGCAAGAAAAACCAGGGATTGGAAAAGTCTACATTACTATTAGTTTTAATGCAAGCAAAACCAGGGATTGGAAAGTCTACATTACTATTAGTTTTAATGCAAGCAAAACCAGGGATTGGAAAGTCTGCATTACTGTTAGTTTTAATGCAAGTAAAACCAGTAATTGGAAAGTCTACATTACTATTAGTTTTAATGCAAGTAAAACTAGGGATTGGAAAGTCTACATTACTATTATTGTTAATGCAAGTAAAACCAGTGATTGGAAAGTCTACATTACTATTAGTTTTAATGCAAGTAAAACTAGGGATTGGAAAGTCTACATTACTATTAGTGTTAATGCAAGTAAAATCAGGGACTGGAAAGTCTACATTACTATTAGTGTTAATGCAAGTAAAACCAGTGATTGGAAAGTCTACATTACTATTAGTGTTAATGCCAGCAAACCAGGGACTGGAAAGTCTACATTACTGTTAGTTTTAATGCAAGTAAAACCAGTGATTGGAAAGTCTACATTACTATTAGTTTTAATGCAAGTAAAATCAGGGACTGGAAAGTCTACATTACTATTAGTTTTAATGCAAGTAAAACCAGGAATTGGAAAGTCTACATTACTATTAGTTTTAATGCAAGTAAAACCAGTGATTGGAAAGTCTACATTACTATTAGTGTTAATGCAAGTAAAACCAGGGTTTGGAAAGTCTACATTACTATTAGTTATAATGCAAGTAAAACCAGTGATTGGAAAGTCTACATTACTATTAGTGTTAATGCAAGCAAACCAGTGATTGGAAAGTCTACATTACTATTAGTTTTAATGCAAGTAAAACCAGGGTTTGGAAAGTCTACATTACTGTTAGTTTTAATGCAAGTAAAACCAGTGATTGGAAAGTCTACATTACTATTAGTGTTAATGCAAGCAAAACCAGGGATTGGAAAGTCTACATTACTATTAGTTTTAATGCAAGCAAAACCAGGGATTGGAAAGTCTACATTACTATTAGTTTTAATGCAAGCAAAACCAGGGATAAAACCAGTAATTGGAAAGTCTACATTACTGTTAGTTTTAATGCAAGTAAAACCAGTAATTGGAAAGTCTACATTACTATTAGTTTTAATGCAAGTAAAACTAGGGATTGGAAAGTCTACATTACTATTAGTGTTAATGCAAGTAAAACCAGTGATTGGAAAGTCTACATTACTATTAGTTTTAATGCAAGTAAAACTAGGGATTGGAAAGTCTACATTACTATTAGTGTTAATGCAAGTAAAACCAGTGATTGGAAAGTCTACATTACTATTAGTGTTAATGCCAGCAAACCAGGGACTGGAAAGTCTACATTACTGTTAGTTTTAATGCAAGTAAAACCAGTGATTGGAAAGTCTACATTACTATTAGTTTTAATGCAAGTAAAATCAGGGACTGGAAAGTCTACATTACTATTAGTTTTAATGCAAGTAAAACCAGGAATGGGAAAGTCTACATTACTATTAGTTTTAATGCAAGCAAAACCAGGGATTGGAAAGTCTACATTACTATTAGTTTTAATGCAAGCAAAACCAGGGATTGGAAAGTCTACATTACTATTAGTTTTAATGCAAGCAAAACCAGGGACTGGAAAGTCTACATTACTGTTAGTTTTAATGCAAGTTAAACCAGTGATTGGAAAGTCTACATTACTATTAGTTTTAATGCAAGTAAAACCAGTGATTGGAAAGTCTACATTACTATTAGTGTTAATGCAAGTAAAACCAGGGTTTGGAAAGTCTACATTACTATTAGTTATAATGCAAGTAAAACCAGTGATTGGAAAGTCTACATTACTATTAGTGTTAATGCAAGCAAACCAGTGATTGGAAAGTCTACATTACTATTAGTTTTAATGCAAGTAAAACCAGTGATTGGAAAGTCTACATTACTATTAGTTTTAATGCAAGTAAAACCAGTGATTGGAAAGTCTACATTACTATTAGTGTTAATGCAAGTAAAACTAGGGATTGGAAAGTCTACATTACTATTAGTTTTAATGCAAGTAAAACCAGTGATTGGAAAGTCTACATTACTATTAGTTTTAATGTAAGTAAAACCAGTGATTGGAAAGTCTACATTACTATTAGTGTTAATGCAAGTAAAACCAGTGATTGGAAAGTCTACATTACTATTAGTGTTAATGCAAGTAAAACTAGGGATTGGAAAGTCTACATTACTATTAGTGTTAATGCAAGTAAAACCAGGGTTTGGAAAGTCTACATTACTATTAGTTATAATGCAAGTAAAACCAGTGATTGGAAAGTCTACATTACTATTAGTGTTAATGCAAGCAAACCAGTGATTGGAAAGTCTACATTACTATTAGTTTTAATGCAAGTAAAACCAGTGATTGGAAAGTCTACATTACTATTAGTTTTAATGCAAGTAAAACCAGTGATTGGAAAGTCTACATTACTATTAGTGTTAATGCAAGTAAAACTAGGGATTGGAAAGTCTACATTACTATTAGTTTTAATGCAAGTAAAACCAGTGATTGGAAAGTCTACATTACTATTAGTTTTAATGTAAGTAAAACCAGTGATTGGAAAGTCTACATTACTATTAGTGTTAATGCAAGTAAAACCAGTGATTGGAAAGTCTACATTACTATTAGTGTTAATGCAAGTAAAACCAGTGATTGGAAAGTCTACATTACTATTAGTTTTAATGCAAGTAAAACCAGTGATTGGAAAGTCTACATTACTATTAGTTTTAATGCAAGTAAAACCAGTGATTGGAAAGTCTACATTACTATTAGTGTTAATGCAAGTAAAACTAGGGATTGGAAAGTCTACATTACTATTAGTGTTAATGCAAGTAAAACCAGTGATTGGAAAGTCTACATTACTATTAGTTTTAATGTAAGTAAAACCAGTGATTGGAAAGTCTACATTACTATTAGTGTTAATGCAAGTAAAACCAGTGATTGGAAAGTCTACATTACTATTAGTGTTAATGCCAGCAAACCAGGGACTGGAAAGTCTACATTACTGTTAGTTTTAATGCAAGTAAAACCAGTGATTGGAAAGTCTACATTACTATTAGTTTTAATGCAAGTAAAATCAGGGACTGGAAAGTCTACATTACTATTAGTTTTAATGCAAGTAAAACCAGGAATGGGAAAGTCTACATTACTATTAGTTTTAATGCAAGCAAAACCAGGGATTGGAAAGTCTACATTACTATTAGTTTTAATGCAAGCAAAACCAGGGATTGGAAAGTCTACATTACTATTAGTTTTAATGCAAGCAAAACCAGGGACTGGAAAGTCTACATTACTGTTAGTTTTAATGCAAGTTAAACCAGTGATTGGAAAGTCTACATTACTATTAGTTTTAATGCAAGTAAAACCAGTGATTGGAAAGTCTACATTACTATTAGTGTTAATGCAAGTAAAACCAGGGTTTGGAAAGTCTACATTACTATTAGTTATAATGCAAGTAAAACCAGTGATTGGAAAGTCTACATTACTATTAGTGTTAATGCAAGCAAACCAGTGATTGGAAAGTCTACATTACTATTAGTTTTAATGCAAGTAAAACCAGTGATTGGAAAGTCTACATTACTATTAGTTTTAATGCAAGTAAAACCAGTGATTGGAAAGTCTACATTACTATTAGTGTTAATGCAAGTAAAACTAGGGATTGGAAAGTCTACATTACTATTAGTTTTAATGCAAGTAAAACTAGGGATTGGAAAGTCTATATTACTATTAGTTTTAATGCAAGTAAAACCGGGTATTTGAAAGTCTACATTACTATTAGTGTTAATGCAAGCAAAACCAGGGATTGGAAAGTCTACATTACTATTAGTTTTAATGCAAGCAAAACCAGGGATTGGAAAGTCTACATTACTATTAGTTTTAATGCAAGCAAAACCAGGGATTGGAAAGTCTACATTACTGTTAGTTTTAATGCAAGTAAAACCAGTAATTGGAAAGTCTACATTACTATTAGTTTTAATGCAAGTTAATGTCTACATTACTATTAGTGTTAATGCAAGTAAAACCAGTGATTGGAAAGTCTACATTACTATTAGTTTTAATGCAAGTAAAACTAGGGATTGGAAAGTCTACATTACTATTAGTGTTAATGCAAGTAAAACCAGTAATTGGAAAGTCTACATTACTATTAGTGTTAATGCAAGTAAAACCAGTGATTGGAAAGTCTACATTACTATTAGTGTTAATGCCAGCAAACCAGGGACTGGAAAGTCTACATTACTGTTAGTTTTAATGCAAGTAAAACCAGTGATTGGAAAGTCTACATTACTATTAGTTTTAATGCAAGTAAAATCAGGGACTGGAAAGTCTACATTACTATTAGTTTTAATGCAAGTAAAACCAGGAATGGGAAAGTCTACATTACTATTAGTTTTAATGCAAGCAAAACCAGGGATTGGAAAGTCTACATTACTATTAGTTTTAATGCAAGCAAAACCAGGGATTGGAAAGTCTACATTACTATTAGTTTTAATGCAAGCAAAACCAGGGACTGGAAAGTCTACATAACTGTTAGTTTTAATGCAAGTTAAACCAGTGATTGGAAAGTCTACATTACTATTAGTTTTAATGCAAGTAAAACCAGTGATTGGAAAGTCTACATTACTATTAGTGTTAATGCAAGTAAAACCAGGGTTTGGAAAGTCTACATTACTATTAGTTATAATGCAAGTAAAACCAGTGATTGGAAAGTCTACATTACTATTAGTGTTAATGCAAGCAAACCAGTGATTGGAAAGTCTACATTACTATTAGTTTTAATGCAAGTAAAACCAGTGATTGGAAAGTCTACATTACTATTAGTTTTAATGCAAGTAAAACCAGTGATTGGAAAGTCTACATTACTATTAGTGTTAATGCAAGTAAAACTAGGGATTGGAAAGTCTACATTACTATTAGTTTTAATGCAAGTAAAACCAGTGATTGGAAAGTCTACATTACTATTAGTTTTAATGCAAGTAAAACTAGGGATGGGAAAGTCTATATTACTATTAGTTTTAATGCAAGTAAAACCGTGTATTTGAAAGTCTACATTACTATTAGTTTTAATGCAAGTCTACATTACTATTAGTTATAATGCAAGTAAAACCAGGGATTGGAAAGTCTACATTACTATTAGTGTTAATGCAAGAAAAACCAGGGATTGGAAAGTCTACATTACTATTAGTTTTAATGCAAGCAAAACCAGGGATTGGAAAGTCTACATTACTATTAGTTTTAATGCAAGCAAAACCAGGGATTGGAAAGTCTGCATTACTGTTAGTTTTAATGCAAGTAAAACCAGTAATTGGAAAGTCTACATTACTATTAGTTTTAATGCAAGTAAAACTAGGGATTGGAAAGTCTACATTACTATTATTGTTAATGCAAGTAAAACCAGTGATTGGAAAGTCTACATTACTATTAGTTTAATGCAAGTAAAACTAGGGATTGGAAAGTCTACATTACTATTAGTGTTAATGCAAGTAAAATCAGGGACTGGAAAGTCTACATTACTATTAGTGTTAATGCAAGTAAAACCAGTGATTGGAAAGTCTACATTACTATTAGTGTTAATGCCAGCAAACCAGGGACTGGAAAGTCTACATTACTGTTAGTTTTAATGCAAGTAAAACCAGTGATTGGAAAGTCTACATTACTATTAGTTTTAATGCAAGTAAAATCAGGGACTGGAAAGTCTACATTACTATTAGTTTTAATGCAAGTAAAACCAGGAATTGGAAAGTCTACATTACTATTAGTTTTAATGCAAGTAAAACCAGTGATTGGAAAGTCTACATTACTATTAGTGTTAATGCAAGTAAAACCAGGGTTTGGAAAGTCTACATTACTATTAGTTATAATGCAAGTAAAACCAGTGATTGGAAAGTCTACATTACTATTAGTGTTAATGCAAGCAAACCAGTGATTGGAAAGTCTACATTACTATTAGTTTTAATGCAAGTAAAACCAGTGATTGGAAAGTCTACATTACTATTAGTTTTAATGCAAGTAAAACCAGTGATTGGAAAGTCTACATTACTATTAGTGTTAATGCAAGTAAAACTAGGGATTGGAAAGTCTACATTACTATTAGTTTTAATGCAAGTAAAACCAGTGATTGGACAGTCTACATTACTATTAGTTTTAATGCAAGTAAAACTAGGGATTGGAAAGTCTATATTACTATTAGTTTTAATGCAAGTAAAACCAGGTATTTGAAAGTCTACATTACTATTAGTTTTAATGCAAGTAAAACCAGTTATTGGAAAGTCTACATTACTATTAGTGTTAATGCAAGTAAAACTAGGGATTGGAAAGTCTACATTACTATTAGTTTTAATGCAAGTAAAACCAGTGATTGGAAAGTCTACATTACTATTAGTTTTAATGCAAGTAAAACTAGGGATTGGAAAGTCTATATTACTATTAGTTTTAATGCAAGTAAAACCAGGTATTTGAAAGTCTACATTACTATTAGTTTTAATGCAAGTAAAACCAGTTATTGGAAAGTCTACATTACTATTAGTGTTAATGCAAGTAAAACTAGGGATTGGAAAGTCTACATTACTATTAGTTTTAATGCAAGTAAAACCAGGTATTTGAAAGTCTACATTACTATTAGTTTTAATGCAAGTAAAACCAGTTATTGGAAAGTCTACATTACTATTAGTGTTAATGCAAGTAAAACTAGGGATTGGAAAGTCTACATTACTATTAGTTTTAATGCAAGTAAATCCAGGGATTGGAAAGTCTACATTACTATTAGATTTAATGCAAGTTCACCAGGGATTGGAAAGTCTACATTACTATTAGTGTTAATGCAAGTAAAATCAGGGACTGGAAAGTCTACATTACTATTAGTTTTAATGCAAGTAAAACCAGGAATTGGAAAGTCTACATTACTATTAGTTATAATGCAAGCAAAACCAGGTATTTGAAAGTCTACATTACTATTAGTGTTAATGCAAGTAAAATCAGGGACTGGAAAGTCTACATTACTATTAGTTTTAATGCAAGTAAAACCAGGAATTGGAAAGTCTACATTACTATTAGTTATAATGCAAGCAAAACCAGGTATTTGAAAGTCTACATTACTATTAGTGTTAATGCAAGTAAAATCAGGGACTGGAAACTCTACATTACTATTAGTTTTAATGCAAGTAGAATCAGGGACTGGAAAGTCTACATTACTATTAGTTTTAATGCAAGTAAAACCAGTGATTGGAAAGTCTACATTACTATTAGTTTTAATTCAAGTAAAACCAGTGATTGGAAAGTCTACATTACTATTAGTGTTAATGCAAGTAAAATCAGGGACTGGAAAGTCTACATTACTATTAGTTTTAATGCAAGTAAAACCAGTAATTGGAAAGTCTACATTACTATTAGTTATAATGCAAGCAAAACCAGGTATTTGAAAGTCTACATTACTATTAGTGTTAATGCAAGTAAAATCAGGGACTGGAAAGTCTACATTACTATTAGTTTTAATGCAAGTAAAATCAGGGACTGGAAAGTCTACATTACTATTAGTTTTAATGCAAGTAAAACCAGTGATTGGAAAGTCTACATTACTATTAGTTTTAATTCAAGTAAAACCAGGGATTGGAAAGTCTACATTACTATTAGTTTTAATGCAAGTAAAACCAGGGATTTGGAAAGTCTACATTACTATTAGTGTTAATGCAAGCAAACCAGGGATTGGAAAGTCTACATTCCTATTAGTTTTAATGCAATTACAAGTAAAACCAGTGATTGGAAAGTCTACATTACTATTAGTTTTAATGCAAGTAAAACCAGTGATTGGAAAGTCTATATTACTATTAGTTTTAATGCAAGTAAAACCAGTGATTGGAAAGTCTACATTACTATTAGTGTTAATGCAAGCAAACCAGGGATTGGAAAGTCTACATTACTATTAGTTTTAATGTAAGTAAAACCAGTGATTGGAAAGTCTACATTACTATTAGTTTTAATGCAAGTAAAACCAGTGATTGGAAAGTCTACATTACTATTAGTGTTAATGCAAGTAAAACTAGGGATTGGAAAGTCTACATTACTATTAGTTTTAATGCAAGTAAAACCAGTGATTGGAAAGTCTACATTACTATTAGTTTTAATGCAAGTAAAACCAGTGATTGGAAAGTCTACATTACTATTAGTTTTAATGCAAGTAAAACTAGGGATTGGAAAGTCTACATTACTATTAGTGTTAATGCAAGTAAAACCAGTGATTGGAAAGTCTACATTACTATTAGTGTTAATGCAAGCAAACCAGGGATTGGAAAGTCTACATTACTATTAGTGTTAATGCAAGCAAACCAGGGTTTGGAAAGTCTACATTACTATTAGTTTTAATGCAAGTAAAACCAGTGATTGGAAAGTCTACATTACTATTAGTTTTAATGCAAGTAAAACCAGTGATTGGAAAGTCTACATTACTATTAGTTTTAATGCAAGTAAAACCAGGTATTTGAAAGTCTACATTACTATTAGTTTTAATGCAAGTAAAACCAGTGATTGGAAAGTCTACATTACTATTAGTGTTAATGCAAGTAAAACCAGGGTTTGGAAAGTCTACATTACTATTAGTGTTAATGCAAGCAAACCAGGGATTGGAAAGTCTACATTACTATTAGTTTTAATGTAAGTAAAAACAGTGATTGGAAAGTCTACATTACTATTAGTTTTAATGCAAGTAAAACCAGTGATTGGAAAGTCTACATTACTATTAGTTTTAATGCAAGTAAAACTAGGGATTGGAAAGTCTACATTACTATTAGTTTTAATGCAAGCAAAACCAGGGATTGGAAAGTCTACATTACTATTAGTGTTAATGCAAGCAAAACCAGGGATTGGAAAGTCTACATTACTATTAGTTTTAATGCAAGCAAAACCAGGGACTGGAAAGTCTACATTACTGTTAGTTTTAATGCAAGTAAAACCAGTGATTGGAAAGTCTACATTACTATTAGTTTTAATGTAAGTAAAACCAGTGATTGGAAAGTCTACATTACTATTAGTGTTAATGCAAGTAAAACCAGTGATTGGAAAGTCTACATTACTATTAGTTTTAATGTAAGTAAAACCAGTGATTGGAAAGTCTACATTACTATTAGTGTTAATGCAAGCAAACCAGGGATTGGAAAGTCTACATTACTATTAGTTTTAATGTAAGTAAAAACAGTGATTGGAAAGTCTACATTACTATTAGTTTTAATGCAAGTAAAACCAGTGATTGGAAAGTCTACATTACTATTAGTTTTAATGCAAGTAAAACTAGGGATTGGAAAGTCTACATTACTATTAGTGTTAATGCAAGTAAAACCAGTGATTGGAAAGTCTACATTACTATTAGTTTTAATGTAAGTAAAACCAGTGATTGGAAAGTCTACATTACTATTAGTGTTAATGCAAGTAAAACCAGTGATTGGAAAGTCTACATTACTATTAGTTTTAATGTAAGTAAAACCAGTGATTGGAAAGTCTACATTACTATTAGTGTTAATGCAAGTAAAACCAGTGATTGGAAAGTCTACATTACTATTAGTTTTAATGCAAGTAAAACCAGTGATTGGAAAGTCTACATTACTATTAGTTTTAATGCAAGTAAAACCAGTTATTGGAAAGTCTACATTACTATTAGTGTTAATGCAAGTAAAACTAGGGATTGGAAAGTCTACATTACTATTAGTTTTAATGCAAGTAAATCCAGGGATTGGAAAGTCTACATTACTATTAGATTTAATGCAAGTTCACCAGGGATTGGAAAGTCTACATTACTATTAGTGTTAATGCAAGTAAAATCAGGGACTGGAAAGTCTACATTACTATTAGTTTTAATGCAAGTAAAACCAGGAATTGGAAAGTCTACATTACTATTAGTTATAATGCAAGCAAAACCAGGTATTTGAAAGTCTACATTACTATTAGTGTTAATGCAAGTAAAATCAGGGACTGGAAAGTCTACATTACTATTAGTTTTAATGCAAGTAAAACCAGGAATTGGAAAGTCTACATTACTATTAGTTATAATGCAAGCAAAACCAGGTATTTGAAAGTCTACATTACTATTAGTGTTAATGCAAGTAAAATCAGGGACTGGAAACTCTACATTACTATTAGTTTTAATGCAAGTAGAATCAGGGACTGGAAAGTCTACATTACTATTAGTTTTAATGCAAGTAAAACCAGTGATTGGAAAGTCTACATTACTATTAGTTTTAATTCAAGTAAAACCAGTGATTGGAAAGTCTACATTACTATTAGTGTTAATGCAAGTAAAATCAGGGACTGGAAAGTCTACATTACTATTAGTTTTAATGCAAGTAAAACCAGTAATTGGAAAGTCTACATTACTATTAGTTATAATGCAAGCAAAACCAGGTATTTGAAAGTCTACATTACTATTAGTGTTAATGCAAGTAAAATCAGGGACTGGAAAGTCTACATTACTATTAGTTTTAATGCAAGTAAAATCAGGGACTGGAAAGTCTACATTACTATTAGTTTTAATGCAAGTAAAACCAGTGATTGGAAAGTCTACATTACTATTAGTTTTAATTCAAGTAAAACCAGGGATTGGAAAGTCTACATTACTATTAGTTTTAATGCAAGTAAAACCAGGGATTTGGAAAGTCTACATTACTATTAGTGTTAATGCAAGCAAACCAGGGATTGGAAAGTCTACATTCCTATTAGTTTTAATGCAATTACAAGTAAAACCAGTGATTGGAAAGTCTACATTACTATTAGTTTTAATGCAAGTAAAACCAGTGATTGGAAAGTCTATATTACTATTAGTTTTAATGCAAGTAAAACCAGTGATTGGAAAGTCTACATTACTATTAGTGTTAATGCAAGCAAACCAGGGATTGGAAAGTCTACATTACTATTAGTTTTAATGTAAGTAAAACCAGTGATTGGAAAGTCTACATTACTATTAGTTTTAATGCAAGTAAAACCAGTGATTGGAAAGTCTACATTACTATTAGTGTTAATGCAAGTAAAACTAGGGATTGGAAAGTCTACATTACTATTAGTTTTAATGCAAGTAAAACCAGTGATTGGAAAGTCTACATTACTATTAGTTTTAATGCAAGTAAAACCAGTGATTGGAAAGTCTACATTACTATTAGTTTTAATGCAAGTAAAACTAGGGATTGGAAAGTCTACATTACTATTAGTGTTAATGCAAGTAAAACCAGTGATTGGAAAGTCTACATTACTATTAGTGTTAATGCAAGCAAACCAGGGATTGGAAAGTCTACATTACTATTAGTGTTAATGCAAGCAAACCAGGGTTTGGAAAGTCTACATTACTATTAGTTTTAATGCAAGTAAAACCAGTGATTGGAAAGTCTACATTACTATTAGTTTTAATGCAAGTAAAACCAGTGATTGGAAAGTCTACATTACTATTAGTTTTAATGCAAGTAAAACCAGGTATTTGAAAGTCTACATTACTATTAGTTTTAATGCAAGTAAAACCAGTGATTGGAAAGTCTACATTACTATTAGTGTTAATGCAAGTAAAACCAGGGTTTGGAAAGTCTACATTACTATTAGTGTTAATGCAAGCAAACCAGGGATTGGAAAGTCTACATTACTATTAGTTTTAATGTAAGTAAAAACAGTGATTGGAAAGTCTACATTACTATTAGTTTTAATGCAAGTAAAACCAGTGATTGGAAAGTCTACATTACTATTAGTTTTAATGCAAGTAAAACTAGGGATTGGAAAGTCTACATTACTATTAGTTTTAATGCAAGCAAAACCAGGGATTGGAAAGTCTACATTACTATTAGTGTTAATGCAAGCAAAACCAGGGATTGGAAAGTCTACATTACTATTAGTTTTAATGCAAGCAAAACCAGGGACTGGAAAGTCTACATTACTGTTAGTTTTAATGCAAGTAAAACCAGTGATTGGAAAGTCTACATTACTATTAGTTTTAATGTAAGTAAAACCAGTGATTGGAAAGTCTACATTACTATTAGTGTTAATGCAAGTAAAACCAGTGATTGGAAAGTCTACATTACTATTAGTTTTAATGTAAGTAAAACCAGTGATTGGAAAGTCTACATTACTATTAGTGTTAATGCAAGCAAACCAGGGATTGGAAAGTCTACATTACTATTAGTTTTAATGTAAGTAAAAACAGTGATTGGAAAGTCTACATTACTATTAGTTTTAATGCAAGTAAAACCAGTGATTGGAAAGTCTACATTACTATTAGTTTTAATGCAAGTAAAACTAGGGATTGGAAAGTCTACATTACTATTAGTGTTAATGCAAGTAAAACCAGTGATTGGAAAGTCTACATTACTATTAGTTTTAATGTAAGTAAAACCAGTGATTGGAAAGTCTACATTACTATTAGTGTTAATGCAAGTAAAACCAGTGATTGGAAAGTCTACATTACTATTAGTTTTAATGTAAGTAAAACCAGTGATTGGAAAGTCTACATTACTATTAGTGTTAATGCAAGTAAAACCAGTGATTGGAAAGTCTACATTACTATTAGTTTTAATGCAAGTAAAACCAGTGATTGGAAAGTCTACATTACTATTAGTTTTAATGCAAGTAAAACTAGGGATTGGAAAGTCTACATTACTATTAGTGTTAATGCAAGTAAAACCAGTGATTGGAAAGTCTACATTACTATTAGTTTTAATGTAAGTAAAACCAGTGATTGGAAAGTCTACATTACTATTAGTGTTAATGCAAGTAAAACCAGTGATTGGAAAGTCTACATTACTATTAGTTTTAATTCAAGTAAAACCAGTGATTGGAAAGTCTACATTACTATTAGTTTTAATTCAAGTAAAACCAGTGATTGGAAAGTCTACATTACTATTAGTTTTAATGCAAGTAAAACCAGTGATTGGAAAGTCTACATTACTATTAGTGTTAATGCAAGTAAAACCAGGGATTGGAAAGTCTACATTACTATTAGTTTTAATGCAAGTAAAACCAGGGTTTGGAAAGTCTACATTACTATTAGTGTTAATGCAAGTAAAACCAGTGATTGGAAAGTCTACATTACTATTAGTTTTAATGCAAGTAAAACCAGGGATTGGAAAGTCTACATTACTATTAGTTTTAATGCAAGTAAAACCAGGGATTGGAAAGTCTACATTACTATTAGTTTTAATGCAAGTAAAACCAGGGTTTGGAAAGTCTACATTACTATTAGTTTTAATGCAAGTAAAACCAGTGATTGGAAAGTCTACATTACTATTAGTTTTAATGCAAGTAAAACCAGGGTTTGGAACGTCTACAATACTATTAGTGTTAATGCAAGTAAAACCAGGGTTTGGAACGTCTACATTACTATTAGTGTTAATGCAAGTAAAACCAGTGATTGGAAAGTCTACATTACTATTAGTGTTAATGCAAGCAAACCAGGGATTGGAAAGTCTACATTACTATTAGTTTTAATGCAAGTAAAACCAGTGATTGGAAAGTCTACATTACTATTAGTTTTAATGCAAGTAAAACCAGGGATTGGAAAGTCTACATTACTAATTAGTGTTAATGCAAGCAAAACCAGGGATTGGAAAGTCTACATTACTAATTAGTGTTAATGCAAGTAAAACCAGGGATTGGAAAGTCTACATTACTAATTAGTGTTAATGCAAGTAAAACCAGGGATTGGAAAGTCTACATTACTAATTAGTGTTAATGCAAGCAAAACCAGGGATTGGAAAGTCTACATTACTATTAGTTTTAATGCAAGCAAAACCAGGGATTGGAAAGTCTACATTACTATTAGTTTTAATGCAAGTAAAACCAGGGATTGGAAAGTCTACATTACTGTTAGTTTTAATGCAAGTAAAACCAGGGAATGGAAAGTCTACATTACTGTTAGTTTTAATGCAAGTAAAACCAGGGATTGGAAAGTCTACATTACTATTAGTTTTAATGCAAGTAAAATCAGGGACTGGAAAGTCTGCATTACTGTTAGTTTTAATGCAAGTAAAACCAGGGATTGGAAAGTCTATATTACCATTAGGTTTAATGCAAGCAAAACCAGGGATTGGAAAGTCTACATTACTGTTAGTTTTAATGCAAGCAAAACCAGGGATTGGAAAGTCTACATTACTATTAGTTTTAATGCAAGTAAAACCAGTGATTGGAAAGTCTATATTACTATTAGTTTTAATGTAAGTGAAACCAGTGATTGGAAAGTCTACATTACTATTAGTTTTAATGCAAGTAAAACCAGTGATTGGAAAGTCTACATTACTATTAGTTTTAATTCAAGTAAAACCAGTGATTGGAAAGTCTACATTACTATTAGTTTTAATTCAAGTAAAACCAGGGATTGGAAAGTCTACATTACTATTAGTTTTAATGTAAGTGAAACCAGGGAATGGAAAGTCTACATTACTATTAGTTTTAATGTAAGTGAAACCAGGGAATGGAAAGTCTACATTACTATTAGTTTTAATTCAAGTAAAACCAGTGATTGGAAAGTCTACATTACTATTAGTTTTAATGTAAGTGAAACCAGGGATTGGAAAGTCTACATTACTATTAGTTTTAATGCAAGTAAAACCAGTGATTGGAAAGTCTACATTACTATTAGTTTTAATGTAAGTGAAACCAGGGATTGGAAAGTCTACATTACTATTAGTTTTAATGTAAGTGAAACCAGTGATTGGAACGTCTACATTACTATTAGTTTTAATGCAAATAAAACCAGGGATTGGAAAGTCTACATTACTATTAGTTTTAATGTAAGTGAAACCAGGGATTGGAAAGT
Source organism: Amphiura filiformis (assembly GCF_039555335.1). Classification (NCBI taxonomy): domain Eukaryota; kingdom Metazoa; phylum Echinodermata; class Ophiuroidea; order Amphilepidida; family Amphiuridae; genus Amphiura; species Amphiura filiformis. The sequence goes on along the minus strand of NC_092632.1, from coordinate 71,003,263 downwards.
CTATTACTATTAGTTTTAATGTAAGTGAAACCAGTGATTGGAAAGTCTACATTACTGTTAGTTTTAATGTAAGTGAAACCAGTGATTGGAACGTCTACATTACTGTTAGTTTTAATGTAAGTGAAACCAGTGATTGGAACGTCTACATTACTGTTAGTTTTAATGTAAGTGAAACCAGTGATTGGAACGTCTACATTACTATTAGTTTTAATGTAAGTGAAACCAGTGATTGGAAAGTCTACATTACTATTAGTTTTAATGCAAATAAAACCAGGGATTGGAAAGTCTACATTACTATTAGTTTTAATGTAAGTGAAACCAGGGATTGGAAAGTCTATTACTATTAGTTTTAATGTAAGTGAAACCAGTGATTGGAAAGTCTACATTACTGTTAGTTTTAATTCAAGTAAAACCAGGAATTGGAAAGTCTACATTACTATTAGTTTTAATGTAAGTGAAACCAGTGATTGGAACGTCTACATTACTATTAGTTTTAATGTAAGTGAAACCAGTGATTGGAACGTCTACATTACTATTAGTTTTAATGTAAGTGAAACCAGTGATTGGAACGTCTACATTACTATTAGTTTTAATGTAAGTGAAACCAGTGATTGGAACGTCTACATTACTATTAGTTTTAATGTAAGTGAAACCAGTGATTGGAACGTCTACATTACTATTAGTGTTAATGCAAGCAAAACCAGGGATTGGAAAGTCTACATTACTATTAGTTTTAATGCAAGTAAAACCAGGGATTGGAAAGTCTACATTACTATTAGTTTTAATGCAAGTAAAACCAGGGATTGGAAAGTCTACATTACTATTAGTTTTAATGCAAGTAAATCCAGGGATTGGAAAGTCTACATTACTATTTTAGTTTTAATGCAAGTAAATCCAGGGATTGGAAACTCTACATTACTATTAGTTTTAATGCTAGTAAAATTAAGGAGTGGAAAGTCTACATTACTAATAGTTTTGATGCAAGTAAAACCAGGGATCGGAAAGTCTACATTACTATATTAGTTGTAATGCAAGTAAATTCAGGGAGTGGAAAGTCTACATTACTATATTAGTTTTAATGCAAGTAAATTCAGGGAGTGGAAAGTCTTCATTATATGGAATAGAAAGGCTACATTATAATTAGGTTTAATACAAGTAAAACCAGTGAGTGGAACGTCTACAATCAATATCATTAGGATAAATGCAAGTATATCCGGAGAGTGAAACGTCTACATATGAAGAGCTTTGTTGCAAAACCCCTTACATCCAATTTTGACTTTTTGAGAAAAACAGCTTTTTTTAATTGTGCAAGTATTACTGGTTCGATTTGATTCAATTTGGGTTTGGATAAAGTGTTGATCAATAGAAACTAAAAGAATAGGTTTGGTACAATTTTGAATCCTTCCTATTTATTTTATTATATCTTTTATATCGCGCCTTTTGTGGATGTAAGGGCTTTTGCAACAAAACAAATTTACCCTTTTCTAGAAACCACCTTTGCAATCATATTTGAGCCCATTTGTTTACACTACTTTATGTAACTTGACTAATGCTTTCAAAATCTAAATGAAAAATTGGAATATCTCATTTACTTTTTTAATTATCAATTTTTAATTAAATTCGGGAAAATGGCATTTTTTGAGTATTTCCGAAGCTACACCATTTGTTAATTAAAATGATTTTTTCAAAAATAGTGACCCAAAAACAGTTCCCTTTGGTTTTAATAGGTAGAGAACATTCCATGCTACTAGTATCCATCAAAAAATTAAAACAAAACAATTCTATATTCATTTTATGTTCAGATTTCCGGAAATTCCCTAAGATTTCCCAAACGGGAAATATACCATATCTCCGGAAGGGAAAGTGGTATGAAGGTCAAATAACCACCAAAATGTGTATTTGTACCCACACTATAATGTCATGTCCATAACTCAATTTCAGCCAAAAGTGGATGTAAGGGGTTTTGAAACAAAGCTCTTCATATAGGCCTACTATAATAGTTTTGATGCAAGTAAATCCGGGGAGTGGAAAGTCTGCATTACCATTAGGTTTAAAACAAGCAAAGCTAGGGAGCAGAAAGTCTACATTTCTAATAGTTTTTAATGCACGATAAACCAGGGAGTGTAAACTCTACAATTACTATTAGTTTTAATGCAAACAAAAATTAATTTAAAAAAAAAATCGATCCTGAAGGTTCAATCACTGCACTTCTTTGACGATATACTTTGCAAAATGTGCGATGGTTCTGGTATATCGGCACAACAACAGTGTAGTAATTTATCAACAACGTCCTTAAAATGTGGGTGCTTTAGACAAAATATATTCATCAATGTAAATCGCCATCTTGCCAGCCAAATCATTATGGGCGCTGACCACTATAATAATGATATCAATACAGAAGCCACCAAATTACTTTGGGTAATCGTGGGACCACCCGTTGCGCTCATTTGAATGCGAGACGTCTCACCCCGAAACCTATTCGCCCCAAAAAAGTTCACCCAATACACATTACATACCACGACCAGTTCGCCCCAATACACGTACATACCACGACCAGTTCGCCCCAATTGACTCACCGTGTATAACGTTGCCGTAGCGTGCATAGTACTAGTAGTGTTAAACATGATGTAAATTACTTATAAATCGCCAGTGTAATAATTTATATAATATATGGCAAAACAAAACATTATATAAAAGAAAATAAAAACAACAAAAAACTCTTACTCTTGCGAGTTTTGTGTATTTTTATTTTACCGACTCAAACTCAGTTAAAATAAGTTTGAGATGTTCAAAACTTTCAAAACTTGCAGTCCTATAAACATATTAAATCAGAGAAGATCTTCTTTGACATAATGAAACTATTAAAAGGACTGAAAAAAAATATATTTGGCAATTTTGCGTACAACTAGCAAAACAAACGCCAGCAGCAGCTTTGAGATGTTTTGTGGGTTCCGTGCTGTGCACCCGGGCTGTGCACTGACTTTTGCCCGCTTTTTGCACCGCGTGTAAGCGGCGGATATTTGCTGCCACTTCCGCGAAAACGCCGGGTGTGATATGTGTTCAATCCTGGTTCAATCAATGGTACCGTGACCAAAGCACGCAAAAGTGCCAGAACACACCGACGGCGTACCTTGCTTGACAAGTCCCCGGGCCCGCGGCCGTGTGCCTTACACACTGATGTACGATCGATTGCTTGACAAGTAGGCCTAGTATTAGGCTTAGAGAGAAAACGCAATATCGCTTTTCTCGCCGTGAATCTCGCTTTTTAGTGCTTTTCTCGCTTTTAAAAGATTAATTTCTACCACGAAAATCTATTTCTGTGGCGAAAGGTTGCAGAATTCGACAACCATTGCAACTAAAAAAGCTGAAGTTTGACCTGATTTTCCAGCCTGAATGTACAAAAATGGTCCATTTTCTGGCACATTCATGCAACAACACAAGTAATATTCTTTATTTACTACTCAAACCTTGCAGTATATTGACCTTTTAAGCTGATTTATGAGGACAAAATTTGTGTATTTTTGATAGTCCGGTCGGCAATTTCCATGCTTTGTTTTGGTATCACTCAGGGGTATGGAGTCAATGGAATACTGCCCTCAGTCAATTTTTTTACCTTTTTTTGATTTTCGCCAATTTTTGGGCATAAATCTCGCTTTTTTCTCGCATTTTGAAGTTGCCATCTCGCATTTTTGATCAAAAATTGCGTTTTTTCTCGAAGCCTACCTAGTATGCTCTCAATTTGAATAAGACCCGGAGGTAGTGCCACAAAGAAGAAAAATGCAATGATTTTGTTTGCAAAACTGGTTAAAGTCCAGTATTAATACGATTTCTGTCAAATTTTAATTTGGTTATTCTTTGCCAAATATTATTATAGTAACAACTGTCAGGAAAGTTTTCTGGTCATTCTAAACTGTGATGTTCTAAAATAATCAAAGATATAACAATTTTTAAATATTAGTCTCAGATAATTATATATTCATCCTCATATAGCTTGATATGCGCGTTACAACTCTTTACAATAACTTATTATTATATATATCTTTAATTGAAATGCTATTATTTTAATTATATAATCATAATTTTATAATGTTTCAGATATATTGTACATTGTAATTGACAGTTATAGCTAGTTATCATGATTCATTTTGTTCTTAATTTCTGCAACTTGCCTGTCAATCACAGACTAATTATGATTGATTTAAACACCACGGGACATCTTACATTGTACGATGTGTCCTAATCCTCTCAATATGCCAACAATTTTAAGGCGGGATGTTTTAACTCGATGATGTTAATACAAATGTCGGCCTTATTTTATTGATTTATATCATACGCTAATACATAAGCTGGCATAATTATTCCCGGAATATCATGATTATATCGTTATGAACACGACAGAGTGCCGAATACGCAAAATTGCTGTTCTGAGTAAACGCCGCGGCGTTTGAAAATCTTGGTACCATGCTCGACCAATGGGCTCAATCGATCCAATTTTATATCACAATTTTGCCCCCGAAATACCAATGACCACAATTTTTGGCAAGCTGAGAGGGGGGGGGCAAGCAATTTTTGGCACGAATTCATGGGGCGCCTTTTTAATAAAACGCTCTAAAAGGCTTAGGAAAACAGTACGGAAACGCTTAAAAATGCAAATTGTCCTGCTCGCTGGGCTCACAACATACATCTAGACCATTTCAGGTTTGCAATTTGGGATCCCAAAATTTGACATGTTCAAGGGGGAGGGTAAAGAATTTTGGCGAGCCGAGAGGGGGGCAGGCTCATAATTATTGCACAGCACCTAAACACGTTACACAAAATTGTTCCATTAATTGGATTTTTTACCCATGGTAGCTCCAATATCTTAAAAACATAATTAATTTGGCAGAGTTCAATGTAAGCTTTGACATTTTAAACATTAAATAGGCTATCGCCCTTTTTTACATTTTTAAAGTAAAAACAAAATTGAAGAAGAAAAAGTTTGTTCTCAGAGAATAAATAAATTGAATATCTCTTGTGTGAAATATTGTATTAGGCCTATATTAAAGCCACGATTTCTCCGTGATACGGAAAAACGGAAAAATTCACGGAAATCGGGGTTTGCCCACGGAAATTTGAAAATGCCACAAAATTGTAAAAACTGTGTAAAATGTCTAACTGTTGTGTTGATTTGCAAAATAAAACAAAGAAAAGTGATTATTTGGCAGTAATCAACCATTAAACAACCCATTTTAGCATTAATTCTAGGCCTACTACAGTAAAGGGTAATACAAAATACACTTATAAAACATGTTTGTTTTCAATTTTCAGTGCTTTATAATTATTGGAAAACGGAAAATCACGGAAATCGTCCAATTTGTAACACGGAATTTTAATTTCGTAACATGGAGAAATCGTGGCTTTAGCCTATATTATGTTGTAAAAGAATTAAATGGGAAATATTTTCCATTTCGAATTATAGCGGAAAGAAAACACATTCGGATTTATGCGCGCAAAAGTAACATTTTCCAATTCCGCGCTCAATTCTTTTATTTTGTTCAATACTGTTCATGAAGGTGTGCGTTGTGTAACTTGGGGTGGAGGGGTGTATAAAAATAGTTGTTTTTAAAAGGTTTAGTATGCCTGCAACGTCAGAAATCCCATTCTTGCATGAAAAGTAGCCTATACATTACCGGATACATTACCATGCATGAAGATATAATAATGTCTATAATACATGCTGCATGCATGGAAGACACCATTTAATATCATGAGTAGGCCTAATATTGGAAACTCCATTCTTCCATACCAGAAGTTCAGCTTTTTCCTCTGGTCTTAAATTAAAATAAATATCTTGTTGTTTTCTTTGGTTTTAGATTTCAATAACATTTGTCAAAGTGTCAAAGTGATTTTCCATTTCTGCGCCAAATTTCAAGTTTGAGTATGGGTGACCGATCATGACGATGTGTGTTGTGTGTGTGGGGTGTGTGGGGGGGTGGGGGGGGGTGTGTGTGGGGGGGTTTACCGGGTGTGGTTGTATAGAGAATAGCTAACCAAGCAAAGAAACAAAATTATTTGGGAAAGATTTTCCATTTTGAATTATTGGAGAAAGAATTCAGATTTATGTGCGCAAAAGTGACATTTTTCATTTCCGCGCTCAATTCTTCTAGAATTTCAGTGTGTTTATACTGCTGAATGAAGGTGAGCTTGAGTATGTGTGGGGGGGGGGCATGTGGGCGGGGCAGGGTGTGGAGGGCAGGGGCGTAACCAGACCTGACCTTCCGGGGGGGCAAGATTGAAAAATTTCCCAATTTTTGACCAAAAGTTGTATTATTTATGTGCGCATCGCGAGCGGCTTGCCGCGAAGCGATAAACAGGTGGGGTCCAGGGCAAAGCCCCGGCGGGGGGTCAAGGGGCGGAGCCCCTGAAGCTCATGGTTTTTGGCATATTAGAAGCCAAAAATCCAGTGTTCAGAGTACAAAATTTCACAATGAAAGTAGTATATATATCTTCTTCCTCTTTCTTTCCCTTTCTCTTCTCCTTCCCCTTTCTCTTCTCCTTCCCTTTTTCTTCCTCTCTTTTCTTTTCTTCTTTCCCTTTCTCTTCTTCCCTCTTTTTCCCCTTTTTCTCTTCTCCTTCCCTTTTTTCTTCCCTCTTTTCTCTCCTTCCCCCTTTTCCCCTTCCCAATTTTTGACTCTTCTTCCAGGTTTTTTGTGTCCGGGGGCAGCTTGCCCCTCCTTCCACTGGTTACGCCACTGGTGGAGGGGTGTTAATTGTTAAACGTTATATGCCTAGAGCGTCAAAAATCCCACTCCTACATTAAAAGTATACAGTACCATGCATGATGATATATAATAATGTATGTACGTTCAAACGCATGCTGCATGCACTGCAAGACACCATTAAATCTTTTGGCTGCCTGCAGATCTGAACATATAGGACTTTTCCCACAAAATGGTCTTGGGAGCAAAAATTTGCCTTTTGCGTGAAAAAAAGAAGGACGGGTCTTTGGATGTGGGTAAAGGAGCTCGTTACTAATAATATTTTGCCAAAGGATAACCAAATTAAAATTTGACCGAAATCGTATTAAAGGGGCATTTCGTGATCCACAGCCTCATCCCCACTTTTCTCAAAAAAAGTTGAGATTTTTATATCACTGGAAACCTCTGGCTACATAATGTTTATGTACAAAATATTTCTTGCAGATTAATTCGTTTTGCAAAGATATCGTGAAGGCCTACTGGGCTTTAATCAGTTTTGCAAACAAAATCCCAACTTTTTCTTCTTCGCGTGCCTCCCAATATAGGCCTACGTCACAATTTCAAAACACGGCCCGTAATTCTCGGGGTCGTCAAAACATACTCGATAAAATAGATAAGTAACAAAAACCCATATGGATGGAAAAGTACATGATCAAAAATAAAATGTTTTCATAACATAAACATAGTCAGCTCAACTGAATCTCGGGGCTGAATCACAAGGGTTTCTAAACAAATTCATAGCATTACACGTTTATATATATCACCAGCCAAATTGTTACAAATACTCAACATTTATTTAAAAACAGCACTGCATACTGTCTACTGAAAATACAAATTGTATTAGTTACGAACAATGGATTGTAAAAACATGACAAATTCATAAAATACAAAAATACATTTGAATGGCATAAAATTCATAGAACACCGTCAAATTTGTTTACAAAGACATAGGCATACAGTAAATAAACAAATTAAACAACACAATGTAAAGTGATTCAATAATATAATAATAATTAAGATATGATTAATATATACTAGTACTATTAATAATATTAAAATGATAGTTATTTTTTTATTGTTATCATAAGAAAATAATAATAATACTATAATTTTTACTATAATACCGTATTAATTATTATTATATGAATAGGTCGTATTGATTATTCCATAATACATGAATATAAATGCAAACAATTGGAAGTTGTATTGATTGGCCATATGACCGCATGCACTGCATTCACGGCACTTTACAGTTTACACAGTGAGTCAATTGGGGCGAACTTGTCGTGGTATGTACGTGTATTGGGGCGAACTGGTCGCGGTATGTACGTGTATTGGGGCGAACTGGTAGTGGTATGTACTGGTGTGGGGCGAAACGTCCTGACACCGCTCATTTAACCATCAAGCTGTCCGAGTATACACCAATCCGACTTGGCCATTACTGAGGCAGGTGGATGTCAGTTCATAAGAGCAATGTCGGGGATTATAGATCACAATTTTTCAATCGATGGGGAGAGATGAGGTCCCACCAGGTCCGACCGAGTCTCCTACACAGGTTACGCTCCCTGTGGAGGGCGGAACCAAACTGGCTGATGTGGAGACTAAGCCAGTTTGCGTCGGTCTGATACTCGTCTATCCTCGTCTTTGCCCATGCGCAGATCTGGCTGGTCAGGAAGATATTTAATATCCCGAATTTATAATATGCCTACCAGTTCCACCGTATAACCGATTTGCTAGAGAATATTTGTTACCATGTTTAATAAATTCGTATAAATCGTATAATAAAATGTGGCCAAATGTATATTTGTGTACATAGTGTGTGGATCCACTCTTCTACGGACTTGGCTACTAAGCATGTCGGGAAGGATATGGCGGTATGCTGACCTGGGTCAATATGTTCTGGGCAGATGAGGTCCCACCAATTGCTACGACCTTGTGTGCGATCATGTGTGACAGGCAATTTCCGATAATAATAGAGGTTCCCTGACTGAGGTGTCCCCGACGTAAAACTGCGGTGTCCCAAGGTCGGGGTTCCACCAATTACTTGTTAGTGTGCTATATAATGTATACAGAATTGTACACAACAGTGATTTTCAATACACGATCATGCATTGATTAAACAAATTAAATCTCCCGCTCTGGTACATCTGTGGTTCCGTCAATAGAGTCAACTACAGTAAATGCTTCTCGGATTGGTGTATACCTGGGGTAGTTTGGACGCTCAAACTTGCAGATGAAGTCCAATGAAATTTATTTTTACTCTTACGAAAATAGTGATATTGAGTTCAAGCTTTATATTTAGATTCAAATTGTGATTTCCTGTCATAACAATGTATAGCCAAAATTCCAGTAAAAATCGCATGTTTGTACGATTATGTACGATTTATTACCATTTGGTCTTTGTTTTACGTGTTACAATCATGGTTATACATTTAATATGGTTTGCAAATGTTGTCCAACTTGATATAGTTTTATTCCCACAAATCCGTCCAAATGAGATTTTAGACATGCTTTTAACTTATTGGGAAGCAAAGTATACACTGAAAGCATTATTGTAATTATTTCGTGCCAAGGTTCGTGTTTTTAATAATGCATTATATTAGAATACTCTAGAAATAGCAACATTGCGTTTATATTAGTCGAGTTTAATCAAATCGACGTATGATCAATATTTTCTTTATACGATTTATTAATTATACTCAGTTTCCTCTTGTAGCGAGCAATCGTTCCCATGTTCTTGTGCAGGATGCGTAGCCCAATTACATACTTAATTTATATAATGCTGGGGAAACGATTAAGCATCAGTAAGGGTCGGTTCATAGTGCATATTCGAAGACGAATATTCGGCTTCGAATACTTTTTGTGACGTCAAAATATATACGGCAACGAATAAAATATGAGTTGAATCGGATTAAATATCGCGCAACTGACAGCGAGATACTATTGATTTATATGAAAGGCTCGAGGTCACCTGAATATCGTTCGACGAACGATGATTTCAAAAATCCCCAATGAAAATTAAAGGATCTGGAATGAGCGTTTTGAGCGTTTCGACAGTATTTTTGTGGGACATGAGAGCACATCAGACATATCGAATTACATTATGAATACGAAGAATGTCTTTCTGATATCAAATAATTTTCATTTTTTGAAATTCACGATATATAATACAAATTTTATGACAAATTATTAGAATGTGATATTTTTCACATATTGATATATAACAGTCCTCGAAGTAAATATTATAAATCTAATGATATTTTCTTAAAGTGTATGTAGCTGGGAGGAAAAGCCGGCGATCAATTGAAAATTTTGCCCTTTCATATTGAAGATATGCGAAAAAAAATCCATATTTTTTTTGGTGTTTTGGGAAAAAAAATCCATATCTTCAATACGAAAGGTCAAAATTGTCAATTGATTGTCGGCTTTTCATCCCACCTACATACGCTATAAGTATAAATCATCAGATTTATTAAGTTTCATTTGAGTACTGTTAAATATCAAAAATATCAATTTTTAATCATTTGCCATAAAATGTGTATTTCATTGCGAATTTCAAGAAAATCAAAATTATTTGATATCAGAAGGACATTCTTCGTATTCAGAATCCTATTCGACATGTCTGATGTGCTCCAATGTCCCACAATAAATAGACCTACTGCGCATTGATTTAGTGGTGTGCCCCCTTATTAGTGCGGTACAAGAGTACCCATTTTTATATGATTAGTAATGTTTTATGCAAATAATATGATATTTAGGCTTACAAACATAACCTAGATGTACAAGTGAATGTTTCCATATTAACGTAGCTCTATTTAAATCGACTGATGCAGAAAAAAAGTCTAACTCCAAATTCAGATTTATGCCTCCACACCGGTTTTACATAAATAATGTTTGGCCCCAGTTCTAGGTCCCCATATGCATCTGCCCCTGGCAGAGGACGTGTGAGGGTCCGGGGTGGTAAATCATTGGTTATTGATATAAAAATACGTTTGCCATGGAAGTTCACCCATTTTTGTTATTTTGGGCCGAATAAAGATGTAATGCATTGTTATCAGTCAAATTCATAATTATAATTAATAATAAAGAGGGCAAAATAAGTAATATATAGGAATGGATACATAGCGCTTTGCAATGAATCTCTTCATAAACTATGCAGAACAACCAAAACCACGAGCGTTGGTACCCTATCATTGCGTGTTCTTTTAAAATAAATTCTTGTTTATTTCTATAATTTGTGAATCAGGCATTAAAACACACTTAGGCCCTAGCAATGTAGGCCTACACAAGTTCGGAACGAGACTTTTTATCTTTTGACGCGTATTTCGGTCAAATGCCAAAATTGATTGCTCAATGAGTCATGAAATGAGAGCAATACTACTTTGATGATACCGATCTCAAGTGGATATCAGCCAATGAAAAAGTATTCACCGGAAATATATTTGTGGGAGTTGAATTTTGTTGAACTCGACAGATATATATTTGGTGGGTCACCGTGGGTGGTCTCATATATAACACTTGTGAGGGCTGTCATATTTGTCGTCGCTTCAATCATATCTTATGATATTTATATATTTATTTATATATTTATTTATTTATTTATTTATTTATTTATTTATTTATTTATTTATTTATTTATTTTTTATTTATTTTTTTATTTAATTATTTAATTATTTATTTATTTATATATATATTTATTTATTTATTTATTTATTTATTTATTTATTTAATTATTTATTTTTTTATTGACTTATTTATTGACTTATTTATTTATTTTTTATTTATTTATTTATTTATTTTATTTATTTATTTATCTATTACTCATTCATTTCTTGATTTGCTTTGCAGTTGAAACCTACAAGAAGGTATGGGTCAACCTCCGCGCCTGTTACAGGCAGGTCGTAAATGTCCCGAAAACCAAATCTTTTTGACTCCTATTCAGGTCAGGGGCGTAACCAGACCTGACCATCCGGGGGGGCAAGATTGAAAAAATTTCCCAATTTCTGATCAAACGTTTTAGTATTTATATTCGAGAGAACGCTCGCTTGCCACGAAGCGTTAAACGGGTGGAGTCGGTGGGGTCCAGGGGCAAAGCCCAGGCGGGGGTCAAGGGGGCTGAGCGCCATGAAGCTCCTGGTTTTTGGCATATTAGAAAATATCAGTGTTTCAGAGTACAAATTTCACAATGAAAGTAGTAGGCATATAGATCTTCTTCTCTCTTTCTTTCCCTTTTCTCTTCTCCCTTGAGTCCCTTCCCCTTTTCTCTTCTCCCTTCCCCCTTTCTTCTTTCTTTTTTCTTTTCTTCTTTCCCTTTTCTTCCCTCTTTTTCCCTTTTTCCCTTCTCCTTCCCATTTTTCTCTTCTTTCCCTTTCTCTTCCCTCTTTTTTCTTCCTTTTTTTTCTCTCTTTCCCCTTCCCAATTTTTGACTCTTCCGGGGACTCTTCTTCCAGGTTTTTTTTTTTGTCCGGGGGCAGCTTGCACCCCGGCCCCCACTGGTTATGCCACTGCTCCTATTTGACCCATTTATACAGACATTAAATCATGACAATAGTTCAACGGAGTTTACCTATTATGATTTTATTAACTTCGTTAAAGAAATTCTCTAAATTTTGCTTACCTTGGTCAACGGGCAATACTTGTTAACAGTCGGGCAACGCTATGAATTGTAGAAATATATCTTTCTCCGGTTCATAGTTTTATATTCGAAGCCGCATATATTTTGACGCCCAAAACGTATTCGAAGCCGAATATTCGCCTTCGAATATTCACTTTGAACCAGCCTTAATAATAAATCTCCTGTACTTCTGTACTTGCGTAATATTTGTTTGTGTGTATTACCGACTGCCTACATTATTACCCAGTTTCAACCACCATTTATCAATGCATGGGAGTTGGTAATTCGTCCAGAGATCGGAAGGTCGTGGGTTCGAATCCCATGCCGGCATATTCCTTTTTGTTGGGGTGTATGCCGGTCGGGATTTGTGTTTATTTGTTGTCTTGATTGTCTTGTTTAATTGTAACAATTTGGGTTGGTAAACTGTTCTTTCTTTATCATAAGCATGGCTCATTAATAGAATTGGGGGTATGATTGCGTGTTTTCGGCAACAAGAAAGTTTGGTGACGTCATCAAAACCAGACAGAAGTGTTGCCGGTTCTAAAAACACCTAGAAACACCAGTACCAGAGTGAACAAGATTCCTGATAGGAATTGAAATATTTCTGAGTGAGTAGTATCATTTTATTGGATCTGAACAAGAACCTTTATCAATCTTATGAACTATGAACGATCCTGATGAATCTGTTTCAAGAGTATATTAGCATCATATTCATTGTTGATTTTAACTATAGAATTTATACTTTGTGTGAAGCACCACTTTCAATAACAATATAATATGAAATAGTGAGGTGAATAATATTTAGAAAAACGGCGGGGGAAAGTGCGTGTGAGAGAGGGAAGGAGACTCTACATTAGGCCTACTATTAGTTTCAATGCAAGTTAAACCAGGGATTGGAAAGTCTACAGTACTGTTGGTTTTAATGCAAATAAAACCAGGGATCGGAAAGTCTACATTACTATTAGTCTTAATGTAAGTAAAATTAGGGAAGGAGACTCGACACTATTGTTAGTTTTAATTCAAGTAAAACCGTGGAATGGAGAATCTACATTAATACCGTAAACGTTCGCCTAATGGCGCTATGGAGTTCATGGAAATGAGAGAGCGCCATCCCTGTAAAAGCCGACTATTATCACTGATCATTAAGGGTACGTGTAGTTAAAGGGTGAAACCTATCGACACATACAATTATGAACATGATCGAACAAACTTGTTCATGATAATGCTGTAATCATTCACCTGATACGTTGTGGCCCAGTTAGCAGAGCATTAGACTATAGTGCGAGGATAAAGAGAACTTGTGGAGACGATTGATGGTTCGAATCTCATGCAGTAATTTCTGACAGATTATGATGTCTGTCAATGTTTTTTTTTCTGATTAATTTTGAGGAAATTTTATTCTCTATTTTCTTGATTTTATCTTTAACATTGTTTATATAATTTTATTATTTTATCTTGTATGTGTCTTTTTTCATGATTCTTTGTTTTTATCGTTTCATTTTAGAGTAACTCAATCCATTCAATCAAATGTTGTAATGAACCTATTTGATTGTATAGGCATTTGTTATGTATGTGAGACGAACTGTCGCGTGCGAAAAGTCTTTCAATTCGCGCGAGTGTCCTTGCCTATGCATCAGTGGTCATAAGAGGTATATATCATTTTATTCGAAAGGAGGGTGGGGGTCCCAAATATACGGGGGTCATAAAGTCTGGGAAAGAATAATAGGAGGGGGTCATAAAATGTTTTATGATCAAAATGTAGGGAGTCACACGATGACCACAGAAAGTGGGTTATTTTATTTAAAAAGACTGATTTCAATGCAATTTTGGGGTTTGGGATCATAAAATTTTTGTTGCCGACCGGGGTGCGCAATTTTATTGACGCAGACTTTTTGTAAATTTGGGACCCCCTTCCGAAAAAATGATAGCCCTCTAAGAGGATTCAAAAGATAACCTCTGCCCCAATAATCCCTAGCTATATTTGTTTGAAACTGTTCCACGGAGGATGTATCATAATAGGCTCAGTCTTCAAATGATATAAATAACATTTGAATGAGTGAACGAACAAAATCATACAACGACCAACTGAATAGAGGCTGTGCATATGACGTATCATCCCGTAAATATGGCGGACTACTCAAATGCATTCAACAAAAGCATGATTGCATCTACCGCGACAGTTCGTCTCACACATATAACAAAATGCACTACGATCAAATAGGTTGATGACAACATTTGATTGAATGGACTGCACTGCGCCATGATTACGGGGAAGAAACCGGTTCAAATCCTTTGATTAAAGCCAATCGATAAACGCAAGGCCTCTATAGCCAAGGAGTTTATATAGGAAGGAGAAGAAATAGATTATGTAACGCTTATTGTTCCTTTGTGCCAATTGGAGTTCCCGACACGCTATTCATCGAGAGGTACCTTTTGTTCGAGATAAAGGGCTTCCGCCATTAAATCGGTAACTGACCTGACCAGCGTATTAACGCTATAATAGGCAGGCTACTGTCAATAAGTGATGAAACGAAAGTCACGTAAAAGCGCCTATACGTACGAGAGGTACCTTTTGTACTAGTCCATCCCAAGGGTGTGCGTGAGTTGTCGCATGTACACAAAACAGAGGTTCACCTACAATAAAAACCTATTGCAGCGCCCAAATTGGTTTGGGCGCTCATTTGATTATACTCAGTGAACACGCTTTGCTCTACCATTTCGCTACGGACAGTTCAGCAGCATAGGCAAAGTGTGGCAGATATAAGAATCTACACAAGTAAGTTGTCTACATTGTTTGCCAATAGGTCTACATATAAGGATTTGAAGTAATTATGATATCACTCCTACTGTAGTATTTTTAAAGACATTAGCCGCGGTCCACATCGTGTTTTATTATGTATAGGCCTACCATAGTATTTTACATGAGCATCGCGTATATAGGAGTCTACCCTGGACCTCAAATGTGATATATTTGCTGAAGCATATAGCCATACTATTTCTGAATCAATCAATAAAGCAAAGCAAATCATACTTGTAGGCCTATAATACTATATTAAATATAATTGCGGATCAACCGATGCAGCTCGATACGCCCAATGTATTAATAAAAGCACCTGACAATAAAGTCGCCCAATTGAACAGCTGTAGGTGTTGATCGCACGACTTCATGAATATTGATTGGCAACATTTTCCAATATGTCAGCGCTCAAATCGGAAACAATAGAACAATAGACCCTTCAGTGCGTTGTCTATAGCTATCATTGAATACTGGCTAGGATTCCACAACACAATGAGAACATGTTATAAGGCGCTTTGGAAGGCACATAATACCCCAATGGCTTTCCATATTATGTGCACTCAACAACTATTCAGTATCGAAGCCCGGTATCGAAGTTACGTAATGATACTATGTCAACGGGATCACGCGCTTAAATAATGAACCACGATCGAAACAATCAGTACACAAAAAAGGCATACCAAAATTCGCTACTTGCACGGTTCCGCCATTATGCACTATGTGCGGGGAGAGCCTCGAACTGGCAGCATACATGAATGGGAATTGAACTAGTCATAACGTTCTGTGTAAGGTTACATAATTCTTCCTTTCATGTATGCTGCCAGTTCGAGGCTCTCCCGCACATAGTGCATAATGGCGGAACCGTGCAAGTAGCGAATAGCGTGATCGTAATGATCGCCATACAAACAGTGCTTGGTTCCGATACCATCACGGAGTTGCGTAACTACTTCGTGGTCTGATAGTTATATGATCAATGGTCTGATCTACTTGGGTTCGATCCTTTTAAGAAAAGATAAAATAGCTGATCATTTATGATGCATAAATGAATAAAGTAATGTAGTTACACAATTTGAAACATTGAGGCCGTTCTATTTTTCAAAGGTCATTTAACTGTTAAATGTAGTGGAATATATCACGCATTGATAGGTAGCAGGTGGAGCAAATTTTGTCAGCGGTTTTTGTTGCCGTTTGTTCGCAGTGCCTATTTATCTAAAAAAATAAGAAAATTAAAATTAAATTAAACAAAATTCACAATATTCGTTCGCAAAATGGGGACAAAATCCAAAAACATTTCTTGACCCTTCTTCACATAAAAGTGGGGGAAGAAATCAAGATTCGAACAAGTACCATTCACCATTCAAGGCGCACCCTCTACCGACTGAGCTAACGGGTCAGACAATAGAAGGTGTAATTTTGAACTGATGAATATTAAAAAAATATGAAGAAATTACAATGTTATAAAAAGATTTACCAAAATGAGTTAGGTATAACGTATGAATCGATTTACAAATTAAGTCCAATGGCACTTTGAGAAAGAATACCTGAAGAAACCCCAAAACATTTGCTGCTCTAGCAACTAACCTAGTGACCTAAAGTATTGGGTCATGTCACGATATTTTCTCTGAGGCATTATGTCCAGGTTGCTCAATTTAACATACACGTATCCTTAATGCTGTTGAGATTTTACAAGGATGGCGCTCTCACATTTCTAAGAATCCAAAAGCGCCATTAGGCGAACGTTTACGGTATTAGTTTTAATATAAGTAAAACCAGAGTTTGGCAAGTTTATATTACTATTAGTTTAATGCAAGTAAAACCAGGGATTGGAAAGTGTACATTACTGTTAGTTTTAATGCAAGTAAAACCAGGGATTGGAAAGTCTATATTACTATTAGTCTTAATGTAAGTAAAATTAGGGAAGGAGACTCGACACTATTGTTAGTTTTAATTCAAGTCATTCCTGACATTCGGTGATATATAACATCAAATAATAACAGCAAAAAAAAGAAGATGTCACATTCTTATAAAATTCGATGTTTCTATTTATGTGTTATCTAGTCAGTGACCATTATTGCGCGTGCCGTTAGATACGTAATGCGTATGCCCAACTGTCATAATTAAATTAGACCGATTTTCACATTGCATTTCTAATTTTCACGTCTTTCTACAGATTCGATCAGAACTGTAGCATATTCTTAAGCTTGAGTGTACTTCTGTGAAATGTTAAAATAATAACACTACGCTTGTAGACTAATACTAAATCGATTTTGCAAACATAAATATCCACGTCTTTTAAAAAATGACCAAGTAATTTGTGTTTAACTAACCCAAAATTGACATAACACCTATAATTACTTTGGTTGTAACAACGATGTTCTTGAGAAAACTCATAATTTAGAACTATATTAACTCTCTTCACGCGGGTGTCGACTGCAGACGACATGTTTCAAATTTTTTTTAAAAATTCAAAAATCACAGAAATGTACATTTTCATGACCATATTTGGAATCAGCATGACAAATGCATTAAAATGAGTACAAACAAGCCTAGTATTGGTTCAGTAGTTCTTAAGATAGCTCTTGATATTTTGAGAAAAAATTGCAAAACTTCAACTTTTTCCGTTGAAGCGCATGGCTAGCACGCAGAGCATATTCATTGTTGATTTTACTATAGAAATGATACTTTGTGTGAAGCACCACTTTCAATAACAATGTAATTTGAAATATCAGAAATAGTGAGGTGAATAGTATTTAGAGAGACGGTGGGCAAAAAAGTGAGTGCTTGTGTGAGAGAGAAAGAGACTCTACATCATTACTATTAGTTTTAATGCAAGTAAAACCAGGGATAGTAACGTCTACATTATTATTAATTTTAATGCAAGTAACATTACTATTAGTTTTAATGCAGGTAAAACCAGGGATTGAAATGGCTACATTACTTTTAGGTTTTAATGTAAGTAAAACCAGGGATTGGGAAGTTTGCATTGCTGATATTACTTTTAATGCAAGTAAATTCAAGGATTGGAATATCTATTATTTTTAGTTTTAATTCAAGTAAATACAAGGAGTGGAAAGTCTACATTACTATCAATTTTCATGCAAGTAAAACCAGGGATTGGAAAGTCCACTTTATTATTTGTTTTAATGTAAGTAAATTTCAACCAGGGATTGGAAAGTCTACATTACTATTACTGTGAAGTTATTATAATCTGATCTACTGGACTTACGTTTTTGATGAGTGGCAATATTTCACATCCTATCTCGGATGCATCATCAGGCCAACTGATGTTAAAGCTGCAAAAGTTCGTTGACCTGTGAAGAGGATGTTACGTCACAGGTCGAAGATTGACAGGGTGAAATATTGCCACTCATCAACAACGTAAGTCCAGTAGATCAGATTATAATAATTTCACAGTTATTTATACCTGGATGAATGATAATCTTCATAATCGTACATTACTATTAGTTTTAATGTAAGTAAAACCATAAGGAGACTCTACATAGACTGGAGAATCTACATTAATAATATTTTTAATGCAAGTAAAACCAGGGATTGGAAAGTATACAGTACTATTAGTTTTAATGCAAGTGAAACCAGGGATTTGAAATTCTACATTACTATTAGTTTTAATGCAAGTAAAATCAGGGATTGGAAAGTCTACATTACTATTAGGTTTAATCATTATGGTTTAATTCAAGTAAAACCTGGGATTGGAAAGTCTATATTACTATTAGTTTTAATGCAAGTAAAACCAGGGTTTGGAAAGTCTACAGTACTATTAGTTTTAATGCAAGTAAAACCAGGGTTTGGAAAGTCTATATTACTATTAGTTTTAATGCAAGTAAAACCAGGGATTGGAAAGTCTATATTACTATTAGTTTTAATGCAAGTAAAACCAGGGTTTGGAAAGTCTATATGACTATTAGTTTTAATGCAAGTAAAACCAGGGTTTGGAAAGTCTATATTACTATTAGTTTTAATGCAAGTAAAACCAGGGATTGGAAAGTCTATATTACTATTAGTTTTAATGTAAGTGAAACCAGGGATTGGAAAGTCTATATTACTATTAGTTTTAATGTAAGTGAAACCAGGGATTGGAAAGTCTACATAACTATCAATTTTCATGCAAGTAAAACCAGGGTTTGGAAAGTCTATATTACTATTAGTTTTAATGCAAGTAAAACCAGGGATTGGAAAGTCTATATTACTATTAGTTTTAATGTAAGTGAAACCAGGGATTGGAAAGTCTACATTACTGTTAGTTTTAATGCAGGTAAAACCAGGGATTGGAAAGTCTACATTACTGTTAGTTTTAATTCAAGTAAAACCAGGGCTTGGAAAGTCTACATTACTGTTAGTTTTAATTCAAGTAAAACCAGGGATTGGAAAGTCTACATTACTGTTAGTTTTAATGCAGGTAAAACCAGGGATTGGAAAGTCTACATTACTGTTAGTTTTAATTCAAGTAAAACCTGGGAATGGAAAGTCTACATTACTATTAGTTTAATGCAAGTAAAACTATGGATTGGAAAGTCTACAGTACTATTAGTTTTAATGCATGTAAAACCAGGGATTGGAAAGTCTTCATTACTATTAGTTTAATGCAAGTAAAACTAAGGATTGGAAAGTCTGCATTACTATTAGTTTTAATGCAATTTAAACCAGGGATTGGAAAGTCTACATTACTATTAGTTTTAATGCAAGTAAAACCAGGGATTGGAAAGTCTACATTACTGTTAGTTTTAATTCAAGTAAAACCAGGGATTGGAAAGTCTACATTACTGTTAGTTTTAATTCAAGTAAATCCAGGGCTTGGAAAGTCTACATTACTGTTAGTTTTAATTCAAGTAAAACCAGGGATTGGAAAGTCTACATTACTGTTAGTTTTAATTCAAGTAAAACCAGGGATTGGAAAGTCTACATTACTGTTAGTTTTAATGCAGGTAAAACCAGGGATTGGAAAGTCTACATTACTGTTAGTTTTAATTCAAGTAAAACCAGGGCTTGGAAAGTCTACATTACTGTTAGTTTTAATTCAAGTAAAACCAGGGATTGGAAAGTCTACATTACTGTTAGTTTTAATGCAGGTAAAACCAGGGATTGGAAAGTCTACATTACTGTTAGTTTTAATTCAAGTAAAACCTGGGAATGGAAAGTCTACATTACTATTAGTTTAATGCAAGTAAAACTATGGATTGGAAAGTCTACAGTACTATTAGTTTTAATGCATGTAAAACCAGGGATTGGAAAGTCTACATTACTATTAGTTTAATGCAAGTAAAACTAAGGATTGGAAAGTCTGCATTACTATTAGTTTTAATGCAATTTAAACCAGGGATTGGAAAGTCTACATTACTATTAGTTTTAATGCAAGTAAAACCAGGGATTGGAAAGTCTACATTACTGTTAGTTTTAATTCAAGTAAAACCAGGGATTGGAAAGTCTACATTACTGTTAGTTTTAATTCAAGTAAAACCAGGGATTGGAAAGTCTACATTACTGTTAGTTTTAATGTAAGTGAAACCAGGGATTGGAAAGTCTATATTACTATTAGTTTTAATGTAAGTGAAACCAGGGATTGGAAAGTCTACATTACTATTAGTTTAATGCAAGTAAAACTAAGGATTGGAAAGTCTGCATTACTATTAGTTTTAATGCAATTTAAACCAGGGATTGGAAAGTCTACATTACTATTAGTTTTAATGCAAGTAAAACCAGGGATTGGAAAGTCTACATTACTGTTAGTTTTAATTCAAGTAAAACCAGGGATTGGAAAGTCTACATTACTGTTAGTTTTAATGCAGGTAAAACCAGGGATTGGAAAGTCTACATTACTGTTAGTTTTAATTCAAGTAAAACCTGGGAATGGAAAGTCTACATTACTATTAGTTTAATGCAAGTAAAACTATGGATTGGAAAGTCTACAGTACTATTAGTTTTAATGCATGTAAAACCAGGGATTGGAAAGTCTACATTACTATTAGTTTAATGCAAGTAAAACTAAGGATTGGAAAGTCTGCATTACTATTAGTTTTAATGCAATTTAAACCAGGGATTGGAAAGTCTACATTACTATTAGTTTTAATGCAAGTAAAACCAGGGATTGGAAAGTCTACATTACTGTTAGTTTTAATTCAAGTAAAACCAGGGATTGGAAAGTCTACATTACTGTTAGTTTTAATTCAAGTAAAACCAGGGATTGGAAAGTCTACATTACTGTTAGTTTTAATGTAAGTGAAACCAGGGATTGGAAAGTCTATATTACTATTAGTTTTAATGTAAGTGAAACCAGGGATTGGAAAGTCTACATTACTATTAGTTTAATGCAAGTAAAACTAAGGATTGGAAAGTCTGCATTACTATTAGTTTTAATGCAATTTAAACCAGGGATTGGAAAGTCTACATTACTATTAGTTTTAATGCAAGTAAAACCAGGGATTGGAAAGTCTACATTACTGTTAGTTTTAATTCAAGTAAAACCAGGGATTGGAAAGTCTACATTACTGTTAGTTTTAATGCAGGTAAAACCAGTGATTGGAAAGTCTATATTACTATTAGTTTTAATGTAAGTGAAACCAGGGATTGGAAAGTCTATATTACTGTTAGTTTTAATGTAAGTGAAACCAGGGATTGGAAAATCTATATTACTATTAGTTTTAATGTAAGTGAAACTATGGATTGGAAAGTCTACATTACTATTAGTTTAATGCAAGTAAAACTAGGGATTGGAAAGTCTACAGTACTATTAGTGTTAATGCAAGTAAAACCAGGGATTGGAAAGTCTATATTATTATTAGTTTTAATTCAAGTAAAATCAGGAATTGGAAAGTCTACATTACTGTTAGTTTTAATTTAAGTAAAGCCAGGGATTGGAAAGTCTACATTACCATTAGGTTTAATTCAAGTAAAACCAGGGATTGGAAAGTCTATATTACAACAAATTTTAACACAAGTTAATTCTGGGGATTGGAAAGTCTACATTGGACTCCAAAACACACTCAATATATTTAAAAATATCAGTACTTTCTGATGATTCACTTTTTAGCATTGGAGCTCCCTTCAAAAACATTTACTTTCACCATGTAGGCCTATATCACGGTAATTTTCAATATAAATATCGAAATTTCAATGTTAGTAAAATGTTGATTTTCTATAAAATAAAAATCAACTAATTAGATCGCGAAGGTTCAATCACTGCACTTCTTTGACGAATACTTTGCAAAATGTGCGATGGTTCTGGAATATCAGCATAGCGACAGTGTAGTAATTTACCAATAACGTCCTTAAAATGTGGGTGCTTATAGGAATATACTATTGGATTCAGAGAACTGTTAGCCAAAACAAGTAGCTTTAAGTAATACACAGCATGAGTCCAGCCTGGAATAACACTAATGATAAAATAAGGTAAATAACAGATGAAGAAAATACACACAACAGTAAATAAGTTCTTGGTGATTTCCAGTTGCTCACGTTTAATATTTTCCTGTCGTCCAGTGCGTTGATGATGAGACTGCTGTTCATGCGTTCGTTCTGCAAAATTATCCAGTTCATTTTGAAGCTGCCGTTTGAAATGAGCTTTAACATGGCATCCAATCCAAGTATAACTAACAGTAATGAGTATTAAAGGTATTGGAAACACACTAACGATCTGCGCCATGTTGAAAACGCCAGCCTTTGGGTGATCATCTTGATCCGAGCAAGTGAAGTCAGTAGAATCGAACCCAAAACCACCAATTCCAGCAAGAGGTAAGAAAAGGCAGATGGACATCGGTATGAACCATATTGTGATTACCATTAAGGTCGAATGTAATGGAGTATACACTTTTTTGTACAAAGTTGGTCTGATGATCAAAAGAAGCCTGTTTACAGCTATTGCAGCGAGATTGTACAGACTTGCTCCATTACATGTAAATACGATGAAAGCACTTCCGCTACATAACCATTCGTGATTAGGAAGCGGCCATCCACTGCTATGAAAACGTGGCAGAAGAAATGCACTGAGCGCTAACGACGTCATGATGTCAGCAGTACTAAGGGATACAACAAAGATGTTAGTTGAAGTACGAAGTTTTCTGGACATTATGACGGAAATAATTATCAAAGCGTTTCCGACACAACCCAATAGGATTATGATTAAAATGACGATGCCAGAAAATACTCGTTCGATATAATGTATCGTCATTTGATGAAGAGAGTTACTTTCTTGGAATGTAGTGGAGTTGAAACCGTGTGTTTCGTTTGCTGTAGTTGATGAATGTTGCTCCATCTCAGATTATGTTATCGTTAAAAGTCACAGCGACATCACTGTGAGATAACATTGCCGGTATACTACTTCAAATAATTTTAATACCACAGTCTCCTTTCTGTCATGGCATCAAGTTCTGGAAATCATGTTTCTTCACCCTCAATACCATGAATCTATTACACAAGTTCAAATGTAAAAGTCTGTTTTTTCACGAGCTTACGGAGCTACACGTCTACTGAAAGTAATTCAACAAGAAGACAGAGGATGATTTAAGCACTTCCCACCACGCCACTGTGTTGACTTGCGGTTAGCACAGCTGTGTGAGTGAACATGACACGACTGCTCGCACATTGTGCATTGACGGCCATGGTTAAATTTGAATTTGGACTGATATATTTACAATAAATACGCATTCACAATGCTGGTCGATTTCACATTTTATGTTACCTACAGAAGGTGTGAATTATCCTTCATGCATACATCACTTTAGATCTGAAATCGACCAACTAAAAATGACACACGCACAATTCTTAAACAACGTCTTTTGCACAGAATTCAATGGGATTTGAAAAGTAAAGTGGCAGTTGAAACTCTGGTGATAACACGTTTGCAGTGCATGATGGGGCTTCCTTAAATCATCCTCTGACAAGAAGATAAAACGCTAAGCGAAGACAAATTAATTTAACTGCAATTTGAGAGCAACCACTCGTGAAATTATATTTGCCTTGGAAATGGTGGTATAGAATATCTGCAAGCTGAATTGTGTATAGCAATGCGCGATTTGTTTGGAGTCGGAAATGAGTAAGGGTGATGTGACAATTCCGGGGTGACAATAATAGTGAATAGCATTGATGCACACAAAAAGAGACGTTTGTTCTCCCGCGCTTTTTCCATATTTAACTTGCGAAGGTAATTTGTTCTCTGGATTGTTGAAAGATAAAAATATAATATTGATCTGACGTGTGCTATACCGTTGCATCGTTACACAGATTTAAAAATAGTGGAGGTGAAAGTGAGGTTTCAATAAAGTGGAATTCGGTAAAGAGATTCATTTGGTAGGATTGTTGAAATCATAAACTGGTATTTTTGTTAGCCAAATCCAAATAGAAATTACTCACGAATCTGAGCTTTCGAAATTACTCGACAGAGACTCTAATGCGTTCACGAGGAGAGTCAGGGAGGCCATCCAAATCAGAAGGAAGGGGCAAAAACTCACTCAATCGTGATGAAGGTGCACACTTTCTAGATCATGTATATGACCCACTGCTAAAATCAACATCACTTCCGGGTAACGAGGATGCGTCCTTAGCAACCAAGTCTCGCGGGAAAAGCAGTGGACCAGTTCATCTGTGATCAAGCCATCAGCCAAGATGGCGAAAGCTCAGATTCGTGAGTAATTTCTATTTGGATTTGGCTAACAAAAATACCAGTTTATAAAGTGGAATTCACTTGTGAAACATAAAGACTGTAAAGACGATCAAGCATTTTAAACTCAAAGTGATATATTATTCTTAATTACATCTAAAAATCCTTGTATGACTTAAAGTAATTTTCATTGTGTATCTTATTATCTATAACATAGTTAATGTAGTATTGAATTTGTCATGATAGTTTAATCATTCTTCAGTCTTTCTTCACCACAACAGTTTTCTTTTTGGTTTTGACACTGCATTGGCGTAGCTAGGGGTTATGGCGCACAGTGTTGTGTTCAGTGTGTACATAGGCTATTTACTTTTCAAATCTTGTGACAAAAGTGCTTGGTGATGCTTGTATAAGGTATTATAGACAAATTATTAGAATGCATGTGCACCAGTAGAAATGGCCCAGGTTGAATAAAATAAATAAACATATGAATGAATATTTTATTCCCTGGATTATTTTTGTTGGGACAAAATAATGATATAGTTTGACGCTTTGAAATACAGTTATGTTAATCATAATAAAGTTACAAAGTTAAAAAACAATATCGAAATATTGTAAAATCAAACATTTCCCCTCATAAGTTGCAATACAACATATTGAGGAAATTGATATGACAGATTTTTAAACTTTGATATGGAAAGATACCCCAGCCCTGTTGTCTCACCAGAGAAGATGAGCAGAAGTCTTTCTATCTGATGATAAAAAACCTCTAGGTATGATTACGAAAATGTTTTAAATAACTATTATCTACAAAAGTTTTATAACCATGTTTTATATAAAATGTTAACATAAAACGTCTTGTGTTATGATGTGAAGGGTTAATATAAAAACAGGGAAAATCTGTTCCAACTGACCAGCAGAGAACAAAGGATAAGCAATAGATCAGATTAAAATCAGGGAAAATATGACACAACCTCCAATGGGGGAATAACAAACGTATAAACGTATAAAGTTAAAAACTCTTTTAACTTTGTTTATTATACGTTTTGTGTTATTCCCCTATTGGAAATCGATGTTGTGTCATATTTTCCCTGTTTTTAATTGTGAACTTGACTTACTCATTCTTTCATTTCTCTTGACAATTTTTCATTTGCCCACCCTATTCCTTTTAAAGGAATTTTTATTTTCATACAGCTCCATACTCCGTCGGTGAGCGACGACGGGCGATTGGTATTTCACCGAACGCAAGAAAAGGAGTCCTATCTGATTGACTAGAAATCGATCGCTAGATCGCTCAGTGGTAAAGTACAAACTCAAAATGTATTCAATTCTATTGAAATCAATATTCTATTATTGACACAGATAAAGAAAGTTTACATATGCATTGTGTTATAGACGTGTGATTGAATATTCTATACAAACACCTGGATCTTAGGTGAATGGGCTAAATGTGTTCCTTTATATAATTGTAATTCTCAAAATTAAATATATCACACTTTTGATTTACGATTTAAAAATCGTTACGCACAAAATGCAGTAAAATATATCCAGAGCAAACAGCAATGGCCGCTAATTAGTGTATTTAATTTCAAGTTAGTGTATTAAAAACAAATCGAATTTTCTTGTAATAGCAACATCATATGGGGTACTAGAGCATGCGCAGATCGTAATAATGTGTAGAATAGAAACTTGGTGGTATCTCATATGATAGTCGTATAGTGTAAATGGTATGCTTAGCCTGAGTCGCTCGGCCTATCTCGAACAAAATCACCATGCGTAGCTATTGAAAAACGAGAGGATTCGCCGTACTATCACGGCAATTTTTGACACGAAGATAATAGGGATGATGATGCTGTGCGGTGTTTATTTTAGAATGAAAGAAAAAAAATTACATACAAAAAGGATGCTATATTGAAAAATTGGAGGATGTAATTACTCCTTCCCCACCCTCAACAATATAAGATAGCTTGAGTAAGATGGGAGTTAAAACTTGGAATTATGGAAAATTTCGGGCCTCATAACTGCTAAATTGTTGGTGTAACGTGTATAAAAGTATACATATTTAGAATGGCAAAGACTTGATCAATTCACCTGTGGGGTCAAATTTGGGCCAAAATGCCATTTTTAGCCCCAAACCCCCAAAATAACGGTTTTTGGCCCACTTCTTTTTCGTTAATCGTAACAAAAAAATTTTTGGGCCAAAAATTTTTATTTATTAATTGTTAAAAACTAGATAAAAGTATCTAGGAGCCGTTTTTTTAATTTTTTTAAATTTTGACCAACTTCACCAAAAATATTTGAAATTTGGGCGAAAATCTGACTTTTTAATGATTTTTGGTCGAAATTAAAAAAAAAACAAAAAAAAACGGCTCCTAGATATTTTTATCTAAATTTTCTTAAAAATTAATTTAAAAAAATAAAAAAACAGTTTTTTGGGGAATTTGGGCCAAAAATGAGCATTTTGGCCCAAATTTGACCTTACAGATGAACTTATTAAGTCTTTGCCATTCTAAATATGTATACTTTTATATACTTTATAGACCAACAATTTAGCAGTTATGAGGCCCGAAAGTTTCCATAAATCTAGGGTTCAGAGCAACCTTAACTTGAAGAAATCTACTTGGTTTTGAAAAATGAACATTGTAAACTCAGTTTCTGCAAACCTGATGAATCTATTTACGGACCTATCAATTTAGGTAATTAAACCTATTGTACGAATGGAAAATAAGAATAAAATCCTGATCACTGTGAATACTCCTACCACCAGTTGCCAAGGCAACCGCTACCAACATCATTACGATATTTTTGCAAATTACTTGCCATCCTTCTCTCGTTTATATATAAAGAATTCATTCATGCGGTACAAGTGACGAGTTGCCAGTAGCATCATTAAAACATACAAAGCTCTGCATTTTAATTTCTTAGGATAAAACAAAACAAATGGTGTATAGCAATCGATCGACAGTTATTAAACAACATTTCTCCTATTTTTACGTAATGATTGATTTACATTATGACATTATTCAATGGCGATATTTTTGTAACCAGAGGAAAAACAGACAGCCTTATGTAATAATTAATTATTCAATATCAGAAATTACTGTGCCAATTTTATCTAATTCTTGAACTTACTTTTTGCAATTTTGCAACGTTGGGCCTGGAACCATCAGACTTCTTCAGGCAATAGACATTATTCAACATCATTTTGGAACAAGCAACGAGAAAGCCTACATTACAGGACCAGTCTTGCCTTGCGAACTAAAAATGGGTCGATTAATTTTACCCAATATAAAATATTTTGATGAGTGATTTTATATCTTTCATCAAAATTTAAATACTGATATATTGATTTAATTAATAAAAGTATGCGCAATACATTATTTAAATATTTTGCACAAAAGGTGTTTTTATTTTCTGCATTTTGATTGACACACCTAAAAGCGTCAGCTGACTTCTGCGAAAATGTCAGTCTTTATGATTTATTCAGTATTTAACATAAATATTAATGTGCCTCAACAAAATTGAATGAAGAAAAGATAACACAAAATGACCACAAATCAGGCAACACTGTTTAAAGGTGTCTGTTTCCAATGATTAAAAGTGCTTAATAATTCTTTTATGAGCATAACGTATTTCCTTTTATTAGTCGAAGCTCAATAAATGTGAAATAATAAGTCAATCATATTTCATGTGATAGAATTGTGCTTCGATGGTGACAGTGTTGCTGTAATAATGAAAAATGTAAATGCTTAATTTGTAATGGACGCTGTTTTGGTGAGTAAACATTTATAGATATTAATAATAGTATGTCACAACATAAACGTATTCGTACGTATTGGTATTTTCAGTAATATATATTATCATGAGTAATGGCTAGCTGATGTATTTATCACGTTTATGTGGACATAATACGAAATTCCTGTTTTAAACAACACTACATGATGAGATCATGTCAGCTGAGTTCAGAGGCTGCATGTATAGGCTTATATATATTATATCAAGATTCAGCTGGATTTGATAATTAAAATTATTATTACTATTGTTATTATTAGCATTGTGTCTCGTGTATTCTGTATATTTTCACATTTTTGTAAGAAGCACCCCAAAATGACTTGGAGCGTTTCTAATATTTTTTTAAAGGAAAAGCTCATCTTTAGTTTTAGCATGTTTAGGAAAAGCGTAGTTTACTGCATTTCTTGTTCGTTAAACAGCATCTTGTCTGACAAAGAAAGAATCAAATGCTATTGGGTGGTCGAAGTGTTTTATTGTGCTTTTATGCAAAGTTCTACATTAGATGTCATGTAGGCCTACTTATGAAAGATTGTATAAGAAACACTTTTAAGTTTTCGATGTGTATAACAAAGGTATATAGAACTGAATCAAGCTATATCGATAACAACTTCCACCGCCGAGAGCTTATATATATGGGAAACCACGCGACCAAAACCAAAACCAGGAACTTGAAAAGGCATATTGTCATGCGAGATATTCTGTAGGCCTACTTCGTAGTTTCAAAATTATTGTGTTGTTTATATTCATTCAGCATGGTCATATACTAGTTTTCGAGAATAACTTGATATGCTAATAAAATGTGATAACATTTACAATATCATAATGCTACATCTTTTATTGTTATACTTTCGCTTTTCTGACAGATTTTGAGATTGATCGTGGGACTTCCTGTCGTTATGGTCACTTTCATTCCGTCCACTGCCTTTGTACAACAGCAAGGTGATTATTCTCACAGTCATAAAGATGATAAATGTATCACAGTCTTCGTTTAATATATATCTGGAATTTAGTGCTGTAGATAATAGGATTCCTTATAGACGAATCCAACGAGCCAAGTCATGAGCAGGATTTGGTCGGCCATTATTGGGTCCCCGCATGCACCCCGGGCATGCACCAAACAGGTGTTGTTAGTCCCGGGTTGTTAGTGCCCAATTGGGTGGATTAAAGCCGCTTAAATTTCAATGTTAGATTCTTTTGTGTTGTAAACTGTCATCATTCTTTTGTCTACGTGTAACACGGGTGATAGAATGCAGTTTAAAATACCCTCCAAGGCCGCATCATTTCACATTTTAGGTGAGATAGAGCCGACGGGGACCCAGCTAATGGCTGCCATTGAGGTGTAGGAATGCGTGAAATTGGATGGTTGAATTGGTGCTGGTGATTTTCACAACTTTTGGTCAACCCTCAGAATTGATTCTATAAGAAATCTTTCTTCAACAATCTGTTAAATTTTAATACTCTGAAATCAAAAACATAAAAGAACCGTCTGCCACATATCAATTTGTAAGCGCTCTTTAGCAAAGTCATAGTTCATTGAATTTACAACCGTATGACAAAACAGGCGAAAATAGTAACTTTTTGTACAGGATTTGTTAAAGAGAATTGGCCATTGCTCAATGAAATGAAGCTAGTATATGGAAAATATAAGTGCTTCTTTCATTTAATGACATAAAATTTGAAAAATATTGTAAGGGACACTTGAGGTTTTGACTTTTTTAAAACCCACATCTTGGTCAAAAATTGTGCGTGAATAGGTTGTTTTCAACAGATTTACCACATTCTCCTTGCTATAAACATTGAATTGCGTCATTTGTTGAAGTAATGAAAAAAAAAGCGTTTTTTAGCGGGAAGTGTTAGCTTTCGTTCGATAAAAAAAAAATTCTGATTGGATGAAGGGAACACTTGAGATTTTGACAAAAACCAATCACAGATGCCTATTTTCCACTAGTCACCAGCTAGAAGCTCACACAGCTCTTATGATGCTATGCACTCAACCGTGTAGAGTAAACACAGACTGTGTTCTCTACAAGGTACTGCTGCTTGGACGAAATAATGTGTGCTAAGGTGTATCGAGGTGGAAATTGTGCATAGATGCGTTTAAAAGAGAATCGTTTTGTACCCAAACCTTTCCACATGAACTTAAAATGAAAGCTAATCCTCTTCTTTTTTTTTTTTTACAGAAACCACTATCCGTCAAGATTGTTATTTCGACCAAGAACCAACCCATTTTGAGCATATTCCATTTGCCTGGGTTCTCAACACGCCAGATCCTTGCTCTTGCTTGTCTTTGAGACTGGGAGGTGCTTTCACTTTTATGCCACAAAGAACATTTGTACCTTATCGTTTCTACACAACACCGTATTTCACTAGTAACGCCAGTCTGATTCAAGATTTCTTTGGATGTGAAAAAGATAGTAAGTTTCGAGATAAGTAGGACTAACTGATGATGGGGTCCGGTCCACAACCACCCTCCCACACGTTTTATGCCAACAAACACACCCCCATCCACACCAATACACTCCATGCAGAACAAAAGCACTGCGAAATGTAGTTGTTGTTTGTTCATTATACGTTTTGATATTGTACATGTAAGATATCAAAATGCGACAAAAGGGCACAACTAGGGCTCGAGTTTCAGGGACTGTATGCCACCAATTAACTACCACTGCCTGCCCTTTTTCAGTTTTGGCCTTGGTAGCCCGGATCTTTGTCAACTTCAAGGCATTCTTCATCACTTGTTGGAGTTGGTGTCCTTCTTTGTCTTTGCCCAGTGGCCTTGAAAATGGGTTCCCCCAAACAAAAATTAATTTAAGGCCGGAGCATAACTGACATAAATATTAACAGTTTGAGGACATTTTAGGATTAAGGGTTTGAACTTGGGTGTGTGTAAGCTGTTATGTAGACAGACACCAACTGTCTAAAGCCATCAAAGTGAAAATTAAATCATGTTGGGAAAGTTCTCCAGATGTGTATACTAGTACCTTAACGAATATATATAATATAACCGTCATTCTTTTTTTTGAATAAAAAGGTACAAAAAGAAAAAAGAATATGGATTATTTTGGGGTCGCCAATGTACGAAGGACCGTTGATTAATATGTTTACCATTATTTGTGTTGTTATAATCACACTAAAACCTGATTTCACACATTTTCCTTACCAGACCGACGAAATTTGCAAAGTTTACAACATACTACTACGCCGTGTGCACTTTCCACGTTTACACCATCACCTATTTTTGAATACTACTACACAGTTTATGATATGGAGCTTTCTAATCCATATTCCAAATGTTCACCTGAAGCAATTCTCCCTACTTCACTTATCAAAACTGAGATTTATTATAACCGTGATTCATGGACCACACCCAATGATGAAACAACTTTGAATTATCACACTTTCAGCAATAATGCTACATGTCCAATTGATAAAGATGCAACTATCATTGATGGTACAATCAATGTAGATAATACAGGTACTAAAGATGCAACTTTCAATCAAGATTCTACCACCAAAGATGACATCACTACGGAAGATGCTATTGACAGCGACAAAGCTAATGCAGAATACAGAGCTAAGGAACGCGGCCCAAATGACGTTGACGACTACTGGACTTACATTTTTAAATCCTTCAATGTTTTAACACCTCAGCCAACTATCCCACTCTTTACACATACCAATGGAGGTCAAAGTTCATCCAATATTCTTGAATCACCAGAGGAACTCCTTCCATGTGTGCCATTCCACAATGTGACTAAAGTACAATGGCAAAATGAAGTCTGTTCCAATGATAAAGAACCGCCGTATTCTAAAGAGTATTATTACACGTTATATTATTCGCATCTTAACTGCAGAAAATTTAGAAAAAGTGGTGTTGGTGGTGATATAACATATGCAGGAACCTGCACTGCATGTTTTTACTGGAACCATGATCTAGGACATATTGGATGCAACAAATGTACTTAAAAAATAAGTCTGAAACACTTGGACAATGCGTTATTCCAGTTTAAATCCACACACCCCTATGGAAGACATGTGATGCGATCAAGCAAAATCAGTCGGAACTTGGAAATATTGATTTTGAGTTATAGCCAAACAAAGGAAATATTTTCTTTTGTTTCCTATTGTTTTGGAAACTCTATAATTGCTCATATCTTTGGAACTGGTTGTTCAATTTCAATGGGTTTTCTGCAAAATCCAGATTTGTAAATGCTTTTTACTATCCTGTAAGAAACTGAAAATGTATTATTGCCGAGTTCCGACTGATTTTGCTTGATCGCATTACCCCTTAATCTTCCACACAGGGAGTGTGAACTTTAAATGAGGTTTAATATACTAGGCCACATTGGATGCAACAAATGTACTTAAAAAATAACAGTCTGAAATACTTGGACAATGCGCTATTCCAGTTTAAATCCACACCGCTATGAAAGACATGACCTTAATCTCCCACACATCGGTGTAGATTTTAAATGGAGTCACCCATTCAGGTAGCCTCATTTGAAATTCACACTACCTGTGTGGAAGATTAAGGTCATGTCTTCCATAGGGGGTTTAATGAATTTCAATTTCATTATGGAAACTACATTTTGTCATTCGACATGTTCAAATGAAATAACTTGAATTCCATTGTGTCAAGTGAAGTATCAAAATGTGCATAATAAATTTATCCATCTATATAAATTTTAATTTTTAGGCAAAAAAAATCAAACATTTTCTCAGAAACATTTAGCAAAAAAGGCTTTGTTCTATGCACTTTGTTTATTTGTTTATGTGAGATAGCTATATTCTATGCAAAATGTATTTGTGTGTGTGCACTTTCTGCTCTTTCTTCTATATTTTCTGACAATTAAGGTCAATAATGGGCCGACATTCCATGTCCACCAGTACAATTCTTACTATAGAAAAAATATTAAATTCGTGTACATCGTGGAACATTCAACTACGCTTGTTACTCCGCGACTAGTCATGCTAACTACACGCACGTACCACGCTACTCTATGCATCCATATTAGCGAGGCTATCAGCGTACAACTGCTTACTACGCACAGCCACGCAAAGATTATGTTCCACGATGTACACAAATTTTTCTATAGTATGTTATTGCCAAATTCAAACTTTATCTATCGATGTAGTCTTGTCCAAGGCTCTCCAAGTTTTCTTCCCTCATATGATTAGTACAACCCTATGAAAGATGACAGTGCATAAATGCTAAACAACTCAACTTGCTAATTGAGTCTAACAGGCGATTAGACTTGTTCAAATTCAGTTGTTCAAAACATTTATGCACTGTATGATTTGGGCAACCCAATGGGGTTGTGCCCGTGAGGGTGGAAACTTTAAGGTCTTTGGACAAGGCTACTAGTACTATGAATGTTGTATGATGTAGAACTTGGTAAAATTAAAATTAATTACTCAACCTAGAATTATGCATGGGTCAATATATTATTGATAGGAACATGAACCATCATCATCTTATGTGCAATTTCCCTACCAAACACATTTCATTTCAAAACAAATGTCTTCTCCTCTAGATTTATTTATCATGAATTTATTTCAAAATAACCTTATAGATTACCTTGAAATTACATGTTCATTGGAACGTACATGTTTGTGTTTTAAAGCAATAAATCCAAGTGCCTTTACTGTGAATAAAGATGTAATCCAAGTGTGTGGTTGTGGCTATTTTGAATATCTTTTTATAGTTATTTGTGCCCTGGGCACTGATCCACTGAAGTCACCATGTTGTGAAAGTAAACCTGAACGTTTATGCACATCAATGTTGTCATTCAGAACAAATGGGCTGTTCCATTTAAAATCCACACTACCCCTGTGGAAAATTTTGGAATTATCTTCCACAGGGGGAATAAGAATTTCAAATGGAATGAACACATTAGGCAGCTCCATTTGAAACTCATCCTCCCTCTGGAAGATCAGGTTGAATCTTTCTCAGAGGGTGTATGAAATTCAAAGAGCTGCCTAATGTGTGCATTACATTTGAAATTCTTACCCCCCCAAGATATTTTCAAAATCTTCCACAGGGTAAGTGTGGATTTTAAAAGGAATAGCCCAATGTCACTGCAACTCCATGCCAGGGTTGTAGCTACGCTCAAATGTTTCAAAATCAATGAATAATCAGTAAAAAATGAGCAATTCTTATCAAAATTTCAAGTTTTTTACCATTTCATATAAATTTCACCCGGCACTAAAATTTGCCTAGCTATAACCCAAATCCATGCTGTATGATTTTGCTGTGATTTATTTACACTGTTTGCCATATTTCATGTTAAACATGTGTATATTTATTTGGTGCAAGCTAAAAAGTCCACAGGGACCCGGGGGGGGGGGGGGTACTCAGTACAAATGACCATACGGGGCCGTGCCGCAAACATGGGTAGCATTTTCAGCCTTCTGATATATCAATGACTCCCTTTTCAAAGCCTATTTTGGTATATGAATGGGTCCTTTTTTCAAAATTTTCTCTGAAAACAGCCAAATTTTTCCTTAATCTAGCCAAAAATTTTGGGAAAATTTGTAAAAACTAAGACAATTTTGGTTAAATTCGGCCGAAAATTTCAACTTTTGGTATATCAATGGGTCCAAATTTTTTGAAAAATTTGTATATTTATGGGTCCACTTCCAAAATCTCAGCGGCACGTCCCTACCAAAACCAAACTTGAATACCCCCCCCCCCGGACAGTATAATAAAGTCAATATTATTCACATAATTGGACCAAAAATATTAAAGTAGCACCACAGCAATATAATGATAATTGATATGGTAATCTTTATTGCAATTTTTTTTTTTTCATTTATTACACTGTACGCTATAAGAAGCACTCCACTGTAAACACATGCAATCTCAATATATTCCAATTTCAATTTGTAAATTAAGTTTTTGTATGTTTTGTGTAAAAACCTTCATTTAGAAGCATATGTGTACATCTGTATCAAAAGGATGCACTTGTTGGCTGCTACATGTGTCTCTTTTTACATAATAGCTAGGAATAAATATCAGACTCATCTTAAGTGGAGGTCACTTCAAATCATCCCCAAGTTTCTGGTTTAGGAATACAGAAAACATTCCTAAACCACATCACTTGAATCCTTTTGATATGGATGCACACATATATGCTTGTAGATGGAATTGTACGGTAATTTCTTAATGCATATAACTATCATATCTCATGGTCCAAAGTATGGATGAGTAAGAAACTGTATGGTTCATATGGAAAGGAAATCAGTTCATATAGCTCCCTAACAAGTCCTTCTTCACAGGGGATGCTCCCTCATGATGTTCACATCTTTACTCTCAAAGCATCCTGTCAGCTCAAAGACTTTGGTCAGCTCAAGGTGAATTTCATTTGCAATACACAATAAGTAACCAATTATTAGTACATACCAGTTCTCGAGTTTCAAGGAAGCCACCACGGCCACTGCCTGCCCTTTTTCAGTTTTGGCCTTAGTGGGCTAGATCTTTATCAACTTCCAAGGCACTCTTCATCACTTGTTGGTCTTGGTGCCCTTCATTGTCTTTGACTAGTGGCCTTGAAAATGGGTGCCCCAAGTTTTTTTTAATTCGAGGCCTGGTACATACTTTAATCCTCTGTGTTCAAGATGCCATATCACTCTAGCATCTCCTGTCCTGCCGTACCCATTTTCCCATAAAACAGACACCACTTGTGACAGGATGTCCGTCCAGGTCCGTAGATACATCACTTAATTTGAGCCTTGCTCATCATGTTATGGCAAATCCTGCTGGATTGTAAGGAGACCCATCTGCCCTGTTCTTTGGCATTAAAGAAAACATTTTGAATCTTTGTCCCATTTGTTCTGGATCCATCAGCATTCGGTAACCTGAGATCAGTTCCTTATGTTGTTCAGGCTGGGTTGTCAGCAACTTCTGAAAATCAGAATTGATACACACATGTGGTACATTTTAATATCAGCTCTTTCTACATATATTTCTATTTGGTTTTAAATACCAGCTCTTTTATGCACACACCCCTTGTGGAAGACATGACCTTAATCTCTTACACAGGGGTGTAGATTTCAAATGGAGTCATCCATTCTGGTAGCCCCATTTGATATTTACACTCCCTGTGTAGAAGATTAAGGTCATGTCTTCCATAGGGGTTGTATGGATTTCAACAGGAGGGTGAGAGTTCATAGTGGCAATTTTCGGGATCTATGTCACGCTATTATTCGACCTAGGCTACATCATTTTTAACGCATGCATGTTCGTCAATACAGTTTTAGTCTCCTCCACCTTCGCAACACGGTATGTAGAGTCACTGGAATCACACTGACGGTGGAGGAGAATACTAGCTGGTCAGACGGTTTAATTCTATCAAGCATATATAATACCTGAACAATCACCGTCATTTGATCGATTTACTACAGAATATATTGTATGCTCAAAATATAATTTAAAAATTGTAAACCTGTTAACTTATATATTTGTGTACTGAAGTATAATGACACATGAATAACATCATGTAGGAAACAAAATGGCCTCTAATGGCCGCCTATTGTCTAGACCTAGGCTACATCTTCCGGTTTGGTTACATCATTTCAGTCAGATGCCCATCCCATTGTCCATTATTCCTGATTTCAATTGGATTAGCTCATTGCATTCTGCATTCTACTAGACTGCACAATGTAGATATGGGAGATGCATGCATGCAGTTTACATGCACTGGCATCAAAATGTTAAGTTACATACATATTGCTCCATCTTACCTTCAACCTGGTTTCAATACCCATCTGCTGCAAAAACAGATTCTGGTTGACAGGTCCAAATGTACACACTGTAAAATATTCAATAAGAAAAACATGTACTACATAACTCACATGACGGTATATTTTTACAGTGCTATAAGACAATGAATTTATCAGCAACAAAACATTGTGATTCACCTAACAAATTTGAATATTTCGAAGTAATGAATTATTAAGACGAGAACACCTGTTATACTAACAAGCATTCATAACCTCATTAATATACGCGAAGCCTGTAATCCAATCAAAAGAAATTGATTGCCTGACCGCGCACTAATTGCGAGGTCATTAATAACTCACAATGACTCCGGACACACAACAATGACTTCTGCGCGCGTGCGTGTATAAGCTATGCGTTATGGCAACGCACACGCCTACGCGATGCCATCGCGCTTCTGTGATTGGTAGCTCTTGTTGTCGGCGCGAATGTTATATTCGCCTGGTTGATTTTTTTGTAGGGTAGGTTACAACAATGATTAAAACTGGTTATATTTAACAGCGTTTTATGGCATAAAATAACATAAAATGCCATAAAATGATTTGTTCAAAATATTAGATACGACGGTAATGAATGACAATAATAACTTTGCACCATCTATTTTGAGGTCATTGTGTGAAATTGTCGGGTTTTGTTTTGGGCCTCGGTTGTTTTGGACCTCAGCCCAAAACAAAACCCTCCGATTTCACACAATGACCTCAAAATAGACGGTGCGCAGTTATTATTGTCTAAATATGTGGGGTCAAAGGCAGCAATGAAAAGGATATAAAGGCAAAAATATTGAGTAAAAAAAAATACATGAGAAAATACACATCACAAAACTTTAGAACTTTAAAACCATGTATGCTAGACCTTTGGTGTTTTCAGTATATGATAGCCTAATGTTTGTATAAGGTAATAGTTTGTACTAAAGGGCAGTGTTATACATGCATTCGGATGGGTTGTGAGATGCCGGACCAGAATGCAATTCACGCATACCAATGGCTTGGTAATTGTGCTAATTATTCACATTTACGCTGAAATTGTTCATGTTTTCTCACATAGATGCAATATAGGGGACAATACTTCCCATTGCATGTAAGTTTGAAGACAATCCATATCCTAATCCAATAAGGTTACCCCCTTTAACGTCATGTCTTCCACAGGGGGTGATTGGATTTCAAGCGGAATAGCCGATTGATTCACTTATACCATAGATATACTTGTCAACCTACCACTTTGCTGTACCATTTCTCTGATATAGGAGAAATCCACATCAGCAGTCAGGTCAGCTGTGCCAGGCTCACTCAACACATCATGTAATGCATGTTTCTTGAAACCCTACAACAGATCAAATAAGACTTAAACGTAAAGAGGCCATTTATAGATTATACTCAACTTGTGGTTCGTAAAAATGGATTGTAATACCTCTCTATAAAGTTGGACGACTAATTTGCCGTAAGTCGTAGCAACTATTGAGGTAGTTGCGACCATAGGGTGCCAACTATATTCGACTACTTAAAAAGCTTTTAAAGTCACACGACTCTACTTTTCTAGCAATAAGCAATATCTTGTCTCAAACTGCTATAGTAAATTTTGCCTAAATGTCATTTCAGGTCAAAATTTGAGCAATCATTTTCTTATCACTCACCCTTATTGTATCAGTTTTTGTGCCATCATGTCCATAATCTACAATGAGTCCCATGCCACCATCTTCTTCTATTCTAGCTGCCATTTCTTGTGTAATGACACCAGCTTGTGGACAGATCTCAACATGATCTCTTTTCTCATTATCCTGCTGACAAAAATGTAAGGGATAATGTCAAAACCCAACCACCAGGGACCTGGTTGTGCCCTAGCAGTTTAACTGCTTTCTATTGTACAAACATTACATACTAGGTCCAACCACCTGAACCTTGTTTCACAAAGCCTAATGATCAATCTTACGATATATTTACCACATATAATTCCCTACGAAATCAATCGTAACATCTATCGTAAATCCCAGTTCTGACAGGCTGTCTGCTGTCGACTGGCGATTGGATTTTGAAGTATCACTAACACCTATATGCACAGCCATTTTTGGTAAAAAAGTAATGGTTATCTTTAGTTAGAATAAAGTCCCAATCAGAGATTGTTTTACAACATATTTTGCATAACTGTTCCACTAATTGATCAACGAGAATATATTATGTTGATTTGATGGTATTAATGTAAATAACTCATTCGGTATATGTCAATGGCTATCACAAAGGGCGAGTGCTCATGTTATATCATCGTTGGGCAGGAAAACCTTGTATGTGCTTTTGGGCCCCTGAACATGTTTAAAACAAAACGGTCAACAGGTTACAGAAGAGATTTTGCTTTAAACATGTTCAGGGGCCCATGACACATAGGAGGTTTTTCCTGCCCAATGACAATATGTTAACCAATGTTACAAAGTGGCAAGACTCACTCACATTTCATTCTACAATCATAACGGCAAATTTCCCCAAAATAAAAAATGTCTTTGTTCGAAAAGTCCAAATTGGAATAAATTGATGTGACACATAACCCCATCATACTGTTGGCTGTGTTCTTTCATTATACCTCTCCAATGAAATCAACTCAGCAGGTTCATCCCCTTTACATTACCTTGGTGAAAACTTTGGAGGCAATTGTTGGACCAGGAGCCAAGACAAATCTTAAGTGATGCGGCCCATCTCCTTCATCTATATCTACCATCACTTCTCGCCACCCTTTGTCTGTTTTCTGAGTTATAAAACAAGAAAGGAAAAAAGAAAGAAAAGTTACTGTCATCAATCAGGGTTATAGATCACAATAATAGAGAAAATGTTTCTTGCAGCACATCTATTTGAGAACTACTCTTCTTTTATATAGTTGGCTCAATAGCAGACATTAGCTGCACAATTTAGATAAGTTTCAGTCAGGCATTTTTTTGAAATTTTGAACTGCATGAAATTCTTCAGAGATAACAGTTCTAAAGAGCTGTCTATAGACAAATCCAATTTCACACATTCCTACACCTCAATGGCAGCCATTAGCTGGGTCCCCGTCGGCTCTATCTCACCTAATATGTGAAATGATGTGACCTTAGAGGGTATTTTAAACTGCATTCTGTCACCTGTGTTACACATAGACAGAAGAATGATGACAGTTTACAACACAAAAGAATCTAACATCAAATTTTAAGCGGGTTTAATCCACCCAATTGGGCACTCACAACACCTCTTTGGTGCATGCGGGGACCCAAAATGGCCCACCAAATCCTGACCATGACTTGGCTCGTTGGATTCGTCTATAGTCTTTGCATGCATTGCGTTAAAGTTATTGTATGACGCCTTGGATCAACATTGATTTGATTTACAGTCCCCGCCACAATCATTTCATATTATTTTAGTTATCTAGCATTCAATTACACAAGTGAGTTCTGATAATCGGTTGGTCAAACTAGGGACCTGTTTTGATTAGAAAAAGTTGTAATTTGATTTTGACCTTGAATTTGATTACGTCAGAGGATTGCCGG
Organism: Amphiura filiformis; assembly: GCF_039555335.1. Lineage (NCBI taxonomy): Eukaryota > Metazoa > Echinodermata > Ophiuroidea > Amphilepidida > Amphiuridae > Amphiura > Amphiura filiformis. Next base: position 70,962,432 of record NC_092632.1, on the reverse strand, counting down.
GAGTTAACATGTTAATAGATTTCAGAGAAATTTGATGTTGAATTGCAAAATGTTTATTCAGCACACACATGAAAAATACAAAATCAATTCAACTGACTGCTTATTCCAAGTCGATGCAGAAGAAAATTAAAACTTTCCATAAAAATGTTAGGAATTCAGATTAAACTTGCAAACACATAATTATAGGCCTATGTGTCACCTGACCTACCTGGAATTTGTGTACAGGAAGTGCATCGAAAAATTCATGGGCAATGAAGCAGGAGAAACCTTAAATGCAAAACAAAGAAACAGGTATACATAAGCAAAATAGAGGGTGCATTAAATACTTAATGATTAGGTTAAAGCTGATAGTCTATTCTGTATGTAATGTTTTTATCAGTAGCAACACCAACAGGGGGAGGTGGGAGCAAATACCGCCAATCAGAGATCTTCCCACTGTTTTCCTCGCCAATGAAAACCAAAAATATTGAAAACTTGCCCATTTTTGTGGTAATTTGGCATAATTTCATGATTTTAAACCCTGCTGACATTCACTTTGCCACCCATCCCCCATCAAATGTCCCCTAGAAAGAATTCTGGTGCTGCCACTAGTTTTTATAGTAAGTGCCACATGGCAAGTGCCCAAATAAGACAAAATATGTGTCTTTCAGTGTGACTCACCCAGGCAACTATTATGCTGATGAACTTAATATTGTTCTAGCAACAGAAAAATCATGTCATTAAGAACATATTATACAATACATCTTTGGTTAAGATATCGACTGCTCAGTACCAGAAATAGGTAAAAGCATCAGCTGCCCTGTGAACATCTGGCAATTTACACACAGTTTACACTACTAACACATGGTAGCTATTGCACTTACTCACTTCTGGCACTGAGCAGTCGATATCTATTACACTGATAATGCCAGATCTGTAATGGTGTAAGTGGCTGTCTCCGTCTCCCCTGGCAGCTTGCCAAAGCTTCCAAGTACAGCCTGCATGTTACTGCATGTAGGTATAGGTAGTTTATAAACTCAACCCAGAAAGTATCGAAACGATTATAGATGGTCAGATATATTGGGAACTAAAATAATTGTTTTGATACTTTCTGGGTTGAGTTTAGACTGGACAGAAGTTACCATGGTTACCATGGTTTGGGGAAAATGACCCGACACTTGTGGAGTATGAAATCATAAAGGTCATCCGAGGTCAAAGGTCAGGTCAATTATAAAGTTGCTCTGATTGAGCTGTAACTCTGGCAAAATGATTCCTAACACTTGAGTATGAAACCGTAAAGCATCTTATTGCACCATACTCATTAATTGCGCAAAGAGTGCCAACTGCATTGAAGTTGGAAGCTGCTATAAATAACAACTTGAAGTTGAAGTTGCAGCAGCAAGAAATGCTGTCATTCTCTAGTATCTTATAGTTACACCACCAAGAATGTTGATCCATACATACCTTTAGGCACCTGTGATATATGTGTGTACCATGATACAGGCACACCTGTTTGACTAATTGCTGTCCTATATGGAATGCCATCCATATTTGGATTGGTCTCTGCATCAGACCCTTCACTGGTTGCTGCACCAGTTAATTTAGCTTCCTGCATTGCACTCATCTTGGGACTGACTTCCACCAGATGCAGAGACACAGCGTCTTTTGCTACATGCTGGAGTTGCTTAAAAACCTGATGAAATTACAAATGTTTCAGTTTGGACAAAATTAATAGGAGATAAAATGTATTATACATTAGACAAACACTCATTGCTATCACATATTCTACTAGACACAAAATGTACATGCATAAATTGTATGCATATATACAATTATCAAAATGAACAATTTACATAAAGCCTGTGACAATATGCTACATTTTTCACTCTATTCTGTGAGACTGCTATTCATATTATCAAATGATTTGGGTTATTCCAGTTGAAATTCACACACCCCTATGGAACACATAACCTTAATCTTTCATATAGGGGGTGTAGATTTCAAATGGAGTCACCCGTAACCCATTTAGAATTCACACTCCCTGTGTGGGAGATTAAGGTCATGTCTTCCATAGGGGGTGTATGGATTTCAACTGTAATAGCCCATTTAGCCATATTTAACTGGTAGATAATCCCTAGCATAATTCCAAGACTGATCTTAGACTAATCCAAAACTGATCCAAGACTAAGTGCGTGTAAACGATCTGCATGATATAATACTGTGATCAGCAAAATACAAAAATGTGCCACCTTCGACTCCCAATATGACAAAATATTATAGATACTTATGGCTGAACAGACTTGAACAACATGGCTGAACAGACTTGTGCTCATGGTAGTGTACCCATTGTTGTTGCTTTCATATGGTCAGACCTGTTGAATTCAACAACCCCTTCTAAGGGAGATTTATTTAAACCTTTCAACCTCACGTTAAGTTTTTACCAGCTATTTTCACATGGCAGCACCCATTTACACCCTCATTTGCAACAGGCTGCCAATTACAAGAATGGTTTATTAGCTTGGATCCACAACAGCTGAAGGGAGTATTCCATCATGCATTGCTCCATAGCAAATAAATACAAAACATAAGTAAGAGCTGCTTAAATATTGAGAGCTATGGATAGTTTCACAATACTTTAGAGATCATATTTTTTCAAACAAAAGTCCAAGCTCCCCTGATATATAAGCAAGTTATTGAAAGTTGGAAGTGAGGGATTTAGTGTACACTTTCTATGGTACCATAATTGCAGTTCTACCGCAGAGCATGATGGGATACACCTATCAGCTGCTGTGGCTTGGATCCAACCAATTGTACCTACCCTGAGCATATCATCTGCTAATGTACCTCTTCCAGGACCAAGCTCTACCACCTGCAACTTCTCTGGTGAACCTAATTGTGTCCATTCATAAATGACCCACACAGCCAAGAGCTAATGTAACATCAAAGAAGATACAAAATATACAGTTACAAAACAAAATGAAAGCTAAAATGTTGCATACATGTATGATTTGCCTGGGTCAGTGTTCGATTTACCAGAAAAAAAGATACTTGCATTTTTGCAGGTAACAAAGAAATCTATGTGCACAAAGTGAAAGTAACACAATTTAACCATATAAAGTTTGTGCCATGAAACCAATCACCTTTTTTTACAGATGAAAATTAAAAATTGCTTGAAGCTTACCTCACCAAACATCTGACTTATTTCAGGTGAAGTTGTGAAGTCACCACTGCTTCCAAATACATCTTTACTCATATAGTATCCCTGAACAGAACAGAATTAAAATGAGGTAAGTAGCAGAAAATTGTCTTATAAATTTTTATTTCAAAGTATTACACACGTATTATGAACATATTTCGTTCTGGTATACCAGAATGTAATTCAAATTTGACAATATTTTTGTACATAAATATTTATTTAGCCAGAGGTTTCCAGTGGTATAAAAATCTTTTTTTGATAAAAGTGGGGGGGGGGGATGAGGCTGTGGATCACAAAATGCCCTTTAATAATGTTTCAGTTGCCATTTTAAAAAGTTGCATCAATGGGCTATTCAATTTAAAATCCACACTCCCCCTGTGGAAGATTTTGGAAATATCTTCCACAGGGGGAGTATGAATTTTAAATGGTATGAGCACATTAGCAGCTCCACAGAGACTCACCCTCCCTCTGTGAAAGATTCAAGTTGAATCTCTCTCAGAGGGTGTATGAAATTTAAATGGAGCTGCTTAATGAGCTAATTCCATCTTTAAAATTCATACTCCCCCGTGGCAGATATTTCTAAAATCTTCCACAGGGGGAGTGTGGATTTCAAATGGAATAGCCCAATAGATGGATTCAATGTGATAAGACTTACAGCTACAGGATTAGTTAGAACTTCTTTCATATAGTCCGCTACAGTTATAGGTCCCACTGTCTTGATGCGTTGCGTCAGTTGTGTCAAGAGCTTGGTTTCACCAGATTTACTGCTATATAATTGTGCACACTGCTTAATGCCATTCAAATCTACATATTGAAATATAAAATATAAAAAATAACAATAAAATATGGCTACGATGGCTCATTATACAATTGGTAGAAGAAAGAAAGAACCAGAACCTGACAGAAACAGGACCTTGGTAAGACATGTATTTATTTTAATATGTGGTTCGTCGGTAATGGTGCTGCTGCAACAAACACTTTAAAACACATCCTTAGTTTCCACTTGTCCAAGTTGACCTATCTATAGGATTCAAATTAATTTCAACGTTCAAAATTATGCGCGGAAAATGGTACCTAGTACTAACAATCCACATACAAACTAGGAAATCGTACTTTCAATGTACAGCTGGGTTTTTTTTTTACAACAAATGACTTACTCACCAATGTCTTCTGTGGCCAAACTTGATTAAAACAAGTCCTTCTGCATTATATAGTCCACTTAAAATATCAATTTGGTTGAAATTTGTTGCTAAAAACTGTGTTTAAATGTGTTTATTCCACCACGTAAATTCTTGTGATCAAAATTTCCGCCATAAGAATGTGCTATCTACAGCACGTAGCCCTTTACACATAGCATGTAACCTCATCACTGCTCAGTCTGAATCAAGTCTTTAAATAAATTTGATGCACTTCACTGAGCAGGTGCTTTACAATACATTGGCAATGGAAATTTACATTTACTGTTACAGGCATGTGTTACAGGGAGGATTTCATGAGCTTGTTTTAGGTCTATTATGTTTGGTAAATTGGCAAATCAGATCAAGACATGTCATCAATTTAACCTTGGCATGAGAGAGAGTTGCCCACTCGTGCTTAAAATATACCACATTATGGAGGATTAAAGAAAAGTCTAATCTATTATGTACATATCTGTGTGTGGTCAAAATGAGTATACTTCATGACTTCTAATATTATTTGCCCCACATGTGTCTGTCTGGCACTTAAAAGGGCACTTCGTAATCCACAGCCTCATCCCCCTACTTTTCTCAAAAAAAGTTGAGATTTTTATATCACTGGAATACTCTGGCTACATAATGTTTATGTACAAAATATTTCTTGCAGATTAATTCGTTTAGAAAAGATATCGTGAAATTTGAATTTCGTTCTGGTGCACCAGAACGAAATTACAACGTATTGTCTATGGAGCAGTGTAATACACATAATCATGCATAACTCGCAAACGCAAAATCGGAATCAACTGAAATTTTGGGAATATCATTTTTTCGTGGATATGTACTGAAAAATTTCATAAAAAGAGGATGCTAGGATCACGAAATACTCCTTTAACACTTTGGGTGGTATATTCAGTGAAGTGCATCATGAATATCAGTCTTTCCTCTGGTGTTGTCCCTCAGCCTGGAAAAAGAGTAGAGTCTCCCCTATATTTAAGGAGGGGGATCATCTCGACACCAGTAATTATAGACCCATTTCGGTGATCCTTCCTGCATGAAAGTTTTTGAAAAATTGGTTCATGGCCAAGTTTACAAATATGTCTCTGATAAAAATCTATTGTCTTCAAACCAATCAGGGTTCAGGGCCATGCATTCTACCCAAACTTGCCTTCTGGAGGTCACAGATTATTTGCTCGACAACTTCAACTCTGGGCTTTATCTGAGCGTCATCTTTTTAGATCTGAAGAAGGCTTTCGATACCGTGCACCACAAAGTCCTTCTTCATAAACTCCAGAGTTTTGGTGTGCATGGCCATGAACTCAGATGGTTTGAATCTTACCTTTCTGATCGTCAACAGGTTACTAAAATAGGTGATAATGTGTCAAGTCCAGCAGCAGTCAAGTTTGGTGTCCCCAAGGATCAATCCTTGGGCCCCTTCTTTACGTTGTACATTAATAATCTTGCCAATGTTGTCACTGACACTAACTCTAAAGTCACCTTATATGCTGATGACACAGCTATTTTTGTTACGGGTAAGTCTGTCAGTGACATCAATGACAGAATGAATACAGAAATCAGTAAGGTTGCTAAGTGGCTTAACAAAAATTATCTCACCCTCAATGTAAAAAAGACCAAGGCTATGCTTCTATGTACTCAACAAAAAATGTCTCGTAAAAATGATGATTTGAAGGTGTATATAAATAATGCTTTAATTGAAAATGTGTATAAATTCAAATATCTGGGTGTTTGGCTGGATCCAGCCCTAAACTGGAATGAGCAAATTAACAAAATCTGTAAAACTGTTTCTAAGCGTAATGGTCTGCTGCTTGAGACTCAGAAAGGTTTTACCTCAAAAAACCCTCAATCTCCTGTATAAAGCTCTTACTTTACCTCACATGGACTACTGCGACTCAGTGTGGGGAAATGCTGGTAAGACCTTACTGAAAACGCTTGACAGGTTGCAAAATACTGCTGGCAAAATAATCCTTGGTCTCCCACGCAGATACCCCACTGATGTTCTTCTTAATACCTTGAAGTGGGACAAACTTGACGATCGTCGCAATATCCACCTTAACATCATGGTCTATAAGAGCCTTAGCAACATCCTCCCACTGCCTTTATGTAACATCTTTTCCACAGTTAGTAACAGTCATGGCCACTCCACTAGGTCCGCATCCCAAGGTAATCTTGTCCCTCCAACAAACCGCAGTGCCTCTGCCAAAGGAAATTCTCCTCCAGAGGTGTACTGTCCTTTAACCTTCTCCCCACCAGAGCAAAAAATCCATTGCCAGCTACAGTTGGTTATTTAAAATATGCTTGTAAGCCCTAAGTAAATTACACCTTTTGATGTCCTATAGTGCAATATCACTGTTTTTATATATCATTGTTGTTTGTATGTAAATTTTATGCCTAGCTGGTCTAGTTTTTGATTGTATTCCTAATTTTGTTAAATTGTGCAATCTGATATATGCTTATGTAATGTATTTTAAAATGTATTGTTTATTTTTTGATGTTTTACGTTTGACCCCTGGGCCAAACTGAAAAACAGTGTTTACACTGAGTTTTGTTACCCAGGCAAAAGAAGTTTTAATAAATAAATAAATAAATAAATATTTGGAAACAGGTATTTATAGTCCACAAAATGTAAACATTGAGACATGTACAATTACAGAATTTGACTGAACAGAAATTGGCTTTTGCTGAACAATTTAGTAAACATTAGGGATCATATTTGTCAAAAATGGAATATGGGGTTTCTGGAAATTGGTTTTTGCTGAACAAAAGTAAGTAAACATTTATAGGGATCATATTTGTCAAAAATGGAATATGGGGTTTCAGAGTATTTTGAAAATGATGGGTTTGTGTGAATTTTCATAATGGGTGCAGTTATCATTGTTTTGAAATATGAAATTTTTGACAGCTCCTCCATTATCCATGTACACTGTGTTTGGATACCTCTTATTTGTACCACAGGGGCCATTTTTTTTGCCAATGTGGCCCCTGGTTCAAGCGCTCTTATTTTCACCCTTGTGTAGTACAAATCATTTCCAAATTTGTAGTTTACCACAGGATGAATGGGAGAGTAAAACCTGTGAACTGCACTAGACTAGTCTCAACTTTTTATAGTGTAAGTTCTGATAGTGGGCAAAACAGACACATCATTTATCGGTAGGACATTTTCGTATTGGTGCTGCCCTACATGTATCTATTTGTGCAGAGCTCCTGCCTTCCCTGTATAGTAATAAAGTTTTCTAACGTGAAACAGTAAGAAAACAACTTTGACCCCATGCGGAACATTTCCGGGTCATCGGGTCATTTTTTCCCGGGGTTTTCATGAATTTTGGCGCTATTGGGCTTTGGCCTATCAGAGCTGCTCTTTCATATCGCTAGGTCGTGATCATTTCCGGGTCAGATTTTCATGGGGTTTCCATGGCTCTATGACGCTTTCGTGCTTTGACCAATCGGAGCTGCTCTCTCAATTGCGCTAGGTCGTCATATTCGGCGATTTAATTCATTGCATTATTGGATTCCAGTCAGGATAGACGGAAAATTTTTACTCCCACCCACCACTCCCAATTTAAGGGAGCTTATTGGGTTTAATAAAATAATTTAAGCAAGTGCAGCTATTCAAGAAAATTCATAGTCTGTCTATAAAAACAGGTGCTGTCTTCCTTACATGAATGAGGAAAACAAGAAAATTTTTTGTTTTGCATGATATAGCATGCGTTGGGCATGCTGACTAAGCGCTATAAATACATTTAAATGAACTTTTGCACACAACAAGTGGAAATTAATTTATAAGCTCCTGACATGTTCGGTCAGTTTTTAATGGAATAATATTAAATTTTATATAAGGCTTATAGCTGCAGCAAAGGAATTAGCATCAGCTTATAGCATCTTTAATAATGCAAAAGCCTTGTCTTCTAGAAAAAATTAACAGATAGAAAGGAATCCACACAGAAGAAAGACACTTCAACCAGGATTTTACAAGTCTGTTTAATATTATTTAATCTATAAAAAACAAGTCAAACATTTAAGAAAAATGGAGATGTTTGTTTTATTTTAGCTTACATCGTCCAATTATATGCACTTGTATACCTATATCCATTATTAATATTCTTTCACATTCATTCTTTCAGTCTTTGTATTTCTTCCAGGTAGGATTACCTCGAGGAATCTCCAAGGTGCCAACCTTGAGCAACTGTTTGTATGCACTAATCACAGAATGAAAATTAATTGATTGAAAAATTCCAGCCATTATAAATTCCCCTTTGTTGGGTTTGTGTGAGCACCACGTTCCTCAGCACCGCTTGCTGTAGAATAGAAATTGGGTGGAGTAATTTTACTCTTATTCTGGAGTTCACCTTTTGATTGTGCTTGATTGGGATTCGGATTCTCCAGTAGGGTAATTACTGTTGAACAGAAATTGGGTTGAGTAATTTTACTTTTATCTTGGAATCCCATCTTTCTGATTTTCCTTTTGGATTTGCCTTGGGGTTCAGATTCCTCAGTTGGGTGTTTACTGTCGAACAAAATTGGGTCGAGCTGTTTTGCTCTCATCTTGGAATCCCAGGCATCCTTGTTGATTCAGGGTTGTGTACAAACCCTTTGCTTTTAATGATGTAATGGCTGGAATCTTTGCAAATTTATATGAAATAAATTATTGTCTATCCTGATGGCCAATAAGTAGACCAAAAATTCATGGTTCCTTGCGTTTCATTGTCTCCGTCTGGGGTTAACTGTACTTCTACTCCTCAGCACTATAGCATGACTAGTTTTAGTGCCGTTGTGATGTGCCCTGAGTAATTTAATTTGATGATTTATCTTTGTTTACAAAGTTACATGAGTGATGACATTTTAGGGGAATTCCCCTCTCAAATTGAGCAAAACAAGTTGAATCATATCTAATTTGGAATATTTGGAAACCCCCTTCTTCTTCTTCTTCTTCCGGTACTGTGCAAAACCTCAAAAGAGTATCGACGCACATTGGTTGATTTGTAGACATACAGGTGCAAAACATGCTCCACTTGAACAGCATATATGTACAGGATAAAAAAGTTTGATGTGGAAGAGCGTGGAGCTGGTAGGTGCAGTGACAATTATATACAGGAATAAAATATTGTTGTGGATGGCTGCGCTAGTAGAAGGTGACGTCTCCAGCTCTGGCCTTGAAGACGTCTGTGGATGGAGAGTCGACTACATGTTGAGGGAGCGAGTTCCATAGACGGATGGTGTCTGGAAAGAATGTGCCCTTCATCATAGTAGTTCTGGAGTTTGGTATGTGGAAGCGCCTACTGTTGCCTCTGGTAGGTGTTTCTAATGGCTTCAGCTGGGTTTGAGGGATGCCGATCAGCCCATTGGTGATTCTGTGCATCATGGTGACTTTGGACACAGCACGTCGATGTTGTAGGGAATCCCAGTTGAGCTCATCCAGCATGGCGGAGACACTGCTCTCTCTACTGTAGTCATTCATGACGAAGCGAGCTGCTTGACGTTGGATGGATTCAACTTTGGTGATGTTGCGCTGAGTGTGTGGATCCCAAACACAGCTGGCATACTCTGCTATCGGTCTAACAAAGGCGTTGTAACACTTGGCCTTAACCTCAAGGGGACAGTTACGCAGATTACGACGCAGGAATCCAATGGCACACGAGGCTTTCTTGGTTGTGTTGTCAACTTGCTTATTCCAGGACAGGTTGTTGGATACTTCAACACCAAGGTACTTAGCAGATGGAACAGCTTGGAGAGGATGGTCATGAATGTTGTATACATGCTTCACAGGATTGCGGCGTTTGGTTATGTGCAGAACCTGGCACTTGTCAGGGTGAAACTCCATCATCCAGGTCTTTTCCCACTCTTGGAGTTTGTCAAGATCTTGCTGGAGTTGTATGGCATCGCTCGCCATTACAGATGGTCCGTAAACAACACTGTCGCCTGCAAACAGCCTAACTGATGACTTGCTGGAGATGCATTCGGGAGGTCATTGATGAATGCTAGAAATAGGAGTGGTCCTAGGACCGCTCCCTGAGGTACTCGGATGAGACAGTAGTTTGGGCAGATGTTGCTCCTTCCAGGATGACTTTCTGGTCTCTTTCTTTCAAGAAGTTCCCAATCCAGCCAAGGAGGCTTCCTCCGAACCGTAATGATGGAGTTTGTGTAAGAGGCGTTGATGAGGGACTTTGTCAAAAGCCTTTGAGAAGTCTAACAGGATGAGATCTGTTTGGAGCCCAGCGTCAAGGTTGCGAGCGATGTCGTCGATGGTGGTGATCAGCTGGGACTCATGAGGAGTGAGCCCTCCGAATCCGTGCTGGAAGACGGTCAAGATGCTGTGAGAGTCAAAGTGTTGCATCACTGAGCTGTGGATGATATGCTCTAGAAGCTTGCAGCAGATGGACGTCAGCGATATTGGGCGATAATTTGCTGGTTTGTTTCTATCACCTTTTTTGAAGACGGGGACTACTGTCGCCGATTTCCAGATGTCCGGAAGGATGCCAGAATCCAAAGATGCTTGATACAGTACTGTCAGCATTGGGCCAAGGCTATCTGCAAGTTCTTTGAGGAGACGTGCTGGTATCTTGTCTGGGCCTGTGGCTTTGTGAGGATCAATCTTCTTTAACAACTTGATCACGCCATTGCAGTTGACTTCAATACGGTCAATTTCTGGGTATGGACTAGGACCAAGATCAGGCATGTTCGTAGTTTGCTCATCTTTGTTAAAGACGGAGGCGAACTGAGCATTCAGGATGTTTGCTTTGTCTGAGCTGCCAGTATACAAGACACCATTTGTTCCACGAAGGGGAGCAACACCATTGTTATCACAACGTTTGCTAGATATGTGGGTCCAGAAACGCTTTGGGTTAGATCTTAAGTCAGCACATATGATAGAGTTGACATAACTGTCATATGCTTCTTTACAGGTTTTCTGCATGCGTTTCTTAAGGACTTTGTACCTAGCCCAGAGGCGGTCCTTGTGTTGAGGACGGCAAGAGCGGGTTTTGTTGTATGCACGCTGCTTCTGCTTACCAACCTGCTTAACCTTTCTATTCACCCATGGCTGGCTGAACCGAGATGATGTCATCTTAGATGGAACAAGGTCAATGATTTGACCCAGCTTGAACTCAATAGTTGCCCACATCTCATTGACAGGGGAGGAAGAATCATACTCTGATATGAATTCATTCATCATCTGGGTAGCTTCACAGTGGATCTTACTCATGTCAGCCTTATTCCACAGGTAGATTTTCCTCTTTACTGGTCTACGGCGCTTGGGCTTTATGTCTGTATCAATGAAGACAATCTCATGGTCGCCTATACCTGGCATAGGTTGGCACTTGTTGATGCATGATGGACGGTTGGTCAGGAAAAGATCCAAAGTGTTGTCAAGTCTTGTTGGAAATGTCACCACTTGATCGAGGCCTGTATCCATCATGACATTAAGAAAGCTGTTGCTTATAGCTTGCTTGTATTGATGACCAACAACAGTATAGCTCTTCCAATCAATGTCAGGAAGGTTAAAGTCGCCGCCTAGCCACATGATAGATTTTTTGTGCTTACTTGAGATGTCTCTGATGACGTTACATAGACTGTCCATGTATATCTCATTATTATTTGTCGGCCGATATGCTGCGCCTATAATGAGCGACTCGTTTATTTATGAGCTCTATTTGGACAAAGATGGCTTCACATTCTGCTGCTGTTTTGAGAAGTTTGCCATCAAGGCCAGGGCCTAGGCCGATTGCCACACCACCCCAACCACCAGGACGGTCTCTTCTGTAGACTTCATAGTCAAATTCAGGGGGAAAAATTTCATGGTTTGAAATTTCAGGATGTAACCATGTTTCGGTGAGGATGACAATGCCTGGTTTAACAGACTCAAGGATGGTCCAGAACTCTGCGAGTTTTTTACCGATGCTCTGACAGTTTATGACTAAGACACCAAGGTTGGTAGGGCGGTGTATTTTGACACTTGGAGTGGCCTCGCTTGGAGAGGAACATGCAGATGGACTACCAATAGGGCTCGAAACAGGCAGGTTGTTATCAGGTTCATTGTTGCCCGTTTCATTGGCACAGTTTAATTCACTATGTGATGATAGCGAATCTGAGTTTACGGTGGATTCAAAGAGGCTTGATGTGAAGTGAGGGATACCACATGATGGACAGTGCCAAGACACATCCAGATCACTAAGGTAATTAAATATTGGAGTGCAGATTTGGAGGCAGTCTTTATGGAACCATGTATCACAATCATCACAAGCTACAGCAGGGGTTCTCCAACGAACAGCACGGCTGCATTCACCACAAGGGTACTTGGGTTTATATGGCATAATAAGGATAATACATGTACAACTTGACTAAAGATGAGTAAACAATAATTCTATCACTGTTGGTTGTCATAGGAGCCATGATCAAAACAAAGGTTTCAAAATGGCCGCCTGTGTCATCACTAGATGTAGATGGAATAAACAGCTCCAGTTTACGACATACAGGTCAGATATATTCTTGGAATATGAGTACATAGGTTGATCAGCAATAATATAATTGAACTGTGACAGGATTGAAGGTGGATGGGTAAATCGGACTTCAAATATCTACTTGCGTGGTTCCTGTGTAAGGTGTCTGATGTCTTCCGAATTCATCTACCAGGTCAGTAGTCCACACTGTGTAGGTAGTCAAGATGGTAAACAGCCTCAAAAATACTCAAACAATGCGATTTAAAGAATCCAGATAGGAGAGTAGCTGGTATACACTGGGCGGTCAACAAAGAAATCAAAAATGATGATGGAGATTTTAAGACTTGGAAATCAGATTGTAAAGAGATGACATCATATATGGGATCCCCCTCAGGAAGTGATGTAATGGGATTTCCCCTCAGGAAGTGATGTCATGTGAAAGGTTAATGTTATAATTAAGACTTTGGAATTCCCCAGATTGAGCATAATGTGAAGGCAGTAAATGGCCCAGAATAGAATGGGGTTTTTCCCATGCTTGATATATAAGAAATGTAAACACAATTATTGTCACAGTCGATAGTGTTGATCTGGGCTATGCTTACAGTCCAATTCCTTGAAAGAAAGGAAATTACAAACCAGAAATATTTTATGTAGTCAAAGTACTACTATTTACCAGTGTTGTCGGGAAGATCTAGAATACGTCAAAGAACGTTATTCTTCCAAGAAAGGAAATATATTCTTCTGTCGACTTGCTGAAGTCTGGTATTTTGATTCAACGCAACTGTCAAAATAAGTGGGGACACCTGCATCGCAGTCCTGCTTCCTGAAGATATTGTGTGAAAGGTGGAAATAGCACCAAGTTTGGAGAACTGCGCAAGGAGTTTAGCATAGGAGAACGGCGCAAGGAGTTTAGCATAGGAGAACGGTGCAAGGAGTTTAGCATAGGAGGACGGCGCAAGGAGTTTAGTAGAGGAGAATTGCGCAAGGAGTTGTAAACGTGTTTGGAGAACACCATTTTCGTGTAAGGATTTTATACGCAAGGAGTTATCAATGCAAGTGTACAAAGGACTTCGCTGATTGTCGCAGGACACGTGAATAGGGATATATTAAATCAGTCGTCCAGAACATTACAAGAACTTTATGATCACCAAGGAAGAAGAATGCTGGCTAAGTACAAAATAGATAAAGAGTGATTATATTTGATTAATGTATATGTGCATTTGTAGTCATTATATTGTACCAAAGGAAACTTGCTTTCAATTAAAGACTCAGATTTTGTTAGCTTAAACGAACAGTGTATTTGTGTTGTGCATTCGTGTGAGTTCGGGTAAAAGGTGATTTTGGCCTTGAGTCAAGTACGACTCGTAACAAAATTGGGGGCTGACATTAATATACTGAGTCTTGAAAGTGAAAGTACAGTATGGAGTTCAAAGCAGAAGAGTTTCTTGAAACTATAAATTGGGAGAAGTTTGATGAGTTGAAGAAGCCTGATTTATTGGCATTTGCCAAACATTATGACTTGAAAGTAACACAAGCTACAAGAAAGCAAATAATCAAAAATGCCTTGATTGATGTTTTGGTCGGGAGGACATTTTGATGAATCCTATTTGGAAGAGAAACTTGAAGTAGAAATTGGTGGGGACTCAGCATTTAAGTTGAAAGAGTTGGAAATTCAATTAGAATTCAGGAAAATGGAAATGGACCAAAAGAAAATGGAAATGGATCAAAAGAAAATAGAAATGGACCAAAAAGAAAAACTGGAAATGATCAAGTTAGAGAATGAAAATAAAGAAAAACAAGAACGGCTAGACATTGAAAAACAAAAACTAGCAATGGAAGACAAAGCGCGCCAAGAAAAGATGGCGCTTGAGCACCACAAATTAGAAACAGAAGAAAAGGAAAAGGTAGCAAAATTGGAACTTGAAAAACAAAAGTTGGAAATGGAAGAAAATTTGAAACAAAAAGAAATTGAAGAAAAGTACAAGTTTGAACAAGAGAAGTTGGCAAAGCTAGGTGACAAATACTCATCAAGTTTCTCCTCAAAGTCAGGGTTTGAAGTTACAAAGTATGTAAAGCTTGTGCCTAAATTCAAAGAAAAAGATGTTGACGAGTATTTCCAACATTTTGAAAAGGTAGCTACAAATTTGAAATGGCCTCCAGAGCATTGGACCCTACTGTTACAAAGTAGTTTTGTGGGAAGGCCAGGAAACTTACTCAGCTCTACCAATAGAGAAGTGTAATAATTATGAAGAAGTCAAACAAGCAGTCCTTAAGGCCTATGAACTGGTGCCTGAAGCATACAGACAAAAGTTCAGAGATTCAAGAAAGCAAGCAGATCAAACCCATGTAGAATTTGCTAGAGTAAAAGAACACATGTTTGACAGGTGGCTTGGTTCAAAAGAAGTCAAAGATGAGTTCGGCCAACTTAAGCAATTGGTTCTTATAGAAGAGTTAAAAAATGTGTCCACGCTGACATTAAAACCCACTTGGATGAAAGCGCTAGCAAAATTAAAACGCTAAGTGACGCAATGGCGACAATGGCGGATGACTATGGCTTAACTCACAAATTGAATGCGAGTAGATTTAGTCATAACAGAAGTTATTCAAACAGGTTCAGCCAAAACCAACCTAGAGCAAATCAGGGTGGTACACAAGAAGGGAGATCTCAGTCAAATCACAGATCCTGGTCTAATTCACAGAATAGTGCTGGTGGTAGAGGGACCCCATGGAGTTCAGGTACCAGACCAACAGGTGGGACTGAATTTAAATCCCAATTAGTTTGCAATTTCTGTAAGAAACCAGGACATACAGTGACCATGTGTCGGAGCTTAAAAGCCAAACAAGATGCACAAAAACAGCAGCAAACTGCTAGTAATACTGTAGGATGTGCAGTGTCACTTGAGTCAAAGAAACAAGTCAGTCAAATCAAGAAACAAGAATTCCCACAAAAGGGAGGTGAGACAGACAAGGTGTGTGAAGAATTTGAACCATTTGTGTTAGAGGGAGTAGTATCACTTGGTGATAATGGTAGTCCAAAGCCCATTAAGATTGTGCGAGATACGTGTTGTGCACGGTCTATGATTCTGGAAGGAACTTTGCCCTTTAATGAGGATAGTTCAGCTGGTAATGCTTTGATCCAGGGTATTGGGATGGAAATACTTAATGTACCTCTCCACAAAATTAACTTGACATCTGACTTGGTTTCTGGTCCTGTAACCATAGGAGTTAGACATGAATTGCCAGTCAAGGGAGTGTCCATGTTGCTAGGAAATGATTTGGCAGGGGGAAGGTTTTCCTGACCCAATAGTTACAGATAAGCCCTGTTTACAGGATGATAGTAGTGAGGAAAAGGAGATATTTCCTGCATGTGCAGTGACACGGGCAATGAGTAAGAGAGCCTCATTAGAAACAATTGAGGACAACCAAATTGATGACATAGGCTACAGTTTGGAAGACACATTTGTGTCAAAGTTGAATGAGAAAGAAGATAAACTTCCTTCTCCAGGGGATAAAAAGACCCCTCAAAATGACACAGCCTCTGAGCATGAACAAATTGGGGAAACATTGAGAGACCCATTAAGTCATGACAAGCTAATTCTGGAGCAACAAAATGACCCAGAACTCAAAGAGATCAATCAAAGGGCATTGACCCTAGAAGAAGCAGAACAAAATTCTGTCTGTTTTACAAACAAGATGATGTGCTAATGAGAAAGTGGCGCCCGCCTGATGCACCTGCCGATGAAGAGTGGAAGGTAGTGCACCAAATTGTGGTACCAAAAGTCTACCACACTGAAGTTATTAACATAGCACATGACAGTCCCATGGCAGGGCATTTGGGTGTTAAGAAAACTCATGAAAGAATTCTGAGACATTTCTGGTGGCCCACTCTCAGAAAAGATGTTTCTGAATATTGCAAAACATGTCACATATGCCAAGTAGTAGGGAAGCCAAATCAGAAAATACCTCCTGCTCCATTGAAGCCAATTCCAGCTTTTGATGAACCATTTAGTAGGGTTATTATTGATTGTGTAGGCCCCCTACCAAAGACTAAGTCAGGTAATCAGTACCTTCTGACAATTATGTGCGCATCAACACGCTTTCCTGAAGCCATACCCTTGAGAAATATTAAAGCAGTGACTATAGTGAAAGCTTTAACCAAGTTCTTCACATTTGTGGGGCTCCCCAAGTCCATACAGTCAGATCAAGGATCAAACTTTACTTCTGGAGTATTTCAGCAGGTCATGTATCAATTAGGTATAGAACAGTATACCTCAAGTGCTTACCATCCAGAATCACAAGGTGCACTAGAAAGGTTCCACCAAACATTGAAAAACATGATCAGGACATATTGTTTGGAATTTCAGAGGGACTGGGATGAGGGAGTACACTTGTTGTTGTTTGCTGCTAGGGAAGCAGTTCAGGAAACTTTAGGATTTAGTCCTTTTGAGTTAGTGTTTGGACACACAGTCGCGGGCCCTTAAAGTTGTTGAAAGAAAAGTGGCTCAATGAGAAATCAGATATCAATTTATTGGATTATGTCTCCAATTTTAAGCATAGGCTTAACAGAGCAACTGATATCGCCAAAGAAAACTTGAAACAGGGTCAGGCCAAAATGAAACAATGGTATGATCAACATGCCAGAGAAAGAGTGTTCAAACCAGGTGACAAAGTTCTAGTACTGTTTCCAATTCCAGGACACCCATTGCAAGCCAGATATCATGGCCCATGTGAGGTAGAGTCAAAAGTGGGTCAAGTAGATTATATTATCAAGACTCCTGGTAGACGCAAGAGCAGGCAGTTATGCCACATAAATATGCTCAAAGAGTATGTTGAAAGAAGTGACAGTGGCATTCCAAAACCTGTGTGTACAGTAAAACATGCTAATGTAGACAAACATGCCGATGTAGACAAAATCGCCAATGTAGACAAGAGTAAAGATGACAATTCTGATGTCACACTTGACAAGGATAAAGAGCTGGAGCACAAAGAGTATAATGTAAAATTGAACAATTCTGATGTGCTCATTAATTTGGACTCAAAGTTAGGTCATCTTTCTCAAGATCAACAAAGTCAAATTGCAAATTTGATTCACAAATTTGACAATATATTTCCTGATACGCCAAGTAGAACAAATGCTGCATTTCATGATGTAGATGTTGGTGATACAAAACCAAACAAGCAGCATCCTTACAGAGTCAATCCATTGAAAATGGAACATCTCAAAAATGAGATCAATTATATGCTAGACAATGATATCATAGAACCAAGTAGTAGTGAGTGGAGTTCACCATGCATTCTTGTTCCCAAGCCTGATGGTTCATACCGATTGGTCGCATGAACATGAGAGCTGCAAATGTTCATTCAAAGACAGACTCATACCCAATTCCAAGAATTGATGATTGCATTGACAAAATTGGGAATGCAAAATTTGTTAGCAAATTTGATCTTTTGAAAGGGTACTGGCAGGTTCCACTCACAGACCGTGCCAAAGAGATTTCTGCCTTTTGTACTCCATTTGGTCTTTACCAATACAAAGTTATGCCATTTGGGTTGAAAACGCACCTGCAACATTTCAGAGAATGGTAAATCAAATTGTGGCAGACATAGAGGGATGTGAAGCGTATGTAGATGATTTGATTGTTTACAGTCAAACTTGGGAACAACACATGGAACAACTCCATCAATTGTTTAAGAAGCTGTCTGAAGTACAGTTAACAGTCAATCTGGTAAAAAGTGAGTTTTGCCATGCCACAGTCACATACTTGGGATATGTTGTAGGTCAAGGTCAGGTGAAACCTATCAAAGCCAAAGTTGAAGCAATTGAGCAATACCCCACACCTGTAAACAAGAAGGCACTCATGAGATTTCTAGGAATGGTTGGCTATTATAGAAAGTTCTGTCCAAACTTTTCAGAGATAGCAAGTCCTTTGACTGATTTGTTGAAGAAAGATGCAAAATTCATTTGGTCAGAACAGTGTGAAAATGCTTTTCACAAAGTCAAATCTATACTCATGAGTTCACCAGTACTTACTGCACCTGATTTTCAGAAGCAGTTTAAGTTGACTGTTGATGCCAGTGACATAGGCTGTGGAGGTGTTGTGATGCAAGAGGGTGAAGATCAAATAGATCACCCCATTTGTTACTTTTCAAGGAAATTCAACAAGCACCAGAGAAATTACTCAACAATTGAGAAGGAGTGTCTAGCATTGCTATTAGCATTGCTACATTTTGATGTGTATTTGGGTACCATGTAGTTTACCCTGTGCTTGTTTTCACAGATCACAATCCCTCACCTTCATCAACAGGATGAAGAACAAAAACCAAAGACTGGTGAGGTGGAGTTGACCTTGCAAGAGTACAATCTGGACATCAAACATATTAAGGGAAAAGACAATGTAATGGCTGATGCCTTGTCCAGAATTGCATAAAAACTGACAAACAGAAATTCCTTTAAAAAGGAACTTGTGTGACAAGTAGTCACTGTGTATGTTGAGTTAAGCACTCGAAGTTAATATTATGTTGAAGTTGATGTAACAGAAGAAAACATTTAAGAAAGTTTTCATTACATTCAAACTTTCTTCTTTTAAGGGGAGGTGTGATGTGCCCTGAGTAATTTAATTTGATGATTTATCTTTGTTTACAAAGTTACATGAGTGATGACATTTTAGGGAATTCCCTCTCAAATTGAGCAAAACAAGTTGAATCATATCTAATTTGGAATATTTGGAAACCCCTTCAGATTGTAAAGAGATCACATCATATATGGGATCCCCTCAGGAAGTGATGTAATGGGATTTCCCCTCAGGAAGTGATGTCATGTGAAAGGTTAATGTTATAATTAAGACTTTGGAATTCCCCAGATTGAGCATAATGTGAAGGCAGTAAATGGCCCAGAATAGAATGGGGTTTTTCCCATGCTTGATTTGATATATGGCCCATTTCACGGTTAGGCGCCACTTTTTGATTTTCAACATATCTGGCCTGGTGTGTAAAAAATAATGGGGTTACAGAATTTACTGTTGGTGATTTTTCATTGTCTCTGTATGGCCTACCTCCATTAGCTTAATCGGCCTTTCTAGTTTTATCTTTCAGGGCGCACAGGGGTCAGAAGTGGTCAAAAAACCACATTTCACTAGCAACCTGGAAACAGACAACTGACATTTATTTTCCAATGCTGCCACTTTTAACTCTGTTGAGCCTACCAGCTGCTTTTGTTGTTTTTATGTAGTGAACAAGTTGCACTATACAGCCATACATGAACAAAGTATTAGTTGTCAGTTAAACTAGCATGAGAACCATTTAAATTTCTGAATTCGGATGTGACATTTTCCGTTCACATCTATGTACCTTATTCAATGTGGAATAGATCGACTAATACTTTACATGAATGGCAAACTAGTGTGTTTTAGTAAAGTTCAGAGTCTTGTTACTATTTGTTGAACAAATTACGGTACACTTGTTGCTCTTAATATGTAGATACAGCGATATTTTGAATTTTTGCCAACAAATTCCGTTCACAATTTTGTCACATCCGATTAATTTTCCAAATAGTATAATTTATTAACAAAATGTGGCAGAATTTTGTCTCCTTGATTTTTAAAAATCTCCTGCTATGAGCTATCTAATGACACCATTTAATGAAAACTCCTTCATCAACTTAGCTTGCAGATGTCATTTCAAAGTTTCCGTTCACATGTGTCACATCCATGGTACCTGTCACATCCAAAATAGTTTCTTCAAAGAACTAAGACAGGAATGGGACTAGGATGCCAGTTTGAAGTTATTTCATTACAGGTTTGTGGGGGATCAAAAGGCACAACAAATCTTTAATTCAGTATGCCTTCTTTAATTGTGACAGGAGATTCAAAAAGCTTCAATTTCCGTTCACATGTCACATCCTCAAAATTAGTAGTTTTAGGCCAAAATACTTAAACAACATGATATTTGACTTTCTAAAATAGGTTTATTATTTTGTACATGTCATATATGATTATTTCAAAGCTTTGTCTTTGTCTTTAGAGGACAGTTTTGTATACAGAAGCGGATGTGACATTTTCAATTGTGAACGGAACATTTCAGTAAATTATAAACATTTTGCTTATCAAAAATATAAAGGGTCAGGAAAAACGTTTTAGCATTGCTCAATTCAATAGAATCTCACAAAATATATGTGTTAGAAGTGCCCAAAGCTTATATTTTGACAAGCAAACTGTTTATCATAATGAAACATTCCGTTCACAATTGAAAATGTCACATCCACTTCTATAAATTGTAAACAATGTTTTAAAATGAACACTAACACAGGTTGATATGTTTCAATATATCCCATTTAATTCACTGAGTGTGTGAAAACTCTTTGAATCATTATTTTCTGAAACATACTCTGCTTTACAGTGTGTGGTTTCCGTTCACATTGACATCAGTCACATCCAAAATTGCACAAACATCAGAATCTTGAATTTGACCTGTGTTTTCAAACTGGCTGATATTATTTGTGAACATTACCCATATTATGACCTTCAAAGCTGTGCAATATCAGAGTCATTCATTGATTATTAAAATTGTTGAGTAAACCTTTTCATGTCAATTTCCTTTTTACCACAAAATTACATTAAAGTGGCCATAAATTTGTCATTACACAACAAAATTTGCCCAAATTTGGTCAGAAGGAGCCTATGACATACTCGTTTATTTTAAATATCTATGATATATGTATTGGACAGTCAAAGTATAAATATACACTACTCAATATTGATCAAATTTGTTAAAAAATTACATAACATGAGATAATAAATCATAATTTTCTTCAAGAAGTAGCGAGATTTAAGCTGGGAAATGATATTTTTATGAAAATCTGGTCTTATTTGGAAAAGAAAACCCTATTAAATTAAATTTAATCCATTTTGAAAATTTCGAGTTTTTTTCACTAAAAGTGGCGCCTAACCGTGAAATGGGCCATATAAGAAATGTAAACACAATTATTGTCACAGTCGATAGTGTTGATCTGGGCTATGCTTACAGTCCAATTCCTTGAAAGAAAGGAAATTACAAACCAGAAATATTTTATGTAGTCAAAGTACTACTATTTACCAGTGTTGTCGGAGAAGATCTAGAATACGTCAAAGAACGTTATTCTTCCAAGAAAGGAAATATATTCTTCTGTCGACTTGCTGAAGTCTGGTATTTTGATTCAACGCAACTGTCAAAATAAGTGGGGACACCTGCATCGCAGTCTTGCTTCCTGAAGATATTGTGTGAAAGGTGGAAATAGCACCAAGTTTGGAGAACTGCGCAAGGAGTTTAGCATAGGAGAACGGCGCAAGGAGTTTAGCATAGGAGAACGGCGCAAGGAGTTTAGCATAGGAGGACGGCGCAAGGAGTTTAGTAGAGGAGAATTGCGCAAGGAGTTGTAAATGTGTTTGGAGAACACCATTTTAGATGTAAGGATTTTATACGCAAGGAGTTATCAATGCAAGTGTACAAAGGACTTCGCTGATTGTCGGAGGACACGTGAATAGGGATATATTAAATCAGTCGTCCAGAACATTACAAGAACTTTATGATCACCAAGGAAGAAGAATGCTGGCTAAGTACAAAATAGATAAAGAGTGATTATATTTGATTAATGTATATGTGCATTTGTAGTCATTATATTGTACCAAAGGAAACTTGCTTGCAATTAAAGACTCAGATTTTGTTAGCTTAAACGAACAGTGTATTTGTGTTGTGCATTCGTGTGAGTTCGGGTAAAAGGTGATTTTGGCCTTGAGTCAAGTACGACTCGTAACACCGTACTATTACGCTGACTTTCGTATTCGGCGAGGAGGACAATTTTGACTTCCTGGTTTGTTTACAAACAGAGACGTAGTAGACAAAAGACCGTTCCGCTTGTCCAAACACTCAAGTATCAGAAGGATGGTCCACAATAGCGTGATTCACGTAACATGAATAGGGATTAAAAAGCTGTCACGTAGAACCATGTGCTTCTATTGTCCAATTTGCCATCAAGATTTCATATGGAAACAGTTCAGACTAGCTCGAGATACTCTAGCTAAAATACAGGTTTACATTTACTATCTTACATTATCTTGCTGTATTTCAGCTAGAGCTCCAAACGACAAGCTTCCGGGTTTTTTTGGAGAACAATACTGTTACATAAAATGAAGAAGAAACCGCCTCGGCCCGCCCTGCTCATTATTTCATTGTACTTATTGCAATTTGCCTCACACATTACGTAATCAACACAAAGCTTTTGTGAGGATTAGTGAGCGGATAAGAAATTGACAGTGGAGGATACGAAGGACACGCCGATTGTTAGTTGTCAATCATGAATTGCCGCAAACGTATTAATATTTTACTGCATGACAAATTATGCCGTATTTTTCCAAAGATCATCTCATATAAAGTAAGCTGAATGCGATCTGTACTTATGTAACATTCCGATCGCTTTTGATCACGTATTATCGGCGAATTTGCTTGAAAACATGTGAGTTCATGTTGTGTAAACATAATTAGCATAGACACAAATGAAATTACGATGCAATACAATGCAATTTGAATGCATCATCATGCCACCAGCGCCTTTTGTATAAGATCAATGATTATGGCATCACAGGCAATACCTTTTTAACTGGATCTCTAATTTTCTGACAAAGCGGAATCAGAGAGTTGTTGTTGATGGAGATACATCCTCTTGGGTACCGCTTAAGTCAGGAGTGCCCCAGGGCACTGTCTTACTGTAGGTCCGCTGCTATTTCTCTTGTATCTGAACGATTTGCCGAACAACATCAAATCCAACGTGAGACTGTTCGCGGATGATTGTGTGATGTACAACACCATAAAGAATCAATCGGATGCACAACAACTGCAAGAAGATTTGAACACATTGTCCACGTGGCAGGATCTGTGGCAAATGAGCTTCCATGCCGACAAGTGTTTTGTTCTTAGGCTCACACATGCAAAAACTCCCAAACAACATCAATACACATTAGGAAACAAAATCTTACAAAACACATAATCTCACTCATATCTTGGTGTCGAAATAACATCTGATCTCAAGTGGGGGAATCACATCCAATCTAAAGTGGCTAAGGCCAATAGGGCCCTGGGATTTATTAGGCGTAATCTATATTCATGTCCAAAGGACCTGAAAGCTACGGCTTACCAGACTTTAGTACGACCCCACTTAGAATATTCATCTACCATCTGGGACCCACACACCCAAGATTTGAAAGACCAGCTAGAAAAGATCCAAAGAAGAGCGGTAAGATTTGTCTGCAATGATTTCCACCGCACAAGCAGCGTTACAGCAATGTTGAATGCCCTTCAATGGGATACACTGGAAACCAGGCGGAAAGCAGCCCGACTGTCCATGTTCCATAAAATCCATCACGGTCAGACTGCCATACCGGCAGGAAAATTCTTACAACCGGTCACACGCCTCTCCAGACACAATCACAGCGAATCCTACAAGTTGAAGACATCCAACAAGGACTATCACAAGTTTTCATTCTTTCCGCAAACAATAAAAGACTGGAACAACCTACCACAAAGCATAGTAACCATCCACGATAATAAGCAATTCAAATCAGCAACCATAGCACATCTAAGCAAGCAGCAAAAGGACTAAAAAATACCCCAGCGCACATCACATTTCTTCTCGCCTGGCTCTTTTAAGAGCGTTGAGATTTGAGAATATTGAACCAGATCCAGACCAGATCCAGAATGCGCAGCAGATCTATAGAAATAACGTTGCCCGGTTATATGTAGAATTAGACCCTGTCTGGTTCAGACCCAGTACAGGATCATGTCAGAAATTAATATTTTGTTCTGGGTCTGATTATTCGGACTAGATTAGTTTAAGCTTACCTCGTATGCTCGCATTTCGATACAGAAGCGACCCCACCTTTATTAAGACTGCTCTATTCTGAAACATGGTTTGTCAGTGACTGTCCGTATTTACTGCAAGAGATAGAGATTTGCTACACATTTATTTAAGCTTATCGTCATATTTCTTTCCATGGGCGCAGCCATACTTGCGCAGTTCAGATGCGCAAAAGAAATGTCCTGCTTAGTCTCGATCCCAGACGGCTTATTCTCCTTCGTCAATCGTCACTGCTAAAAAAGCAGACTGGGACCGAGACTAATTCAAAATGTTTTAAGGGGGTACTACAAAATTATAGCGCATTGGGGACAAGTAAGATTATTATAGGGGCAAGGACTACAACTACTGCACTGGAAATTTTATTTCAGCACAGACAACAGTTGTGGAGTTACAGTCAAAAACTAGTGACAAATGGTGGTCATAGACCACAAACCTAGCTGGGGCATGTTGGTGTTGTGGAGGTATCTGACCCCTACAAAATGTTCCAAAAATGCTCCCCTGGTCATGGGGTTTGTTTTCACCGAGTTTGAGTCCCGTACTCCTAACAGATGTCCAAAAAATTTAATTCTAAGATTTGACCCCAGATGACCTTTGACCTGACCTATGCATGATGTTCCATGTTCCCCTGGTCTTGAGGTTTGTTGTCACCATGTTTGAGCCCCGTACCTCTTACAGATATCCAGAAAATGAAATTCTACGATTTGACCCCAGATGACCTTTGACATGACCCTTGCACAGTGTTCCAAAATGTTCCCCAGGTCAGTAAGTTTGTTGTTGTGGAGTTTGAGCCCCGTACCCCTAACAGATGTCCAGAAAATGCATTTAGAAAATTTGACCTCTACATGACCTTTGACCTGACCCTTGCAAAATGTTCCCCTGGTCATGAGATTTGTTGTCACTGAGTTTGAGCCCCATACCCCTTGCAGATATCCAGAAAATGAAGTTATAAAGATTTGACCCCAGATAACCTTTGACCTGACCCCTGCAAAGTGTTCCAACATGTTCCCCTGATCATTAAGTTTGTTGTCACCAAGTTTGAGCCCCGTACCCCTTACAGATGTCCAGGAAATGTGTTTCTAAAATTTGACCTCTGCATGACCTTTGACCTGACCCCGCAAACTGTTCCCCTGGTCATGAGATTTATTGTATCGAGTTTGAGCCCCATACTCCTTACAGATGTCCAGATAATGCAATTGTAAGATTTTACCCCTTAATGACCTTTGACCCCAATTCTGTGTGCAAGGTATGGGCACTGGGTAAAGCCGATGCACATGTGTAAGTGACGTCATTGTGCTATGTAATATGTGGCAGAAGAAGCATTTTGAAGATATTTGGTTATATACCGAAAATGCCCCTTTAATGACCTTTGATCCCAATTCTGTTTGCACCATATGGGCACTGGATATAGGCGATACATATGTGCAAGTTACGTAATTGTAGGGTGTAACATGTAGGAGGAGAAGCATTTTGAAGTTTGTTGCCAGAAGAAGAAGAAAGAACTAGTGGCAAATGGTGGTCATAGACCACAAACCTAGCTGGGGCATGTTGGTGTTGTGGAGGTATCTGACCCCTACAAAATGTTCCAAAAATGCTCCCCTGGTCATGGGGTTTGTTTTCACCAAGTTTGAGTCCCGTACTCCTAACAGATGTCCAAAAAATTCAATTCTAAGATTTGACCCCAGATGACCTTTGACCTGACCTATGCATGATGTTCCATAATGTTCCCCTGGTCTTGAGGTTTGTTGTCACCATGTTTGAGCCCCGTACCTCTTACAGATATCCAGAAAATGAAATTCTACGATATGACCCCAGATGACCTTTGACATGACCCTTGCACAGTGTTCCAAAATGTTCCCCAGGTCAGTAAGTTTGTTGTTGTGGAGTTTGAGCCCCGTACCCCTAACAGATGTCCAGAAAATGCATTTAGAAAATTTGACCTCTACATGACCTTTGACCTGACCCCTGCAAAATGTTCCCCTGGTCATGAGATTTGTTGTCACTGAGTTTGAGCCCCATACCCCTTGCAGATATCCAGAAAATGAAGTTATAAAGATTTGACCCCAGATAACCTTTGACCTGACCCCTGCAAAGTGTTCCAACATGTTCCCCTGATCATTAAGTTTGTTGTCACCAAGTTTGAGCCCCGTACCCCTTACAGATGTCCAGGAAATGCGTTTCTAAAATTTGACCTCTGCATGACCTTTGACCTGACCCCCGCAAAATGT
Source organism: Amphiura filiformis (assembly GCF_039555335.1). NCBI lineage: Eukaryota > Metazoa > Echinodermata > Ophiuroidea > Amphilepidida > Amphiuridae > Amphiura > Amphiura filiformis. Next base: position 70,935,526 of record NC_092632.1, on the reverse strand, counting down.
TCCCTGGTCATGAGATTTATTGTATCGAGTTTGAGCCCCATACTCCTTACAGATGTCCAGATAATGCAATTGTAAGATTTTACCCCCCTTAATGACCTTTGACCCCAATTATGTGTGCAAGGTATGGGCACTGGGTAAAGCCGATGCACATGTGTAAGTGACGTCATTGTGCTATGTAATATGTGGCAGAAGAAGCATTTTGAAGATATTTGGTTATATACCGAAAATGCCCCTTTAATGACCTTTGATCCCAATTCTGTTTGCACCATATGGGCACTGGATATAGGCGATACATATGTGCAAGTTACGTAATTGTAGGGTGTAACATGTAGGAGGAGAAGCATTTTGAAGTTTGTTGCCAGAAGAAGAAGAAGAACTAGTGGCAAATGGTGGTCATAGACCACAAACCTAGCTGGGCATGTTGGTGTTGTGGAGGTATATCTGACCCCTACAAAATGTTCCAAAAATGCTCCCCTGGTCATGGGGTTTGTTTTCACCGAGTTTGAGTCCCGTACTCCTAACAGATGTCCAAAAAATTCAATTCTAAGATTTGACCCCAGATGACCTTTGACCTGACCTATGCATGATGTTCCATAATGTTCCCCTGGTCTTGAGGTTTGTTGTCACCATGTTTGAGCCCCGTACCTCTTACAGATATCCAGAAAATGAAATTCTACGATTTGACCCCAGATGACCTTTGACATGACCCTTGCACAGTGTTCCAAAATGTTCCCCAGGTCAGTAAGTTTGTTGTTGTGGAGTTTGAGCCCCGTACCCCTAACAGATGTCCAGAAAATGCATTTAGAAAATTTGACCTCTACATGACCTTTGACCTGACCCCTGCAAAATGTTCCCCTGGTCATGAGATTTGTTGTCACTGAGTTTGAGCCCCATACCCCTTGCAGATATCCAGAAAATGAAGTTATAAAGATTTGACCCCAGATAACCTTTGACCTGACCCCTGCAAAGGGTTCCAACATGTTCCCCTGATCATTAAGTTTGTTGTCACCAAGTTTGAGCCCCGTACCCCTTACAGATGTCCAGGAAATACGTTTCTAAAATTTGACCTCTGCATGACCTTTGACCTGACCCCCGCAAAATGTTCCCCTGGTCATGAGATTTATTGTATCGAGTTTGAGCCCCATACTCCTTACAGATGTCCAGATAATGCAATTGTAGATTTTACCCCTTAATGACCTTTGACCCCAATTCTGTGTGCAAGGTATGGGCAGTGGGTAAAGCCGATGCACATGTGTAAGTGACGTCATTGTGCTATGTAATATGTGGCAGAAGAAGCATTTTGAAGATATTTGGTTATATACCGAAAATGCCCCTTTAATGACCTTTGATCCCAATTCTGTTTACACCATATGGGCACTGGATATAGGCGATACATATGTGCAAGTTACGTAATTGTAGGGTGTAACATGTAGGAGGAGAAGCATTTTGAAGTTTGTTGCCAGAAGAAGAAAGAAGAATCGGAGAGCATTACAGTACCTAGCTGGGGGGTGTAAACCCCCCAGCTAGGTAAAGAAAGTGCCCATATGGTGCAAAGAGAATTGGGATCAAAGGTCATTAAAGGGGCATTTTCGGTATATAACCAAATATCTTCAAAATGCTTCTTCTGCCACATATTACATAGCACAATGACGTCACTTACACATGTGCATCGGCTTTACCCAGTGCCCATACCTTGCACACAGAATTGGGGTCAAAGGTCATTAAGGGGGTAAAATCGTACAATTGCATTAGCTGGACATCTGTAAGGAGTATGGGGCTCAAACTCGATACAATAAATCTCATGACCAGGGGAACATTTTGCGGGGTCAGGTCAAAGGTCATGCAGAGGTCAAATTTTAGAAACGCATTTCCTGGACATCTGTAAGGGGTACGGGGCTCAAACTTGGTGACAACAAACTTAATGATCAGGGGAACATGTTGGAACACTTTGCAGGGGTCAGGTCAAAGGTTATCTGGGGTCAAATCTTTATAACTTCATTTTCTGGATATCTGCGAGGGGTATGGGGCTCAAACTCAGTGACAACAAATCTCATGACCAGGGGAACATTTTGCAGGGGTCAGGTCAAAGGTCATGTAGAGGTCAAATTTTCTAAATGCATTTTCTGGACATCTGTTAGGGGTACGGGGCTCAAACTCCACAACAACAAACTTACTGACCTGGGGAACATTTTGGAACACTGTGCAAGGGTCATGTCAAAGGTCATATGGGGTCAAATCGTAGAATTTCATTTTCTGGATATCTGTAAGAGGTACGGGGCTCAAACATGGTGACAACAAACCTCAAGACCAGGGGAACATTATGGAACATCATGCATAGGTCAGGTCAAAGGTCATCTGGGGTCAAATCTTAGAATTGAATTTTTTGGACATCTGTTAGGAGTACGGGACTCAAACTCGGTGAAAACAAACCCCATGACCAGGGGAGCATTTTTGGAACATTTTGTAGGGGTCAGATCCCTCCACAACACCAACATGCCCCAGCTAGGTTTGTGGTCTATGACCACCATTTGCCACTAGTTTCAACTGTTACTGTGTAATTGTCCTTTAATACAATGTTCTTTCAAATATTTTATAAACAACTAAAGAAATTTTACATTTATATACTACAAGACATCACAGCAAAGCAACAGATACCACTTTAACGTAAAGCAACATTTTACTAAAAAAGTAAACTATACACCTTTCGCATTTCACAACATTAAAGTTTTATTATAATCCTCATACTAGTAGATAAACTTAGATTCAAGTAATTTAGCGCAATATATTTTGTCAAACATATTTTTATGTTTTCTATTTCACAATATGTACAGTTTTCTTCAAATCGTAATGCAAATGTATACTTTAAGAAAATATGTGACCGTCCACCACGAAACGCTCGTAAAGTCGGCACCCGGTCAATTTTGTTTTATTTTGTGTTTAGAAAATAAATATCATAAACTTTAAAATGATATAGCATTAGACTTCAAACGATATCCAGAAGCTGAGTTATGGTTTGTTGAATTTTGCTCCTTCAGCAAAAGGGTATCTTATTTCGGTGCTATGTCTCTTTTCCCCTATTGCTATTAGTAACTATTAAACGGTCGTAAGTGGCGATCACTTCAAATCATAATATTTTGTAATAAACCGATTAATTTTGTTAGCCAAAACCAAAATTTATTATTCATGAAACTGAGCTTTCGCAATCTTGTCTGATGGCTTGATCACAGATGAACAGACTGGTTCACTGCTTTTCCAGCGAAACTGGGTTGCTAACGACGCATCCTCGTTACCCGGAAGTAATGTTGATTGTAGCAGTGGGTCATTATACATGAGCTAGAAAGTATGCACCCTCATCACGGTTGAGTGAGTTCTTGCCTTTATTTCTAATTTGGATTGCCTCTCTGATTCTCCTTGTGAATGCATTTGAGTCTATATCGAGTAATTTGGCCCCTCCCTGTCGATGACATGATTTTCTTGCGGTACGTGGTCATATCAGTTATTGCCGACTTGTGCTGTTCTGTTGTGGAAAGCTTTCTGCTAGGTCTTGTGAAGTTTTTAGTTGCAATCTTTTCTGCGTCTATCTTATGCTCCTTCTTCCTTACCCGAAATGGTCTACCAGTCTCTTATATGTAGGATTTATTACACCACTTCGCTGGTCTGATCAATATCCTATTTGTCTTTGGGGTGGACAAGCACACTTTTTAGGGGTGGTGCAATAATTATGTGTACCCCGGTCTGGTGAATTATAGGGGGGGCAAAGATTTTGTTTGGCAGGCCAAAAGGGGTGGGCAATCATTTTGGCAGGTCGAATGGGGGTCAAGCAATTTTGGCAGGTCGAATATTATTTTCGGCACCATTTCTATATTATGCCCTAAAAAGGTGTAGGAAAACGTTAAAAACACATTCAAATATGCAAAATTTCCTGCTCGCTGCGCTCGCATTATAACATCAGACATTTAATGTTTTAAATTCGGGTTCCACAAAATCTTAAGTGTAAGGGGGGGGGGGCAAAGAAGTTTTGGCACGTCAAAAGGGGAGATTTTTTGGCACGTCAAAGGGGGGCAAAGATTTTGTTGGCACGGCCAAAGCAAGCGATTTTTGGCAGACCATTTTGAAAATTCACCACCCCGGGGTACACATAATTATTGCACAGCCCCTTAGTGTGTTGGTTGGTTTCAAGGCCGTTGTAAAACCATGTTTCCGTAAGACTCTATAAAGTTTCTCAGTCGTACCCTCCACTAACAACCATGCCTTTCATGGGAGTCTCGTTGGTTTTGTTGTTACCTAGCTGGGGGGTTTCCAACCCCCCGAGCTAGGTACTGTTTTACTATCGGATCTTTCTTCTTTCTTTCTTTCTTTCTTTCTGGCAATTAATTTCAAAATGCTTCTCCTCCTACATGTTACACCCTACAATTACGTAACATGCACATATGTATCGGCTATATCCAATGCCCATAGGGTGCAAACAGAATTGGGGTCAAAGGTCATTAAGGGGGCATTACCGGTATATACTCAAATACCTTCAAAATGCTTCTTCTGCCACATATTACATAGCACAATGACGTCACTTACACATGTGCATCGGCTTTACCCAGTGCCCATACCTTGCACACAGAATTGGGGTCAAAAGGTCATTAAGGGGTAAAATCTATTTTGCCGTATCTCGATATCTGTAAGGGGTGTGGGGCTCACACTCAGTGACAACAAATCTCATTACCTGGGGAACATTTTACAGGGGTCAGGTCAAAGGTCATGCAGAGGTCAAATTTTAGAAATGCATTTTCTGGACATCTGTAAGGGGTACCGTGTTCTAACTCTGTGACAACAAATTTAATGACCAGGGGAATATTTTGGAACACTTTGCAGGGGTCATGTCAAAGGTTAACTGGGGTCAAATCATAAACTTTCATTTTCTGGATATCTGTATGGGGTATGGGGCTCAAACTCAGTGACAACAAATCTCATGAACATGGGAACAGTTTGAAGGGGTCAGGTCAAAGGTCATGCAGAGGTCAAATTTTAGAAATGCATTTTCTGGACATCTGTAAGGGGTACAGGGCTCAAACTCTGTGATAACAAATTTTACTGACCAGGGAACACTTTGGAATGCTTTACAGGGGTCAGATCAAAGGTCATCTGGGTCAAATCGTAAAATTTAACTTTCTGGGCATCTGCAAGTCGTATGGGACTCAAACTTGGTGACAACAAACCTCATGACCAGGGGAACATTTCTGGAACATTTTGCAGGGGTCAGATACCTCCAAAGCACCAACATGCCCCAGCTAGGTTTGTGGTCTATGACCACCATTTGCCACTAGTTGTTGTTGTTTTGTCCTTCATCTATTGTTTCTCCTTCTCCACGGCCCATTAGGGGTATTCACAAACCGCAAATACTTCACTGATTCTTTGCTCCTCGTCTTTCTTATCCTCTTCCTCAGTAACAATCTTTTTTTCTGTCCATTAATGTCGTGATTACACCCAGTTTCTGGTGTAATGGGTGTTGAGATTTTAAGCTTAAATAATTGTCGGTATGGGTTTTTTTCATACACAAGCAGTTTGACCGTGCCATCTTGTTTAAGAATGAGCAAAGTGTCCAGGAATTGTATTTGGCCCTCTTTCTCTTCTTCGTAGGTAAACTTGGTGTTCCCAGATTCATCGGTAGTAGTGTTGAGGTGTCAGTATGCTTCTCTGTATTGTTGATTATTTCCAAAATGTCATCGACATATCTCCACCATAGCTTCGGCTTGCAATCTAGCGGCGCAGTTGTTATTTCTTCTTGCTCCAGCCACTTCATGAAGCGGTTTGCTGCAAGACTGCTAATCGCGACACCAAAAATCTGGCGATATATCGACCCACGAAAGCTGAAGTATGTGGTGGTTATTACAAATTATAGAAGCTGTATGATGTCATCTGTAGTGCGATTTGAGTTCCGTGAGTAATACATTTTGGAATTGGCTAACAAAATTAACCATTACAAACTTAATTATGATCTCAAGAATCCTACTCAATGAATCTCTTTGCAGTACATAATCTGCTTGCATTGCTTTTATTTGAGCCAATTATTGACGAGATTACTTTGAAATCAGTTTAAATACTTGTAATGTAATAAAGGTTTTGATGGCCTACACCCAAGGGTGGGGACACTGTTATCCGGGACTATTATTATACTTACAACTATATATAATTATGATACATTAACTTTTTACATTGCCTCACTATACTACCAGCCAACACGGTCCACTGAGTCAATGCATACCGTTAGTTTTTCTATCAAGGATTGTGGCTTATCGTACTAATCGGTACGTTATTGGTGCTGTCTTTTGAACGGTTATGTTGATCTCCAACCACCCTAGGGCAACACAATCCAAATATTACGCTAGCAAATGCACGGCGATAACGTTGATTAGTAACGCAATAAATCACGGGATTAATGATACTGTTAATGGTTACAAGACAAACCACTAGCCAATCAACGGCTCCCGTTTGACTTGCGGTTAGTTTGAATCCGTACTTACTGAGTGCCAATAGCGTCCTATTAAACCGGACTATGTAGAAGGGAGTGTTTAGGAAGAAAAACGCAACTCCGTTGGTGATTAGAAGTCGTGCGACTTGATTACGAGCCCGCCGGTTACTTTCCTGCATCTGGTTGGTAAAACGCGAAACTCGTTTATGGAGTTTCTTAAGGGCTGGGGTATGAACGTTTGGACAGTATTTATTGTGGGACATTAGAGCACATCAGACATATCGAATTGTATTCTGAATACGAAGAATGTCATTCTGATATCAAATAATTTTGATTTTTTGAAATTCGCAATTGAATACACATTTTATGGCAAATCATTAAAATTGATATTTTGATATTTAACAGTACTTGAAGTAAACTTTATAAATCTGATGATTTATACTTAAAGTGTATGTAGGTGGGATAAAAAGCCGACGATCAATTGAAAATTTTGACGTTTTGTATCGAAGATATGGATTTTTTCCCAAAACACCAAAAAAATTAGGTCTTTTTGGGAAAAAATCCATATCTTCAATATGAAAGGTCAAAATTTTCAATTGACCGTCGGCTTTTCCTCCTGCTACATACACTTTAAGAATATGTCATTAGATTTATATCATTTACTTCGAGGACTGTTATATATCAAAAATTTGAAAAATATCAAATTTTTATAATTTGTCATAAAATTTGTATTATATTGTGATTTTCAAAAATGAAAATTATTTGATATCAGAAAGACATGCTTCGTATTCAGAATGCAATTCGATAGGTCTGAGGTGCTCTCATGTCCCACAAAAAATACTGTCGAAACGCAATAAACGCTCATTTTAGATCCCTTAATAATGAGCCCGTACATGACTGTGTTGCAGGTAAACACCAGAATAAACGGTATGGCTTGCAGAATATGTGGAATAGTCTGATAGAATGGGTGAATTGGCGTGCCAACCTTAAGCACATTCGGCAAACCTTCATACTGTTCATCATCTGGCCACATTACACATGTCTTAACCATGACCCACCATCTGGGAGTAACGAATGCACATGAATAGAAACAGCCAAAAACCCAGGCAGATATGATCAATGTTAAAGTGCGTCTCTTCCCGATAACCATACGATGTGATATTGGCTTACAAATACATAAATAACGTTCTATCGTCACCAGAAACAGCAGTGCGATCGAGGTAAAATGACAAGCGTATTGAATTGTCACATTAACGCCGAACCATGCAGAAGAGTTGTATCCCAAATTTTTTACTCTTGGAGATAAAAAATAAAAGCCCAGAAAGTGATAGTCCACAGTACATATGAATATGAGGTCAGCTACTGCCAGATTACCGAGATAAGCATTTATCACTGTCCTCATTTCGGAGATTTGAAACAAAACCAAGAGAAACAAACCATTTGCTAAAATGCCGAACAGAAATGTGATCGGATAAAAACTCAAGATGATGGAAGTTTTTTTCGTGCTCCAAAAGTAAGGAGATAATGATTCTTCATCAAAAGTGCGTAAATCCAGAGTAGAATTCACATCGCAATAACTTGGGAGATCCGATGAAATCGTTTCAACTTCAGCCATGACTATCAGCTGAAATTTTGTGTCAGTAATTGGCTTTCTGATTATTTGCAGAGGTTTTTTTTCCGTAATCCTATACCGATTGAAGTAATATTACAATGACTATGAGCACGGAAGCGAAGTAAGGACACATGATATGATGTTCCTCCACTCAGAGCGCATGCGTAAACGAGACAGAATTTGGTAGATAGCTATATATAATAAATGCTAGCTGTGATGTTGATGTTTGATGACTCCACACCGTTAGTGTAATGGTGAGGGCTGTGCAATAATTATGAGCCCTGGGGAGGGTAAAATTGGGGGGGCAAGAAATTTTGGCGAGACGAAAGGGGGGCAAGCAATTTTGGCAAGCCGAGAGGGGGGCAAGCGATTTTGGCACACATTCACGGGGGCACCTTTTTAATAAAATGCTTTAAAAAGGCTTAGGAAAACGGTACGGAAACGCTTAAATATGCAAATTTTCCTGCTCGCTGCGCTCGCAACATACATCTAGACCATTTAAAGTTTGCAAATTGGGATCCAAAAAATTTGGCATGTTCAAGGGGGGGGGCAAAGAATTTTTGGCGGGCCGAGAGGGGGGCAAGGATTTTGGCGGGCCGAGAGGGGGGGGCAAGCAATTTTTGGCGAGCCGTTCGGAAATTTTACCCCCCCGGGGGGGGCTGATAATTATTGCACAGCCCCTGATGTGTTCGTATTCATGTTTACACCTCCGCATTTCTCCACATTTCTCAATGTTTCTCCCAATGAATATAATATACAGCCTGTCTCAAAACAAATGTGCAAGTAAAAGCGCCCTCTCTGGCAATTAGAAAATACGGTTGTGACATAATGCTTACACCAATGTCAAGATCGTATTCTTAGCTCTCAAATGCCGTTTGTTCTATTCAATTTGCTTGTTTTAATCTCGAGTTATGCTTACTTAACAACGAAAGGGTAAAATCGCAATTGTGCCACTTTTACTAGGGAAGAGGGTTGTACACGTAAATCAATGATAGCATCAAGTTTATCAAGAGTTCCTCCGTGAAATCAAAAGAATGCATCAATTACACAACAATACAAAATTGTTTTTACTGGTTTTACTGTTTTATCATGATACAGGTATAATGATTCTCTTTTTCCACTTACGACAAATTAAAAGATAAATAAATATTTCACACGCTGCTGTCAAATTAAATACATGTGCATGTCAATGATTTTATCATGGTAAATACTGTTCTCTTTGTCACTCAAGACATGTTAAAAGACAAACAAATATTGCACACTTAGACAAGTTTATGAAATTTGACAAATTTATGAAATTAGACAAAATAATGCACGCGCGCTGATATAGATGCGTCTAATGCACGAGCCCCGAGGGGGAAGTGCATTAGACGCATCAACATCAGCTATCATTGACTTACATGTACAGCCCTATTTCCTAGTAAAAGTGGCACAATTGTGATTTTACCCTTTTGTTGTTAACTAAACATATCTCGAGATTTAAAAAAGCAAATTGAACAGAATAAACGGTATTTGAGAGCTAAGACGTCACAACGGTATTTTCTAATTGCCAAAGAGGGCGCTTTTGACTTGCACAATTTTTTTTTGAGACAGGCTGTATATCGATATAAACCCAACACAAAAAGAAAGTCTTCGCTTATGTAACCCGTCACAAATCTAAACTGCTTATGTTTTGACGATTTGATTGATACGATCGTGTGCAGAATCTCGTTAGCTCCAATTTGATACCACATTTGCTGAAGATTTGACAAAGACGGATACAATGTATATGAAATTTGATAAAAGTTGGAAATTAAAAAGAGTGCACGCAGAGCTGTAGAGGTGAATTGCATAGGGTGACCATGACATTGCCCGAAACGACCGCTAGGTAATATCGATCGAATAATGCCCTCGTATACAACAGCAAACCATTATAACAATACACGCGTTTTAAATTAACAATTGAGTAAACCGGGCACTTGCGATATAGTCGACAGAGGCTCGTCGCGGGCAAGCGAGCTTTGCCATGCCTAGAATTGCATGGTCGTGTAAACAAAGAGTACGAACACATCACCATCACTCTAGCACAGGAAGGGGGTGCGGTGGGTGCAGAACAGAAGTAGTATTTATGATATAGTGGACAGCAAAAAGGTTCTAAAAAGCTTTGAAGAAGTTTTTTTGTCCTCTATATGGAACCGTAGGTTCTTTAAACTGAAAGAACCTTTTTAGGTTCTTTAAAGGGTTCTTTAATCTTTTGTAGAACCATTTTTGGCCTTTATAGAACTTTTCGGTTAGTTACAGAACCATTAAGGATTCCATAGAGGACAGATTTTAGAACCTTTTTTGCTGAGAGTGTACGATATGAATAGTAATGGGCCTAAAATCGACCTCTGAGGTACACCACGTTAAATGTTCATATATATAACTGGTTTTACATGAATTTGTGCTCATACATACTGTTTCCTATTGTGTAAACAATATATAAACCAATTTAATACACTGTTTCAAAGCAAATATTAGCCCTGGTTTATAGTCAACATCAACAGATCGCTTAATTAAAATATACATAGACCATGTAGACATAGAGTCTATCAGGGGGGGGGGGGCCGGCCAAGATTGGCTGAATTTTGACGTTGTCATTGGTTTTACACGTAAACACAAAAATGTCTCAAATTATTCCAAAACTGTACGTATGTTATTAAGCACTATTTTATCAGTCTAAATCCGTTGAGGTTCGCCAGTGAACCTCATTGTAAGTACTGTTTTTTGAATGTTTTGTATGAATAACGCACGGTATGTTTATGATATATACCTAAAATTTCCCCCATTGTGTATCACGGTTCGCTTGGTCTAATGGTAACGGGTCTCGCCTGCGGTGCATAGGGTCCCGAGATCGAGTCCCGCTCACTCCCGGCTATAATTTTTTTTTTTTCTTCACATTTATTTTGAATCCAAAAATATTTATTTTTATGTGAAAATTTATACATTCACTGAGAAATATATTTTGTGCATTTTTTTCTGTAACGGGGCCAATAGAGCTAAAAACACAACTCAGCACGGGGCGTCCAATGTCCAGGCAGTGTTGCCGTCATATTGTCTGTTTTGTTTACGATATTGGCTGTTGCCACAGTGAATAATGTAGTCCACCATCGTCTGGAGTCTATGCCGTTAAAAATTGTTTAGTCGCCCTCATGTGACCATTATGCTGCACAGTGTCCTGAACTGAGATGTACAGCAGCATCTTGCGGTATGTACACACGAATTAACGCACGAATGAACGGGTGTAAGGGGCGAGGCGTAATGGAACATCGCAACCTCTCGAGAGATTGAGAGGGAGTGTCCGGGGAGTTTAAAGAGATTACTGTGAAATCGTAAAATACTTGTAATGTAATAAAGGTTTTGATGGCATACACCCAAGGGTGGGGACTCTATTATCCGGGACTATTATTATACTTACAACTATATATAATTATGATATATTATGCATGATGTGGTGTGCAATAGAATAAAATTTTAAATATTAACTTTTTACATTGCCTCACTACTACCAGCCAACACGGTCCACTGAGATGAAAGAGATTACGAGAAATCAAGTCTTCAAAAGTTTAAAATACATCAAAGTCAATGCATACCGTTAGTTTTGCTATCAAGGATTGTGGCTTATCGTACTAATCGGTACGTTATTGGTGCTGTCTTTTGAACGGTTATGTTGATCTCCAACCACTCTGCGGCAACAAAATCCGAGTAATACGCTAGCAAATGCACGGCGATAACGTTGATTAGTAACGCAATAAATCACAGGATTGATGATACTGTTAATGGTTACAAGACAAACCACTAGCCAATCAACGGCTCCCGTTTGACTGGCGGTTAGTTTGAATCCGTACTTAGTGAGTGCCAATAGCGTCCTATTAAACCGGACTATGTAGAAGGGAGTGTTTAGGAAGAAAAACGCAACTCCGTTGGTGATTAGAAGTCGTGCGACTTGATTACGAGCCCGCCGGTTTCTTTCCTGCATCTGGTTGGTAAAACGCGAAACTCGTTTGTGGAGTTTTTTGATAATGAGCCCGTACATGACTGTGTTGCAGGTAAACACCAGAATAAACGGTATGGCTTGCAGAATAGGTGGAAAAGTCTGATAGAATGGGTGAATTGGCGTGCCAACCTTAAGCACATTCGGCAAACCTTCATACTGTTCAGCATCTGGCCACATTACACACGTCCTAACCATGACCCACCACCTGGGAGTAACGAATGCACATGAATAGAAACAGCCAAAACCCAGGCAGATATGATCAATGTTAAAGTGCGTCTCTTCCCGATAACCATACGATGTGATATTGGCTTACAAATACATAAATAACGTTCTATCGTCACCAGAAACAGCAGTGCGATCGAGGTAAAATGACAAGCGTATTGAATTGTCACATTAACACCGAACCCTGCAGAAGAGTTGTATCCCAAATTTTTTACTCTTGGAGATAAAAAAATAAAAGCCCAGAAAGTGATAGTCCACAGTACATATGAATATGAGGTCAGCTACTGCCAGATTACCGAGATAAGCATTTATCACTGTCCTCATTTCGGAGATTTGAAACAAAACCAAGAGAAACAAAGCATTTGCTAAAATGCCGAACAGAAATGTGATCGGATAAAAACTCAAGATGATGGAAGTTTCTTTCGTGCTCCAAAAGTAAGGAGATAATGATTCTTCATCAAAAGTGCGTAAATCCAGAGTAGAATTGACATCGCAATAACTTGGGAGATCCGATGAAATCGTTTCAACTTCAGCCATGACTATCAGCTGAAATTTTGTGTCAGTAATTGGCTTTCTGATTATTTGCAGAGGTTTTTTCCGTAACCCTATACCGATTGAAGTAACATTACAATGACTATGAGCACGGAAGCGAAGCAAGGACACATGATATGATGTTCCTCCACTCAGAGCGCATGCGTAAACGAGACAGATGTTGAGTGATGACTCTACACCGTTAGTGTAATGGTGATGTGTTCGTATTCATATTTACACCTCCACATTTCTCCACATTTCTCAATGTTATCCCCCAATGAGTATAATATATAACGATATAAACACAACACAAAAAGAAAGTCTTCGTTTATGTAATCCGTCACAAATCTAAACCTGCTTATGTTTTGACGATTTGATTGATACGGTCGTGTGCAGAATCTTGTTAGCTCCAATTTCATACCACGTTTGCTGAAGATTTGACAAAGATAGATACTAGTATATGAAATTTGATGCATTTGTAAAAGTTGGAAATTAAAAAGAGTGCACGCAGAGCTGTAGAGGTGAATTGCATAGCGTGACCATGACATTGCCCGAAACGACCGCTAGGTAATATCGATCGAATAATGCCCTCGTATACAACAGCAAATCATTATAACAATACACGCGTTTTAAATTAACAATTGAATAAACCGGGCACTTGCGATATAGTCGACAGAGGCTCGTCGCGGGCAAGCGAGCTTTGCCATGCCTAGAATTGCATGGTCGTGTAAACAAGAGTACCAACACATCACCATCACTCTAGCACAGGGTGCGGTGGGTGCAGAACAGAAGTAGTATTTATGATATAGTGGACAGCAAAAAGGTTCTAAAAAGCTTTGAAGAAGTTTTTTTGTCCTCTATATGGAACCATAGGTTCTTTAAACTGAAAGAACCTTTTTAGATTCTTTAAAGGGTTCTTTAATCTTTTGTAGAACCATTTTTGGCCTTTATAGAACTTTTCGGTTAGTTACAGAACCATTAAGGATTCCATAGAGGACAGATTTTAGAACCTGTTTTGCTGAGAGTGTATGATATGAATAGTAATGGGCCTAAAATCGACCTCTGAGGTACACCACGTTAAATGTTCACATAACTGGTTTTACATGAATTGTAACATACATACTGTTTCCTATTGTGTAAACAATCTATAAACCAATTTAATACACTGTTTTAAAGCAAATATTAGCCCTGGTTTATAGTCAACATCAACAGATCGCTTAATTAAAATATACATAGACCATGTAGACATAGAGTCTATGCCGTTAAAAATTGTTTAGTCGCCCTCATGTGACCATTATGCTGCACAGTGTCCTGAACGGGGTCCTCTCGCTATTCCGAAGGTCCGCCATTCCAAAGATTCGCTATTCCGACGGTTCGCTTTTCCGAACGTGTAATTTTACCATTCGCTATTCCGAATGTAATTAAAGGTTCGCTATTCCGAAAAAACGGTTCTCTTTTCCGAAGGTTCTCTATTCCGAAAATTCCCAAAACACAAACAGGTTCTCTATTCCGAAAACAGAAAGGTTCTCTATTCCGAATATGAAAAAAGGTTCTCTATTCCGAATATTCAAATATGGGTTCTCTATTCCGAAAACGAATAAAGGTTCTTTATTCCGAAACAAGTCACCGTGTTCTCTACTCCGAATATGAAAAAAGGTTCTCTATTCCGAATATGTTATATGCAGTGGAATTCGTAACATCATATGGCTAACCGAAATAATGCACGCGCGCTGATATAGATGCGTCTAATGCACGAGCCCCGAGGGGGAAGTGCATTAGACGCATCAACATCAGCTATCATTGATTTACATGTACAGCCCTATTTCCTAGTAAAAGTGGCACAATTGTGATTTTACCCTTTTGTTGTTAACTAAACATATCTCGAGATTTAAAAAAGCAAATTGAACAGAATAAACGGTATTTGAGAGCTAAGACGTCACAACGGTATTTTCGAATTGCCAAAGAGGGCGCTTTTGACTTGCACAATTTTTTTTTGAGACAGGCTGTATATCGATATAAACCCAACACAAAAAGAAAGTCTTCGCTTATGTAACCCGTCACAAATCTAAACTGCTTATGTTTTGACGATTTGATTGATACGATCGTGTGCAGAATCTCATTAGCTCCAATTTGATACCACATTTGCTGAAGATTTGACAAAGACGGATACAATGTATATGAAATTTGATAAAAGTTGGAAATTAAAAAGAGTGCACGCAGAGCTGTAGAGGTGAATTGCATAGGGTGACCATGACATTGCCCGAAACGACCGCTAGGTAATATCGATCGAATAATGCCCTCGTATACAACAGCAAACCATTATAACAATACACGCGTTTTAAATTAACAATTGAGTAAACCGGGCACTTGCGATATAGTCGACAGAGGCTCGTCGCGGGCAAGCGAGCTTTGCCATGCCTAGAATTGCATGGTCGTGTAAACAAGAGTACGAACACATCACCATCACTCTAGCACAGGAAGGGGGTGCGGTGGGTGCAGAACAGAAGTAGTATTTATGATATAGTGGACAGCAAAAAGGTTCTAAAAAGCTTTGAAGAAGTTTTTTTGTCCTCTACATGGAACCGTAGGTTCTTTAAACTGAAAGAACCTTTTTAGGTTCTTTAAAGGGTTCTTTAATCTTTTGTAGAACCATTTTTGGCCTTTATAGAACTTTTCGGTTAGTTACAGAACCATTAAGGATTCCATAGAGGACAGATTTAGAACCTTTTTTGCTGAGAGTGTACGATATGAATAGTAATGGGCCTAAAATCGACCTCTGAGGTACACCACGTTAAATGTTCATATATATAACTGGTTTTACATGAATTTGTGCTCATACATACTGTTTCCTATTGTGTAAACAATATATAAACCAATTTAATACACTGTTTCAAAGCAAATATTAGCCCTGGTTTATAGTCAACATCAACAGATCGCTTAATTAAAATATACATAGACCATGTAGACATAGAGTCTATGCCGTTAAAAATTGTTTAGTCGCCCTCATGTGACCATTATGCTGCACAGTGTCCTGAACTGAGATGTACAGCAGCATCTTGCGGTATGTACACACGAATTAACGCACGAATGAACGGGTGTAAGGCGCGAGGCGTAATGGAACATCGCAACCTCTCGAGAGATTGAGAGGGAGTGTCCGGGGAGTTTAAAGAGATTACTGTGAAATCGTAAAATACTTGTAATGTAATAAAGGTTTTGATGGCATACACCCAAGGGTGGGGACTCTATTATCCGGGACTATTATTATACTTACAACTATATATAATTATGATATATTATGCATGATGTGGTGTGCAATAGAATAAAATTTTAAATATTAACTTTTTACATTGCCTCACTACTACCAGCCAACACGGTCCACTGAGATGAAAGAGATTACGAGAAATCAAGTCTTCAAAAGTTTAAAATACATCAAAGTCAATGCATACCGTTAGTTTTGCTATCAAGGATTGTGGCTTATCGTACTAATCGGTACGTTATTGGTGCTGTCTTTTGAACGGTTATGTTGATCTCCAACCACTCTGCGGCAACAAAATCCGAGTAATACGCTAGCAAATGCACGGCGATAACGTTGATTAGTAACGCAATAAATCACAGGATTGATGATACTGTTAATGGTTACAAGACAAACCACTAGCCAATCAACGGCTCCCGTTTGACTGGCGGTTAGTTTGAATCCGTACTTAGTGAGTGCCAATAGCGTACTATTAAACCGGACTATGTAGAAGGGAGTATTTAGGAAGAAAAACGCAACTCCGTTGGTGATTAGAAGTCGTGCGACTTGATTACGAGCCCGCCGGTTTCTTTCCTGCATCTGGTTGGTAAAACGCGAAACTCGTTTGTGGAGTTTTTGATAATGAGCCCGTACATGACTGTGTTGCAGGTAAACACCAGAATAAACGGTATGGCTTGCAGAATAGGTGGAAAAGTCTGATAGAATGGGTGAATTGGCGTGCCAACCTTAAGCACATTCGGCAAACCTTCATACTGTTCAGCATCTGGCCACATTACACACGTCCTAACCATGACCCACCACCTGGGAGTAACGAATGCACATGAATAGAAACAGCCAAAAACCCAGGCAGATATGATCAATGTTAAAGTGCGTCTCTTCCCGATAACCATACGATGTGATATTGGCTTACAAATACATAAATAACGTTCTATCGTCACCACAAACAGCAGTGCGATCGAGGTAAAATGACAAGCGTATTGAATTGTCACATTAACACCGAACCCTGCAGAAGAGTTGTATCCCAAATTTTTTACTCTTGGAGATAAAAAATAAAAGCCCAGAAAGTGATAGTCCACAGTACATATGAATATGAGGTCAGCTACTGCCAGATTACCAAGATAAGCATTTATCACGCTCCTCATTTCGGAGATTTGAAACAAAACCAAGAGAAACAATCCATTTGCTAAGACGCCAAATAGATATGTGATAGGATAAAAACTCAAGACGACGGAAGTTTCTTCCGTGCTCCAAAAGTAAGGAGCTAATTCTTCTTCATCAAAAGTTCGCAAATCCAGAGTAGAATTGACATCGCAATAACTTGGGAGATCCGATGAAATCGTTTCAACTTCAGCCATGACTATCAGCTGAAATTTTGTGTCAGTAATTGGCTTCCCAATTATCTGTAAACAAGTACACATGATATGATGTTCCTCCACTCAGAGCGCATGCGTAAACGAGACAGAATTTGATAGATGCTAGCTGTGATGTTGATGTTTGATGACTCCACACCGTTAGTGTAATGGTGATGTGTTCGTACTCATGTTTACACCTCCGCATTTCTCCACATTTCTCAGTTTTCCCCCAATGAGTATAGTATAATCGAAGTTGTAATACATTAAACCGACTAACCATGTGACCCAAAATGACCAAAATGAATCCATGTGTCATTATGGTCAAAATGGCGGCCAAAGTCGCAAACGGGTCAATCCATGCTAATTTAATACTTACCGAGTGTACACCCAACCTCTTGGATGTTGTTCTGCAATGGGTTTTTTCACACAACGTGAATTTTGAGTGTAGCATTTTTTTTGCCCTATTGCAATTTTGACTCACCCTGTATAATGTATTAAAATACCTTCAAAGCGTTGGAGTGCCACTTGGCATGCCGCCAGTGCACCATACACGCATGTCACAGCAGTTGATAGACAGGTTTGGGGAAGATATGGTACTATTATTACTATTATGTTTCTATAAAAGTTATGTAATTGACAATACACGGGTTAGAAAGTTATTTTTATTTCTTCGACTAATGAGTCATATGAAAACGTCAGTTCCCTGTCGATAATATTAACGAACTATTTTTACTTATGACCGAGCGACTTTTCCCATCTATATGACTATCAGTTATTTGTTCAAACTTATGTAAACTTTTACTAGTTTTATAGGCGTAAATTGAATATTATATATGACATTAGGCGGAGGCGCCGTATTTAGCGTTGGTTTTGAGTATTTAATTATTTTCTTTATTTCTCACCCGGGTAAGCCGGGTGATTTTTTGAGAAGGAAAGTGCGTTGGGTTCTTGAAATGAATTATGAAATTCGCTAAAAAGTTTGACTGAAGTTTTATGTTTATAAATTATACTGTTCGAGGAAATATGATAAAACTTACATTGCTTTACCTTTATAGAACATCGCTGAAGTTTGGAATAAGTAAAGTATTTTATACTTAGGGAAAATGTGTTGTAACAATGCGGTGGTCATTATTTACATGATTAAGTGGAACTACAGGGTGATTTAAAATGAACTGTACCCAAATTCAAAAATACAAATAAAATACTTACCGACATTTGAATAATTTGTGTTTGTCAGCTGTAACAGGATAGTATGTTTTCTATTATTGGTGAAAAAATCATGTCTTTACCTCAAATGGTTTTGAAGAAAAGTACATTTTTATAAAACACACCAGTTTTGTTACTGCGGTAGAGAACACGGATAAACTTAGTTCCATGTGTTGGTCTAAAAATGGGATGATAAATTGAAAATGCGATATCTTTTGACTAAAACCACTTATTATCAAATTTCAAAATTTTTACTACAGAACACATATCACTGCTTTCTATGATAGTTTGTTGATATGTACAATATATATAAAAAATGGGTTAAGTTGGGTACAGTTCATTTTAAATCACCCTCTATGTGAACAAGTTTAGTGATAGTTTAAAATGTATCCATCCGATAGCACTCCGATAGCATGGATAAAGGTGCATTTGGCTTTAGTAAACTGAACAGAATTATGGTCAAAAACTCTCGGCCATTGGGTATGTCATTATTTAAGGTCTTGGTATACTATTGTAAATATAGGAAGATTTACAGTCGTACCATATTTCAAATTTTAAATATAAAATCGTAAGCATCGTCTTAAATTTAGGTACTAATATGTTTCAAAGTAAGTAAATTGTTTATTTGTCAAATATATTATACACGAATGTGTATTCGTTTATTTTCGTTAATTAAAGTTTTCTGTAGACAAGGGGCAGTCTTCAGTGAACGGCTCTTTTCAGAGCCACCAAACCTTTAAAATTAGCAGATAGGCGAGGTCTGTTTGTTTTCTGTAGACAAGGGGCAGTCTTCAGTGAACGGCTCTTTTCAGAGCCACCAAAACCTTTAAAATTAGCAGATAGGCGAGATCTGCTTGTTCTCTGTTGACAAGGGGCAGTCTGCAGTGAACGGCTCTTTTCAGAGCCATCAGTAGGCAAGGGACGGCATACATGTCTCATTCTTAGGTACTTTGTCCTGAAGAAGACAGAGCTACTCCTGACGAAAGCTTGACAGTTGTAAACTTGTCCGTCGGCGAACCCGCTAAAAACCCACTAATTATAATTTAATTCCAATTTACGTTATACGATGTACATGATTGCGACATTACGCTATCCCTGTTTCATTAGTGCTGTGAAGTAAGGTGTAAAGCAACTCGTGTTTATGTATAGGCATTCAACATTATTATCAGGCATACATATGTAGTGGTAGATAAAATGAATAAAAAGTTTGACTTCAACACTACACTAATTTTCGCTCACCTGGAATGTTTACACCAGGTCGATTAGCGTCTTCAGCAGTTGGTAATGCTGTGATCTTGTCTACAATCGGGATAGTCCTCTATGGTGACGTCATGTGATTAACCTGTCTGCCGCTGCCAGCTCAAAGAAATAAGACTCGGAGATAGCCAATAAAGGTTTTATTATTTAACTTTATACATAGAAGACCTTTTGGAGAAGATACGCAGAGTCAGGGGCGTATAGGCAGGTCCATCCCAGGAAAAACTAAACACTTTTCCTTACCATAAACATACTTGGCGCATATGTTGCTTGGGTTATTAGATAAAAAACCACGGACCACCTCGATCTTTTTCCTGAATCCAAAATGGCGGCCAAAATCCCAAAAATTTCACTAAAATCCTTAAGGTATGAGACCTATAGCATTCTGCATATTTGAATAGTGAGGCGGATATGTGAAATAGATGTTCACTTCTGGCAGAAATCATAAAAATTGGTAGTTGGGGGTTCTGAAGTATGCTGATTTCAAATATCTACGGATACAAATGATACGAGTATCCGTTTGGCGGCCATCTTGGATTTCAAAATGGCCGCCCTTGAAATATATAGAATATTCAACATCCCAGCCTGTGAAGGTCACATGATGCTAAAATTGGTGGCAATACTCATATTTATATTGCCAAGGGACCCATAAAAACTATTTTAAACATGAGAACTGTTACTTTAAGGGAGCAGCTTGGATTTCAAAATGGCCACCATTTAAACATAGTATGTTGAATATCTTGGCCTGTGAAGATCACAGGATGCTAAAAATTGTGGCAATACCCATATTTGTAATGCCAAGGTCCCATAAAAAGTATTTTATACATGAGACCTTTTACCTTAAGGGACCAGCTTGCATTTCAAAATGGCCGCCATTTAAACATAGTATGTTGAATATAGTGGCCTGTGACCCGGGCCTGTGACGGTCACATGATGCTAAAATTGGTGGCAATACCCATATATGTAATGCCAATGGTCCCATAATTATATATTATAATAAAAATGAACAAGTTCATCTTAAGCAGACATATTTGATTTCAAAATGGCCGCCATTTGAGTTCAATAGTATCCTTTGTTATTTGTGACGTAAGCAACATAAATAAAACGGTAATAGTAGTCCTATAAAGGGTCCTACTATTAAACAGTAGAACTATTTCAATGGACTTGTCATCTTTCCAAACTAGTTTAGTATGTGTTTGAAATTGGTAGTACATATCATCAATAACTGTATATTGAATACATGATGAAAGGATTACATAATAATTATGTACATTTCCTTTTCATTACAATCTTACTAATGTTTTCTGTTGTAAGACGGCTGGAATTAGCTGGTATTAGATAGTACCGTTACTGTGTACATTTCAGATTTGCATTATAGCATTTACACCTTCTATGACAGTTCCTCTTGCAGTCACATAATTACCCTACATGGTTTGGATGCTTCTAGAAGTGTTGTCCAAACAAGAGCCCAGTTTTTGTCTTCTTTTACCAAATCCCAGTTTGAAGGAGAGGGAATTATTGGATTGAAAGTTAAGTGATTATCCCAAATGAAACCTGCCTGGATTACAGCTCGCTTGACAAGCTGGAGGAGTGCAAGAGGATGTTCTCAAGATGACGGTTCCAAAAAGCAAATATATAGATGTTTCCTTGCTTCGTTCACTTTAGCCAGAGAGGATGTCCTGTTAAATAGGAGAACAACATAACTCTCTAGCTCAGCAATGTCATCATCTGCGATTGTTTTTGGATGTTGTGATAGGCAAAGCAATTGTGAGAAGCCTGGCTGTGATAAAGGATAAGGGATACATATACAAACCTGACAAAGCCTCAAGTCATAATGCAAGGCAATATCGTGGTGATAGCCAAGCACTTCTGTGGATTCAAATAAAGCACGACTTTAATAGTTTCTCGCTTCTGCTATAGCATAGTATCGGTACGAGAAGGTAAATTGCTCCTGACAACCAATGAAGAACGTGTTCTTTCAAGCCCACCATCAGAAGTATCTGAACTTCAACCTTGTAATCATGAAGAGGCCGACTACTGGATGCTGTTGCATGATATGCATATCCTTCATGGAAACTACGAGGAAGCTGTACTTGCCACAGATGCAGATGTCATAGCAACAGCAAGTGTTTGCCCGGGTGTTAACTATGGCTGGCATTTGAGCATGGATCCAACTTTAGGTACATATCGGCACACGGTATTGCCAATCAGCTACGCACAGATTGCTCATGGGGTCTTCTATTCATGCATGCTGTTTCTGGATGTGATACCATATCATCATCGTTTAGTGGGATTAAGTCTGCCTGGAAAGTATGGAGATCGTTGCCATAACTAAAATCAGTCATCAAACTCAAACAATAACAGATGTTGATATGGATGAGCTAGATAGTTATGTTGTTCTCCTATTTAACAGAACACCCTCTCTGGCTAAACTGAACGAAGCAAGGAAACACATTATGCTGTTTCTGGATGTGATACTATATCATCGTTTTATAGTGGGGTTGGTAGGAAGACTGCCTGGAAAGTATGTTGTCATAACTAAAATCAGTCTTCAAACGCCTATCTCAAATTCCACAAACAATAACAGATGTTGATATGGATGAGCTAGAGAGTTATGTTGTTCTCATAACAGTAGTGGGATTGGTAGGAAGACTGCCTGGAATGATATGGATGAGCTAGAGAGTTATGTTGTTCTCCTATATAGGGATCGAAGCAAGAAAACCCCTATACATTTGCTTATGGGAACTGTCATCTTGAGAACGTTCCTCCAACTAGGTCTGCCCTTGTCCAGCTTGTCCAGCGAGCTGACACAATCCAGGTAGGTTTCATTTGGGGATAATCACTACTTCCAATCCAATAATTCCCTCTCCTTTAAACTGGGGCTGGGTAAAGGAAGACACTGGGCTGTTGTTTGGACAACACTTCTAGAAGGATCCAAACCATGTAGGGAAATGGTAAAATGTGACTGCAAGAGGAACTGTCATGGAAGGTGTAAATGCTATAATGCAAATCTGAAATGTACACAGTTGTGTTTCTGCGTGGGTCAATGTGAACAATAATGACATTGTAACTGTAATATATAATACCAGCTAATTCCAGCCGTCTTACAATAGAAAACATTTGTAAGGTTGTAATGAAAAGGAAATTTACATAATTATTATGTAATCCTTTCATCATGTATTCAATATACAGATATTGATTATATGTACTACCACTTTCAAACACATACTAAACTAGTTTGGAAAGGCAACCATTTTGAACTTCAAGATGACAAGTCCACTGGAATAGTCCTACTGTTTAATAGTAGTATTTAGGACCCTTTATATGACTACCATTACCTAGTACCGTCTTATTTGTGTTGCTTACGTCACAAATAACAAAGGATACTATTGAACTCAAATGGCGGCTATTTTGAAATCAAATATGTCTGCTTAAGATAGCATTTTTCATGTTTATAATAATATATAATTATGGGACCCTTACCATTACATATATGGGTATTGCCACCAATTTTAGCATCATGTGAAGTTTGAGTCCCGAAATTATAAGATTTGACCCCAGATAACCTTTGACCTGACCCCCGCAAAGTGTTCCAAAGTGTTCTCTTGATCATTCTAAGATTTGACCTCTGGATGACCTTTGCCCTGTTCCCCTGGTCATGAGATTTGTTGTCCCTGAGTTTGAGCCCCGTACCCCTTACAGATATCCAGACAATGAAATTATAAGATTTGACCCCAGATAGCCTTTGATGTGACCCCTGCAAAGTGTTCCAAAATGTTCCCCTGATCATTAAGTTTGTTGTCACCAAATTTGAGCCCTGTACCCCTTACAGATGTCCAGGAAATGCATTTCTAAAATTTGACCTCTGCATGACCTTTGACCTGACACCTGCAAAATGTTCCACAGGTCATGTGATTTGTTGTCACCGAGTTTGAGCCCAATACCCCTTACAGATGTCCAGATATTGTAATTTTAAGATCTTACCCTTTAATGACCTTTGACCCCAATTCTATATGCAAGTTATAGGCGTGTGGTATAGCCGATGCATATATGCAAATGACATCATTGTACTATATAATATGTGGCAGAAGAAGCATTTTGAAGGTATTTGGTTATATACCGGAAATTCCCCCTTAATGACCTTTGACCCCAATTCTGTTTAGACACTATGGGCACTGGGCATAGCCGATACATATGTGCAAGTTACGTAATTGTAGGGTGTAACATGTAGGAGGAGAAGCATTTTGAAATTTATTGCCAGAAAGAAGAAGAAGCAAGAAAGAAGAAAGATCGGGTAGTAAAACAGTACCTAGCTCGGGGGGTTGAAAACCCCCCAGCTAGGTAAAGAAGAATCGGAGAGCATTACAGTACCTAGCTGGGGGGTGGGTGTAAACCCCCCAGCTAGGTAAGAATCGGAGAGCATTACAGTACCTAGCAGGGGGTGTAAAACCCCCCAGCTAGGTAATAAGGGAAAACCAATATTTGATCAATAAATCAATAACTACTTGCTTTGAGTTGCTGAATTTTCATGGAAGTTGTAGTCCTTGCCCCTATAATATAGGCCTACATATCTTACTTGTCACCAATGTGCTATAGGCCTAAATTTTGAGAAAAAATGCAAAAATTGGCACAAAATTGGACAGGGGTGTAGTACCCCCTTAAGGCCTTGGCTATATAAGGCGGGCCTTAAGGTGTTCAGAAATACCGTATTGGGTGGGGGTGTTGTGGAGTGGGCACTTGGACATTTTTGGCCCCTTCTATAGAGTCTGAGAACCTGAAACTTTTTGACCCCCTTCTTTAGACAAACTTTTTCAATTTTAATATGTCTGTTACACTCTGTTTTATAGGCTATATAAAGGGCTGTGCAATAATTAAAAATGAGCCCTGGGGGAGGGTGCAAGAAATTTTAGCAAGCCGAAGGGGGGGGGGGGCAGGCAATTTTCGGCAAGCCGAGAGTGGGGGGGCGATTTTCGGCAAACATTCATGGGGCACCGTTTAAATAAAATGCTCTAAAAAGGCTTAGGAAAACAGTAGGCCCTTTATGCCTACGGAAACGCTTAAGCTAAATATGCAAATTTTCCTGCTCGCTGCGCTCGCAACATGTATCTAAATCATAAAAGAGGATTTCGTGATCCTAGCATACTCTTTTTGTGACATTTTTCAGTAGATAGGCCTGTCCACGAACAAAGCTTATTCTCAAAATTTCAGTGGATTCCGATTTTGCGTTTGCGAGTTATGCATGATTATTTGTATTAGACCTACCCTTTTTTGTGTGAAAAGTGGGGGGATGACCCGGATGAGGCTGTGGATCACGAAATGCCCTTTTACGATTGGCAAATTGGGATCCCAAAAATTTGGCATGTGCAAAGGGGAGGGGGGAGGAGGGGAAAAGATTTTTGGCAGGCCGAGAGGGCCGGGGAAGCGATTTTTGGCGAGCCGGGGGAAATTTTACCCCCGGCTCATACCGTAATTATTGCACAGCCCCTAAATAAATAAAAGTACGCCTATAAACACAAAAAAAGGGAATTGCTTTAATAAGACTTTTATTAAATATTTACAGAATCATTTTGTGACTTCCACTCTGACTTTTCCAAATTCTATATGACAAAACTTTGATTTCAATTATTGGAGGCAGTGAGCGTGACCTCTTTTTATGACATTTTTCAGTAGATATCCACGAAAAAAGCTTATTCCCAACATTTCAGTTGATTCCGATTATTTTTGCATTTGCGAGTTATGCATGATTATGTGTATTACACTGCTCCATATAGGCCAATGTTGTAATTTCGTTCTGGTCCCGGGGCGGGGGCACTCATTAATAATCTTTTGCATAATATATGTAGTGATTGTAAGAACAAGATTTGAAGCTAAATAATATTTATGTTCAAAAACTTTCTTGCAGATTAATTCACCGGGTTAATTCATTTAGCAAAAATATTGTCAAATCAAATTACGTTTTGGTATACCAAACCAAAATTACAACACAGTGGCCTTTGGATTTTTCCCCATATTTCTGAACACTCCCTAATCTATCCGGTAAATGGTTGAGGGGCTGTACAATAAGTGTATGGGAGAGGGGGTAATTACTAAACGGTGTGCCAAACAGTGGCGGCGCTACACCCCATGTCCCCCCTAAAAAAATCCTGGTGCCGCCATGAGGTTAGGGGCTGTGCAATAATTATCAGCCCTCCGGGGGGGGGGTAAAATTTCCGAACGGCTCGCCAAAAATCGCTTGCCCCCCCCTCTCGGCCCGCCAAAAATTCTTTGCCCCCCCCCTTGAACATGCCAAATTTTTGGGATCCCAAATTCCAAACTTTAAATGGTCTAGATGTATGTTGCGAGCGCAGCGAGCAGGAAAATTTGCATATTTAAGCGTTTCCGTACCGTTTTCCTAAGCCTTTTTAAAGCATTTTATTAAAAAGGTGCCTCGTGAATGCGTGCCAAAAATCGCTTGCCCCCCCTCTCGGCTTGCCAAAATTGCTTGCCCCCCTTTCGTCTCGCCAAAATTTCTTGCCCCCCCCAATATTACCCTCCCCCAGGGCTCATAATTATTGCACAGCCCCTTAGCCATTGAGCATGTGTTCAGTAGTTTGGCTCCAAAGACTTGAAACAAGCTTATCAAAGAAATCTAACACCACGATTTTTAAAGTTTTAAAGAATTTGATTTTCAAATATATCAGGTCACCTTCCTTTAAGGGACGCACCATTATATTCTCAGGGGGGCATGGGAGTTTGGGTCGGGCGGAATTTTTTTAGCCGGCAAAAAAAAAAAGAAGAAAAATCGACGCCGATAACAATCGATGCCGTGCCGAAGGAAGCGATTTTTCCCACTGCCTTCGGTGACTTTTTTTTTTCAATATATCTTTACACGGAGTTGGGTGGGCAATTTTTGCTGAACCATGAAATGGTATCAGCCTACAAGTGTGTATGTTACTAACTAACCATTTGGTCTGAAATGGACATATCTCTAAATGCCACGAAGGTATGACCCCATGAGTGGTGTCATATGAAAGAGGAAAACATAAAGAATATAATAAAAATATTTCCAAACGTCAGAGGTCATCCAGGGGTCACAGGGGTCAAAAAGGTCATTTTAACCAAAATGCTCCGATTGAGCTTAAATTTAAATGCAATGATCCTTATGACATTCTAAACATGTTGCAAATATTGTAAAATTCATTTAAGGTCATTAAGGGGTCATAAAGGGGTCAAAGGTCAAGTTGTTCAAAATGCTCCAATTGAGCTGAAATTTAAACGCAATGATCCTTGTGACATTCTAAACATGTTGCAAATATTGTAAAATTCAATTAAGGTCATTAAGGGGTCAAAGGTCAAGTTTTTCAAAATGCTCCAATTGAGCTGAAATTTATATCCAATGATCCTTATGACATGCTAAACATTTTAAAAACATTTTAAGAATCTAAGAATCATTTAAGGTCATTGAGGGGTCATAAAGGGTCAAAGGTCAAGTTTTACAAAATGCTCCGATTGAGCTGAAATTTAAACGCAATGATTCTTATGACATTGTAAACATGTTGCAAATATTTTAAAATTCATTTAAGGTCATTAAGGGGCAATAAAGGGGTCAAATGTCAAGTTTTCAAAATGCTTCAATTGTAGGTATAGGCCTACCACAATATACTGCCGAAGCCACATGGTTCAGCTATGGTGCGGTTATCGCTCTAGTTTTATACTCATCAGTGAGGCATTTTTTTTCGTCTGACTAGTGGGCAAAGTGGTTTTTTATCTGACGAGTGGGCGAAGTGTTTTTTTTTTCAAAAAACTCCCAAGCCCCCCCCCCCCGGAAATCAAATGGTGCGCCCTAAAGAATATAAAATGCAAGGAACTCCTCAACCATGGCAACTCTACATAATAATACCAGGCGGCTGACACTGAAAAATTTGCATGGAAAAATGACCCGTCTCCTCCGCAGCCAATTTGGTTCCGCTCCATCGAAATCAAGCTGGTCACGGAGGAGACTACCCTCCTTGTGTTTGTTCATTTGTGTATGGAGAGCCCTTTTGGAGTCCGGAATGACTTAGGCTACGCTCTCAGCTAGAGTCCGACGCTGCATTGCACTAGAAATACCTTTTCTGTGAAATCGCTATAGAGCCAACCGGGAGCACGTATTCGTTTTGAAAATATAGCATTAAAATTAGTATCACCCTTGTGGCCACCGTGCAGTGGAAAAGCTTAATTCTTTCTTTAAAAGGAAATGAAAATTAAAAAAACACGGATCTACTTGTGCACCAATAAAATTGGCACAGCAATTTGTCTCAAATATGAATGAATTTTAAGAAACATACGGGGTATGATGAACATTGACCTGACGCCATGATAGTAGGATCTATTAGTCGTTTTATATACAATGTATATACCGTATTGTCATAATACCAATATTTGTCATTATATATAATGAGTAATATCTAGCAACGTAAATGTGCAGTTCATATGCACAAACGAATACTGATCTTTATGATATTCAGGTTTTTGTACATCACATATAACATGTCACATAGGAGGTCATACGTGTTGACCTTCATCTATTGTATTTGTTCATCTGTGTATGGAGAGGATTAGCGCCATTAAACGCCATTAAAACGCCATCAGTATTAGGGCGTAGTTCAGTGAACTCACCGGATTGCTATTCGAAGTACTTTGATAATACAGATAATATGTATTAATGGGTCGAGGCGATTGCATTGAAAAACCTAATAAATTATTCATAACAGTTACGTAATCAATCGATAGTGCGGACACTTTTCATTTGCAAACCACCAAAATTCGTGATCTTTTAGCGTTGGAAAAGAAACCACGTGAATAGAGTGCCCTCTCAAGAATATCAACTCTCTGATAATACTCATTTTAGCCTGAGCATCCTTGGCACTTTGTTATTTTAATATGCACCACAGTATGCACCTTCTGTTATGCAAACAAGAGTTGCCGTATCAATCAATGATCAATCGCAAGATAGCTGTGACCTTTATCATTTTATTTCATGTATTTCATGTATTTAGTTTCCAACACAATGTAGGCCAACTGCGTGAGTCTACCGGTACGCAGTAATAGCAGGGTGATGTTGGCTATGAAAGAAAACAGGAATACAGTCAAGCAATGCAATATGCCTACTGCATTTTGTAGATTTTAATTTGCTGCTTTAATATCTCATATTATAAAACTATGATATGTTGGACAATTTGCTGCTTTGATGAGTAGTTGCATAGAAGAATTTTGTATTCCCTGCAGTCAGTATGGCTACAACTGATGATACCGTTGATGTTCCGAGTCTGGAACAATTACAGACTTCTTTACCAGTTGAAGCAAGGCGTGCATTCCGACGGGGTTTCTACTTTAAGAAAGTAACCAGTGGACTTTGTAGAGGTATGCTGAGGCACTGTAATTTTCTGGAAATTTAAGTCTTAATGTAGGCCTATTTCCGTCAAATTTTAATTTTGTTATTCTTCATTCAAAAGGTTGAAATAATGTAATAACTGCCGGGAAGGGTTGCTGCCCATTTTAAGCTGAAATAACAAGGTAAAATGAAAGAAATCCCCCTGGTTGTTTTTGGCAATTTAACATGCAGTTCTATGGGAGGACATAACGTGATAAAATCATAGGCCCTAATTGCATGACTTTATGTCGAACTCTGGGCTAAACTTTAGAATACCCTACCACATTTTCTCGTCGCCGAAGCTACCCTAGTTTAAGCGCTGCTACACCGATGGCGCGAAACTCGGAAGATACGATTACATTGAATAATGTTTGGACTAACTCAGTGCAATACATAAATCAATTAATTCAGCAAATGAAATAAACGAACGACGGAGATGCAAAACAATATCGTAGTAATTTAATTAATAATGCCACTAGCAGTCACCCGTCTTTTGCGGTCACCATCTTTCGCGGTCACTGTCTTTTGCGGTATTGATATTTGATACAATTTTTATCTAATGTTCTATTTAATGTGATTAGTGAGGTGAGAGGATATTGTCATACAATTGAGAAAGTCAGGTGCAATTTCAATGTTTGAGTTAATTTTTATACCTTGGGTGTACCCCATTTGGAAAGTTGTGGTGCAATGTCACCCGAGGCAGCGCAATTTGAAGTGCAGCCTCAGAACAATCAAAATAAATTTACAACTTTGTAGGACATTTACGTTCAACATGGGCCTAAATATTTTGCACAGACACAGATTACCTGCCAGCTACTCCTGTATGAGTGACCTGTCAGGTTTCTCCTGTATCAGACAAACCAACCCTCTCCGACCCAGGGTCTGAGGCTCTGAGCAGGGTTTATAATTAATTATTGCACAGTCCCTTAGTTGAATAAATGTAGGACTACAAGACATCCAAATGCATCCTCAGGGCCCTACTGAAACCTCAGGGCCCTACTGAAAATCAACATTGTAATAATTGTTGAGTAGGTCACCCTGTTTAAAATGGTTAATAAATAAATAAATAAATAAATAGCCTTACCAGACTTGCACCTGCATTGCTGAAAAGTCACTCAATTTTTTTCTTAACCATCTGTTTCTATGCATGGGACAGGAAATTGTCGAAAGTCTCAGGGAAAATCTTCAAAAGTCTCCCATTTGGGCTACCAAACCACGGGTTAGGCAACCTGATTAATTTGTCCTTCGACACAAAAGCAACAAACACTTGAACTAATAATTCAATAAACAAACAATCTAATGTCCATAAAAAACAGTCAACCTTTGAACACTGAATACATGCTAATGTTTGAATAAACAATACATGTTAATAAGTTACTATACTGTGTGATGTAGTAGTTGATGCAGTGACCAGAGTATGAGACAAAAAATAGTTGCGAGTGAAAAATATGGCATTGTTATTTTAGTCCGAAAGGCCCTTTCAGTGCTTTTGGACCTAATTAACTTAATTTGACTCCCTTAACGTAAACAAAAACAAAATTTGATGTTTCATTTGGGTGCGCACGACATTGTTCTTGGCATTGCAAATGTCCGTTTTCCGAAATAATGTAAACCGTCCAAGTTTTTAGTCTTACCAATTTGCCAGTTTCAGTAATTTATTATAGATATTCATAATTATTGCTTTGCTTTCCATAATCAGCCATTAGTCATTCTCCATAATTATCGGTTTCCATTAATTTTAAGAAGAGATAAATAATTAATTAACTTATGGACATTTATTCAAAATATTGACCTTTTTCAATAATCAGTCATTCATTGTAATAATAATGTAAATAAACTCGAAACTCGAAAATGAAACTCGAAACTTGAAGATCAGTACTGCCCCCATTCATGATGTCGCAAGCCGATGTGGGATGAGTCGGGGTGCATGGGGGTCAGTGGCGTAGATTTCTTTTCGCCATTGTGGGGGATGGGGTTAGAAAAAATTTCTTGAAGTCAGCACCTTTTGGCGACAAAATAAGGTTATGGTACAAATGCCCGCGAAGCGCGCGAAAAATTTTGCAATATTAAAGCTAAACTGGTGAAATATTGTACAAAAGTTGAATAAATTCGCGCGGAGCGCGAAAAATTTAGCACTTTTTAGGTTGAAATGGCCAAATATGGGGTTAATTTGATTGGAAACCCATATACAGGCGTCAACATTGGGGGGGGATGATTGTATGGATCATCCCCCTGGCAAAATATTGGGGGATAAATCCCCCATCCCCCAGGATCTACGCCTATGGTGGGGGTGTTGTTAAAGAGGTCTATGTGAGGTTTATCATATAAGCGGAGTCGGAGAACGTAGACGGGTGATAAGTATTTCTAAACTTTAATCACAAGGATATTTTCAATTTCAGGCTACGTCCAGGCGAATATTGCGGGAGTTCAGGCTCAACATGCCGATGATTTTGTTGAATTTTGCCGTGCTAATGAAGGACCATTGCCTCTTTTGCATCATTCACAACCCGGAGATTTTTCTGCTGGTCCTTTGGCAGAAGATTCCGATATCAGGTAAATATTTTTTAAAGTTTACCGGCGATTACATTGCTTAGAGAAAGTAGAGATCCCCGATCACGACTCTATGGGCTATAAGCTGCTATAAATTCGGGAATGATAGCCGATGAATTTATCACATAGCACACACAGGGTGTTTCAAAATAAAGTATTGCCAGCCGGGTGTTCACCTACTACCGTACTGGTAAAAGTTATTCAGAGCTTGATATAAGTATGTAGTTTATACCTTAAAACTCAAGACATCAGTCTGAATAGAACTGGATTATAATGATTTCTGAGCCATACGACATATAGTTAAAGATAGTATGTGCATAATTACGTTTGATCATAGAAGCTCGTTCCATTTCTTAGGGTGGGGGATATTTCTTCGAAAAATTCTGTACGAGAATGTGGCTCGTAGATTTTCGGATGCCGACTTTTTCTATACGTCATTAGAAAAAAGTTGGAGGATATCTCCCATTCACCCGCGTGTTAATTGACTACTTAACATCCTTAAATAATAATCACACACTCAAGGGTATAGGCTAAAGCCAAGAATTCTCCGTGTTGCGGAAATTCCGCGAAAAGCGGAAAACGCATTTCTGAGAAAAAAATTTAAAAAATAAGCAAAAATGACCTAGAAAAAAAAAATACAATTTAAAAGAAATAAATAAAATACTAAATGAAATGGGTCTTCAAAATTCATCAAAATATATAGTAAAATCCGTCATAGATTTACCGTACAACGCCTGTCCTACATTGCAGCCATGATACCCAATTGCCCATCCCAACTTTGCAACATCGAAGGGCGACTACAGTAAAGGTAAGATTCTTGTGAAATTTTATTATGTCAGAAATGTGCTAAAATTACAAAGCGGAGAAAAGCGGAATTTAGCATTTGTAAAGCAGAAAATTCTTGGCTTTAGTATAGGCCAACTGCACGTATCCACTCATTTCGAAAACTGTATCTTGCTAAACAAATGTATTTAGGCCATAATATCACAATTAATATTGATTTGAATGTGTTATCTTCATATTTCATGCAAAAAAATAAAAATAAATAAATAAAAACTTTAAAATCCGACTCGCGGGTACCGATGTAATTTCAACCAAGAATTTCACTGTTTCGTAGTGAATCAAGCCCCGATAATGCCATTGACAATACATGTACCATGCAAGCAGCGCTGACATGTACAGAAAGCTGTGGATAGTGGAGTGCTACCATTCATACTACAGTACATTCATAACAATATCAAACTCACTCGATAGTATCGACCATAAGGTATATTCGAGCCAAATTTGGACACCATCCGAGTATTTTCCCTTCATGTTCCATGCGATATTCATAAATATGCGGTTCTCATGAATATAATGCCCATATTTGACAAACATGCCAATGGTGCTCCAATTGTATTGGCTGTGGACGGCGAGATGTAAATTGGTTGATGATGTCACAGCTCAGTAGAGTTTGTCACTCGGTCTATGGCAACTAGTTGTAATGTACTTTTTGCTGTTTTTGAAAGCCATACCAAATGGGGTGCTTTTAAGGACACTTTTGTCCAAATTCACCCAATTGGGCTCATTGGTCTTCACTGAAAACCCACCCATCGATATACCAACATTGCTGAAAGGTACCTCAAAATTATGGTAGGCATACATCTTACACCTTCAACCAGGAGAATCCTTTTCAGCTCCTTTCGGGTCTTGGGTGGACTTGATTTGAAGGCTTGAGGCCATTAACCAACAAACTTTATAAGCATTAATATAAAGTAATTTCGGGAGCCACTTTATCCGGCCCATACACGATCAAAATACTGATCAATATTTCGTATATTGGCAATGATAGTAGGGCGAATCCAGTATTTCTTCAACAGCCACGCATGGCGATTTTGTTCCACTTACTAGTTTTGAGATATGGGTGAGATAATTGAATACCTGAGTAGAAGAAGGGCCCAGCTCCATCAAAATTGTTTTTGAGATATTAAGAAAAAACTTAATATTTGGAAAAGTGTTATAGACAGAATGTTTTCATCTTCAGGGGACCTTTAATACATGAACATACAATAGTACATACATTCGAAATTATATATGATGTTTCCATGGCAACGGTACAGGTCTTAATACGAGCTGGAGTTGGGCCCTTCTTCCACTAATATACTGAAAGTGCCAGTTTCGTGTTATAAATAGCTACAGAAATTAGGTAATCACCAATAAATGCCCAAGTAGAACTCATGTAATATGTTAGCAAGAAAGTTTATAGTAGTGAAAAGCAGATTTCATGGATAAACAACATTCCTCTTTAACCCTATATTTGTGGAAGAAGGGCCCAACTCCACGGAGTTGGGCCTTTCTTCCATGAAAACCATGATTAAGTGTACATGCAAGACTATTTAGAGAGTGGATTTTGGCTTATCTTTCACACATAAGGAAGAACAGTCTGCTGGCAATAAAATGCTGGGTCTAACTCATTTTTGTAAAAAAATGGAGTTGGGCCCTTCTTCCACTCAGGTATTCAATTATGGGCGAACGGGATAAGGACATGTATGCAGGACAGACGTATCTGAAGAGCCATCGTAGGAGTCCGACATTCGACCGAGTGAGTGATATACAATATGAGTGTATATAAGAGGAAACGCTAGGTTCCCGTTAATGTTTTGAAGCATTTTAGCAGTAACTGTAAAATGAATAATTATGTTAGGTAGGCTGACATGGCTGAGATCGACACCTAGGCTGACGTAGGTATTGGTATATGGCCATGACCATCCCATCTTCCTTAGAAATTCTTTGTTTTCGTTTTCATATTGTATTGTTATTTGCTGGTGGAAAGCTCGACCTGCTCTTTGAACATTAAAACCGAGCATCCTCTCGTCCCCGGCTTCTTGCCTACCTAAGAATGGATTTTGAAGGACAACGTGATAATTTTGCATTCCATTTTCCTATTGTATACAGAACTGATGTAGCAGCGTATAATGTGTTGAAATATGGCGAGTATGTCGATATTGTGCCAGACCTGTTACCATTTGGTGATGTATTGGATGAATATGCTGTCTTCTACACGGGTTGTTCGTTTTCTTTCGACAAGATACTCCTAAATGCTGGTATTCACCTTGAATATGCAGATAATCCAGATATTACAGTCAGTATGTACACGGTATGTATAAACTAAACTATCTGCTTTCATTCTGACAATTATAACGCAAGTAAAATACACAGTTGTGGAATACCGTAAAAATCCGATGATAAGCATATGTACCTATTATTAACGAGTTGATCGGACAAGAACAAATTTTAGGGTAGTTGGGTCAACTTTTGCATTTTTTTCTTTTAATTTATATTGTATCTGTGTATATTAGTAAATTAAAATAGAAACACAATGAAAAAGTACAACAAACTACCCTAAAAATTCGTTTTTGTCCGAGCAACTCGTTAATAGGCATATTTGCTTATTATCGAATTTTACGGTAATTCTTTGTTTTAGGGGTAAACTATGTAAAGTCTAGGTTATGGTTAGAAATATCGGACGCAGCATTAGACAAAAACAATTGGCAGACAGTGAGCGGATCCACCTTTGGTAGTGAGTCCGGAAATCAAACCTGGTTCTTTTGATCTGATTTGCCTAATGCAGTTTAGTGTGTGAAATTCCATAGCCGTGGAGTGGCTGCTTCCTGGCTTGATCTGCAATCGACGATTTTTTAAGGACGTGTACAGATGAAGCAAGTTGTTGTTTGCTGTATCAAGCCCAGGTAGACATATTATAAATCCTGTTCCATCAATCTAACATTCTGCTGCACTGCCCCCGACTTGGGACGGGCGGTGGTGGGTTGAGCGCTTTGTTCCCGGGAACCCTCCCAGTGGGCACAACTGACGTTGAAATCACGTTGAAATCAGGTTGAAATTTCGACGTCGAAATCAATTTCGACGTTGAAATCAGGTTGAAATCACGTTGTATTTGCAAATGGACATCAACCTCATGGACTTCAACCTGATTTCAACCCGATTTCAACCTATAGGTTAGTTGAAATCAGGTTGAAATTTCAACGTTGTATCAACGTTGAAATTTCAACCCGATTTCAACTAACGTCTAGGTTGAAATCAGGTTGAAAATCAGGTTAGGTTGAAACTTCGACGTTGTATCAACGTTGATTCAACGTCGAAATCCTAACCTGTGCCCACTGGGCTCCCTCTCCAGTGCAGCAACTTATGACATCAGGGAATCACATTACAGTAGTGGCTACTCCCTTCTTTCAGACCAAGAACTGTCGGTATAAGGTGTTGATTGATTGAATATATACGCCGTGCCCATGTCCAGGCTAATATCTGGTGCCGGGATATGGTATTGAACCCAACTTATCTTGACCCTCTGACATGGGGTGGCGAAACCTAGACAACAAGCTACTGGTGGTTCTTTCTCAGGTTGCTCCAGCTCCGGTCTCATTGCTACAGCTCGTCAAGTGTTATGCTGGTTTCATACTACCCTGCCGCTTGCCGCTGAGCGGCATGGCGCACGCGTATTGCAGACAAACGGACACAATCAAGGCTTGTCATTGGTTGAAACGCCCTGCCGCTTGCCGGCGCGGCAAGCGGCAGGAAAGTATGCTGGAGGCTTAAGTGTGAGAAATCAAAGTGTTCGGGAAGGTGCTCATGCAGAGGAAATAATGTGGTCTGTACCGACAGCTGTCTGAACATGACTCCACCAATGATTGGTAAAGATCGAGAAGATCATTGAGGCAATGGCAATCAGGAACAATATCAGTAACGTTGACACCCCCTGATTCATACAGTACATTACATTACATAGCATTTAAAAACTGCGCTTTTTATATTTCCCAGGAGGCGCAAAGCGTCTACAAAAACATGATAAATAAAATTCAAAGAACAAGATAATAATGGAAAGCAAACAATCAAACAAAGAGATGAGTTTCAACATTCTTGTTACAAATTGGAAGTGAGGTGGACGTTCTAACGGAGCAGCAAAAAGTGTTCCAATCATAAATTTGTTGTTATTATTGGAATCCGCATGTGCCAAAACATATGGTTAGTCATCAAAAGCATCTTCCTATGTCCATTGGTTCAAAAGTTATGGCATTTTGACGTAAAAAGCCTGAAATATGGCGGCCATCTTGGATTTTTGCTAATTTGAAGTATTTCTAGTGTTCTTAATTGGTTTCCAAGGAATCGTTGACCGTTTTATACAAGTTTAGATGAAATATGATAAATATTGTATGACATTTGAATGAATAGTATAGTAATGGTTAATTGGCATTTTTTTTTAAATTGGCGCCCATTTTGAAATTCAAAATGGAGGCTCTAAATGTGAATGGAAAAACTGGCACCCACTTTTTTCTTAATCAGTGATGTTTCTAGATGTGTTTCTAGATGTGCCAAGAATCTACACAAAATCTAGGAACTGTCGGTATAAGGTGTTGAAACCAACGTGCCAAGCCACAACCCCAATACCAAGCAAACCCTTTGTCATGGATCTGCAGGGCAGGACTTGCACTGCTGGAACATCTTGATGATGTGTGCAAGTTCCATTAGAGGTTAGGCTGGTCACAGGATCCTGGTCTAGGGAAGTAGAGCTTGGTCATTTATTCAACTTCAGGTAGGTCGAGTGGTGGCATATACGGACGGTTCACCAATTCCCAGTTTCCGAAGTGTCTGTTGTTGCGTGCAAGCCATAGAGTGTATGTTGCTCTTAATGCTGTTCTCGCCACAGTCTCCAGTGCCTTTTTGGTTTCTTCGTTTGTGAGGTCAAAGAACTTGAAGCAGGTTCGAAGTGTGTTGTTTATGAATCCTCTTGATCCCATCTCTACTGGGAAGTATTTCAGTTCCCATCCTGCTGCTTGTCCTTCCTGGATTAG
Organism: Amphiura filiformis; assembly: GCF_039555335.1. Classification (NCBI taxonomy): domain Eukaryota; kingdom Metazoa; phylum Echinodermata; class Ophiuroidea; order Amphilepidida; family Amphiuridae; genus Amphiura; species Amphiura filiformis. The sequence continues at coordinate 70,897,828 of NC_092632.1, read as the reverse complement.
ATCTCCATACTTCATTTTCTTTCTGAGGTTGGTCTGTACTAAGTTCTCCTCAGCAGGTACTGTGAATTCAAATATGACCTTTTTTTTAAAAGAAACTATATACTCCAAGACACCATGCAAATCATGAGAACTGCTAAACCCAGTGACCGCTCGGGTGAACACGGTCACTGGGTTGTGAGCTGTCACTGGGTTTTTCAGTTCTCGGGGTGGTGTCTTGGAGTATAGGTTGTTTAAAAAAGACCCTGTGGTAGGGCTAGCTTCTCTTTGTATCCATTTATGATTATATCGCATTGTCACTTTTGCAGACTAACATACCTTGTCATCGAGTCGGGAGTGTCCAAGGTCCAATGGTAGTAAGTATGAGACCAGTACCTCGACATCTAGTACAAGTAGCAGTTAGAGCAACTAATCCACTGCCTGATGTACACGGAGCACCCATTCATATTGGCTGCTTTGGTTGGTATTATTTCCTCGTGTGTATACTTTGAAATGTCTCTTTTGTTCTTATCTGTTGAGTAATGTAAAAGATCATGTCTGTTGCTGTCAAACTTTACGTATGGTTCCTTGTTCCTTCTTTCAAAGATTAGTTATTGCATTATGACCTTAATTATGGGCTTACTACTTGAAACCCATTTGTGTTAGTCTTGTGTTAACAAAACTCATTCCTACAATCATCGAAATAATTCTTGGAACGCTTGCGTGTAAAAAAAAACACCGGAAAACTGTCACCCCGTGCAATGTTGATAAATGTCCGATGTCTTCAGCGGTTTCCCATTGTGCTCCAGTATTGATTGATGGGGAGAGGGGAAGGGTAGATCATTGTTGATGTCATGTTTGTTTCCAAGTACAATATACGTCATTTCCATGATCATAAGAAATTCTGCACGGAATTTCGGCAGAGTGTGTCAAGCGTTCCAAGTACTTTTTTCGAAGATTGTAGTTACTTTGCGGTGGCAATTATACTAGACCTTTCAACCTTTACTGAAGTTATACCTTAACCACGATAACTACCTTTAACTTTACTGTTTCTTCACACAATTTGAAGTATTATCAGCGTTTGTAACAATTACATAGAATTAAATATATCAATGTCTACAACGCGCAATGGCTGCCATTCTTGCCGGGTATTCGTGATCTTAACTTTCTTATACTGGACTTCAGATCAAATCTTGGAAACCTCTCTACATCGAAACTATATTGATTATGTCACTTTCGTTGCCCAATGGAGACCCTAGCATCAAATGACAGTGCGCTCTATATAAATGATTGCGTTGACATTGAAGTTACTTATTAAGTTAGGCGGGCAGCCTAACTTATTTCTTTCTTGCCATTTCTTTCTTCTTTCTTCTCACAATTTGCTACTGCTTCCACATCCTTGATCGGATTTCAACCAAACTCAGTCACAAGCAGTATTGGGTAGCTGGCTACAAAAGTTATGGGTTGTTTAACGTCAGAGGTCATCCAAGGGGTCACAGGGGTAAAAAAAGGTCATTTTAACCGAAAATGCTCCGATTGAGCTGAAATTTAAATGCAATGATCCTTATGACATTCTAAACATGTTTCAAATATTTTAAAATTTATTTAAGGTCATTAAGAGGCCCATAAAGGGGTCAAAGGTCAAGTTTTTCAAAATGCTCCAATTGAGCTGAAATTTAAATGCAATGATCCTTATGACATTTGAAACATTTAAAAAATATTTTAAAATTCATTTAAGGTCATTAAGGGGTCATAAAGGGTCAAAGGTCAAGTTTTTAAAAATGCTCCAATTGAGCTGAAATTCCAATGCAATGATCCTTATGACATTCTAAACATTTTAAAATTCATTTAAGGTCATTAGGGGTCAAAGGTCAAGTGTTCAAAAATGCTCCAATTGAGCTGAAATTTGAATGCAATGATCTTTATGGCATTCTAAACATGTTGAAAATATTTTAAAATTCATTTAAGGTCATTAAAGGGCAACAAAGGGGTCAAAGGTCAAGTTTTCAAAATGCTTCAATTGAGCTGAAATTTAAATGCAATGATCATTATGACATTCTTAACATGTTTTAAATATTTTAAAATTCATTTAAGGTCATTAAGGGGGTCATACAGAGGTGAAAGGTCAAGTTTTCAAAATGCCAGCTTTCCACGATTAAGATTGATTAAAACGGCAATTAATGAAACAATCTTATTAAAATTAATACTATCCAGCACAGTATTGCTGCTTGATCAGATCATCACAGTCATCCGCCTAACTTACCGCGTGCCCTTGCAAAGGGCACAGTTGCTCTAGTTCTGTGTTATGTTTACGACTCACTTATTGTATGCCACATTTCATCTCTCTGTGAATAAAAAAGATACCGATGTAGTTTATTTAAATACAGACTAAATATATTTTGAATCTACTCGTGCTTTTAATATAGTAGGAGTTTTACTAAAATAAACTAAAACTTGTTTGAATTTTTTTTTTTTTCAGACGCTTTGGGTATCAAAGACGTGTATAAAACACAATATGGAGATCCTCCATCTCCACTGAAGGAAGACCAGATTCCTGTTTTCTGGGCTTGTGGCAATACTATCAAAGAAGTACTGCAACACACAAGTGCGTAATTTTGTATGCCAATGTTTGGTTCCTAGGGTTTGGTCTCGTCTCCTGGGGTCTCTTGTTTCAAACAGTTTAAAGACGTTCGAACTTGGCCTTGTTTTTAAGTTAGGCGTGCAGCCTAACCTATTTCTTTCTTGCCATTTCTTTCTTCTTCTCACAATTTGCTACTAGTTCTACATCCTTGATCGGATTTCGACCAAACTCGGTCACAAACAGTATTGGGTAGCTGGCTACAAAAGTTATGGGTTGTTTAACGTCAGAGGTCATCCAAGGGGTCACAGGGGTCAAAAAAGGTAATTTTATCCGAAAATGCTCCGATTGAGCTGAAATTAAAATGCAATGATCCTTATGACAGTCTAAACATGTTACAAATATTTTAAAATTTATTTAAGGTCATTAAGGGGCCCATAAAGGGGTCAAAGGTCAAGTTTTTCAAAATGCTCCAATTGAGCTGAAATTTAAATGCAATGATCTTTATGACATTTGAAACATTTAAAAGATATTTTAAAATTCGTTCAAGGTCATTAAGGGGCAATAAAGGGGTCAAAGGTCAAGTTTTCAAAATGCTTCAATTGAGCTGAAATTTAAATGCAATGATCCTTATGACATTCTTAACATGTTTTAAATATTTTAAAATTCATTTAAGGTCATTAAGGGGGTCATACAGAGGTCAAAGGTCAAGTTTTCAAAATGCCAGCTTTCCGCGATTAAGGTTTATTAAAACGGCAATTAATGAAACAATCTTATTAAAATTAATACTATCCAGTGTTGCTGCTTGATCAGATCGTCACAGTCACCGCCTAACTTACCTCGTGCCCTTGCAAAGGGCACAGATGCTCTAGTTTTGTTTGTTTTTTGTTTTGTTTTGTTGTTGTTGTTGTCTAAAACCAAGAGTTGTATCGTTAGCAACTTTAATCTGGATGATAAGAAAAGGCTTACATTTTTTTCGTTATTGAACAGAACACCCATTAAGCTTCACAATGTATTCAGATTGTATGTACCTGAGTGACAATCCGTCGGATAGTGAATCCTCTACAGTAATTATACCAGATGGTGAGCAACCTGTTGTTGTCGACATGGTGGATGATCCGTACCAGGCTAGTTTGGTATCTGAGGCTGTTCTTCAAAAACTAAAGCAGCTTCAAAATGTTCTTAGTAAGTTGAACCTCTATGTCACTAAAGTAAAAGTATACAAAGCTTCAATAGATTATGTTCGAGGTCGATTTGGTGTTTGTTATGTTTAGTAATACACATTAGCGGACAGGAAGAAAATACCTAATTTGGGCCATTATCGTAAATACAAAAACGATTTATTGTATTTACGATAATTTTTTTTAAACGATTTTTTGTATTTACGATAATTTCAAAAATTAAAAAACTAAAGTTCAAGTATACAAAGGTTCTATAGTTATTAGTTAAAGATCGTTTTGATATCATGCAGGGGTGGATCCAGGGACTTTCAATAGAGGGGGCGCCGAGCCACCGCCGTTGCCGCGGGTTGACGGCGCCCACACAAAGTCATGCGAAAATACATAAAGGCTCTGCAAAAATACATAAAGTCGGGCGCCGCTCTGCAAAAATTAGAGGGGGCGCGCGCCGGGTGCGTCCCCCTCTAAATCCGCCCCTGATATGCAATTATGTTTGGTAATACATATTATTAGCAAGAAAACAATAATTAGCATTATACAATTTATGTAAGTTGAATGTCTATTTATTTATATTACGTCTTGTGAGTTATCGTGTTTCAGTTTATTCACTGCTCCTCTTTATTTTTTTTATCACTTTGTTAAGGAGACGGAAACGTATCTGTAGGTACTCATGAGGACAATGGTTTTATGAAACCCATCCTGACTTTGTCACATTCTTCACATATCGTCATGGCAGTCGTTTTACCTCAAAAGAAAGACAATGGCTATGAAACCAACGGGTTTATGGGTACCGTTGCTATGGCAAATATGCTTAAGGCTGTTGGCAAAGAAGTGACGCTTGTTGTAGATACAGAAAGTTATCTTGTCTCAACCAAGATTGTCAAAGTACTTGTACAGAAAGGTAAGGCTTGTGGCCGTGATGTCTAAGTAAAGTATGTGACATACTGAGGTATAACCACGAATTTTACCATCTCTGACGCGGAGTCCATCTAACTTTAGAATATGAAGATTCTGATTTTGGAGTACGAGGTACGCTTCATCAAATTGTGATCTAGGCGACTCTAATGCATTGTAACTTGGATGGGTAACGCAAAAATTACTCATATTATTTAATACTTTGCTTAAAATGCAAATAAAATAATGCCAGAATTCATAATGAACAATTGTATAGAATACAATGTTCGTTTTTCAAAACCAATGAGATACTTTTTTCCACTGACCTGACAGTTTCGATTGTCTTGGGCGACATTCTTCTTCAGAGTGGATGGTGACGGGAGGCGATTACGGGAGATCGAGAAGAATTATGGAATCCATCTGGATAAGGAAGAAATCATGAACAGAGACGAGGGGCCCATTTTCTAAGTCGCATCTATGACCCAATCATCTTTGCGAGTAGTGCGCCCTCTACAGGCTGAAATTCGTCGGAGAAGGTGTGGATATAGCTCACTCTGACGAAGAATGACGTCTAAGTCACTCGAAATTGTCAGGTCAGTGAAAAAAGTATCTAATTGGTTTTGAAAAAACGAACATTGTATTCTGAATTTCTGCAAACCTGATGAATTTATTTACGGAACAATTGTATACTTATTATGTTTGACAAATAGATTTCATTTTTGCCTTAAAAGGTCTTCTTCAGGAATCTATAAATGTAGTTCAGTTTCCAGACACAAGCAACTCATCGTCGTCTGCTCGAGATATTCTAACACAGTCTGATGGTAATACGCCTAGATTTGATCATTTAGTGATGCCAATACAGACGAGCGATAATGACAACAGTATGTGTAAACAGCTTTTTTCGGCAGCCAAAGATCTCAACGTGTTTACATTCCAAGGTATGCGGGAAATTTATCAGATTTTTAAACATATTATAACACTATAATACTAACAATCATTTATACTCTAGTTGCTATATACAGCTTTGAACCATGATCGTAGTTAAAGGAACGCGAGTGGTTAGCTACAATTATGAGATTGAAAAATACCAGTACGAGATTTGGGCGTGGTCTGACTGGTGTGTTTGATTAAACTCGTATTTAATTCACGAATGAATTCCGTTTTTTATTGTTCACGGAGTGAACATTTCCCACCACTTGAACCCACATCTCATATGCACAGTTTATCCCTTACATACACTGTGTCTTGAATAGCTATTGTAGCCCATCAACTCTGTGATTAAGAGGCTAGGAAATAATTCCTAATGTCTCATACCCATGTTTGTATCCCTTTATCTAATCCTGCCCCACATGACAAGGACTTTTTATAAAAGCACATCTTATCTTGTATTAAGACAATGGCAGCCAGGACTTTTTTTTACTTTTTTCTAAGCATGTTTACTATTGGATTAAGCCATCACATGACTATAATAGGCTTTACTGATTGGTGGGTAAGGTCAATGCTATTGTTTATTTTGTGATAAGGCTGTGCATATTACTGCATATATGAAAAATACACTGCATATTTTGGTACAGGCGATTTACTCAATTCCGTCCAACTGAAAAAATATTGTTCCTGTTATCTACCCAGTAATGTTTGCTTATATTAATTGGATCCCTTATAATTATTTGGGCATAGGTTATTATCTGCATGGTATAATTGAATTTCAATAGGCCTAAGATAGTGTATTGAACGGTGTCTTTTTGAAAGACACTTCTAGTATCGAATAATGTGTTCTTTAGGGACACATTCTGCATCTGCTGTGCGACTAGTAAACGAGTCTCAGATCTGCTCAATGATTTTTGAATGAATTGAGGACAAAACGGTCTGTAAACTGTTTCATCTTGATGTTAGAAATCGTTTTCCTTGTCCAAAAAGTTCCCAAATATTGAATTTAATAATACAATTTGATATTACTGATATAGGATCTCAGCAATGTTCGTCTGACGTATATAGCTACGCTGTCTCGATAGCTCTGTATTTACTTAGCACTTGTCCAGTACATGACCGATATCGGAGACGTAGTGTTGGATTCCCACCATCTGAGAGAGAACTTCAAGTTTTTAAAGCTGCACTACCGAGTATTAAAACGGTACGTATGGCCAGCATTGCCTATAATTGTTCATTTTCATAATCTGGTAATGGTAAAATAGAGGATGAACCTTTACCAACTATACATGCCTTGTTTGTCTATTTTGTGAAGAAAAAAAATAAAAACAATCGATCAAGTGTAGACGCTTCTCTTTTGTAGGCCATTATTTTACATTAAAATCACTTGGACTTTTTATGATTGAATTTTGGAACCTTAGGGACCGTTCACAAACACTTGTTAGGGGGCCTGATGCAAAAAGGGGCCCTTAAAAATTTTGACCCTCCTAGGGGGGGGGCTGAAAAAATGACCACAAATTTTCCTGGAAAATTGAGTTTAAATGCTTTTCTATGGGGTTGACCCATAATTTTCATGTCAAAAAGAAATTTTTTAGGTCTGAAAAGGGCGGCCCGAAAAATTTTCGCGATAATTTTTTTTTGCATCAGGCCCCCCCTACAAGTGTTTGTGAACGGTCCCTTAGGTATGTTTGGACTTAATTATAATTGTGAATTAAAGTTTATCATTATCATCAAAAGAGTGAATTTTATCAACCAGTAACCGGTTCCTATTGTTCTGGGGTTTTTTTTAAGAAAAGAAACTCTGCGAATCATTCAATTAATTTACCTTTTTTTGCACAAAAGCAGAATTTTACTCATGATTGACAGTTTCGTCTATCATGGTCATAGGCATCTTTAGAACGATGACGGTAGATCCTTATTACCGGTTTGCCGGATCCCGACGTTAGATGGTGTATCCTGATCAGTCAGAAACTTTCTCATCCAAATGAACGAGAAATACTAATTAAGGTGTCCTAACCTGTCGTAATGTTTTAAATAACAGAATTATCACGATAATACAATGTGACAGGTTGGTAATTAGTATTTCTCGTTCATTTGGATCAGAAGCTATCAGAAAGTTCCTTTGAGATGAGAAAATTTTAAATTCTCATAGTATTTGTCCAATTCTCATCGGTTTGAAAGAATTCTCATTTTAAACGCCCTAGCTGAATAGGTAAGGGCGAGGGGTCCACTTAAGTCACGTATACGACCCCCTCCTGATTGATCAGAATACACCATCTACTGTCGGGATCTGGTAAACCAGAAATGAGGATCAACCATCATCATTCTGCAGATGCCTATTGACCATGATGGACGAAACCGTCAATTGTGAGTAAAATTCTGGTTTTGTGCAAACGACAATTATTCAGTATGGATACCTACAAACTTGATGAATCTATGCAGTAAATTACTTGAAAAAAAGTTTGATTGTTTTTCCTAGTATCTTTTATACCGAGTACTAATAGTTAATATTTGGTGGTTGCACTTCAGTTGGGAGTGACAATTTATGGGAATGACAACAACAACAACAAAAACCTTGCAATAATAAAATAACAAACCCATCCACACTTTGGCTTTTTCTTCGACAGGTAGCAAGTGTTGTGGAGATCCTGGAAAGCCACGGGTTCTGCTGTGATACTGGAACTGATAGTAACCGGAAAAACGAAGACTTACGCTCCGCTGTTGAACGTTTGTGCAATGTGCTCCTATAATGTTAGATATGAAACCTTAAGGTGGGAATCACGTCTGAATCAGTCATTGTACTGCTATGGGCCCATTCAGTGATTTGCTCATCGAGAGGAGCGTAAAAATCATCAAAATTCAGGTTTTGGTATCTTTGTTATAACTCTTTCTTTTCATTGTCTCTATGAGGATGTGAATGATAAATGGTCCCATAGCCTTCTGCCGTTGTTCTACTAAGGTATTTACTTGGATCCGAGTTTTAAACCCTTGAGAATGTTTTTGCAATCTTATGGGTTCATACGATATCACACATTTCAGCGCGTGAGCGTCGACGCGATACTCGTACGCGCTATTTGAACCAATCGGACTGATCGATTGTAAGCCCAAGGTAATTCCTTGTAAAATGTAGAATTTATTTTGATTAAAATTTGGTGTACTTATGATTAATATGTTTATTTGAATTTGAGTGTTTTTAAACACTTAAAAGAATGAGAATAAATGTATTGTTTTAGCAGCTGTCGTGCATCTATCGTCTCATATAACACTCGACATCATTATTTTTGGCGTAAAACAACTCGGCGTCGCCCATGTTCATGTTGTTATATGAGACGATAGATGCACTACAGTGGCTAAAAACGATACCTTTATTCTCTAAATACATGCACAGTATCATCTGTTTGAATATCGTAAATCTTTTTGCATTTCACTGTGACAAATAAAATGGAATGGATGTAATGAACCTTAGAGCTTTTTGGGCTCACACCGCAAAATCAAGTTTTATGTTAAAATGTTAAAAGGTACAGAAGAACTTCGCCACTTGCTCATGGATAAAACTCCATCGTGCATGAAAAACACCTAAAGTTTATATATTCTGCCCTGTATTAAAACCAGCAATTGCTTGGAAGTTAAGCTGCTCGACGCTATTCCACCCGCCGGCAACGGTCAATAGGCGCTAGCCAGCAAATCTACAAATCGGTGAGCCCTGTCATATTTTTTTCCTCGGTACGTATTTTTGGCCCGCTGATTTTGTCATCAAATAGCAAGATAACGGGACGGTAATTATCCCAAATAATCGGTTATGCAGGAAGATATATTTTTTAGAGAATAAAAGATAGGATTTTGTCTTTTATTCTATCTTTTATTCTCATTCTTATTCAGTTTTAATGATATTTTTGCGAGAAAAACTGCCTTTTTTCAGAAGAGACTGCAAGTATTTGACTTGAATATATCATTTTTAAAATTCCCGTATTTGTTCAAATGGTTTCGTGGTTCAGTGTTAGAATTCTCGCCTGCCATGCGGGAGGCCCTGGTTCGATTCCCATCCATTTTAACTCCTAAATTATTTCATTTTTATGTGAAAATGTATACATTACATTGGGAAATATATTTTGTGCACTTTTTTTCTATAACGGGGCCAATAACAGCTCTACAAAATTAATTAATTAATTAAAACTACAAGAATGAAAACTCATAAAATAAATGAAAAATGTTTAATGTACATGATGATATACAAAATTAAAAAAAAAATATTTCAGGGTCGAATTAAAGCAAAAAGAATGAGATATATTTTCAAGAATGATGGGCGTAGTGGTATGGCGACGGGAATACGGCAACGGTGCTGCATGTTTCTGGATGCCGGACCATAATGCAATTCACGCAATGATTGGCTTGCTGATTGTGCTAATTATTCACATTCACGCTGAAAATATTCTCGTTTTCTCACATAGATGCATAAAGGGGACGATATTTGAAGTTTGAAGACTATCCATATCCTAAACCAATAGGGTCACCCCCTTTAAATGATCGGCCACCGTTGTCTGCCAAACCTAATACCCTTGAACATAGGCGCCATGGCTACAGAGCGCATAGCTCTGTAGCCATGGCGCACCTATACATCCTAATCCGAAACCACCGCTGCTCACCACAACCCCAAAAACCATTGCTCATCTGGATTTTTCGTTTCGTAGTGGTGCATCAAAAACAATGTAAATCATACCACTTTTACAAGGAAAATAAATGCACCATGGACGAAGAATGGACTTGGTTTAAGTTTGCACTAACAGAGTAAACAGACATAATGAAGGAGAAAATAATGTGGAGTTACAAAAGTCCAAAAGAAAGGCACACCCTGGTGGAATGATACAGTCCCGGGGGATACAGTAAAAGCAGCCTGTCCAGGAGAAGAAAAAACCCTTCAGAAATAACAGCAAATCAAGATGTGGATTACATTGGTTACAAGGAGGCATGGGCTCGACTGTAAGAAGGTTATCAAGGAGTCTCAAGAGTAGCAGTCCTGAAAAGCCTATGGTAACCAGAGACTTCTTCAAAGCAGTGAGGGCAAACAAACAACGGGATGAAGGGCCCCTCAGAGATGGCACTGAAATTACCAACAGATGGGGACGATATTAGAAGGGTTATAAACCCAAGTGATGCCTCACAGCAGCAGCAACTCTTCCAACCAAGGTTTCCAGAAGAAACATATCCACCCATACTAAAACGCCATAGAACTATTATAGCACAAGCACAACGCATCAGGAACGACGGATGAGATCACATCAGAAGCTGTCAACGCATTGTGGAGATCACAGTGTGAAGATATAGCAGCTAGTGACATGGTTGACAAGTGTTCAACAATGGCTGGGAGGAGAAGGCAGTACCGGAATACTGGCAGGGAGCAACAAATTTATTATAAATGTACCCATCTGGAAGAAGAACTGAAGTAGGGGAGATTGCGCGAAATACAGAGGAATTTCTTTTCTCAGCCACGTTGAAAAATTGTATGCAAAGATCTTGGAAAAACGAATCGGACCTATTGTAGAATGTCAACTAAGTGAGGCCCAATTTGGCTTTAAAAAAAACAGAGGTTGCACTGATACTTGCACTGAGACATGTGAAAGGAGCATTGAATTTGACCAGGACTTATACACCGGGCTTATACACCGCATTCATACTATTCATAGACCAAGAAAAGGCCTTTGATCGGGTCAACAGGGATAAACTCTGGGTCGCGCTAGAGGAGTACGGAGTGAAGGGACAGCTATTAGACAATGTTAGAGCTATGTACAAAGACAGCTCATGCACCGTCAGGCGGGCCATCAGGACAAGGACAGGACTTTCAAAATGGTTCCCCGTGAAATCTGGTGTCCGACAGGGATGCGTCCGTCCACCCCTTCTGTCCCTCGTCTATATGGACAAACTCAAGGTAAGTAAGGAAGGTTCAGCAAAAATCATCATTGAAAGCAAATAGGAGAGTGATACGAACACTAAGACTTTCGAAGAAATCCCGCGCGAGTTAAACTTGTAAACATCGACTGAGGGCTCAAACACATTGTGATGATCCAATAGAATGGTTTACTATGCGAAATGGCACTAACACTAACTATTACTATAAATGGAATCACCCACACCCGGGCCCACACCCCTGAAAACCTGCTTGCCCCAGACAACACACACACGCTTACACTGCTACCACTTGGAAGGATATGAAACATAACCCGGGATCACAACGCACCCTTTCCATATTATTGTCTTGATTATCTTATTCTAATTTGAATTTCAAAACTTTCATCCAACATTGTTTTATTGTATTATTCTGGGTATTATTCGCTCACTTATTATGGAATTTGATGGAAATTTGGGAAGTAATTATATTTCGCAATCCAACTCGTGAATTAATAATTATTGATTTTGCAGTAGCAAACCGTATATACAAATTTTCATTTGGTTATTCTTTGCCAAATATTTATGAAATATCATTAGAAACAGCTTTTAGGGATCTAGAATGAGCGTTTATTGCGTTTCGACAGTATTTTTGTGGAACATGAGAGCACCTCAGACCTATCGAATTGCATTCTGAATACGAAGCAATAATTTTCATTTTTTGAAAATCACAATATAATACAAATTTTATGACAAATTATAAAAATTTGATATTTTTCAAATTTTGATATATAACAGTCCTCGAAGTAAATTATATAAATCTAATGATATATTCTTAAAGTGTATGTAGCTGGGAGGAAAAGCCGACGGTCAATTGAAAATTTTGACCTTTCATATTGAAGATATGGATTTTTTCCCAAAAGACTTTTTTTGTGTGTGTTTTTGGGAAAAAAATCCATATTTTCAATACGAAAGGTCAAAATTTTCAATTGATCGTCGCCTTTTCATCCCACCTACATACACTTTAAGTATAAATCATCAGATCTATAAAGTTTACTTCGAGTAATGTTAAATATCAAAAATATCAATTTTTAATGATTTGCCATAAAATGTGTATTAAATTGCGAATTTCAAAAAATCAACATTATTTGATATCAGAAGGACATTCTACGTATTCAGAATGCAATTCGATATGTCTGATGTGCTCTAATGTCCCACAATAAATACTGTCCAAACGTTCATACCCCACCCCTTAACTGCCAGAAAAGTTTTCTGGTCATTTTAAATGTCCGGTTTAAATGACTATTTCGTGATCCTTGCATCCTCATTCGAAAACATTTTCAGTAGATAACCACGAAAAGATGTTATTCCGAATATTTTGTAATTGCTCATATCTTTGGAACTGGTTGTTTATTTTCAATGGGGTTTTCTGCCAAATTCAGATTTGTAAATGCTTTTTACTATCCTATAAGAAACTGAAATTTTAATATTTCCGAGTTCCGACTGATTTTGCTTGATCGCATCACATTTTAGTTGTTTCCGAGACGAGTATATGATTTTGTGCATTACACTGCTCCATAGACCACTGCGTTGTAATTTCTTTCTGGTACACCAAAACGTAATGCATATTTGACGATATTTTTGCAAAAAGATTTAATCTGCACGAAATATTTTGTACATAAAATGTTGCTTTTGTTTTGTTGAGGAAAGTGGGGGATAAGGCTGTTGATCACGAAATGCCCCTTTAATCCAAACTAATAAGGTAAAATGAAAGAAAACTCATTTGCTATACAATCTAATAGCAATCGATGTTTTAGGGGCATAATTATGAATTTAATTCAAGCTTGCCCTGTGGTCCTAAAAACACAATGAATTTGGCTAAATCCAATTAGGTGTAAGTCGCGGTGACATGTGTAGACATTACAAATATGCCAAAAAAATCAGGTTTGAAACAAGTTTACCAAACTCGTTTTAAAAAGTCCATTCTTCGTGCAGTCGGTCATTCGGTTCACCTCTTGTGACATCGATCTTGTTGACATTCCAATGGAGTTAAATTCATGGGTATATAATATATCAGTGATTCAGTCCGTTTTTCTTAAAAGTAAAATTTCAGCGTTACCTACAAAATAATCTCTATATTGAAAAGCACGTAAAATTTAGCATATTTTACGCGAAGTTTTCTAATACCCACGTGATAATATTTTTTTCACCTCTCTGTATTAAGTTTTTCATAATTTTCATTTCATTTAACGTTCAACTTTGTATGTTTTTATAGATTTAGTTTTTGTGTGTGAAATTGATTTGTTGCTAGGGAGCTCTAAGTATAATTTCACATTTCTATTCGTGATTACTAGTAATAAGCTTAGCATCTTTCATTAAGTCAGAACATGCCAACCTCACGAAGAACATGGTCCCTAAAGACACCACAATTGTCGCCAGTATAGATGAGTTGACTTCTGACGTCAATGCCTGGCAGTATGCGCACGCATCAATTCAATTTCCATTGTTTTTTGCCTGGCAGTATGCGCGCGCATCATATTTTGTTCAGGGCTCGTGTTTTTAAAAATCCCGCCACATCACAATAAGGCTATTGAACAGTGTAGTGGTTGCATGGGGTTCACTCAAGCATATCGATTACCAGTCCCTTGCCTTTGTTAGCTTTTGTTGATAAACATTGAGTTCAACTCATCTATATACATGTACGTTTAACTGGAATTCGGAACTCATTTACTATTGCACTTTTGTGCAGTGATTTGACACAATGCGCCTTTTAATAAGCAATTATAGGCCTAATAATCAAGTTGGTTTACGTGCCGAGTAAGGTGTTTGAGTTCAACTTGTATAAATCAAGGTCAATAAGATCAAAAAAATCGTATGAAGGAATAAAGCCAGTAAATTAGAAAATGCTTTGAGCATGTTTTCAACAGATTAATTGACTAGGGTAAAGTACACTGATCAATATGCCTTTTGTTTGGAGCAAATCGGACATACGGGTTCCATAATACATCAATTTATATTTTCTTTGTATCCTATTGTTTTTGTCAATAATCAATATAGTTAATGAGCTAAAAGGACTGGAAAGGCTCATTAATATGTAATTTTTGCCAATATTTTGCTAAAAATCAATGCATAAATGTTCAGGGTACTTTTATTTTGCATACTTTTGCCCTGAAACTTGGTCAAAGTGTTTCTAATATGTTCTAATGTATCATATAGTGAAGCCGCCCTCTAATTAGCATATTTGCATAATTAATGAGCTAATTTGCATAAATGCTAATTAATTATGCAAATATGCAAATTAGGGGGCGGCTTCACTATATAATACATTAGAACATATTAGAAACACTTTGACCAAGTCTCAGCGCAAAATTATGCAAAATAAAAGTACCATGAACATTTATGCATGGATTTTTAGCAAAATATTGGCAAAAATAATATGTAAATGAGCTTCTCCAGTCATTTTAGCTCATTAACTTTATTGATTATAGATAAAAACAATAAGATACAAAGAAAATGTAAATTGATATATTTTGAAAACCGTATGTCCGATTGGCTCCAAACAAAAGGCATATTGATCAGTGTACTTTGCTCTACTCAATCAATATGTTTAAAACATGCTTAGAGCACTTTTATAATGCCTCCATAACCACCTTAAGTGCGAAATGCGGTATTTGTATTGTGTTATATTGTTTTGATTTGCAACTTTTGAAAATGCATCAACTTTCATGTTGGAGCTAACATGATTCTGCACACGACCTTGCCAATCAAATTGTCATAACAAGATCAGGTTTAACAATATTGCACTCTTTAATACTTCTGAAGCATTGTCCAGCGAAGCGTATCCTTCTTTCACTGATCTTCTCTGCTTTGAGAGTCTTGAAGTCTCCGTACCGTGAGCTCTGGATTCAGGTGTAAGACTTTCGAAGAAATCCCTCCTAAGTTAAACTTGTAAACATGGTAAACATCGAATGAGGGCTCAAACCGGGGCTCAAACACATGTGATGCTCCAATAGGATATAGGTTACTAGGCGAAATGGCACTAACACCCTATTACTAAAAATGGAATCGCCCATACCCGGGCCCACACCCCTGAAAACCTGCTTGCCCCGTACAACACACACACGCTGCTAAAACTTGGACGGATAAAACATAACCCGGATCACAACGCACCCTTTCTACAGGTATGTCAGATATTGTCTTTATTATCTTATTTTAATTTTGCTTTCAAAACTTTCATCCAACATTGTTTTATTCTGGGTATTATTCGCTCACTTATCATGAAAATTGGTGAGTAGGCCTAATTATAATTCACAATCTTTCCCACTCATTATCATGAATTAATATTGCTTCTGCAATAGCAAAACGTTTGGTTATTTTTTGCCAAATATTTATAAAATATCATTAGTAACAACTGTTATTCTGCCAGATTAAGTTTTCTGGTTATTTTAATCCAAACTGATGAGGTAACTCACTTGCTATATCCCGGAGGGGGTTCTCCCTGGTTGAAGGTATACGGGGATGTGCCACGGTTTTGGGGTATCTTTTCAGCAATTTTGGTATCAATGGGTGGGTTTTCGGTGGAGACCAATGCGCCCAATTGGGCGCGTTTGGGGAAAAGTGGCCCTAAAAGCGCCCAATTAGGGCAAATTTGGGTGCTTTTGGGGTGTTTTTTGTGGAAAATTGGTATACTGATGGGTGGCAAAATCAAAATCAGCAAAAAGTACGTATAGAGAAAGTCGGCATACGAAAGTCTGCGTGGCACATCCCCGTAAATTGTTTTTCGAAGACCCCCCGGATATATATATATATGGCCGAGTGGATAAGGCGCCCGACTCATAATCCATAGGTTGCGAGTTCGAGCCCCGCTCGTGCCAACGTGTTGTGTCCTTAGGCAAGGCACTTTATCCTCATTGCCTACTGGGGGGATGGAGTTGGGTTGGATTGGATGCTTGTATAGTTGTTTGTTTCAATGTTGCAATATTGGCGCTGATTAAGCTGCTGCCTGCAAATTGCATTGTGTCTGTTTTAGTTGTGTTTAATGTACAATTCTAACTATTTGACCTGCGGGTCACCATTAGAGTTTGAAATAAAACCTTATCTTATCTAGTAGCGGTGTTCCATGGGGCATAAATTAATCATGACTTTAATTCAAATTCATCTGTTGTCCTAAAAAATAAAATGAATTTGGTTGATTCCAATAAAGTGTAGGCCGCGGTGTTATTAAAGTTGGGATGTGTATTAACATTACAAATGCCAAAAAATCAGGTTTGAAACAAATTGACCAAACTCGTTTTTAAAGTTCGTTCTTAGTGAAGTCAATGCACATTGATTGATTTAGTTAACCTGGACTCTAGATCATCATTTCATATTTCAAATCTGTCATTCGGTTCACACACGATGTATACATTCCAATGTAGTTGAGGTCGTGGGTAAATATTCATTTCAGGTCAAGTTTAGTAAAGTTACCAGCGTTATGGGGAGCACACCACTTTACCTCGCCGCATACGTGATAATTTTTTGCACTGTTTTACGTTATCCCTGTATCAAATGTAATTTTCATTTCAAGTGCAAGTTTTATAGATTTAGTTTTTATTAGGGAGTGTTCAGAAATACTTTGGTAGGGGTTCGAAAATATATTTTTCATGTTTAAATTTTTAACCCCCCTCTGCGTGAACCCAAAACTTTTTGCCCCTTCTTAATGGACCTAAAGCTTTTTGACCCCCTCTTTTTATGACATCCCTACATCGGGCCCTACATATTTTCAATCCATCCACCAAGGTATTTCTGAACACTCCCTTTTACAATGTTGAAAAGCGACACCGTTATCTCTACACTGATTAACACTATAGGCCTACTAACTTTGTTGGGGACCGTTCACAAACACTTGTAAGGGGGGCCTGATGCAAAAGGGGGGCCCTGAAATTTTTTGACCCTCCTAAGGGGGGGGCCTGAAAAAAATGACCACAAATTTTCCTGGAAAAATTGAGTTTATATGCTTTTCTATGGGGTTGACCTATAATTTTCATGTCAAAAAGGGGGGCCCTGAAATTTTCGAGGTCTGTAAAGGTGGGGGGCCCGATTTTTTTTTTCATCAGCCCCCCCCCCCTTACAAGTGTTTGTGAACGGTCCTTGGCGCTTCAGAGAGGGCCTACTTTTCTTGTGAAATTGATTTCTGGCTAAGGGCCCTTTTGTATAATTTCATAGCTATTTTCGTAATTACTACTCATTCATTTAAATGCCAACCTCACGAAGAACATGGTCCCAATTGTCTCCAGTAGGCTATATATATAGGCCTACAATATATATGTACTTTTAACCGGAATTATTCGGAACTCATTATAATAATAATAATATTATGCACTTTTGTGTAGTGATTTGGTGTAATGCGCCCTTATGGCAATTATAATAATCAAGTAGGTTCACCATAAGTGCCGAGTCACATCTGTTTGACCCCCGCATGAAATCAAATTTGAACCCATCTCGCAGCTGATCTCACTCAGTGCTTTGAAAATAATGACTTATTTTGGCATTTTTGAAAATTTGACGCGGGTGGTTTTGGTTACCAAAAAGTGACTCAGAATCGACTTTCACGCGCCTTATGGCTTTAAGCACAAAAAGGCGTGGCGAATCTACAATTGACCTACCAGTCCACGCCAAATGTCAAAATATATTACGTTTAGCCAACGGAGAATTAACACTTCATTGATGACCCGTCCGATACCTATTGATGTATGTTGCGGTGCGGGTATGTTCCCCGGGGTATGTTGCTCCATCAACATACAAAACATACTTTTAAACAATATTCAAAAAAGTTAAATAGTCATTATTAAAACGGATCTTATGTTGCAAACTGAACTAGCACAATTTGACGCTTTTTATTTGGGGGGGGGGGGCGGATAGCAAAATTTTCAAATGATGGACGGCTTTTCCTCCTAGCTACATTATTATACATACACTTTAAGTACATATCATTAAATTGATAAAGTTATATTGTTATATTGCGATTTCAAAAAAATCACAATTATTATTTGATATCAGAAGGACATTCCTCGTAGGGCCTATTCAGAATGCATTTCCTTCGCGGATATGCGTCTGATATCGAGGGCTTAGAGCAAGAAATAGCTATGTCCAAAAATGGCATTCTGAGAAAAGGGAGTTTGAAAGTTTGATCACAGCTGAAAAATCAGAAAATCTAGCATAAACAATAATCTTCCAGATATCTGTTACCAGTACTGTTTCAAAGTTGATGCTAGGGTATCATACTTATTGGTCCACTGGGTGGGGCACAAAATGGCCGAAATGGACATAACCACTTCTTGCCCAAAAATTATAGTAAGACTTCTAGTGAAAAACTGGACATAAAAGGCATCGGTAATTTATTTTCAAGTTTCAAATTTTATTTTACAAACAAAACTGGGCATTTATATCAGGACCCATCAACCAGTTGCTGATGACACAATGTAACTCAACATGAAGAGAGAGTGTAGGCCTAATAATAGGCCCTAATCAAGCTGGACATGCTAAAAAAAAACACCCAAAAAACACTTTATGGACATAAACTGGATATAGCCAGTTCTGTTGCACCACCCCTAAATATAAAAAACAGCTTTTGGACATAAACACTATTGACATTGCTAGGGCGCCCTCTTTTGTTTACTTTTGGGCTTACAGTGGACTTAACTCATTTTGGCCAAAAGTGGACATAGCTACTTTTTGCTCTAAGCCCTCATATGCTCCGTTTGCACGGTATCTGTAGTGCGTTGCTATCCGATCCCTTAGGGACGCATCATTAGACTTCAAGGTGGGGGTTAGGAAGTTTTGAAGAAAAAAACTTCCCCCACTACATGAGCAAAAAAACTTTCCCCACCAGCATTAAAATCATAAAAAAGTGATTTTTGTGCTGTTTTTTAGTTGTCCATTGATATGCAATGCGTTTTGAGCATGTCACAAATAATCTGAGAAATTGATGCTTGATAATAAAACCACCTACATGACAGACCCTAGAAAAAGAAAGAACCGAGGATTTCATATACGATGTATTTTAATGTTCTCCAAACAGCTAAATTTTAGTGTTTATCATTTTAATAATCCATACGACATGCCCGGGACGACATCGACATGTCGGTGCAAATCTGAGATATCAAGGAACTAGTAACCCCGGGCTATTATACTGCGCCAATAAAGTATCCTTACACTTAAAAAAATAATCACAATTTCAAAACTGAACAATGCTGGGGTGAATTTGTTTTTGTAATAGATGCACTAACTAATCCTGCACATTATGACACCACATTGAATCCAATGTGACTTCAAGAAGTAAAGTTACAAGCAATTGAATAGACGAAGGTCCAGTTTTAAAAGTGACAAACTGGCCAATAGTAAGGCGCAAAAAGATTCCAACAAGCGCAACAAAGAGATTTCAAAGTTTCTTCAATGAAGCGTTATTTAAAGCAGGTTTTTATTTCAGTTTTTGCTTCTCTGTAGTTTTCATAACTTTCATTTTATTTGTCAGTTCTTTTGTTCCTTTTGTTTTAAATTAAAGCCAAACGCATAAATTAGCCATTCACCACTCTCAAACCAGATGTCTAGTGTGTGGAGTTTTGAATAGGCCAGTTTGTCACTTTTAAAACGGGACCTTCATCTAATCAAATGCTTGTAACTTTGCTTCTTGAAGTCACATTGGATTCAATGTGGTGTCATAATGTGCATAATTAGATAGTGCATCTATTAAAGCAACCAAATTTACCCCAATTTTGTTCAGTTTTGAAATTGTGATTATTTTTCTAACTGTAAGGATACTTTATTGGCGCAGTATATAATGGCTCACTATCGCGAATGCCTGAGTGAAGTTAGCAAACAGAGGGAGTACGGTGACTGAAAAGATCAGATGTGAAAATCTATCAATTGCACATAAATTAATACAAATAAGAGTTTTATGTTTAATATTACACATACTAAAGGAAATGTAATAGCCAGAGTATGCAAAATGATTTAGGATAGATTTAGCCCTAAAATTAAAAAGCGAAGCAACATATATTTGAAAAAGCCTATAAGTAGACTTCTCCGTAGTCCACTTGCCCATTTTGCATACTCTGGCTATTACATTTAAACATAAAACTCTTATTTTATTAATTTGTGTGCAATTGATAGATTTTCACATCTGATCTTTTCATTCACCATACTCCCTCTGTTTAACTTCACTCAGGCATTCGCGATAGTGAGCCATTTTAATTATGCAAAATATGTTGCATTCAAATTACTTTTACCTCTTTATGACCATTTTACTATTGAACACTTTATTTAATTTTGATAAACATATCCGTATAATTTTGAGTTCAACGGAATGCGTTCATCATGATTAATAATAACATAGGCCCTATTTTTACTTATCAAAATTGCATAGTCTAATTTATAAGAATTATCAAAAGTAAAATAGAGATTTCTCTGGTTTTATGAAAATCCTGACCATTTCGCAATCAATATATGCACAGATTCTATGCCTGTGATATTTTATGACTAATAAATTTGAACATCGGGGTCTCTTATTGTCAAAGAGGGTCAACAAATCAGACATTTATTGACAGCCTGTTGACACTATATCTTTTAGTTTTATTAGGCATAAAATATAAATTGTATCTAGTATATTTCATTCGTGATTGTATATATTTTTCCTTTGCATACAGGAACGTGATTGAATACAGACTTCGGCAAAGCATAGTTTATGTGAGATTGCAAACAAGCTGTACAAAATGTTGAGAGTGGTAGCTATTGCGGTGTTCTCCATTATTCTGTTTTCTAACGCGATTCATGCATTGGACTTCAAAGTTTTTGATCTTACTCACGCGCAAAGCGAGGATGCAATAGCTTGGCCGTTTTATCCTGCGTATAACTTTACCATACTTCAACGAGGGTTCAACGAAGACTTGACCGGGGGAAAGGTTTGGTAGGTAAATGATTTTTTCGAATCTTATTATTTTCCAATCATAATTTTTGACCATCAAATTTATGGCAAGATGGACAATTGTCCATTAAGTGAGGTGGACAATTGTCCATTTGGCCATAAAATCTAGAAATTTGATGATCAAAAATTATGATTGGAAAATAAGATTCGAAAATATATAATAACGTGTTGGAGCTGAGAATAATTATCATTCCCCAGATAGGCAAAAAGAGATGCCATGCAGGGGCGGATTTAGGGGGGGGGGGCGCAGCCGGCGCGCGCCCCCTCTATTTTTTGACTAGCAAATGGCGCCGGTAACTTTAAAATACAACAATTGTAAGAAATTTAAAAAAAAGGAACCAATTCGGCCATGAACAGCAAACAATGGGCCAAAACCGTTGAGTTTTCGAGGGGGTAACCCCCTTTAACACATTTTTTTCGTCGTCGACCAAAAGGCGCCCCCTTTATCAAAAATTCCTGGATCCGACCCTGGATGGGGTAATAAATGTTGGCTAATGGCAGGTTAAAGGTGGGGTAAGCAATGTTTGGCATGTCGAAAGGGATTTTTGGTACACATTCGTGGGGGTACCTTTTAAAGAAAACGCTCTAAAAAAGGCTTAGGAAAACAGCGCGGAAACGTTCTAATATGCAAAATTTTCTGCTCGCTACGTTCGCACTATTGTAGATCTTTTAGGAGTGGTGCAATAATCATGTGTACCCCGGGGTTGTGAATTAAAGTATGGAAAAGATTTTTGGCAGGCCAAAAGGTGGGAGCAAGCATTTTTGCGGATCGAAAGGGGGGCAAGCGATTTTTGACACAGGTGTTTTAGACGTTCTTTCTATACTATGCCCTTAAAAGTTGTAGGAAACGTTATGAACACGTTCAGATATGAACAATTTCATGCAATAAGACAATTTGATGTTTTAGATATGGTACCCCATAAAATGTGTAAGGGGGGTTGTTTGGCACGTCAGGGGAGCAGAGGTGTTGGGCACGTCAAAAGGGGAGAGCAAAGATTTTTTGGCACGGCCAAAGGGGGGGGGGGGTGACAAGCTATTTTGACAAACTATTTTGTGAATTTACCACCCCAGGGTACACTATACACATTGCATAGACCGTTTAGGGTGTTCCAGATCTTGTTCCAGGTTTTGCTTTTACATCACAGACTGCAATCATATATCTACACATTTTAGTAACCCTGAGAATATTTACATTACGCTGCTCCCTGCTAAACCTTGCAATCGTACCCTATCTAACATATTTTGGAAACCTTAGAATCTTAAAGTCTTCAATTAATGCACTGGTCTCCCTTGGTTCCCAGGTAAACATGATCTGCCTGGGGAATGAATGAATGAATGAATGAATGAATGAATGAATGAATGAATGAATAAATAAATAAATAAATAAATAAATAAATAAATAAATAAATAAATAAATAAATAAATAAATAAATAAATAAATAAATAAATAAATAAATAAATAAATAAATAAATAAATAAATAAATAAATAAATAAATAAATAAATAAGCATTAGGAAAAGTTGGAGGACATCTCCCATTCACCCGTGTGTGGCAAATTGACAACGTAATAATCACACACTCAACTATAGGCCAACTGCATGTATCCACTCCTTTCGAAAACCGTATCTTGCTAAACAAATGTATTTAGGCCAAAATATCACAATTAATATTGATTTGAATATGTTATCTTCATATATTCATGAAAAAAATGTACCTGGTGTAATTTCAACCAAGCATTTCACTGTTTCGTAGTGAATGTGGATGGCGGTGTCCTACCATTCATACTACAGTTCATTCATAAAAATATCAAACTCACTCGATAATATCGACCATAAGGTATATTCGAGCCAAATTTGGACACCATCCGGGTATTTTGCCTTCAGGTACCATGCAATATTCATAAATAGACCACTATATGCCCATATTTGGCAAACCATTACACAAATATTATACACAAGTGCGCTAGAAATTCGGGGTCATTTTTGACACGGAAAATAGGAAGATCCTCTGTTGATATTTACTGAGGTATAGAGAGTGTGGCCTTCAACACATAAACTTGGTATTTAGCATAATAAAGGGTTAGTTCCCGATACACTGTGGAGCAAGGAGAGTTGTTATTTCCATAGTAAATACACTATTCACGGCGAGATGTAAATTGGGTGATGATGTCACAGCTCATTAGAGTTTGTCACTCGCTCTATTGCAACTTGTTGTAATGGCATAATACGAAAATAATTGAAGATGTGAATAAGTATCGAGATTTTCATGGTATAAAGTTAAAACAAAATGGGGTCGGGTCAGAAAGCGCAGCACGTTTGGTCAGACGAGGATACCCAAACGTCTTGTTGCCTTACGGAATCGAATCTCCCGAGATCATTTTTACTAATTATTGTATAATAATTTTATTTTTATAATGGCCTTTTTTTTAGGTTGGAATGGAATTCTTTTGCAATGGCAGAGCATAGTGGTACACATATGGACGCTCCATGTCATGTCCGAGTCACCGAAGGTGGTCTCAGGGTGCACGAAATCCCGCTTGAGAAGCTTGTTGGACCAGGAGTCATAATTAATGTGAAGGTAATTAACTTGATATCGGCAATTTATGAACCAAATAAAACTGAAAGATCCGACTAGTGGGACCTGTTTGTTATTAGAAGAGAGATTGCGATTTCCAAACGTACGTGTTGAATGAATATATTCCATGTACGTTCGATGCTACGTTTGGAAATCGCAAGATTCAGAAACTGGTTGTTGTTTCATATAGAAGTCCCAACTATGCTAATTATGCTGAGAATTATGAATACAAGGACTGGTTCTGGTTCAGTCTAGGATATGAAGCACCGGTTACTGGGTGGGCACCTATATATAGGGCTATGTTATAATTATTTAGCACCACTATTATAATTATCCCTAGACAGTGGCGTAGCCAAGGTGTAGGAAGTGGGGCAGCTTCTCCCTGTGAGAAGTCTTGTGAGAAGCCCTGATATTTAATATTTGAAGCCCTTTTTGTACTTTTTAGCCCATTTTGACAATTTTCGTCAATTTGTTACCCCCTGAAAAGTTTTCTCTCCACCTTTCTGGCGAAAGCGTGTCCAGAATTAAAATCACCGACGAGCTCCCATACACACTCAGTAGATTCAGTAGGTGAGTATTTGCAGGCAAGAATCTAGGTACGAGATTAGTGTTGGGTTAGGGGTGCACCATTTGATTTCCAGGAGGGCATGGGAGTTTTTTGAAGAAAAAAAATATTCGCCCACTAGTGAGACGAAAAAACAGTTCTGCCTGACCCAAACTCCCATGCTTCCCCCGAGAATCTAATGGTGCGTTCCGTACAATAACTTACTTCAGTCGCATTTCGTATTTTAAATATATCAATGCGGGGTGAGTACTTATTTAACAATAGTTAAAGATTTTCGCATTATTTTGAAACCGTTTTGATTTATTACCATATTTACAGTCAAAGGTCGAGGAAAACATCGACTACAGAGTCACCTTAGATGATATCCAAGACTGGGAAACCAAATACAACAAAATTCCTGACGGTGCGGTCGTTTTTATGAACGCTGGATGGTCCCAGAGATATCCTAACAAGACCCTTGTATTCGGGAGCGAGGACCATGTAGATACCACTACGTTCCATTTTCCTGGTTGGCACGAGGATACTGTTGATTGGTTGTTGAAAAACCGAAATATACACGTCCTCGGTGGGGATACGCCTTCGTTTGACTACGCGCGGACGACAACGTTTCCGGTTCATCAACTGATCGGTGAAAATAATATTCCGGGTATGGAAAATGTTGCAAACTTGGACTCCATCCCAGAGAGTGGTTCAATCATATATGTTGCGGCTTTTAAGATATACGACGGGAGTGGCAGTCCATCTCGAGTTTTCGCGACGGTTAGCGGGGCCACCAATAATTGGTCGAGCAAATGCTTGATCATTTTCATGGTCATATTTTATTACTTTGGTTAAAGATATAAACTGAATAATATCGGAGGATTATTTTAAGCTATTTTACATATCCCAAGTAACGACCTATTTAAGTGTTATTCTAAAGCAAACTTAAAGGAGTATTTCGTGATCCTAGCATCCTCTTTTTATGACATGTTTAGTAGATATCCACGAAAGAAGCTTATTCCCAAAATGTCAGTTGATTCCGATTTTGCGTTTGCGAGTTATGCATGATTATGTGTATTACACTGCTCCATAGGCCACTGTTGTAATTTCGTTCTGGTATACCAGAACGAAATTCAAATTTAACGATATTTTTGCTAAATTAATTAATCTGCAAGAAATATTTGGTACATAAACATTATGTAGCCATAGGTATCCAGTGGTATAAAATCTTAATTTTTTTGTTGGAGAAAAGTGTGGGGGGGGGGGATGAGGCTGTGGATCACGAAATGCCCTTTTAAGGGCAGAGTTAAGGCGAGTTTGGGTGGTCATAGGGTAGAGCTGTTCTCGTACTTTTTTGTGAAAAATCTGGTTAACAACCGTAACAAAATCTTGTAGCTGAAATTATACTCTTCCATCCATTGAATGAGAGGGATAAACCCCGGGGGACAAACATACAAAACAGCCCCCCCCCCCTATATTTTCACGATCTGTTGTTATTCTACATGCTCAAAGAGGGCTAACAAACTACAGCAATAGACAATTGGCTATAAACTTTCATCGGATTTATCCTGTAGTGTATTTTAAAGACAATCTTTATCTTCCGTTCCTGTAATTTTGGGTTTAATAATGTTCCCTTATATATAAGCTTACCGCGTTATTATAGCATCCACATTATATAGGTTCATAATGTATAATTTTCGATCGGAGGCCGGTCAAGTGCAGATCCGTCGGAACACACTTTTCATACGGAATAAATGCTAACCTCATCGTGACATCATTCAAACAGCAAAGTTCATTTCCCATTGAAAAAGCGTTATCCGACGGATCTGCAGTCGACCATTTTGAACGCGTCTAGTTTGTCAATTTTCCAGTTGCTATCAAGTGCGGAAACTGTGCAGTACATATACGACACCTCTGGTGATTTTCGTTTTGAAATGGCTACGCACATAGATGACCAAGTAAAACTTAATACAATCAATAAGTGACATGTTTACCTAAATACTATTTTCTAAATTGTATAAATGTTTGTTACAACCCGTATTCCCGATTTTCCTACCATTATCACGTCTCTCAGGAACACTATTGACTCTCATGTTGACATTAATGACTGTCTTGTTGCAAGTCCAAGTAATTCTACTGTACTATATTAACCATATTTTGTCATATTACAGGTGCAAGTGTGATATTTTTGTTCATTTATGGTCATTTTCACGGTAAAGGGTGTAACTTTGGATTTTTAACATTTTGATCCGTAGAGCCATTCCATGTCAACTCCAGGGATGTGCACCGCAGCACCTCTTCAATTTTTTCTTTTTCTGTGTGGTGGTAGATATTGATGAGAAAGTAAAATCCCGAAAATTTGAGCTTCATACTCCATTTAGTTTTCCCGTGGCATCAATTTGAAATTTATGGGGGTTTGTGTAAAAAAATGTGTCGCAACGCGAAAGACAACGTTTGGAGGTCCAAATGTATAAAGGGAACCTTTTGCAACTTTGAAAAGTATGTATCCTGGGGTACTTATTTGTGTAGAATTCAAATCTGGCATCAGAAAACTTGTAACTCCTTTACTTTGAAAGATAAAGGGCCCTCAAAATGCAACTTCTAATAAAGCCACAGAATTCCATGATTTTTGGCCACATAAGTCATCTAGTTAGCAGCTACCTTGGGTAGCATAATCATCTTCGGGAGTTACTGCGTTCAGTTTTAGCAGGCTTAAATGTACTTAATATTGCCATTTGGAAAAACTATAAAAAACAGTAACATTTTTGTAAAACCCTGTGTTTTCATCAGTTAGTTCATGGATAATTTTTCTTATCCTGAAAGTACGGTCATATCTTCAGTAAACACTGCCGCATTAGATTTAATTGTGAACAGCCCTGTATTTTTGAGAACCGGACTTCGATATTTGTCGTTTCGGAGGCTTCATTTTCCGTTAACAATTGTTAACAAACTTGATGGGTATTCAGTATCGAAGTTACGTAATGTTACTATGTCAACGGGATCACGCGCTTGAGTTATGAACCACGATCGAAACAATCACCACACAAAGTATATGGCACTTGAAGGCATATCAAAATAGCGTGATCCGGTAACCAAGAGAATTACGTAACCACTTCGATGCTGAATAGAGTGTATGCAATAAACCCAAGCGGAACGAGAGTTGCTAAGTAACCGCTAACCGAACCATAAACACATGCATGATCAGAGAGCGAGTCTTCAATTTCCCCATAGCTTCCCACGTTGTACACACGTCAGTCGAATTTGGCGGTATTCGTTTGTTTGTCCTCCAAGTTATAGCATTGTTCACTTTGTGTTGAACATTGTAAGTGGGCCTCACTAATGACATAAAGGTTACTGTTATATCATGTCAAGAGGCCACTTTCATGAATAAGCTAAACAGCCTATGTGGAGGAATTGTATGCATGAGCAATCACACCAATGACGTAGTAATGAATACCCTCTATAGCTTTGGTTCATAATTCTTGGTTATTTCTTCACTTCTCTTTGATTCATAACAGTTGATATCTTAACTTGAAATGGGTAACAAAAATTAGCCGATTTCCAAGCTTTTAAATTTTTTATAAAATCTTGACTTCAAAGAGCCGATTTTCCGTTAACTTTTTTGAAGCCTCCGAAACAAACTGTTCAGCAAGCTTGGGCAAATATAAATAAAAGAGCTCATCCAATCTATTTATCAAAATGTAGCAAAGTAGATCCTCAAGTCACTTGTTTTTAAATCGTGGAGATATATATCACCGTTTGAAAATGGGACCCAATACAAACTTTCCGTTAACAATTGAAGCCTCCGAAACAAATGAAGCCTCCGAAACAACAATAAGGTTAATTATCATCTATGCATATCTAAATTGGTGTGTTTCATACTGATATCTGCATTGTAATTGTTACTTGATAATATGTGCAGAATGTCATAAATTTAAAAAAAATTGATATTATGGTTAATGTTTGAAAAATATACGGATACCCCAAAAAGCCTGTTTCGGAGGCTTCACATGCAAGTTAACACCATACTTAACAAATGGGTGAAAAAATTAACATGTGATAAATCTACAATATCTGCCACATAGAATCATTGATTCAATACACACAAGAAAATAACAGCTTAGATGATCCCAACAGTGTTGTTTAAAAAAAAAAAACTACTTCTGCAATGTTTAACCATTGTTAACATGAAGCCTCCGAAACAAAAAAAATGACTTGCTGTGATAATTTAATTTTTGTCACAACTGAAATTCAATACAAAGCATGGAAATTGGTAATTGTGATATTTTTAACCTTTATTTTTTCATGTCAACTTGTAGTAGTTAGCCAAATATTTTACTTTTATGATCACCTGTGTTGTTAACTGAAGCCTCCGAAACACAAATGGCTTGAATTGCCAATTCTAAAAAATAACTCCAATTTCTGTGAAACTTGGCTGGGGGGTTCCTTTCATCAAGTAGTATTTGTACATGAAGTTAGACATTCAAATTATTTTAGGAACCCAATTAAAACTTTAAAAATATG
Source organism: Amphiura filiformis (assembly GCF_039555335.1). NCBI lineage: Eukaryota > Metazoa > Echinodermata > Ophiuroidea > Amphilepidida > Amphiuridae > Amphiura > Amphiura filiformis. The sequence goes on along the minus strand of NC_092632.1, from coordinate 70,868,792 downwards.
TTTAAGGTTGGGAAATTTCCATTGCAAATGACACTTGATGTTAAAAATTTTCAAAACTGCAATTAAAAACATAGCAAAACATGGTATAAAATTTAACTTATATCTGTTGACTTACTTTGGAATGGGATTTCACATGTATTCCAGCTTTCATGTCATAATTTTCTGAGCTTATGTAAAATACATTTTTTCTCATATTTTAACCAAAATGTTATGGAAATGTCAAATTTTTTATCAGAAATCAAAAGGTTTAAGCCTTGAAACATTATTTTACTGGAATTTAAGTTGCTTCTATTCATAATTTCAGTAAACAGAAACATATGTAAGTGGTTTGAAATTTTGACCCTAAAAATCAAAAGTTACACCCTTTACTGTGAAAATGACCTTATACGGTATGTTTAGAATGTTTCTTGTAACCAGTCTCTGTTATAATATAGGCCATGAATGTACGATCGGGTAAATGTAAGCCACTGTTACCTCAATGTATGTTAAAATAAAGAGAGACATGGTAAATAGTGATTTCGTGCGTTTTAAATTTTAGAATAACTGTATTACCAAACACTGAATATTGAAACCACTTTTTCAGCAATAAATCCTGTAGATTTAATGTAGCAATAAAAATTCCCTTTAAAAGGGAAGGCCAGCCTCAATGCAGAAGAGGTCTTGTAAATAGTTTGGGTCACCGTGAAAGGCATTTTTAGGATCACGCTTACATCCATGTTACATGACAGTTCACCAAACCATCAATGGTGAGAACATGCACACTGAAACAGCAAAAAACTCCTACAACTCCTGTCAACTCTTTAATTCATTACTCCAAATTGTTCTGTATTTTTGTCTTTACTGCTTTTTACCCATGCTTATTATTAAAATCAAGAAATACACTGCAGTTGTTAGTTAATTCGCTATGTTAACTCAACTTACATGCACATTTTATTTTAAAATAATTTTATATTATTTCGCAATGTATAGTTTACTATAAAGTAGATAGTGGCAAGCAGTAAGCACATGATAAAGGACTGATCATTCGCTACAATCTTCACTTTTAAACTGTATTTTTTGAATGTGTTGATTGTTAGTCCGAAACTCCTGCAAAGCTATGGACATGGCATCTAACCTACTCCATTCTGTAATAGTCTGCATTGTGTGTTTTCTCAGTCTTCAATCATTTTGTTGAATGTAATTTTATGAATCAAATAAAAAAGATAGAAATTGGCCTCACTTTAGTTATGTGTCATTTTACAGTATTTATAATTTATAAAGTAAGACAATAATTTATTTATTTTCTATAAGTGCATGTCAAAATATGGGATATATTGTTCAATATTATAGCTAGCCCTAAAAACTTTATTTTCAATCGGATTTTTCCGTTGAAAAGACAAAACTGATGTTAAAGATAGCAATAATATCATCAATAACATTTTGAGTCAATTTTATCCATAAAACGATACAGGATAGGATAGATAATTACTTTGACTTCAATGTGGTCCATATATGAAGATTTTGATTCTACAACATTATTAGATCTGATTAGATCTGTTATCAACATATCAATTATGCACTCACAGGCAACCAAACATCATGCTATGCTCAGTAGTCCACTGATATGACCTCGTGATCATTCCCCCGCTTTGACCATGTCATTTTTTTGATATGCTGATTGCTGAACAAGTTTATGTTTATATGTGTAGGCCTAACCTATGATAACTTTTTAAGTCATAATTAATTCAAACATAACTTTGGCAATACTCAATCGTTTTCGTTCGTTGAAACGGCAAAACATACTTTCTTTTCCTTGCAAATCGAATTAGCAGACATCAAAAACATTTCCACCACGAGAAAAAAAAAATTCATACCAATAGAGGAAGGCTATAATCTTAGCTAATCTTTAGTGTACACAAACCCCATCTCAGAATTAGGTACCAGCCCTATGGGCTGGCGAAAAAGGTTGAGTATTATTGAGGCGTATTGACTTTGACCTTAACCTTTAATCTTTAGTTGACCACCCAGAAGTTATTGCCTATTGCCTATATACAAAGCCAATCTTTTTATATAACTATAAGTTTCTTGTCATTTGATTGGCCAATTACTATTGATTAATTCTGCTATTTTTAGCGGTCAGCTGCATAGGACTATTGCACTCGCGCACTGACGTGGAGCTACCATAGCAACGCTGAAAGACGCGAGAGTGCATAGAGCGAGGTTTCCACCTTGACTCGCCAATTATAGGTGCGAGTGTTGCTTCTAAAATAAATATGCAATTAGATATGTTTTAATTTATTTTTTTCCCTGGTGATTTATAAAATTAAGAAGAAGAAAGGGAACTTATAATATGAGTTATATAAAATAAATATTGAATGTTTTATTCGTTCAATGGAAATAATATTTCCATTCGGTGAAATATGAACTGTTCCATTCAGCTCGGCAAAGACTCGTTGAATGGAACAGTCCATATTTCACCACATGAAAATATTCTTGCCATTGAACTCATAAACATTCAATATTTGTATAATAATAGCAAAACCAAAATTTGAAGCAAAATCCAATTCCAAGCCAAATAAGGGACCCTCTCGTAAGAGGGCGCCAACAAAAGCAAGATGTCATCCAGCACAAACATCGACTGTTGTTTGATACCCAAGAAGATCCATTATAATGAAGGACAGAGATAATAAAAAAAGACTAGTTCGCGTCTAAAATTCTGACAACTAGACAGAAAATACCGCAGTAGCGCAGGTCGGCAACCAATCACCAAATATTAGTTGCTTCAACTAACACCCAATTACTATAAATGGAATCGCCCACACCCTGATAACCTGCTTGCCCCATCAACACGCATCTGCTTACGCTGCTACCACTAGGACGGATATCAAGCATAACCCGAGATCACAACTCATCTCTTTAACAGGTATGTCAGATATTTTTATTATCTTATCATTATACATGCGCGTATTTTTTTTTTTTTTGGGGGAGGCTTTGGGGCGAGAGCCCCAAGGGGGGTTAATCAGGGGGGTGGCAAAAAAGAAGGGACGACTTGAGTGCCGTGCTGGCTGGAAAAAATGGGTAAACCTTTTCAGACTGTTGATGAAGGGGGCGGCAAGATGTATCTTTTCTGCAGCCCCCGGGGTAGGAGCGGCCACGGTACGCCACTGATATACTATAGATATTGTACCAAAGAATATACAGTTTCCATTTTGAGCTTTCCTATAGTAAGACTGTTTTACTGTATGAATTATTACTTTATTCCGAGTATTATTCGCCCACTTATCATGGAATTTGGTGGACATTTTGTAAAGAATTATAATTCGCAATCTGTCCCATTCATGAATTAATTAACGTCAAGATACATCCATTGCTTAAAATAGGACGTATTTACGAATTACCCTTAAACGTAGTCTAGTCGGAATCTGGAAAATTTCACCAACATTTGTGTGTCTGTAGAACCCTTCTATGTTTTATAAAACATGTTTTATTTTGTTTTGAAGTACCAAGGCATGTCAGGGAACTCAAATAGGACCAAAATATTTATCCTGAGTAAGCATTTAGACAACCACATTTTGAAAACATTGTTAATATGGATATAATCCAAAGCTACAATACGGTATGATGATTACTCAACTTTAGCTACCGATTTTATTTAACCGTTTCCGATGTACTAAATCTGTATTTGCTTCAATAACCAACATAACTTAACAACCAAAAATCACATTTTCATCAAATAACTTCTAGTTTGTAGCCTAGATTTTAGAGTATGATCATGGGTAATTTCAATACCCTGGCACATAGGATAACAGAGATGTGGTGATGGAGGTACAACTTTTTGCATGACCCTCGTTTATCTTATGTTGCCATTGTGTTACATATTTCAGTTTGTCCATGTGGACAACTTTATGCCCAAATCCACTTTAGTCAGTTCTAGGAACCTGCTAGGTATACCGTACCATTGTAAATGATCAATCTCTTTCCATCGACTTCTTCAGTGTTCTTTGGGAAGTCAATGCATGTGGATTTATTATAGGGAACCGGGACTCTATATAGATTATTGTTTCAATGCAATATTTCACACATGATATAAAACTTCTTCCGAGATGGATCTTGTTTATTCTGTACATTCCAATGGAGTTGAGTTCAGGTAAACATTTGATTCAGGTCAGTTTTGTTTATCGTAAAAAGTACAATTTTTCAGCGTAATGGGCGCAGACCACCAAATAGCCTCTTAACTTAACTTAACTTAACTTAACAACAACTTAACAACTTAACACGTAAAATATGTTGAAAAGCGACGCCGCTATTTCTACACTGAAACATTCATTTAACTAATTACAGTATTAGGGTGGCTCAATAATTATGTGCACCGCCGGGTAATGAATATTAAATATAGGGAAGGGGCAAAGATTTTTTTGCAAGCTAAAAGGAGGAAAGCAAGCATTTATTGGAATCAGTTAAACCTTTCTCGTTACCCAAAAGGCTAGAGCAAATATTGTACCGCCCAAAAAAGGATTGCCAAGATGCAAGTCTTACGAAATTGCACTTCCTGAAAGACGTAAAAGTTTGTCGAAAGTGGCCTACTTGGGCCAGCTTGGCGTAGACCGGGGATGGGAATAGTGCGAGCCGTTAACCCGCTCCTATTATGGGTCGTTGTCGAGTTCCTACGGGAAGATCATTTAAAACAAACAAGATTTCACTGTTCATCTGAGGTTAAAGGTCATCAAACTGAGGTCAGAGGGCATATGGGTAAACAGGGGGAAACAGTGTCACTCATAATCATACTGCTGGTCAATTGGGCTTAAACTTGGTAAAATAATAATACATTTAAATAGTGGCATAGTGCTTAGTTCCAAAACATGGAAGTAAATGGGAGTACTGCCAATGACATGACATGCTGTTTTCTCTTTAACCTTTACCGTCATAAAATAACATAAAAGTTGTCTATTAGTGGTACTTCCCTGGTAGGACTCATATCCTAATGAATCATACTGCAGTTACTGTCCGTTTTCCTATACACAATACACAGTGCTCTCACCATTGACGCGTGACCTCTACAAATGATATATGATGGAAGAATGGACACTTGCCTAGTTAACATCACTGTGTGAAAAATAACCAGCCAATATTTAATTTATTCTCCAAACTTCTAGCAAATATGTTTCTCTAACATGACCTAAAATTACAGCTAGGTTAGATGTTCAGAAATGGTCGCACTTTTGTAAAATATGAGTGAGGGCAAAGCATAGCTAGCCAACTCCCCGTGTTAATTGAATGGAGATTTGACCGAAAATATTGAGCTATATTGGTAACGGACCGCTCCGTTCTGAAGGATGCCACAAAAAAAACGGTACAAGCTACATTTAAACTATTCTAAATAGGTTCTAGAAAATATAATTTTGTAACATGTCCTAAATTTTCAGCTAATTTAGATGTTTGGAGAGGGTCGCACTTTTGTGTTTTAGGAAGGATATGTAAACGACAGATAACACCAAAAATATGAAGAAATTATTTCCAAACCGTGTTAAGTCAACAATCATTATGTTGCTCATTTTGAAGAATGCTGGTTAACAAAAAGCAGGTCTTTGTCTCATTTCGTGAACAAAGGTACACATACCATTGTTTCCTTTCGTTTCCTTTATAATCGGTTACCCAACTGAAGCTATAATACCAGCTTTATTGCGATGTCGCACATGTAAAACAGACACTTGTGCACAACCAGAGAAGATCTGATTTAATCAGTTGAGCTGCTTCAATGAGTGTTATCTTGGTTTAATAGCTTTTAATGGGGTTTAAGTCCTGCAAAGGTCGAGATGAATTCTACTGTAGACATGACTGCATCATGTGTCATTAGTGATTACATTATTTTTCCTTTGCATACAGGAACGTGATTGAATACAGACTTCGGCAAAGCATAGTTTATGAGAGATTGCAAACAAGCTGTACAAAAAGTTGAGAGTGGTAGCTATTGCGGTGTTCTCCATTATTATGTTTTCTAACACGATTCATGCATTGGACCACGAAATTATTGACCTTACTCATGCGCAAAACGAAGATGCAATACATTGGCCAACACTACCTCAGTATAACTTCACCATACTTCAGCGAGGGTTTACAGACGACTTAACCGGGGAAAAGCTTTGGTAGGTAATTGATTTTGTGTGAATAATTATCATTTACCCTGTGGGGCAAAGAGATTGGGGCAAGACATTTTGGCTTCAGCGATTTAAGAGTATAATCATGGGTAATTTCAATTGCCTGGCACGTATAGATAACAGAGATATGACGATGGAGGTAGAACTTTTTGAATGACCCTCGTATGTACCTTTTATGATTTTTGTCTCTTTGGGCTTAAGTGGAATCTAATAGGGAGTCGGTTAAATGCTTCCTTAGCTGTCAAGAGTTCGTCCTGGAGACGACTCTCGCAGTGAGTTCCGGATGGTGGTCCCCTCAAAGCGCCAGATAAGTGGAATCTAATAAAGAGTCATGCAAATGCTTTTTAGGTGTCAGGAGTTTATCCTCGAGACGACTCCAAAGAGAGTTCCCTATATTGGACTCTGGAAGGAGTGGTGGGTATAGTCAAGTGGGTAGACTCAATAGTGCAGTTATGCTGCACAGCAAAAATGATTCGACCTTTGCAGTACATCAACCTGGTTAACAGGAAATTACTCCAGCAAAATCTATCGATAAAGTCCAGTCCTTCCTCCACATTGAATGGTGGACTGCACATATCTGCAGTATCAGGGAGGTACGAACATTTGTAGATGTCCCACCTACTCAGTTTTTAGCCTACATGTAATGCATACATTATTCTTGATTGACAGCAAGTACAAAAATATCCGTCAAGTGGTTTAGCTTTAATGCCCTTCGGAAGAGAGTGGTCCACAAGTGAGTGATAGTCACTAAAAGTTGCATTCGATTTACACAGGGAATTTTGCAGGCCATGCCGTGCCCTGCCTTACTAAAACACCAAAGTGCGAATATTTCCAAACATCTATCTAAATTAGCTAAAAATTTAGGACATGTTACAAAACTATATTTTCTAGAATTTCAGAGAGTACAAAAAATATTGGCCGGTTATTTTTCACACAGTGACATTAACTAGGCAATGCCCTATACCTCTAACATACACTGTTTGTAGAGGTCACACGTCAATGGTGAGAGCACTGTGTATTGTGTATAGGAAAATGAACAGTAATTGCAGTATGCTCTTATTAGTGTCAGGTTGATTTAAATTGGGAGTCGTCTACATAAATAATGTAGACTCTTTTAAAAGATCACCTCAACACCTTTTTTCCTGTGTGTGGGCCAGAGATATTACCTAGTCTGGTTGGAATATGCATTTACTCTCCCCCAAGCAGGCGCTGTATGATCATTGCTGACCTGGTCTCTTTTTCCATTTGTTTTGATGTATAAAGAGCATACAATAATTATTCACTACGATTTACTACGAAAAAAGTGAAGATGTGCAAAAATGTTGAGATTATCAGGGTATACAGTTAAAACAAACTGGGGTTGCGGTCGGAAAGCACAGCGCGGTTGGTCAAACAAGGACAATGAAACATGTTGTCGCCTCGGAAGAAAATCTCATCATAATCATGTTTACAAATTATTGGACCAATAATTTTACTTTTATAATGCCTTTTTTTTTTCTAGGTTGGAGTACAATTCTTTTGAAATGGCAGAGCATAGTGGTACACATATGGATGCTCCGTGTCATTTTGCCCAAGGTGCTCTCAAAGTGCACGAAATCCCGCTTAAGAAACTTGCTGGACCAGGAGTCATAATTAATGTGAAGGTAACTCGATATTAGCAATTTAAAAACCAAATAATAAAAGATTTTAAAGGTAGTCTGACGAATGGGACCTGTTTGTTCAAAGTATACCTGTTCACGAAACTTGTCGCAAACTTTACGACAGTGTCCTACGCATTGGACACATCACGTGATGTACGTATTTTTAGATTAATATACAGTATGACATACGACTGTCGTAAGTTTACTACCGAGTTTCGCATACCGGCTCTGATCACCAAGAAGGATTGACCACAAAAGGCCACTAAAGGCGCCGTCCGCAAAAAAGCAGGATGATTTTACGAGTATGAATTACTTTTTAGTATTTTATCATAGTGTATGCTGGATGATCTACAGATTTTTAAAAAAAAGGTCTACTGGTCGGGCTACTTACAGGTAGGTTTTAACCAATTGGTTTATACCAATAAATACCAGCCGGAATTCCCAAAGAAAATTATGACTAAAGACTTGAATTCCGAACCATTTATTGGCAAATCAAACAATTCTTGAATTCCGAACCCCTCTGTATCATAATACTAATTAGAGATAGGCCTATTACGAGAACCGCACAACCCGAGAACCGCGAAATCTAGTCTTTTTATAATTATGTAGCACCAGTTATTCCAATTATCCCTAAATTGTTGTAAATTCAACTCCCAGAATTGTGCAAAAAAATGATATAATATGAATACAAAAGTGCCAAATTAAAGGAAAATCGGTTTTAAACAGACATAACATAACATAAATCAGAGACTTCTTTTACTGGCATTGGAATGTACCAACATGTCGTCGGGACCGAGGGAACCGGTCCATCCCCTTTTTGGCTACGCCACTGATCGTCAAAAATACCAGTTTTAAAATCAGCGACGAGCTCGAGCTCCCATACACACCTAGCAGATTCAGTGGATGAGTATTTGCAGCCACGAATCTGGGTACGAGACTAGTGTTGGGTTCCAATATTATTATTACTTGAGCCGCATTTTGCACAATAAAGACATCACTGCGGGTGAGTACGTTACGTTTCTAACAATATTATAACATTTTTCATAATTTTCTCAAAACCTTTTTGTTTTATTACCATATTTACAGTCGAAGGTTGAGAATAACAACAACTACAGAGTCGCCGTATCTGATATCCAAGACTGGGAAAACAAGTACAACAAAATTCCTGATGGTGCGGTCGTTTTTATGAACGCTGGATGGTCAAGAAATATCCCAACAAGACACTTGTATTCGGGAGTGAGGACCATAAAGATACCACTACGTTCAATTATCCTGGATGGCACGAGGATACTGTTGATTGGTTGTTGAAAAACCGCAATATACACGTCATTGGTGGGGATACGCCTTCGTTTGACTACGGGCAGACGACAACGTTTCCGGTTCATCAACTGCTCGGTGAATATAATATTCCGGGTATGGAAAATGTTGCCAACTTGGACTCCATCCCAGAGAGTGGTTCAATCATATATGTTGCGGCTTTTAAGATATACGACGGGAGTGGCAGTCCATCTCGAGTTTTCGCGACGGTTAGCGGGGCCACCAATAATTGGTCGAGCAAATGCTTGATCATTTTGATGGGCATATTTTATTGCCTCTACTGATATCAACTAAACTTTTCAAAAATAAGGACCCGAGCTATAACCAGAGGCTATTTCAAAATCCCATTCAAAAGTTATCTTAAGGCGTGTTTGGAGGGGGTCATGGTGTAGAGCTGTTCTAGCCCATTTTTGTGAAAAATCTGGTGAACTACCGTAACAAAATATGAACCCTGTTGTAGCTGAAATAGTTTATGCTCTTCCATATATATTACATCGTTTGATAATACCTATGCTATGATAATTGAATAAGGGGGACAAACATACGAAACTTACAACCGTTTGACCAAGCCATAACGTTATATTTTCGCGACCTGGTATTATTAAATATGCCCAAAGAGATCTGAGAAACTGGAGCAGTAAATTATTGACTATATACTTTCATCTGATTTATCTTCAAATCATTGTTAAAATTGCATTGATCGTTCTCTTTTTCTGTAATTTTGGGCTTAATATAGTTTCCTTGTATATAACATTACCTCGCAATTATAGCATCCAGAGTATATTGATTCGTAATGTATAATTGTCGATCTTGTCCAGTTTTTTCAATTTTCCAGTTGCTATTAAGTACGAAAATTGTGCGACTGTATGAATGTAGCCAGAAACGTTGCTATGGTAGTTAATCCGATTATTACGTCACTTCGACAGCGAATAGGATAGCTTTTTAGGCGAACTGGTACTAACACCCTATTACTATAAATGCAATTGCGACAACCTCTAAGTACGTCCTTTCTGGTTGGCCCGAACCGAACACCACATTTTCCCTTGTTTCATCAGCTGTCAAGCAACAGTGGTTGATTCACAGCATTGTGGCGATATAAATCCACACATGCGCACGAGTACGCGCTGTGGGGTTTCTGGCTTGTCTCGGTCCCAGCCGGTTTGTGTTCCTCCGCACTAAACAAAACGTCTGGCGACAACCCCGAAATGACGATCGCTGATTGGCTATAGGACGTGACACAGTGTGAGGACGTGACTTGTGTAAGTGACACTAAACATCGTAGGCCCCTCACTATTTGTAGATACCGCAAACACAAAATATACGCTAGCTTAGCAGCCACTGAGGCACACCGACATCGCCTGGCTAATAATTACTTGGTACACCAGAGATACTAAAATCAATACCCGGGATCGATACACGTGAATGTGCTATGCACGATTTTGATATTCAGATGAAAATCTTTGGATCTCCCGTAAATGATTTCGTCTAAAGAAACCTGATGTGGTTCCTTGCACTTGAATATATGTGACGTGTCATGTCAAAAGCAGACACTTTTGGGCAGGATCGTAAATGGAGAAATAGCCAAAAATCTGCCCGGGGTGATTTTTCACAATTTGGGTTTGTTGCCAATTTGTGATGTTATTAATGTTGAAAATATTGTCTGATAGTTTCAGACAAGAATATAACTGGCATCTTGTATATTTTGAGACATTTTTCAAGGTAATTCCTACTCTCAACATTGTCAATATTATTTTTAAAGGCCGATATCTTAATTTCCAATTTTATAATACAATAACTTACGAACTCAATATCTTCGCCTAGGAATGTCCGATTTCATTGGGGAGAATTGTGTTGTGGAGCAAAATATCTCTAAATTTAAGATATGTAAAAACCTCAAAATTGATAACCTGCCCAAAAGTGTCTCCTTTTGACATGACACGTCACATATGTGTTGAACAGATATGATAGTCGTTAGCTTGCGTCTTGAGAAAGAAGCTTGCGTCTTGAACTCAAAAACTGACAATAATTCTGATTTTATATGTGCCGAATTATATAGCGCAGTGTATAGGACAATCGTGGGTAGTCTAAAAGCATATGACCTATGGCGTACCATGCTCAACTCACACACAACGAGGTCAGTCACCGGGCAATTGTCAGTAGTCTTAGTCAGATGTCCTTCGGCCCATTATCCGTCTCAAAACTATTAAACAGGTCGGAACAAAATGGCCATGCGTGGCGGTGGATTCAACCTACCATGGCGATTTCTCCATGAAGATATCGGGCGATGACACTGTGTGAGGCGCCAATCGTCTGATTTCGCCTTTCATGTCAACGACTCGCAGCGCGTACTCACGTACGTTGTGTGGATTTATGCAACCGCATAGCTGTCACTCAACCGCTGCATGCGTTGAAGCCCACTAATTGACAGCCAATTCACAATCGGAACATTTTCTTATGACGATAATTGGCCAATCAGAAAAGACGTACTATAAGGTTGTCACCAGACGGTTTGTTTAGTGACGAAGGAGCACAAATCGGCTGGGACCGAGACTAATTTCGAGGCTGTCGCCAGACGGTTTGGCCCATCAACACGCGCCTGCTTACGTACGCTGCTAGCTATCACTTGGACGGATATCAAGCATAACTCTGAATTACAACGCACCCTTTCCACAGGTATGTCTTATCTTTATAATTTAGATATAGTGAAGAATATACAATTTAGTTTCAAAACGTTAATCCAATATGACATTGTTATTAATTACATGTGTCATTATTTTATTCTGGTATTATTCGCCCACGTATCATGGAAATTGATTGTAATTATAATTGGCAATCTAAAATTAAAGAAAACGCACTTACTATCTTAGCGGTGTTCTAGGGGAATAAAAAGTCATCAATCGGGTTTGAAAAAAAAAACCCGACCAAACTCCTTTATATACATATCGTATACATTATGGCTTTAAGAGTGATTAAAGGCACGATAATTGCGTTAATTCTATATCCTATCCTAAAGTTTCCATGTGTTCGCATATTTTCACTTTACAACGTCATGCTAATTTGCTTAAAATTGGCACATTAGGCAGCTCTAGGTATGCATCCCATTGTCAATGATCAATCTCTTTCCATCGACCGTGAAGTCAATACACATTTATTTGGGGTTCCGGGACTCATTATTTCAAATACCGTGGTCATGCGGTTCACATACTATGATGTGAAACCTCTTCTGTAGGGACTATAGACGAATCCAATTTCACGCATTCCTACACCTCAATGGCAGCCATAGCTGGGTCCCCTTCGGCTCCATCTCACATTAAATATGAAATGATGCGGCCTTGGAGGGTATAGGTTTTAGACTGCATACTATCACCCGTGTTACACGTAGACAAAAGAATTATGACAGTTTAGAATACAAAAGAATCTAACATCGAATTTTAAGCGGCTTTAATCCACCCAATTGGGCAGTTACAACACCAGTTTGGTGCTGCGGGGACCCAATAATGGCCGACCAAATCATGACCATGACTTGGCTCGTTGGATTCGTCTATAAGAAAAAATACCCAGTGCCCAAGTTCCCAAGCAGGCTGCGCGACGTGGACACGGATGAAGGGAGTGTCCCTTCTATATACTATCCGAGACTTTTTTTTTTATCACGTACTAAAATCACTCATTTTGGTGATACATTTTGACCTAAAGCATGTAAAGCAATGGCGTAGACATCTTTTTAACAAGATAGGATGGAGGTCGGTCTGCAATCCATCGGGGTCTCCCGTCAGTCCGAAATTTAAACACCGTCAGTCCGAACCACTCTCAGTCCGAATTTTTAGGGTTAGGTTTAGGGTTGGGGGAAGGGTTGACGGTGTTTCGGACTGACAGAGTGTACCTCTTTTAATTCCAAAGAGACCATAAATTGGTCAAAAGAAGGCTCCATTGTACTGATTTTTATTGGTGGTTTATTGGCGATCACAGGAGGCACGTTCGAGGTGCAGAATACATAATCATAATTATTTATAAATGTATTTAAAGCCTTAATGTACGATATTTTTAAATTTTTAGATTTTTCTTTTTTTTTGTTCCAAAAAGATAATATGCAATCATTGTGAAAGTTACCAATACATTTGGACGCGAAAAACATTGGGAATTTGCAAAGAAACAACATAATAAACTTCACCTCTATCACTCGAAATATCTCGCATTTTTTGGATTACGACGGTGAGTGCGCCCTCAGAGTCAGTCTCCTACGCAGCCAGTTTGGTTATGCTCCCTCCACATGTGTGGAGGAGGGAGCCAGAGGATGATTTAAGCACTTCCCAGCAAGTCTTGCGGTTAGCACAGCTGTGTGAGTGAACATGACACCACTGCCCGCCCACTGCATACACACGTGCATGGTTAAATTTGAATTTGGACAGATATATTTACAATAAAAACACCTTCTAAAGGTTGGTCGATTTCACATTTTATGTTATCTACAGAAGCTGTGGATTATCCTTCATGCATACATCACTTTAGATCTGAAATCGACCAACTAATAATGACACAGGGCAATTCTAAAACAACATCTTTTGCACAGAGTTCAATGGGAATTGAAAAGTAAAGTGGCAGTTGAAACTCTAGTGATAACACTTTTACAGTGCATGATGGGGCTTCCTTAAATCATCCTCTGGAGGGAGCATAACCAAACTGGCTTCGTAGGAAATTAAGATTTGCGATCGTTCCGACATAAATTATCATAATATGTCGTACCAACAAAAAATCATCCCGTTTTACTACAAATAGGGCGAATTTGACAGTTTGCTCATAGATGTACGTTGATGCTAAAAATCGGTTTTGAACAAAATAAAGGTTTTATTCTGAAAAAAAGATCGTACATTAAGGCTTTAAATTACAACCAAATGTACATGAAACCAGTACAATAAAGTGTAATAAAAATAACAGAAAATCATGTTTGATATTACTGTTATGGAGGTTTGTCAAAATTCTGCATGTAATGATCAATCTAAACTATCTAGCCCGTACTTTAAAAACAGTTGCACTGCAGCACTGGCTCCGCTCCCTGTTGAAGAGTGTATCACTTTCCTCTGTGTTTAAAGCCGACCAAGAGTGTTCCTGAGTGCCTGTCTGATTGTGTTTCCCTACACTGCCCTGCGCGTGTTTGCCTGCGTTCTGCCAGTGATACCACCTTCCTGACTGAGCACAATATAACCCAATCAAATGTCAGCTGAACGCAGGACCTTCTATGTTGCGCCTCGCACCTGCAATAGATTGCCAATTGGTATTGGCACGATTAGGGAATCACAAGTGGGTATTTTCAAAAGGGTTCTAAAGTCACATTTGTTTCCTTAGATTTTGTAGCCTTTCTAACACAAGCAGTTCTCGCTGATTTATTCTTTATGTTCTTCTTTTGCTTTGTTTTTTGAGCGCTTCGTTCTAAATGTAGCACCCGGATGTAGCAGCGCTATATAAATATTTAATGTGTGTAATACAAACAAATACACACTGTGTATATACGACACCCTTTATAATTAATTGGGTTAATGCAATTTTGCTGTACCATTCATTATCATTTCACATTATCGTTTCAACAAACAACACATAGACAGGTGTATTGAATGTTTAGGAGTACAAAGGTAAGAATATTTTCATGCGGTGAAATATGGACTGTCCATTCAACGAGGCTTTGTCGAGTTGAATGGAATAGTTCATATTTCACCTCATGAAAATATTCTTTCCATTGAACGAATGAAAACATCTTAATATAACTGATACAAAATTCTTTATCTTCCACGTAATTTTATGAATCACCACGAAAACAAAACTAATTTCAAAATATTACAAACTGTATTTATTTTAGAAGCGACACCCACACCTATTATTGGCGAGTCGAGGTGGTCACCGTTCGCGATATACGCCCGCGGAAAAATGGACTATTGCACTGGTGCGGAGTGCAATAGTCCTTTTCTATAAATAGCAAAAATATTCAATAGTAATTGTCCAATCAAATGATAAGAATCTTTGTATGAGCTATATGTTTAGTAGTATTTATTAACAAATATCCGTGCTTGATGGATTCTCTATCAAATCAAGGGATCTGATAAAGGCTACTTTGCAGCACTAACAAACCACAGATATTGGAAACAAACATGATTGACAGTTTGGGATCAAAAAGTGACCATGGAGTAACCATACATGCCCTCCTCAGCACACAGATAAATATTCATATTTTAATTTTTTTTCCAATCAGTCTTCGTGGCATTGATATCACGTTTTGACGAACCTACAGCCTGTTTTGCTTCATTATTTTATTCTTATATTTCTGTTAAATCATTGCCTCCACTTAAAAGGTTATTTCAAAGTTGTTCATCATTGCTCTTATGCTTTATATAGATGTTTGCCAATTGCTTTATGGTACACTATGTTAATACTCGTCTTTGAATTGATACTCATCTTTGAATTACAAATTATGGCTACAGATCCCCGTATTGTTTTTGTTTTGTTTTAATTTTGTAATTTAATTATTATACAGATGGAAAATAAATAAATTTGACTGATTGATTGATTGATTGATTGATTGATTGATTGATTGACGTCTGTAACTTTTCGGTGACCGATAACCTGATAAGCTACATGCGATGGTAACGGGGATATTGGGATATTGGACACGTTACTTTTTTAAGGGTAGAGAGTCGGTAGAGACTTATAGTCTGGGGCTTTTTGAAATAAGATGATAAGGAGATTAGCGCTGGCTCCCGACATAATCCCCGATAAGAAGATAATCCGCTGGCGAGTACATTCATGTTTATTCAAAGTCTTTTGTCTTGAAGTGTGACCAACAACCCACGTGATCAAACAAAACGGAGAGGGTTTGCAACAGTCGCTTACACATCATATGGAAAGGTTTCTATACAAAAACGATTCTCTTATAAACCATCATGCGCACAGTTTCCACCTCGATACATCTGAGCACACATTTTCGTCCAAGAGCTTCCAAGCAGAAAACAAGAAGCAGTGAATGTCTCCACCACAGTCTCTGATTACACTACACGGTTGGGTGCATAGCAATGTAGGAGCTGTGGAGCTTCTAGCTGAAAAATGGGCCTCTTTGATTGGTTTTTGTCAAAACCTCAAGTGTTCCCTTCATCCAATCAGAATTTTTTTATATCAAACGAAAGCTAACACTCCCCCCTAAAAACACTTTTCGTCACTAGGTCAACAGATAACGCAATTCAATGTTATAGCAAGGCGAATGTGGTAAATCTGTTGAAAACTACCCATCCAAACACATTTTTGACCAAAATGTAAATTTTAAAAGTCAAAACCTCAAGTGTTCCTTACAATATTTTTCAAATTTTATGTCATTAAATGAAGAAGCACACTAATATTGTCCATATACTAGCGTCACTAGAATGAGCAATGGTCAATTCTCTTTAGATTGAAAATCTTGTGCAAAAAGTTACTATTTTCGCCTGTTTTGTCATACGGTTGTAAATTCAATGAACCATGACTTTTAAAAAAGAGCGCTTACAAATTGATATGGGCCTTCTTTTGATCGCCCATTGATATACATAAATGTGAGCAAACAATCCAATCGATATGTGGTGTGATCATGCATCTTAAGGGCATCTTGTCCAGATTTTGTCCGGGTTTTTTGTTCCTCCTTGTATTCTTGCATTGCTTATATTTTGTATTTTGCATTTCCTGAATCAAGGTTGATATAACAACGGCATTTAAACGCCCTCTGGCAACATTTTGCAACCTTTTGCAAATGATGTTGAAAACGTTTTGTGTTTGCTGGGTGCCAATATACAGGTGACAGGGCCTTTTCAGTTATTGGACCTCGGCTGATACTAGTTTTCACTTGTCTTGATATTTATCTCCTTTTGTTTGTACATGGAATATTCTGGAAACTCAATGGAAAATGCAAGTTAACAATCATACATTAGCCAGTGGTAGTACAAAAGTTGCCATAATTGCGTGAAGTCTTCGGTTCGCGGTTCTTGTGTGTTGTAGAGAATGATATACGCCAAAGGCGGTAGTAGAGCCAATAGTGCTCGATTGTATTGTCAACTCAAAAAGTGGCAGACTGAAATATCTCCATCAAAGAACTGATGCATTTTGCTGGACTAACATACCGGTAGTGTGCTATCTGTTTGTCAAGTGGAGCAGAAAGTTTGTTCAAGAGCTCTCCGAGAGCGAAGCTTACGCTCAACATAGAAGACCATTTGGAAGCACTAGCATACCAGCTAGGATTACAAAAACATGAGACTGAAGCTGTGGTAGACCCAGGGTTTCCCTTGGGCATTGCCGGATCTTGGATCAAGAACTGAAATCGTCACAGGAATCTCCAGGTTTATAGTTACCATAGCAAAAGTAAATATTTGTAGTAATTGTAAATTTATCTCTTGTATGATATTGTATTTTGATTGACAGCCATACTGCACTAATTAATAAATAATCATACGTTTGTTTGATGTAAATAGACAGTGATTTCAGTGTTCAGTTTTGAGTGAACTCGGTAGAAGGTAATTTTGGCCTGGATCATTTTTTAGTGACCATAACAATATGCATAAAATTGTATATGTTATCGGTGTCGAATTTATATCTAAATGTATTCCATCGTGATTATATTTTTCCTTTACATACAGGATCGTGATTGAATACAGTCTTCAGCACATCATAGCTTATGAGAATTGCAAACAAGATGTACAAAATGTTGAGATCGGTTGTTATTGCTGTGTTCTCCGTTATTCTGATTTCTAACGCGATTCATGCATTGGACCTCGAGGTTTTTGACCTTACTCATGCACAAGACGGGGATGCAATAGCTTGGCCGATATATCCTCAGTATAACTTCACCATACTTCAACGAGGCTTAACGGAAGATGGCTATTGGTAGGTGACGTTTACATTTTGTTTGGTCGGTAGGCCACATGTCACGTGGGAAAACGCGGTAAATCGCACATTATTTTTGCTAAATATATGGCCAATTTATGAGCAAATTATTGACGATTTTCGGCGATTTTAGCCGATTGGTCAAGATTTGAAACAATTTTGTAAAATTTACCTCAGTTTGTTGTGGTTGATCAAAATTTAGCATCATTTTCAGCAATTTGCTGTGATTTCCAGCCATTTTGCAGATTTTAAGCTTTCTTAGGAGATTTCATGGTGATTTTTGGCGACTTAAGATGCTTAAGGGAAGGGGGTTGAACGTTTGGACAGTATTTATTGTGGGACATTAGAGCACATCAGATATATCGAATTGCATTCTGAATACGAAGAATGTCCTTCTGATATCAAATAATTTTGATTTTTTGAAATTCGCAATGTAATACACATTTTATGGCAAATCATTAAAAATTGATATTTTGATATTTAACAGTACTTGAATTAAACTTTATAAATCTGATGATTTATACTTAAAGTGTATGTAGGTGGGATGAAAAGCCGACGATCAATTGAAAATTTTGACCTTTCGTATTGAAGATATAGATTTTTTTCCCAAAACACCAAAAAAATTGGTCTTTCGGGGAAAAAATCCATATCTTCAAAATTTTCAATTGATCGTCGGCTTTTCCTCCCAGGATACACTTTAAGAATATTTCATTATATTTATATCATTAAATTTATTTCGAGGACTGTTATATATCAAACATTTGAAAAATATCAAATTTTAATAATTTGTCATAAAATTTGTATTATATCGTGAATTTCAAAAAATGAAAATTATTTGATAGCAGAAAGACATGCTTCGTATTCAGAATGCAATTCGATACGTCTGACATGTCTGAGGTGCTCTCATGTCCCACAAAAAATACTGTCGAAACGCCATAAACGCTCATTCTAGATCCCTTAAGCCGTTTGACCAAAATTTGAAACAATTTTGTCAAATATACCTCAATTTGCTGTGATTCATCAAACTTTACCGCGATCCATAGTGATCGGTCACAATTTAGCATCATTTCCCGCAATTTCCAGCAAATTGTCGTTTCGGGCGATTTACCGTGTTTTCCCATGTGACATAGGGCCTGTCGGTAAGGATCCGTGCAAAAAGAAACGGATTAAGCAATTGTTTTGGCAGGGTGAAAATGGGGCAAGCAATTTTTTAGCAGGTCGAAATGGAGACGAGAGATTTTTGGCAAGTCAAATAGGGGTAAAGAGATTTTTGGCAAGTCAAATAGGGGTAAAGAGATTTTTGGCAAGTCAAATAGGGGTAAAGAGATTTTTGGCAAGTCAAATAGGGGTAAAGAGATTTTTGGCAAGTCAAATAGGGGTAAAGAGATTTTTGGCAAGTCAAATAGGGGTAAAGAATTTGGAAAATTAAGAAAACGCCAATGCAAAAATGCAATCTTTTATGCTCGCTACGCTCGCATATACATCTAGACCATTGCAAATTGAGTTCCCGCAAATTCATCAGGCCGAAAAGGGGAGCCATTTTTGGCAGGCCTAGAACTGGAAATTGGCCCACTCCGGACATATCATTATTGTACAGCCCCTAAAACCGTTAGAGCGTCCCAAAAAGCCTTATACTTATTCTGGCGGAGATCTAGGTCATTGTTACGAGTCATACACTGTTTGATTAAGGGATCTAAAATGAGCGTTTATTGCGTTTCGACAGTATTTTTTGTGGGACATGAGAGCACCTCAGAACTATCGAATTGCATTCTGAATACGAAGCATGTCTTTCTGATATCAAATAATTTTCATTTTTTGAAAATCACAATATAATACAAATTTTATGACAAATTATAAAAATTTGATATTTTTCAAATTTTTGATATATAGCAGTCCTCGAAGTAAATTATATAAATCTAATGATATATTCTTAAAGTGTATGTAGCAGGGAGGAAAAGCCGACGGTCAATTGAAAATTTTGACCTTTCATTTTTGAAGATATGGATTTTTTCCCAAAAGACCTTATTTTTGTTTGGTGTTTTGGGAAAAAATCCATATCTTCAATACGAAAGTCAAAATTTTCAATTGATCGTCGGCATTTTTATCCCACCACATACACTTTAAGTATAAATCATCAGATTTATAAAGTTTACTTCAAGTACTGTTAAATATCAAAAATATCAATTTTAATGATTTGCCATAAAATGTGTATTAAATTGCGAATTTCAAAAAATCAAAAATATTTGATATCAAAATGACATTCTTCGTATTCAGAATGCAATTCGATATGTCTGATGTGCTCTAATGTCCCAAAATAAAT
Source organism: Amphiura filiformis (assembly GCF_039555335.1). Taxonomy (NCBI): domain Eukaryota; kingdom Metazoa; phylum Echinodermata; class Ophiuroidea; order Amphilepidida; family Amphiuridae; genus Amphiura; species Amphiura filiformis. The sequence continues at coordinate 70,848,495 of NC_092632.1, read as the reverse complement.
ACTGTCCAAACGTTCATACCCCAGCCCTTAAGCTAACAAAATCTAAGTCTTTAATTGAAAGCACGTTATGATTGGTATAATATATGACAACAAATGCACATACACAATATAATCAAATATAATCACTCTTTATCTATTTAGTACTTAGCCAGCATTCTTCTTCTTGGTGATCATAAAGTTCTTGCAATGTTCTGGACTCCTTGTGCTGCTTTCTCCAAACTTAACTCCTTGCGCTGCTTTCTCCAAACTTAACTCCTTGCGCTGCTTTCTCCAAACTTAACTCCTTGCGCTGCTTTCTCCAAACTTAACTCCTTGCGCTGCTTTCTCCAAACTTGGTGCTATTTCCACCTTTAACACAATATCTTCAGGAAGCAGGACTGTGTTGTATCAAAAACCATAGATCATCATATTTGGATAATCTATGCATGAACCAGACTAATATTCCTTTCTTTGACGTATTCTAGATCTTCTCCGACAACACTGGCAGGCAGTAGTGCATTGACTACTTAAATTAATTCTGGTTCATAATTTCCAATTGTGAATAATTGTGTTTACATTTTCTTATATATCAAGCAGTGGGAAATCCCAAATATTAATAGCCAAATTTGATCTTGCCTTAATTATAACATTAACCTTTCACATGACATCATTACCTGAGGGGAATCCCGTGATGGCATCTTCACTTTACAACCTCAGGGGGGTTTCCAAATATTCCAAATTAGATATGGTTCAACTTGTTTTGCTCAATTTGAGAGGGGAATCCCCCCCCCAAACTGTCATCACTCATGTAACTTTGTAAATCATCAAATTAAATTACTCAGGGCACATCACATCAGCCTTTACACCACGGACTGCAAACATAATTATCTACACATTTAATGGATCGAATATCAACATTACATTTCATGACTATACAAATTTGATATTTAGTTCGCACTGTATAGTCGTGCGGAAGGTTCTTTTCATGCTCATTCAACTGTATAGAAACGGCCTTGATGCACGTGAAATAGGGAAATAATAAAAGGCAAGTCTCGAATCTCTGTGTAAAAGCTACGGAAGCGTAAACTGTATCAAGTCAAGTCAAGTCAAGTCAAGCCTCAAGTCAAGTCAAGTCTCATTTACATAACATTTTTTCGAAATTGTTTACCCGTTGACACCCCCATTTAAGTATGATAAACAATTACTTTCATCATCATCAGTCGGCTGCTGAGTAGGCGGCTACAAGTTTCTTCCAACTTATGCGATCCTGGGTTAGATCTATTATTTGGTATGGTTGGAAAATGCATTCATTCTCCCCAAGCAGGCGCTGAATATATGTAAGCAATTGAATACATGAATACAAAAGCCACCTAAGTCCATGGGAAGTGATTTTGAGAGAAAACCCTGTGTATCATTTTATTTCCTTCAGTTAGATTTACTTGGTCAATATGGTAAGTTTTATGTGCAAATGAGTGGATTAACCTGTATTAAGTATGACGATTAGCATTTCAGGGACTTCGTGGGGTTCATTTTAAATTTTGGACTTTTTTGGGGGGTGTTTTTTTAAAATCATATACAAAGACAACAATGTTAGAATGAGATTACCACTAGTAAGATAATACAAAATAAAGCACACAAGTATGTATAATGTTGATAAGCATTCTGCCATGTAATATAAACCACACACTTTCCTTTATTAAACCCTTTTTTTTCAAAAGTCACTTTCTAGCAATGAATGTGTTACAAGTGGACTTTTATACATACTGGATTTCAATCAATGTGTTACAAGACTCAAATCATGGAATTGGGTGATTCTTTCATACATGCTATTTTTCACATGCCCAATAGACACGGAGGATGAATTTGAGTTGTTCTTTCATACATATGACAGGCCTATGTATAGCAACAATTTCCCATGCTTAACTCAATTGGCCAAAGTATGGACTTAGGTGGCTTTTGTATTCATATATTCAATTATGTCTTTTTTTCTAGGTTGGAGTACAATGCTTTTGAAATGGCAGAACATAGTGGTACACATATGGATGCTCCGTGTCATTTCGGCGAAGGTGGTCTCAGGGTGCACCAAATCCCGCTAGAGAAGCTCGTTGGGCCAGGAGTCATAATTAATGTGAAGGTAATTTGTTATTCGCAAATTATGAACCAAATAATATAAAAAGATAGCAGGAATTCTAAAGATAGTCTGACGACTGGCACCAGTATGTTCTTAGTTACCTGTTTTCGAAACTCGGTCGCAAACCCACGACAGTCACGACACAATGTACATATCACGCGATATAGCTATAGTCTATTCAAGCACGACATACGACTGTCGTAAGTTTACGACTGACCCAGCAAACACAAAACGTTTTCGACATCATTCGCAAAAGGTTATAAAGAAAACGTTTAAATGTCGGGTTATATAAAAGGTTTATTAAGGGTATAAAACGTTTTCACAACCTTAAAAAACATTTTTGATAATCTACTGCTCAGCAAACAAAAATGTTTTACAGAAAACGTTTAAATATCGGGTTATATAAAGGGTATAAAAACGTTTTAATAACATTCCAAAAATATTCTTGAAAACTTGATACAAAACATTCTAAACAGAATGTTATTTTGGGGTTGAAAACATATTTTGCGAAAAATGTTTGCCCAAAATATTTTCAATAACGTTTTAAAAACGTTTTCAAGACCTTTATATAACCCGACATTTAAATGTTATTAAAAGGTTTTGAAAACAACATTTTCAGAACATTTCTGTGTTTGCTAGGTTCAAATATTTTAAGAGAATGTTATTTAAGTATTGTTAAAATATTTGACAAATATGTTTGTAAAAATAGTGTACAATAACAGTTTTTGAAAACATTTAAAAATATTGGTGTAGTGTGTTTTCATACAAAACGTTTTAACACGTTATCATGACCTTTATATAACCCGACATTTTAATGTTATTAAAACGTTTTTACCTAAACCAAAAGCCAAAATATAACTTATTTAAAACGTTTTTGTGTTTGCTGGGGAGTTACACGAAACGGGCCTAAAAAAGCGCAGTGATTTATAGTGCGCTACGCACAGGCACAACGCCTAGATGTTGATCCACAAGCCTCAGCACACCGTCCAGTGTACTTCGGTTATATATAATGCGCTTTTATAAATGTGCACGTGACCACCTCCGCGCGACCATAACAGCTAATAGACAGTAAGTCTCGAAGTGACCTTCTACATAGCAAGTGTCTTTCTATACATTTGAATGCAAAGGCGGAACAACATGAGACTGCTGTGCAGCAAAATTGTCTATTTTGTTCAACTTTGTGATTATATTGTAAACGGTTCCGTCTTTGAATATTTTTTCCGTCATCAAATACTTTCAAAATGTTGTTTTTTATAACATATTACAAATTCGGAATTGCAAAATGTGTGTGTGTGTGGGGGGGTGTACAGGTACATGTTAATATGTGAGTATAAGCCTGTGAAGAATGTGGTCTTTATAGTTCAAGGACAAATTGGCTCTTGTCTAAGGCTTATATGCATACCAATGTATGCTTTTCATTGCAAAATTGCAGCCATTTTAAATTATCGCAGTTTTTTTTAATTGCAACTTCCTACGTACAAAATGACGTTTAATTGACTCGCGCCAAAAGAATTCAATTCACACGTTGCTACATCTGACATAGCTTGACCAGCGAATGTGGTGCTGATGTGATGATGACGTGATTCAATTAGCCAATCAGAAGCACACTTGCGTATACGCCATAAACTGCGCCAAATTGGCTGACCGCTGAAATTCTCTGCTGAAAACTATAATTGGCATAAGGTCGCAGATCACCAAATCGGCTCTCCGTTGAAAATGATGCCAGTCTTTCTCTATAGAAAATGCTGCTTAAAATCATTAAAAAAATTCTCGATCTCCTATCAGTGGTACACTTGCAGGATTTAATATTACTAATCATGACCAATCCAAATGAGCCAAAATTATGCAAATTCAATACATAAACATGGAGAGATCATGGAAGGATCATACGGAAGGTGCTATATTAAACCTATTTTGTTGAATGGCGTAGACATATCTTAAGCACGGATTTGTAATTCTAACTGCACGGAATTTAATCTCACTGCACAAACGTGGAAGGAGGCACGCTAAAATAGCCCCTGGTCAATAATTTGCAATGAAATTCCGTCAAGTCAAAAAATATGTTACACATCATGACATAGCTACATGACACATGATTGATTGAATAAAATGTTTAAATGGCAGACTGTAAACAGAATGTGAAGCGACATTGCTCGAGTGCATACATCATAATCTCAGTCCATTTTTGAACTGTATTATGCAAAAAAATTCTCGATCTCCTATCAGTGGTACACTTGCAGGATTTAATATTACTAATCATGACCAATCCAAATTAGCCAAAATTATGCAAATTTCTGCTCATTTTAATGCTTACTTTAGGTGTAAGAGTTTTTCTGAGAATGGACATTAATTTGGTTTGGTGTAATACGCCCGTACGCTAAGTAAAGATTTGTTCTAAGTCTAATAATAATTTTTAAAAAATTTTTTAGACTGCAACAAGTCTGTCCTAAAACATTGTATCTGTTTGGATAATGATTTGGAAATTCAAAATCATATTTGCCACACAATGTGAAATTTAAAAAAAAAGGGGGGATTTAATTAGGTCCAGAATGAAAGAATACAGTGTTAAAATTTGAAAAAATGTTCACATTATTTCAAAACTGTTTTGATTTATCTATTTTAATTACTATATTTACAGTCGAAGGTCGAGAATAATAACGATTACAGACTCGCCTTATCTGATATCCAAGACTGGGAAAACAAGTACAACATAATTCCTGATGGTGCAATCGTTTTTATGAACGCTGGATGGTCCCAGAAATATCCTAACAAGACACTTGTATTCGGCAGCGATGACCACATGGATCCCACTACGTTCCATTTTCCTGGTTGGCACGAGGATACCGTTGATTGGTTGTTGAAAAACCGAAATATACACGTCATTGGTGGGGACACGCCTTCGTTTGACTACGGGCTGTCGACAACGTATCCGGTTCATAAACTGCTCGGTGCAAATAATATTCCGGGTATGGAAAATGTCGCCAACTTGGACTCCATCCCAGAGAGTGGTTCAATCATATATGTTGCGGCTTTTAAGATCTATGACGGGAGTGGTAGTCCATCTCGAGTTTTCGCGACGGTTAGCGGAGCCACCAATAATTGGTCGAGCAAATGCTTGATCATTTTGATGGGCATATTTTATTGCCGCTCCTATTAAATATATCAACTGAACTTAATATAAAAGATCAAGACCCGAGATTTGCATATAGACGAATCCAACGAGCCAAGTCATGGTCAAGATTTGGTCGGCCATCTTTGGGTAGCCGCTAGCACCAACCTGGTGTTTGGAGCGCCCCATTGTGCAAATAAAAGCCGCCTAACACCTAGAGAAGATGCAAGGACGAGGAGGGTTAATAGAATAATATATACAATAGAGATAATTCCGCAGGTAATCCCGTCGCATCTATTCATACATACATGTAGTCCTTTTGTTCGCAAGTACATCCATTTGTAGCGTTTGATATGGTGTAGTTAATCCGATTATTATGTCACTTCAACAGCGAATAGACCATGTAGAAGCTGAGTGTTTTCCGAAGGGAACTATAGGGCCTATTGTGTTGTAAACTTTAATCTTTTGTCTACCTGTGTTTTCGCGGAAGGTGTAAAACGAGTGATGGAATGCAGTTTAAAATTTCCGCCAAGGCCGAATCATTTCACATTTTGGGTGCATTGTAGCCGACGGCTACCCAACTAAAGGCTGCTAGTCAGGTGTAGGAATGCGTGGATTTGGATTCGTCTATACCGGAGGTGGATTTAACCAATCGAAAAGTACGATGTATTAAAATGTTATTCTAAAGCCATCTGAAGGACAGTTAGATGGGGTCATGGGGTGGACAATATAACATAATTATATCGGATATGTAGCCGATAAAATGCTTAGCACAATGCTTAGACTAATGTTGAATGTATTACTCCATTGCTGAGCGAAAAGCGTTTGGTATTTGACCAATGGAGTAGCGGCGCTTTTCCCAACACAACAAAAAGCGCTCTAGCTCATTGGCTAATCGCTGTCGCTCAGTGATGAAGTATAAATTCAGCTTTCGGCGTTATGATTGCAGACAAGATCTGCTCCTGTTTTTAATCCCTTGATTTTTGAACAAAAGAGAAATTAAAACGGAACAATAGCTGGTAAAGCTGTAAGATATGTGATTGCTGTATGTAGGTCTACACACATAAGCGTAACGAGCTTTGCGAACATCATTTTACAATGTACGGTCAATTTCCCGAAACGGCTAGTGTGTATATTGAGGAGTTTCGATATAATTTTTGACCGCACATAATTCAAACTCCAACGTACTGAATATCTTCTCCCACTGTAAGCACTCTTTATACGAATCATCCCGTACTTTTGATTAAAGATTTTATTTTTAATGACTTGCCACGGTTGTTTGATGGGATCATTTATTAGTTTTTCAAACAAAACATCATGTACAACCAAATTTTAGTGATATCATTCTAATGTATACAGATGCTTTTGAGTCATTCTCTACTTTAATTTCCCCTCTTTTACAAAATAATACACTTTTGTAGCATTTTTTACAGCTTTTTCGGATATAAAATTTATCTATTAATGACAAAATTGGTGGCGCTATTTATTTACTGCAAATTACTCTTTCAAGCTTTTAATAAAAATAATTCCTTTCATGGTTTGATAAAATGTGTTTATAAAATTTCCTTGTTGCTTCCTTTCACCTATTCCAGCTGTTTTAATGGCAGTATTAATCACCTACCCTTGCAAATAAAGAAATATGATTTAGGATAAATAGCGCCATCTATAGTTTGCTTTTAGTTAATAATGAAGCCAATTCTATATACATCATACAACCGTGCTTGGGCCGCTACAGGCTCTGAGTATTCAATGTAGAATATTCAATGTGACATGTCTTTGCTATATTTCCATTTTCATTTCCAGCAATGTTTATGTCCTAACGAATGTTTGATGACAAAAAAATCAATAATATTTTATGTAGAATATGTCTGGTGGATAGATTATACGCCATCAAACATTCATTGGAGCTTATATGAGTAGATTAAATAGCAAAGACATGTTACATCAATATTCTACATCCACCAAAAAGTCTGTAGCGGCCTTTATACACACAATGTGTAAGGTACGTAACCTTATAGGTGATCTTAGGGTCGTTTTATCTTTTCAGTTTCCGTAAGTCTATTGTTCAGATACGAAAACGCAATACGAAAACGAGTTTACTGTAATCTGACTTCATTGTTAACTTTTGAAGTACCATTCAGCTTATTTCAGTAGAATGGATGCCTGTGTCAGTAGAGGCTGGAGAGACAAGATTATGGAACACCGGTGTCAGATTAGCTTGCCATTGTTACGAATGAATAGAATAAATTATCTTTGCTCAATACAATTCTCGCTATTCGCAATAAGGGCGCCGCCAGCGATTTTGCGATGTAATCGTGATGTATCATGGGAAAATCGTGATGTATCATGGGAAAAGGTCGACATCAAGTCCGCGCAATACGAATATTACCATGCTATTACATAGGAACACGTGACAATATTTTTAGTTTGTCAATATAACGGTATTACACGCAAATCGATAGAGAAAAAATTAATTGTGCACATTTCAAATCACATTATTAAGTATTATTGAGTATCGATTCGCGTGTAACACCTTTATTTTGACAAACTAATAAAAAAATTGTCACGTGTTCCTATGTAATAGCATGGTAATATTAGTATTGCGCGACTTGGATGTCGACCTTTTCCCATGATACATCACGATTACATCGCAAACCGCTGGCGGCACCCTTATTGCGAATAGCGAGAATTCTTTTGTATTGTATTTCAATATAAAACATGATTACCAAATCGCCTCATTGGGAGATATTTGGCTATTTCAGACGCTCGTTTCATCGCCAATATGAAAGACTTTTGCTTATAACTTGGCAACATGGTTTGTATATATTTAAATGCAAGACTTTTTTACGACCTACTTACGCCTAGGCGTAAGTGCATATACACCAAACACAAGTCAATTGAAGCCGTACAATTTACCGCGAATTTAGGATCGTAAAATTTAGACTCTTCTTTTGTCTAGATTAGCACCCAACCTCTCATCTCAAGGTTTTATGTCAAAAATTAACATAACTTACCAAAACGAAAACTGAAATTCACGGGCTTCAAAGGCTAGAATAAAAGATTGGTCACACCTGGGAGGCTACCACTTCAGAATAACAATGACTTACAAAAACGGATACGGATACGGAAACAGAAACTGAAAAGATAAAACGACGGTTAGATAAAAGGTGTTTTCTTTTTCTTTTTATCAGGGCGAACTTGCCCCAGCACGGGGCAAGTCCGCCCTTGCATCGTGATTTTTATTTTTCCTTCTCCTGCCGTTACTTTATGCTCAACGTTCTTACAAATGTTGTAGTATTTAGCTACAGTGTGCAGCTTTAAAGTGTAAAAACTATAGCCTTCTAACATGAGAATTGCCCTCTCTAGGCGAGATTGAAAAAAATAGGGCGGACATGCCCCAGTCTCCCCTATAAATATCATTTTTATATTAAATCGGTCCAAGGTAAATACGATAGAACGTAGTTATAGCCTACTTGTTGCCCAACTTTTGAAATCTGTCCTTTTTATAAGATTTAATGTGTATATACCCTTTATATAACCCGACATTTAAACGTTTTCTGGCAACTCTTGCAAATAATGTCAAAAGGTTTCTTGTTTGCTGGGGAAGTGTCCGGGAAGTGTTGAGAGCGCGCAGCTTGAACAACTTGACTCAATACATAAACATAGAGAGATCATGGAAGGATCATACGGAAGGTGCTATATTAAACCGTCCCTATTTGTTGAATGGCGTAGACATATTTTAAGCACGGATTTGTAATTCTAACTGCACGGAATTTAATCTCACTGCACAAACGTGCAAGGAGGCACGCTAAATGCAGGCGCGTAGCCACGGATCGGATCAGCAGGATTGATCCGACCAAGTTTGGTTTATGGGGTACTACACCCATTGATTTGTTTTTTGCATTTTTTTTGCATTTTGTGAAGAAATTACAAAAAAATTGGACAAAGTGGTATGCAAAATGAAGGGCAAATCTTCTCGTTTTATTGGTGGCATCGGTATCAATGTAGCTTACATGCTTTTACAGATAGAAGCCAAAAGGAGGTACATCACTGATGATTTAAATTCACTTCATTTTGGAAAGCTTACTATCAACGGATTTCGTTAAAATTTTGGATATGTGTTGCTAACACATTAGGGAAATAAAGTTGATATGTAAAATGGGAATAAGTGGTTCCTGATTTCTTTTATGACTTCATGAACTTGGTGCTCCACAACTATCAAAAACGGAACTGGTTAAAATGCTTCTATTTTCAATGTTGAGCTATATTTTGTATTTTTAACTTGCGACATTATTTCACTGAAACTTAATTAAGCCATAGGTAACAGGTTACCACAACCATACTACAGCAATGTTGAAAAAATTGTATTTCTTGTCACCTATACAACCATATTGGGTAGTTTTCCGTAAGCTTAACTTTTGTGATTTTGGTAACTATTTTATATTTATTTGTGAAATCCATCTCAACTAGGCATTATAAATTGTACTCACCATTTACATCCCAAGGTATATTAGTATATCCACCATGCACTTCTCGATATATATCCAGTTAAAGACAGAATATCAAAATTATGCCTCATTATGATATCACAGACTCTCACATGTGTATTCAAAATTGATGCTTAAATTTGACCTGAACCAATTGACCTATAACCTGACATACGGTGACCTAATAGCCTTTTCTTCTTCTCCTAACAACACATTATAGTATTAAATTGACTAATGACTATGCATCCATTGTATAAGTGTTTATTTAATTTATTCAGTGTTATATCATGGTATTTTGCATGCACCACTAGATTTTCTATAGAGAGTATAACAAAGGATTTAATGTATTCTATTCATGTACCCTACTTGAACATGTTGAAAAGAATAAATTATGGTTTGTTATGAAACACAGATCTGAGTTACTAGGATACAGTAAACAAAAAATATATAGGGCTAAAATGACTTACTAAAATGGTTTAAAATCACTTTGTATGTAGATATAAGTTCAGGACATGAGGTGATAAACATATTTATGTACGTCATAAATTTGCAAGAAAAAAAAGAAGAGGGGTACAGATGAAAATCAGGGTATTATTCCCCCTTAAGAAAAAAGAACAAAATAATCACTAGTATAGTAATAATTAGTGCTGAGCACTCGGGCCAAATAATACGAAAACAATTCATAGTTAGGTTTAACTGTTTAGATTATAGATTCACTGATAACAAAACAATGTCATTTGAAGGGAAACTGATAATATGCCTTCCGTCATTACCAAAATTATATCAACTTACAAAATAATGATGCTATTTATTAGTCAAATTAGTAAGCCTAATGTGTAGACCATGGAAATAGTAGATCTATTTCCATGTGTAGACCAATGCTACTCAATACTAGTAATTATAGTTCTGCTCGGGCCACATAATACAAAAACAATTCATACTTTTGGCGAAGTTTGTTTAACTTATAGATTCACTGATAACAAAACAACGCCATTTTTGAAGGGAAACTGATAATATGCCCTCCGTCATAACCGAAATTGTATCAAAGAAAATGTTGTCACCACAATTTTACACGTATTCTTTGTAGGTTGCACAAAACTATTTCCAGTTCGTTTAACATTATTTTCTGGTTTGAACATGAATAATAAACCATGAACAGGGAGTCTGAACAAATAACATGTCTTGACTTTCAGCCTTATCAATAATATTTTGGTTCATATTGTGATGAACAACCATGGTGAGAACCAGGTGGTGTATGACGTGCAGTCCCTAAATTCAGTATATTTTCATCGTCAACCGTGTAATTGAATGGGATTATTTTGAAATTTTAAAACACTTGAAATATCACAAACAAATAGGCCTATGTTGATAAATAATATAAATACAAGCTAAAACCGTGGAAAATGCCATACGGCCGGGCGGTTTCACGGGTTGCCGGCTCGATCATGTCATCCGCCGCCTGGGTGAGAACCTTTTGTTAGGGCCGCTATCAATGTTTATACAAGGGAATTTTCCCATGACTCTTGACTTACAGTAAAGTGAATTTATTTCAAATCAAGATTTTAACTTGAAATTTATGGGCTCCATAAATGCGCGATATGCGTTCAGGTTTTGTGTTGAAATTACTCTTTGATATTTATTCCTGCTCTAAGTTGTATTAACGGAACTTATAAATCAATTTTGTATGGTATGGATATTTTTAAGCACAATTATTTACATAATTTTGTGGCAATGAGCAGGTTGAATTAATACTGCATGGACAAAATAATTTACTGGTAGGCATCTGTTTTTAAAAAGTAATGTTAGTGGAAAATGGTCCATTTAAAAAGTAATTCAAACTTTTTCCAACAAAATTGTACACACTAATAGTGCAAAAAAAGTACACCAAGTGGTTTGAATTGGACCTTCATATTTAAAATTGCCAAATTCTTTATGTAATAGGGTGGTGATCCGATCCCGGGGATCCGACCAATCAAGAATTCATGGCTACGCGTCTAAAATATAGCCCCTGATCAACTAAATGATGTTGTCAATAATTTGCAATGAAATTCCGTCAGGTCAAAAATATGTTAGACATATCTACATACCGTAAAACCTCGTCTACAAGCATATATATCGCTTTTGATGAAAGCTAAATTAATCCAGACGCCATCCATCGACAAAATTATATTAGTATGCAGTTTGAGCAAATTAATTACCGATACAAGCATGTACAAATAAGTACTATTGTAAGACCAATCTATTGTATTGGCAAATTTACGACTGTCTCGTTTTAATTAAAAAAAAAAAAAAAACACACTATATGCTTGTAAACGAGGTTTTACGGTATGGGTTATGATTGATTGAATAAAATGTTTAAATGGTTGAAATGGCAGACTGTAAACAGAATGTGAAGCGCAAAAGTTAAAACAGTATACTCTATACTCTGTCGACAATGCTCGAGTGCATACATCATAATCTCAGTCCATTTTGAACTGTATTATGCAGATATTCATATTGCGAACAACTTGTCTTTATTGTATTATTTGTTACAGTGCAAAAGCATTTTCGTTTATTTTTCAGATAATTCCAAAATTTAATGTTCACTTCAACATTAAAAAATGTGTGCAAGGAACTACTCATATTATTAAAAAGGCGGACCCCTGCATCACACCCGAGAAACACTCTGCTATTAGTTGCTAAGCTCGCCTCGCTCTATATTTGAACACGCTGGGGACAATTTTTCTAGCCTTGCTCCCCGGGGCCTTGCTACATTGCGCTTAAAGCCATAATGTACGATTTAAATTTTTGTTATTCTTTACCTAAAATGTTTAAAAAATATTAGTAATAACTGTCAGGAAGAGGAGAATGTGGAGTTCTATGAAGGATTTATAACACATTCCAAAAATCCTTACATGGTCCAACCTTATTGGCGATTATAGATCTATTGACCCGCATTTCAGTAATTCTCTTTCTAATCAGACTTAACATGAGTGCGCTTATCCTGATAGGATTTCCAAAGATTATCCCCAGTTATCTTTATCAGTTTGGTCTCCCTGTGCATCCTTGCACAGCATTTCTACGATCATTAATCGCTTGATCAATATCATCATCAGACCATTTGCTTTTGACTTCTTTAACGCATAATCCATCAGATGCTGCCGGATTCACTTTTTTTTTCTATTGATCACACGGAATCCTTAGTGGGGCTGTTTTCAACATTATTATCATGATTATTATCACACTCGCGTGAAAATCCAATGGTGGCTAGAACGGCGATGTCGACACTGAAAGTCAAATATTTGATAAACAAGAGCAACCGCTGGCGGCACATCGCATTGTGAATCGCCAGAATTGAGTGTCAGGTCCTTGGTCCAATATCCAACTATCTATATATTTAAGATAAGATAGTATCATTGTCGAAAGGGTTGATTATATCCCGATGAACTTATTGTAACTTAATATGGCTACTCCTGGTAATACAAACGATGTTCCGAGTCTGGAACAATTACAGACTTCTTTACCAGTTGAAGGAAGGCGTGCATTCCGACGGGGTTTCTACTTCAAGAAAGAAACCGGTGGACTCTGCAGAGGTACGTTGACTTTGTCATGTTTGTCATGTCATGTTTGTCTTATACTCGTACTTATATAATCACATTACGTACTAAAACCTTATATATTATTAGATATACATTACATTAAAACACAACATATATAAATCATTTCAATTTTTAACATCGTATATTTCACTTGTATGAAGAGCGCGCTATCAATTAGCTTAAAACAATAAATTTCTTTACCCCATCATTTTGTAAAAGCAACACAGATTCAGGTTATATCGCAGGTTATTTCCGGTATCAATTTCAACAAACGTTAATACTGGAGACAAAGCGCACAAAAGGCTGAAATCGAACTGTTATGGAAATCACATGAATATTATTTTCTGTTTCAGGGTACGTCCAAGCTAATCTTGCGGGAGTTCATGCTCAATATGCAGATGATTTTGTCGAGTTTTGCCGTGCAAATGAAGGACCGTTGCCTCTTTTGCATCATTCACAACCTGGAGATTTTTCTGCTGGTCCTTTGGCAGACGACTCCGATGTCAGGTAAATATTTACATAATTATCTTTACGGGATCTAGAATGAGCGTTTATGGCGTTTGGACAGTATTTTTTGTGGGACATGAGAGCACCTCAGACGTATCGAATTGCATTCTGAATTTTTTGAAATTCCCAATATAATACAAATTTTATGACAAATTATTAAAATTTGATATTTTCAAATTTTGATATATAACAGTCCTCGAAATAAATTTTATAAATCTAATGATATATTCTTAAAGTGTATGTAGCTGGGAGGAAAAGCCGACGATCAATTGAAAATGTTGACCTTTTATATTGAAGAAAAAAACCTATTTTGTTTGGTGTTTTGGGAAAAAAATCCATATCTTCAATACGAAAGGTCAAAATTTTCAATTGGTCGTCGGCTTGTCATCCCACCTACATACACTTTAAGTTTAAATCATTAGATTTATAAAGTTTACCTCAAGTACTGTTAAATATCAAAAATGTCAATTTTAATGATTTGCCATAAAATGTGTATTACATTGCGAATTTCAAAAATCAAAATTATTTGATATCAGAAGGACATTCTTCGTATTCAGAATGCAATTCGATATGTCTGATGTGCTCTAATGTCACACAATAAATACTGTCCAAACGTTCATACCCCTTCCCTTAAGGCGTTATAATGTTTTAGAGACAGTGTTACCCAGGATAAGATCTGGACGTCTGGTTTCTGATGCGTGCTTATCAAGGAGCTCCCGACGAACACAACTACTATTTTTTAAGATCCAACACGCTTCCTGGAAACCTAGTTTGCAAGCCCTCTTTACTTAAAGCTGGATTTTTGAAGAAGACCAACATAGTAATTACATAATATTCTAATGTACTTTATGCACAGGACTGATTTTGCAGCTTATTATGTGTTGAAATATGGCGAGTATGTAGATATTGCAAAAGACCTGTTACCATTTGGTGACGTATTGAATGAATATGCTTTCTTCTACACGGGTTGTTCGTTTTCCTTCGACAAGATACTCCTGGATACTGGTATTCGCCTTGCGTATGTAGATAATCCAGACATTACGGTCAGTATGTACACGGTATGTAAGCTTATGTATTAGTTTTCATTCTAATAATTATAAGATTGTAAAATACATTTAAGAAACATCCGTGGTTTTAGGGTTAAACGATACCCCGGGAACGATACGTTTATAGAGTAAACGTTTCTAGGAATCTACAATTCTGGAAAGAAGTCTTGGGATACTTTAGTACCATGCATTTAAATCGACTCCATATGCTCTACAATGATTATTATCGTCATATGGCGTCAAGAACGGTTTTGTGATATGCCCTTCAACATGTTCAAATGTATTCAACATTTCCTCAAATATCTGATATACTTGATGACATAATCAATATATCATCACTAGCTGTCGCAGTGTAGTACTACTTCATAATCAAACGCCAGTAGCGATTATACAGCGCTACTATCAGCGTTCGTTCGTGGCTCGAAAAATATCAGCGACGTTTGATCAATATATCGGCAATTGCTTTTCCGATCAATCCGATACCATTGTAGAAAAATATTACGCTCATTGCGACTGTCTATGACTCAGTATAAAGCAGTATGCAGACTCCGAGTATTAGACGTACAATATTGTATGTAACATATCTACGTTATTTAATCTATTGCCATTCTATTTCCAGTCATGTTTAAGTTCTAACGAATGTTTGATGACGTAAAATCGATAATATGTTACGTATAATATCTGGTAGAAATAGAATATTGTCTAATAAAAACTCTGCATACTGCTTAACGATCGCTAAGATGCTGCATATTTGTATGCGCTTCTGTCTAATCATTACTAGTACCAAAATATAGGAACAGTCCAACGTAAGATTCACGGAATGTTAATTTTTCATCCACCATTTTATCTATAAGGCGAGGAAAAAATTGTTGTTTGTTCGAACGGACCTTGTTTTTTCGTCTTTTCTTGCAACTTTTTTGCAACTTTTTTTCCTCACTTCGTTCTCGTTTGTTTCAGTCAAAATTAATCAACGTTTTGCCCAAAATAGCTGATTTATAACGTATAATTTCCGCCAAACTCAATTCACATTCAGCCAAAGAAATGGTTGGGTTTACATGCAATATATATAGTAAATAAAAAAAGAAATCCCAAAACAAGCAATTTGGGTTGGTCGCTTTTTTTCGTCGCCTTAGGTTGATCCTGTGTGTTAATATTTCACTTAGCTCCTGACCTTCCCTGAATCGGTTTGTAATCTTCTGTTAATGTTGGTGAAATTTTTACTATTGTAGACTAATATACATTGTCATCGAATCGGGACTCTTCAAGGTCCAGTGGTAGTGAGCATGAGGCCAATACCTCGACATCTAGTACAAGTGGCAGTTAGAGCAACTAATCCATTGCCTGATGTACATGGAGCACCCATTCATATCGGCTGCTTTGGTTAGTATATTTCCTTGTATAAGATCTAGGCCTTGTCATCAGTGCACCAAAGACAGAATATATGAATGCAAACTGTAACGCCCAGCCAGCACTTGAAGTCTATGGTAGTACCATCAACCATGTCACAGACTTCAAGTACTTGGGTTCCAAGATGGGCTCTAGTGTTGGAGACCTAAAACGAAGAAAAGCACTAGCCTGGGCCGCTTTCTGGAAACTGGAACGCCTTTGGAGAAGCCCATCCCTGCCAATCGGAACAAAAATCAAGCTGTTTGAGACAACTTGTGTCACTATCCTTCTGTACGGGTGCGAGTCATGGGTAATCACCAAGGACATGGAAAACAAGATCAATGCCTTTGCAACATCTTGCTACAGAGTCATGTTAAACATCAAGCGTGTGGATCGGATCCCAAATGAAACCATCTACAATCTGACCAACACCACTCCACTGGTTGCCAGAGTCAAGATTCATCAACTCAAATTTCTCGGCCATATACTGCGTCTTGAAGATGACGAGCCTGTGAAAGAATATGCCCTTTATATTCCACCACATGGGAAGAGGAAACCGGGACGGCCGCGGACACTGTACTTACAGTATGTACAGCACCTCCTGGGAGATACTGAAGGGATGCTGCAGCCAAACAAAATTGTTTCGCTAGCCCAAGATCGCAACAGTTGGAGAAAGCTTGTAGTCGCCTGCTCCGCAGCCGACTGATGATGATGATGACGTGATGTACATTTGAAATGTGTCTCTTTTGTTCTCTTTTGGTGAATGATGTAAACGATCATATTCTGTTGGCTGGTAAAAACGTATGGTTCCTTCCCGGGTGTTCCTTATCTGTACACAGTCATTATTTATGGCAACACCGTTCGCTGTCTCAATCAAAAATATTTATACTAGCAAGTCGGCATACAGTAAGCAATAGTACTTTACTAGCTTAAACTCGGCTCTTTTTTGACCCTATTTGAAGAATTGTCACCTTAATTTTGTAACAACAAAATTTAATATATCAAACATATTGCTGCCCTTTGTGGTCGTAACCGATTTTGTTATACAGGACTAAAGAAATCAGACGGCTGTCACTTTCATTGCCCAAATGGTGACCCCAGCATTGAATGATAGTGCGATGATTTGGTACATGTAAAATCTCATTTAGGCCTTAACATTGAAGTAATTTATTCTATGTTATGTTTTATACTCAATCACTTCCACAATTAGTCTCTCCATGAATAAAAAAAAACACACTGTAACTTATTTGAATTCAGCTCATAACTCTTAATATCATTCTCGGGCATATAAACTACAACTTGTTTACATTTTTATTCTCAGACGCTTTAGGTATCAAAGACATGTACAAACCCGACTATGGGGATTCTCCATCTCCACTGAAGGAAGACGAGATTCCTGTTTTCTGGGCTTGTGGCAATACTATCAAGGAAGTACTGAAACACACAAGTACGTAATAATATTTTGTATACCAACGTTTGGTTTTGTGAGTCAAGCACTGAGCTGAACGTCTTTGTGTCTTGAACATTGTTGAAGTTTAACAATTCTTCCAAAAACACTAGAATGTCGTTACCAACTTAACTCCGAATCATAAGAATTTTTTTTTTCGTTATTGAACAGAACACCCATTAAGCTTCACAATGTATTCAGATTGTATGTACCTGAGTGACATTCCGTCGGACAGTGAATCCTCTGCAGCCTCTAAAGTAATTACACCAGATGGCGAGCAACCTGTTGTTGTCGACATGGTGGATGATCCATATCAGGCTAGTTTGGTATCTGAGGCTGTTCTTCAAAAACTAAAGCAGCTTCAAAATGTTCTTAGTAAGTTGAACTTCTATCTGTATGTCATTATTAAGTAAAAGTATAAAAAGCTACAATAAATTGTGTTAGGGATAGCTTTGATGTCTGTTATGTTAAGTAATACCTATTATTAGCAAACAGGATGATTGCTGTTAATGGATGCCTTGGATGCCATTTGAGTTATGGGTTTGAAAGAGCAATCAATCAATTTAGAGATGGTTGAACCCAAGACCTCCAATTGCAGTTGGAGTGTTCGTATTGATTGATTAATTGAAATAATTATGATATCTGTGCTTAATGTAATTCCTTATTGTTTTGGAAAATGTGGTTATTGTAAAGATAATTGATGTTAATCGAGGCCTTGTCAGTTACGAATTATCGTGTTTAAGTTAGCTTATTCACTGCTTTCTCGTCGCTTCATTAGAGAATGAATGTGGAGAAAACCTTCTGATAATTACAAACACTCGCTGAGCAGCAAGACCTTCCTCTAAGCTTTTAATCCGATAAGCTGATTATCTATTTGTTTTCATGAATTGGAAGACATTCTTTGATGTATTACTGAGCTCAATCATCTGAAATTACTGGAGCGTGAGCCAACCAGGCTGGTGGCTCAGCATAGTATTTTATTAACAGAATGTTTTCTCCAAATTCATTTCCTAATGTTGTTTAAGGAGAAGGTAATGTCTCTATAGGTACCGAGGAGGATGGTTTTATGAAGAATATCCTGACTTTGTCACATTCTTCGTATATCATCGTGGCAGTTGTTTTACCGCACAAGAAAGACAATGGATATGAAACCAACGGGTTTATGGGTACCCTTGCCATGGTAAATATGCTCAAGGCTGTTGGCAAAGAAGTGACGCTTGTTGTAGATACGGAAAGTTTTCTTGACATAACCAAGATCGTCGAAGTACTTGTGCAAAAAGGTAAGGTATAACAATATCTACGTATTGGTATGAGGCACAATTAAGCTATAACTACGATATTACCATCCCGGAGTCCATCTGATTTAGAATATAAGGATTCTGATCTTGTACTATTAACAGTTAAAGAGGTACGCCGCTTCCTCAAATTCTAATCTAAGGTACGCTTCATCAAAATGCTGATCTAAACGACTCATTGCAACTTTAGATGGGTGACGCAAATTACTCATATTATTTAATACTTCATAAAAATGCATAAAATCATAAATATGCCAGATATGTGTATACTAAAATTACTAATTATGTTTGATAACTATACGTTTCATTTTTATCTTAAAGGTCTTCTTCAGGAATCTGTAAATGTAGTTCAGTTTCCAGACACAACTAACTCATCGTCGTCTGCTCGAGATATTCTAACACAGTCTGATGGTAATACGCCTAGATTCGATCATTTAGTGATGCCAATACAGACCAGCGATAATGACAACCGTATGTGTAAACAGCTTTTTTCGGCAGCCAAAGATCTCAACGTGTTTACATTCCAAGGTATGCGTGAAAGTGATCAAATTCATGAAGGACTATAATAATTATAATATGTAGCCTACTTACTTAAACAAATCATGGTTAATATTATAGTTCTTACCAATGAACCATGATTTAAAATCTTAGTACGCTCTTATGAACAAATTGAGCTTGCTTGAAATTCCCCTGGGCATGGCGACTTGGAACGTCCTGCTATTATTGTCTCGTTGTAACCCGTATGAAACTCAGGGATCTGGTCCTGGCTGTGAAGGTCAATTGTGGAGTATCTAGGGTGTGCGTTCCTACGCTACAAAGTTCCTGAGTTGTTTTTAATGGTTATATGAGGCCGGGTCTAATTAATCTTGATGTTAGAAATACATCACTTTCTTTGTCCGTGTTCTATAATCAAACAAGTGTTTTTCAAATTAATCGTCATGTTAGGAATATATCGTTTTCCTTTTATATCCTAAAACTTAACTTCCCAAATATTGAATTTAATAATCAAAATTGATATTACTTATCTAGGATCTCAGCAATGTTCATCTGACGTTTATGGCTACGCTATCACCATAGCTCTGTATTTACTTGGCACTTGTTCAATACATGACCGATATCGAAGACGCGGTGTTGGATTCCCACCATCCGATAGTGAACTTCAAGTTTTTAAAGCTGCATTGCCAAGTATTAAAACGGTACGTATGGGCAGCATTATCTAGAATTGTTAGTATGTTTTGTATCAGCAAAGCAGTAGATGGTTCCTTTACCAGAGGTGTGAGAGAAACCATCTACAGCTACATACCTAGTTTTTTCTTCTTTTTCGGCCGCCGTCACTACTGACGATTGGCTGCCATCTGGCTGCATCTCCTTCATGTCCTTATCTCCTTCTTCCAAGCTGTTCTGTTCTGAGCTACACGCTTGGCTTGCACTAGATTCATTCCTGTCCATTCTTTGATGTTGTCAAACCATACTTTCTTCTGTCATTCTCTCTTCCTTTTCTCTTCAACTTTTCCTTCTATTACCTGGAGTCTTAGTGCATTTCCACTTCCTCTGTTTTATCTATTTATGGAGATAAATAGTACCAACCGTTCAAGACGCTTTTTATGAGCTCCTTATTTTTGGAACAACAAAAAACCCTTTAAAATAATAAAATAACAAATCCATGTACGTACCTTTTTTTCTCGACAGGTTGCAAGTGTTTTGGCAATCCTGCAAACCTACGGGCTCATCTGTAATACTGGGACTGATCATAAACCGACATATGAAGACCCACGCTCCACTATTGAGCGTTTGTACAGTGTACTCAAGTAATATTAGATCTAAACCTTTCGGGACTGTGAACATTTGTTTTTCATTTACTCTATGAAAATGTGAATGATAAATGGTCCCATCTTTCTGCCGTTGTTCTACAAAAAATTATACATGGGTATCACTCTCCTAGCATGATATGAGTTCAACTATTAATGATTGTGTTGAATGTGTGCATAGTGTCATATGTTTGAAAAAACAATCTGTTCGAATATCTTGCGAACCTCTTCTGACTTTCACTGTGAAAACTGAAGTGGAAATGGGTTAATTTGAAACTTTCTAACACTCCACTTCTACAATGCTCTGTTATATATGCCTATAAAAGGATCAGGAATGATACACACTGATGTAATTTATAACAATTTAAATACGGGAGCAAAGATGTAATTTTATTTTGTTAACTTAATCAAACAGTGTATTGGTGTTGTGCATTCGTGTGAATTTGGGTAAGGTGATTTTGGCCTTGAGTCATTGCGGCTCGTAACGCATTTCTGATCTAGTTATTAGTATTGAAATGCCCTGAGCCTACGGGTGTCTCCCTATCTTTTTCAGGCTGTTACCTTTTTCTTGTGTATGAAACTTTCATCAAATGTAATGACTTCGGTGTTGCAGTTTTGCGTCGCCATCGACTGACGAACGGACATTGACCCAGGAGAGTTTGTTGACTTGTTTACTTGCTGTACTTGCACAAGGCGCACATTCCTGATTGATTGCGTATTTTCGGACTTTCATAAATGAAACCCAAATTATTCCTTTTGTTAATTAATTGACGCCAATTGCTTATTAATTGTCCCATCAATTCTCTTCCTCGTCATTGTGGATGCGTCTGCATTTGTGGTATGCATTATGCAGCGGAAGGTAGACGCATTTCTGCAATCATGAACGGAGAGATGCGGCGACGTATGTGCGACGCAGTTTTACGTTCACAATTTTGAGACGCACTTTTGCGTCGCACTTTTACGTCGCCGTTCCCTGATTGGTTGGTGCTGTTGCTGGGTCGACTGGCATGTGAGAGGAGCGTGCCATGAGCGTGCACGTGGGCCAGTTATCCGATGCACCTTCACTTATGATTTGGAGCTTGTTGAGTTAACACGTACATTTGTTTCTGTGCAAAGACGGCTTGACCATTGTTTAGAGACATGACTTTCAATATAAGCGGGAGTCTCTGTATGGTTAGGATTCGTGTTTTATTAATAAATCGTGTTATTTTGTGATTGTACTTCCATTGTCGTTTTGCTCCATGTTTTCAGTTCTCTGAGTTATTTATCAGGAAATCACGCATCATCCATATACCACACCCTGAGTAAATCATTACAGTATAATGGCCGTTATCCCATCACCTGTTCTCATAGGATATACGCTTAAAGATAACGTTACATAAAAGAGCTTAAAAGAATGATTGGTTTGTATTTTCATTATACACTAATAAAATCATATCGATCATTATGACAGGAAAAACAGGAAAAGCGGCTGATAATAACTAAAACCTTATCTTGGTTCAAAGTCTAAACTCTACTTCTTTCCTTTTTAATCCAGCTCCATATCTGTACCAATCCGGATGGGCAAACCCAGATCAAATACCCATGCGCGTATTCGCTGCAGAAGTGACCAAAGGCTATCATAGCAATAGATGAATACAATTTCTAATTATATCGCCCTTGCTACAACGTTCACGCGCTTGTAGTGCAGGGCGATATAATAAAAAAAATTATTCATCTATTGCTATGGTAGTTAATCCGATTATGACGTCACTTCTACAGCGAAATGTGCGTTTGCGAGATGTGTACACCCCGTGACTAGATCATAGGTTGAATTTCGCCGTTACTTACGGTGACGTGGAAATCGCAGATCCATATCAAAACGAATTTAGAAGCGCCATGTAGCTCGCGCCGCCCTTTTATGCATTCTGATGCGCCACTTATGACTTGTCACTTTGAACAAATAAAGTTCAATTGCATAAGTGCACATGCGGATATGAGAGGCACATTTTTCATGAAAGTAAATAACGACCGTTAAGATATAAGTAAGAATGTATGTTCCGGTGGAGTGTTATCACTTAACCACTCCATCTTATGTCCGCAGCTGCACGATTGATTCTTTTATTAAAAGAGATTTGTCTTAGAAAGAAGCGCTGTTGAGATTTCATTATTTAGTCAGGCAGTGTAACAAAATTAAGGGGGCAGAGTGGACAAAAGCACGTAGATTCTTTGGGTCATGATTTATTTTAAATATGGAAATATGGAACCCATTTAAAACAGGGGTCAAAGTTCATATGGGGAATTTCAAGTATAGTTTGACCTATCTGTGATTAACCATTTTCGAGTTATAAGAAAAAAAAAGTCAGGTTTGACTTCCACAAGGGTAATATGATATTTTTCAAAATGGTCTCACATTATTCCTTGTAACATAGCAATTCAAATAAAGATAGGTTTCACATAAAATATGAAGAGCTTGTTTCCAATGGGGGATTAAAATCCACTTTTTGTCGAAATTGAGTTATTCATTGAGTTGTAAAGAGGACCAATTTGAGACTATGTTTATCATAGTCAAATTTGAGCATTTTTCAAATTTTGACCCCTGGCCTGCAGAGACCAAAATTTGACTTTTCCTGAGCACATTTATTTATATGTATCTTAATGACCTTTGACCCCTCTGTTCTATGGTTTCCAATAAACATCTAAAAAAAGTAACTAACCCCCTTAAATAATGACCATTATTCAAAAACGGGTGATTGTATTACAAATCTGTAAAATGCGTTGGAAGCAGAATTTATTTCTGCACATTTTGACACCTTATTTGCAGCAATTGACTAAATATTGACGTCACAGCGTACATTTAAATCAATGTAACCCAAGATTTGAAAGTTGCAGTAAATTGTATTGATTTTGTATTCAATGTAATGGAAGGAAATCTGTGTAATGATATCTGGGTGTTTTTGTATTGTAAAAATTTGTATGTAAGTGCAACTTTCAAATCTGGACATCACTACATAAGTTAAATTGACCGGTGTTTTATTGTTTTCTGGGCTATCGTATCAAATGAGGTGTCAAAATGCGCAGAAATAAATTCTACTTCCAACGCATATTACAGATTTGTAATACAATAGCCCCTCTTTCAATAATGGCCATTATTTAAGGGAGGTTAGTTACTTTTTTTGAGATGTTTAGTTGGACATCTGGGGCCTATTCAAAATTGAGCACTACGATATTAGGAAGCCACATACCCAATTTGGTGCTTTTGTCAACTCTATCCCCATTGGTATGAAATCGGCTGTTTGCCTGACTAATTGGGTTGATGTATGAAGTAAGAAACTGCACTAGATACGAGTGTATGATATTGGTATAAGTGGTGGAGTGTGCATGGTATTTACAGTCTGACATCGACGCTCTAAATTTGCTTCAATTTAACATTATTAAATGTTTCTAACGATTGATCAATTTCTGGCACCCTATATACTGACATTTAAATATTTTGATACCTGCCAAATTGGAAGTTCCGCCCGGAAGTTCCGATGTATAAGGCTTTGAGAATGGATGTTCTGTCCACAAATAAGTTACGAAGCCGCGCGATTGTATGCTTTCCGACATAGTGTGGTACAGTTTTTAAGCTTCGTCGAACACAATGATTTATTGGCCTACCAGGAACAGGAGAGGACAGAATAGGACAAATCTGATTTCTACAGCAATGATCCGAAACCAGTTTATTAATGCTAAAATTGCAAGTAGATTGTGTACATTTGTTTTTTAATCGTAAATATGTCCGAGATATCTTATGATTTTACCGGTGTCCTCAAAACTGCCAACGCGGTGGCAACGATTGGAGATAACAACACATATTCTTCATCAACATCTGGAATCGAAAGTGGAACACCTGCAGTCTCAACAGACGCGACATTCCTAATTTTTCAGTTGTACATCCCAATCATTATTGGCATATTAGGAATTCTTGGTAACGGCTTGGTTTGTTTTATCTTCATCTACAAACGAAAGGTATTCACATCTTTGACCAGCCGTCTAATCCTGAATCAATCCATGATAGATTTTACATCGTCTATTGTATTTCTCTTGCAACGATTCGCGCCAAATCCAAAATCGTCTGCGTCTAAACTGTGGATCGATTTCGTGTGTCGTGCGTGGGGAACAGAGTTCTTTTTGTGGTCATTTAACAACGCATCTACAGGGAATCTTGTGCTGATATCTCTCGAGCGTTTCTTCGCGATATGTCATCCGGTCAAACATAGGAAGTACTTTACCAGAAAGCGCATCATATTGGGCTGTGTTTTGGTCTACATATTTAGCTTTCTACAGATGACCTACGCACCGATCCTCGCCGATGAAACCTACAAATGTTATGTAGTATTCAAGAATCAAGAAGCTCAAATGACCTTTGGCCTTATCCAATTTAGTGTCACATATCTCATCCCGTTGTTTCTTATGATATTCTTCTATTATAACATCTGGCGCCGTTTACAAAGACGACATGGGACACGTGAGCAGGGTAGGTCAGAAGATCCTTTCAGACGAGCGAAAAGAAATGTGACGGTTACGTTGTTTTTGGTGTCGTTGGTATTTATTATATGCTGGTCTCCAGCTTCTATCACCTATTTACTGTATAACTTGGGTTATTCGTATGACATTACGTCGGAAATGCACGCGGTATTTTTAACCCTCGTCCTGATGAACATGGTTGTGAATCCCATTATTTACAGTTTTAACTACAAGGAATTTCGTCGCCAAATAAAATATACTTTTCTTAAATGTTCTCGAAATTACAGGAAAACGGTGGTTCCTCATCAAACATTAATTCCTTTATCTACGATAAAGACTCAGTTAAGTATGTGATCAAAATGTATCACTTTGTCAGTTTGTACAATATGCATAATGTTAAATAAAACTGTCCGAATTGTTAGCAGACCATTTCGTGATGTCAACAACCATGACAACCAATGTTGGATGGTCTGCTCTGGATATGGACTGGGCTGCAGTAAACGGTCCAGGATTTTTGAAAAGTAGCTGTCCCGAGTTGAATCCGATGTGGCTATGAAGAGTTACCTGCTAATTGACTATAATAATGTACATACGCTCGTAAATACGATAATCTATCATATCATGGTCATACCTATACTAATTTGTTTTTACGTTCATATGATGAAATAAGTTTCTGAGTTTAGTTTGACAGTTTGATTAAACTTAACAGTTGATGTGCAAGATTTATTACTATATGTATGTTGTCATCATGATACGTAGAAAGTGTCAGTTAGGAAGTTGTTGGTTTTTTTTGATAATAGTCAAGCGATTATCAAATACAACTTTTACCCTTTTCTTGGGGAAATCCCCTCCAACATGTCCGAACTTATGGGGATAATGGCGGTGATAACTAGATGTTTGAATAGATAAATCCACTTTAGATGTATTATATTAGATAATATAGGAACAATCAAGACTTACAATTACTTAGGCCGTGTAAAATTAATATTTTGGTTCTCGTCCCTCCCTCCTCAATTTCTGGGATTTGTCAGATTTTTTTTTTTTTTTTTTAGATTTTTCAATTTTGTAGACTTTGGAATGATTTATGAAATCTTCATACATATAAATAAGTTTATTAGAGAACAAGCATCACTTCCAAGTCTTTTTGTGGTAGGCCTACTCTAGGGGTTTATCCTCAGAATCTCACATTTGAAAAAAAAAAAAAGGGCCTCATCGTTTCCTCGAGCACTGTTGGAGAAGACCGAAAACTACTGACAATGCTAATTTTACATTGAAAAAAAAAAAAAAAAACACCTCCCTCCCTCATCAATTCATGAAAATCCTCTGGACGAGAACCAAAACATTAATTTTATACGGCCTTATCCGGCAGTCTTATTCTTGCTGATTATAATGTTCCGTTACACTCAATGTCCTGTACGACTGGTGTATATCCTGATTCATACTTATTCAACGAAAACCACTGTTGACTTGCGTAATATATATCCTTTGCGTACAAAATCCTTGCAAAAATGATAATTTCCAAAACGGTGCTGCTTCCACCGTTTTAATACGGTTCACTTTCTTTCGGAAAACACCTACATTGACAGATGTGTTGTTTCGTAAACCAGACTTCAGCAAGTTGACAGTTGAATAAAAATATATTCCCTTTTTTGTTTTTTTGTACCTTTTTGGCGTACTCCAAATCTCCTTCATATTTGCTGGATAAATTGCACATTATTGACGATACAAATTGACTGGCTCACAGGTACCTTTCTTTGAAGGCACATAGCATTAACCTGCGGAACTCATTCATGATTCTGCCACGAAATAAATCATGCTTGTTATACATCATTAGCTCGCTACTTCACACCGGGACTTCACATTTAGAAAAGACACATTTAGGGTTGTTTCACACGATGCAATGGAATGACAACATAACAGTCATAGATATGTCTGTCTGACTTTGCTACTTGATTACATGCGAGGGGATTCCCATCTCTCATGAAATAGCTTTTAAATGTAAACAAATATCAAAATTAAGTTACTCACGGTACATCACAATAATAACATTTTTTTATCCTGGCTATAACTTGAAACTTACCCGAGATCTATCAATTATTTATTCTGGTGAAAGACTCGCTGAATACACGAAGAGAAAAAGCTGGATAACAAAATATAACTTCATAATAATCTTTGATTCCGCATCATCAAATATCAACAAAGTATCACAACATAGATTACGGATTGAGTACGCTTGCGGTGTGTCTCCTTCTAGAGCTGGCTATCGACTACAAAGGATCATAGGCCAGCGAGATTGATGAGAGAAAGACCGCGTATCGATATACCGTATTCACTCGATAGTTAGCACATGTGCCTTCTATCGAGGGCTTTTAAAAACGTGCAAAAATGGAAAAAAAAATGAACAGCGCCATCCACAAAAGTGACAAAAGTGTAAAGGGTTTTGAGCAAATCATCGATACACATAGGGCTATATACGAACAATTAAACCTGCAAATTGGTGTGTTAACCACATTAGCTCAGTTGGTAAAGCGACAGACTTTGAATCATCTTAAGAATAGCGAACTGAGCAGGAGTTCGAGGCTCGTTGTAAACTTTTCCGTTGCTTTATTTTTATTTTGGGGTTTGAGCTTTTCTTGATAAATTTAATCTAACACTCATTTTTTTCAATTACTTATTCTTTCTTTATTTTTTTGCTTTGTTTTTCATTTTGTTTCTTTTTTGTTTCTTTATTATTTCTTTTTTGATTCTTTTTTGTTTTTTATTTGCTTTATTTTGTTTCTTTTTTGTTTTATTCATACTGGGGTCATGGGTTATTTATTCAACACATACCTATATACGAACAATTCAACCTGCAAATGTATGTCTGAACCCCATTAGCTCAGTTTGGAAAACCCCGGACTTTGAGACTCGATGAAGTTCAAATCTGTTCAGTATTTCACTATTTAGATTTTTTTCTCTGCCATGTTTGTTTTACATGTACAGGTCTTTTTTTAACTACGAATATAGGCCTACATTTGACAATTCTTGAAGGTTTTTTTGTGGGCTTTTATTTATTATTTATTTATACCAAAGGAACAATTAGAGATCAGTTGGATTAAAAGTGGAGTGGTTACATAACTCCTTGGTAACTGGATCACGCACCTTTTTGAAGGCAAATAAATACGCTCATTTAGCGTGTCTAATAGACATGGTGATAATCAGATTACACGTAACACTTTGCTGGCGAATAATTGGATCCACTTTAAAATTTCACTCCTACATCCAATTTCATGCATTCCTACACCCATGCTACACCTCAATGGCAGACATAGCTGGGACACAAAATAACAATAAACCCTGCAGTGCGTTGCATGCCATAGACTTTTTGTTGCGATCATATCGATCGTGGTGCAGAACTCAAAAGCGTGATCCAGCTGACATAGTGATAATCGGATTACACGTAACATTTCCCTTGCGAATTGTTACCCATAGTCGTGCTAAAAGTCGGTCGATATATGTTGCACAATTCAGAAATACGCCTTTTGCTTTGAAAATTATCGGTCAAATAAAAAATATTTCAGTAAAGTTGAATAAAAACATAGTTCTTGGATATACATTTGAAAAAAAATCCCGGTGTTAAAATAAGGCATGAAATTGTTTTCTGTTTGATTTTTGATTTTGATAGGACTCAGCTTCACCTAGATTGCAGTCAGTTATCTTTTGGTCGTTATAGACGAATCCAACGAGCCAAGTCATGGTCAGGATTTGGTCGGCCATCTTTGGTTTCCGCTAGCACCAACCTGGTGTTTTGAGCACCCGATTGTGCAAATAAAAGCCGCCTAACACGTAGAGAAGAGGCAAAGCCGAGGAGGGTTAATAGAATAATATATACAATAGAGGTAATCCTGTCGCATTTATTCATACATAGTCCTTTTGTTGATCCATTTGTACATCTATGAATAGATGCGACGGGATTACCTGCAGAATTATCTCTATTGTATTATTCTATTAACCCTCTTCGACCTTCTCCAGGTGTAAGGCGGCTTTTATTGCACAACTGTTAGAACTGTATTGTGTTGTAATCATTATTTTGTCTACCTGTGTTTTCGCGGAAGGTGTAAAACGGGTGATGGAATGCAGTTTAAAATTTCCGCCAAGGCCGAATCATTTCACATTTTGGATGCATTGTAGCCGACGGGGACCCAACTAAAGGCTGCTAGTCAGGTGTAGTAATGCGTGAATTTGGATTCCTCTATAGACGAATCTAAATACACGCATTCCTACACCTGACTAGCAGCCTTTAGTTGGGTAGCCGTCGGCTACAATGCACTCAAAATGTGAAATGATTCGACCTTGGCGGAAATTTTAAACTGCATTCCATCACCCGTTTTACACCTACCGCGAAAACACAGGTAGACAAAAGAATAACACAATACAGTTCCCTTCGACAAAACACACAGCATGGTCTATTCGTTGTTGAAGTGACATAATAATCGGATTAACTATACGCGGTATCTATGCATTGATGTATTTGCGAACAAAAGGACTATGTATATGAATAGATGCGACGGGATTATCTGCGGAATTATCTCCATTATATATATTATTAGCTATTATTCTATTAATCCTCCTCGTCCTTGCATCTTCTCTAGGTGTTAGGCGGCTTTTATTTGCACAATCGGACGCTCAAAACACCAGGTTGGTGCAAGCGGCTACCCAAAGATGTCCGACCAAATCCTGACCATGACTTGGCTACTTGGATTCGTCTATATGACTATCATTTGAGGACTGAGTCATGACTGAGTTCTTATGATACATCCACAGAGAACCTATTCTTGAGAGGGCACTCTATTCACGTGGGTTCTTTTCCAACGCTAAAAGATCACGAATTTTGGTGGTTTGCAAATGAAAAGTGTCCGCACTATCGATTGATTACGTAACTGTTATGAATAATTTATTAGGTTTTTCAATGCAATCGCCTCGACCCATTAATGCATATTATCTGTATTATCAAAGTACTTGGAATAGCAATCCGGTGAGTTCACTGAACTACGCCCTAATACTGATAGGCCTAGAGTTTTAATGGCGTTTCTCCTCTCCATACACATTTGAACAAATACAATAGATTGAGGTCAACACGTATGACCTCCTATGTGACATGTTATATGTGATGTACAAAAACCTGAATATCATAAAGATCAGTATTCGTTTGTGCATATGAACTGCACGTTTACGTTGCTAAATATTACTCATTATATATTATGACAAATATTGGTATTATGAAAATACGGTATATACATTGAATATAAAACGACTAATAGATCCTGCTATCATGGCGTCAGGTCAATGTCATCATATCCCGTATGTTTCTTAAAATTCACTCATATGTGAGACAAATTGCTGTGCCCATTTTAGATCCGTGTTGTTTTTAATTTTGATTTCTTTTTAATGAAAGAATTAAGGTTTTCCACTGCACGGGGGCCACAGGGGTGATACTAATTTTAATGCTATATTTTCAAAACGAATACGTGTTCCCGGTTGGCTCTATAGCGATTTCACAGAAAAGGTATTTCTAGTACAATGCAGCGTCGGACTCTAGCTGAGAGCGTAGCCTAAGTCATTATAGACTCCAATAATGGCTCTCCATACACAAATGAACAAACACAAAGGAGGGCAGTCTCCTCCGTGGCCAGCTTGATTTCGATGGAGCGAAACCAAATTGGCTGCGGAGGAGACGGGTAATTTTGCCATGCAAATGAGCTGAGTGTCGTAGCCCTGATACATCTTCCGAGGAGCAATTTCAGACAATAGCTTGGGATTAGTGGGGCAGAGGTTATCTATTGAATCCTTTCATGACCACTGAAGCATAGTCAAGTCTGCCAAGGACACTCTGCACGAATTGAAAGACCATGTCACTCTCGATAAGAAAAAAAATTATAAAATGCAAAAGATTTCTTTGCGGTTAATAAGCATGTCCATATCACGTTTAAGTCGCAGTTATTGTGTCCTTCTTGATGTAAAACGAAGTCAGTATTTTGAAATAGACCGCGGAACTCATTCTTCAATGATAGTCATTTGATAGAAGGGAACCATCATCAGAGTCTTTGAAAAATATGGAGTTTCTGTAGCGTGTAATGCATAATGGCAAAGAGGACCACCTCATTAACATTGAGGGCATACCCAACTACATTGTGGAATAAATAGCCCATGACCCCAGTATGAATAGAACAAAAAGAAAGAAAGAAAAAAAGAAAAGAAAAAAAGAAAAGAAAAGAAAAGAAAAGAAAAGAAAAGAAAAGAAAAGAAAAGAAAAGAAAAGAAAAGAAAAGAAAAGAAAAGAAAAGAAAAGAAAAGAAAAGAAAAGAAAAGAAAAGAAAAGAAAAATGCTCAAAATAAAAATAAAGCAACGGAAAAGTTTATGACGAGTCTCGAAATCACGCTCCGTCCGCTTTTCTTAAGGTGATTCAAAGTCTGTCGCTTTACCTACTGAGCTAATGTGGTTAAGGTGGCTGTGTACTCTCAGACATGCATGTAGTAAAAGTGCAATAACTTTGTAATTATTCGCGCAAAACATATAAAAGTATACATTTTTATGAAGGCAAGACATCAATAAATCTTAATATAAATACAGATTTGGGGTAAAACAACAATTTTGAAGAAAATCACAAAAAGTGAGTTTTTGGCAATATTTGTTAGGTACATCATAACAAAAAAACACTCTTTCCAAAA
This sequence comes from Amphiura filiformis, assembly GCF_039555335.1. NCBI lineage: Eukaryota > Metazoa > Echinodermata > Ophiuroidea > Amphilepidida > Amphiuridae > Amphiura > Amphiura filiformis. Next base: position 70,816,526 of record NC_092632.1, on the reverse strand, counting down.
TATTTTATTTTGTTTTTAGCTCAATCTTGAGGCTCCATTCCAAAAACGGTTTTTTTATTTTTTTGATATTGGCCTTATTTTTTGAGATATTGACCATATAAGGCATCAAAATGAACTTTTTAAAATTCAAAAACGCCTATTTGCACAAAATGATGCCCAAAATCGGAAATAGACCAAAATATAAAAAAATGAGAAAACCGTTTCTTGAGTCGATCATGCTTTTTACGATGATCATATTTGCTTACCTATAGATGCTGTATTTATTGAGTTATCGTGTACCTAAATCGTCATTTTACCGAGAAAATGAACATTGAAATAATGGCCGGTGAAGTTTAAAGTGGTCACATTTTGCACTTTCATCGAATCTCACAGGAGAATGCGACAGTTTTCGTTTTTGTAACTTATATTACGTGAACATCGGGTAAATCCACAGCCCCTTGAGAAGTTTGAGCGAAATCCATTCATAACTTGATATTTAAATCGGGGAAAGAACTTGAAAAAACCCACATTTTATCAGCTAAAACGGAGCCATTTGACCACTAGGTTTTTGTGAAATCAGTGCTTCCGTGGTGTTTCCATAAGATGCGCCGCGCATGTAGATAAGCGTCGCGTATGCGTCGCGTATTTGTGCGTTAACAAATTGCGCGATACGCAACGCGATGAGTTGTTGCGCGCGTGTAACTTGCTGGTACAACAAAGATTTTCTTTCCTTTTCAATTTCAAACACGAGTGGAATAGTGAAATAAAATCCTTAAAATATTGCAGTTGGAGTTTACAAATCTGGATTTTCATTCCTTGTATTTATAAAAAACATAACAAGGTACAAACATATCATAAAAACTCAATTTTGAGAAAGAAACAATGGCTAGAGTACACAGCCGCGTTAACACACCAATTTGTACGTTTAATTGTTCAAATATAGCTATGTGTATCGATGATTTGCTCAAAACCTTTTACACTTTTGTCACTTTTGTGCCATGGCGCTGTTCATTTTTTAAATATTTTTGCACGTTTTCAAAAGCCCTCGATAGAAGGCACATGTGCTAACTATCGAGTGAATACGGTATTTAAATAATTGATAAATAGAAAGAAAATAGCGCCATAACATAGGTTAAATAGATCAAGGTCAGCAGGATGAATTTGGTGTTGACCCTTTTTGAGCTGTTACCCACAATGCATCTGGTATACAAAAAATTATTCTCTTGCTATCACGCATTTTGGTATAGCCATGATGTAAAGCATCTCTGCTGCAAACATTCTAACATGTGTTATTTGAGTCTTGACAAAATATTTGCAAAAATAAATTTTAAAATAACAGTTTAACAGTTGTTGTTGTAGTGTTATTGTTGCATTTTTCCTATAATTTACAGATTTTACCGGCCACACTCTAGTCTGATACACACAATATAGGCAAAAAACAGTACTGCATCAACGTAATTTAACTTAAGGTGGCTGTGTACTCTCAGACATGCGTGTAGTAAAAGTGCAATAACTTTGTAATTATTCGCGCAAAACATATAAAAGTATACATTTTTATGAAGGCAAGACATCAATAAATCTTAATACAAATACAGATTTGGGGTAAAAACAACAATTTTGAAGAAAATCACAAAAAAGTGAGTTTTTGGCAATATTTGTTAGGTACATCATAACAAAAAAAAACTCTTTCCAAAATATTTTATTTTGTTTTTAGCTCAATCTTGAGGCTCCATTCCAAAAACGGTTTTTTATTTTTTGATATTGGCCTTATTTTTTGAGATATTGACCATATAAGGCATCAAAATGAACTTTTTAAAATTCAAAAACGCCTATTTGCACAAAATGATGCCCAAAATCGGAAATAGACCAAAATATAAAAAATGAGAAAACCGTTTCTTGAGTCGATCATGCTTTTTACGATGATCATATTTGCTTACCTATAGATGCTGTATTTATTGAGTTATCGTGTACCTAAATCGTCATTTTACCGAGAAAATGAACATTGAAATAATGGCCGTTGAAGTTTAAAGTGGTCACATTTTGCACTTTCATCGAATCTCACAGGAGAATGCGACAGTTTTCGTTTTTGAAACTTATATTACGTGAACATCGGGTAAATCCACAGCCCCTTGAGAAGTTTGAGCGAAATCCATTCATAACTTGATATTTAAATCGGGGAGAGAACTTGAAAAACCCACATTTTATCAGCTAAAACGGAGCCATTTGACCACTAGGTTTTTGTGAAATCAGTGCTTCCGTGGTGTTTCCATCAGATGCGCCGCGCATGTAGATAAGCGTCGCGTATGCGTCGCGTATTTGTGCGTTAACAAATTGCGCGATACGCAACGCGATGAGTTGTTGCGCGCGTGTACCTTGCTGGTACAACAAAGATTTTCTTTCCTTTTCAATTTCAAACACGAGTGGAATAGTGAAATAAAATCCTTAAAATATTTCAGTTGGAGTTTACAAATCTGGATTTTCATTCCTTGTATTTATAAAAAACATAACAAGGTACAAACATATCATAAAACCTCAATTTTGAGAAAGAAACAATGGCTAGAGTACACAGCCGCGTTAACAAACCTTTGGTCACCATATAACCAGTTCACCACACAAATGCTGCGCTCTGGGTGGATACTTTGGAATGGAGTAAATTCTAAAACTGCTTGCAGTAGCAGAATATCGAATTTATATGTCGTTAGATTGCAACATGTTCAACGTCCAAGAAAAGGCAGATTAAACTCAGAATTCAACTGGCCTGGATTCTCAGCAGGGGCGTAGCCAGCTTTCTTGGTCAGGGGGGGCAAAATAAAATTTTGGGGGCACAGACAAAAAAAATTGCAGTTGCATCATACAATACATAGAGACTGTATGTCTTCGAGCTTTCCGAAAAGGGCCTTATTGGGATGATGTGCGCGCGTAGCGCAAAAAAAATGGTATTTTACACTATTTTCGCCCATTATCCGGCTAAAAAAGGGCTTTATTGTTACAATTTGCGCGCGTAGCGCGGAAAATTTTTGTATTTTACACTATTTTGGCCCTGAATTTTGCTAGAAAAGGGGCTCCTTGCCCCTTTTCTTTTCCTTTGCCCTCCTGATTTTCTCTCTCATTTTTTGTCAGAGGGGCACTTTTTCTTTCATTTTTTGTCAGGGGGCACTCTGCCCCACCTGCCCCCCCGCTGGCTACGCTACTGATTCTCAGGACGTGTACAACCCATTTCTACGTCGCGACCGAATGAATTCGCCACAGAATCAGGTGACTTAAATACTTAATTTTTTAAGATATATTTTTTTTGGCGGGGCGGGGCTTGCTTTTGACCAGAATGGACCACTATAATTTATCTAAAAGTGTGATGTTAACGACCCATTCATATTCAGTGATCCCAGCGCAAGTGTAAACAAATTAAAATTATTTATAAATTGCCCAAAAGTGAAGGATAAGTCATTCAAATTGCCATTTTTTTAATGAAAACTTTGGCAAAAATTAAGAAAACAGCAGTAGTTGAAGCCCCATTCAACATACACCAGGCACAAAAAGAAACTCGTCAGTTATATTCATGCTTGCTGTTCACTAACTTGATAATTTTGGATTATTCTGAAATATCTTAATACTAATTACGGCGTGTCCGTCCGTCCGTCCTCTGTCCGCGCGCTATCGCGTTCGCGGTCCGCGAGTTTCGCGTTCACGCGGTGCACTATCGCGTGCTCGCGCTGCACTATCGCGTGCTCGCGCTGCGCTGTCGCTGAGTATCAACGGGAGTGTGCGCGGAGTACAGTCCGCGCATCGGAACTTGAAGCATTACAGTGTGACTAACAGGTGCATCTCATCGGACCAATAATTATAGGCCTTATTTTCAACACATATAAGATACCGAACACGTTAAGATACCGAACACGTGCACACACCAAACACGTGCATGTAGGCCTATTTTTTGAGAACATGACTATTTCCGGAAGGCCTATGAACCGTTTTTGCGTTCACGTTTCTCGCGATTGATTTCATTACTTTAGTAACGGCCTATATCCACGTCCAGATATTAATTTCGGTTTCTCTAAATGTGGTAACAGGGCAGGGCTTGGAAGAGGCGAATGATTGGTTCCAGATTATGGGTAGGCCTACCGAAGTAAGCATCACACCTTTAAAACAAACAGAGTTGATTAAGTTGTGTCTTGGGTCTTGATCATTGAGAGACGCATTTCTTAGTAGTTTAAAAAGTCAGGGCAGGTATATGGGTAACGAGTTTGGGTAATTAGAAATAGGCCTATCACGAGAAGCGCCCGACCCGAGAACCGCGAAATCTAGTACATTTTGTTAATGGGACTTTGCTTTCTCATTTGCCCGGCTCATTTGACACCCTGTTCGTGAACATTGAGCAAGAATTGACCAAGATATGCGCCTCCAAACTCTCAAACCCCAAAATGAAAAGTTGCAGTTTAACGATTCAATTGTGCCTGTTACACTGTGTGCTTTATTGATTAGCCCGTGGTGCTTGTGTGCAATACAACGATGCGTTCCCATTGAAAATCGTTGAAAATGCAACTTTTGATTTTGGGGTTTGAGGCTTTGGAGGCGCATATCCGCATATCTTGATCAATTCTTGTTCGTTTTTCACGAACAGGGTGTCAAAATTAATGAGAAAGCAAGGTCCAATTAACAAAATGTATATTTCAGAATAATCCAACATTATCAAGTTATTGAACAGCAAGGATGAATATAACTGACGAGTTTCTTTTTGTGCCTGGTGTATAACTAATTTATATACTGTCAGTATATAAATTAGGGGAGAGCGGGGAGTGTTCGCCCTATTTTTTTCTGACCAGCCTAGCGATGTCAATTTTAAGGTTAGGGATGACCTGATTAGCTCATGTGAAAGCCCTATGTCTTAGCTATATACGGCCACAATCCCAAAACTATAGGCCTTACAATAGCAACAGGATAGAGCAAACAAAAAAGTTTTGCAAAGTGGCGAACTTGCCCCATATTGGGGCAGGTTCGCCCATATGGTGGGGTAAGTTCACCCTAAAAAAAAAAAAAGATTTAAACATTGCATAACAATAACATATTCAATGCAAACATTTAGCAAGAGTATACAGGGCATTCATTCTCTTCTGGGGAGTCACTAAATTTGTTGCAGGGGTTGGGTCATGGTAAAATGTAGGGGTCCTAAGTGAGCTTAAACGTATCATGTTTACAACTTCGGGGAGATTATGGATTAGGACCTAAACGGTGGTATGAGTAATACTGATATCACATAACTTTAAAAAACATGCTTTTCAGTAGTTTTACCTTGTTTAACGGTATAATAATCAATATTTTGCATAATACGCTGATGGGGCAGGTCCGCCCTCCAGTTTGGGGTAAGTCCGCCCGGGGAAGATATAGGGCGAACATGCCCCATCCTCAAAGGGGCGAACGTGCCCCTTGTGCACATTTTTGTATTTTCTTCAGGGTATGCAAAATACAAATCGAATAAGGAGTTTATAACTGCATTAAATCTTTGAGAAATCCCATGTGTTCCCAACACAGATTTCCATTAAAACCATCTATATTTATGTATCAATGATAATACAACATTATTAATTCAACAAAAAATTACGTTTTGGTGTAATTTTTTTGTTTTGGCTGCAGTTCGATGAACACGTCCCTATATGTCGCGTAGCTAATATGAGAAGTTTATAATGACATATGTCACCTAATTTTGCCATCACCAAATCCCCCGATAGCCGTAGTGCTGAGAAACAAGGGGTGGGCGAACCTGCCCCTAGGGCGAACACTCCCCGCTCTCCCCTACAGAAGGCCTTAGTTTGTCTTAAATACACGGCTTTCGGCATAACCACTCGCAGGCTATGTTAGCAAATCTATGACAATGACAAAGGTACCAAAATGTGAATTTTGATGAATTTTAGGATCGTTTGGATGAGCGAATCACTGAATGGCTAGGATCAAGACGGTTCAGCATTTAAATGAAAACTCCCAATATTTAATAATTTTATGTCATATGAATATTGTTGTTTCCCATACAGGTATGTAGGCCCCATGTCACATGGGGGAAAATGGTAAATGATCTCCCATTTCCCCCCATGTGACAGGGGCATATCATCCTACTGAAACTTACTATTTTTACGGAGTTGACCTACGGCGCGGTAGAGAGACTGACAATGAGAGCGTGTGCTTAAGATCTCAGGCATTTTCAAGTAGAAATTCCTCCTTTCACAAAATAGAGTAATAAGACACATTTTCTTTTGGTAAAAAAAAGGCGTAGGCCTAAATAGGCGACACGGTAAAATCTCAGAGTCTTCACAACTCTTGCTAGAAGCTGAACAGAACAAGTGCCGTAATTTAAAAATACGTATCATCAAACTGCTATCTGCGATTGTTTTGATTGTTGTTAGGCGACAATATTGTCAATGAAACGCGTATCACGTGTGTAATGCGTACGAGTAAACTTAAACCATTTTTTCACGCGCATACCACGCCCTGACGTCGACGCGCTTGATGATGGCTCACAACAACATTGCTATCCCTATGATTGCTATTCAGGTGCAAACAAAAAACCGTATTCGCATGTTGACATTATTTTGTGTTATCTGTGCTTCTGCAAAATGTAAAATTACGATTTTGTTTGTTTGTTTATTTGTTTGTTTGAGTGTATGTCAAGGGGGTGTTTGTTTTATGAGTTGTCTAGATGGTGGATGTTTCCCTACTTTTTCGTCTTTTGGTATATTAAATATGATGTTACATTCCAATTGTCCAGTAGGCCTATGACCTGCTCAGAACGCGCTGTTGGATACGATTATTTTCTTCTTCGGCATGTCCATTATAAACGGATGCTTTTATCAAAATGATCATTATCAACATTTATTTATTTTATTTCATTTTATTTTATTTATATAGATCGATTTATTTGATATATCATTCATTCATTCATTCATTCATTCATTCATATATCAGTAATTTATTGTAACTTAATTATTTGCCTTCCACACAAGAGAAACTTGAAACTTTTGGTTAACCCACTTTTGGTAAGTAGCCATCCCCCCTGACAAGTCGCAAATTTTTAGCCCTGTGGGCACCACTCTTGTCATAAAGGGTACATTGTTGACATTAAAATATTCACATCAATTGAGGCTTTGTTAATTGCTCATCTTCCAGTACACTTCAGATGGATTAATATAATTAAAGTAGAACACTAGAATAGATTATCCTTGCAGAAGTTGAACAGTATAAAGCATGTTGACAACACCTGTCTGCATTAAAGACATTTCTTGTGTGCACTGAGTTAGCAGAGGTATATCATATGTATGAGCTCTCCCTGACAAGAAACATACAACTTACCAGGGGGAACAGCTACAAATGTTACGGTGGGACATTCTATATAATATTTTGTCTACTGCATTTTATTCCCGTTTTTAATAGCAGTAGTAAATGGTTAATTAACAAGTTTATTTTAAATATCAAATAACATATTATTTCACACATAGACCTACAATTAATGTGAGCAATGCACTACTTCATCAATGATCAATACACATCTACAGTAGACGCGTGCAAGTAATGTACCACTAGGCCTACACGTACACGTCATGCGCGTAGCTAAGCCGTTGGATGAGCGTAAATTAAAATTAGATTGCACCTGTATGTTTAAAGTCTGTTTTTATTTCAATGGTATGGTCGTTCATATATAGCCAATACTTGTGGTGTGTGAGACCAACTGGCTGATTTTTGATGTAATCTGATGTTAATTTGTGCTATCTACTGAAGATAGCTCGAGACAAATGGTACGTAACCGAGGTGCCGTATAAGCCTATACTGTACATTTATCAGCGAGTTGAATTGCTAGTGAGTGCACACCAGTAAATAGGAATCTCCTATAATCCTTGTTTGAAAAGTCACAATACGACTGAATATAATACATTAGGAAAGGCTTAAAAACAAATAATTAGGCCCTGATTCATATTTAATCCTCATTTAGGCCTGGGAAATGTCTGTAATAAATGAGCAGGATCCGACTTTTTATGAAGATTTGGCTAAGCTTTCAAAATGTGTTACATTTCAGAAACACCAAGCTATTTGTGAGCCGGCGTAAGCTGTATATTATCATGATTATTATAGGGTTATCTAGTCAGCAATTTTCTGAAAAAAAACGCTGGACTCCGTAAGATTTCTCTGGGCGGGATGTCTTCACTCTTCAGCTGACCTTCAACTTGCAGAAAGTTTTGAAGAGCTGAGTCGCTCTGAAGTCAAGAAAATGACGTTTTCCCGGACCCTATTTGTACAGAAAGTCAATGGAGGCTATTTACCGGTGTGTACCCTAGTGGTACTATAGTATTATATGAATCAGTTACCTGTAGTAAATCGGTTTTTAGGCCTTTTGTACATCTTAGCCCATTTTCGTTCAAGTTTTCCCACTTTGAAACTGGCCTCCCCCTTTCGCCCACCCTCTGAAAAAGTGCTGGCTACGCCCCTGAGCAACATTGAGCATGTTGAGTCGATCGTGCATGGTCAGCTGCTGGATTGATGAGCAACCAACTAACAACTTTGAGTAAATGATCTCACGGAGCAAAAATACGCCAGGGACTGTTCCTATTATTTTTCAAAATAAAAATATCGATGTGAATTGCTCAATTCAACACAGCTCAAATAGCATATTCACAACTGAATGTCTGTGGTAATTTGCAATTTTATCAATAAAAACAAATCCACAAATTATCAGGCCCCATGTCACATGGGGGAAAAGGTAAATCACACATATTTAGCATTATTTCTCCTCATTTATCACAATTTTGCAGAATTCAGCAGCCTGTTTTAACAGATTTTGTCGTTATTTTAGGAAATCTGACTGTTTTTGTGTGATCTCCCATTTTGTGACATGGGGCCTTAATTTATCCTGATCGGCCAGAATTTCAAAAGGGATAAATTGGCAACAGATTTTCAGGGGAAAAGGGGTCACATACACAATCAATCACACCCGCAATCACATGCATAAATGAGGTGAGAATGATGCGGTCATTTCAGTAACAGTGCATGAAAAAAGTTGGGGCCAAACCTCCCCATCCCCCAAGTTCAGGCAGTGTCGTGTGCAGGTTTTCAAAAGTGGGGTCCCACAGGCGATTACCACGACTGCTCGATGCTAAAATTGTGAATTGTTGACCTTTTTTTTTTTTGGTGCCAGAATGCTTGAACCCAAAAAGTGGGTGGAGGAGGGGATTTTAGACACGAAAGAGGGGGCAAGCAATTTTTGGCACAGATGATATCAGGGAATGTTGAAATAATTATGCAAAATGTCCTGCTTGCTCCACATGACAATTAGATATTTTTAAGGTATCCGATACCAACGTTTGCACTATTATTTTTGTGGGCTCCGAGAGAATTAATTTTTAATAATTTGCTATAACATTTGTATTATATCAAGAATTTCAAAAAATCAAAAAAAATATTTGATATCATCAGGACAGACATTCCTCGTATTCAGAATGCAATTTGATGTGTCTGATGTGCTCTCATGTCCCACAACAAAATACTTTGCAAACGTTGCTATCCGATATAAGTTTGGGCTTCCAACAATATGGCATGTGGAGCAGATATTTATTTTGGCACTGCAAAAGGGGGGATGCAGGGGCCTTTTGGCAGACCATTTATGAGAATTCACCAAGGGGCATAATAACAGGGGGGGGGGGGAACATCTGGCTCAAAATACTGAGACAAAATTGACAAAAAATTGTCATAATTATATATCATGTCCAATGCCCTTTTTATCACAATATGAGTTTAGTAGCTGTAACAAAAACTATATGACTATCCAGGTTCCAGACTACTGAAATTAAACTGAATTGCTTCACAATTATACCACAGCTGTTGATGATAATGGCAATATACAGCTGAAAGCAGTATCAATCTGGTGTTTTAAGGGCTGGGGTATGAACGTTTGGACAGTATTTATTTTGGGACATTAGAGCACATCAGACATATCGAATTGCATTCTGAATACGAAGAATGTCCTTCTGATATCAAATAATTTTGATTTTTGAAATTCGCAATTTAATACACATTTTATGGCAAATCATTAAAATTGATATTTTGATATTTAACAGTACTTGAAGTAAACTTTATAAATCTGATGATATAATACTTAAAGTGTATGTAGATGGGATGAAAAGCCGACGATCAATTGAAAATTTTGACCTTTCGTATTGAAGATATGGATTTTTTTTCCCAAAACACCAACAAAATTTAGGTCTTTTGGGAAAAATCCATATCTTCAATATGAAAGGTCAAAATTTTCAATTGACTGTCGGCTTTTCCTCCTGCTACATACACTTTAAGAATATATCATTAGATTTATATAGTTTGCTTCGAGGACTGTTATATATCAAAAATTTGAAAAATATCAAATTTTTATAATTTGTCATAAAATGTGTATTATATTGTGATTTTCAAAAAATGAAAATTATGTGATATCAGAAAGACATGCTTCGTATTCAGAATGCAATTCGATAGGTCTGAGGTGCTCTCATGTCCCACAAAAAATACTGTCGAAACGCAATGAACGCTCATTTTAGATCCCTTAATGATTCAGTTCACTTTTTGGGAAAATATATTATAACGAAATTTGTTTAAAAATCTTCAATGTGCAACATGACAATGACCTAGTATTTCCGAAAATATGTATCACAATAATTGCCAGCCCCATGAAAATTCATACAATAATATTTTTTAAAATCCCCCGAAAAAACCCCGATTCAAAAGTCTTTTTATTATTTCGATATGATGTAATCCAGGAGGTTACCCCGTATGCTCTCAATAGTAAAGACATAAAGCTTATTTTTTTGTTGGTACAGCTACTTAATTTAATTTTAAAGTGAACTCCTGAATAGCTGTGGCAATGAAGGATATGGGGAGTTCACCGATATGTAAAATTGCATAACAGAATCTTGTTATAAATAATTGTGATCAATCAATTGCATCAATGAACATAACACATACTAATTACAAACAACCCACAACACAATGTACTATTATGAAATTGTATTCTTTATTGCGAATGTGAAACAATAGTAGGCCTACATTCTCCATTCATAGTGACAAGTCCATATCGAAGGATCAGTGGCATAGATTTCTTTTTGACATGGGGGTTGGGGTTGGAATAAATTTCTTGAAGTATAGTGAATTCAGCACCATTTGGTGACATAATAAATTTATGGTGCAAATGGAATAAATTTGTGTGAAGCGCGAAAAATGTTGCACTTTTGGAGCTACAATGGCCAAATATGAGGTTAATTTGGTCAGAAACCCACATACAGGCATCAACATTGGCGGGGGTACCGGTGATTGTATGGGCCATCCCCCCTGGCAAAATATTGGGGGGAGATTTATCCCCCCCCCCCCCATCCCCCAGGATCTATGCCTATGAGAAGGATCCATCATCCAATGCACGTCCGTGGGGAGGGAAAAATCAAAAGATTGATGAAGCTGTGTAAATATTTCACTACAAATCTGCATGATCCTAACAGGGGACATTCAAGTTTTATAGTAGGCCTATACACATGCACAATCAGATTTTCAAAAACATACTCCGAACAGGATTTGATTTTGAAAAAAAAAAAAAAAATTACCCTGAACAGGAATCTAGTGAAATTGTGCAATAAATGTTACCCCCTAAACAGAATTGAACAAATGTATCGAAAAAGTATGCCTATAAGCAGGATTTTTTCCGAAAGGCACGACCATTACAGGACATCCCTTATTACAAATGACCCATCAATGCATGTACAAACAACCTTTTCTCTAGAAAATAGGTGGATTTGACCCCCTAAATGCAATTTGTATTCATGCTCAGAAAAAGACCATTTTTGTGTTTTTCTGGTCACGCATGTGTACAGTGTACATTATCAAACTTGAGTGGTCCCCGGGGGGGTACTCAAGTTTGGTTTTGGTAGGGACGTGCCGCTGAGAATTTGAAAGTGGACCCATAAATATACCAATTTTTCAAGAAATTTGGACCCATTTATATACCAAAGGTCAAAATTTTCGGCCAAATTTAACAATTTAAACAAATTTTCCCAAAATTTTGGGAAAATTTTGAAAATTTTGGCTAGATTACGGAAAAATTGGGCTATTTTCCGACAAAATTGAGAAAATTTTGAAAAAAGGACCCATTTATATACCAAAATAGGCTTTGAAAAAGGGGTCATTGATATACCAAAAGGCTGAAAATGCTACCCATATTTGCGGCACGTCCCCGTATGGTCATTTGTACTGAGAACCCCCCCGGGAGTGGTCCCTGGGTCCCCTCTCATTGTATCTGTAAAAAAAACACCAGTGGTGGTCAGGAAAACACTGCTGCTTTCAAATAAGAGCATATGTGATCCTGTACCTTTCATTTACTTACAAGTGTAATTCATAGAGCTCAGTCATTGACAAGTAAATTCTTATACTCAGGCCCATAACCAGGGGGGTGAGGGGTGGACCCCAGGGCCGTAGCAAGCGGGCGGCCGGGGATGCCATGCCCGCCCCACTTTTTGAGAAATTTGTTATGTTTTTCTTTATATCTTTATATCAATTTGGGCATATATTTGTAATTTGGCTGCCCCACATTTGTGATGGCTGCCCCGCATTTTTCAACCTTGCTACAGCCCTGTGGACCCCCCCCCAAAAAAAAATCACCAAAGGCCAAAAAAAGTCCCATTTGAGAGTGTAGTGGTCAAAAGAGGTCCAAATTTTGAAAAAAGGTCCACTTTTTCAAAATCACTCCACCCCCAAAATAAATCCTGGATACGGGCCTGCTTGTACCATTTACATTTAGGTCAGAGGTTCTCAGTAGGTGGCCTGCGGGCCAGATCTGGCTCATGGGCTAATAGTAATTGGCCCTTGAGCAGCTCAAGTGAAATGTACATTCATGTACAGTAAACATAGCAAAAATAAGTGTATTGGCCCTCAAATCAGGGATAGCACTAGAGTCCGCAGGGACCCCCGAACTTGCAGAAAATAAAAAAGTAGGAGATCCGTAGTAGAGTTTGGTGAGTCACATTTGCACAAATGCAGCATAAATAGTATGTCTGCGGTAGTGCTGGATTGAAAAACTGGGGATCTGCAGGAACCCTTGAACTTGCAGAAAATGTAAAAATAGGGGGTCCGAACTGTATTTTGGTGAGTCCGCCAGTCCGGGACCCCAAATGCAGCCTAGCGCTACCCCTGCCTCAAATATTAATCTTTGAAATCAATTTGGCCCGCCATGGCCTGCAAGCAAATATAATTGAGAACCCCTGATTTAGGTCACATTTTCTTGAAACATTTGATTCAAATATCACCATTATTAATACTTCTTTCTTGTTCTACTACATTTCTTGGTGGTAGAAAAGATTGCTCGTAGCAGTTCTTGTTAGCAGATAAATGAGTATAATTGTTTGTGTTGAGCACAGTTGTGGTCCATTAGAGAGTAAGATGTTTTGTGCTGCCATGGCTAGGTACCCCCAATACGCCGATGGAAGTTGACGAGCTGAACAATATGGAAATATACTGTAAAAGTAGAGATTTTCGCGAGGTTTTTATTTTCGCAAATTTCGCGAGTGGACATAAAATCGCGAAAATAAAAACTCGCGAAAATAACCTTTTGCATTAGGTTTCTATTGTATCAATATCAAAACCGCGAAATTTAATTCCCGCGCAATTGACAAAATCTTCAAAATCGCGAAAATATCTTCTCGCGAAAATATTGACTTTTACAGTAGATGAGTTGACATGTGACATACCAAACATTGCCTGACAGTGTGTAATTGTTCTTTACTTGGCACAATGGGTGCTTATCTCACATTCTCAATACTGAATCAGACAAAGGACAAATTGCTATTGAGAAAGGAAGTGGTCATATTCTCTTCCCGTCCCGACAGCCAGTGGCTACGGGAGCATTTCCCCCATCCCAATATTTTTTGCCCTCCACCCCCATTTTTAAGGCAAAACCCCACAATTACAAACATTTCCACTTTTTGCAGCACCCCCCCCCCCTGAAATTAACCAGTTCCTTGCCTGTGTGTACAAAAAAAAAATTTGCTGTCGTCTCATCTAAACTTAAGGAATAGCAGAAGCCAACACCATAAACATGATAAATACTATTAGGTAACTAATATTTCTTTATAAAAGTGAAAATCATGAACAGATAGGAGATATAAAACATAATTTGATTGTATGCTTCCAAAATACTAGAGTGGTACCAGTTAAGGATTATGTACATATGAAATGTTCAACTGGTATTAAGTCATTGCACAAAATTATAGTGAGGATACATCACCTTGCTGCAAGAAATTATGTTGTCGATATAATTATAAAATAAGAGCTTTAAACATCTGTGGGGCAGAACTCTTTCCCCTATTTCCCCAGTAAAAACACAAAATTACGAAAATTTCCAATTTTGCAGCAATTTAGTTGATTCCCCCGAAATTCACTTGCCTCCCCCCCAATTCCTGGTGCTGCCACACCACTGTTAAACATACACATTGTTGTCGTACTGCTTGTTTCATATTTAGTGTAAGTACCTCTAGCCAAATGGCTTTTGGATTTTTTTGGAAGAGGGTAGAACATATTACATATCATCCATCTGTTACAAATTTTGCAAGGTAATGGCATATGTATCAATTTCAGTATGATCAAATTTCTTACAAGCAAACACTATTTCATCAACAAATGCACAACATATCATTTCAATCAGAACAAACATGCTAAAATACATGTTTTCTGTACATTGTATTAGGTACGATAGTATGTTATGATGCGTGGGGGGAGCACTCATCATAAATGTTGTAAGCATCTGTATGAATTGACATTCAAAAATGACTTTTGGCAAGAATTTAAAAAAAAAAATTGTCAAATTGACCCTTAACAAGGATTTGACACACACAAAAAAACCCTTAGCATATTTTCTGATTTAAAAAAACAAACAAAAATTCTGAATTTATCAGTACTATACAAAAGTCAGGTTCTGAAAAGCGGCATCAGCCCACCTCTCATTAGGAAATTTTAAAAACACCCTTAGCAAATGCCCCACCCCCTATGAAATCAAGCATCCACATGAATCTGTGTTTTGCTTTTCAAAACCAATCATAATTCATGTCTTCATTCACACACATGCTTACAACTTATGTCCGTTTGCAAGTGCACCCCCGGGTCATAGTGGAAGCATCTACATGAATAGGTAATGTGTGCTCGTTTTAAAAGAACTAACATTAATGGGGTACTACACCCCTCGATAAATTTGTGTCTATTTTTGCATTTTTCTCAAATACTAATAACACAGTGGTAACAAAAGTTATGCATATTTATATAGGGGCAAGGAATCCAATTACTACACTGGGTTTTCAGTGACCCAAGACAAGCGGTTCATTATTTATGATAAAAAAACAAGGTACCGCTAGGCTGTACCTCATTTCCCATCATATATACTGAACCGCTTGTCTTGAGTCACTGAAATTTCAGTGTAGTAATTGGATTCCTTGCCCCAATAATATACATAACTTGTTACCAGTGTGTCATTATTTTTTGAGAAAATGCAAAAATAGTCACAAATTTACCACAGGGGTGTAGTACTCCCTTAAGTGATAGATTTGCTATATAGGCCTACAGTCCAACCTCTTTCATCCAATTCGAAACCTGATGGGTCTCATGAATGACCAATTAAACAAAAAATCTGGTAAAGTAATTACATGACATGTACCGTATATGAGTATGTACCTAAGAATCTTGTTTCTGGCAAGTCCTGTGTTAATCGCCATATCATTCTGCATTACTGAAATTACAGCAAATTAAAACTGAGAGTATTTGTCCTGGTTATAATAGAACCAAAATACTGGTTATGCTCCAATGTATTAGTAATACAGACAAAGAAAAAAAAAGTGATATTTTTTCTTTGAAAATTTTCTGAGAGTAATCTGCATAGCATAATGTAAAAGAGGTGTCTGTGTAAGAGGTTGAACTGTATATGTAAATGGAAGCCTTCAACATTTTTTAATTTACCAATACTGATCTACACTGTACTTGCTGCTACTTATACAAATGTATTACACAAAATTTGTTGTGGCTTGTGGAATACAACATAATACATGTATATATATATGAAAATAATATTTTAATACAGGCTAAATGGTGTCACTATATCATACATTTGACATACATAAATTTGTAAAGTATGCATGTATACGTACAATTATTACAGTTTGAATACCATGTACCGTATACCACATATAGTTTGATTAGCTCGTAATCGGCGGGCCTTATAATAACATCGTGGATTAATATCAATATATTTAATTTTGAGCATTGTCTTGTGACATCTCCCCAGAATGATGCAAATTATTAATTCAAGCCCAATACATTCATTGTCTTCTTTCTTTAACAAACACAATATAGACCCGACCGGTCAACTATAACACTCTTAACTTGCGTCTACTTTTTGGCGTAGTACATGTAGTAAAAACTTAACAATCCCCGCCGATTACGAGCTGATATATATAGACACATAATAGTCACATTCCTTAAGGAGGTACTACACCCCCTGATAAATGTTTTGACTAATTTTGCATTTTTCTCAAAAATTAACTGCATACTGGTAACAAAAATTGTGTATATTATAGGGGCAAGGAATCCAATTACTTCACTGAAATTTCAGTGATTCAAGACAAGTGGTTCATTATGTATGTTAAGAAATGAGGTACATTCTAGCGGTACCTCTTTTCTTATCATAAATAACGTACCACTTGCCTTGAGTCAAGAAGTTAAATACCAGAAGTCAATCTTGTAATACACTTGTCTTGCCATCTTGGAATAATAATTCAGGCAAACGAACTTTTTCTTACAGAGGTGTCTCAGTGTGGAACGGACTGTCTTCTGATGTTCGCAGTAATCAATGTATTAATAATAATATCAGGGTCTCATGGGAGACCAGTTTTTGTAAACTGAATGAAATACCCCGAATAAAGATTGTTATCTGTCTATCTATCTATCTATTTTGAGTCACTGAAATTCCAGTGTAGTATCTGGATTCCTTGCCCCTATAATATACATGTATACATTTTGTTACCAGTGTGTTATTATTTTTTGAGAAAAATGCAAAATTAGTCACAAATTTATCAAGTGGTGTAGTACCACCTTAATGTACAATCAGAACAAATATCCTAAAATACATGTTTTCTTTAACTGAAGTTTTCAACACTATTTTATCAAAATACTTAAATACATATGTATAATGTAGGCCTACATTTCATTTTCAGAGTATTCCATTAAGGGCTGGGGTATGAACGTTTGGACAGTATTTATTTTGGGACATTAGAGCACATCAGACATATCGAATTGCATTCTGAATACGAAGAATGTCATTCTGATATCAAATAATTTTGATTTTTTGAAATTGCAATTTAATACACATTTTATGGCAAATCATTAAAATTGATATTTTGATATTTAACAGTATTTGAAGTAAACTTTATAAATCTGATGATTTATACTTAAAGTGTATGTAGGTGGGTTGAAAAGCCGACGATCAATTGAAAGTTTTGACCTTTCGTATTGAAGATATGGATTTTTGTTCCCAAAACACAAAAAAAAATTAGGTCTTTTTGGGAAAAAATCCATATTTTCAATATGAAAGGTCAAAATTTTCAATTGACCGTCGGCTTTTCCTCCCCTGCTACATACACTTTAAGAATATATCATTAGATTTATATAATTTACTTGAGGACTGTTATATATCAAAAATTGAAAAATATCAATTTTTATAATTTGTCATAAAATTTGTATTATATTGTGATTTTCAAAAATGAAAATTATTTGATATCAGAAAGACATGCTTCAGATTCAGAATACAATTCGATAGGTCTGAGGTGCTCTCATGTGCCACAAAAAATACTATCGAAACGCAATAAACGCTCATTTTAGATCCCTTAAGGGATCTGGAATGAGCGTTTGACAGTATTTTTGTGGGACATGAGAGCACATCAGACATATCAATTGCATTCTGAATACGAAGAATGTCTTTCTGATATCAAATAATTTTCATTTTTGAAATTACGATATAATACAAATTTTATGACAAATTATTAAAATTTGATATTTTTCACATTTTGATATATAACAGTCCTTAAAGTAAATTTTATAAATCTAATGACATATTCTTAAAGTGTATGTAGCTGGGAGGAAAAGCCGATGATCAATTGAAAATTTTGACCTTTCATATTGAAGATATAAATTTTTTTCCCAAAAAGACCTAATTTTTTTTGTTGTGTTGGGGAAAAAATCCATATCTTCAATACGAAAGGTCAACATTTTATTGATCGTCGGCTTTTCATCTCACCTACATACATTATAAGTATAAATCATCAGATTTATAAAGTTTACTTTGAGTACTGTTAAATATCAAAAATATCAATTTTTAATCATTTGCCATAAAATGTGTATTACATTGTGAATTTCAAAAAATCAAAATTATTTGATATCAGGACATTCTGCGATTTGATATGTCTGATGTGCTCTAATGTCCCACAATAAATACTATCCAAACGTTAATACCCCACCCCTTAAATCTTATCATATCATTTGTGAAAAAGTATTCTTATCACAATCATGCTTTACAATGTACTCTTTACGCTTTTCTTGATAATGTTTTCTTGTCACAAATCATTCATGATACGGTAATGTATTCTTGTCGCAAATCATGTATTCTTATTGCAAATCATTCATAATATTAAATGTACATTACAATGTATTCTTATTATTCTTACTTATATAACCAATTCTTGTTGCATTTTTATGTGTTCATACTTTTGGAAATTAGTCTTTCATTCATTCATTCAATCTATCTTTATTCTGGTAAGCTCTTTCAATACATAAGTTCTGATCTCCCAAGAGGTCCAGATCTGTCTGGAATTGATATGGAATTATTTGGTATAATGCACATGTAGTGAAATGTACATATCGAGGGCTCAGGGCAAGAGTATCTAAAACTCTAAAATTGCCATTTTGGGAACAACATTGTAATTCAATTTTGTGGCAACTGATTGAAAAAGACCCCCGGCAGAGCCAATGCAAACTCGATGGAAGATGTTGTTGCTCGGACACATTCAGTAAGCCTGATTTCAGTGATTTTCAATATTGTGTATTGGGTGAATATTTTATTTATAACATTTGGCACAAGGCCAGGCAGAACCAATATTGATTACACAATAAATTGCAGGATTGCCCTTACATTAAAATCAGAAAACATTACTAGAAATTACTAGAATATATACCAAAATCTCATTTTTGCCCAAATTGGAGTTAATGTTAAGATATTATTGCGCTGAACCCTTGATGTATGCTGTAAAATATTTTTACAACATTTACTGGTAATAGTGCAAATGTGCAAAGAAGTCACATAGAATTTTTTGCAAAATATGAAACGTCCAGTTTTTAATATTTTGCTTTCACATACTTTTAAATTAAACTTTTTAAACTTTTTTATTTTTCAAGAACTTGCAAAATGGAAAAGTGAGTATTCATTGGTAGATAACCGGTGTTGCGGTGCAGTTACTGTTTTGAAGGAGTAAGCAGTCCATATTGTATTATACATTAACACTCAGTGAAGGTGGTTTGGGAAAATCCTTTGTAATGCTCTGCATACTGTACTGGCCATAAGCTTCAACATAAAAAGTCCCCAAGTTCAAAGATATTTTTTCAAAATATCAAGAGCTATCTCAATAACCACTGAACTAATACTGTTTGTACTCATTCTAATGCATTCATGCCGGTTCCAAATATGGTCATGAAAATGTACAATTCTGACATTTCTGAATTAAAACAAAACTTGTCGTCTGTAGTCGACACCCGCATAGAAAGAGTTAAGATGAGCAGTGATTGCCTACACCACTGAATAAAAAAGAAAGCGCAGTGATTTATAGTGCGCTACGCACAGGTACAACACCTAGACGTTGATCCACAAGCCTCAGCACACTTTACAGTGCTTGAAGGTGACTTGAGTAAAGTTCCTTGAACTGTTAAAATCTTCTCTATGCCCTGGCTTAGACATCGATCATTTTAACTCTGGGCTGTAGGGCCATCTTTAATTTGGCCGCCAGTGTGCATGATGAAAATCAACATATTTGTGTTTACCAATATAAAAGCTCAGATAAGCTTCATATTACATGTACATGATTAGATTGGATGATGTTTAACCCCTCTAACATTGCCTCTGATTGGTCAATTACATGATATCTTCATTTTAATCACCAATCAGAATGGAGCTTTGCAAATAATTCACCCCAATTTTTTTGCGTGGTGAAATTATTTTAACAATGTTGCTGATTGGTCCAAGTGATAATGAAAACTTCTTTTTAAACCAAACGGCAGGTAGTTCTCATGGGGTTAATGTCAAAAAAAGAATATACAGTGGAAACTCATTACCACAAAGTTGCCCAGGCTGGGGGCTTTAAAACCATTTTGTGTTATCAAAACTTTGTGTGTTAAACCCTGGACAGTGTTTGTGTTAACAAGTTTACACTGTGCCACATATATACAAGAACACCAATGAGGTACATATCGTAAAGATTCGCCTAATGACGCATATGGGCCCCCTTAACATATTTTGGAATTTCAGGCACAAACCATAAGTGCCCTCTGGTAAATATCCCCACAGGCAAATAAGGGGTGCATGAAATTTACTCGAATGCAAAGAAACCCATGTGCGCCATCAGACGTTTCTTAACGGTATTCTCATATCATGCTCAAAGCCATCCATTTAATAAAATTACATGTGCCTTTCATATAAAATTGAAAGAAGCCCTGATGAAGTTTCTCATTGCACCCATCACAATTCATACATATGTACACATAGGACTCGCACCCAAGGCTTGAGCAAATAATTAGCACTGTTTTCCGTTATGATCCTCCGCATCATGTTCCATCTGGTAATTTTGAAGCTTCCGTGTGTATTAAAATGTCAGTTCTCTTGGAGCTACTGTTCGAAGACTTGCCTAATAGGCTGGATAATTTCAAGCAAAGACACATTGGTACCATGACTATCGAGACTTTCATCGGATCACTTTTAGTGCACGCTACTAAAAGACAGAAAACCTGGAGGTAGGGTATCATTAGAATCACAATCCATAACCAGAATGGTAGTGTCACTAGATAGCGAGTCAGTTTCAGGTAGAAAGTAAGAAGGTGTGGGTTGTTCTTGACCGTGTCCGAGTAGGTCTGGACATTGTCTAAAGCCAAGTCATTGTATTGGTCGCTGAATTCAAATAAATAATAAGAAAAGAGCGCACTGACTGCCAGGAAGAAAAGTACAAGCAGCCATGCCATTCGCTGACGGAAGTTCATCTTTGGTTGTAGAAGGGGGTTGATTGGGATCTTCTTCTATTTGTGGTACACTAGCTGCAAAGGAAAGAAAAAAATAAACAGAAAGATTTTATGCTTTTCAATAAATTAAAAGAAATATGAACATGGCAATTTCTAGAACACCATGTACATGTACGTACCCACCCTGGTACAACCCCAATGACACTATTATTACTACATGTGGATTGTGGATATCTATCTAGAGTGTTCTTCGGGACCCATTGCCAAGGAATTTTTTCTCAAATCGGGACCCTGGATGTTTGACTCCATATTGGAGAGTTGGACAGTATTCGCATCAAGACACATGACCCATTTTTTTTAACCCAAAACAGCTGATTTGACCCACCTTTTTTTCAAATCGGAACCCATGTTTACGTTTTTTTTCTTGCAAAAATGCGACCCATTTGCAGCACATCCCCATCTACCCCCCACTCACTCGGCATGTCTTTACTTTTTCGGGCATTATAGTCCTACATGTAGTAACCATCTATGTAGAAACTAAGTTTGGACCCTATATTTGGACGTTATATTGAGCTTGTTCAGACACTATCAGATAATGTAAATAATCTTGTCAGGTCTCAGTTACTTGGGACTATATCCAATTCAATGTTGTGATCAGTGTTGTTTACTTCCAAATTTCCATTGCTTTACATGGTGTTAAATGCTTTCTGATTCTAATGCGATTTGAGACAGCCTCATATCCATCATCGCTTAATATCAGTGTAGGTTGAGGAGGGTACGCATAGCGTCATCATCCCTATCTCAGTGTCAAAAATTGTTGTGATAGTACAGCGAATCCACTCGTTCTTTAACAGCTACACATGTAGATTTTGTTCGAGATAGGACAAGCGACCCAGGCTAAGCATATCACTTACATGATATAAGATACCACAGCATTTTCATTCATACACTTTTTACAATCTGCGCATGCTCAGTACCCAATATGATGTTGCCATTACAATAAAATTTGATTTGTTGTCAGGTAAAACCCAGGTTTTGTTTTCAATTAACTCACTGGAATTTCAATTAACTAACTAAGATACGATTATTGTGTTCTTTCAACACATAACTGCATTTTCACCGAAATGTTTTTAAATTGTATGCTAATAATGTGATATATTCAACTGTTTGAGAAAAGAACAAGCATAGCCCAAATTTTAGTGTGTAAAGGGGGGCAAAGATTTTTGGCACGCCAAAAGGGGGGGGCAAAGGTTTTGGCACGCCAAAAGGGGGGCAAAGATTTTTGGCACGCCAGAGGGGGGGCAAGCAATTTTGGCAGACCACTTTGAGAATTCACCACCCCTTATTGTTTACAAATGTAGGTAATTTGATTCTCTTTCAAATGAATGAACTTTCAGCTCAAAATATTGAACCTATCTCGATCAATCGTGCAGGCATTCTCTAGGTATGCCAGGTGAATTCAAATTTGGCATCAAACTGCATCATTTTATATATCAAATTAAAGCCCTTGAGTAAAGAAAGTCAACACTGAAAACCTTTTTGTCATAGCACTTTCCATAGCAAAGTTACATCTAGTCAAAGATTGACTTTCATCAAAAAGATTCAGCTAGCAAAATTCCCAAAAAAGCATTTTGGGGTGTTTCTAGATCTTAGTCTCATGACGATAGCAGCTTTTTTTAATGTAACTGCTATCAAAATCCCTCTGAAATTCCATGTGCGAGTCTCTCATCACCAAAAAAAATCATATATGGGTCAAGTGAAGTATAGACAACATATTTATGTAGGATCAGCCCTCGAATTAACCCACGGCACCCAAGGCATTTTGCCGTGGGTGCCCATCCCCACTGCCGTAATGCCCTGAAAATATGTCCTTTACCCAAGGCAGTCACTTGCCGTGCCCTCTAATGCAGTTGCCGTCGGTGCCCAGCCCTGCCCCTTCATTATAAAATCATCTATCTATGTTTGTGTGTGTTTTCTTCACTTTTGAGAAATTGCCTTGGTGCCCTTCTCAAATTTTCAACAATTGCCATGATGCCCTCTTGAAATATTACAAACTGCCGTGTTGCCTTGCCTTTTCAGTGAAAATCCAAGGGTATTTTCAACTTGCCCTAAAAAAGTTGCCGTGCCCCTTCAGATCCTTAATTCGAGGGCTGTGTAGGTTTCCTTGAGCAAGCGGTTCTTTAAAATTTCAATGTAAATTTGTATTGCCGGTTAGGCCATTTTGGCTGACTATTAATTTATGTGTTAACTGACGTTTCCCTCTCATACCTACATCTCTCGGTCGGGCTGACGTCACACAGAGGAAAAAGCCTTGTAAAACCAGTGTGCGCATGTGCAGTTCACCCTTCCTCGAGCTGGTTAGCACTATAATGATAAATGAAAGACATATCGAGACAAAGATAAAGACAATTTATCGCGTCTGACGTCATCTGTCAATCAAACTCGAGCACGGTTTGTTTACAAGTGTCGTGATGATGACTTGCTGAACGCGGATTTATAACCGGGCGCCGTATTTGTTAATTTTGCAATTGAAACATGCAAACCATCTCAAAAGTTAGGTCTTAAATTATAGTAGGAAACTTTCTTAACCTAACCGAAGGCACCATGTCCACAATGACAATGCCTAGAAAAGCTGCTTTTTGCCTTGTAAAAGTACATAATTTTTCGCCATTTGCTGCTATTCCTTTTCTCCGATCAGCACCAGATAGATCGGTCTTCCTTTTTTATGCGCTGATTAACCTGTGTAAACCAATCAAGGATCGTAATTGACAGTGACATCAGACGCGATAAATTGTTTTTATCTCTGTCTTTAATTATATATGCGTGCTTGTGCAAAAGGGGCAATGTACCAGGATGTCCGACCGAGAGAATGCATTGCAGAGCACTGCTTGAGCATGTTGAGTGTTTACTGTTTTAAAGCATGTTTAGTGGGTTTTTTTTAGTAAGCTTAAAAAATAAAAAGGTGCAAGGTGCAAGGAGCGGACAACGTGTATCTATCTTGCCCACCCACACACAAAGCCAATAGCAGGATAAACTAATTACATATAATTGCATCATAATTTTAATATTTATTTCAAAATTACACATACCATAAAATCGTCTAGAATTGTAGATCAGATAGACACATCATCAGTTGGAGGGCCATTCAACTTTGACGCGCTATTATTAAACTGTACGCTATGAATACGCACACAACGAAAATTTAAATTCGCTTGGTTTGGGTTGCAGTTTTAAAAGCTTCCAAAATTCGCACTACAACTCCTATACTAAAATGCAGCAAACCTTTTACGAGCGCGACTACCGTGATGTTGCAAATTCGGCGCTAACAACGCGTACGGCGCACAGTTCATTCATAAATTTCCACTCGGCAACAACAGATCGCCTCAGCAGCCAATCAGAGACAAGTGCGTGCAACGCAGTAAATATGCGATGTATCCTTACACTACGCGCTCGTCTAAGGTTTACTGCATTTCAGTATAATAGCTATATATTTTATATATAACTACAAGAAAGGCTTTCAACATTCCATATATGTTCACAAAAAATACCGTAACTTTGCAAGGAATATGATATGGGCACATAAACACAAATTTTGTTCATGAATTGAGATAAAAGAGTAACAAAAACTACTTTATTTTAAAAATGGTGCGAGTTCATAAATCAGGAATTTGCATATGATTAGAAACATGGCTTATTATCCTCATATTAAAAAATCAAGATTTTTGGTTGGTTAAGACAAAAACCTGCCGGGATGAAAAGGGTATTTTACAAGACGGAAAAATACCAGTATTCAGTAGGCCATGCGACAACAACATTGAGAAGGTTCATGCGAGCAGTGTTAAACTGCGCGCGCGTATTTCACTGAACGCAGATGAATGGCGCGCTTGGGCGCAACAAAGTCGCGCGCGTGTACTTGTTCATGGTGTCAAGTCACGCGGTATTGTTATGAAGTTGTTAACTTAATTTTCGTCGATGGGCCTAACCTGGGTAACCAATTTAAACCATTATAACAACTTAGAATTTTAAGTTCAAAATTTGGAACAAAGAATAATCGATAGATAAAGGTTGAAATTACTTGTCTGGCTAAAATATAGAATGATTAAAGCGTTAAGACAGAAAATATCCGGGTTAGAAGTCCTTAGCAACGAAAATAAATTTGAAGTTAAAGCAAACGCAAAAATCACGAATTCTAACTACAAAAGTAGACAAAATGGAAATCAAGTAGAGAATTGTGAAGATATGTTCAATACAAGTTATTTGTAAATTGCCCAAGATGATTGGCTTCACATAATACGGTACATTTCGAATCAAAATTTTCCGCGGGAAAGGTAAAAAAGCATACCCAAGAGTGCGACGGTCATTTTTGCAAAGGTCGCGTACGTTAATAATTTGACCTTTAACGGAAAACGCGCATGATGGCCCTCCGACTGATCATCACATCACATGAACCTCCTCCATCGGTTTTTGATTGATGAATGAACTCGCTAGTCTTTACCACATTCTGGAAAACTGATAACAAAAATTCTCAAGGTCACTGCACGTATCCAACTTTAGGGAGAAGTCACTAGAAATCTATGGGGTGGGGAAAGAATTTTTGGCAATCGGGGGGGCAATTTTTTGCAGACGGGGTGGAAGCAAAATGATATTGGCAGGTTGAAAGGGGGAGTGATTTTTTGCACACATTTACGGGGCACATTTTTAATAATTCCCAAAGTGGCGTAAGGCTAGCACTTTTTCAGAGAGTGGGGGAAAAGGGAATTCAAATTCAATTTGGCATGAGCAAAGGGGTGGGCAAACTTTCAATATTTTGGCAGCCTGAATGGTGTAGGCCTACTTAAATTTACCTCCCCTTTATTATGTTGCATGCAGGTTCATGAAATTGTTTGGAATGAGCACCAAAGCAAGACAAAAAAAAATGTCTTGTCATTTTGGATTATTAATGAGGTTCATGAAATTTGGTGGGAAGTTGCCGAACTACCACCAAGTGACGCAAAAATGGCAAGGTCATTTTGAAGTCATTCGAAATCATGGGGGAAAATTGATATCACCATAGATTGTTGCAGGAAGTTCATAAAATTTGGTGGCAACGACAACCATAAAGTGATGCAAAACATGTCACTGTCATTTTCAAATCACTATAGCTTTTTGCAGTTTCAAGAAATGGGAGTGACAACCCAAACCATAATAATTGCTCAACCCTTAGCAAAAATTTGCAAAACTTCTTCCAGAATTGGGCAAAGTTTCATAAATTTGAATATGAATGCAAGTATATTTGTGGGTTTCTTTTCGTCAATTCAGAATAATTATGATTGGTAGGCCTACTGAAGTGTTGCAGTAGGTCTATTCCCCAGGGGTGTATGGGTTATTTATTGGTGAAATTTTGCTTTATGCCTATTGCAATTTTACAATAGTGACCCTAAATTAGAAATGTCTGAAATAGATATTTGATCTCATTAGCTGTAAATTTCCATACATCTTGCCAAAAATGGTTTTCCTGATTTAAAAAATGTACCCCATGAATGTGTGCCCCAAAATTATTCATACCCCTAGGCCTATTTAGCCTACCTTTTTACCCTTGAGCTCATTTATGCACATTCCCTAATTTTTCTGTATGCAATCTTTGGAGATGTTTTTCCCGGATGTTTTTGTGGTTCTTTTTTTTTCCATTATTCTTTGAGAGTGTGTTTCGTCTTTTAAATTGAAAAATAAGTAAAAATACAGAAAGATTGAAATAATTATTATGTTTGTTTTTTTAAATGTTCAAATAATTATTCATGATTTAGGCTTACTTCCATTGACTGGTCCCTACTGTTGAACTTTGGTCCAGTTTGTGCAGGAGACTAAAATAAGTTCCAATCGCTATTATAGCTCTTTTCGCATATGAATGAAACCAGGGTCGGAAATCTATCCTGGGACCAACTACCGCCTATGGCACAAACTGCGATATTCTGGCATGGCAGCACAGTGTAGAAGTAATAATCTGCAATCTTTCACGAAGTTCTTCGCTGAAAAGGACATTTTAGTGTAAGGAGGTATACTACATACTCAGCGAAATGAAGAAAGTCGGCTACTGGATGACGGAGAAGAAGCGAAAGAAGCTTAACTTTGATTCTTTTGGAGCATTGTGCAGGTAGGCGTATTCAATTTCAGGTGCACACCACACACACATCCACACAGCATGCAGCAGAAAGGATAATTCATTGACTGTGTTTACATTCATTTCATGTATTGATTGTAATAATGTTGAAATTCGGAAAATCGATAAAAGTGTGGTGGTTTAAAAACTTTAAACTTTGATAATTATAAATTAAAGTAGGAATTCCAATTGAATGAACGCAGCTTTCAATAGCGTGACTTTTTTTTTGCGTAGTACCGTGGCGTACTCTGCACGACGCCGATGTACACTGACACACTGCACTGACACTGTCAACATCATTAGTTCGCAACCCAAACTTAAAGCAATAATGTGTGATTTGCATTAAGAATAGATTCATATTTAAATGTTTGTTTTCACTGATCACATTATCCCCTTTTAATTTTGAGCGAAATAAATGAGGTATATAAACGAAGAAAATTGCGATTTCATTCTACATGCTACAATCATGTGTGTACTACGCTCGCCGATCGTATTCGTAACATGTAATACTGCACGGAGCATCACGCTTGACGTGTCATGTGCATGTGTACTCATACATGTGTAAGCTGACATCCACGGGAGATGTTAGCAAGCGATGAACTCTGAATAAAACCGGGTCGACCCGGTTTTAATATAAAAGGTTAAATTTTACTGTTATAAAGCACTTCAGGCTTAGTCTTTTACGTGGTATTTTAGCACACCACAGGGCATTATAATTATGCAAAAAGTGGAAATCCGAATAAAATTGAGGGCGTCGCTGTGAGCCTGTGAAGCAAATCACACATTTATGGCTTTAAAAAACTGAGCAAAACAGACACATCATTTATCGGTATCATGATGTGTTCCCCAGGTGTGTTCCATTTCTGTGTAACATACCAGGAAAGTAACATCTTCTCTGAACATACTAAACTCCAGGCTTCCCGTTTAGTGTGCGTCATTGCGTCCAGACGCATATTTTACAAATTTGGACGCAAGTTCACATGGCTAATCAAGTATTTTGCGTCCATGTCACATGCATGTGGACGCAGACAAAACTTGATGATAAAAATAAGAAAGTTGTATTCTTTTATATTTTTAAGATAATAAAAGCCCCAAAATTTTGACCCACCTGCTAAGAATTGAAGTAAATTCTGCAATATTTGTAAATGCAACGTCAGGAAACGATCGTTGTTTGATGGCCTGGGGAAGTCCCGATTGATTTGTTTACAAGCTGAACACGTGCCGCTAACGTGCGGTTAATGTTTATTTAATTATTTCACAACCTGACAATATTCAATTTTTAATATTTTAAGTTTATTTTCTCATAAATAATCTAGGTTTCCTTTATTAGTATTATTGTTACAATGAATAAAAGCAATTTTAAAGACAAAATTCAAATGATAACCCTTTTTCGTATTATTTGTGGCAGCGCACTAGTTTTAGCTTTGTAGCATCAACAGCACGTTAATTAAAAAAAAGAAATGCGGAAGTAAAATTACGAACAAAAATTAGTTCCAGATTGACAGACTTTGCTCATGTTTTTGCACCTGTTTTTGACCACCTTCCGAACCAAAACTGACGCAGAAATGAGAAAAATTACCATAGCGAATAGAGATGGAATGTCACGGCGAAAATGCACTTTTATTTTATTTTTAACAATCAACATTTGATGAGGTGTAGACCCGGGGTATGTGTGTATTGTCATAATCGTGAATTTCAGATGGACGCACAAAAATCTGTCTGGACGCAAGTTTTTGCAACCTCGTCAGCAAACTTGCGTCATTACGGACGCACATTTTTAAAACCTTAACGGGAACCCTGCTAAACTCTCCAGACTCGTATACCCCATTGTTTATATCCAATTTATTTTATTTATGCTTTCATTATACAGGGTAGCCCCTTCAGTAACAAAGCACTGCTATTCTAGGGGGCCCTGTTACAAAGTATAAGAATACAATTGAAAAATATTTACAGTATCATACAATGGAAAAATAACATACAAATATAATAAACAAATATAAATGTGAATCAATCATATACTAGTAATGATCAATCGCCCTTAATGGAGTGTTTGAATTGACCAAGAGACATTGAATCAAAGTTTGAGCGTGTATGAACATCAACAGAGTTATTCCAGAGATTAGCTGCTCTAACATGAAAAGTTCTGAGACCAGAGTTGCTCTTAAAATGGGGAACAACAAGTGAATTTGAGGAATTACCTCTTGTACTATAATCATGAGTAGAATTAGTAAAACTGAATCTAGAGCTAAGATAATCAGGAGCTTTACCAGTGAGACATTTGAATTTAACATACATGTAATAAGAATATGGCTGTTCCAACTTTGGTCTAATTTAAGCCACTTAAGGGGGTACTACACCCATTGATTTTTTTTTTTGCATTTTTTGCATTTTGTGAAGAAATTACAAAAAAAATTGGACAAAGTGGTATGCAAAATGAAGGGCAAATCTTCTCGCTTTATTGGTGGCATCGGTATCAACGTAGCTTACATGCTTTTAAAAGTAGAAGCCAAAAGGTGGTACATCACTGATGATTTAAATTCACTTCATTTTGGAAAGCTTATATCAACGGATTTCGTTAAAATTTTGGATATGTGTTGCTAACACGTTAGGGAAATAAAGTTGATATGTAAAATGGGAATAAGTGGTTCCTGATTTCTTTTATGACTTCATGAACTTGGTGCTCCACAACTATCAAAAAAGGAACTGGTTAAAATGCTTCTATTTTCAATGTTGAGCTATATTTTGTATTTTTAACTTGCGACATTATTTCACTGAAACTTAATTAAGCCATAGGTAACAGGTTACCACAACCATACTACAGCAATGTTGAAAAAATTGTATTTCTTGTCACCTATACCACCATATTGGGTAGTTTTCCGTAAGCTTAGCTTTTGTGATTTTGGTAACTATTTTATATTTATTTGTGAAATCCATCTCAACTAGGCATTCTAAATTGTACTCACCATTTACATCCCAAGGTATATTAGTATATCCACCTTGCACTTCTCGATATATATCCAGTTAAAGACAGAATATCAAAATTATTCCTCATTATGATACATTTTGTATCACAGACTCTCACATACAGTGTATTCAAAATTGATGCTTAAATTTGACCTGAACCAATTGACCTATAACCTGACATACGGTGACCTAATAGCCTTTTCTTCTCCTAACAACACATCAATAACAACATCAATATCAAATTGACTAATGACTATGCATCTATTGTGTAAGTGTTTATTTAATTTATTCAGTGTTATATATTTTGCAAGCACCACTAGATTTTCTATAGAGAGTATAACAAAGGATTTAATGTATTCTATTCATGTACCCTACTTGAACATGTTGAAAAGAATAAATTATGGTTTGTTATGAAACACGATCTGAGTTACCAGGATACGGTAAACAAAAAATATATAGGGCTAAAATGACTTACTATACAATGGTTTAAAAACACCTTTTTAAATTTTTTTTAATTTTACTTTATCCGTGCATATATCGCCTCGCTATAAATGAAAAAATATTTTTTTAGACCAATCAAACCAATATATGGGTGTAGTATGCCCTTAAGATCATTCATCAATGTGTTAATTGGAGTTCTTATGTCAGCTGAAAGAATAATTCTTGCGAGATTGTTCATAAGAACTTGCAACCTGCTGGAAAGAGATAGTGAGCAATTAGACCAAACATGGCTACAGTAACTAAAGTGAGGCATAACAAGAGCTTCAGCAAGTTTTTTCAGAATGTGGTTTGGAAGATATTATTTAACACGATGAATTACACCACATCTTTTGGAAACATTTGATTTTGAAGCAATTGAATCAACATGATGAGACCAAGTCATGTTACTGTCAAAAATAATACCAAGATATTTAAAATGATCAACTTTCTCGATGTTTTCGCCATCATATACCAAGGAAATATTTTTGAATTTATCAAGATTATGCAGTGTACCAAAGAGCATCAACTTAGTTTTGCTCAGATTAAGAGTGAGTTTGTTTTCACTAAGGCCCATTTCACGGTTAGGCGCCACTTTTTGATTTTCAACATATCTGGCCTGGTGTGTAAAAAATAATGGGGTTACAGAATTGACTGTTGGTGATTTTTCATTGTCTCTGTATGGCCTACCTCCACTAGCTTAATCGGCCTTTCTGCTTTTATCTTTCAGGGCGCATTAGGGGTAAGAAGTGGTCAAAACCACATT
Organism: Amphiura filiformis; assembly: GCF_039555335.1. Taxonomy (NCBI): domain Eukaryota; kingdom Metazoa; phylum Echinodermata; class Ophiuroidea; order Amphilepidida; family Amphiuridae; genus Amphiura; species Amphiura filiformis. The sequence continues at coordinate 70,784,889 of NC_092632.1, read as the reverse complement.
TTACTAGCAACCTGGAAACAGACATTTATTTTCCAATGCTGCCACTTTTAACTATGTTGAGCCTACCAGCTGCTTTTGTTGTTTTTATGTAGTGAACAAGTTGCACTATACAGCCATACATGAACAAAGTAGTAGTTGTCAGTTAAACTAGCATGAGAACCATTTAAATTTCTGAATTCGGATGTGACATTTTCCGCTCACATCTATGTACCTTATTCAATGTGGAATAGATCAACTAATACTTTACATGAATGGCAAACTAGTGTGTTTTAGTAAAGTTCAGAGTCTTGTTACTATTTGTTGAACAAATTACACTTGTTGCTCTTAATATGCAGATACAGCGATATTTTGATTTTTTGCCAACAAATTCCGTTCACAGTTTTGTCACATCCGATTAATTTTCCAAATAGTATAATTTATTAACAAATAAGTGGCAGAATTTTTCTCCTTGATTTTTAAAATCTCCTGCTACGAGCTATCTAATGACACCATTTAATGAAAACTCCTTCATCAACTTAGCTTACAGATGTCATTTCAAAGTTTCCGTTCACATGTGTCACATCCATGGTACCTGTCACATCCAAAATAGTTTCTTCAAAGAACTATGACAGGAATGGGACTAGGATGCCAGTTTGAAGTTATTTCATTACAGGTTTGTGGGGGATCAAAAGGCACAACAAATCTTTAATTCAGTATGCCTTCTTTAATTGTGACAGGGGACTCAAAAAGCTTCAATTTCCATTCACATGTCACATCCTCAAAATTAGTAGTTTTTAGGTCAAAATACTTAAACAACATGATATTTGACTTTCTAAAATAGGTTTATTATTTCATACATGTCACATATGATTATTTCATGGCTTTGTTGATTGTCTTTAGGGGTCAGTTTTGTATACAATTTACAGAAGCGGATGTGACATTTTCAATTGTGAACGGAATATTTCAGTATTATAAACATTTTGCTTGTCAAAAATATAAAGGGTCAGGAAAAACATTTTAGCATTGCTCAATTCAATAGAATCTCACAAAATATATGTGTTAGAAGTGCTTAAGGTTATACACAATTTTGCCATTTTCAGAAGCAAAATGGGATGCACGTAGCACCCTTTAAACTTATCTATTTCTGGAAATAAATATCGGAGAGAGAAAGCATAAACTACGCCTAAAAGCTGAAAGTGTAAGGGTCATTATTATGCTTGAATTTTCCACTTGGCTCAAAATGAAATGTACTTTTCAAACATTTCAAATTTTTTCAATATCCGAGCATCAAGATTTTTGGGAACACGGCCATAATTTCTCATTGAAGTGGCGATTTTGTTGGGAACTTCGACGACATTACAAACAAGTCAATAAAAGAATGTGCATATTCATTCTTGATATTGGTTGTCTCGATTTTTTATGTAAGCTTAAAATGTTGGCCGCATTTGTAGTATGATAGCCTCCACTTGTATGTCGCTTTGTAACCAGTAATAATAATTCGTGCAAGATTTCATAGACAAAATTCTGACCTACATTATTTCTATAAACCCTCTTCTGCATGCAGGTGCTATTTAAATTTTCATTTCGATAGCAGAAAATTGGGATATTTGCTATCTTTCCGCCGCGCTGCTGCCAAATTGTCTAGTTTCGCGATAAAAGATACAGCGAAATCAATTTTTTTTCGAACCATTTCACCTCGTTTGGCTTGTGCTTTGAAGTACACACTTCAAAATTGATATAGTGATTCTATATTTCAAGCTGCGTCATACTGTGTTTTTCTTACCTCTGATTGTCGCTGCTCAAGGCCAAAATTCGAAATTTTTTGGACAGAAGTGACACTCTCATTTCTTTTTAAAACACATGTTTACGCATTCGACATTGTTACGACGGGCTGTATTTGCCAAGTGGTGTTGCCGAGGGCAAGTGGTGTTGCCGAGTTTGGATTTTAAAATATTTAGGTATTTTCTAGCTTAAAATCCAGCGCCAATGCTGCGCTTGCAACAGGTAGAAATTTAGAAATCCATTTAAGGTATGGGTATGGGTATGGAAATTGGGGATCCCAAAAATTGGCATATGCCTATATATAGGCTATATGCAAAGGGGATGGGGCATTTTTGGCAGGCCAAGGGGGAGGGGGCCACAAAAATTTGGCAGTCCAGGGGGGTGCGGACAAGCGATTTTCGGCTGGCGAGACGGGAGGCAAGCGATTTTAGCTTAGTCGCTTGGAAATTTTGGCTTATAATTAGTAGGCTAATACGGTACTGATTGCACAGCCTTTCGAGAAAGCAATTTTTGGCAAGCGGGGCGGGGAGGGAATAAAATTACTGATTTTGGCAGGTCGAAAGGAAGAATGACTTTACCTAGCACACATTAAAGGGGCATTTCGTGATCCACAGCCTCATACAACCCCATAGGCCTACGTCCTTTCTCACAAGTTAAGATTTTTATACCAGTCATCCCGCTCTGGCCACATGTTTAGGCATTTTCACGCAGATCAATTCATTAAGCAATGGAAAATATTGCCAAATTTGAATTTCGTTTTAAAAGCCTACTCCCCATTAAAAAAAACCACTAATTTTGGGGGATTAAAAAGTTCTGTAAAATGAAACAAAAGGCTGCCTCAATCCTAATTATTCATTTAATAGGCCAGGCCTTCATTTCTGAAAATAGCGGGAGCTCAGTTAGTCACTCTCCTATGTGTAGGCCTACTGAGGAGCTTGACAAGGAGCTCAATTATATAATATCAATATTAAACCATAGGATTTTCAAGAAGTGAGCAGCTCAATAAATGCCATTAGTAAAATTATTGGGCCTACGATTTTTATATTTTATTTGACTGTGATCCGTTTTTCTATAGGCTATATACATGCCTACACATATAGGCCTACCTTTAAAATTTCTAAAATTGGCGGAATTGAACAAGCTCTAAATTTCTCATACGTCCAGCATAACCAAGGGCAACGGGGGGGGACAACCGTAGTGGCGGAACCAGAATTTTTTCCGGGCATGGGGCCGGGGAAGTGGAATTTGAGACGGGGCACTTATTGCACTTGAAATTGCCGCAAAAAGTGGAAAATTACATAATTGTGGGGATTTTGCCTAAAAACTGGATGAGAAAGAAAAAATATTGGGGAAATACTGCCCCCTCTAGCGGCGCCACTGCATAGCCTATCCATCCATGATGCTAGAATGACGGAAGTTCTGGCGCTGAAATTCCATTTCAATCTCACGAGTTCTCATCCGGCACTTTACCAACGGAAGGCGATAGTGTAGGATTTTGCTGATATACCAGGCAACACGAGAAAGGTGTGGCTAAATAAGGGAGTGTTCATTATAAATTTTTTCCATTATCATACTTTTGACGCCGAGAGCATAATTATTTGAAGCGTACATCGTGTCAGTCAGCTACTGCGCGCTGCGTGCTGGTCTGTTGTTGTCGAGTGGAAATGGGAAATTTATGAATGAACTTCCGCAACTTTGCAACATCATCACGCAGCAGGCGTAGCTGGGATTTTTTTCCAGGAGGGCAAGACTGTAGGCCCTATGGGGAGGGGCCCAAATATCCACCAAATTTCCCACGGGGGTGGGGGCCCAAATAGACAATTTTTGCCAGGCTTATCATAATCGTATATGGTAGGCCTATTGAGCTGTATTGCATATCGTTTGGATTCCCCATCTCTCTGCCCCTCCTCTCACCCTCTCCTCTCTTTTTTCCTCTTTCTCCCCCCCCTTTCCTCTTTTTTTTTTCCTTGCACTAGGGGCGGGGGCCCAAATAGGCAATTTTGCAATTGCCCCCCGGCAGCTACGCTTACTGTCATCACGGTAGACATACGCGGTAGGCCTACAAGCAGGGCTGTCAACTCTCACGCATTGGCCGTGAGTCTCACGCATTGGGTCACTTTCTCACGGTCTCACGCCAAGGTAGTATAATCTCACGCCACGTAATAAATCTCACATAAAAAGCTGGAAAATGAGTAAAATCTCACGATCGTCCTGAATAATTTGTTGCTCCTACTCCCCCCGCTTTCACATTCCCGAGCGCCGTGGCTCAAATATTAATGGTTCAAAATGAACATTGAGTCGGCAAATCCTGCACGCCTAGCTCTTTATACAGACAAATATAGTAGGCCTATCAAAATGTTGTATTTTTATATTTTCTGGTGGACACGCGAAGAATATCATGTCATGTAGGTCCCGGCGCTGGGTTGGGGGGGTCTCAAGGCATTTTGGTAGGCCTACCCATGCTTGATTCGGGAGGGTTTTTTAGCAGGCCGACCATTTTTTAAATAAAAACACCTCGGCGGGTCTCTTCAAAACATTTGTACCATGGGGATCAAAGTCATCCAAATTTGGCCTAATTTGACGCTTTTTAAGGGCACTTTTGCCAAAATGCGCCCAAAAGTTGGTCTTCGCTGTAAACCCACCCATCATAGTCGTTGAAAAGGTAGGCCTACCCCAAAACTGTGGCACATCCACGAACCCGAGGGAGAGACCTCAAAAAATAAAAAAAACACACCTCTAGCGGGACCAGATTTATAATTTAAAATAGGCCTACATTTTGGAAGCCAGTCATCACGACAAAAGCGGGCCATGGCAGTGTTAATGGTATTAACACTTTGATTTTAGGCTTAAATAACGAGTGTAGGCCTATAAATTACAAATTTGCACACACCGGGGAACCTTCTCAAGCTGGTTTGGGTAAGGATGTGAGGCTGTGACCGAAAAACTACGGTACGATTTTAAACCAAATTTGAAGAAAACAGACCCAAAATTGTATCAACTTTTGGACTGAAAGTTTTCGCAAATATTTACTTTTTCGAGAAAATTATTGAAAATACCCTTCTTGAACCTAATTTTCATGACACTGAGGGTCAATAAAATCATGGCTAAAAATACAACAGAGTCTAAACTAAATGGCTGAAAATGCACCCCAAATCTGCCGCACATCCCCACGACACATTTCACCTTATAAATTATCCCCGAAAAAATATTTTTTGCAGGTGAGGTTGGAGTCTTATTATTTTTATTCTCAGAGAGGATATGGGTTGATATTTTTAGCAGGGTACAATTTGTCTTGTTTTTTGACGTTGAAGTTCCAGATTCTTTTTTTATATGTTATTATTCATTTATTTATTTATACCCCGGGATTTATACCCTGTAGGCCTACGTGGGGAAAAGTACACACGGCAGCTACAGAGAAACCACGAAAAACTCCTGTAAAGTGCATGAAAATGCCCGAAAATGTGCCAACCGAAACACCCGAACAGGAAGATAAAATAAAAAACAAAACCAAAACCCAGGAAATTTCCGAAATAAGTTCCAAATTCTTTGTCCCCCACTAAAATATATGAACACTCCCTTATGAAGTCTGCCCTCTTCCGGCTATTCTGGTAGTAGGCGTTGACAATTACCTTAATATTTTTGAAGCATGTTTGAACCCGATTTGTTCTCTATTCACATTTTTAACGTTGCAAGTAACATTTCAAGACCTCTATTTGTGACAGGTATTTATTACCTTGCTAGAGATGTGCCTAAAGTTGAAATTCAATATTTCGGATCGCAAAGATCGAGAGATATAAAGTTGTTGAATATCAGTTTAACACCATGGATCATATGGGCGTCTTATATGAACGATTACGATAACTAGGCAAAAATGGCTGGGATACAGGTTGTGTAAATACTACATGAATATTCATGAACTATACAGATTCCATTCTTCTCTAATAATAAAGATGTCAATCACTCTCCCAGACGACAGTTGCTTGGCGCTTGTAAACAAATCGAATAATAGTGCTTGATAACAGCTAAAAAAATAGGCTAAAAAACACATTTTCACACAATTTTTTCCGGATTTTTTTATTTCACATGATAAGTAGAAATATTTTCTTACGTATAAGGTAATAATATATTTTTTCTGGAGGTAAAGCCCTTCAACACTTTGTTTAACCTTAAAGCTTATATTTTTGACAAGCAAACTGTTTGTAATAATGAAATATTCTGTTCACAATTGAAAATGTCACATCCGCTTCTATAAATTGTAAACAATGTTTTAAAATGAACACTAACACAGGTTGATATGTTTCAGTATATCCCATTTAATTTACTGGGGGTGTGAAAACTCGTTGAGCATTATTTTCTGAAATATACTCTGCTTTAGAGTGTGTGGTTTCCGTTCACATTGACATCAGTCACATCCAAAATTGAACAAACATCAGAATCTTGAATTTGACCTGTGTTTTCAAACTGGCTGATATTATTTGTGAACATTACCCATATTATGACCTTCAAAGCTGTGGAATATCAGAGTCATTCCTTGATTATTAAAATTGTTGAGTAAACCTTTTCATGTCAATTTCCTTTTTACCACAAAAATTACATTTAAGTGGCCATAAATTTGTCATTACACAACAAAAGTTGTCAAAATTTGGTCAGAAGAGAGCCTATGACACACTTGTTTATTTTAAATATCTATTATATATGTATTGGACAGTCAAAGTATAAATATTCACTTCTCAATATTTATCCAATTTGTTAAAAAATTACATAACATGAGATAATAAATCATAATTTTCTTCAAGAAGTAGAGAGATTTAAGCTGGGAAATGATATTTTTATGAAAATCTGGTCTAATTTGGAAAAGAAAACCCCCATTAAATGAAATTTAATCCATTTTGAAAATTTCGAGTTTTTTTCACCAAAAGTGGCGCCTAACCGTGAAATGGGCCCTAAACCAATTTGCAATACTGCGGATACAAAGATAAAGATAAATTAAGGGTACTACATACCCCTGCCCGTTTTAATGCCTTTTTTGTTTTTTTTTCTCAAAATTATAAGATCGGTGACAAGTAAGATAACATGTATTATAGGGGCAGGACTAGAACTACTGCACTGGAAATTTTATTTCAACACAGACAACAGTTGTGGAGTTACAGTCAAAAATGAGGGAAAACCAATATTTGATCGATAAATCAATAACTGCTTGCCTTGAGTTGCTGAATTTTCAATGCAGTAGTTGTAGTTCTTGCCCCTATAATATACATATCTTACTTGTCACCGATGCGCTATAATTTTTGAGAAAAATGCAAAAATAGGCACAACATTTTCCAGGGGTGTAGTACGGTACCCCCTTAAATATTGTTAAATTTTCATTTATCAACCAGTAAGAAAACATTTATGCATTGCATAGTACATGTACCCGCCACTACCCGGTATGTGTTTTTGTGCAAAATTGTGTCTTGTAACATAAATTGTAATTATTTGTACATGTACACACACTATATCATTATCAATTTCCTGAGTCATTCCATATCAACTCACCTAATTTTCAGAAAAGGTTGGCTGGTCAGTGGTCACCCTCTCAGATTTTCTTTAAAATCACTTATATCATAGACCTACATGTATGGGTCAAATGAACACATTTCAAACGGTAGGTCTCAACTCCTTGTCGTTTCTGAGTTATGGCTCGTTGAATATTTGATGTTTTTTTAACGCAATTTGTCCACTTCTCATTGAAATACACACAAAATTGTCCTAAATACCAACCCAAATTTTATTATGTGGGAAATGAGCCACCATAATCAAACTCACACATATTCAAAATACTTCTATGATGTTCCTCTGTACCAGAAATCAAAGTGGTGTCAAGCCATCTTCATGGTTAATTGCAATTCTGGGTAAAAACCACATGTGCCTGCTAACGGTCAAAATTTTTTTATCGCATGAGGTGAAAGGGCTTTGGTAGTAGGTTACAAAAAGTCACATCAAAAATTCCTCCGGAGCTTGTTGCCATAGCAACGGCAGATTTTATTATTTTGGCGATTTTTGCTTATTTTGGGGTGAAAATAAGGGAAAATATGTACTTTTTTAATCGCTCCTGACTTTATATTGGAGGTCACATTAAAAAAGCAACCTTACCACCATAAAGTAATATCTTTGTGCTTTCCCCAGATGCAAAAAATATTTTAATAATACTTCCCTATGTGCAATTTTAGGGCTGGGCAACATTGCCAATTTAGCACTTTTGAAAAAATGCAATTTTTACCCTATCTTTGAAGTCTAAAAACTAATTTTGCTTGAGCACTTAGAATTATTTCCTCTTTGTTGGTACTTGGGCAGACATTGCCACTTCCAAATTTGGTAAAAAATCTCTGGGGCTATTTGACCTGTAAAGCCAGTGTTGCCAGAAAGTTTGATAATTTTCAAAAAATGCATTTTTCGAAATAATGCATTTTTATTCATGTAACCTTTAATACTACCAACTTAATTGAAATATTTGCACACTTTGCACACATGATTAGACACACATTGCAACGGAAGCAACACTTTGAGGCTGGGAACAAGTTCTGTCCTGCAAAATCCGGTATTGCCAGAAAATCATATTTTATAAATCCAAATTTCCAATTTGTGCGTTTTACAATTATTTATTCGCTTAATTTTATACTATCAATGTTTAGTTGAATAGAATGTGCATTTAAACATCATCTGATACAATAGAGATTCAGACACATGGGCTAGTTTCTCGACATGTGGCTTAGTAAGCCTTAGGCTTAGGCGTCCTTGAGGATACTAAGCTAGTTTTGACCAAAAATAGTACCGTAATTTTTACATGGGAAATTGTTTTGAAAAATGACATATGCATCTTGGAAAGTGTATCAGCTTACATGTAAGATGGATGTTTGGATCAAAAAAGTAAATCACAACATTTTCCTTTGACCAATGGTTTTTGACTCATGACCTCTCTTGGAATTCATAAAAATGCAGGTTTTTAATGATTTTGGTCATTTTGGGCAAAAATGGACCCTTTTTAACCACCATCTCAAACAGGTTTTGAAACATAGGCAATGATGGTGTTACCAGATTATATGACAATTAATTTCCCCATACCCGTAATTTATGAGTTCGTCAAAACATGCGTGCATTTGTTTAAAAATGTAGCCTGGTAAAATGAATGATACGCACAATAAAAACTTCAAACTCCCATGGGGGCATCAATATTGACGTTTGCATTATTTGACACCCTTATTTAATTTCTTCCCTAAATTTAGACATCCGTTTGTTGTTCCGATGCCTTCGATTTTACTTCTACTTTTACGTTGATACAGGACCTGTTGTCCAGGGTGGAAAGGTAACATCACATGTGTTCACATCGAAACAACCGTGCAGACAATATTTATCATGTTTACAATGCAAGTAAAAATCCAACTGGTGACGAAGCTAGAGGCCTGATGGGCTGTTGCAATTAAAACACTCCCTATTTTCCCCCATTTTCCCTAGTTTCTAACACAATCCTCAAGATAAATCTCTACCCGTATGTGTGCATGCTATCAATTTGGTTAAAATTGCCATGTATCATGTTATCATGTCGGTGGTATCAAAGTATCATGGTATGATCATTGGGTGGAAGGGAGAAAAGATATAATACATATTACCCTAAAGGATGTTGAGGTTGAAGGTCATTTAGGGGTTGAATTTAAAATACCTGTGATTGAGCTCAAAGTTGGTGAATGTAAACCGAAAGGGGAACGTGTTAAAAACACAGCAGAGGTCACTTCAGGTCATACATCATGCACGGGTCAAATTTCAAATTTCCTCTGATGAATAATAAATTCCTAAATAACATTTGACACAAAAGAAGACCTCGCTTACTTCCATGCCCCTACTAAATCTACTAGCTAGCTTCCCTTTGAAAGGTCCGATGTTTAACATTTGCCCTGAAAGACTCACAATTTAAATTTTTCCTCCTCCCGGGATGCCCAGGATCAGGGATGTAAGGATGTGATCAACTGTGGAAGATAACATTCGATGGTCTTTATAATAAAACATGAAGGATCTAAAGATTTACCAAATCCTGCATACCAGAAAAATATTTATGTATGTTGGCCTTGATCATGGTCACAATCCGGTCCACATTGAGGGTTTGGGGCGAATAAAGTGGGCATAGAAGAATTCATTGAGCCAAGTGATGGTCACAATTCAGTCGGCCATTACTGGGTCCCGTCTGCACCAAACTGGTGTTCTTACTGCCCAATTGGGCATTGATGGAATGTAGTTTCATATCCCCGCCAAGGCCCAGGCGGGGATGGGGGCCCCTCCTTCCAGCCTTCCAGGAAAGGAGAGAAGAGAAGAGAAAGGGGAAGGGGAAAAAGAGAAGAGAAAAGGGAGGAAAGGCGATTATTTTAAGCATTGTTTGAAGACGGGTCCTCGTCCTAAAAGCATGTGAAAATTACTATGGACCCGCCAATATGCAGGGCCCGTTACACTTTGCCACCAAAGTCAGTATTAAGACGGACTTCACCGATCTATGCATGCTTTAGTAAATGCGAGTCTCAAGGTTTGTAAATTGGGTTGTTTAAATAGTGAAAAAATGGCACAAGTGGCTATTTTCGCTCCTGCTTTCGCGCATTTGTCAATATATGTTTAACACCATTTATAGGCCTACAATAATAGGAAAAAAAACCAACTTATCCACGAAAGGCTTCATGGACCGCTCATTTTACAAATTTTTGGCTTTTTTAAACTAAAATCAAAAAGGATTATCATAAAGCCTACAAAAATTGTTTGATTGGCATAACATTTTAAGCTATTAGGAGAATTCTAAGAGAAGACAGTTTCCATGGAAACAGCCATTTAAACCCATTTTTGTTAATTTTACTGGGAAATATTAGCTCTATTTTACAGATATTTGCTTCAAAATGAGCATTCATGGCCGTTGCCATGGAAACTGCATACTCGTTGAATTCTCTCAATAGCCTAAAATTAAAGAAGTCCTATTTATCAATAAAGTTAAGTGTAGTTTAAACTTTTGTAATACAAAAAATGGCTAAAAATGGTTAAAAAGGGTCAATTTTTGCCCAAAATGACCAAAATCATTAAAAACCTGCATTTTAGGCCTACGTATGAATTCCAAGAGGTCATAGGTCAAAAACCATAGGTCACAGAAAGATGTTGTGATTTACCTTTTTGATCTAAACATCCATCTTAATAAGCTGATACACTTTCCAAGATGCGTATTTTTAAATTTCCCATGTAATAATTACTATTTTTGGTCAAACTAGGCTTAGTATCCGCAAGGTCACCTAAGCCTAAGGCTTACTAAGCCACCTGTCGAGAAACTTGCCCATGTGTCTGAACCTCTATTGTATCAGATGATGTTTAAATGCACATTATATAATTATTGAACTAACATTGATAGTATAACCTTCACGGAATAAAATACTTGTAAAACGCACAAATTGGAAATTTGGATTAATAAAGTAAGATTTTCTGGCAATACCGGTTTTTGCAGGACTGGACTGGTCCCCAGCTTCAAAGTGTTGCTTCCGTTGCAATGTGTGTCTAATCATGTGTGCAAAGTGTGCAAATATTTCAATTAAGTTGGTGGTATTAAATGTTACATGAGTAATATGTAGAAAATGCATTATTTGAAAAATGCATTTTTGAAAATTATCAAACTTTCTGGCAACACTGGCTTTACAGGTCAAATAGCCCCAGAGATTTTTTACCAAATTTGAAGGGGCAATGTCTGCCCAAGTACCAACAAAGAGGAAATAATTCTAGGTGCTCAAGCAAAATTAGTTTTAGACTTCAAATATAGGGTAAAATTGCATTTTTTTCAAAAGTACTAAATTGGCAATGTTGCCCAGCCCTAAAATTGCACATAGGGAAATATTATTGAAATATTTTTTGCATCTGGGAAAAGCACAAAGATATTACTTTATGGTGGTAAGGTTGCTTTTTTAATGTGACCTCAAATATAAAGTCAGGAGCGATTAAAAAAAGTACATATTTTCCCTTATTTTCACCCCAAAATAAGCAAAAATCGCCAAAATCATAAAAGCTGCCGTTGCTATGGCAACAAGCTCCGGAGAAATTTTTGATGTGACTTTTTGTAACCTACTACCAAAACCCTTTCACCTCATGTGATAAAATTTTTTTGACCGTTAGCAGGCACATGTGGTTTTTACCCAGAATTGCAATTAAATGACTGTTTGGAGATCGCATTGAAATACACAGTAATGTTCTAATTCCCAGAATGCAAAGTTCATCAATTTACTGTGTATTTCAATGAGAGATTCAAACACTAATTTAACCATGAAGATGGCTTGACACCACTAAGATTTTTGGTACAGAGGAACATCATGCAAGTATTTTGAATTTGTGTGAGTTTGGTTATGGTGGATTATTTCCCACAAGGTCAAATGGGGTCACGAACGGGGGGTCTTTTGGCTGAGGAGTCATCTTTGAGCCCCTGTGAAATTTTTATTAAGCCAATGAGTGGTCTACCCTGCTATAGGGGGTCACACCTGAACCTATATTTCCTATTAAAGGCAAAATAGATGATGTCTGACATCTAGGATGAAGAGGAGGGGGGGTCAAAAACAGGAATTTGTCATGTGCGTCAACACGTACATGCATTTTTATATGTCTACATGTATATCAGCTAATGGGGGTGAGATACATTGTTTATGAGTCCAGAATCTGGTTATTTGGGTCAAAGACACCCTAGATTCCAATTTGTAGCCCTGTAGCTTACCCCTAGGGGAAGATATGGATGTCTAAACTCGGAAGAAAATTAATGTCGCAACACACGGGCCCAAAAAGGGGGGTCTGGCCCAATTTTCAATATGCCGGTTCTCGGAAACGACAAGGAGTAGAGACCTACCGTTTGAAATGTGTTCATTTGGCACATACATGTAGGGCTATGATATTATAAGTGATTTAAACAAAATCTGAGAGGGTGACCAGCCAACCCATTAGGTGATTTGAAATGGACTGATCCTCCTCTTTTTTATGGAAAATATTTACGACTACGAGCTGCGTGAATTGCAGTAATCAAGATGATCACATTTGAAAACATGGGTTGTTGTTTTTAATGTTTGATTGCCGTTTACTGCCACTTTTAATACGAAACAGCGATTTTAAAAAATGTGTTCATTTTCGTGCATGTTTTCAATTTTTCATTCAAGCTAACAGATTCATTATAGAAAATAAAGGTAAGATTTTGGTCTTATCGTGTACAGCTCCTTTTCCTCCAGGAGCCGTTTTTTCATTTTTTTAAATTTCCGTCAAAAACAAACACCAGTATTACCTAAATTAGGCTGAAACTGTCCAATTTCAAGGTGTTCCATTTTTATCGAATATTTCTAAAAGATGGTCAAAATTTAAAAAAATTTAAAAAAACTGATCCTAGATTTTCATACCCAGTTTTTGAAAATCAATAAGAAAAAAATTTTTACTGAAAAAATAATTATTTACGGTTTACATAAATTTTTGGGTCAAATCACGGTTTTTGATGATTTTCTCCCAAATTGAGCATTTTTAAATTAATCTGACGTCACCAGTGGATTCGTAAGGTAATTTCCATTGGAAATATTTAGGCCTACACAATGTACATACTTAACACACTTTAGATCAACATAATTCCATGGTTCAGACCAACCTTAATAATTTAAAACTTGCTTACTTGCTTGCTTATTTCGGGTGGTTTTCCCGAACCACGACAGCTCTCCATATCCTCCTGTCCTGCATCGCTGCTCCCAGGTCAGATGCTGCTTCCAGTCCCGTGTCTTGCTTGAGTATATCTACATATGTAAGGGGTGGTCTACCAGGGTTTCTTGTTCCATGTTTGGGTGCCCAGTTTATCAGGTTGGCGACAGGTTCACACTTGCTTAAAACAAACATAATCATTTATGTAGTTTTGGCTCAAAAAACACTTACAAAAAATGGGCTGTCTCCGCAAAGTACGGGGACGAAAAAACCTTGACTTTGAAAAATCATTGACGCAAAAATACTCATCCAATTTCAACATTTTTTTTCCTCGAGAGCATTTGAGGCAGTGCGATGGAGGGTGACCACAGCCGCTCATTTTATTGCACAGCCCCCAATATTCTGTCCATTCAGAAAGATGTATGAGGCTGTCCACTTCCAGCACTACAAAATGTATTGTCTACATGTATCTATTGACATTTTGGCCTGAAAATAAGATCAGAAATGGGACAAAACTTCTGGGGATTCTCTGGCAAGAACAGTGTTGTTTTTTTACTATTACCGGTAGTTATTTTGACAAATATTTCACAAAGTAATAATATAACACATGTGACAGGAATCTTATGTTCAGGCCGAGAAGGGGGAAACAATTTTTCAGATTGCACCAGAGAGCATCCAAAAACCAATTTTTCCAACCCTCTGGACCAAGGCCGCGATATAGGATTTTGCGCTGCACGCTTGTGATGTGCACTTTGTGCACATGCTCCGCAGTAGGCCTACTCCGCAGTTACTAATTAAAAGGTTGCACACCCAACTTTTTCTTACACACCCAATTCACTAAATCTTGTTGAAGTCCTTGCTCCCAGTGCTCTTCTGCAGCAGAAACTGGGAGTTTAAAGGCTTAATGTACGATCTTTTAATAATATGAAATTAGTTAATTTTTTTCAAACCTGATTTTTTTGCATATTTGTAATGTTTACACATGTCCTAACTTGTACCTAAATGGAATCGGCCAAATTTGTTGTCTTTGTAGGTCAACAGAGCAAAGTTCGACATATTATCATAATTAAAAAAATTATGATAATATGTCCTCCCATAGAACTGCGTGTTAAATGGCCAAAATAACCAGTGGGATTTCTTCACTTTACCTTGTTATTTCAACCTGAAATGGACAGCAACCCTCCCCGACAGTTATTACGGCACTAATATTATTTCAACATTTTGAATAAAGATAACAAAATTAAAATTTGACTGAAATCGTACTATACATGTAGAGTATATTTTGTCAAGGAGTTATGGCATTTAGGAGTATGTACAAAACTTGTGTGCAATATGCCATTTACATTTTTGTATAATTGTAAGGTGTAAAATACATGTAAGGCTGTCAGATGTAGCACGTACAATCAGGATCATTCAAGTGCAGATAACACTTGTGTTAACAAAACCATGTGTCCCAAGTCCAAGAGTGCATGACTGCACATTGAACTGAATGATTACTACCTATAGATAAAATATCATTATAAATAGTATCAATTCGTTACATAACACAATCTGCATGACAGTCATTGATTCATTTGCCCAGCAATTAATTCATGTATTTTAAATCAAATTGCTTAAAATAAATTGAGTTTTGCCAAAAATTGCTTCAATATTAGTAATCGGTTCATAAGTTAATAATCTCTTCTAGTTAGTTGATATTTCAAACATGTTGTATTGTTATCTTTGCTGTGTCTGTGATCGGCATTGTGTGTGGGCGTTATGGACTGTACCCAGATAGACCATTTGGAAATTATGAAGAGGGAGAGAGCGTGGCAACCTTTGATATATTGGTGTTGACATTGGTCATCAATAATCACATACATTTGTTGATCAATGGTACATAGTGTTCAAATATGTGGGTTCTGTTTAACCAAACTGAGTAATAACGACTATGTCAGGAATTAATTTGAGCAATTTATATCCTATGTAGCATCAGGGATGCCTGTTTTGTGCCTGATTTCCTACTTTTTGTTACTTCAAATTTCCGCATTTATATTTATTTTCAGCCCAAATTCACACACTTTTTCATGTTTCTCTGCAATACGAGGCCAGAATTTGAGCAATTATTGTTGAAAGTAGACTATTGAACTGTGCCATTGGATATTTACACCATTTGGGCTTACATTCTGACTGTTACTAAAACAAAAGTGAGTCCTGCTTAGACTAAAGTGAGTCCTGGTCCCGCCTAAATTCAGGCGAACTAGGACTTACTTATTTCCCAACCTGAATCCTGATAGAAAAGTTTTTATTTTCACCCTTGCCCAATATAATAGATAATATTTTCAAATTGTGTCTTTTGACATTTGTTGCATGTACATGCATTCTGTACACCCAGTGGCCTCTCGGTAGAGAGTAGCCCTGTCTCAGGCTATCTGATACCCCCTGAGTCTGAGGTAGCACAAATTTGCTCAGCCATAAGGACTCGGTGTCGGTGATGTTCGTTGGCTGCTTCACAGCTCCTTCGCTCGTATTATGCTGAAGTTTGGACATTTGCGTGATTGATGACAGCAAAAAAACCAACCAGGTGTTTCTAAAAATAAAAAAATAATGTGATATTCATCTCACTTCCTCATTTACAAAGGTGGACTTACTTCCGGTTAAATTTCCGTTTTAAAATGACCATGCTCATTACACAGAGAGTTGACATTCATGATTTATTGGTTAATGGGATGAAAAAGTATGTCTGTAAATCAAATTTTGATGCAAATTATGATTTACGTGAAGTACAAAAAATATACTGCCCATCTAGCGCAACCTGTAAAGAAAGTAAACATACTTATGAGACCATTTTTGGACCATGTATAAGGACCAGTGATTACACTGACAAAATTTTTATCGATATAGCTCTTTCACTTCTGAGTGATTTCAAAAACTTTTGGATACCCCCTCGTACTTGTTGGTAGTATACCATATATATGCTAAAATAGATCAACATTTTCATGTAATGAAGCAAAATCAGTCAGATATCGGAAATATTGATTTACAGATATAGCCATGGGGTTTTCTGCAAAATGTAGCTTTCCAAATGATTGATGCAATCATGTTGAAAACTGAAAATTAGATATGTCCGACTTCAGCCTGATTTTGCTTGATCACACCACATTTTATGAACACTCATTATAAATACTTGTCCCACATTGTTTTACCATCTCTGTTTGTTTGTGTTTTTTTTCTGTAGGGCAACTGGATTCGAACTAGTTCAAGTAAGTACTTGTAGCAATAAAACTATTTTAGTGTAACACCTATTTTGGCAACCACAATTCTGTGTATGTGGTGTGGGCTATGTGATCATGCAGACCTTTTTGGTAGGGCATCAAGCCCTCATGTCTAATTCATATGCAATTTTAGCAACAGTGCATGAACCTGGTAGGGTGATTGAGCACAATGAGTTCTGGTGCTGTACACATGTGTTCAATTCACTGTTAATTTGTCAACTTAAGTTTATTGAAAGCGCATTTGCATATTTTAATAGAAATATCCACCTAAATTCACCTCGAGTTCGGTAGTGACGTAGGTGCGTATTTCACATGTCCGTTGAATCGCACACGCTAATCTAATTGAACATAAACACATGCCTACAATGGCGTTTTGTCGCCATGCTTGCATCGCATCTCACAAACGCATAAAGGTAGGCTACTCATGACATAACTACAAACTTGAGGTACAACAAAGTATAGTCTTTAAATATGTTTTTCAATTATTCAAATTCCAAAATTGATGTTGTTGTTCGTTTTCAGATTGATTTGCTGACCCCATTAGCAGACCAAGGCCCATTTGCAGTTATCATACACAAGCTCACTGATGTCATCACACAAGCTCACCAAGGGCTAAAACTGCACAAACAATGATTGCAAATCTACAGGTAATACAGGGTGTCCCAAAACTGTTACCATTTTAAATGCTCATAGCTCTTATAAGGTAAAATAGGGTGTCCCAAAAAGTTGTGTTACCATTTTGAATGCTAGTAGTTCTTGTATTCAACAACCAACAGCAAAATGAAAGTCATACTCAAAAGCAGATACTAAATATTTTGAAACATCTCCTTTCAACATGTAGACCCCCCCCCCATTCCATTCAAATTCCATACCAAGCAGTGGCCATTTCATTGTGGAAGTATCAATACATGTTTCTCATTTTAGTCCAATCAAACACCAATCTCTAATCCTATTGTTGAAGAGGATAATAAGCTTATACTTATGTATAGCATTAGTAAAAAGCTTAAGTCTTTGTTTGCTTTGGCTAAATCCTGTTCAAGTGGTGGGTTTAAAACCAACAATTAACAATGAGAGGACATGGACATGGGGATGATTTGAAGTGACCGCCAATTATGACCATTTGATATTTAATACCAGCAATGTGGAAAAAAAGAAATAATGTACATGTAGTGCCAAAATAATGTACCTTTTAAGGGAAGGGGTATGAACGGTTGGACAGTATTTATTGTGGGACATTAGAGCACATCAGACATATTGAATTGCATTCTGAATACGAAGAATGTCATTCTGATATCAAATAATTTTGATTTTTTGAAATTCGCAATGTAATTCATATTTTATGGCAAATCATTAAAAATTGATATTTTTGATATTTAACAGTAGGCCTACTCGAAGTAAACTTTATAAATCTGATGATTTATACTTAACATGTATGTAGGTGGGATGAAAAGCTGACGATCAATTGAAAATTTTGACCTTTCGTATTGAAGATATGGATTTTTTTTCCCAAAACACCAAATAAAATTAGGTCTTTTGGGGAAAATATCCAGTATTCAGAATGCAATTCGCTACGTCTGAGGTGCTCTCATGTTCCATAAAAAATACTGTCGAAACGCTCAAAACGCTCATTCCAGATCCCTTAAGTTTAACAAGTTTTAACTCCACTTCTGGGTATCATTTGAAGTCAAATGATATATCATTGTAAAGCTTATGATATATATTTTCTAAACACGGAAGAAAACAAATTTGATCAAGGGCCGACTTTACGAGTGGTCACAAATGTGCTCATAACTTTATGCATTTGTTGCAATTTGATGCAGAAATTGAGCCAATAAAGCTATCTTTGCAGAAATTTGAAAGTTCATTGCCTCCATGCGATAATCCTTCGATTCTTTGGCTCGTCAAACCATGGAGGGAGAAAAATATTTTTAATACCTCCATGATCAAACGATATGGATGGCTGGGCATATATCTGAATTCATAGAGGTCACTAGAGGACAAAGAATGGCAGATACATGTTTATTGATCATAGTGTCTATCTTCTTAATATTGTAATTGCAATCCCAAGGATAGTAATCAATATTGTTTTCATTGAATGTATTGGCAGATTCTAATGATTAAAAGTCATCTGTACAGAGGTCTTCACTTGATGCTTCCTCAGCATGACCAAGGTCAAGATAAAATTGATGTGTGCATTATGTTGGATTAAAAATTCTTATTTGCATATTTTGCCTGAAATATCATTACTCCACTTTGCAGCTTAAATGCAATAGAACTTGAAATGTTATTTGCACATAATGAATATTAATGACCACATTTGCATATTCTGTGTATGCACAAACGTTTGTTTTAGGCCACCTCATATTAATTACGAACCACATTATTCTAGT
The DNA here is from genome assembly GCF_039555335.1 of Amphiura filiformis. Classification (NCBI taxonomy): domain Eukaryota; kingdom Metazoa; phylum Echinodermata; class Ophiuroidea; order Amphilepidida; family Amphiuridae; genus Amphiura; species Amphiura filiformis. Next base: position 70,765,781 of record NC_092632.1, on the reverse strand, counting down.
TTTTGCTTGTAGGATTATGTGAAAAGAAAAAGATATATAACCCAATGGAGAAAGTGTGGAAAATACATGTACTTAAAAATTGCTATTCAGTATCAAACACTGAATTTGAACATGTATCCATTTACAAATGTGTTTAGGCCGCCTTAATTATGAAAGATGTCATTCTAGTTTTCATAAGCTGCATGTAGGACTATGAAAAGAAAAAGTATAGAAGACCTAGATTTCTTTGGTATAGCCACATAGGGGCGAAAGATAAACACATTTAAGTAACCCAATGGAGAAAGTGTGGAAAGTGCATAAAAACTGCTAGTCAGGATCAAACACCTTGCACTGAATTTTTACATGTATCCGACCATTTTAATTTTCAGACATATGTAAGGGAGCATCCCGGTGTTATTGTCGTAGACCCAATAGAATCCGTACTGCAGCTGATGAATAGGAATAAAAGTTACACAGTTATACAGTCTCTTGAACTAGATGGTAAGTGGCATTACTTGATTGTCAAGTCTACGATTTACGCCCCTTCCGAAAAAAGATTAATAAAAAGACAAACAAAATCATGTCTGATCACATGCGGACACTCTAGATTTGTTGTTGGTTTGCCGGCGTGGTGGTGTAGTGGTTAGAGCGTCCGCCTCACAATCGGGAGGTCGCGGGTTCGAATCCCGGCCGGGCCATACCAAAGGTTTTAAAATGGTACCTACTGCCTTCTTGCCAGGCGTTCGGCATTGAAAGAATGGAGTAGGGAAAGTTAAACACATGGCTACCAGTGGACTAACCCCCTGCTGTAGCTTTTCTGCTTGCAGACATGTGGCCTAGGGTTATGAAACGGAGATAGGCGCCGACCAATGGGCAGAAAGGCTTGGATAGGATTTAACTTTAACTTATGCCAAATAGGGAAAGGTGATATGCCATAGGTGCTAAGTTTGCACTTTGTTGGTAGATGTGGCTGCATGATTTTTTGTTGCCTTTTTGTGTGTGATTTGTTGATGATTATCTTGATTTGGTAAAAAATCAGCTATTATATGAAGTGATTTGAATAAATACAGGTACATGTACACCACGACTGCCGAAAGATTTTAAAAAAAGTTTGCACTTTGTCTTTAAAAAAAGGCTGTAATGAAGATTTCCATCAAATTCGAAAAAGGACGAAATAATATTAGTAATAACTGCCAGGAAGGCTTTCTCTCCATTTTAAGCCAAAATATTATGGGGTAACTTAAAAATGAAATATTAACCCACATGTATTCTCTCTTGGATGTTTAATGTTGCACTCTATGGGGGAATTAATGTTGTAATATTTGTAAACATTAAAATATCGGATTTGAAAAAAGTGACAATTTTCATTATAAAAGATCGTACATTATGGCTGCAATGAATGACCATTCTGAAAATACCACAAAATGTGAATAAAGACCAATTACCATATTTTAAAACTCAAAGTGTGTATTTTTCATGTAAATGAATAATTATGGTGTAGTTCAACAAAATAGAAATAATACCAATAACATAACTGTGACAGCTATTTCAAATCTATCCTTTCTGGTGAAAGCTGCATTTTAACTATTCTCATTATCTGGTAATCTCCTCATGTACAAGTATGGGAACTTGACCTAAAATTCAACAACCTTTGCCTCTGTGGATGATACTCTAAAAACAAGTTAATGTCGCAGGCAATTAGATTTTGTGAATTTCGCAATTAGGCTTAAAGGCCCTTTCAGTGATTTCACAGGAACATTAAAAAAATGGAAATTTGTCAGAGTTGCTTAGAAATAAAGAATAAGTCTACAGAATTTCATTAAACCACTTTTCCCCTAAATACATCGACAAATTAGTCAAAAAACAGAAGTTTTAGAAAGGTTTTCTACTTCAACTCAGATCGACTCGAGAAAATCGAGATTTTCGTACAGTGCGCCACCAATCGACTGGAAAAACTTCCTAGTCCAGTGTTTCTAACACGGGGAAGTAGAGTCTAAATTGATTTAAAACAGACGTTTAATTTTTGTAATAGAAAACAAAATAAGCAATTAAAGGTCAGTTAGGTCACCGAGGCAAACTAACGGTCAATTCAAATATGAAAAACAGTTAAAATTGTGTATTTTGTTTAAAATAGTAGCTACTGATGTAATAAGTAGTAGAAACAATACGCAAGCGTGTTGGTGCGTGGAGAGTGAGCTTCTTTCGATCTCGAGTCGGACTTTTTGTACTGTCAGTATCAGAAGTCCAGAATCATGCAAATGCTTTATTTTGTCTAAAATACACGGCTTTCGACCGAACCACTAGCAGGCTATGTTAGCACATCTATGCCAATTACAAAGGTACCAAAATCTGAATTTTGATGATTTTTACGATCGTCCGGATGAGCAAATCACTGAATGGGCCTTTAAATTCGTGAAATTAACTTGCTGCGAAAATTGTTATTACTACATGTATTAAATGGTTGAACAACAAGAAAATTAGTGACAATTAATTGCCGCTGAAAAATAAACTGTGACCAATTGGCCAAAAAAATTGGCCATGCAAAATAATCTGTTTTATGTATATGGTCATTTTCACGGTAAAGGGTGTAACTTTGGATTTTTAACATTTTGATCCGTAGTTTTCTAATAAAGCCACAGAATTCCATGATTTTTGGCCACATAAGTCATCTAGTTAGCAGCTACCTTGGGTAGCATAATCATCTTCGGGAGTTACTGCGTTCAGTTTTAGCAGGCTTAAATGTACCTAATATTGCCATTTTGAAAAACTGTAAAAAACAGTAACATTTTGTAAAACCCTGTGTTTTCTTCAGTTAGTTCATGGATAATTTTTCTTATCCTGAAAGTACGGTCATATGTTCAGTAAACACTGCCACATTAGATTTAATTGTGAACAGCCCTGTATTTTTGAGAACCGGACTTCGATATTTGTCGTTGCGGAGGCTTCATTTTCCGTTAACAATTGTTAACAAACTTTGTGGGTATAGCTTTGGTTCATAATTCTTGGTTATTTCTTCACTTCTTCTTGATTCATAACAGTTGATATCTTAACTTGAAATGGGTAACAAAAATTAGTTGATTTGCAAGCTTTTAAAATTTTTATAAAATCTTGACTTCAAAGAGCCGATTTTCCGTTAACTTTTTTGAAGCCTCCGAAACAAACTGTTCAGCAAGCTTGGGCAAATATAAATAAAAGAGCTCATCCAATCTATTTATCAAAATGTAGCAAAGTAGATCCTCAAGTCACTTGTTTTTAAATCATGGAGATATATATCACCGTTTGAAAATGGGACCCAATACAAACTTTCCGTTAACAATTGAAGCCTCCGAAACAAATGAAGCCTCCGAAACAACAGTAAACTTAATTATCATCTATGCATATCTAAATTGGTATGTTCCATATTGATATCTGCATTGTAATTGTTGCATGATATGTGCAGAATGTCATAAATGTAAAAAAAAATTGATATTATGGTTAATGCTTGAAAAATATACTGATATCCAAGAAAGCCCGTTTGGAGGCTTCACATGCAAATAACACCATACTTAACAAATGGGTGAAAAAATTATCATGTTATAAATCTGCAATATCTGCCGCATAGAATCATTGATTCAATACACACAAGAAAATAACAGCTTAGATGATCCCAACAGTGTTGTTTTCAAAAAACTACTTCTGCCATGTTTAACCATTGTAAACATGAAGCCTCCGAAACAAAAAAAATGACTTGCTGTGATAATTTAATTTTTGTCACAACTGAAATTCAATACTTAGAAGCAAAGCATGGAAATTGGTAATTGTGATATTTTTACCTATTTTTCATGTCAACTTGTAGTAGTTAGCCAAATATTTTACTTTTATGATCACCTGTGTTGTTAACTGAAGCCTCCGAAACACAAATCGCTTGAATTGCCAATTCTAAAAAATAACTCCAATTTCTGTGAAACTTGGCTGGGAGGTTCCTTTCATCAAGTAGTATTTGTACATGAAGTTAGACATTTAAATTATTTTAGGAACCCAATTAAAACTTTAAAAATATGTTTAAGGTTGGGAAATTTCCATTGCAAATGACCCTTGATGTTAAAAATTTTCAAAATTGCAATTACAAACATAGCAAAACATGGTATAAAATTTAACTTATATCTGTTGACTTACTTTGGAATGGGATTTCACATGTATTCCAGCTTTCATGTCATAATTTTCTGAGCTTATGTAAAATACATTTTTCTTAGATTTTAACCAAAATGTTATGGAAATGTCAAATTTTTATCAGAAATCAAAAGGTTTAAGCCTTGAAACACTATTTTACTGGAATTTAAGTTGCTTCTATGCATGATTACAGTAAACAGAAACATATTTAAGTGGTTTGAAATTTTGACCCTAAAAATCAAAAGTTACACCCTTTACCGTGAAAATGACCATATAGTAAACACATCAAAAGAAATAAGTCCCCCTCTGAAAATTTCGTCATAACATCGTAAAGTAAAACTTTGTACCAATAAAACTTAGAAATAATTATATGATTGTTTACTAAGTGGTTTGTGAAAATGAAAGATGTCCATGACTTCATGGCTGAATGAACCCAAATTGAAGACAAAAACTGCCCTTTCCAAAAGTCACAAAGAAGGCCTATGCTTGTTTTAACTGCAAGGCATATTGGGACAAGGAATGAAACCGGCCATCTTACAACTCACTGTGCTGAACTCTGCACCAAGGGGATTTGCATGGCTGAATGATCAAGAATCGATACACATTACAGTAAATGTTCACTTGGTGAGGATTTTAAACTGCACTCAAACACATGGGGTTTTCCATTAGTAACAAGCCATGAATCAACTTTTGTGACAAGCATACATGTAGGCCTACTTTGTGACTTTTGAAAAGGACAGTTTTTGCCTTCAATTTAGGCTCATTCAGCCCTGAAGTCATGGAAATCTCTCATTTTCACACCGCACTTAGTAAACAGTCATATAATTATTTCAAAGTTATTTTATTGGTACAAAACGAAACCTTACAATGTTATGACGACATGTTCAGAGGGGGACTTATTTCTTTTGATGTGTTTATGTCAAAATATTCTACCTGAGTACCCTTTACACTGCTAATTTCATGCACTGACTGCCATGAAAGTCTTTACTGGAGTCTGGAACTCGGGATGTACAATGTACATGCACATGTATGTAATGTATAAGTACTATAGAAAAATTATTTAATTTGTGTACATCATGGAACATTCAACTTCGCTTGTTACTCCGCGACTAATGCTAATACACAAGCATACAACGCTACTATACGCGTACATATTAGCGAGGTTATCTGTATACAACAGCTTACTACGCACAGCCACGCAAAGAGTATGTTCCACTATGTACACAAATTAAATAATTTTTCTATATTACAATTTATTCTTAACATTCACATGTTTGTCTGCTTACTTTTAGAGTTCCATGGTAAAGTGCGGGTTCCAAACTTTGTAGAAATCAGGACAAGAGATGGTATAGAGATCCAAACTCTTCTCAAGCAAAATTGTGTCACATTCCCATTTGGTAAGTATGCAGCCTTTTTTTTTAAACTCTGATGTAAAATATGCATTTTTTTTTTGTAGCTGGTTTCAGACTTCTCAGATCTTTTGCTTTCAGGCCTTTTACTCTCTGTAAAAGAATAGGGTGTGGGTCATTTTTAGTTCGTCCGAAGGAAAATACCTTATGGCATCACAAGTTGTGTGCTCATATGTCAGTGTCTCTGTCAACAATTTTGGTCTCATGAACCGTTCAAATCCTATTGCAACCATTATTATGTTTTGATGAATCCAAGTGTTTGAAAATATTGGATCCAACACATAATACTGATAAAATTGGATGCTTTACGCCCAATATTTATTGGTCTCGCTATGAGTTTTAAAATATTGGACTCGACTACGTCTCGTCCACTATTATTAAAACGCATAGCTCGACTAATAAATATGGGCTCAGTCGATCCAATTTTATATATCAACCTTGGGTCATAGCTACACGAAGGTCAAAGGCCATTTGAGGTCAACTTGTAAAATAGGCTGAAAATGAAAAAAAAAATTGTCTCCTATCTTTGGACGACCTATCTGGGACTACCCTCCCTATTTTTTGATATTTTGAATAATTTTAAAACTTTATTTAAACACATTCATACTTTGTGATTAGTTACTTGCATCAAGCACCCAAGGTTAAAGATATGTTGATTGATATTGATATATATCCTTGAGTAGGCCAGAGAAAAATACAAAACCATGTATGTTTATCCTTGTCCATGTTAGGTGCACACTGTGGCCGCCACAGGGTACATGAAGAAGATACCTGGAAAGATATGCAAAGGTATAAACCCAGATACCAGAATACCTTAGCTAGATAGCCATGGTCACTGGTTCAAATCCTGAACGAACATTTTTAAATCTTTGACCTACTTGAGGGAAATAATAAAATTTGATCAATTTCAGACTTAGGCATCAGTTTGTGCTTCCTTCTGACCAGGACGGATTAACACTTGGCCACATAGCCTACCATATCCGCATTGTTGTTGCCAGGAAATACATCCCTGTATTGAAGTAGTTATGATAGCTATGGCAGGTGTTTTCCCTTCCTTTTTGTCCAGTCCTATTGAAATATTATTGAACTTCTCACACAAATGCTGCATTTCTGAATTCCGTCTTTAGCTTAGTATCATAAATTTGATCAATTTCAGACTTACATGTAGGCATCAATTTGTGCTTCCTTCTGACCAGGACGGATTAACACTTGGCCACATAGCCTACCATATCCGCATTGTTGTTGCCAGGAAATACATCCCTGTATTGAAGTAGTTACGATAGCTAATTTGCTTGAAGGGTGTTTTTCCTTCCTTTTTGTACAGTCCTAATACTCCTTTTGAAAGTTTATTGGACTTCTCACACAAATGCTGCATTTCTGAATTCTGTCTTTAGCTTAGTATCATTTCCTCCTTTGTGGAGTGAACTCTTTCTCAGTCCACACTAAAAATTTGCTTACTTCTTTTAAGAATATTTTTGTGAAGAGCATTTGAAGAATAAGCTTTTCTTATGTACATGTATCTGATAAACAACAATATTTTTATCTGAGTGGGGTGCGTGTGTGCATGAGTTTATGCATTAGGTCTGTATGGTGTGTGATTTGGGGTGTGTGTCTAAATACCGTCCAAAGGGGGAAATTTGAAATTGAGATAAAGACAAAAATATGGAGTAACAGTCAGTCAAATACATCAGAAAATATACCTCACAAAACCTCAGAACTTTAGAACCAAATATGCTAGACCTTTGATGTTTTCAGTATTATGATGACCTAATGTTTGTGTAAGGTAATAATTACATGGGGGTGTATGTTAACTGAAAACACATATTCTTTTTAAATATTCAATTTCTATAAGCAGTTTTTAGAATTAATGTTTACAATAACCTAAGATGTAAATGCACATAGTATTATTGTCTTTATTTCTCACAAGATCTTGGAGTTCTTGACCTAATTCAATGTCAGCTGATTAATTTATTTACAGTTCTCTCTTTCTAAACATCAGAACATGAGAATATAAAATAGGAATATTGACATAGAATATATACACAGCTTGATAAATTGACAAAATATATCAGATATGTCAACAAATGATAAGATTATGAGGTCTAATGGACTTTAGGGTAGGAAAAAAGATAATTATAGATCTATAACTGTAAAGTTTTTATTATAAAATTGTTTTGGGGGTGTGTTACTATGGAAAGACAAAAAGAAAAAGTTAACATGTTTAGAATTTGAAAACATACACTGGTAGCTATTTAATTAGGGGTGGGCACTGACCCAAATTTTTTTCAGGAAGCAGTTTTTCTATGGCCAAATTTCATCAGGAAAAAGAATCTGTCAAAAAAAAATTCACCAGATGAAGTCTTATATCGGGTTTTGACGAAAATTCAAAATGGCCGCCAAAATAGGTGTTTTTTAGGAATTTTACCACTATTAGTATAGTTTTAGGCCAAAAGCACCAAGTAATATGTCTTTCTATATGTTTTTGAGGCTGCTGATTCCATATCTGCCATTAATATAATGGCCATATGAATATATAGATGGCTAAAATTCAAAATGGCCACCAAAATAGGTGTTTTTTCAAGATTTTGCCACTTTTGTATAGGTTTAGGCCAGAAGCACTAAGTAATATGTCTTCCTATATGTTTTCGAGGCTGCTAATTCCAAATCTACCATTTCTATAATGGCCAAATGAATATTTAGGTTAGATAATAGTACAAATTCAAAATGGCCGCCAAAATCACCTTTTTAAAAAAGACTTTCTGCGGACAGTGAGCCATTTATATTGATACATGTATATTGACTAATGTGTCTTTTTAGGTGTTTTCATTTCGCAGCCTATGAATCTCTACTTTATTAAGCGATATGATTAATAGTGGCAATAATCACCTCAGATAATACATTTTATAATGGTACATGAGGCACCATTATGTTAAATGTACCGCACCAAGGCATTTGTTTTTTTATATTATTGGTAGGCACGACTGTATATGGTGTCAATTGTGTCATTTCAGCTTCATAACAGCTTCATAACAGCTCACCATATAACAGCGGAAAAGCAAATATGAAGCCATAATATCGCTAAAGTGTTGCTGGATCACCGGGTAGTTCAGCTCTACAGCGAGGAATGCATGGTTAAGGCTTTCGCTAATCTAAGAAATGGATCCTTTGGGATCGGTAGAATAATATTTCAGTGTCCAAGGGCTAAGGGGAACAATAACAGAGGAACAATGACAGAGGACTGGATCAAGAAGAGTGTCTGATGACAGCATAATCTCTGGGCAAAAGAATCCTCGCTGACTATGACCAATTCAAATCTCTACTCAAAAATCTGAAGATTGGTTTGATAAAGTCGGGCAATTCAATTGGGATATGAACGAAAATATTTAGGACATACACTGACATGTGCAAAAACAGATACCTTCTAAAAGAAACAGAAGCAGAATTTGATGTCAAAAATGACTATAAAGGACCGAAATTTACATGGACAATTGCATCGGGAATACTTTTTACAAAGCTACTTTCAATGCTACTGTTTCTAACTCATGGATCCGAAAGAATAAACAAGGAGCATCCAAAACCGAATCGGCTGAAGGGCTAGAGAAAATGCGAGAATCAGAAAGAGAGCGAGAGAGAGAGGAAGGTGTTGCTAAGAGACTGCAGATGTAAGCCTTGAATTTTCGACATAGCCATTAGCCAGTGGTCATTGTATTTCTTGTTACGCACGCGAGACCCATCGACCATGTGGTCACTTACCTATCATGGCATTGAGCTTGTGACCAGCAGCTTTTGTGTATCGTTAAGTTCTGCGGTGACAACATTGTCTGCTCTATCGAGCGAGTGTTGGAGATTGAGATAATGTCATCCAAGTAGCGGTTCATGGCTCAGCGACTTGAAAATACATATGTGTTAGGTCTCCATTTGACCTCCATTGTTTGCAAGTGGAAGCAATATCAGCTCTGTTTGGCTCAGGCTCTGCATCATCACTGTCAATAAAGTGTCACTTGGAAAATCAACATTTTCTTGTTCCTCCTTACCAAAGACAATGTGTGAAATATGATGCTAGTGCTAGATCATCCAGACTGACTTCATAGTCTGGTAGGCATGACCATCTATCTGGATTTGATTTACCAAAGCTTAACAGAGCTCGGAGTACTTAAGGTTATACACAATTTTGCCATTTTCAGAAGCAAAATGGGATGCACGTAGTCCCCTTTAAACTTATCTATTTCTGGAAATAAATATCGGAGAGAGAAAACATAAACTACGTCTAAAAGCTGAAAGTGTAAGGGTCATTATTATGCTTGAATTTTCCACGTGGCTCAAAATAAAATGTACTTTTCAAACATTTCAATTTTTTTTCAATATCCGAGCATCAAGATTTTTGGGAACACGGCCATAATTTCTCATTGGAAGTGGCGATTTTGTTGGGAACTTCGACGCACATTACAAACAAGTCAATAAAAGAATGTGCATATTCATTCTTGATATTGGTTGTCTCGATTTTTATGTAAGCTTAAAATGTTGGCGAATTTGAAGTAAAATGGCCTCCACTTGTATGTCGTTTTGTAACCAGTAATAATAATTCCGTGCAAGATTTCATAGACAAAATTCTGACCTACATTATTTCTATAAACCCTCTTCTGCATGCAGGTGCTATTTAAATTTTCATTTCGATAGCAGAAAATTGAGATATTTGCTATTTTTAAGAATCGCTGCTGCCAAATTGTCTAGTTTCGCGATAAAAGATACAGCGAAATCAATTTTTTTTCGAACCATTTCACCTCGTTTGGCTTGTGCTTTGAAGTACAAACTTCAAAATTGATATAGTGATTCTATATTTCAAGCTGCGTCATACTGTGTTTTTCTTACCTCTGATTGTCGCTGCTCAAGGCCAAAATTCGAAATTTTTTGGACAGAAGTGACACTCTCATTTCTTTTTAAAACACGTTGTTTACGCATCTGACGGGCGACGGGCTGTATTTGCCAAGTGGTGTTGCCGAGGGCAAGTGGTGTTGCCGAGTTTGGATTTTAAAATATTTAGGTATTTTCTAGCTTAAAATCCAGCGCCAATGCTGCGCTTGCAACAGGTAGATATTTAGAAATCCATTTAAGGTATGGGTATGGGTATGGAAATTGGGGATCCCAAAAAATTGGCATATGCCTATATATAGGCTATATGCAAAGGGGATGGGGCATTTTGGCAGGCCAAGGGGGAGGGGGCCACAAAAATTTGGCAGTCCAGGGGGGTGCGGACAAGCGATTTTCGGCTGGCGAGACGGGAGGCAAGCGATTTTTAGCGAGTCGCTTGGAAATTTTGGCTTATAATTAGTAGGCTAATACCGGTACTGATTGCACAGCCTTTCGAGAAAGCAATTTTTGGCAAGCCGGGGCGGGGGGAGGGAATAAAATTAAATTTTGGCAGGTCGAAAGGAAGAATGACTTTACCTAGCACACATTAAAGGGGTATTTCGTGATCCACAGCCTCATACAACCCCATGGGCCTCGTCCTTTCTCACAAGTTAAGATTTTTATACCAGTCATCCCGCTCTGGCCACATGTTTAGGCATTTTCACGCAGATCAATTCATTAAGCAATGGAAAATATTGCCAAATTTGAATTTCGTTTTAAAAGCCTACTCCCCATTAAAAAAAACCACTAATTTTGGGGGATTAAAAAAGTTCTGTAAAATGAAACAAAAGGCTGCCTCAATCCTAATTATTCATTTAATAGGCCAGGCCTTCATTTCTGAAAATAGCGGGAGCTCAGTTAGTCACTCTCCTATGTGTAGGCCTACTGAGGAGCTTGACAAGGAGCTCAATTATATAATATCAATATTAAACCATAGGATTTTCAAGAAGTGAGCAGCTCAATAAATGCCATTAGTAAAATTATTGGGCCTACGATTTTTATATTTTTATTTGACTGTGATCCGTTTTTCTATAGGCTATATACATGCCTACACTGTATATAGGCCTACCTTTAAAATTTCTAAAATTGGCGGAATTGAACAAGCTCTAAATTTCTCATCGTCCAGCATAACCAAGGGCAGCGGGGGGGCGCCCCTAGCTATGGCCATATCCGTAGTGGCGGAACCAGAATTTTTTCCGGGCATGGGGCCGGGGAAGTGAATTTGAGGCGGGGCACTTATTGCACTTGAAATTGCCGCAAAAAGTGGAAAATTACATAATTGTGGGGATTTTGCCTAAAAACTGGATGAGAAAGAAAAAATATTGGGGGAAATACTGCCCCCCCTAGCGGCGCCACTGCATATACATCCATGATGCTAGAATGACGGAAGTTCTGGCGCTGAAATTCAATTTCAATATCACGAGTTTTTATCAGGGATTTTACCAAGGGAAGGCGATAGTGTAGGATTTTGCTGATATACCAGGCAACACGAGAAAGGTGTGGCTAAATAAGGGAGTGTTCATTATAAATATTTTCCATTATCATACTTTTGACGCCGAGAGCATAATTATTTGAAGCGTACCGCCCCGGTACATCGTGTCAGTCACATGGTCACATTATTTTCTGTTGAAAGAGAAACGCACATGTCTCTGATTAGCTCGGGGATTAGCTACTGCAGCTGCTGCGTGCTGGTCTGTTGTTGTCGAGTGGAAATGGGAAATTTATGAATGAACTTCGCAATTTTGCAACATCATCACGCAGCCAGGCGTAGCTGGGATTTTTTCCAGGAGGGCAAGACTGTAGGCCCTATGGGCGGGGCCCAAATCCACCAAATTTCCCACTGGGGCGGGGGCCCAAATAGACAATTTTGCCAGGCTTATCATAATCGTATATGGTAGGCCTATTGAGCTGTATTGCATATCGTTTGGATTCCCCATCTCTCTGCCCCTCCTCTCACCCTCTCTTTCTCTTTTTCCTCTTTCTCCCCCCCCTTTCCCTCTTTTTTCCTTGCACTAGGGGCGGGGGGGCCCAAATAGGCAATTTTGCAATTGCCCCCCGGCAGCTACGCTACTGTCATCACTGTAGACATACGCGGTAGGCCTACAAGCAGGGCTGTCATCTCTCACGCATTGGCCGTGAGTCTCACGCATTGGGTCACTTTCTCACGGTCTCACGTCAAGGTAGTATAATCTCACGCCTAGGTAATAAATCTCACATAAAAAGCTGGAAAATGAGTAAAATCTCACGCATCGTCCTGAATAATTTGTTGCTCCTACCCCGCTTTTCACATTCCCGAGCCGTGGCTCAAATATTAATGGTTCAAAATGAACATTGAGTCGGCAAATCCGCACGCCTAGCTCTTTATACAGACAAATATAGTAGGCCTATCAAAATGTTGTATTTTTATATTTTCTGGTGGACTCATGGAGAATATCATGTCATGTAGGTCCCGGCGCTGGGTTGGGGGGGTCTCAAGGCATTTTGGTAGGCCTACCCATGTTTGATTCCGGGAGGTTTTTTTAGCAGGCCCGACCATTTTTTTAAAATAAAAACACCTCGGGCGGGTCTCTTCAAAACATTTGTACCGCGGGGATCAAAGTCATCCAAATTTGGCCTAATTTGACGCTTTTTTAAGGGCACTTTTGCCAAAATAGGCCCAAAAGTTGGTCTTCGCTGTAAACCCACCCATCATAGTCGTTGAAAAGGTAGGCCTACCCCAAAACTGTGGCACATCCACGAACCCGAGGGAGAGACCTCCATGGGTAAAAACACACCTCTAAGCGGGACCAGATTTATAATTTAAAATAGGCCTACATTTTGGAAGCCAGTCATCACGACAAAAGCGGGCCATGGCAGTGTTAATGGTATTAACACTTTGATTTTAGGCTTAAATAACGAGTGTAGGCCTATAAATTACAAATTTGCACACACCGGGGAACCTTCTCAAGCTGGTTTGGGTAAGGATGTGAGGCTGTGACTCGAAAAACTACGGTACGATTTTAAACCAAATTTGAGAAAACAGACCCAAAATTGTATCAACTTTTGGACTGAAAGTTTTCGCAAATTTTACTTTTCGAGAAAATTATTGAAAATACCCTTCTTGAACCTAATTTTCATGACACTGAGGGTCAATAAAATCATGGCTAAAAATACAACAGAGTCTAAACTAAATGGCTGAAAATGCACCCCAAATCTGCCGCACATCCCCACGACACATTTCACCTTATATAGATTTTGAAAATTGTCGCAATAAAATAGGCCCGAACTTATCCCAAATTATCCCCGAAAAACTATTTTTTTGCAGGTGAGGTTGGAGTCTTATTATTTTTATTCTCAGAGAGGATATGGGTTGATATTTTTAGCAGGGTACAATTTGTCTTGTTTTTTGACGTTGAAGTTCCAGATTCTTTTTTTTATATGTTATTATTCATTTATTTATTTATACCCCGGGATTTATACCCTGTACGTGGGGAAAAGTACACACGGCAGCTAGCTACAGAGAAACCACGAAAAACTCCTGTGAAGTGCATGAAAATGCCCCGAAAATGTGTCAACCGAAACACCCGAACAGGAAGATAAAATAAAAAAACAAAACCAAAAACCCAGGAAATTTCCCGAAATAAGTTCCAAATTCTTTGTCCCCCACTAAAATATATGAACACTCCCTTATGAAGTCTGCCCTCTTCCGGCTATTCTGGTAGTAGGCGTTGACAATTACCTTCATATTTTTGAAGCATGTTTGAACCCGATTTGTTCTCTATTCACATTTTTAACGTTGCAAGTAACATGTCAAGACCTCTATTTGTGACGGGTATTTATTATCTTGCTAGAGATGTGCCTAAAGTTGAAATTCAATATTTCGGATCGCAAAGATCGAGAGATATAAAGTTGTTGAATATCAGTTTAACACCATGGATCATATGGGCGTCTTATATGAACGATTACGATAACTAGGCAAAATGGCTGGGATACAGGTTGTGTAAATACTACATGAATATTCATGAACTATACAGATTCCATTCTTCTCTAATAATAAAGATGTCAATCACTCTCCCAGCGACAGTTGCTTGGCGCTTGTAAACAAATCGAATAATAGTGCTTGATAACAGCTAAAAAATAGGCTAAAACACATTTTCACACAATTTTTTCCGGATTTTTTTATTTCACATGATAAGTAGACATATTTTCTTACGTATAAGGTAATAATATATTTTTTCTGGAGGTAATGCCCTTCAACACTTTGTTTAACCTTAATGGCATGCTTCTTGTAGTCTAATTGCTAGTGTATAGGCATTCAAAGTGCTCAACTCTGACAAAATATTGAAGTCAGGGTATATCAACTTGTTTATTGGATTCAAGGCATGCATCCTGCATCTGCAGGCTCTTAGCAACACTTTCTTCTTGAATCAGTCCTCTGTTAGTTCACTTGTCACAATTTGGCTGACATTGATTATTTGCGAATATTGGCTACTGTCTCTTTGACACTGAAATATCACTCTACCGATCACAATTCAAGCATCCATTTCTTAAATTAGCGATACGCTTGAACTTGCATTCCTCATTGTAGGGCTGATCTACCCGCTAACCCAGCAAGACTTAAATAGCGATATTGTGGCTTCATGTTTGTTTTTGAGCTGCTATGGTGAACCTGAAATTACACAATTGACATACAGTTGTGCGTACTAAAAAACCTTGGTGCAGTACATTTGCCATAATGGTGCCTCTTGTACCATTATGAATATATTATCAGATATTGCCACAATCATTAATCAAATGTGATTATTATCAAGTAGAGATTCATAGTCTGCGACATGAAAACACCTAAAAGACATATTTTTATTACTCAATATAAATGGGTCCCTGTCAGCAAATTCTTTAAAAAAGGTGATCTTTTTGGCGGCCATTTAAAATTTGTGCCATATTTGATCTAGATATTCATATGACCATTATATAAATTATATGGAATCAGCAAGGCGTCAAAAACATATGGAAAGACATATTACTTGGTGCTTTTGGCCTAAAACTATACAAAAAGTAGCATAAACTTGAAAAACAACACCTATTTTGGGGGCCATTTTGAATTTTAGCCATCTAGATATACATATGGCCATTATATTAATGGCAGATTTGGAATCAGCGGCCTCAAAAACATATATAAAGACACATTACTTGGTGCATTTGACCTAACACTATACAGAAAGTGGCATAATCTTGAAAAAAAAAACTATTTTGGCGGCCATTTTGAATTTTAGCCATCTAGATATTCATATGGCCATTATATTAATGGCAGATTTGGAATCAGCGGCCTCAAAAACATATAAAGACATTACTTGGTGCATTTGGCCTAAAACTATACAGAAAGTGGCAAAATCTTGAAAAAAACACCTATTTTGGCGGCCATTTTGAATTTTAGCCATCTAGATATTCATATGGCCATTATATTAATGGCAGATATGGAATCAGCAGCCTCAAAAACATATAGAAAGACATATTACTTGGTGCTTTTGGCCTAAAACTATACTAATAGTGGTAAAATCCCATTAACCACCTATTTTGGCGGCCATTTTGAATTTTCGTCAAAACCCGATATAAGACTTCATCTGGTGAAATTTTTTTTGACAGATTCTTTTTCCTGATGCAATTTGGCCATAGAAAAACTGGTTCCTGTGTAATTTTGCAGAAAAAAGTCCTTGTGTGCCCACCCCTAATTTAATGGGATGATCCAATATCATGTATGCTGCTTATGCAGAGTATGGGTGAGAGTGACATGGAAAATTGAGATTTTTTTCCAGGGCTTACAATGCAATTTTTTGCCAGGGCTTACAATGTACATTGTGTATGTATAATGTTTCATGTTGACCACTGCATTTGATCTGATTTCATTTGAGAACTGAAGGTGTGGAGTGTGGATACCCGCTTATAGGTTGATGAACGCATATTACTTGTTGGGAGAGAAATTAGACAAAATAATGCATGCGCGCTGATGTTGATGCGTCTAATGCACAAACCCCAAAGGGAAACAAGTAATACGCGTTCATTAACCTATTTCATACACGTGAAGGAAAAAACATGTGATTTTTTGCTGTTTTTATAACAAAATTATCACTAAAATGTTGGAAAATAGAACCTGATATATAATGTAAATGCATCAACCCGCCTAAAAAATGAATTGATCCTACGGGACGCGAATGTGTTTGAAAGCTGTACATAGTACACAGAGTGCACATTACATGTATATGGTCATTTTCACGGTAAAGGGTGTAACTTTGGATTTTTAACATTTTAATCCGTAGTGTTCTAATAAAGCCACAGAATTCCATAATTTTTGGCCACATAAGTCATCTAGTTAGCAGCTACCTTGGGTAGCATAATCAGCTTTGGGAGTTACTGCGTTCAGTTTTAGCAGGCTTAAATGTACTTAATATTGCCATTTTGAAAAACTATAAAAACAGTAACATTTTTGTAAAACCCTGTGTTTTCTTCAGTTAGTTCATGGATAATTTTTCTTATCCTGAAAGTACAGTCATATGTTCAGTAAACACTGCCACATTAGATTTAATTGTGAACGGCCCTGTATTTTTGAGAACCGGACTTCGATATTTATCGTTTCGGAGGCTTCATTTTCCGTTAACAATTGTTAACAAACTTTGTGGGTGTAGCTTTGGTTCATAATTCTTGGTTATTTCTTCACTTCTTCTTGATTCATAACAGTTGTTATCTTAACTTGAAATGGGTAACAAAAATTAGCCGATTTGCAAGCTTTTAAAATTTTATAAAATCTTGACTTCAAATAGCCGCTTTTTCCGTTAACTTTTTGAAGCCTCCGAAACAAACTGTTCAGCAAGCTTGTGCAAATATAAATAAAAGAGCTCATCCAATCTATTTATTAAAATGTAGCAAACTAGATCCTCAAGTCACATGTTTTTAAATCGTGGAGATATATATCACCGTTTGAAAATGGGACCCAATACAAACTTTCCGTTAACAATTGAAGCCTCCGAAACAAATGAAGCCTCCGAAACAACAGTAAACTTAATTATCATCTATGCATATCTAAATTGGTGTGTTTCATACTGATATCTGCATTGTAATTATTACCTGATATGTGCAGAATGTCATAAATTAAAAAAAAAATTGACATTATGGTTAATGTTTGAAAAATATACTGATACCTTAAAAAGCCTGTTTCAAGGCTTCACATGCAAAAAACACCATACTTAACAAATGGGTGAAAAAATTAATGTGTGATAAATCTACAATATCTGCCGCATAGAATCATTGATTCAATACACACAAGAAAATAACAGCTTAGATGATCCCAACACTGTTGTTTTCAAAAAAACTACTTCTGCAATGTTTAACAATTGTTAACATGAAGCCTCGAAACAAAAAAATGACTTGCTGTGATAATTTAATTTTTGTCACAACTGAAATTCAATACTTAGAAGCAAAGCATGAAAATTGGTAATTGTGATATTTTTTACCTATTTTTTTATGTCAACTTGTAGTAGTTAGCTAAATATTTTACTTTTATGATCACCTGTGTTGTTAACTGAAGCCTCCGAAACACAAATCGCTTGAATTGCCAATTCTAAAAAATAACTCCAATTTCTGTGAAACTTGGCTGGGAGGTTCCTTTCATCAAGTAGTATTTGTACATGAAGTTAGACATTCAAATTATTTTAGGAACCCAATTAAAACTTAAAAAATATGTTTAAGGTTTGGAAATTTCCATTGTAAATGACACTTGATGTTAAAAATTTTCAAAACTGCAATTACAAACATAGCAAAACATGGTATAAAATTTAACTTATATCTGTTGACTTACTTTGGAATGGAATTTCACATGTATTCCAGCTTTCATGTCAAAATTTTCTGAGGTTATGTAAAATACATTTTTTCTTAGATTTTAACCAAAATGTTATGCAAATGTCAAATTTTTTATTAGAAATCAAAAGGTTTAAGCCTTGAAACATTATTTTACTTGAAATTAAGTTGCTTCTATGCATGATTTCAGTAAACAGAAACATATTTACCGGTAAGTGGTTTGAAATTTTGACCCTAAAAATCAAAAGTTACACCCTTTACCGTGAAAATGACCATATACAATCAATGCACACTGCGTACTTTTCTAACCGCTTTTCTGATTGGCTGCTTTGATATACATGTAGGAGTGTATGAATTGTTATCGCTACATGTACACTCTTGACCACTATAGTATTCGACAAGGTCGTTCAGCGATGTCCAACTGCTCTTTCTGATTATCGCGTAAAAAGAACTAGGTCACACGACACTACACAGCTTGACTGACGAATGCGGAGTCGATGTGGCAATGACATGATTCAATTAGCCAATCAGATTCCCACTTCTGTGTTTATAACCCATGAATAGCGTCAAATCGACAGACCGCTTAAGAACCTAACCAAAAACTATAATAGCCACACATTTTATACTAGTTCGAGATGAAACAATCTCGACCATATATTTCACATGGATAGCCAGGAAAATATGAAGTGGGTACTGGCTATTGTACATAATAATATTATTAAGACCTTTGTGTTGATAATTATAAAACAGAATATTGGATAGGTTCAGGTTACTGTGTGTAGTCAATAGTCATATAACCAATTATAAATTAAAATTGTTGAAATTAATTGCATTATTTCAAAGATATCATCAGACATGTACCTAGTATGATGATATTTGACCGGCCTTTGATTACCAGGATGTCTGATATGTTTGTTTTTTTCTTTCAGTTTGCAAACATTCTCAAGCACATGGCTCAGTCAACTCACATAAGGTAAGGGATTATGCGATTGCAATATAGATGTATATAATAAGGCATTAGCTGCTGGCTGTTATTTGCAGTTAGTTTCATGTCCATGTTATGATAATAAGGGGACATATCAAGATTTGCTAATGTATATGCCTGTATTTTTCCCACACTTTTTTTAAATTTTGTGTATGTTTATACATTGTAATGGTATTATTGTATAGTTCCTAAACCCTGCAATGAATAAACCAACAACAGTGTTTAGAGGCTCCAGAAGATTTTAATTTTTTTTTTTTTTTTTGGCAATATCATCTGGCCCAAGCTATTGGGGGAGGAGCAATGGTACTTTTCCTTAGCCATCAAAATGCCACCATGCCTCCCCCCTCCCCCAGTTTCAGAGCCACTGGTGTATTCATGTTAAAATAACAAAACTAAGAACTCAATTTTTGTTTCATCTGTGTATTTTCTACTGGCCCAACAAGTTATTCTGGCAGTTGATTTTTGAAGCTGAACAGGCAGTGTGATCCTGGCAGTGATGTGATAGGCCAGAGTAGCCCTGCATTGTTCAAATACACAATATATAAAGCACATAAGGCAGCCATACAAGATAAAATACACTCACATGACAAGAATGTGATTAATTGCTCTTTGGTTTATGGGGCGATAAATCAAATAATTCTTGGCACTTGATAGAGGTCAGTTTTGGGTCATCTCGCTCAAGACTAAAATATAGATGCTAACATTTAGTTTGGTTTCAGTTTGATTCTTTGCCAATTTAAAATAAATATTATTGTGTCAATAAATAATTGATTATGATTGACACCAATATTAAAGGGGCATTTCGTGATTCACAGCCTCATCCCCCCACTTTTCCCAAAAAAAAGTTGAGATTTTTACACCACTGGATACCTCTGGCTACATAATGTTTATGTACCAAATATAAAGAATAATTGCTTAGCAAAAATATCGCTAAATTTGAATTTCGTTCTGGTGCACCAGAACGAAATTACAACACATTGTCTATGGAGCAGTGTAATACACATAATCATGCATAACCTGCAAACGCAAAATCGGAATCAACTGAAATTTTGGAAATAAGCTTTTTGCGTGGATATCTACTGAAAAATGTCATAAAAAGAGGATGCTAGGATCACGAAATCCTCCTTTAAATAAGGAAGTCCACAACTAAATGTTTGAAAACTGTTGTGCACATTCTTTTCCCAGACATTGACTGAATTCAACACAGTGTATATTGCACTACATCATTTTATGTGATGCGATACATTTTTTGGGGTTGGGTATGAAGTTGCAATTCTGATGCACTTATTATTTTGGAAGTAGCCAAATTTTCAATTGATGAGTTCAATTTTGCAGCACAAGATGGACAAGTACTTTGAGAGCCAGGCCCATACGTAGGATTTTTTTGGGGGGGTGCAGATTTTAAAAGAGTGGACTTTTTTTCCAAGGGGGGGCAATTTTGTGAAAAGTGGACTTTCTTCCCAAATTTGGAAAATTAAAAAAAAAAAAGCGTAAAAAACCTTACTTTTTTGATCGCTATGCTCACAAATTCTGAAATTTTGGGACTTTTTATATACTTTTGCAAATTTGGGGAGGGCGGTCGCCCCCCCTCCCCGTGCACGGGCCTGTTGAGGGCATGAAATTGTATGTGAATATTGATTCATGATCATTCAGAACATGAAATCTTTGTTGGTTTTTTCTTGTTAAAAGACAACAAATTTCTAACCATCAAAAAAAGGTTTTCATGCCCTGTTTGTATCTGCCACAAATCTGATCACACATTCATGTTACTGTAAAAAAAAATTGCGTGTGTAATTTGAATTAATATTTTTGCCAATTAAACAATATGGCGCTTTCATACAAATGATAGACATGTGCTTAAAGAACACATTTTGTGTGTTTTTATTTTCACGGTAGATGTGTTGATCGTGAAAAGTACAACAATGGATTTACTTCTTATTTTTATTTTTCTCCCTTAAAAAAAATTGCTTAAAATTAACTGATCTCTTAGCATTTGTACTATATTCACAAAATGTCAGCTTTCTTGTGCGATACGTGAGCATATGTTATGAAATCTTAATTTGTCTTAAACTTATATTCTGCATGTTCTTTATTCATCTTTTTTTTCTGCTTAGTTCTATATGAATGTATGAAAGAGGGTGGGCGGGGGTGTTTGTATGTATGTAATTGTTTTTTATTAGATAAATTATGAAACTTAGGCTAAGGAGGTGTTTGTTCAGGCCTTTTTGGCCTTCTGAGCATCTCCTCATTCAAATGTGTATGTTTTGTTGTTGTTGTATTGTATTTTGATTGATTGATGGCTGTTCCACAAAACTATAATAGTACATGAATTCTGTTCTACTTTCAGATGGCAATAATTTTCAATGAGGGCGGTCTTCGTGATTTGACACCGCCATGTGTAGCACAGACTTTCATCAATCATAATGCTTTATTACACAAGATATTTATAGTAGGAGATGACTATTATTTAGTAGAGAGGCCGTCAGTCAAGAACTTCTCAGCTGGAGGTGAGTTATTGCTTTCGTTTTTTTCATCCTGCTGTGACGACTCTATTAACAGGCTGCTTCACTACTTTATTTGTAAGGCCAAGAAATAATTTGTTTAAAGAATCATGATCAGAAACTGTATCAAATATGAATGGGGGAAATCACATAAAATTTGAATGGGCAATTTCTCTGTTATATCCCTTCATTTGTGTTTTTAATTGGCTTAGAAGTGTTTAACATTTAAGTGTGTTAAAAGAAAGATACTAAAACATTTTTTTTTTTTTTTAAACGTGAAAATTCTGAAAGGAAAAAACTGTTTTTTAGGAATTAATAAAATCAGGGTAGGTATTTTTTTGTACATGAGTTAAAAACTTTTCTAGTTTTTAAATTGGCTTGGGCTGTAGGGGACTACTATTTTTGGTCTAATTTTGAAGCCTATTTATTAGTGAACATGACCCATTTGATGTACTTGGTACTCTGTTGAATAAGTATTATTAAAGATCAAGGACATGTTTTGAAAAATTCAGAATGTTTTGTGGATGTTCTGGCATTGACTCCTACATGTAGGTAACCGAATGCTCAGTTGATACACATTTGCAGTCAGTATTAAGTAATACTATAGAAATGATATTCTTAGAAATTCAAGTAGGTTAACACATGTCTGGAATTTGTCTCTAGATACTTGTAAATATGTGACATACAGGGTGTCCCTGAAAAAAACTGTATCATCGGGAACTGAATTTTTTGGGTATTTTAACCCATACATAACTAAATAACCGATGTGGTTGAGGAATATATTAGCTATCACATACTTTCTGAATTTTGACAATTGACAGCTCCGTTTTTGAAATAAAAGAATTTTACCCAACTACCTCATTTTCAATCCGTTCCACTGAGTCAAATATCTATTAATGACAATAGACGTCTCTTGCACTAATGATGAGCCTTCATTAGCACACAGAATACAGATCATCGATTGATATTTGAATCTGTGGAAAAGCTTGAAAAACAGGGAGTTTTGTAAAATTCTAATATTTCAACAACGGTGTGGTCAATTGTCAAATTTGTACAAAACAGTATGTGATAGCTGCTTTATTCCTTAACCACACCAGTTATTTAGTTATGGCGTTAAAATAGCCAAATAATTAAGTTTCCGACGATACAGTTCTTTCAGGGACACCCTGTATATTTGAGGGGTTTCAAATATTTGTGCCATTTATATGTTAGGATGTAATGACAGAAGCATTTTGACACACACACACACACACAAGTTGTAGATACAATGCATTTGTTGTGTATTACATACATACATTGAGTGACACTTTGTGTATAATGCAATGCAAAGTCCGGGGCTCAAATAGCTTTTTCTTTACAATATTTTCAATGGATTTCTATGATTTTTATTTTTCAGACCGAGACACTATATTTTTTGATAGCCATGATGTGTCCAAACCAGATTCAGCGTCTTTCCTTAATGAGGTAAGTCATGGAGCAAGAGCCATAATTATAGCTTGTGTCTTGTGCATATTGCCTTCCAATAGATGTCAAACATTTTGACCAATTGTGACCCATCATGAATAAATGAGGCTGAAAGAGGGTGGTATCAAAATTTAGATATAAAAGGAACATTTTGATACCAAAATCAATGTTATACTATATTGCTAACAAAAGTTGTGAATCTCTCAAAATCAACTTTTCTCAGCACCTGAAATGCACATTTATGGTCATTTAAGTTAATGTTTTGAAGTGTTTTTTTTTTTTCAAAACTTCATAGCAAGTAGTCTAAATACCTCAAATTGTACCTTTTTAAAGTTTCATGATTTTAAGTCTTTGATTTGATAGCAAATGCATTAAACTGTTATAGTGGATAGTAAGAAGATAGATAACATGTATATCATCCCAACAATCTCAAAATTTGGTGAGGGAGGCCCTTATTATTTGTTATTTTGTTACAAATTGGCCATTCATTTCTGTTTAAATTTGCAATTGCAAAGGGTTTGTCAGCGTTATAAAAATGGGGAGGCTCCTAATATTTTTATTATTTCTCCAAAGTCCTGCCCATATCTTGAAGAAAGTGTTTGCAATGTGTTTATAAATGATAACTAAGAACTTCTGTACATCTTTTTGCTTTGTAACAAAAGTAAGGGAGCAAATAAGAACAAATATTTTAAAATCTCAAAAAAATCGGTGAGGGCAGGGACGATATACATGTTATTTATTTTACTTGGCCTTATGACCTTGTTCCACATTGCTCTCACAAATCAAGCTACTGCCACATTGTGCCTCATTAGGTGGTGTTGGGTCATAATTGTCCAATCAATTGAAACGTTCACCATGCTGAGCAGTAATCAAATCCGATTTTTACAGGAAACTTGAAAACAATTACCACGCCCTCACCTTTACACTGTGTTTAGTGTTGTTTTAGAAGATCAATTCTCACCAGTGTAGACTTTGTAAAAAAAAAACTTTTTGGGTCCTGGTATTTTATATGTTCAGGGGTTTACTCAGCAGCCAAACCTTCACTGTCATGCTGTGTTTAGTAGTCACTTGTGTTTAGTGTTATTATAGAAGATTGATTCTTGTATATCTATTGTCAATAGTATTAGCCACTTGCAGTTCCGCCATTATGCACTATGTGGGGAGAGCCTCGAACTGGCAGCATACATGAATGGGAATTGAACCAGTCATATAACATTCTGTGTAAGGTTACGTAATTCTTCCTTTCATGTATGCTGCCAGTTCGAGGCTCTCCTCACATAGTGATAATGGCGGAACTGCAAGTGGCTAATTGATAGATAGATTGCCATACTAAGATTGTTGATTTTATTTTGTAAATTAAATCTAATACTAGAACTAAAATTTGCAACTCACTTTGCTACGTTGCGTCCAAAAACTTCATTCACAACATCATCAATCAGATGCCTGATGAAGTTTTTGGATGCAACATAGGAAAGTGAGTTGCACATTTTAGTTCCAATATTAGATTTAATTTACAAAATAACGTTTTGAACTGCTAGATGAATAATCTACACCAAGATATAAGATTGTTAATTGTTGTTGTAGAAAGGCAGGAATTGCTTTTCACAGACCTAGATGAGAGTATGCTATGGGAATCACTTGTTGATAGCTACCGAAATGTAATCTTAAAGGAAAATTGGCAAAATCTGTTGCATTAAAATTTCAACACAACACAACAGATGATTAATATACACATCTTCTCATCGAACACGTTCTTAAACAAAATGGTTGACCAACTTCAAGTTATAATAATAAAGTTAATTTGCCTTTAACCCACTCTCCTCCAGCTTGATGAAAGGGACCAACACCAAGAGGGCTTACAACCTTGCCCAGAAACACTTAGGACATTAGTACAGGTGCTTAGGAGAAAACTCAAGATGTCACTATTCGGGTTGGATATCATTGTTGAAAATCACACAGGAATACACTATGTAATTGATATCAATGCATTCCCAGGTAAGAATTGGACTGTTAGAATTGAGTGTTTATGATGATATTTTTAGACAGTCAAGTTCAATCGATATAGGCATTCAAATATGGTGCGAGAGGCTGTGGGTACGAATCCTGGTGGTGGTTATACGCTTTTGTGTTAAAAAATTGAGTTAGCTTGAAATACCCATGGACAATGAACGTAAGTATTGCTAATTGGCAAGTTATAACCTGTAAGTAACTTGGGTAGCTGATCCTGGCTGCTAAGGTCAATTTTGGAATGTCTAGCTTCTTAGCTGCAAGTCCCTGTGTTGTTGTTTAATGGTTTATGAAATGATATGGGGCTGTAGTGGTCATCGACAACCTGTAAAGTGTGCTGGGGCTTGTGGATCAATGTCTAGGCATTTTGCCTGTGCATAGCGCAATAAGCGCACTATAAATCACTGCACTTTTTTTTATTGACTACATGTATTTTAAATTATAATGTTATGATTATGACAAATACATAAGGTGGTGTGGGTTTTCGCTTTTTTGGTTCTAGCATTCAGTTCAGATGAGGCAAAACACCTGTTGGATCACCTATCTGGTGTAAACTCAACAGCACAGTACCGGCCCTGTTGAGGAGTTCAACATACCTTAAATTTCAATATGTAGCACAAATCTACATACATGTAGGACACTGACTGGTGTTGTTATGATACCTTCTTGACCTTTGACTACAATGAACTATTGATACTCTTTTTACGTTTTCTCGGGTCATTGGTTTAACCTTTATATAATTTTTTGTATTGTATTCACTTTTATAGGGTATGATGGAATAGATTTCTTAACTTCACTACACTCCCACATCTACAAGATCTTACAAGAGCCCACCACGGAACACACGTGCCTACCAGAGAAGCAGGACAAAGAGCTTAACAACAAAGATGTGGAAGAAAGGTTAAACCATCCAAATCAGAAACAAAAAGATGACGACTCGGACAGTGAAGAGAAGAAAAGGCTTGAAAAAGAACTGGGTTTGTCCAGTACTGATTTGATCCTTCCTAATGATTCCAAAGATTGTTGTAATAAAGAAGTCGATGTAACATTAGAGAAAATGTAATGTATATAAATATATATGTATTATAAAATTTAAAAGCTTATTATTATGTGAACATTAAATGCCTGTCCAAGTTCATCAGTAACTTTGAACCAATGTTGAGGACAAGATGTGGATGTAAGATCCTGATTTGTCCAATAGAGGCCTTGCCTGTGATGCATCATCCTGTAAATATGGCCGACTACTCAAATGCATTCAACAAAAGCATGATTGCAATCTACCGTGACAGTTCGTCTCACACACATAACCCTGCACTACGATAAAATAGGTTGATGACAACATTTGATTGAATGGTCTGCACTCCGCCATAACTACGGTGAAGGACACTGGCTCAAATCCTTTGTTTGGAACCAATCAATAATTTCATGCAGGGCCTCTATTGTGTCAGGATCAATGAGGAAGAATCAAAGAGTACAGACTCGGCAATGTTTGCGTGTCGTTCATGGAGGCAACTTTACGTACCTCTGGATTACTTCACTGGGCTTGTGGCAAACTGATTCAAAGTTTGTAGTTGTTTGCTTTCTGCATGTAACGCTTCCAAAAACGGGCACTAAGCACTGCATGCGCAAACCTTTGAAATGCCTCAAGCTTAACCTTAACCCAACTAGGTCTCACTAAAGCTCACTATTAAAACCACTCTGCGTGCATGCATTCCACAGGACTTGATGACGCAATCAGCCTAAATCATAAATACCGGGGAATTGCTGCCCGGGGCAGCCAAACCTTAGCAGCTACATGTCGGTGATCGTGTGCGTGGCATGCGAGGGGTCCCGGGTTCGAATCCCGGGGGTACCAAGTGACTTTTTTCTTCACCTTCTCTCCTTTTTTGTTTCTTCTTTCCCTTCCGATACCAAAAAACATGTGTAGGGTTAGGGTTAAAGAAGCCCATTATTGTTCAATTTCGTGCTCTTGCCGAGAAATGCCGGCGGTACATTATCCGGCCTCCATGCGCGACAATCCAAGATGCCAGATCTACCATAGCATTAATTATGTATGGTGCAATTTTGAGTCTATAATCCTTTGGTATAATATCTTTGATCAGGTTAGACATGGAACAGGTGTCTCATTGACTGATTGAGGAATAAAATTGTTGGTATACCGTAAAAACTTGATAGTTGGCATATGTGCTTACTATCGAGCACTTTTGAAAACAAGAAATTATACCAGAGTCTGGCGCTTTACCAACTGAGCTTATGGGGTTGAGACACACATTTGCAAGTTTACTTGTTCGTATATAACTATGTATATCGATGATTTGCGCAAAACCCTTTACACTATTGTGGATGCGGCTCTTCATATTCGCATGTTTTAAAGTGCTCGATAGTAAGCACATTATGCTAACTATCAAGTTTTTACGGTATACCTTCTCCTCATTCTTCCACATTTCCTGATACTAGTTACTGAATGACTTGGACACAGTGCATCTAGCTGCCTGCTAAAAGCAGGATAGACACATGTTTTTATTTGATAGGAATCCAGTAACTATTCATTCAGCAGCCATTTTATAATCCACCTGCTTTGGGATTCCGGTGCAATGTAGGCAATATAGCTAGCCTATGTAATGTGTGAGCGGTATATGATTTGCAATGACATAGCTTACAAATAAATGGCCTTATTAGATATAGACACGATGTGCAAATGATGATGTAAAGGGATTCAAAATTGGCTGCAGAGTGGAAAGTTGGGTTTATATAATTGATATGTTATACTGTCCACTGTGTCTTTTTTATAAATAGATGAATGATTTGCATTTGTTGCAAGTCTTTGAAATGAAAATGTGCACTGTACTCAATTCTGGTGCTTACAGTGACATTGTTTGCTGATACCAATATTTGTGGTAATTCTCTTAGGGAATAAAAAGAACAAATTGCATGATTGGCTTTTACAACGGGTACTCATAGTACAAATTGATGGTTTCAACGAGTTTGCTGTTGGACAAGTATGAAATTGTCAAGCTTCCATCAGGATTAGCCACGGCTCGTGAAAACTACCAGGATTTCTGCAGTCTACTTGCACATGAAAAACTCCAAATAAAGATTTGTCCTGAAGAAGTCTAAGCTAATCTTGACAAAAGTTTGACAGTTTTATAGTTGTCAGATTAACGAATCTGTTGAAACCAACCAATTGTAAAAAGAACAAAAATTTTCCAATAAATTAAATACAAGTTTTACCATTAAGTACATCTACAAAGTACTTGGGTAAATTACACAATTTGCTGTGAGTTCTGTTATATGATCAATTATTTTTCAGTTGCATAAGTTTTTAGATGTATCTAGGGGATTTGTCACATAACCTGTCGTAAGGTTACAACAAATATTTTTACTCTTGTCGAGTCATTGATATCAACGCTTTGAGCAAATGATTGCGATTGAAGCTGCTATAATCTGTTGCGTTAACCATTGCGTATATGTGTGTGACGTCAAGCGTGCGTATAGGAACTTGTGGAAAATACAATGCTAAATCTGCAAAATATTATACCAATGAAATGCAAACTGACGTCATTAACTTGCCAAGAGTTTAAAAAAATGGAGTAACTTGAATGATAGGGATACTGTAGTTACAATGGGTCAGTATCTTTCTCACTGAGCTGTGTTTTTGCATAGGGAGAAGACACCTGACACATTGCATTGGACGCAATTAATTCAAAAATGGTGGTCACACTGAATAGTCTTATTCTGAAGGGATTGAGGAGGTCTATTATGTGACAATACCATGGTAAATGGAACAGATGGTATCAGCATGTGGGTTGTATGGGGGACTACAGTAGGACTACAACTCATTCTTGAATATGAAACATGTATTTTATTTGTTTTTGCTAATTAATTGGCAAGCGATTCTGTAGAAATAGTGGCAATATTCTTTTTTATCATTTGAACTTACCCCTCATTACATGATTTGTACTTCCAGTAAAATTTATGAACTTTGCACCCTTAAATCTACTGAACATCCGACCTGATAATTTTACGATATCCAATTATTTATATGGGACTTTGTCTTGGTGCTACTATGACTTTGTTCATATATGTATATTCGTTCATTTTACTCTGTCAATGGCTTATTGTGGTCTCACTATATGTAAGGCTGTATTAATTGAATTGTTTGTCTCAAAGCTCTTCAGTCTTTGAAAACCTTATGCAGAATGCGTTTTTTTCCGCTTTTTTTTCTTTAATATAAAATTTTATGATAAGTATTATATTGACTGTTTTGTACTTGTCAGTCTCAAAAAGCTCAACAGACTCAATGCCAGTTTCTCGGCTGTGATGCATGGGTACTGCCCATTCAAAAGAGAATGCGAATACGATTATGATACAATGTTGACCTTTATACAGGTTTGGTTGCTTTCTTGGAAAATTTGGACTGAAAATGTAAAAATGGAAGAAAAAAAAAGGAAATGTGACTTTTTCATTGAGCATAACGTGGATGCTTTTATTAACACATGTGGGAGCTTTGAGACAAACAATTAAATTAATAGAGCCTAACCATCATCATGTTAGCCATAATCTGGCCTTATAGTGAATAATATTTAAGCTATAACTTATAATTATGTATAACTGTTTGCTACCCTGTGACTTATGTTATTTGCATAATGTGTGCAATAAGGGAGGATATATAGCACTGCATAAATTATTAGACTCTCAAATTCAGTTAAAATGGAATCTTTGGACTAGGATAAGTTATTGATGCCACTAAACAAACCGATGTAAAAATTCCAATCGGAAAATAATATGCCAAATACTGTTTTCCACATATTCAGTGATCCGGATGTGATCATGCTGTCAAAGATAGGTTATATCATTACAAGTATGTGAAATGGAGAAATCCACCTGATATTCCGATCATTGGATTTACAAGCAGTTTATATTTGTATAATAGCAATAGTAATAGCTTCAAGAGCTGATGTATATTTGCCATATTAAATTAAACAATAATCCTGCATAACTGTGATGCATTACATCGAAACATGGCATTGTTGGAAATCTACATTTAAGTAATATTCTACATTTTAAATTTGTTAGAAATGTTTGTTTTTTTCCTTAAGACAGCTGCCATGTTTTGATGCGGGTTGGTCACATATCGACTGCTCAGTGCCAGAAGTGGGTAAGTGCAATAGCTGCCCTATGAACATTTGGCAATTTACACACAGTATATTGTACTCATCTACACATGGCAGCAACAAATGCCAGCTATTGTACTTACCCACTAATGGCACTGAGCAGTCAATATACCACTATGCAGTACTCTATGCTGAAATACTCAATTGCTATTGCAATACCAGATGCAGAAATGCATATTCTGGTTGCTATGTTACAGAGTACACAAATGAAGGTCAATCCTAATTAAGAAGTTTTTTTCTTATCAGTAGGGCAAGAGTCCATAGTGTTAATTGTGCTCTTTTTTTTACAAACAAAAACAAAAACAGATCAACCCAGTAAGTGATTTAAGCACAAAAACAGATCAATCCAAGTGAGTTTTTGGAACTACAATTACTGTGAAATTAATTATCTGTTCAATTTTTCATTTTATATGTAAACAGAAATCAATGATTGATATACAAGGAGGTGCTTTGCTCAACTTGCATATTTGTACAATGAAGTATGATGAGTCGCAAATTGAGGATGAAACACGTTTTGTTGGGGCACCTTTGTGTGCAGATTTCTGACACGTCCTAGACGCAATGTGTTTTGTTACCATGACATTTGTAGCCGCCATTGATGCTTCATAGATGAATGTTATGCGAGTATATAATGTGCCTTTTTAGAGCGATTTCAAATCTAACTGCTATTTGTTAGATGTACCAGCTGTACCAAGTTAACGATTCTATTTAAGAACCATCAGAAAAATGGCTGATAGTTCAAAAACAATCCCAAGGTTTATTTTATTTTATATGTTCAAGCACATTTAGGCATGAACAGTGCAAATCTGATGTATAAACTGCTGCCAAGTGAGTGCCTACATATTAAGGAGCACCCAATGAGAAATCGGACAACAGAAATTACACGTCAAACACTTAACATATGTGCATCATGAAGTAGAAAATCCCATTTACTCAACATTTTTCTAAACACTATAGATGTCTCAATTCATGTTGATCATGTATTTACAGGTTAATTCTCATCCGTAGGGACTACTGTTGAGAGCTTTGCCCCTATGGATGAGAATCATCCGGCGGATCATCACTGAGGAAGTCGCCCTACTTTGGCGACGTAACTGTTCAACAGCGAGTAGAATTTTGGATATGTCTGCATAATTATTGAACTTAATTTGACTTTACGATCCTGATGAATCTATTCCAAGATGTATGTGCAAATTTTGCATAAATTTAAGTGCAACTGCTCAATATATTAAGTTAATTTTAGCACTTATTGGCTCTTAATGCATAACATTTTATTGCGCATTCACTTTTGAAATCTGACTCAAATTATGCAGCCTCTAAGAACTGTTTTGATTGGTTACAAAGAGGGTTATATCGATGTATTGAGCCAATCAGAGATGTGATAAGAACAGTTATTCAAGCTAAAGGGAAACACACACATCCTTTAGATCTCTTAGCAATTTTAAGCTCAATACGCACTTTTAGAGTTTCTCTACCGTATGTCGACATGTACCGAAATTACTTCCCACAATACAATATGCGTATTGCATATTACAAAAGAGACAGATTATCTCAGAATGCAATATGCCTATTACCTTGTGGGAAGGAAATTGGATACAAATCGACAAATGGCACTCGCTAGAGTTCCGAAAGCTCAACGTCTGAAAAGGATTTCTCTAGGGAAAGATCAAACCTTACTTGTGTTTACCGACCTAGAGTACCAAGTAATTTCAGGTCAAATTGACATCCGGTAGAGAAAGGTGCGTATTGAACTTGAAAATTGCGAAGAGATCTGAAAGCTTGATTTTGATTGGTCACTCAGATGATTACACTTTTGAAATGTGACTCAAATTATGCAAATTTATACTTGTGACTGTGATCCATTTTGAATATTAATGTATTGTTTGAAATAAGTTGATGGATTCAGACAATTGTCGAAAGATTTAGATCAGAAGTACTTGCCCAGCAAATACAAAACGTTTTCACAAAATGTTTAAATGTTGGGCTGTGGAAAGGGTATAAAACATCGTAATAACATTGAGAAAACATTTATGACAACTTGATGCAAAATATTCTAACGTAATATCAAAACAAAATGTTTAAAAAAGTTTTGACGAAATATTTGCAAAAATGTGTGCCAAAAAATATTTTGCAATAACATTTTCACAACATTTTTAAAATAATGTATTTTGACCCAACACAAAACATGTTTGTAACATTCTAAAAACATTTTTGTGTTTGCCGGGTATTACTATGTATGATATGTCTGCAGGGCTTTTTAAAAACGGCTATAAGGGCAAGTGCCTGGGGCTACAACAAAATTTGATGTACTGTAAAAGTCAATATTTTCGCGAGAAGATATTTTCGCGATTTTGTCAATTGCGCAAGAATTAAATTTCGCAGTTTTGATATTGATACAATAGAAACCTAATGCAAAATGTTATTTTCGCGAGTTTTTATTTTTGTGATTTTATGTCCACTCCCGCAATTCGTGAAAATAAAAACCTCGCGAAAATTTCTACTTTTACAGTATCCTTCATGTAAGACATGCAGAGTTAGACTAGAGTAAAGACTTTTGAGGGATTATATGCAATGAAGCTTATTATCCCCCAATGAAGTTTTCACACTAGACTAGTTTGGATGATTTCTTACAGGAAGGAGTAACCCAAAGTTTGCAGACCCTAACGCCGGCCCTGTTGATCTACATAACATCATGCTGCTTTTGAATACCAGGAACTTGTGAATGAAATTCATTTACATGATAAAACTTGTAAGTTGATTGTGAGTGTCCAGCAATGATATTATTTTTAAATTTAACTAATTGCCTTCTGTTGGACTTCTTGATAGACTTTTATTATGTTATGTAAAAGTTTCAAATTTTCAAGAACAAAAAATAATGTTACAAATTCCACCTCCTCCAAGTTGTTGAAGGTGGTACATGCCCTAATGTGTTACCCACTCACCCCACTCCAGTGTGCCAATTGCTATACCATTTTAAACCCTGATGTGGCAGTGATGGCAATGCATTGACCACCATGTTCAGCAACTCATCATCACGACACTTGTAAACAAACCGGAGCCCAAGTTTGATTGACAGATGACGTCAGATGCAAACTAGTCTTTTAATTTTGTCTTTGATTATAGGTTTCAGAATTATAAAATCCTATCGATGGTTGTGATTAGCGATGTGTTCATATCTTTGTTACAAAGCTATTGGGCTATTCCATCTAAAATCCACACTATCCCTGTGGACGATTTTGGAAATACTTTCCACAAATGCAAGGGGAGTATGAATTTCAAATGGAACGAACACATTAAGGAAGCCCATTTGAAACTCACCCTCCCTCAGTGCTAGATTCAGGTTGAATCTTTCACAAAGGGTGTATGAAATTCAAATGGAGCTGCTTGATTTGTTCATTCAATTTGAAATTCATACTCCCCTGTGGAAGATATTTCCAAAATCTTCCACAGGGGTAGTGTGGATTTTAAATGGAATAGCCCATTACTGACACTTGTTAGTTTGAATTAAAGCAAACTTCTTTGAACTTATCAAGTTTTCAGGGTTAATCCTGAATTCAGGATTGGATTTTTTTATCTCCCTTTCCCTGTCCAAAAGTATAGGAATATACAGATTTGCAGGATTATTTTCCAGCATTTCAGGATTTTCTGTTGACACCTACGTATTTCCTTGTTTTGTCGTTGATTTTTTTTTAAAAGAAACGACACAAGAGTTGTGACATTTTTGGTCCGTTGGGAATTACCCACTGCATGTACGAACAAAACAAGCACAAAATATTCAAACATTGAAACCTTCATGTCTTTCATTTATAATGCTGTACAACTTGGGCTTTTTAGCTCTAACTATTTGTACCAATAATGTTTGTAATCTAAGTGGTGTAACAATTCCTGGTTGCATCCTACAGTTCTATGTCACTTACAAAATCAAAAACACCTGGAAACTTATCCCTTCCTGTTTTTTATTTTGGTTTTGGTTTCCTATTTGATTGTCCATAACAAAGTATATTTGTTGAAGCTATATGGGTATTTTCCCCCACATGTTTAATTCATCTATTTTGCAGTTCATCATGTAGTCAACTGCATAATTTGGATTCTGGTTAGTTTTACTTCTATTGACCTATTTTTATTGACCTATTTTATTTTGGTTAAAATCAACTCTGAAATTGTTATACTTAATTCTCTTGGTTGATAAGAAGAACATGTTTTTAATGTTTCCCTATAGCAGCCAGCACACACAAACTATGCACTGTTTTTGTCCTCATTGTTATGCGCTCGCTGCTCTGGGGCAAATATTCAAATCTTATTTTGTTGTTCAACGCTTATTGGGGTCTAATTGTAACTTAATGACTGACTAGATAAACCGCATGAGCACTACTGGTCGAATTATCAGCCTCTAAGAACTGTTTTGATTGGTTACAAAGAGGGTTTTATCGATGTATTGAGCCAATCAGATATGCGGTAAGAATATTCATTCAAGCTAAAGGGAATACACACCTTTAGATCTCTTTGCAATTTTAAGCTCAATACGCACCTTAAGGGTTTCTCTACAGGATGTCGATATGTACGAAATTCCTTCCCACAATGCAATATGCGTATTGCATAACAAAGGAGATGGGTTAACCTCTGAACTGTATCTATTGTTATGCAATATGCCTATTACCTTGTGGGAAGGAATTTAGATACAAATCAACATCTGCTCTGAAGATGGCACTCGCTCGAGTTCCGAAAGCTCAACGTCTGAAAAGGATTTCTCTAGGGAAAGATCAAACCTTACTTGTGTTTACCGACCTAGAGTACCAAGTAATTTCAGGTCAAATTGACATCCGGTAGAGAAACCCTAAAGATGCGTATTGAACTTAAAATTGCGAAGAGATCTGAAAGCTTGATTTTGATTGGTCATTCAGATGATTACACCATGAAATTAACCAATCAAGGGCTCTGTAAGGAAGTAGTGCACATGGGGTTAATGGTTATTATTTGTTGTAGGATCAGCATGCAAACTAGTTGATTCCTCAAATGTATAATGATTTAAAGAATAATGTATGTATACATTGTATAGATATCTGATGCTTTTGATATTGATCATTAAGAAGTTATAATAAAAGTACTTTTTATCATACACTTATTGTTTTTGTGTTATTTTTCTATGTCCGTTTGTGTGGGATGTGTGTATCTCTCTCTCTCTCTGTCCGGTGGTGCTATTGTACAAGTGTGCGCAGTTTCCCTCGATCTGATGCCAAGTGTGTTGCACCATGCATTCCTTGGTTAAAAACCATGTCATTAGTCCAAAATGTTGATGGATATCGCCTTCCCTTCCACGACAGCCTTCCATAGCTCCTTGCAAACTTTGGCCTTTCTCTTCCGTGTTTCACAACAATATGGTAAAAGTACTTCAGCATTCTCTCCAATATGCCATTTCTGATGGTTAAACCTGTACCTATCTATAGGGTCCAGGAATTTGTTTTCCTGTTTCTCCGTTTCACTAGCAGAAGCTTCCTGTAAACACCACATCTGAAAATCATATGACAGCAATTTCCATAATTATACTTGTCACACCTTGCACAGTCGTCCTTGCAATAGCCAGTCTTCTCTTCATTTCAGCTGCCGATGTTGTTAGTCATCGCGATGAGGTGCTGAATGCTATCTTGAGTAGATAGCAAAAAAAAAATTAAAAATCAAAATATACCAAAAGACTTTCTCCAACATTCGCGCGCTTTAAAATCTGCATTCGGCCTAATGCTGAGCTAATTAAGGTAATACGATGTATTGTTGGTCAAAGCAGCAACAAAAAAATGTAGTTCACAGCATCTTGCGAATGGTAGTGAGCTTTAGCAAAATTGCATTGCTCAATTCATAGCGAGCGTGTAGAAGAATTCAGGCATAATATACTACCGAGCGTGTAGAAGAATTCAGATATCACATATATACTTTTGTAAGTCCTGTGGTAAGAAATCAAACTACTATATAGTACCCTCAGACTTTCCTAACACACGAGCATTAAAATATGCATTTGACCTATAATCCTGAGCTAATAAAAAAAAAAGCTAAAAACAGATATATATATTATGTAGGTCCGGAACGTGATGAGTTAATAATATTTTAAAATTTTATAGAGAAAATAATGTCAAACATGACTTCTACAGTAGAAAGAGCTGATGAATCGAGATCAGATGATAAATACTATCTTCAGTAGATAGCGAAAAAACCGTAAAATATCGATAAATACCCTAAGACTTTACTAACACGCGCGAATTAAAATCCACATTAAAAGGGTTAGAACACTGAGAGATATAGGTCCGGAACGTGATGAGTAGGCCTATATCATATGCCTAGTTTAAAATTTTATGATCGGGACTGATGTACTACTAAAGAAAAAAATCGTCGTTACGAGGTGAATTGAAAATAGAGAAAATATAATGTAAAAGTAACACATGACTTATGTAGTATAGAAAGAGCTGATGAATCGGGATGAGATGCTAAATGCTACATGTAAGACTTTCCTAACACACGCACATTGAAATCTGCATTCGGCCTAATGCTGAGCTAATTAAAAAAGGTAATAAAATACAGTAGGTCCGTAACGTGATGAGGCTACAATATAGCTTAACATTTTCTGATCGGGACTGATTTAGGGGGATTGCTACTACTAGAAAGAAGAAAAAAATTCCCCGCTATGTGAGAACTGAAAATATAGAGAAAATAATGTAAAACATGACTAGAGCTGATGAATCGGGATGAGATGCTAAATGCTATTCAGTACTGTAGGAAAAAAAACATGAAAAATCAAAATACAGGCCTACCCTACCCCTTTTCTAACACGTGCGCATTAAAATATGCATTCGGTCTAATGCTGATTAAAAGGGAAATAGGCCTATAGTTATTTCCGGAACGTGATGAGTTTATAATATAGTTTAAAATTCTATGAACGGGATTGATGTACTAGATAGGCTAGAACAAAATTCGCAGCTACGTGATGAAATGAAAATATAGAGAAAATAATGTGAACATGACTAGTGCAGTAGACATGGATGATGCATGGGAATGGGATGCTAAATGCTATCTTCAGTAGATAGCAAAAAATATAAAAAATTATCAATTTTTAATACTTTGCAATAAAATTTGAGTTATGGCCTACACTGAGACGAATATACCTACAGGTAGGTATATTCGTCTCAGGGCCTACATAACTAATTTGGTGCACCAGAACGAAATTCAAATTTCACGATATCTTTGCTAAACGAATTAATCTGCAAGAAATATTTTGTACATAAACATTATGTAGCCAGAGGTTTCCAGTGATATAAAAATCTCAACTTTTTTGAGAAAAGTGGGGGGATGAGGCTGTGGATGATGAAATGCCCTTTTAAGCTGTTCCAGTTAAATTACATACCCATTGGCTGTTCCATTTAATTTACATACTCCCTCTGAAATAATGGCCCCAAAATAGCTGTTCCATTTGATTTACATACTCCCTCTGGAATAGATTTCCTCTAATCAATTGCATATTGTGAACTTCAATCTATCAAATTCAGGTTTGACGATCATGTGACAAATCGAATCTGTGACGGGTCATATTGATATCGATATCAATTAGGCTGTTCCAGTTAACTTACACACCCATTGTCCTTTGGCTGTTCCATTTAATTTACACACTCCCTCTGAAATAATGACCCCAAAATAGCTGTTCCATTTAATTTTACATACTCCCTCTGAAATGGCTGTTCCATTTAATTTACATACCCCTCTGGAATAGATTTACTCTAATCAAATGGCATGATATTGTGAACTTCAATCTATCAAATTCAGGTTTGGCGATCGTGTGACAAATCGAATCTGTGACGTCAATATTGATATCGATATCAATTAGGCTGTTCCAGTTAAATTACATACCCATTGACCATTGGCTGTTCCATTTAATTTACATACTCCCTTTGAAATGGCTGTTCCATTTCATTTACATACTCCCGCTTAAATGGCTGTGTCATTTAATTTACATACATGTATTCCCTCTGGAATAGATTTCCCCTAATCAAATTGCACATTGTGAATTTCAATCTACCAAATTGCATAGCTTATTTTTTATTATTATTTTTATTTTTATTTTTTAATTAAAATTTTTTTGTTTGTTTGTTTCTCATTTAATGTTGTAATTACTAGTATTTCCAGATAAAGTACAAGATAAACGTATAAACATTTCAGTTGAAAATCCCTAAGGTTAAATAAGAAATTAAATAAAAAGAAATGAATGCAAACCAGTCATTCAATACAAACGTACCCTCAGACTTTCCTAACACGCGAGCATTAAAATATGCATTTGACCTATATAATGCTGAGCTAATAAAAAAAGAAGCTAAAAACAGATATATATATTATGTAGGTCCGGAACGTGATGAGTTAATAATATTTTAAAATTTTATAGAGAAAATAATGTCAAACATGACTTCTACAGTAGAAAGAGCTGATGAATCGAGATGAGATGATAAATACTATCTTCAGTAGATAGTGAAAAAACCGTAAAATATCGATAAATACCCTAAGACTTTACTAACACGCGCGAATTAAAATCCACATTAAAAGGGTTAGAACACTGAGAGATATGTAGGTCCGGAACGTGATGAGTAGGCCTATATCATATGCCTAGTTTAAAATTTTATGATCGGGACTGATGTACTACTACTAGAAAGAAAGAAAAAAATCGTCGTTACGAGGTGAATTGAAAATAGAGAAAATATAATGTAAAACTAGAAACCACAGTTGTGTTTGACCAAACACGAATATCTATGCCCGTGCCCACACCTAACCCCCCTTCCCCTATTCACAAAATGAAAACTTATACCCCTTGGTATAAGCTTTAAATGATATAAGTATCATTATCATAGCACCTAAAATAAAAAACCGCCCAATTGGGCGCCAAATGCAAAAGTTAGTGACCATCATGTGAAAGCCCTTGTTATAAACTTTAATTGATATAAGTATCATCCTCATAGCACCTAAAATTAAAAAGCGCCCAATTGGGCGCCAAATCCAAAAGTTGGTGACCACCATGTGGAAGCCCTTGTTATAAACTTTAATTGATATAAGTATTATCCTCATAGCACCTTTTAAATAAAAAAGCGCCCAATTGGGCGCCAAATCCAAAAGTTTATAAAGATTGTCCCTTTAAGCGGTTAACCTCTTAACCCCATTGTACGTCGTGACGTATATTTGAAGCCTCCATCATTGCAAATACAGGTAGCTACCAAAATTCTACCTATTGCGATACACTGTGTTAACCGGTCGTACCTATTTTGCTTTTTAAAGCATATGAACTTTGACCTCTGGGGATGTGGCTAGCATAGCATACTTCTAGGGTCATAGGCCATCATTGTACCAAGTATGAACCATGAGGGCACTATAGTTTTTGAGCTAGAGCTGTTTGAAATTTTACACATATTGCCCCCTGTAGCCCATGACCTTTGACCTCTGGGATCGGGGGTACCCTAGGATGTATCTAGGCGTCATGGGCCATCATTGTACCAAGTGTGGGCCCCGAGGCTTCTTTGGTTCTTGAGCTAGAGGAGTGCAAAGAAGTGGTCTTAAGAAGAAGGAGGAGGAGGAGGAGGAGAACTAGAAACCACAGTTGTGTTTGACCAAACACGAATATCTATGCCCGTGGCCCAAACTCTCTCTAACACCCCACCAGACCATCACTCTCTTATACTCCACCAGACACTCACTCGCTCTAAAACACCACCAGGCAGGCCCTACTCTCTCTAATACCCCACCATGCCTTCACTCTCTCTTATACCCCATCAGACCATCAATCGCTCTAAAACACCACCAGACTGGACCATACTCTCTCTACTAATACCCCACCAGACCCTCATTCTCTCTTATACTCCACCAGACACTCACTCGCTCTAAAACACCACCAGGCTGGCCCTACTCTCTCTAATACCCCACCAAGCCTTCACTCTCTCTTATACCCCACTATACACTCACTCTCTCTCAAACACCACCAGACTCGCTCTAAACCACCACTAGGCTGACCCATACTCTCTCTAATACCCCACTAAGCCTTCACTCTCTCTTATACTCCACTATACACTCACTCTCTCTAAAACACCACCAGGCTGACCCATACTCTCTCTAATACCCTACCAAGCCTTCACTCTCTCTTATACCTCATCAGACCATCTCTCTAAAACACCACCAGACTGGACCACATTATCTCTAATACCCCACCAGACCCTCTCTCTTATACGCCACCAGACACTCACTCGCTCTAAAAGACCACCAGGCTGACCCAAACTCTCTCTAATACCCCACCAAGCCATCACTCTCTCTTATACTCCACCAGACACTCACTAGCTCTAAAACACCACCAGACTGGCACACACTCTTTCTAATACCCCACCAGACCCTCACTCTCTCTTATACGCCACCAGACACTCATTCGCTCTAAAACACCACCAGGCTGACCCAAACTCTCTCTAATACCCCACCCAGCCATCACTCTCTCTTATACTCCACCATACACTCACTCGCTCTAAAACACCAACAGGCTGACCCATACTCTCTCTAATACCCCACCAAGCCTTCACTCTCTCTTATACTCCACCAGACACTCACTCGCTCTAAAACACCAACAGGCTGCCGCATACTCTCTCTAATACCCCACCAAGCCTTCACTCTCTCTTATACTCCAACAGACACTCACTCGCTCTAAAACACCACCAGGCTGAGCCCAACTCTCTCTAATACCCCACCCAGCCATCACTCGCTCTTATACTCCACCAGACACTCACTAGCTCTAAAACACCCCCAGATTGGCGCACACTCTCTCTAATACCTCACCAGACCCTCACTCTCTCTTATAATCCACCAGACACTCACTCGCTCTAAAACACCACCAGGCTGGCCCAAACTCTCTAATACCCCACCAAGCCATCACTCTCTCTTATACTCCATCAGACCCTCACTCTCTCTGAAACACCACCAGACTGGAGAATACCCCTTTAATCCCAAAACATTGTGTCCCTTTAAGCGGTTAACCTCTTAACCCCATTGTACGTCTTGACGTATATTTGAAGCCTTCATCATTGCAAATACAGGTAGCTACCAAAATGCTACCTATTGCGATACACTGTGTTAACCGGTCGTACCTATTTTGCTTTTTAAAGCATATGAACTTTGACCTCTGGGGTTGCGGCTAGCATAGCATACTTCTAGGGTCATAGGCCATCATTGTACCAAGTATGAACCCTGAGGGCGCTATAGTAGTTGAGCTAGAGCTGTTTGAAATTTTACACATATTGCCCCCTGTAGCCCATGACCTTTGACCTTTGGGGTCGGGGGTACCCTAGGATGTATCTAGGGGTCATGGGCCATCATTGTACCAAGTATGGGCCCAGGGGCTACTTTAGTTCCTGAGCTAGAGGAGTGCAAAGGACTGATCTTGAGAAGGAGGAGGAGAAGGAGAAGTCGAAGACTAGAAACCACAGTTGTGTTTGACCAAACACGAATATCTATGCACGTGGCCCACACTCTCTCTAACACCCCACCAGACCATCACTCTCTTATACTCCACCAGACACTCACTCGCTCTAAAACACCACCAGACTGGACCACACTCTCTCTAATACCCCACCAGACCCTCACTCTCTCTTATACTCCACCAGACACTCACTCGCTCTAAAACACCATCAGGCTGACACATACTCTCTCTAATGCCCCACCAGACCCCGGGCAGACCCCCACTCTCTCTTATACTCCACCAGACACTCACACGCTCTAAAACACCAACATGCTGACCCATACTCTCTCTAATACCCCACCAAGCCTTCACTCTCTCTTATACTCCACTATACACTCACCCTCTCTAAAACACCACCAGGCTGACCCATACTCTCTCTAATACCCTACCAAGCCTTCAGTCTCTCTTATACCACATCAGACCATCAATCTCTAAAACACCACCAGACTGGACCACATTCGCTCTAATACCCCACCAGACCCTCACTCTCTCTTATACTCCACCAGACACTCACTCGCTCTAAAACACCACCAGGCTGACCCAAACTCTCTCTAATACCCCACCAAGCCATCACTCTCTCTTATACTCCACCAGACACTCACTAGCTCTAAAACACCACCAGACTGGCACACACTTTCTAATACCCCACCAGACCCTCACTCTCTCTTATACGCCACCAGACACTCACTCGCTCTAAAACACCCCCAGGCTGACCCAAACTCTCTCTAATACCCCACCCAGCCATCACTCTCTCTTATACTCCACCATACACTCACTCGCTCTAAAACACCAACAGGCTGACCCATACTCTCTCTAATACCCCACCAAGCCTTCACTCTCTCTTATACTCCACCAGACACTCACTCGCTCTAAAACACCAACAGGCTGACCCATACTCTCTCTAATACCCCACCAAGCCTTCACTCTCTCTTATACTCCACCAGACACTCACTCGCTCTAAAACACCACCAGGCTAACCCAAACTCTCTCTAATACCCCACCCAGCCATCACTCTCTTATACTCCACCAGACACTCACTAGCTCTAAAACACCCCCAGATTGGCGCACACTCTCTCTAATACCTCACCAGACCCTCACTCTCTCTTATAATCCACCAGACACTCACTCGCTCTAAAACACCACCAGGCTGGCCCAAACTCTCTCTAATACCCCACCAAGCCATCACTCTCTCTTATACTCCATCAGACCCTCACTCTCTCTGAAACACCACCAGACTGGAGAATACCCCTTTAATCCCAAAACATTGTGTCCCTTTAAGCGGTTAACCTCTTAACCCCATTGTACGTCTTGACGTATATTTGAAGCCTTCATCATTGCAAATACAGGTAGCTACCAAAATGCTACCTATTGCGATACACTGTGTTAACCGGTCGTACCTATTTTGCTTTTTAAAGCATATGAACTTTGACCTCTGGGGTTGCGGCTAGCATAGCATACTTCTAGGGTCATAGGCCATCATTGTACCAAGTATGAACCCTGAGGGCGCTATAGTAGTTGAGCTAGAGCTGTTTGAAATTTTACACATATTGGCCCCTGTAGCCCATGACCTTTGACCTTTGGGGTCGGGGGGGTACCCTAGGATGTATCTAGGGGTCATGGGCCATCATTGTACCAAGTATGGGCCCCGAGGCTACTTTAGTTCTTAAGCTAGAGGAGTGCAAAGGACTGATCTTGAGAAGGAGGAGAAGGAGAAGGAGGACTAGAAACCACAGTTGTGTTTGACCAAACACGAATATCTATGCCCGTGGCCCACACTCTCTCTAACACCCCACCAGACCATCACTCTCTTATACTCCACCAGACACTCACTCGCTCTAAAACACCACCAGACTGGACCACACTCTCTCTAATACCCCACCAGACCCTCACTCTCTCTTATACTCCACCAGACACTCACTCGCTCTAAAACACCATCAGGCTGACCCATACTCTCTCTAATGCCCCACCAGACCCCCACTCTCTCTTATACTCCACCAGACACTCACACGCTCTAAAACACCAACAGGCTGACCCATACTCTCTCTAATACCCCACTAAGCCTTCACTCTCTCTTATACTCCACTATACACTCATTCTCTCTAAAACACCACCAGGCTGACCCATATCTCTCTAATAATACCCTACCAAGCCTTCACTCTCTCTTATACCTCATCAGACCATCAATCTCTCTAAAACACCACCAGACTGGACCACATTCTCTCTAATACCCCACCAGACCCTCTCTCTTATACGCCACCAGACACTCACTCGCTCTAAAACACCACCAGGCTGACCCAAACTCTCTCTAATACCCCACCAAGCCATCACTCTCTCTTATACTCCACCAGACACTCACTAGCTCTAACACACCCCCAGACTGGCACACACTCTCTAATACCCCACCAGACCCTCACTCTCTCTTATACGCCACCAGACACTCACTCGCTCTAAAACACCACCAGGCTGACCCAAACTCTCTCTAATACCCCACCCAGCCATCACTCTCT
Organism: Amphiura filiformis; assembly: GCF_039555335.1. Taxonomy (NCBI): domain Eukaryota; kingdom Metazoa; phylum Echinodermata; class Ophiuroidea; order Amphilepidida; family Amphiuridae; genus Amphiura; species Amphiura filiformis. The sequence goes on along the minus strand of NC_092632.1, from coordinate 70,721,359 downwards.
CTTATACTCCACCAGACACTCACTCGCTCTAAAACACCAACAGGCTGACTCATACTCTCTCTAATACCCCACCAAGCCTTCACTCTCTCTTATACTCCACCAGACACTCACTCGCTCTAAAACACCAACAGGCTGACCCATACTCTCTCTAATACCCCACCAAGCCTTCACTCTCTCTTATACTCCACCAGACACTCACTCGCTCTAAAACACCACCAGGCTGACCCCAACTCTCTCTAATACCCCACCCAGCCATCACTCGCTCTTATACTCCACCAGACACTCACTAGCTCTAAAACACCCCCAGATTGGCGCACACTCTCTCTAATACCTCACCAGACCCTCACTCTCTCTTATAATCCACCAGACACTCACTCGCTCTAAAACACCACCAGGCTGGCCCAAACCCTCTCTAATACCCCACCAAGCATTCACTCTCTCTTATACTCCATCAGACCCTCACTCTCTCTGAAACACCACCAGACTGGAGAATACCCCTTTAATCCCAAAACATTGTGTCCCTTTAAGCGGTTAACCTCTTAACCCCATTGTACGTCTTGACGTATATTTGAAGCCTTCATCATTGCAAATACAGGTAGCTACCAAAATGCTACCTATTGCGATACACTGTGTTAACCGGTCGTACCTATTTTGCTTTTTAAAGCATATGAACTTTGACCTCTGGGGTTGCGGCTAGCATAGCATACTTCTAAGGTCATATGCCATCATTGTACCAAGTATGAACCCTGAGGGCGCTATAGTAGTTGAGCTAGAGCTGTTTGAAATTTTACACATATTGCCCCCTGTAGCCCATGACCTTTGACCTTTGGGGTCGAGGGTACCCTAGGATGTATCTAGGGGTCATGGGCCATCATTATACCAAGTATGGGCCCAGGGGCTACTTTAGTTCCTGAGCTAGAGGGGTGCAAAGGACTGATCTTGAGAAGGAGAAGAAGGAGAAGAAGGAGAACTAGAAACCACAGTTGTGTTTGACCAAACACGAATATCTATGCCCGTGATGACCACACCTGACCCCCTTCCCTATTCACAAACGAAAACTTGGTGAGCACCATGTGAAACCCCTTGTTTTAAACTTTCATTTGATATACATGTAATGCTCATAACACTAGACTGGCCCACACTCTCTCTAATACCCTACCAAGCCTTCACTCTCATTTATACGCCACCAGACCCTCACTCTCTCAAAAACACCACCAGACTGGACCACACTCTCTCTGATACCCCACCAGACCCTCACTCTCTCTTATACTCCACCAGAAACTCACTCGCTCTAAAACACCACCAGGCTGACCCATACTCTCTCTAATACCCTACCAAGCCTTCACTCTCTCTTATACTCCACTATACACTCACTCTCTCTAAAACACCACCAGACTGGCCCACACTCTCTCTTATACCCTACCAAGCCTTCACTCTCTCTTATATCCCATCAGACCATCAATCTCTCTAAAACACCACCAGACTGGACCACACTCTCTCTAATACCCCACCAGACCCTCACTCTCTCTTATACTCCACCAGACCATCACTCTCTCTAAAACACCACCAGACTGGACCACACTCTCTCTAATACCCCACCAGACCCTCACTCTCTCTTATACTCCACCAGACCATCACTCTCTCTAAAACACCACCAGACTGGACCACACTCTCTCTAATACCCCACCAGACCCTCACTCTCTCTTATACTCCACCAGACACTCACTCGCTCTAAAACACCACCAGGCTGACCCATACTCTCTCTAATACCCCACCAAGCCTTAACTCTCTCTTATACTCCACTATACACACACTCTCTCTAAAACACCACCAGACTGGCACATACTCTCTCTTATACCCTACCAAGCCTTCACTCTCTCTTATACCCCATTAGACCATCAATCTCTCTAAAACACCACCAGACTGGACCACACTCTCTCTAATACCCCACCAGACCCTCACGCTCTCTTATACTCCACCAGACACTCACTCGCTCTAAAACACCACCAGGCTGACCCATACTCTCTCTAATACCCCACCAAGCCTTAACTCTCTCTTATACTCCACTATACACGTACTCTCTCTAAAACACCACCAGACTGGCCCACACTCTCTCTTATACCCTACCAAGCCTTCACTCTCTCTTATACTCCATTAGACCATCAATCGCTCTAAAACACCACCAGACTGGCCCACACTCTCTCTAATACACTACTAAGCCTTCACTCTCTCTTATACCCCATCAGACCCTCACTCTCTCTTAAACACCACCAGACTTGACCACACTCTCTCTTATACCCCACCCCTTAACCAACCACACTCCTTGTCCCATCATGACAACCTATTGAGGTGGTCCAAGGAACCAAAATCAAAATGCCTACACATTCCCTTTTAAGGGAGTTTTTGTCAAGTGATCAGTTTCCTTGACGTACGATTCAGGCCGTTATCATTGCAAATACAGGTAGCTACCAAAATGCTACCTATTGCGATACACTGTGTTAACCGGTCGTACCTATTTTGCTTTTTAACGCATATGAACTTTGACCTCTGGGGTTGCGGCTAACATAGCATACTTCTAAGGTCATAGGCCATCATTGTACCAAGTATGAACCCTGAGGGCGCTATAGTAGTTGAGCTAGAGCTGTTTGAAATTTTACATATATTGCCCCCTGTAGCCCATGACCTTTGACCTTTGGGGTCGGGGGTACCCTAGGATGTATCTAGGGGTCATGGGCCATCATTGTACCAAGTATGGGCCCAGGGGCTACTTTAGTTCCTGAGCTAGAGGGGTGCAAAGGACTGATCTTGAGAAGGAGAAGGAGAAGGAGGAGAAGGAGAAGGAGAAGGAGAATCCGAAGACTAAACAGAACAAATACAATATCTATGCCCCGTTGCACGGGCATACGGGCATAGATAAGAAGGAGAACTAGAAACCACAGTTGTGTTTGACCAAACACGAATATCTATGCCCGTGATGACCACACCTAACCCCGTCCCCTATTCACAAATGAAAACTTGGTGAGCACCATGTGAAACCCCTTGTTTTAAACTTTCATTTGATATACATGTAATGCTCATAACACTAGACTGGCCCACACTCTCTCTAATACCACACCAGACCCGCACTCTCTCTTATACTCCACCAGACACTCACTCGCTCTAAAACACCACCAGGCTGACCCATACTCTCTCTAATGCCCCACCAGACCCCCACTCTCTCTTATACTCCACCAGACACTCACACGCTCTAAAACACCACCAGGCTGACCCATACTCTCTCTAATACCCCACTAAGCCTTCACTCTCTCTTATACTCCACTATACACTCACTCTCTCTAAAACACCACCAGGCTGACCCATACTCTCTCTAATACCCTACCAAGCCTTCACTCTCTCTTATACCTCATCAGACCATCAATCTCTCTAAAACACCACCAGACTGGACCACATTCTCTCTAATACCCCACCAGACCCTCTCTCTTATACTCCACCAGACACTCACTCGCTCTAAAACACCACCAGGCTGACCCAAACTCTCTCTAATACCCCACCAGACCCTCACTCTCTCTTATACGCCACCAGACACTCACTCGCTCTAAAACACCACCAGGCTGACCCAAACTCTCTCTAATACCCCACCCAGCCATCACTCTCTCTTATACTCCACCAGACACTCACTCGCTCTAAAACACCAACAGGCTGACCCATACTCTCTCTAATACCCCACCAAGCCTTCACTCTCTCTTATACTCCACCAGACACTCACTCGCTCTAACACACCACCAGGCTGACCCCAACTCTCTCTAATACCCCACCCAGCCATCACTCTCTCTTATACTCCACCAGACACTCACTAGCTCTAAAACACCCCCAGATTGGCGCACACTCTCTCTAATACCTCACCAGACCCTCACTCTCTCTTATAATCCACCAGACACTCACTCGCTCTAAAACACCACCAGGCTGGCCCAAACTCTCTCTAATACCCCACCAAGCCATCACTCTCTCTTATACTCCATCAGACCCTCACTCTCTCTGAAACACCACCAGACTGGAGAATACCCCTTTAATCCCAAAACATTGTGTCCCTTTAAGCAGTTAACCTCTTAACCCCCATTGTACGTCTTGACGTATATTTGAAGCCTTCATCATTGCAAATACAGGTAGCTACCAAAATGCTACCTATTGCGATACACTGTGTTAACCGGTCGTACCTATTTTGCTTTTTAAAGCATATGAACTTTGACCTCTGGGGTTGCGGCTAGCATAGCATACTTCTAGGGTCATAGGCCATCATTGTACCAAGTATGAACCCTGAGGGCGCTATAGTAGTTGAGCTAGAGCTGTTTGAAATTTTACACATATTGCCCCCTGTAGCCCATGACCTTTGACCTTTGGGGTCGGGGGTACCCTAGGATGTATCTAGGGTCATGGGCCATCATTGTACCAAGTATGGGCCCAGGGGCTACTTTAGTTCCTGAGCTAGAGAGGTGCAAAGGACTGATCTTGAGAAGGAGAAGGAGAAGGAGGAGAAGGAGAACTAGAAACCACAGTTGTGTTTGACCAAACACGAATATCTATGCCCGTGGCCCACACTCTCTCTAACACCCCACCAGACCATCACTCTCTTATACTCCACCAGACACTCACTCGCTCTAAAACACCACCAGACTGGACCACACTCTCTCTAATACCCCACCAGACCTTCACTCTCTCTTATACTCCACCAGACACTCACTCGCTCTAAAACACCATCAGGCTGACACATACTCTCTCTAATGCCCCACCAGAACCCCACTCTCTCTTATACTCCACCAGACACTCACACGCTCTAAAACACCAACAGGCTGACCCATACTCTCTCTAATTCCCCACCAAGCCTTCACTCTCTCTTATACTCCACTATACACTCACTCTCTCTAAAACACCACCAGGCTGACCCATACTCTCTCTAATACCCTACCAAGCCTTCACTCTCTCTTATACCTCATCAGACCATCAATCTCTCTAAAACACCACCAGACTGGACCACATTCTCTCTAATACCCCACCAGGCCCTCACTCTCTCTTATACTCCACCAGACACTCACTCGCTCTAAAACACCACCAGGCTGACCCAAACTCTCTCTAATACCCCACCAAGCCATCACTCTCTCTTATACTCCACCAGACACTCACTAGCTCTAAAACACCACCAGACTGGCACACACTCTTTCTAATACCCCACCAGACCCTCACTCTCTCTTATACGCCACCAGACACTCACTCGCTCTAAAACACTACCAGGCTGACCCAAACTCTCTCTAATACCCCACCCAGCCATCACTCTCTCTTATACTCCACCAGACACTCACTCGCTCTAAAACACCAACAGGCTGACCCATACTCTCTCTAATACCCCACCAAGCCTTCACTCTCTCTTATACTCCACCAGACACTCACTCGCTCTAAAACACCAACAAGCTGACCCATACTCTCTCTAATACTCCACCAAGCCTTCACTCTCTCTTATACTCCACCAGACACTCACTCGCTCTAAAACACCACCAGGCTGACCCAAACTCTCTCTAATACCCCACCCATCCATCACTCTCTCTTATACTCCACCAGACACTCACTAGCTCTAAAACACCCCCAGATTGGCGCACACTCTCTCTAATACCCCACCAAGCCATCACTCTCTCTTATACTCCATCAGACCCTCACTCTCTCTGAAACACCACCAGACTTGAGAATACCCCTTTAATCCCAAAACATTGTGTCCCTTTAAGCGGTTAACCCCATTGTACGTCTTGACGTATATTTGAAGCCTTCATCATTGCAAATACAGGTAGCTACCAAAATGCTACCTATTGCGATACACTGTGTTAACCGGTCGTACCTATTTTGCTTTTTAAACCATATGAACTTTGACCTCTGGGGTTGCGGCTAGCATAGCATACTTCTAGGGTCATAGGCCATCATTGTACCAAGTATGAACCCTGAGGGCGCTATAGTAGTTGTGCTAGAGCTGTTTGAAATTTTACACATATTGCCCCCCTGTAGCCCATGACCTTTGACCTTTGGGGTCGGTGGTACCCTAGGATGTATCTAGGGGTCATGGGCCATCATTGTACCAAGTATGGGCCCCAAGGCTACTTTAGTTCTTGAGCTAGAGGAGGGCAAAGGACTGATCTTGAGAAGGAGAAGGAGAAGAAGGAGAAGGAGAATCCGAAGACTAAACAGAACAAATACAATATCTATGCCCCGTTGCACGGGCATAGATAAGGAGAACTAGAAACCACAGTTGTGTTTGACCAAACACGAATATCTATGCCCGTGGCCCACACTCTCTCTAACACCCCACCAGACCATCACTCTCTTATACTCCACCAGACACTCACTCGCTCTAAAACACCACCAGACTGGACCGCACTCTCTCTAATACCCCAACCAGACCCTCACTCCCTCTTATACTCCACCAGACACTCACTCGCTCTAAAACACCATCAGGCTGACCCATACTCTCTCTAATGCCCCACCAGACCCCCCTCTCTCTCTTATACTCCACCAGACACTCACACGCTCTAAAACAGCAACAGGCTGACCCATACCGGTACTCTCTCTAATACCCCACTAAGCCTTCACTCTCTCTTATACTCCACTATACACTCACTCTCTCTAATACTCCACCAGGCTGACCCATACTCTCTCTAATACCCCACCAAGCCTTCACTCTCTCTTATACTCCACCAGACACTCACTCGCTCTAAAACACCACCAGGCTGACCCCAACTCTCTCTAATACCCCACCCAGCCATCACTCTCTCTTATACTCCACCAGACACTCACTAGCTCTAAAATACCCCCAGATTGGCGCACACTCTCTCTAATACCTCACCAGTCCCTCACTCTCTCTTATAATCCACCAGACACTCACTCGCTCTAAAACACCACCAGGCTGGCCCAAACTCTCTCTAATACCCCACCAAGCCATCACTCTCTCTTATACTCCATCATACCCTCACTCTCTCTGAAACACCACCAGACTGGAGAATACCCCTTTAATCCCAAAACATTGTGTCCCTTTAAGCGGTTAACCTCTTAACCCCATTGTACGTCTTGACGTATATTTGAAGCCTTCATCATTGCAAATACAGGTAGCTACCAAAATGCTACCTATTGCGATACACTGTGTTAACCGGTCGTACCTATTTTGCTTTTTTAAAGCATATGAACTTTGACCTCTGGGGTTGCGGCTAGCATAGCATACTTCTAGGGTCATAGGCCATCATTGTACCAAGTATGAACCCTGAGGGCGCTATAGTAGTTGAGCTAGAGCTGTTTGAAATTTTACACATATTGCCCCTGTAGCCCATGACCTTTGACCTTTGGGGTCGGGGGGTGCCCTAGGATGTATCTAGGGGTCATGGGCCATCATTGTACCAAGTATGGGCCCAGGGGCTACTTTAGTTCCTGAGCTAGAGGGGTGCAAAGGACTGATCTTGAGAAGGAGAAGGAGAAGAAGGAGAAGCCGAAGACTAAACACAACAAATACAATATCTATGCCCCGTTACACGGGCATAGATAAGGAGAATCCGAAGACTAAACAGAACAAATACAATATCTATGCCCCGTTGCACGGGCATAGATAAGGAGAAGCCGAAGACTAAACACAACAAATACAATATCTATGCCCCGTTGCACGGGCATAGATAAGGAGAAGCCGAAGACTAAACACAACAAATACAATATCTATGCCACCGTTCCACGGGCATAGATAAGTAACACATGACTTATGTAGTATAGAAAGAGCTGATGAATCGGGATGAGATGCTAAATGCTACATGTAAGACTTTCCTAACACACGCACATTGAAATCTGCATTCGGCCTAATGCTGAGCTAATTAAAAAAAGGTAATAAAATACAGTAGGTCCGTAACGTGATGAGGCTACAATATAGCTTAACATTTTCTGATCGGGACTGATTTAGGGGGATTGCTACTACTAGAAAGAAAGAAAAAAATCGTCGTTACGAGGTGAATTGAAAATAGAGAAAATATAATGTAAAAGTAACACATGACTTATGTAGTATAGAAAGAGCTGATGAATCGGGATGATATGCTAAATGCTACATGTAAGACTTTCCTAACACACGCACATTGAAATCTGCATTCGGCCTAATGCTGAGCTAATTAAAAAAGGAAATAAAATACAGTAGGTCCGTAACGTGATGAGGCTACAATATAGCTTAACATTTTCTGATCGGGACTGATTTAGGGGGATTGCTACTACTAGAAAGAAGAAAAAAATTCCCCGCTATGTGAGAACTGAAAAGTATAGAGAAAATAATGTAAAACATGACTAGAGCTGATGAATCGGGATGAGATGCTAAATGCTATTCAGTACTGTAGGAAAAAAAACATGAAAAATCAAAATACAGGCCTACCCTACCCCCTTTTCTAACACGTGCGCATTAAAATATGCATTCGGTCTAATGCTGAGCTAATAAAAAAAGGTAATAAAAGGGAAATAGGCCTATAGTTATTTCCGGAACGTGATGAGTTTATAATATAGTTTAAAATTCTATGAACGGGATTGATGTACTAGATAGGCTAGAACAAAATTCGCAGCTACGTGATGAAATGAAAATATAGAGAAAATAATGTGAACATGACTAGTGCAGTAGACATGGATGATGCATGGGAATGGGATGCTAAATGCTATCTTCAGTAGATAGCAAAAAATATAAAAAATTATCAATTTTTAATACTTTGCAATAAAATTTGAGTTATGGCCTACACTGAGACGAATATACCTACAGGTAGGTATATTCGTCTCAGGGCCTACATAACTAATTTGGTGCACCAGAACGAAATTCAAATTTCACGATATCTTTGCTAAACGAATTAATCTGCAAGAAATATTTTGTACATAAACATTATGTAGCCAGAGGTTTCCAGTGATATAAAAATCTCAACTTTTTTTGAGAAAAGTGGGGGATGAGGCTGTGGATGATGAAATGCCCTTTTAAGCTGTTCCAGTTAAATTACATACCCATTGGCTGTTCCATTTAATTTACATACTCCCTCTGAAATAATGGCCCCAAAATAGCTGTTCCATTTGATTTACATACTCCCTCTGGAATAGATTTCCTCTAATCAATTGCATATTGTGAACTTCAATCTATCAAATTCAGGTTTGACGATCATGTGACAAATCGAATCTGTGACGGGTCATATTGATATCGATATCAATTAGGCTGTTCCAGTTAACTTACACACCCATTGTCCTTTGGCTGTTCCATTTAATTTACACACTCCCTCTGAAATAATGGCCCCAAAATAGCTGTTCCATTTAATTTTACATACTCCCTCTGAAATGGCTGTTCCATTTAATTTACATACCCCCTCTGGAATAGATTTACTCTAATCAAATGGCATGATATTGTGAACTTCAATCTATCAAATTCAGGTTTGGCGATCGTGTGACAAATCGAATCTGTGACGTCAATATTGATATCGATATCAATTAGGCTGTTCCAGTTAAATTACATACCCATTGACCATTGGCTGTTCCATTTAATTTACATACTCCCTTTGAAATGGCTGTTCCATTTCATTTACATACTCCCGCTTTAAATGGCTGTGTCATTTAATTTACATACATGTATTCCCTCTGGAATAGATTTCCCCTAATCAAATTGCACATTGTGAATTTCAATCTACCAAATTGCATAGCTTCACTGTGAATAAGGGAGAATTTGTTTTCCTTTTTTTTCTTTTCTTTTTTAAGAAATTTTATTTATTTTTATTATTATTTTTATTTTTATTTTTTAATTAAAATTTTTTTGTTTGTTTGTTTCTCATTTAATGTTGTAATTACTAGTATTTCCAGATAAAGTACAAGATAAACGTATAAACATTTCAGTTGAAAATCCCTAAGGTTAAATAAGAAATTAAATAAAAAGAAATGAATGCAAACCAGTCATTCAATACAAATTCTGCAATACATGTATTTCCATTAAAAGTCTGTTTGTTATCTCACGCAATTGAATAATAATAATAACCGTGTCCGATTGAACTGACATCAATTTTTTTCAGGAATATCTTGTTTTGTTAATTTTGTCTTCCGGGATGGAGGAAATGATTGCGTAATTTGTTTTCCTGCAAACCCGGAAGTTTGCAATGATCGCCTAAGTAATTGGACGACGGGCGTTCAATAACCGGTCCCATCGATCATTTGAAGCAATGGCGGGGATCAGAAAAGACGTTGACTCCGTTGGTCGCAAATTTCGAGGCTACATTTTTACTGATAAGTACAAGAATATAGAATCTATAACAGGTCAAGATGAAAAATTAAACGAACAAAATGATGAGGAAAAAAGAACTGCATTTGACGCGGAAGAAATGGAGGCTATGTTGAGTAGTGCAGTCAGTATTCCTGCAAAGAAACTGAAGAGTCAAACAGGTAAGCTTAAATTTTAAAAGTCATTGTTCATTTGATCAAAAAGTCTATCCTCAATCCAGGCCACTGGCCACTGATAATCGACGTTGGAATGGATATGAGGATAGAACTTGGAGCTGTCTCAAAACGTGTCGGAGTCAGTGAAGCATGACACCATGTAAAGCAATAGAAATTCAAAAAGTAAACCACGCTGATCACGACGGGTATTCTATAGCTTCCGAGAAAGTTGCTCAAGTGACACTGAATTATCAGCATGGTTAATCTCATAAAAATGAGCAAACTTTGCTCTGAAGATAGAGATAAATCATCAAAATAAATTTCAGAAGCATTATTAAACTTCACTTTAAATACGTTTGAAAATTGGTGATGATTGAGTGACTGAAGTACCGTAGCTCTCTATCCACACAGTATAGATTTCTTGATTGTTCATTTATTGATATCAGTGTGTAATATACTCAGCGAGCCCTGCTGCTTGTTCACATCAGGGTTTAAGGGAAGATAATGAATGTACTAATGAGTACAACAAATTGTTGCCAGTTTGAAAGTCAATTCCCTGCACACGTACAATATAATGAAAACTCAAGTATGGTAGTCTTAATTTCTATGGATGGTGTCATTCCTATCACATCTTGTCGTGGTTGAGTCATCAAGCTTTACTTTCTCCAACTGTTTACCTCATCAATTTTTAAAACATGTCAATCAAATCTGTGACTTTATTGAAACACAAATTAAAAACAAAAATCAATGATTATTCTGAACCAAAAACTTATTTGGAGTATTGGTAGATAAATGTGGCAATACATTCTTACAACAATAATACCAATACGGCTCCATTCATGCTGAGATTTTATTCTTCTACCATTTGAATGAATTGAACAGGTTTATTATAGGCCTATGTCTGTGCTTGATTGACATTGGGTTATAATTATCATTATTGAACTTATTGAAGTGAAGTGACAATCACATCTTTTGTGCATCAATGCATGATTGAGCACTTCCTGTGCTTCAGTACTGATTCAGCAGGCCCGTAGCCAGGGGGTTCGAGGGGTTCGATCGAACCCCCTAAAATTTTGACACAAAAAAAGGAGAACATGGGAAATGTGGTTGAAATGACCATTTTAGCACAAAATTTTTTATTTTTCTCGCGCTTCGCGCGAATTTTCCTATTACTTTTAGGCTCAGATTAGCGGGACGATTTGAAAAATCCCCCGACGCCCAGTTTATGTAGGCCTATGACTTAATTTAATGCTATAAATACAGCAGAGTCATTGTTTGCCTCTTTGTCTCATCTAGATTTGAAGATTAAAAAAAATATTTGGTGTGCAAAAAAACGATAACCGAGAAAGCTTAGTTCAGAGATGAAGGGAGTGATATAACATAGGAAAATAAGATAATTGATATTATTTGTGATGAAATAACGCACCTGATTAGCAATTTTTTCTTGTTTTAATCGAGCTAATTTTGCTATAATATATCCATTATATTCCTGATAATAATGTAAAAATAATGCACCAAATGCCTTCAATTGGGACCTCATTTTTCAAAATTCTTCCAATTCTGAGGGGGCACATCCCCCTCAGACACCCCCAGCGCCTGATTTGCAACTTTTTCTTGTTTTAACCGCGCTAATTAGCGTCTTTGCTGTAATATATTGAACCAATATGTTGATAATAATGTAAAAATGGTGCACCATGCCTTCCAGTGGGTCTACATTTTTCAGCTCTGATCCCCCGTATGCCTGATTTGCAACTTTTTCTTGTTTTAACCGTGCTAATTTGCCTCTTTGCAATAATAAATTGAAACCATATATTTCTGATAATAATGTAAAAATTGTGCACCAAATGCCTTCAATTGGGACTTCATTTGTCAAAATTCTCCCATTTCTGAAGGGGGAACATCCCCCTCAGACACCCTCTGCGCCATACCATGTTCATGCAAGCGCGATACTCCCTTGTGGCCATTACTCATCAGTTATACCTAACAGAAATCTGCAAAAACGAACCCCCTAACTCGGAGGGCTGGCTACGGGCCTGTTCAGCTAGACAATAAGCCCTTTTCGCAATTCCAGAATCATGATGCATTATGGGTAATATTTGCCGATTTTTGGAGATAAACACAAGGAGGCTGCAGTGTGTTTGCAATGGCGACGAACTTTGCACTTCCTTCAAAAACATTTTCTTGTAAAACGTTTTTTATTCATTCCTACATATATGTTAGTATTTCCTGTGAAATATTGTGAAAGAATGAAGACCAAACTGTCAGCGAAATTCCAGTACAAAACTACAAAACGTTTTTATGCAAACGTCAAAGTTCACCCCATTGAAAATGTACAGTAGCCTCATCGTGTTTATCTCCAATTCAATCCGCAAATATTACCCATAATGCACCATGAATGATCTGAAATTGCGAACGGGCTTATACCATCACAATGCATGTAGTGGTACTGTACCATAAACTGTGGCTACTCTGCAGTCTGGCCACCACAAGGCTATTTCAGCCACTGAAAAAAGATTTGTAAACAGCAACTATTTACTTTTATTTTCTAAGTATGGTTATAGGCCCTTGTTGTTCTAGTTTACCATGCAGTATATCAACATGATTGAAAGGGTACACTGGACTCTACAGGAATTTTTGTTATTTTTTACACCTGGAACATGCAAAAAAAAACTTCCAAAAATTTGGTCTGGCCTGCCCATAAAAAGTCGGAATGCCATGGTTGCATACCTTATCTGTTACTAATAGTATTTAAACTAAAATGATTAGATCAACTAATGTCTTGGTTCAGTGATTTCCATTTCCATAGCCAAAAATGATAATTCGGCCACCTGAAAATTATGATATCTGAGGGGCTATTTCAAACGGATTTATATTGGAAATCTGGGAGTTTCTACATGTAGTTTGATAAACCACAAAGACATAGCAATTTTGCAATTGTGACCATAGTATTAGTATTTGTATTATTATTGGGGCTATTTCGGCCACCTATTTTATATAGTGCGGCCGAAATAGCCCCAAAGGTGGGGTTATTTTGGCCCCCCATTTATCAAAAGAAAACAATACAAGATATGATAGCAATATTTTTCCCAAAGATAAAAATTCATGGTTAAGGGGCTAAAGGTGCTAACAAAAAATGCAACTTGCAGAAAGAAAACATGCTAAGTAGCCCCGGTTGACCAATGTATATAGCAGCAATGCATCTCAACACTGCTGAAGTATACTTTGAATTCCTTTTCTTGTTTTCTTCTTGATTTGTATATAGTTTGCATCAAAAGTCTCGAGAATGGAGAAAAGCGTTATGTTGAAGGTGAATTCATGTACACTCAGCCATGGTGGGAAGTGACTGTAGAAACAGAACCTGCTTATGGAAGAAACAAATGCATAGGGAAACCTGTGTACAGGTAGGGCTATAAACACTATGGACTACAATGGCCTCATCTCATCCCAATGGCATAGTTCAATAACCTCAATTAAAGACTCATAGTGCAAAATTTGACCTCAAGTTGCAGAGTATGAGTTTTTGTACCCAAATTTTCTAAGGTACATTCAATGAATGTACGAATGTATTGGGATTAAAGAACTAGGTGCCCTGATAGATGAACATGTTGTGGATCCCTGTGAAATAAAACATTATAGGACATACTAATTCAATATGTCCCTGCAAGCATAAGTAATTAAAATGTACAGCTTGAATGGTTTTCACTCTTTTTTGAATGTGGCTACAATATGTGACCTGCTCTGACAAAACCAGGAACAAGTCACATTTTTGACATTTCATGATTTTGATAAAATTGTAATCACTAAACCATAAACTTTAGAATGATACCAAAATTATATAAATACCATCAATACTTTTCAAGATATGGATAATTTTGTACATGTACCTTGATATTTTTGCCAAATTGCTATTCTGAGTAATGGGCCAATTAGTTTCCTGCCTTTCACATGATTGAATAGGGATTATCATAGTTCAAATGTTATTTATTGATTAAATAAAGCTTTTTTTAATAAGTACTTTCAATAATTTGAAAGTCCACTTAGTCCATAGTCAAATACCATGAAATTAGGAATTCAAATTTTTTTTTATGGGGATGTCATCTTTAAAGGCCTATTACTCAAAAACATGTCTGGTGACTTGTTCCAGGTTTTGTTGAAGCTGGTCACATAATGTTATAGGCTAAAAATTCCTACCTCTTGAGTAGCATTGGGTACGATAGTCCAGTGGTTACACCTCATGCCTATCAAGCATGGAAACCAAGTTCAAACCTTGGCAGGAGAATATTTGTTATTTTTTTTTCCTATCCATCTTTAACCCAAAATTGTTTATTTTCATGTGAACATTTACATACAGGGTGTATCAAATTGATTGGTACCCATCAATTTTGATGTTTATTGAAAAGCCTGTGCCTTTTATACAACATTGGATACTCTTGAAATGTCCAGAATGTATAGTTTCTTACTTAAATTGTTTTACAATTAATCTACAAAATATTTGGATATTATGTTGAATTTTGATGTGTCAGACTCATCCATTTATTCCATTATCAATGTAAGCTTGGGTACCAATCATTTTGATACAGCTTGTATTGCATTGGGAAGTATTTTCTTTATTTTGTGCCCCTTTTTCTGAAACAATACTGTGTAAGAGCCCGGGGGGCACTTCCATAACAGATATGCATCATGTGCCTCGGGATAGACCCCCTTTTTCAAACTGGCTTGTACCCAATGACCCCCTTTTTTGTGTTATGGTCCTACCTATTACCCAATGACCCCCTTAAAAATGTACTCAATGACCCCCTTTTTTCTATTTCCTGCTACCCAATGACCCCCCTTTTTAATTCCCAAATTTAGGTGGCATTTGTGTTCTCCTCCAGAAATAATGAGATTTCTCAAATTTCCAAGGTGGCCAAGTTGTTTTTTCGCAGTTTGGCACTTACAAATGTATTTATATGTACTTAATGATATTCTTTTGGCAATCCTGTACCCAATGACTCCCATTTTACAATTTGTTACCCCAATGACCATCGTTTTTTAAAAGTTTAATACCGAATGACCCCATTTTTTTTAGGTTGTGTACTGAATGACCCCATATTTTTGTAATTGTACATTTGACCTGAATGCCCCCTACTTTTAACATGGCCGAGGCACATCCCTGCCATTTCAGATAGGGAGTGCCCCCCCCCGGGTGTAAGAGGCAAAAACAAATGTCGAAAACAAATATTGCGTTTAACGGCTGGCAGTGTTACTGTCGCATATCTGTTTTTGGCTGTTGCTGCATGGATATGAAGTGGGCCACCATCGTCTGCTAAATAGTATAACATTTTTTATCTCCCAAACCAACAGGATACGTTCAGACAACAAACTGGATCACAGTGAAGATGGCTCAGTGATGGCTATATTTTTGAACGAATGTAAAATTCACAAGCGAAAAAAGAGGAGAGATTTCTTGAGGTATCTGAGAGAGGAAGCCAAGAGGAGAGATGAGATAGTCAATTTTACTCTGCTCTGTGATGTGATTGAATCATGTGAGGAAGTGGAGCAGAAGAACAAGAAATCATTGTGCAAATATGTGAAGAGAAAACTTTTGAAGTCTGGTAAGGTACTTTATTGTTGCAGGCACTTTTGTAAAATAATAAATTCCTTAAAATATATCAAATTAATAGTGGTTGTTGAGTTCAAGAAGGTTATACCAACATTACTTTTAAAATTAACCTTTTCAATTTGTAATAAACAGGATTGGAAAGCAATTATGATTTGATTGATTGAATCAGATTGATTGCATTCATTCATTCATTCATTCATTCATTCATTCATTCATTCATTAGATTTATTGAATTTATTCGTATTAACAGCATTAAAAGATGACAATTTCACTATTGCACAGAATTTCAATTTTATACATTGTGAAAATGTATAGAAAACCATCTTTTTAAGTTTTAAATTTTGAGTTTTAAAATAAATAATATTACATTTCAAAACACACATGTTAAGGATCCCCATGAAAATGATAATAAGCAAGTTATTTCTAACAGGGTTATTTTCTTAACGATTTGTATGCATGGTCATGTTATTAAACATACAACATGATGCTGCTATTTTTTTCTATTTTTCATGATATGAATATTTCAGAGCGAGAAAGCATGTAAAATATTTTTTGTTGTTCTTTGTACTTTATCATTTTGACAGTTCACTACAGGGTTATGGTTAATGCCATGAAATGCCCAACTCTGATGGAAAAGCTGCCACTACTTCTACCCAATAAATTACCATCATTGCTAGAAAGGTGTTCACTCAGCAAGTTGTTGAAGTTGGATGGAATCTTGAAAAGTAGACCGTATCTCTTTGGATTCCAAACCGTAAGTTGCAGAAACTAAGTGTGGATAAGGCCAAAAAAAAAGGCTTTTATCTAACACACGCGTCACGTCACGTCGCGTCGCGTCACGTCGCGTCACGTTGAAATGTTATCAAAAGTTCATAATAAATTATTAACTCCGCAATTACCCTTATCTCCCTACGTGATAAATAGTCCGTGAAATAGTCCATGGAATTCCAGCTTTTCATCAATGCCGCAAAGCACAGCAAAGCTTCAATGAATAAAATAATCGGGATTGCTGGAACTACTTTTAAACCACAGCCCGTATCCTAGTTTAGTGTAGCCTCTTTTGCAGGCGGTGCGTTTCGCTTTTCTCAAACTATGAGTGTGATAAAAACACGAGTAGCCTGCGACGGAGGCTACGTACAGTGCGCACACCACTAAATAATGCTCCCACTGAAACACACGTGAAAATGGCCTATCAAAACAAAATAAGCTACCTCATTCGCGTGTTTCAGACTTATAAAACACGTTAGCCATTTTTGCAGAATCTGTGAGGTATATGATGCGGTATTATTTGGTCTTCTTTGATGGCGGTGTAAATAGCTGGTCATATAATTCGCAGTAGGGATATTTGCTCTCGTCTCGGTTGTCTTTTGCTCCCTTTTGCATTTGGCAACAAATGTTGCCAAATGCTTTCTTTCACCCGCATTTCTTTCTTCTGGCAACATTTCAAATCGCTATAACATCCACATACTAAGTTGGATTTTAACCAAACTTGGTCAGAATGACCACTGACCACTCCCATTTATGGTTTGTACCCCAATTTGACCTTTGACCTTGATTATATAGTTGAAAATGTGATTTTTTTCACACAAAAATACTAAGGCTTCTAGACGATTAAGCCGATTTCCACCAAAATATTTTAGAAGAAGCCCCTACTCATGCTTCATATAGGATGTACACAAATAAGGGGTCAAAGGTGATTTTTCTTCTATCTGGCAACATTTCAAAATGAGTCTAGCACCGTATACTACATCGGATTTTGACCAGGCTTGGTCACAATAATCACTGACCACCCCCATTAATGTTGTGTGACCATGACCCTAATTTGACCTTTGACCTACTCATCGTGGTTTAAAGCTGGTAGGACCTACATTTGTATAGGCCAAGTAAAATTAATAAGGAATATTTTTTCATACAAATACAAGTAAATATTTTGCCATAGAAAAAAGTCATTTTTTAAATAAATGATCGTGTCTGGAAATTCATGGAAGGTAAAATCGCGAATCTGTTTGCCCTTTTACGTGCATAATTTCGATGGGGCTTATTTGGTGGTGTGCGGCCGTCAGCAATCGCCACGCCGATAACCATTTCACTGTGGGCCTGGGATAATGACGGGTTCGGCGCGGAAACACCCGGGAAAAACTAAACGAAATCGTGAACTGAATTCGTATGACTTGTTTGTAACTTTTAAGAAGATATCAACGTGACGTGACGCGACGCGACGTGACGTGACGTGACGTGACGCGACGCGTGTGTTAGACAAAAAAAAAAAAAAACATGTTTGTTTCCTGTAGCAGGTCCAAAAAGTCAAATGCGTTTTGTTTTTTTAATCCATATCTTGAAATGGAAAAAAAAACCTTTTTCGCTGCAAATTGGAATGGGAATTTACAGTGGGTTTCTCTGACACACACAAAAAATCATATTTCTTCATATTCAAGAATATTTATATTGTTTATTTGTGTTGTAATGTGTATATGTTTACTCCAGTAGTGTTTTATATTATTTTTTTGCGATTTTTCTGTTTTATTTTTTTCGTTTTTTTCTTTGTAAGTGAAAAAAAATTCAAATGCGCACATAAGCCGTCAAAAACGAAATGCGCGCACTACAGGAAACAAACTTTTTTTTTGCCTAATGCAAGTAAATATAGTATGTAAATGTGATACGCAGTAGTTGCGTATAAAATGAATGTGGGAATTTATATAGCTAGCATCTATTCTAAGATTTAGGGGCTCATTCATAGGATTGAGGGCATGATCGCTGTTTATGCCCGAGGCGTGAGCCAAGGGCATAAACAGTGATCATGCCCGAAATCCTATGAATGAACCCCGTTCATACATACCCAACATTCTTAGCAAGTCAATACAGATGAAAATAATAAGGGTTTACAAGTTTAAATAACATTTCCATATCGTTTTCCTTCATAAATTGGAAGAAAATGAGTAGGCCTACTTGCAGGAAGCAGCTCGGCTCATGAGGTCAACGGCCGTAAGTCAACGCAGCGTGATACGCGTCATCTTTTGCGCCCGCGTGAGATGGGCGCGGTGACATGCTTGGCGTGTACGCATAACACTAGCAAATCGTGGATCGTGTTAATTGGGTTCCAACGCTGCGTGACGCAGCTTGTTTATGCCCTGCGTACTGGTCATAAACGGTATTTATGACCAGCAAAAAAGGGCGCAAATCCAATCAGAAACGTCGTTATATCGTGAGTATGTATGAACTTAAATTTAATTAGAGGCTAATATTTGCGCTTCGGATATTTGGAGGGCATTGTGAAAAGTCGAAACATTTTACCTTTGGAACCGAGGAATATCCCTAGGATATTCCGAGGTCTGAAGTAAAATGTTTAGATTTTTCACAATGCCTGACACATTACCGATGCAAAATTATTAACCTCATTGATAACCGTCACTTTCTTCTCTTCACTTTTCAAAAATAACACAAAAAGTTTGTAAAAATAAAAAAAATTTAATTTTTTTTTCCAAAAATCGAAACAGGCTAAAACAAGATGGCCAATAACAGAAGTGCGAATCACAATCTGTGCAAATAAGGTGGGGCACAATCCAAATACGGTGGCCATGGCGCGAGCAGTTTGTTCAATGCACAACACAGCGTGTAAGTAAGGAGGTTACTAATATTTACGTTGGAACAATTACTTATTTTGCCGTCAATTGTGAGATCTATATACCTCTATTTGCATTCACGTTTTTACAAATAATGAAATATGATTGGATCTCACGCATCGGGTATATTCATGAGGTTATGAATGGATATCAAAGCGCTTTGCATTGATTCCGCTGCCACTAAAGTCTTATTCAGATTTCATTTGACAGCTTAATCATCGCGTATACGCGCGCGACGTCAAGCGTGTGCATTGGACCTTGTGCAAATAATACGCGCTGGACGGCTAGTAGTACGCTTAATTTGTAAAAGGGAATCTGAATAAGACTTTATGTATATCACACTATGACTATTTGGCTGCCAACAATATTGGCATCTGTATGCATACCCCATATTTACAGCTCCCTATGTTACAACTGGGTGGAGTTAAACAAGCGATCTAAAGTGTCTTGCTGAAGGAAGGAAGGAAGGACACAAAACATTAGTCCTGATGTAACTTGAAACCCACAACCTTGTGTTCATGGGTCAAGCTCCCTAACCGATAGACCATTGTATACCCTTGAATAGATGTGTAGGTAGTACACCAGGCACAAAAAGAAACTCATCAGTTATATTCATCCTTGCTGTTCAATAACTTGATAATTTTGGATTATTCTGAAATATACATTTTGTTAATTGGACTTTGCTTTCTCATGTGACACCCTGTTCGTGAAAAACGAACAAGAATTGACCAAGATATGCGCCTCCAAAAGCCTCAAACCTCAAAATCAAAAGTTGCATTTTCAACGATTTTCAATGGGAACGCATCGTTGTATTGCACACAAGCACCACGGGCCAATCAATAAAGCACACAGTGTAACAGGCACAATTGAATCGTTAAAATTGCAACTTTTCATTTTGGGGTTTGAGAGTTTGAGGCGCATATCTTGGTCAATTCTTGCTCAATGTTCACGAACAGGGTGTCAAATGAGAAAGAAAAGTCCAATTAACAAAATGTATATTTTAGAATAATCCAAAATTATCAAGTTATTGAACAGCAAGGATGAATATAACTGACGAGTTTCTTTTTGTGCCTGGTGTATATGGATTGTATCAAAAATGATCTAAGGAAAATATTGTTGAAAATACAGAACGATCTACAGTGGGAATTCCAATTGAATGAACGCAGCTTTCAACAGCAGTATTCGATCCAACCGTGATCATATTTTGCATATTTTAAACTACAACACGAACGCACAACCTTGGATACGATACTAACCAATCACGAGTGCGTTGGCATGGTTTGATTTACTTCCGCGTTACCCACGCACAATCGCATACGCTGGCGTACATCACGCAGTATATTAAAAAAAACATCTCGCTATGTCAGGCTCTGTTCATTCAATTGAAATTTCTACTGTAGATGTGTGCCAACATCCTCAACAAAATTAACATTATTTTGATATTTTTCATTTGTAACGCTTACAGGCACTACGTAGAGAAACAGGTTTGCTGCTTTCAGAGGTAACATACAAAACGTTTGAAGAAGCAGGACTTTTGCAAGATATGCAAAAGCACATTAAGGATGCATTGTTTGTCTATGCTGCATTGAAGGAGAAAAGTAAAAAATATGGTGATACATATAGATGGCAAAGCAGACTCAAATATTTTGTTGAGGAGAAGAAAGAATACTATGTAGCAGACTTTAAGAGAGTATGGAACTTTCTGGAAAAAATTGTGAAAGTTATTTTCCTGGATAAACCCGAAATCTTTCCTGATAATATCTGGAGAAGTGACAACAGACTATTTTTGCTCAAATATTACTATGCTGAAAAGGGTATCGCAGAAAATGTGATGGAAATCATGAATTCAGAGCAAAACTTGAAGAAATGTGGCCACTGTGAGTATTGCAGTGTTAGAGCGAGTGACATGGATACTGTTGATGGATCAGAACAAGGTCAGGAGGAGGATGTTGAGATGGTGGAATGTCTTGATGAGGAAACCACAAGAGGGTGTATCAGCAATGCAGAACAGCCCTTTGCATGGAGTGATGATGATGATTTTGAAGAATGTCCAAAACGTAAGCCATCTGGATTGAAAATGACTCCAAAGAAGAAAGACAAATGTGAAGATAGAAAACGTAAGCTGCCAGTATCGAAAATTACCGCAAAGAAGAAAGACAAATGTGATAATACCAAGCACAAGCCGTCAGTGTTGAAAATGACTCCACCCAAGAAGAATGACAAATGTGACGATACAAAGCATAAGCCCCCAATGTCGAAAATGACTCCCTTAAAGAAAGACAAATGTGATGATGGTGATATCAAGTGTAAGCCCTCAACGTCAAAAATGGCTCCAAAGAAGAATGACAAATGTGAGGATATCAAGTGTCAGCCCTCAACGTCAAAAATGACTCCAAAGAAAAATGACAAATGTGATGATACCGCTTTACCATCAAAAGAAGGCGACATGCCTGAAAACATTGAAAAAGAATTGTTAGAAAGACAAGCAGAAAGAGACCAGTTGGCATTTGGGAATGACAAAGATCAGCACGCTGCTGCTAAAAGTATACGTGAGAATCCTTTCACTCTCATCATAGGCAGGGGTGGGTGCGGCAAAACACATGTAGTGTGTCACATGATGAAAGAGTTCTGTGGAGCCTCAATTGTAATGGCTGCTCCGACAGGAAAGGCTGCCTCCAATCTGAGAAAGGCATTTGAAGGTGAAAAGCAACTGAATGGTAGGGATATTAAAGCTAAGACACTTCATCAGGTTCTCTACACAAGAGCTTTGGCTCGTCACACAAATACACCATGGGAATTTAGAAACACTGAAATCCTTGTGGTAGATGAATGTTCTATGGTGGAAGTGGTTCTCCTGTCACAGGTCCTCCAAGCCTTGATGAGGTCTGGCAAACTGAAGAAACTCATCCTTATGGGTGACTATCGGCAGCTTCCAGCGGTCGACGCAGGAAATCTGCTGGAAGACCTCTACGGTTACTTCAAACAACAAGCTGATGTTTGTATAGAGCTGAAGACCAACCACAGGGCAGAATCGCAGCATATTAATAACTGCGCCATTAGGATTTCTAACCAGGAGATGCCAGACTTGAAGGATAAGACATTCAGGCTCATCAAATTATCGGACAAAGGTACAGTTTCTTTATAGCTTTATTCCACTTGAAAAACTATGTTTTGAAGTATTTTTTTCATCTACATACATAAAATATATGTAAAGGTACAAGATTGCTGTTTAGAATTCCTTTCTGTTTTTTGCCTAAGAGGAAGAAAAGCAGATAGGAAGGAAGAAGATGCAGAAAGGTTGTATTCTCTGCTCCGGTTTTGAACCCAGTCTAGAACCCGGTCTAGTAGCTTTAGGTTTCAAAGGTGGAACAATTTATTGTGAAGTGTCAATGACTTACTGAAAACAAAGTCAATGTTAACACACAGTGTCTTAAATTGGAAAAATCGTCCTTCTTTTAATCTTCCAGCTTGAATGGGGAATTAGCATTGGCTGACAATAAAAAACACTCAAAAGTTGGACCAAAACACTCAAAAGTAAGACCAAAATAAGCTGAACCACTCAAAAACTAGCTCAAAGTAAGACCAATTCAAGCCAAATTTACTGAATCCACTTCACTTGAGTGCCCTCTTGAGTGAAGTACTTCTTCCTATTGTGACTGTATTGACTGATCCAACATTCAAGTGCATTCATCCAACTTTGAGCTTATTTTGGTCTTAATTTGAGCTTGCTTTGGTCCTTCTTTTGAGTGTGTTCTATTGTCAGCCACACCTAATTCCCCATTCAACCAGGGTATTAAAAGAAGGACGATTTTTCCAATTTAAGACATTTGGAGTTTCCAGTGTAATTAGTCCATTCATTTGTTAGGAAGTAGAGACTTAAATGGATGTTTCCATTTCACTGAAAGTTGACCAGAAGGGTTCTCAAACAGTGGCTCAAGATATGATTAATATTAAAGGTATTGATAATGATACGAATTGTCAATTTATGTTTCTATCTTTTGTATACGGAAATACGATTGTATTATTATTATTATTATTATTCCTACTTATACAATATTTAATTTGTCTTTTCAGCAACTCATACCAAGAAGAACAATTTTTTGAAGAAGCTGATTCAAAAGGAACCAGATCTGCAAGATGATCACAAATCCCAGTTTGTCTCTTTCAAAAAGTAAGTCATAAATTCTGGGTAGACATACCCTAAACATACTGAGGGGGTATCAAAAAGTTTTAGAAATGCGCCAGAAGTAAAGAGCTATATCAATGAAATTTTGTCAGTGCAATCACTGGTCCTTATGTACACTATGGTGCAAAAATGGTCTCATAAGTATGTTTACTTTTTTACAGGCGATGCTAGATGCTAATAACCTGCTGCCCCAGTTACTGCGCATAAACTGCAAGATTGAGGAAATTGAGGCAAGCAGTGTTATTAAGATCCTGCATTTTGAAGGGTTGCAGTGCCTAGAAAATCGATGATGAAATGAAAGTTATCTTCGGTGGTGATTGTTATATTGTCACTGTTGCTTTTTGGAAAATGAATTTTTATTTCATCACAGATTGGGCACGGTAACCCTTAAAATGGAACTTAATCATGCTACATGTCTCAATTTTCTCCATTTTGCTGGTTATGCGGTTACATAGGCAGGTACTGACATCTAGCGCCTGTAAAAAAAAGTAAACATTCTTATGAGACCATTTTTGCATCATAGTGTACATAAGGACCAGTTATTGCACTGACAAAATTTCATTGATATAGCTCTTTCACTTCTGGGCGATTTCTAAAACTTTTTGATACCCCCGTACACACCCGTACTTGTAAAACGTGTGAATCGGGGACATCTGTGTTAGCCATCCACCTAGGACTAACCGCGGCTATATGCTATGTTGCTATGCATGTGTGGATATGTCCCCACTTTGTTGGGTAAAAAAATCATGTGTGTGTATCCCATATTTGTATATGTCTGATTCTGTACTGTGCAATAGGGGATTAGGGGGTTATATACATGTAGCCCCATTAGCATTAGTAAGAAATTGGAGATATCTGGCATATCCCCAGTTTATCGGGACGGAACACAAATGTATCCCTGTTTCACACATTTTACAAACGCACCCACCCACATACACCCCTACATGTATTCGTTGGGACTTAACCTATTGGAGAATAGTCTGTATTAGTCTATGAACGCAACAAGTCTTCCTCATTAAAGGGCCCAACATTCAACACCATTCACAGCCAGCCCTCGAATTAACCCATGGCACCCAAGGCATTTTGCCGTGGGTGCCCACCCCCACTGCCGTAATGCCCTCAAAATATGTCCTTTACCCAAGGCAGTCACTTGCCGTGCCCTCTAATGAAGTTGCTGTCTGTGCCCCAGCCCTGCCCCTTCATTATAAAATCCCGGTGGGTTCAGTCTTCACTGACAATGTGTACGCATGATGGTTCCAATTAGGGGTACTTTTCAAGAAATGTCCATGCGAATTTTCAAGGACAAAATTGTTCATGATTGTCCAAATTAGGGGTGTTTTGGAGCAAAATTGTCCTTGAAATGAAAAATAGGGTGTATTTCTAGGACTTTCGTCCATGTTTTACCGCTACAGTTTTTGTTTTTTGTATTTTTTCTGTCCGTTTTTTAGTAGTTCCACACAAAAATTGATAGGGTATATTTTCCGATAAAATTGTCCTCATTTCCCGTGAAATAGGGGGAAAATTCAAAAGCGTCCTTGAAATGGTAAAAATAGGGGTATTTATTTTGGGAAAATGTCCTCGATTCCTCGTGATAAGGGGGTGAAATGAAAATGCGTCCTTGAAATGATAAAAATAGGGGAGGTATTTGGGGGCAAATTTTCCTTGATTTCACGCATAAAATAGGGGTAAAATTGCTGCAAATGTCCTCGATTCCCCGTGAAATAGGGGTCATTTTCAAATCCTGGAACGGTCATACGTCCTACCTTTAAATACAAACTAAACCCACCGGGTATAAAATCATCTATCTATGTTTGTGTGTGTTTTCTTCACTTTTGAGAAATTGCCTTGGTGCCCTTCTCAAATTTTCAACAGTTGCCATGATGCCCTCTTGAAATATTACAAACTGCCCTACTGCCTTGCCTTTTAAGTGAAAATCCAAGGCAATTTTCAACTTGCCCTAAAAAAGTTGCCGTGCCCCTTCAGATCCTTAATTCGAGGGCTGTTCACAGCAGGAGAAATGTAATTTGGTTCACCTCAAGTTGGTGGTGACATATGTGCATATTTCGCTGGCTGCAATAGTGAATTGCTCACATAAAGTTAATCACGCAGTGTTCACTCATGCGTACAAGAGCGCTTTATTGACATGCTTGCGGTGCACTACAGCGTAAAAGCGTCACTACCGAACTTGAAGCGAACTAAATTATAGACAGACTGTATTTCATATTTGAACATTCTTAGTATGTTTGACCCTTTGTTTGAAGGTCAGGTAGACTTGCTCTTACTTTTCACATACTTTAACGGATCTGGAATGAGAGTTTTGAGCGTTTCGACAGTATTTTTTGTGGGACATAAGAGCACATCAGACATATCGAATTGCATTCTGAATACGAAGAATGTCTTTCTGATATCAAATAATTTTTTGAAATTCACGATTTAATACAAATTTTATGACAAATTATTAAAATTTGACATTTTTCACATTTTTGATATATAACAGTCCTCAAAGTAAATTTTATAAATATAAATCTAATGACATATTCTTAAAATGTATGTTGCTGAGAGGAAAAGCCGATGATCAATTGAAAATTTTGACCTTTCATATTGAAGATATGGATTTTTTTCCAAAAAGACCTAATTTATTTTGGTGGTTTGGGAAAAAATCCATATGTTCAATACGAAAGGTCAAAATTTTCAATTGATTGTCGGCTTTTCATCCCACCTACATACACTTCAAGTATAAATCATCAGATTTATAAAGTTTACTTTGAGTACTGTTAAATATCAAAAATATCAATTTTTAATCATTTGCCATAAAATGTGTATTACATTGCAAATTTCACAAAATCAAAATTATTTGATATCAGAAGGACATTCTTCGTATTCAGAATGTCTGATATGCTCTAATGTCCCACAATAAATATTGTCCAAACGTTCATACCCACCCCTTAAGACCTGAGGTCATTTTAGGTAGGGAATGAGTCTTACTAATGTCATTTTTAGGCAAGTTTAGAGTAATGGATATCTTGGTATTTCTTCCATGTTGATGTATTGATAACTAATATAAATAAAAACGATACATCCTTTGTTTTCATAATTATATTCTTATAGGGACGATTGCAAGGAGCTGAATGAGTGGTGCTGCCCTATCTATGCTAAACATTACCACAAAATGCACGACGATGACAATAAGCTGAATTTCCAGGCAGGTGACAAAATCTGCCCCGGACGAAATGCCAACGTCACAGACATTGAAAAGAAACAGGCATATGATGATGAGAAGCAGGCGGAGAAAAGAGAGAAGGAAAAAACCAAAACTTGTTTTCAAGAAAAAAGGAAAGAAAGATGAAGATAAACAAGATGAGTCAGAGGGATCATCTGGAGAAGATGTTGATGATGATGATGATCATGAAGAAGAGAAAGAATCACCTCCATATCTGAGACGTATATGTAATGGTGAAATATTCTTCATTAAGGAGGTAAGTTGTACTTTGTGAAAACTGGTATGGAAATTGGGAGAAAAATTTCTAATGTTTGAACAGGATATTGTATTGGGAGTTAGTTACCGATTATTGAAAAAAACTGTTGTGTAATTTGGAATTCAACAACTCCTCCTATACCGTTGTTAATCCGTGATGAATCCACACTTTTACTGTAGCGTATACGCGAACGCGAGCGAGGTTACGCGAGAGCGCGTAAGATTCGTCATGCCTGGAACCTTTGTGCATATGTAAGCTTACAAGTTGAATTCAGTATTTTCAGATAGCGGCTAAATTTTGCTGTTTTATTCTGTAGTTTTATTGATGATATTAACAGAGAAATCATCGAAGTTTTTGTAAGGCTTACTGACAATGGTTAACTGACATTTCCCGTGAAATAATCGTGAATTATACGATCTTTAGCTTCTTTTCGTTGTTGAAAGGATTCAATCATGTTTCACCGTTGTTCATCACCGTTTAACAACTTCGCGTCCGGCAGCGTCTGCGTGAGTTTACTTAGCTCGGGCAGCTAAAGCTGCCCTCGCAAATAAACCACACAGACAACAGCAACGCATCGTTGTTAAACAGTGATGAACAACGGTGAAACATGATTGAATCCCTAATTGTATCCCTGCCAACCTTGTTTTGCCTATACCCATACCCTCACCCTAACTGTACTCCCAATTAATGTCTGAAATCACAGCCTCATTCCCCAACTTAACTCTCATCAAAACTGAGATTTTGGCATCTGATCAAATCTCATTTTTTTTATCTCATAACTTCAAAAAAATTTAAAATTTATATATTTCTTTAAAATTTATTGGCCTGAGATATGAATAGAAATTTAACACAAAACTTGGATTCTGATTTATTTTGGTGTCATGTATTAAAGGTAGAAAATGCCATATAAAAATGGGACCACCCACCTTTAAGTATAGAGGTAGTCATTGTGACGTCAACGCAGCCATCTTGTGGGTACGGAGTGCCTTGTTGCTAAGTTGACGCTTGACTGAAGAGGTGCGTCATGCGCTGCGACTTCCGCGTAATCGGGTGCGTAATGTCTAACACATGACATGTAGAATGGCAGTACCCACAAGATGGCAGATCCAGTGGAAAAGGCCGACGGCCTCTATTGTACGTACACTTTCCTGAAATAGGATATCCAGCACAAAGGTCTGACATGAACATCTAATTGTTTAGTTGTGGGCAGAGTAAAAATTTGCTTGAAAGAAATACTGAATGTTCAATGAATATAGAGTAGAACTTCTCCTCATTAACATGAAATTGCCAGGGCCTCCGATTTTAGTTCATGTTGTGCTAACAGGAAATGTGTTATCATGTTGCCATAATGTATAAGGGCATTATGCTCGGGATCTTAAAAAACTGTGTTATCAGGTTTTTTGTGTGTTAAGAAGGTTCTACGCTAAACATGAGTAAGATTTAATCTTTCCCTAGAGAAGTCCTTTTCAGAGAGCTGAGCTTTCTGAACTCTAGCGAGTGCCATCTTCAGAGCCAGGTTCAATGCTGTACAGAATTATGTCAGAATTACAGATTTTTTTTTCTGTTGCAGATAAATGACAAGAGAGATGAAAGAAACAGACTCATCACACAAGAAGTGACAATTACTGATGGAGGGCTAGAGACATTCACAGTACCCATGGATGAGCTGAGAAATCTGTCAGATATCCGCCATGCATGGGCACGTACCATACACACATACCAGGTAAAAGTGATAGTTGCTATAATATAACACCCAGAGATTAAGGATTTGGACCAAAGTAAACTGTAACTGTTTTGTCCCCCTGCGTACTGTCTAGTCTGCATTTTACTTGTTTCCCCACATCAAGTTGGTGTACCTTGCTTTTTTACTTTCCTGATGTTCAAGGTATCCTCTTGTATCACTTATTGATCCTTGATGTGTTTTGTGTCCTCGTCCGTTGGAATCACCATTACCCACTGTTTTTGTAACTGTAAACTTATTTGTATCATGTATTTCGTAGTAACTAATGTTTAAAAGGACTTTTGGAAATTCAATTTTTTCATATTAAAAACACTGATAAAAAGTTTCTCAGTGATGTATAGCTGAAAAAAAGTCATAAAAATGCAAATATATGACCCCTAAAAGCAAGTAATGATAAATTTGAAGTAAATTTCAGTGAAATATTTAATCGATTTGTGCATTCTGTTGAATTTACATTGGAAATTAGACCCAAATAAGCTTAAATTTTGCATGTTGTTGCAAAAGTCCATTTTCTGTTTTCTACTTGAAATTCCGTGAAATTTCTATGTTTGCTGTAAAACGGAGAACTTTGGGCTCTACTTCAATCTTATGATTTTGTGCAGTGAATAGAAATCAATGTCAAAATACACACTTTTGTCCCTTAATTTCAAAACTAGACATGTTATGTTACATTCACAGAACACAGTAAACGATAAATATTAAACAGCTTTCCAAAATGCTCCAAGATTTGTAATTATCTATTTGAAAATATAATTTTAGTTATATTCTGGTATCCAGAGTAATACACTAGGAGACAAAAATCTGTGATCGGTTTAAAAAAATCTGTGAAAAATCTGCAATCAGACACAGATTTTTCACAGATTTTTCAAGTGGTCACAGATTTTACACAGAAAAATGTCTCCTAGAAATATCAGAACAGTACCAACCAATGCAAAAATCCAATCCTAATACACAACAATTTTGTATTTATCATTTTATTAGGGATCTGAATCTGATGTGGTGGTTTACTGGCTAGGACAGTCAAAAGTTCAAAGTTGGAAGCATGTGTACACAGCAGTGACACGAGGCAAACGGAAAGTCATCATCATCGGCACAAAGGATAATTTAAAAACTGCCATAGAGAAAACTCCCCAACAAAGATACACTGTTCTGCAAGAAAGGTTTGGTGAGCAAGAAAGATTGCTCATCAGTAAAAAGCAGGAGCAACAGGAAGATGCTCTTGAGCAAAGGTTGGGTGGGGAGCAAGAAAGATTGCTCATCAGTAAAGAGCAGGAGCAACAGGCAGATGCTCTTGATGAGCAAAGGTCAGGTAATGAGTTTCTAAGGCCAAAGTTGACCATTTCAGATGAGGCAAAGAAGATATGTAATGTAAGCGTAGATAAACATAACAGCCATGCAAAATCAGCTGCTGATACTGGCTGTACCATTGATTCAGAAGCCAAGGGCAAATGGATACCTTGCAGCTCTAGACCCTTTAGTCCAGCAAAACGTCCTTACCAAAATCCCTCAACATTACCTAGTGGATCAAAAAGTACAGGAAATTCACCAAGCTTTATGAAAGAACCCAAGATTAGGAAACTAAATAAAGTGCAATCTCCTGTCTTGGGCAATAATGATAGCAAAATGGGGGACACAAGTGTAGCAGCACCGATGAGTGAGAAGAAAAAATTCAATTTCAAAAAGAAGGTGAAAAGGTCTAGTCGTGTAGAAATGCCAACTTCAGAAAACTTAGGTATCTTATCAGATCCTGCTGAAGTTAGCAATTTAAGAAACACAGGCAAGGGTATATATCATGGTATTGAAGGACCCGATAGATCTTTGGGCTCAGATCAAACACATATTATCGCAAGACTGTTTGAACAGCACGCGTCAGGGGATGATGAGGCTTTAACGCCAAAGTTGACCATTTCAGATGAGAAAGATAAGATATGTAATGTAAGCACAGGTAAACATAACAGCCATGCTAAGTCAGGGGACGATACTGGAAGTAGCATTGGTGGTTTTGGAATCCAGGACCAACAGATGCAGAGCAGCTGCTCTAGATCTGTAAGTCCAGCAAAACGTCCTTCTCAAAGTCCCTCAGAATTACCCAGTGGCTCTAGATCCGTAAGTCCAGCAAAACATCCTTCCCAAAGTCCCTCAGAATTACCCAGTGGCTCCAGTGGCTCTAGATCTTTAAGTCCAGCAAAACGTCCTTCTCAAAGTCCCTCAGCATTACCCAGTGGCTCTAGATCCGTAAGTCCAGCAAAACGTCCTTCTCAAAGTCCATCAGAATTACCCAATGGATCAAAAATACCAACTTCAGAAAGTGACAAGACAATACGTTTGTCTATGGATCATGCTGAAGATGGCAATGGAAATGAAGGACCTGGTAGATCTTTGGGCTGTGATCAAATTGATATTGACGTAAGACCATTTGAAGAGCACATTGAGGAAATGTCAGAGGATTGGTCACAGGATCGCATGGAATGTATTTTGAAGATGGAGGAAGAAGCCAATCAGGGGGATTCTCTCTTGGACATATCTACAGACAGAGATAGGAGCACTTCGGAAACAGGGAGTGGTAAAAATGAAAATGGATCTGTGTGTTTAACAAAGTCTAATAAAGCAAGCAATGGTACACCCACTACTGTAAGCACTGCTACCGCCAAGAATGAAAGCTATGGTACGTTTACTGCAAGCAATAATACAGCCACTGTTATAAGCAATGATACAGCCACTGTTATAAGCAATGATACAGCCACTGCTGCAAGCAATGATACAGCGGCTACTGAAAGCAATGATACAGCCACTGCTGCAAGCAATGATACAGCCACTGCTGCAAGCAATGATACAGCCACTGCTGATAACAATGATACAGCCTCTGCTGCAAGCAATGATACAGCCTCTGCTGCAAGCAATGATACAGCCACTGCTGATAACAATGATACAGCCACTGCTGTAAGCAATGATACAGCCTCTGCTGCAAGCAATGATACAGCCTCTGCTGCAAGCAATGATACATCCACTGCTGCAAGCAATGATACAGCCACTGCTGCAAACAATGATACAGCCACTGCTGCAAGCAATCATGCATCCACTGCTGCAAGCAATCATACATCCACTGCTGCAAGCAATGATACAGCCACTGCTGATAACAATGATACAGCCACTGCTGATAACAATGATACAGCCACTGCTGATAGCAATGATACAGCCTCTGCTGTAAGCAATGATACAGCCGCTACTGAAAGCAGTCACATGACTACTGCTGAAGGCAATGGTACTACTTCTGCTGCAAGCCATCTGTTTCCAGACAATCAGGAAATGTCAGAGGAGTGGTCACAAAACCGATTAGAATGTGTCTTGAAGATTGAGGATGAAGCTTACAGGAAATATTCTAATCAAAACAAAGATGTAATCACTACTCAAACATGGAGTAGTGGATATAAAGATGATTCCCCCAAACCAATCAAATCAAGCCATGATGTCATCAACTCTCCAATCAATAATACGGTCGTCATCGATGGTACCAAGGCATCCAATGCTGGGAGTAATAATACCACAACGGTTGCAAGCAGTGATACAGTTATAAGTCCATGCAATGATACCATTGAGCCAGTGACGTACGTTTCAACCACCTTTGTCAGTGCAACTTCCATTAGAAGCAATAATGGAGATATTACAAGCAGTTATACAGCCACTGTTGCAAATAATGACAACACCACTGATGCAATTAATAATACAAATGATTCCTGCGCTGAGTTTGAGATGTCGGAAGATTGGGAAGAATTCTTCCAGAGGGAAGAAACTACTATTGCCCCGTATAACGAGGGATTAAAACAAGAAGGGAAAAATGACATAAGCAATGATCAAGAAAAAGTCAAGAATGCAGAATCTGTTAGCCCATCTATTATAGTTGGTTACAAATCTAAAATATATGGACATGTGAATATTGGGAGTGTGCTGCAAGAAACTAGCAATTACAAAGCAGATGCTACAACTGGCAACAAAAGTTTCAATAAATTATTACATCAAGTCCAAAATATGCAAGGAAAGCAAAAATCATATCATGTGAGTACATCCTCTACATCAGCTATGCTAACAAATAATTTGAAAAGACCTCATTCAAGTGAAGGTGATGAAGGCTTTATTCCTAACAAAAGAAAGCTTTGAGTCTTCGCCAACAGATGTGCCATGACAATGTCTCATCAACTAGGTTTAGTCATTTAGTGTAGCACTTTACACATACAGTACACCCTGACATTCAACCACACCTACCCCCACCCCCACACATGCACACCCCCCCCCCATACACACACACCCCCACACTTGTAGAGACCACCAAACTATGGACCCACTTGTGAAGTTCTACAATCGAATGCACATAAGACCTGATCTTATGTGCATTTTTATATAGAGTTCATTTTTGATTGTAATATTCTCACTTAGCAGACCATTGACTAGGCTTTATACAAAACGTGTTGTTTTCACACATTGTGTTTTGTTGATTACTATGGTAAAAAAGTACATTTGCATTAGTGTGCATGGGGTATTGGTTATAATTTGCATGGATTTCCTATAAATAGTTGGTATCTTCATCATTCTGTAGTTGATTGCAGAAAGAGTGATTATTGATACTACCAAGGAAGTTGTAATGCTTCATAAGTCATTACATCTTCTCTGAAACCACACACATGCACACCCCCTCCACACACACCCCCACACACCCCTAGAGACCACCAAAATATGGACCCACTTGTGAAGTTCTACAATCGAATGCACATAAGACCTGATCTTATGTGCATTTTTACGTTGTTTGCACTACGCTGTTGGGGTGAAAAGAACCAAGGATATCTGAGCTTGGCATGTGTCCGCACC
This sequence comes from Amphiura filiformis, assembly GCF_039555335.1. Classification (NCBI taxonomy): domain Eukaryota; kingdom Metazoa; phylum Echinodermata; class Ophiuroidea; order Amphilepidida; family Amphiuridae; genus Amphiura; species Amphiura filiformis. The sequence goes on along the minus strand of NC_092632.1, from coordinate 70,687,431 downwards.
CGCGGTTATCGGAGTGTATCCAGGTGTGTATCCCTGTTTGACAGTATTTTATATACAAATGCACACACCCCACACCCACATAATACTTGATTGGGGAGTCTAGTATACCAGTACCAAAGTTATGATTAGTAATTATAGTTATTTAATTAAAATGTTTTTTACATCGGACTATTTTGTTAATCTTTATATAGCCTTATAAATCCTTCATGTATGTAGATTGTTTCCAAAAGTTTTAACAGAATGATATGTGTAAATGTATACACAATAAATGGTGTTTAGGAGTATTAGAAATAAAATGTTACATGTACAAAGCAATTTGTATCACATACACCATATTTTTTTGGAGCTCAAGATGTACTTCCATGTATAAACTTGAAACTTGAATGTATTTATCATTAAAGGTATATACATGAATCTCAGGGATTTTGTAATAAGATAATTGTAAAAAAAGATCATCAATTTAATATGTATTATTATAAAATTGTGTAATAATAAAAGTTGCAATGATATTTATTTGTGACACGATCTGATCCACTCAGAACAAACAGTTATAACCATTACTAACTCGCTCAGTATCTGACATCATCATTGTCATGTTCAAACTGTGTCAGTTCACTGCTGCTCAAACGCCTCAGCATGTAGCTTCCATAGGTGTCTTTTTCAGGGGGTGGGGGCACTCGAATATGAAAGTCATGTACCTGTGCCTACAGGAGTTCAAAACTAGGGGTCTATTGCTTCAGAAAAAGGGGGTCATTCAGTGTATGGGTATGCTAAAAATTGGGTGTCATTGACCATGAAAAATAACTTTCTAGGCAAACATTTTGCAAAAATTTGTCATTTTGAAGCTAAAATTGCCAAAAGATTTTTAATTTGTTCAAAATTTCTAAACAATGGGGGATCATTGGGTGTAAGCTTTTGAAAACAGTGGGTCATTGGGTGGCAGATTTGACAGGCACATGATGCGTACCAATATATGGGAGTGCCCCCTCCCCGGATTAGATTTTATTTTGAGAATTGTCTAGGGTGTATTTTTGTTCGTAGGGCAATTCTTGTTTAAGGGCTATTCAATTTGACATCCATACACCCCCTATGGAAGACATGACATTAATCTTCTACACAGGGAGTGTGAATTTCAAATGGGTTATCTGAAGAGGGTCACTCCATTTGAAATCTACACCCCTGTGTTTCCACAGGGGTGTATGGATTTCAACTGAATAGCCCAGTATGTCATGAATATCTATTCTATCAATAAATCATAAAATGAGCATAGCGTACATACATTCATATCTTGATGTGTGTGAATGCAGTGATGACCAGGGTTGCCAAACCTGCAATTTGGTAGCTCAATTGGGCGACTTTTGAAGATTTTTCCTGCGACTGTCCCATAGAAATCAATGGTTAAGGAAAAACTTGGGTAACTTTTCAACATTGGCTTCTGTGACTTCCAGTAGCTTCTTGTCCCATAGAAAGTAGAGGGACATTGGGCTACTTTTTTATTATTTGACCCATGATTTGGGCTGAATTTTTTTGGCAACCCTAGTAATCATTGTGTACATTTTTGTAAACTCTTGAGAAAACAAAGTAACATTTGTTATACCAGATTTAACAGAATGCATTTTGCATAGTGACATTCGCATGGTGTCGGGTCGGGGGCTCATTTGTCACTCGTTGGAGGGAAATGCACAGTCGGGGGCATTATAAGGCTAACAATTGTATGGCAAGCGATGGGAGCCAAAAATAAAAATTTGAGCAGTTGGGAGAATCAAGACCTGCCCCACCCCACTCTGTGCATGCCACTGATTTTGCAGAGTCGTGTAAAATGTTGAAATTGCATGTTTAAGCTGCAGTGGCAGCGCCAAGAGCGGTGGGCATTTCAAATTTCTCCCAGTCAAAGCTCTTGCCCCCCCAGTTTTCCCCAGTAACCCCAAAATAAGGAAAATTTGCACTTTTGCTGCAATTTTGTGCAAAATGTGTTGATTTCCCCCTACTTTTCCCCCTGCACAAATTGCTGGCACCGCCATTGTTAAGCTGATGACTTTGCAGTGAATGTCAAGTGTTAAGTACATTCATACATTGTTGTTAGGCAGTTGAATGCTTTTCATGATTCTGCCTTTGAACAGCGTTCATTTTTGATTGTAATATTCTCACTTAGCAGACCATTGACTAGGCTTTATACAAAACATGTTGTTTTCATACATTGTGTTTTGTTGATTACTTATGGTAAAAAGTACATTTGCATTAGTGTGCATGGGGTATTGGTTATAATTTGCACGGATTTCCTATAAATAGTTGGTATCTTCATCATTCTGTAGTTGATTGCAGAAAGAGTGATTATTGATACTACCAAGGAAGTTGTAATACTTCATAAGTCATTACATCTTCTCTGAAACCACAAATTGATGTTAAGGCATTGTTTTTGCCCAGGGTATGTGTAGGCAGTGTACTTTATTAAAGCCAGGTGTGATTTGCTCACAGCCACATCCTCAATTTTACTATGAATTTCCACTTTTTACACCAATGATATACTAAATACTCTTTATTATACTTTGTACAGCGTTGAAGAGTCCAATATAATCAACACTTGGACTCAAAACTTTGACTGTGTTGGATAGGCTCACTTTTTCCCCAAAAATTTTGTTTTCTACAATTTTTTGACTATAACTCATTTTTGACCAAATATCACATTTTGACCAAAAATCACATTCGTCTCGCGTCCAATATTTTAAAACTCATAGCTCGACCAATAAATTTGTGTATTGGGTTCAAACCATCCAATTTTATATCAAACTTGGAATAAGATTGTTTTGTTGTTATACCTTATTAATCAATTCATTGCTCACAAGTACAGTTTGAGCGAAAGGGAAAAACAAAAAACAAACAAAATGAACATGCAAAAGAAACACTAACAAACAATCTGATAGTGAGCATTTGTTCTCTGGCATATATTAATTTGTTTCTATGACCTTTCTTTTCAAATCTTACAGCAAAAGTTTCTGATAAATTGATTTAAAAATCTGTTTGAAGAATTATTGTTTTGAACAGTTATTGCATATTTTGTACTTATACACTTTTACATTTTGCTGGGATGAAAGCCGTCCATCATGAAAATGTTAACCTTAGGTATTGAAGATATGCATTTTAGGTCTTTTGGGGGAAAAACGCTCTCAGGTCCCACAAACATACTGTGCAAAGGTGGGTGACCGACCCCTTAAATGATTAATATCCACCAGTAATTTTATTATATTGTCATTATTGCTGTACGTATTTGTAAAATCAAGCACAAACAGTGTTTGTTTCCATTAATAATAACCATAAAGATCAATCAAATTCAATATCAGTTTGCCTGTATCGTAAGATGTTTACCCGACTGAATAATACAATAATGGCATGGGGGGGGGACATAGCTCTCAGGTCAATTTAGTAGGAAAATGCCATTGGTTTACATCAACGACAATGTGTAAATTAAGTGACATGAATACTATTTTGAAGCGTTACTTTTAATAAAAGAACTGTTTCTTCTTGAAAGAAACTAAAACTCTTGATTTTTTAGTGTTTATTTGTTTTTTTTCATTTTTGTTTAAATTAAGGAATAAGATGGTAAGGGGCGCACCATTAGATTTCCAGGGGGGGCATGGGAGTTTTTTGAAAAAAAAACTTCACCCACTAGTGAGACGGAAAAAAAAACTTCGCCCACTAGTGAGACGGAAAACATTTTTTGCCTAACTGATGAGTAAAAAAAAAATTTCCCCCACCCAATTTTGTATAAAAGTATACATTAAAATTGAAAAATAAATACTTCGTCGCCGAAGGCGGCGAAAAAAAAAAATTCTGCCTTCAGAGGCAAAAAAAAAAATAGCATGACCCAAACTTCCATGCCCCCCTGAGAATCTAATGGTACGTCCCTAAGTGACGTCTATTTAAACATAGTGATCCGATTGGCCAAAAAATCCCAACCCTGACGATTAATTTTTCTCCGTTTTTGGTAACTATAAAAAATGTTCCTCCATTGTTGTTTCTTTTCTTCTTCTTTTTTCAAACAAACAAATTTGTATATATTCAAATTCTATCCTCAATATTCAATTTATTAGCATAATTATAATGGACATTCTTATCAGAAATGTTCAATAGCAAAAACTTTTACCAACAAGCAATTCAGTATCGAAGTTACGTAATGTTACTATGTCAACGGGATCACGCGCTAGAGTAATGAACCACGATCGAAATGATCACCACATAAAGTATATGGCACTCGAAGGCATAACAAAGTAGCGTGATCCGGTAACCAAGAGAATTACGTAACCACTTCGATGCTGAATAAAGGAGCAAGGTAAGGAACAAAAAATATGACCAGCCCATCATGTTTCATGACCTGTTGCAAACAACTAAAACAATTGTATCCCAAACCAGATCAAGGCATTAATACTATAACAAGGGTCATTATACTAATTTAGTAGGTGTATGACTTACTCTAATGACGGCAGTGATTTATTATAATATTGTTAAAGCTTTTATTAATGTTGTCCTCCACACCCTTATTAAGATTAGGTTAATTGAATGTTGCTACAATTGCATTATTGTTTGATTCCAAGACATGAGTGATTTCCCTGAAACATCAAGACAATGCATAACCTTGCATCAGTGACATCACACATTCTTAGGCCATGTTTGGTGTCCTTTGTCTTATAGACAGGAAGCTATTATGTTCCTGCTCACATACCATAACTTAAAGTCAGAGTTAGTTCATCACCTACTCCCACACGTTCTAATTGTATATTAAAGTTGAGATTTGAGATCGGTAGTGAAGAGTTTAAAAGATTGGGGATCTGTTGAGTTAACATCGTATTATGGGTACATAGATGTTAAATATTACTTCTACAACTTTACATTTGATTCCCCGTTTGATTAATTTATATCCCGGTTATATACTTTTGATTATTCAAGGCCCGGGGGGGGGGGGCACTCAACTTTAGAAGTGACGGGTATGTGCCTACCGGTGTCGCGAAGTAGGGGCCTATCGGTAACAAAGCGTTATTTTAAAAAGGGGGTCATTGGGTACAAACAAAATAAAAAGGAGTCATTGGGTATAATATTTTGAAAAAGGGGCTCATTGAGTATAAGATTTCAAAAAAAGGGTCATCGGGTAGAAAATTTTGAAAAAATGGAGCAAAATTTTGAAAGTTTCGGCATAATTTTGAAAAAATGGAGCAAAACTTGAAAGTTTCGGCATTATTTTGTTGCATTTTGATGATTCTCTAAGTTCTAGTAAATCTAGAAAAATAGGGGGTCATTGGGTAGCCGCAACCAAAAAAAGGGGTCATTTGGGTAGCCGCAACTAAAAAGGGGGTCATCGGGTATAGTCGACTTCAAAAGAGGGGCCTATTGACAGGCACATACCGTCACTTCCAAAGTTGAGTGCCCCCCGGCCCGGGATTCAGGGGCCTGTTTCAAAGGATTGATCTTAATTTGATTTATCAAGTATTTTTAAAGCTCAATCAAATCCGACTTGCATGCAACTGCTCTCATGCAATTTAATATTTCGAATCATTAAAATTTGCAAATCAACAACTTTTAAAATGCATTAGCCGAGGCTATTTGATAACATTGAATTTAATGCACGTTGTAGCCGGTGATGGTAAAACCACATTTTGATCAGAAAATCATGTGAAAATGCTACACATTAAGGGGATACTACACCCCTCGATAAATTTGTGTCTATTTTTGGATTTTTCTCAAAAACTAATAACACAGTGGTAATAAAAGTTATGTCTATTATATGGGCAAGGAATCCAATTATTACAGTGGAATTTCAGTGACCCAAGACAAGCGGTTCGTTATTTATGATAAGAAATAAGGTACCGCTAGGATGTACCTTATTTCCTATCATACATACTGAACCGCTTGTCTTGAGTCACTGAAATTTCAGTGTAGTAATTGGATTCCTTGCCCCAATAATATACATAACTTTTGTTACCAGTGTGTTATTATTTTTGAGAAAATGCAAAAATAGTCACAAATTTACCACAGGGTGCAGTACTTAACACATCCGAATGGAATAGTTTCTACATAAAATAGCTGTGACTACATGTAGGTCACTCACGTAAAAGCTCGTAAAAAAGAGAACAGTCGTAAAATACATTTTAGTAGAAATAAAACGTGGAATGTAGAATTGCTGATGCTAACATTGACTAGTGTAGTATGAAGAAATTAGGATCAAAGATGTAACGGGGCTCAAATAAAGAGACGAAGATCAAGGATGCGATTGCGCTATAATGTAGAATTGCAGATGCTAACATTGACTATAGTATAGAATTGCAGATGTTAACATTGACTAGTGTAGTATGAAGAAATAAGGATCAAGGATGTATTGGGGCTATAGTATAGAATTGCAGATGTTTACATTGTGTTGTGTAGTATAATGAAATGAAGATCAAGAATGTGACGGGCACACATTTAGAGATGAAGATAAAGGATGTGACTAAGCTAAAGTATGGAATTGCATGTGTTAACTTTGACTAGTGTGGTATGACGAAATAAGGATCAAGGATGTGACAGGTCTCAAATAAAGAGATGAAGATCAAGGATGTAATTGGGCTACAGTATGGAATTCCAGCTGTTAACATTGACTAGTGTAGTATAAAGAAATGAAGATAAAGGATGTGACGGGGCTCAAATAAAGATATGAAGATCAAGGATGTAACTGCGCTATGTTATAGAATTGCTGATGCTAACATTGACTAGTGTAGTATGCAGGAATAAGGATCAAGGATGTGACGGGGCTCAAATAAAGAGATGAAGATCAAGGATGAAACTGGGCTATAGTATAGAAATGCAGATGATAACATTGTCTAGTGTAGTATGAAGAAATAGGGATCTAGGATTTGGCGGGGCTCAAATAAAGAGATGAAGATCAAGGATGCGATTGCGCTATAATGTAGAATTGCAGATGCTAACATTGACTATAGTATAGAATTGCAGATGTTAACATTGACTAGTGTAGTATGAAGAAATAAGGATCAAGGATGTTTTGGGGCTATAGTATTGAATTGCAGATGTTTACATTGTCTAGTGTAGTATGAAGAAATAAGGATCAAGGATGTTTTGGGGCTATAGTATAGGCCTATAATTTCAGATGTTAACATTGAGTAGTGTAGTACATGTATAATGAAATGAAGATCAAGAATGTGACGGGCACAAATTTAGAGATGAAGATCAAGGATGTGACTAAGCTAACGTATGGAATTGCATGTGTTAACTTTGACTAGTGTGGTATGACGAAATAAGGATCTAGGATTTGACGGGACTCAAATAAAGAGATGAAGATCAAGGATGCGATTGTGCTATAATGTAGAATTGCAGATGCTAACATTGACTATAGTATAGAATTGCAGATGTTAACATTGACTAGTGTAGTATGAAGAAATAAGGATCAAGGATGTTTTGGGGCTATAGTATAGAATTGCAGATGTTTACATTGACTAGTGTAGTATGAAGAAATAAGGATCAAGGATGTTTTGGGGCTATAGTATATAATTTCAGATGTTAACATTGACTAGTGTAGTATAATGAAATGAAGATCAAGAATGTGACGGGCACAAATTTAGAGATGAAGATCACGGATGTGACTAAGCTAAAGTATGGAATTGCATGTGTTAACTTTGACTATAGTGTGGTATGACGAAATAAGGATCAAGGATGTGACGGGGCTCGAATAAAGAGATGAAGATCAAGGATGTAATTGGGCTATAGTATGGAATAGCCGATGCTAACATTGATTACCATAGTATAATGAAATGAAAATCAAGGATGTGACTAAGCTAAAGTATGGAATTGCATGTGTTAACTTTGACTAGTGTGGTATGACGAAATAAGGATCTAGGATTTGACGGGACTCAAATAAAGAGATGAAGATCAAGGATGCGATTGCGCTATAATGTAGAATTGCAGATGCTAACATTGACTATAGTATAGAATTGCAGATGTTAACATTGACTAGTGTAGTATGAAGAAATAAGGATCAAGGATGTTTTGGGGCTATAGTATAGAATTGCAGATGTTTACATTGACTAGTGTAGTATGAAGAAATAAGGATCAAGGATGTTTTGGGGCTATAGTATATAATTTCAGATGTTAACATTGAGTAGTGTAGTATAATGAAATGAAGATCAAGAATGTGACGGGCACAAATTTAGAGATGAAGATCACGGATGTGACTAAGCTAAAGTATGGAATTGCATGTGTTAACTTTGACTAGTGTGGTATGACGAAATAAGGATCAAGGATGTGACGGGGCTCGAATAAAGAGATGAAGATCAAGGATGTAATTGGGCTATAGTATGGAATAGCAGATGCTAACATTGATTACCATAGTATAATGAAATGAAAATCAAGGATGTGACGGTCCTCAAAAAGAGATGAAGATCAAGGATGAAACTGGGCTATAGTGTAGAAATGCAGATGATAACATTGTCTAGTGTAGTATGATGAAATAAGGATCAAGGATGTGACGGGGCTCAATTAAACAGATGAAGATCAAGGATGAAACTGGGGCTATATTATAGAAATGCATATGATAACATTGTCTAGTGTAGTATGAAGAAATAGGGATCAAGAATGTGACGGCGCTCAATTAAATAGATGAAGATCAAGGATGAAACTGGGCTATAGTATCGAATTGCAGATGCTAACATTGACTACTATAGTATAAAGAAATGAAGATCAAGGATGTGACGGGGCTCAAAAAGAGATGAAGATCAAGGATGAATCTGGGCTATAATTTAGAATTTCAGATGCTAACATTGAGTAGTGAAGTATAAAGAAATGAAGATCAAGGATGTGACGTGCTGACGGGGCTCAAATAAAGAGATGAAGATCAAGGATGTAATGGGCTGTAGTATATAATTGCATATGTTAACATTGACTAGCGTAGTATGGAGAAATACGGATCAAGGATATGACTGGATCAAAATGAACGACCATACCATTGAATAAACATACAGGTGGATCTAATTTTAATTTATGCTCAACCAACGGCTTGGCTATGCGCATGACGTGTAGGCCTGGTGGTACATTACTTGCGCGCGTCTACTGTAGATGTGTATTGATGGTTGATGAAGTAGTGCATTGCTCACATTAATTGTAGGTCTATGTGTGAACAATATGTTATTTGATATTTAAAATAAATTTGTTAATTAATAATTTACTACTTCTAATAAAAACGGGAATAAAATGCAGTATACAAAATATTATATAGAATGTCCCACCGTAACATTTGTAGCTGTTCCCCCTGGTAAGTTGTGTCTTTCTTGTCAGGGAGAGTACATACACATACCTCTGCGATCTCAGTGCACACAAGAAATGTCTTTAATGCAGACAGGTGTTGTCAACATGCTTTATACTGTTCAACTTCTGCAAGGATAATCTATTCTAGCGTTCTACTTTAATTATATTAATCCAACTGAAGTGTACTTAACAAACCGGGTTAACAAAGCCTCAATTAATGTGAATATTTTAATGTCAACAATGTACCCTTTCTGACAAGAGTGGTGCCCACAGGGCCAACATTACAGGTTGGCGCCGTGTTTAATGTTAGCTTTGGCCGATGCTCTCTTGAGAAACTTTGATGCATGCCTGTAATTGACTGCTGACAGGCAAAGCATGTAGAGTATAAACAATTAATTCTAGACCCTGAACCCTGCCCGGGTTCCTACACCGTGACATGAAACACGTGGCATACAGATTAAGTTTCAACATGTGGTGTCACCGATCAAACTGCAGTGTGCACCACCATGCATACACTGTGTGTGTATGTGCAATATGATATCTGTGATCAAACCAGGCAAGCTAGGTCCAAGGTTTTGCGCATGCACAACAGATGACCCCCAAATTTCCTCCGATGGAAAATTCCTATATACAATACATGATTTGTTTACCCACAGAGATACATCCACTGTGAATAAAATTCCGTTAACTTGAAACTTGAAACTTCATTATTCTATAATTTATAGGCCCTGCAGTAGGCCTATATCAAATGCGTATGAGCCTTAATAATAGTGTTTTTTTTGTATTTAAAAAAGGCACGAGGCCGGGGCACGAGGTAACTTTAAATAATTATTAATTACTTTTTTTTTTACTTTGAAGCGAATCAAATTTATTATTATATTGCAATTATAGTTGATTTTATACATTGATATTAATGCAGATGGGTTCTTTGTTTGTTCAGCATCATAGTTAATTTAGGATGATCAAATTTATATGAGTAGCAAATTAATGTAATTAAAATGTCAGTTAATAGAGAAAATGTCAAATAAATATCAAATAGGCCTAATTAAATATTTTGCAATTCTCAATTTTGGATGCGGCAGTAAACTCAAAACCAATATTGTGAAGGGCCTTAAGATTTTGTTCGAGACCACACCCTTTCATTTGATCCAGGCCTATGCATCCATTGCAACTTTGCCGGTGCTATAAGTGTCGTATTCATGTCCCATCATGGTAATAGAAAGGGGAGCGAGAAAGTGATGCGGACTTAACCGATAGTTATACCTGTACAGCAAAGGGACCAACTTGATGAATTGAACAATATGTCACCAGAACGATATTATAAAGGGGAGCGGGTTCGTGCTAGACCTATAATGGCTTAACTATGAACTAGATTTTCCATTTTAAAATTCAACCGTGTCAGTTTCATTTGATGCAGGCCTATATGTGCCTTACATTTCCCTGTATGTTAATCATGTTAATACCATAATAATGGAGAAAGAATGCGACTTGAAATTTGTGTCTTTGTAGGTGTAGTGAAAATTAAGGTACAGAAGAAACTGCAGTTAACAGAAAGTGGTGCGAGAAAGGGGTCCGAGCTATCGTATTTATATACATCATCATGATCATGACCGAACTAGAATTCCGCGGTAAAATCCGCGACCTCACCCGTTCATTTGCTCCAGACCTATAATGCAACCATTGCAATTTTGCTGGTGCTAAGTGTCGTATTCCCTTAATAGAAAGGGGAGCGAGAAAGGGATGCGGACATACCCAATAGCTGTAGTTGTACAGAAAAGGGACCAATGAATTGAACAAGATGTCACCAGAACCATATTAGAAAGGGGAGCGGGTTCGTGCTAGACCCACCATAGCTTAACTATGAAAGATTAATTTGATGCAGACCTATATATGCCTTACATTTCCCTGCAGCATGTTAATACCATAATAGAAAGGATATGGACTTAATATACAAAGTGGAGCGAGAAATAGATGCGACTTTAAATTTGTGTCTTTGTAGCTGCATGTAGTAAAAATTAATGTACAGAAGAAACTGCAGTTCACAGAAAGTGTTGCGATAAAGGGGTGCGAGCTATCATATTTATGAACATCATAACCGAACTAGAATTCCGCGGTAAATTTCGAGACCACACCCTTTCATTTGCTCCCGGCCTATGCAACCATGGCAACTTTCGGTGCCTTCATTGTAAAAGGGGAGCGAGAAAGGGATGCGATAGTTGTAGCTGTGCAGAAAGGGCACCAATGAATTGAACAAGTTATTATTACAACAATACGAGAAAGGGGAGCGAGATCGTGCTAGCCCTTTCATAGCTAAAGCATCTAACTATGAGCTATAATTTCTATGTTTTTTTAACCTTGTCAATTTAATTTGATGTAGGCCTTAAAGTCTTTCATTTTCCTGTATGTTAATATCATAATAGAAAGGATACGAACTTCATATACAAAGGGGAGCGAGAAAGGGATGCGACTTTAAATTTGTGTCTTTGTAGCTGTAGTGAAAATTGATGTACAGAAGAAACTGCAGTTAACAGAAAATGGTGCGAGAAAAGGATGCGAGCTATCGTATCATGACCGAACTAGAATTCGGCGGTAAAATCCGAGACCACACCCTTTCATTTGCTCCACCCTTTCATTTGCTCCAGGCCTATGCAACCATTGCAACTTTTCCGGTGCTAAGTGTCGTATTCATGTCCCTCCATGGTAATAGAAAGGGGAGCGAGAAAGGGATGCGGACTTACCCGATAGTTGTAGCTGTACAGAAAAGGGACTCCTTGATGAATTGAACAAGATGTCACCAGAACCATTTAAGAAAGGTGAGCGGGTTCGCGCTAACCCTATCATAGCTTAACTATGAACTAGATTTTCCATGTTAAAATTTAACCGTGTCAGTTTAATTTGATGCATGCCTAACATGCCTAAATACCTTTCATTTCCCTGTATGTTAATATCATAATAGAAAGGACATGGACTTAATGTACAAAGGGGATCGAGAAAGGGATGCGACTTTAAATTTGTGTCTTTGTAGCTGTAGTGAAAATTAATGTACAGAAGAAACTGCAGTGAACAGAAACTGGTGCGAGAAAGGGGTGCGAGCTATCGTACTTATGAACATCATGACCGAACTAGAATTCCGCGGTAAAATCCGAGACCACAGCCTTTCATTTGCTCCAGACCTATACAATCATTACAACTATTCCGGTGCTAAGTGTCGTATTCATGTCCCTTCATGGTAATAGAAAGGGGAGCCAGAAAGGGATGCGGACTTACCCGATAATTGTAGCTGTACAGAAAAGGGACTCCTTGATGAATTGAACAAGATGTCAGCAGAACCATTTAAGAAAGGGGAGCGGGTTCGCAATAGCCCTATCATAGCTTAACTATGAACTAGATTTTCCATGTTAAAATTTGATGTAGGCCTATAATGCCTTTTCATTTGATGTAGGCCTATACTGCCTTTCATTTCCATGTATGTTAGAAAGGATATGGACTTAATATACAAAGGGGGGCGAGAAAGGGATGCGACTTTAAATTTGTGTCTTTGTAGCTGTAAAGAAAAGTCATCCATAATTTGTACTGAATAAACTGCAGCTTAGTAACAGAAAGTGGTGCGAGAAAGGGTGCGAGCTATAACAGTATCGTATCTATCACGTCTATGAACATCATGACCGATCTAAGAATTCGGCATAAAAACCCGAGACCGCACCCTTTTATTGTTGCAGACCTATATGCAACTTATCCGCTGCTAAGTGTCGTATTCATGGTAATAGAAAGGGGAGCGAGAAAGGGATGCGGACTAAGCCGATAGTTGTAGCTGTACAGAATGGGTACCAATGAATTGAACAAGTTATTATTACAACAATACGAGAAAGGGGAGCGGGATCGTGCTAGCCCTATCATAGCTAGAGCATCTAACTATGAACACGAATTTCTATGTTAAAGGATTTGTCTTAAACATATATACAAATGGATGGAAGCGAGAAAGGGATGCGACTTTAAATTTGTGTCTTTGTAGCTGTAGTGAAAATTGATGTACAGAAGAAACTGCAGTTAACAGAAAGTGGTGCGAGAAAAGGGTGCGAGCTATCGTATCATGACCGAACTAGAATTCGGCGGTAAAATCCGAGACCACACCCTTTCATTTGCTCCACCCTTTCATTTGCTCCAGGCTTATACAACCATGGCAACTTTTCCGGTGCTAAGTGTCGTATTAATTCATGTCCCTCCATGGTAATAGAAAGGGGGGCGAGAAAGGGATGCGGACTTACCCGATAGTTGTAGCTGTACAGAAAAGGGACTCCTTGATGAATTGAACAAGATGTCACCAGAACCATTTAAGAAAGGGGAGCGGGTTCGCGCTAGCCGTATCATACCTTAATTATGAACTAGATTTTCCGTGTCAAAATTTAATCGTGTCAGTTTAATTTGATGCAGGCCTAAATACCTTTCATTTCCCTGTATGTTAATATCATAATAGAAAGGACATGGACTTAATGTACAAAGGGAAGCGAGAAAGGGATGCGACTTTAAATTATTTGTGTCGTTGTAGCTGTAGTGAAAATTAATGTACAGAAGAAACTGCAGTTATCAGAAAGTGGTGCGAGAAAGGGGTGCGAGCTATCGTATTTATGAACATCATGACCAAACTAGAATTCCGCGGTAAAATCCGAGACCACACCCTTTCATTTGCTCCAGGCCTATGCAACCATTGCAACTTTGCCGGTGCTAAGTGTCGTATTCATGTCCCTTCATGGTAATAGAAAGGGGAGCGAGAATGGGATGCGGACTTAACCGATAGATATACCTGTAGAGCAAAGGGACCAACTTGATGAATTGAACAATATGTCACCAGAACGATATTATAAAGGGGGGCGGGTTCGTGCTAGACCTAGTATTATAGCTTAATTGTGAACTAGATTTTCCATTTTAAAATTTAACCGTGTCAGTTTAATTTGATGCAGGCCTATATGCCTTACATTTCCCTGTATGTTAATACAATAATTTATTTTAGAAAGGATATGGACTTAACATACAAAGGGGAGCGAGAAAGGAATGCGACTTTAAATTTGTGTCTTTAGGTGTAGTGAAAATTAAGGTACAGAAGAAACTGCAGTTAACAGAAAGTGGTGCGAGAAAGGGGTGCGAGCTATCGTATTTATATACATCATCATGATCATGACCGAACTATAGAATTCCGCGGTAAAATCCTCGACCACACCCGTTCATTTGCTCCAGACCTATGCAACCATTGCAATTTTCCCGGTGCTAAGTGTGGTGTTCATGTCCCTTCATGGTAATAGAAAGGGGAGCGAGAAAGGGATGCGGACTTACCCGATAGCTGTATAGTTGTACAGAAAAGGGACCAATGAATTGAACAAAATGTCACCAGAACCATATTAGAAAGGGGAGCGGGTTCGTGCTAGACCTACCATAGCTTAACTATGAACTAGATTTTCCATGTTAAAAATTTAACCGTGTCAGTTTAATTTGATGCAGGCCTATGCCTTACATTTCCCTGCAGCATGTTAATTATATACCATAATAGAAAGGATATGGACTTAATATACAAAGGGGAGCGAGAAAGGGATGCGACTTTAAATTTGTGTCTTTGTAGCTGTAGTGAAAATTAATGTACAGAAGAAACTGCAGTTCACAGAAAGTGGAGCGAGAAAGGGGTGCGAGCTATCGTATTTATGAACATCATGACCGAACTAGAATCCCGCGGTAAAATTCGAGACCACACCCTTTCATTTGCTCCCGGCCTATGCAACCATGGCAACTTTTCCGGTGCCTTCATTGTAAAACGGGAGCGATGCGATAGTTGTAGCTGTGCAGAAAGGGCACCAATGAATTGAACAAGTTATTATTACAACAATACGAGAAAGGGGAGCGAGATCGTGCTAGCCCTATCATAGCTAAAGCATCGAACTATGAACTATAATTTCTATGTTAAAATTTTAACCTTGTCAGTTTGATGATGTAGGCCTTAAAGTCTTTCATTTTCCTGTATGTTAATATCATAATAGAAAGGATACGAACTTCATATACAAAGGGGAGCGAGAAAGGGATGCGACTTTAAATTTGTGTCTTTGTAGCTGTAGTGAAAATTAATGTACAGAAGAAACTAAGAAACTGCAGTTAACAGAAAGTGGTGGTGCGAGCTGTCGTATTTATGAACATCATGACCGAACTTGAATTCCGCGGTAAAATCCGAGACCACACCGTTTCATTTGCTCCAGACCTATACAACCATTACAACTTTTCCGGTGCTAAGTGTCGTATTCATGTCCCTTCATGGTAATAGAAAGGGGAGCGAGAAAGGGATGCGGACTTACCCGATAGTTGTAGCTGTACAGAAAAGGGACTCCTTGATGAATTGAACAAGATGTCACCAGAACCATTTAAGAAATGGGAGCGGGTTCGCGCTAGCCCTATCATAGCTTAACTATGAACTAGATTTTCCATGTTAAAATTTAACCGTGTCAGTTTAATTTGATGTAGGCCTATAATGCCTTTTAATTTGATGTAGGCCTATAATGCCTTTCATTTCCATGTATGTTATAAAGGATATGGACTTAATATACAAAGGGGGGGGCGAGAAAGGGATGCGGCTTTAAATTTGTGTCTTTGTAGCTGTAAAGAAAAGTCATCCATAATTTGTACTGAATAAACTGCAGCTTAGTAACAGAAAGTGGAGCGAGAAAGGGGTGCGAGCTATAACAGTATCGTATCTATCACGTCTATGAACATCATGACCGATCTAAAAATTCGGCATAAAAATCCGAGATCGCACCCTTTTATTGTTGCAGGCCTATATGCAACTTATCCGCTGCTACGTGTCGTATTCATGGTAATAGAAAGGGGAGCGAGAAAGGGATGCGGACTTAGCCGATAGTTGTAGCTGTACAGAATGGGTACCAATGAATTGAACAAGTTATTATTACAACAATACGAGAAAGGGGAGCGGGATCGTGCTAGCCCTATCATAGCTAGAGCATCTAACTATGAACAAGAATTTCTATGTTAAACATGTTAAAGGATTTGTCTTAATAAATATATACAAATGGATGGAAGCGAGAAAGGGATGCGACTTTAAATTTGTGTCTTTGTAGCTGTAGTGAAAATTGATGTACAGAAGAAACTGCAGTTAACAGAAAGTGGTGCGAGAAAAGGGTGCGAGCTATCGTATCATGACCGAACTAGAATTCGGCGGTAAAATCCGAGACCACACCCTTTCATTTGCTCCACCCTTTCATTTGCTCCAGGCTTATACAACCATGGCAACTTTTCCGGTGCTAAGTGTCGTATTAATTCATGTCCCTCCATGGTAATAGAAAGGGGGCGAGAAAGGGATGCGGACTAATTACCCGATAGTTGTAGCTGTACAGAAAAGGGACTCCTTGATGAATTGAACAAGATGTCACCAGAACCATTTAAGAAAGGGGAGCGGGTTCGCGCTAGCCCTATCATAGCTTAACTATGAACTAGATTTTCCATGTTAAAATTCAACCGAGTCAGTTTAATTTGATGTAGGCCTATGTGCCTTTAATTTTCCTGTATTTAATATCATAATAGAAATGATATGAACTTAATATACAAAGGGGAGCGAGAAAGGGATGAGATTTAAATGTGTGTCTTTGTAGCTGTAAAGAAAAGTCACCCATAATGTGTACTGTACTGAAAAACTGCAGCTAACAGAAAGTGGCGCGAGAAAGGGGTGCGAGCTAATAGTATCGTATCTATGAACATCATGATCGATCTAGAAATTCCGCATTAACCCGAGACCGCACCCTTTTATTTGTTGCAGGCATATATACAACTTATCCGCTGCTAAGTGTCGTATTCATGGTATAGAGAGTGGAGGGAGAAACGGATGCGGACTTAGCCGATAGTTGTAGCTGTACCAATGAATTGAACAAGTTATTATTACAACAATACATGTACGAGAAAGGGGAGCGGGATCGTGCTAGCCAGAGCATCTAACTATGAACTATAATTTCCATGTTAAAATTTAACGTGTCAGTTCAGTTAATTTGATGTAGGCCTAAGCCTTTCATTTCCCTGTATGTTAATACCATAATAGAAAGGATGTGGACTTAATATACAAAGGGGAGCGAGAAAGGGATGCGACTTTAAATTTGTGTCTTTGTAGCTGTAGTGAAAATTAATGTACAGAAGGAACTGTTAACAGAAAGTGGATATGATGACGCCATCGAAAATTTGAATTACCGTGCGTTTTAATGCAAATTTTATTAGAACCCCGAAAATATCCACTACAAACACTAATGTTGTGAAATAACATCTATACATTCCAAATTCGTGGAGGTTCGAACTTGTACCAGGGTTGTTTTGAAATATTGAACTTAACTTTCTACAAGAGTCTGCGTATAGAACCGGGTAAAAATGCAGAGCAGGGTTTTTTGGAAACTTAGGCCTAAACATGACGAAAAGTGAAATCGCCTTGACAGAGATTTTCATTTCTTATTAATTTATCATGATAAAGTGAGCATGGTGAGATCAGATTAAAATCCAAACCAGCTACACGTTAGTACAATAATTTGTGAAGTAATCGGATCAAAATCGATAAAATAAGGAAATAGCAAACGATTTTACCTAGCAAATTTCAATGAAAAATCAGCCCGGAAAAAAAGGCCGTCATACTTTTCGCCCGAAATATTTCCATAAAAACTCCTTCATTGCAGCTTTAAGTTCTGCAATTTTTTGGAGCTCCGTTTTTCAATGAGAAATTATTCAAACATAGGCCTATGGGACATTATAAATAAAGACAAATTTAATGTAAAAAAACAAATATCTAGCACGGGTCACAAATTTCAAAATCATTGCTTACCATTTAAATTAAATAACGTGACTTCATAAACACCATTGCCACTTGTATTTGTTCTCTAATTTCTTATTTAAATTAGTTTAATCTAGTCTCACTTTATAAATTCAGAAAAATTATAATCTATGTTTAAGGCGATTTCACTAGTTACGCAGGTTTGAATAAATGATTAATTAGCTGCATGTGTGACCCACACCACATTTCGCCAAAATACATTCTAGAAACGCTTGCTGTTAGAATAAGAAAATTTTAATGCTAATTTATTGCACATTCTAGGGAAGCGTGGTTACCTTTTTAAAATAACCGAGTGAGAGGGTTTTCAAGAAAAAATTTTTCCTGTCAAAACTGAAGCATCCTCTGTATAAAAGAAAATATGAATATTAACTGCACATCATATATAACGATTCGTGATACCCAATTATGGCGCATTTGATGCCGTTTAAGAGGCAGAGAATTTTATTTCAATTTTATATACGCCAAATTTTTTTTAATTGAGCAAGAATAAGGATAGAAAAAACGTTGAAAATCCTATGTGAATATTACATTAGACCCGGCAAAAGATTACTGTTTCGTTTTTATGGTAATCTAATCTTTTATTTCCTGAAAAAACATTTGGGGTCTAAAATGGAATTTTTATGTAATTGATAAAAACATCGAACGTGTATACAAGAAAAATGGTAGGTTCCTCTGTCGTATTTTACTGACCATGGAAATGTACTGACACCGTGAGAGCACGTGTCAAAATCGATATCATGTATTGTCCATATAGACGCGCATTTATCATGTTTATGGTCGGATTAACAACAATTGAGCGCTATTAAAACACATTAATGTATTTAGGCAAATAAAATTCCAAAATATGGTACGTTTTCTGCTTTTGCTTGTCACGTGGTATGCCTATATTGAAGTTGAGATTATATCTTCAAATAAGTTTCAAATGAATTCCATGAAGACAAGTGGTCGAGTGGTCTAAGGCGCTAGGCTCATAGAGTATTATAAGCGGCGGCGTGAGTTCGAACCCCGCCTCTGCCAAATTTTAAAAGAAGCAAAATTTAAATTTTACTTTTTTAAATTTCATATTGGGGAAATGTGACTGGGAGAATTTATGTATGGCGTGGAGTGGTGTGTGTGTGACCCGGGATGTGTGATAAGATGTGTATTCTTCCCGGATAAAGTCATAATCGTATAATAGAAATATGAATAAGTTGTAACCCTGTACCACGTGTATAGCCATATCTTTGTGGGTAAACCAAGCATGCCTTGTACATGTTGTAGGAATATTCCATCATAGCGGTCATCTGTTGTGCATGCGCAAAACCTTGGCCCTTTCATGCGTGGTTTGATCACCGTATCACATTGCACAGTGCGCAAATCCTTGGACTTTGCTTGTGCTGTTTGATCACAGATATCATATTGCACAGCACCATGCATGGTTGTGCACACTGCAGTTTGATGAGTGAAACCATATGGTGAAACTTAATCTGTGTGCCACGGGTTTCATGTCACGGATACTGACAGAACAGGGTCAGATTCATTAGAGGCCATTAAATCCTACCGGGAAAGCCGGGTAGGCCAAAGCTAACATTAAACACGGCGGCTCCGCCTAATGAAAAATGTGCAACTTGTCAGGGGGGGGATGACTACTTACCAAAAGTGGGTGAACCAATAGTTTCAAGTTTCTCTTGTGTGGAAGGCAAATAATTATTAAGTAAAATTAATTACTATTAAATAAATGAATGAATGAATGAATGAAATATAACAATATCTTAAATATATAAATGAAATGAAATGAAATGAAATGAAATGAAATGAAATGAAATGAAATGAAATGAAATGAAATGAAATGAAATGAAATGAATAGTATGAAGAAATAAGGATCAAGGATGTGACGGGGCTCAAATAAAGAGATGAAGATCAAGTGTAATTCGGCTATAGTACATGTAGTATGGAATTGCAGATGCTAACATTGACTACTATAGTATAAAGAAATGAAGATCAAGTATGTGACGGGGCTCAAAAAGAGATGAAGATCAAGGATGAAACTGGGCTATACATGTAGTATAGAACTGCAGATGTTAAAATTGATTAGTATAGTATGAGGAAATAAGGATCAAGGATGTGACGGGCTCAAATAAAGAGGTGAAGATCAAGGATGTGACTGCACTATATATTTTAGAATTGCATATTTTTTACCTTATTTTGTCGCACGGAAGAATTAAAGAATTGACTTAAGGTGGTACGAAAGGCAAAATCAAGTTGCTCTGATTGTGATTAAAATAGACTTGTTGCAGTGAGATATGCAAAATAATCTTAATTCTAAAATTTGAGCCAAATCGGACAAACGGTTTTTAAGATATTGCTGTTGAAAGATTCTTTGTATTCAATTGTTTTTGCCAAGATATTGATGAAGTTAATGAGGAAAATTGGCAAAATGTGCTCATTAATATTAATTTTTGCCAATAATTTCCAAATATTTTATGAATAAACCGTCATACTACTTTTACCTTTAAGAATTTTGACCTGAAACTTTGCCATGTGTCTCTATGACCTAAACCTTTAACATGTGATTTTCCCGCCCATCTAATTTGCATAATTAATTAGCCTTTTGTATAATGCTAATTAATTATGCAAATATGCAAATTATGGGCGGGAAAATCACATGTTAATTTTTTAGGCCATAGAAACACATTGGCAAAGTTTCATATCAAAATCATATAAAATAAAAGTAGTATGAAGGTTTATTCATAAGATATTGGTATAATATTGGCAAACATGAATATTCATGAGCACATTTTGCCAATTTTCCTCATTCACTTCATCAATATATTGGCAAAGCTCAGTGTATTTAGCTTAACTTATTCAATCTATAGAGGTTATCCGTGTTCTATAAGCAGCATATCCTATCAACGACTACTATACCTTGTTTACAACTTTCAAAAAAAGTACCTGCATGTGCTACCATGACTGTTTCAAAATAGCCCGCCAAGAGTCATGCAGGTAACTCCGAGGTCATGAATTGATTTGTTTTGAATAAGGCGCCTTTTGTTAGAAGTCACACATGACACCATGCATGAGTGAAGTGGATAACCTGTATTCAAATGGTTCTATAATCAGTTTCGGTTTTCCAGAAACATCGTTTCGAACCTTAAACTCTTGTGCACTTAAATATATGTGGCTCTGAAAAGAGTCGTTCATCAATCCTGATAAAAGATTGATATTTTTATGTATAGTCCGACACCGAACACGTTGAAACACTCAATTTTCGTATGAATATCCGTCGAGTTACATTGACCATTCCGTCGACTTGAGACCCTTTGCACAGATCCGCCGTTTTGCCACCAAAACGAAATCCTTCGTGCAATTAAGTGTATTGTTTTTCGCTTTTTTTTTGGATCAATTACACTCCTCAAAATAATTAAAGGATCAGTTGAATATAATCAGCATTTTTGAAAACATTGGATATGATGATAATATTATTGATAATTGTGCTTGATCTTTCATTACATAACTTGTTCCCTAAGTTGTAAACAAAATTCGCTCATTACAAATATCCGCTATCACCCACATCTTAAGGGGAAAATGGAGGCTAAAATTTGGAGGCTAAAATTTCGATTTTGAAGCCATTTTTTCAAACGTCACCACGGTCAAAGTCAAGTCACATATTTAGCTGGGTTTGTGTATGTGATCTGTGTTTTGGTCTATACGTCACATTAGTGGGTATAAGATGCCCTCAATGTATCCACGGGGGGTGGGGAAAGTCATTAATGTAACCGCACAAAAGATGATCTCCCGGCCCCTCCTCACATATCTGAGGGCAGGGGTCATAATAGAGCTCCCTTAATAGTGCAACGTAATGCATAAATGAATACTCTATATGTTCTGTCGTTCTGTACCATTTAATGGTCACGATTAAGACCTCTACCCTCAGAGAAACGAGGAGGGGGCCATTAATGACTTTCCCCACCCCCGGGATACATTGAGGGCATATTATACCCACTAATGTGACGTATAGACCCACGTACACAAACCCACCCCAATATGTGACTTGACCTTGACCGTGGTGACGTTTGAAAAATGGCTTAAAAATCGAAATTTTGGCCTCTATTTTCCTCCCTCCCCCTCACGATGTGGGTGATAGCGGATATTTGTAATGAGTGAATTTTGTCTGCAGCTAAGGGAACAAGTGATGTAATGAAAGAACAAGCACAATTATCAATAATATTATCATCATATCCAATGTTTTCAACCCCGTGGTATTAACATACTGCGCGCGCAAAAAAGCATTCTTTCATTTCAAACACAAAACACGAAAACTAATTTAATTTCCAAATAAAAATAAAAATGCATTTGAATGACAAAAGGTAGAGTTTCAAAAGTGACAATTTAGGGTAATGGCGATTCCCGTTGCCTTTTGTAACGGTCTCGTTAAAGTGTGATAGACTGACGCTCACTGCCCTGTGAGTGTAAATTGCGTGCTCCTGCCTGTGAAAAGGCTATGCAAATATTGCCTCTTTATTCAAAGTGGTAGGGGAAGTGGGGCATATTGGTCCACCTAATGTCCCATTTTGCCCCACCAGATTTTACTCGGCTATAATACTGTATCCGACAGCTTACGACAAGTGACCACTACAAAACAAAACGTACATCACCAAGAGTCTAGTAGACTTACGTTTCACACTAAAATGGTGCCCGTCGGCCTCCGGTTTAATTATTTTATTAAGGAGTCTTTAAAAAGGTGGCCTAGAAGTTATTTTTTAATTTGAGAAACACTAATCCGGGCCATTGATTCAGTTATTTAGCCTCAAGTCGTGACCTCTGCTTAGACATGAAAACAAAATGTAATATTTATTTTGGTGTGTTAAGCTTTCGGCCCTCAGAAGTTCTTGTTTTAATGAAGAATGGTACTTTTAATTGGTTGGAAATATAAATAGGCATTATATCAAAGTTCTTTTCTTGCAAAAATGGGCAAAATGTGACTATTTTAAGGTATAAAAGTATTTCCGAAATCACTGTCCCAAATTACCCCGTGTCCCAATTTACCCCAGTCTACCCTATAAGTTGTGAAAAAAAGTCGCATCGTACTGAAATCTGAATGAGGTATCAAAATACAAAAAACAAAATCTCCATGTATCAACCACTGAAGTTGGTAATTTAATTTCAGTGTCTTCAAGAAATCCCTTTTGTTTTAAGTCTAAAGATACTTTTTGTATGCAGTATACGTTCAAATCTATACAAGAGTCTGATGTACTTTTTGTTGAACGCTATAGGGAAAAGATAGTCACTTTATATTATTTTATCAGTACTGACGAAATTTAAATTCGGCGACATGCAGACTTCCGGACAGAATCTCCTGATACAAAATGTAAGAAATTCGGTTAATAGCGTCGATTTAAATGTTACATAAAGATTTTCAAATCGTATTAGATGTCCAATCAAAGCTTTGCTGCAACTTGCATTAGAATGGATACAATCTGCAAACGTCTTTGGTCATGCAGATTGCACAATACGGTCAAGGTTCTGTATGAAGCAGGCCGGGTATAAAAACAAGCAAGGTGGGAGGGACTATTGATTAACTTAGTAGGTTGTTTTCGTGTTTTTTCGCAATAATGCAGATTTACCTGCCCTACATACATTTAAGGACCCTCCTATGCATTGAATCTATTCGCACGACTCATTTAGATCCGTTTCAATTCACCCCTTCCATGGTTCCGCCATGTTGGATAGGGTCAGGAGTTACTAACCATAATCCTAATCCTAACCCTAATCCCGTAACCCCTGACCTAGCATATCGTGATGGTTTTTTTTTTAATGAAACATCTACCACATTTAAGTTGCGAGTAGGGCGTAGCGAGTGATTTATTACCAGTTCGTGCCGTGTTTTATACGATGCAGTAACTCAAACGTGGCTCAAACAAATCTGAATCTACGCTCGCTTGTTTTTCATCTGATCACAGAAACATAGCATTAGTAGGCATGTCACAGTGGCTGCACAATACTTCTGCCACACTGTGCATGCAAGCATAACAGTAAATTGAAAAGCGCGCGCATGAAAGTTGTTCAATTTTGGCAAACATCCATGCCGAAAAATTAATTTCCTCATATGTGCTATTTATCACAATTGTTTGAATTTTTGATATATGGTGTGTGAAACCTTTCTGTGACTACCATCGGTTTTTTTTTCAAATAAATATTGCTTCGTTTAAGAGCTACTACCTATTTTTATGGATTGTTGAAGATCCCTCATAAATCAATAAATATAGGCCTTTTGAAAAATCAAGATCTACCACCATTTAGCTGAAATACTAATCTTTCTAAGCATGTAAATTATTTCAGTCGACAACGAATGGCACACTTGAGGAAAACGATTTGAAACAAAACATTTTTTAAGTGAGTTTAAAGGAGTAATATTCCAAACCACAATAGCTCTAAGCCATTGTGTGTGTCCAAGGCCACACCATTTTTGTATACGCGGTATAATAGAGGGGCTGTTCCGTTTACCGTTTCTCTTCCCATGTTAATCCAGATAACAAAATGTTAATTTAAAGTCTCATTGCAAATGAATTTTATTTTTACTTTTCGGATTTGGCTTTGAGCAATGGTGACACATACCATATTTACAGAAAAAATGAAAATTCTATTCTAGACACCGTCAAAATGTCAAAGTTTGTATTTTTTGTATTATATTAAAGTAATTAACTGCAGATTATTTACTCAACATCATAACAGGTTCATACTTGACAAATTCATGATGAATGAAAAGACTTTCATTAAATATAAAAAAAACCACCAAAATTACTCATGCCTAATTTACATAATAATATCATGAATACATAATTAGCTGTAATAAGCTAATTTGCATAATTGATTACTTTTTGTGTATTTTTTTGTTATCAATTGAAAGAACTTTGTTTACATATGTTTGTGAAAAAAACCGCACCCTGATATTATGTACGGTTTTCTTTTGGCATCAATTTTGCATATTAATTAGCTGAACTTAGTCATTTTTTCAACTTTTATTTGTCTGCAGATTGGCCGGAATTGCTAAAATAGTATATTTGGTTAATTTATTATAATTATTCAATGATAGATTTTTTAATTTTGTTTTCTTTGATGAAGTTAGAAAAGATAGGCAATTAACCTGTGATACTTAAATTAACGTTGCTTTTTCAAGCAAGTGTTCAAATAAACCTTCAAAATCTCGAAATGTGCCAATTTTGTCATTATAGCAATTTGTGGCAGATTTGCATTCCATTTATGAGCATCTTAAAATTGACACTACGTCACAATGCATTGACCGATTTCAATTCGGTTTTTTGATTTTTGATGCTTTAATAAAGGTCATTCATGTAGAAACATTAAATAACGTGTTTCTGCTGCCCTTATTTTTGAGGTGATATACCTAGCATTAGGAAACGAATTTGGAGAAAACCTTCTTTTAATAAAATACTATGCTGAGCCACCAGCCTGGGTGACTCACGCTCCAGTAATTTCAGATGATTGAGCTCAGTAATACATCAAAGAATGTCTTCCAATTCATGAAAACAAATAGATAATCAGCTTATCGGATTAAAAGCTTAGAGGGAAGGTCTTGCTGCTCAGCGAGTGTTTGTAATTATCAGAAGGTTTTCTCCAAATTCATCCTCTAATGTGATTCCAATAGCTATATTACTAATTCTCTTGATCGCCGTGATCATGGTGATGATAGATTATAAAACAGAAAACGCAACACACATCATTTCTGTTTTTTCAAACTGGGCCATTTCTTCTGAAAGTTTCTTTTTATTTCGTTTATAATACTAATAGCTCATTGATTTCGTTATGCGATAGATCGAAATACTGCACCGTCTCTCTAAATATAAATGTTTGCGCTGTTTTCCCGGGGCTGTTTTCTCCTTATTCATATAAACAGGCATGCATCTATCCGTAACTTACTTGAATTTTTATTACTACAAGTAACATTTTATCGGAAGTGCAGTCGCTCAAGCGGTTATAACTTACTAACCAAGACACTGCAGGATTTGAAATACAATTATATAAATAGTTTTGATTCTTTCCGTTAAAATTTTACAAAATGATGGAGATGGCATATTCTAACTGAAATACATAATCATCCGGTCAGTGTAAAAACGTCATAAGTGACACTTTGGGCGAAATTTAGCTATTAATGGATGTATACCAGGTGATGGAAAATCACTTTGTGTGGTATCTTAATAATTGTTTTTGCCCCTTGACTAAAATCATCTTGACTTTTATCATGATTATCTAATAGCCGCACAGGCGTTCAGGGTACACTATGTGACGGTAAAATTCGACCCCTTGGATCATGTTAATTGATATTGGCAAATAACAACGTTGTTAGTTTTGCGAACTTTGCCTGTTCAATGAGAGTATAGCGCGCCCCCAATACATCTGGGCACAAACTAGGCGAAAACGATCCAGTTTAATGAAATGACGGACGGGTATTCCCATCAGGCACTAGTGATATGTTTTTTCAAAGAAAGTCTACTAATGTGATATGAAATGACATTTTGCAATAGCAAAGTCAAAATTAGGACTTGCTGTCAATAATATGAAGGAAATATGTGACAGAGGCAAGGTGTGAAATACAAGTAGTATTTGAAGTTACAATAACCTTTGATACCCGACCTGACCTTCCATCATGGCGCCTTATTCGTCTTATGTATTTCTATTATGCTCTCAAGTAAAATAAAATACCAATCTGCACTAAGCAGACAGAATGTTACTTGGCTCCCAGCATGAATTATTGATTTTATACGGAGGTAAAGAAATGCACAGTTGACTATACGACTATGCAAGCCGTGCAACAATACTCCAAATATTTACGGTAAATCTGAAAAGTGGTCACATGTTGACATATCATGTGTTCGGGAAATCACGTGCCAACATTTTAAGATTTCAGGCTTGTTTACTAGTTAATTGCCATTTGTACTCTTTATTATTTATCTTGGTTAATTAACATATATTTTAAATGCTGATAAATCGTGGTTGGCTGCCCATGATATCTGTTAAATTCAATGTTTTATGAATATAATTCTACCACACAGAGGGGGTCACGCAGCAGAATTTCACACCACCTGACTTAGCTATATATTTCGAAGCTCTGCTCTTCAACTTCATGTAAATTTCAAAGTTTATACACTTATGATACTAAATTTTGTTATAACCAACTGGTACACGAAATATACTAGCTTATTACCTGTACAGAAAGGTGATTATCAGCCTTCACTCAGCAATTTGACATGCCCGGCATATGCAACCATTCTCCGTCTGGATAACATGACTGTCGCCCTCAATACGTCCGGGCACAAATTTAAATAACAATACGCTATTTACATATCAATGCGGCCTCATGCTAATTAAAGCTGCCGAATCCAGGAATTAATCTATGATGGAGCTTCACAGTTGTTCATGATGTACCAGGTGACGGTAAAATCACATTGTGATTAAAATTGTATTTGATTATTGCATAGTTGTTAAGGATGTACCAGATGATGTAACATCAAATCACATTGTGAAGTAGCACGCATCACATTATTCAAGGTGAATCAGGTGGAGGAAAAAACAACTTTCTTACTTCAACGTAAGTACCAAAGTGACATCTTGAATGCCCGGCTTGAATGTGAAAATTCTTACCATTACTATACACTTTAATATTAATCTATATCAATAAAGCTGTTAAAAACCGCACTGGCAGCTAAGTTGCCAGCATTATTTTTTTTGTTTCTGTTTTTAAATCAAATGTTCCTCTTTTGTACATAATGTTTCTGATTTGTTTTTTACTGAACTGTCCCGGTATTACAGAATTTTGCTTACGTAATGTTTCTCTTTCAAAACAGTGTGCCGTGGCAATATGTACAATTTCCATTGCCATCGATCATTTCCAAGGAAACCAAACAATTTCTCTTATAAAAACGCTCGCTGCATGGCCTTGTTATATAAAACTTACTTATTGTCATAATATTTATGCAACTTGACTAAAATATTGTCGTTAGACAATTTTAATTGTCTTGGTCGACTTGGACAGAAATGAATTTGACAATATTGAATGGTTGGTGTTTATATATAAATACGTGCATGGATTCTATGATATTACAATATGTATTTGATATTTTAACTTGACTGCATAAATGTAACATTCTGTAATAGAACACAAACATGACATATGTAATGCAATCAAGCAAAACCAGTCGGAACTCGGAAATATTGAACTGTCAATTTCTTATAAGATAGTAAAAAGCATTTGCAAAGCTGCATTTTGCAGAAAACTCCATTGAAATTGAAAAACCAGTTCTAAAGATATGAGCAATTAAAGACTTCCCCAAAACAAAGGGAAACAAAAGGAAATGTTGCCTTCGTTTGGCCATATCTCAAAATCAATATTTCCGAGTTCCGACTGATTTTGCTTGATCGCATCACATATTATGAAACTCTTTCTGGAGCAATAACAAAATTACTATGTTACTAAGTTAATTTATTATACTTTGTAACAATCTGCTTCCAGTTTAAATTGATTTATCGAGTTCTTACATTGAAATGATAGTTTGCGGAAATGTATTGGAATACTCTGTTAAATTAAAGAAAATAAATATTACCATAAAAATGGTAGTTTGCGGAAATATATTGGACTACTCTGGTAAATTAAAGAAAATAAATATTTAGCCCATATCTTTAAATTAAGCGGTGGTTACATCCTTACTCTGTGCGCAATTTGTTTTGTTCAAATTAAATTTGGGGATTTATATGCCTCCGCACACTTTACAAACCATTACAATCAGGGACGCAGCTCAATGTAGACGCAGTCTCCTAGTCAACCCACATAATAACCATCGCAACCAGGATCAGATCCCCGAGTAACGTACAGGTATAAACCGAGACAATAGAGAGCTTACGATTTTCAACGTAGGTATCAAACGCCCGAGCGTCTATTCAAAATCCCGTCACATGCGAGTGATTTTGAATAGGTGCACGGACGTATGATCACGGCGTGTGACAAATATCATAAGATATCTAATTAGGTAGTTAGTTCCTTGTCCAGGGGAATTTAGCGCAATTATTTTCACGATATCATTTCCGGCCACACTGGGGCTCGAGCTCAGGACCTCTCGCACCGAAGTCTGAAGCCCTATCAACTGTGCTAACTTGGCTGGTTGTTGCAGTAGAATTAAATTATTGATCAAATATATACGTCATACGGATTAGATGTGATAAGTATAGTTAGTTCCTTGTCCAAGAAAATTTCAAGTTAACGCAATTATTTTCACGATATCATTTCCAGCCATGATGTGGCTCGAGCTCGGGACCTCGCGCACTACTGTGCTATAACCTGACTGGTTGTTAATCAAATGTATATGCGTCATATGCATAAGATGTGAATGTTGTACAGTTTTATGGACGTGAAGTATCGCTTCTTTGGCATTTCAGAATCCTCTTATAAGCCAATCGAAAATTTTGACTGGTAAATGCATACAGATATGGATTGATAGAAGAATTAGTCCAGATGCACATAAATGCTATCCTCCTAGCCATGGCTGGTACCTCCGTAAATTTGGAAACCACGTGTAGGACGCAGTGTGGCAACCAGCAGACAGCAAACACAAGAAACACGAGTAGTGGCATTTTTGTAAGACGCGCTTCTTCCTTAGTTCGTTCTCGTTTGTTTTGTCTTGGAAACGATTCCAATATGGCTGCACTGACGCTGCTGATCGTAAAGGTGGCTGGGTCTGTAATTGCCGACATGCTGCGTTCATCTGAAGATTCTTGTAATGCTGGTTGAACTCGTTTCTTACTGTTTCGGACAGCGATAAACATCATCCCGTAGAGGCACGGTACAATGATAGCGGAAGGTAATATGACATAGAAGAACAATACCAGTGTGGTGCGCAACCAATTTGATCCACTTGTGTCGGCTACACAAGCTTGAATTTCTGGATCATATACAGGTCTCCTTGTACCTCGAACAATTGGGAAGACGACGAGGATGCCACTGCTTATCCAGGTAAACGCAATACTAATGGCAGCTCCTTTCATACGACAACACGAACGGTAGGTTGAAAAGGGCTTAGCAAGTGCTAGGTAGCGATTTAAAGCAACACATATTAAAGTCATAAGTGATACTCCTGCTAAAGCCGCCGTCAGACAATACTGAAAAACACAAATGAACAGATTCTGCCACCACAAATCTGGGCCAAATCTGATAATACATATTCCTGTTACTACTGTGTTAGTTATCAAATCACAAATACAAAGATTGCCAATAAATATATTGCAAGAGTTTTTCAGTTTCGTTGACGTTAATAAGGCGATTAGTGTTAATGAGTTACCGAAGGCGCCTACCAGACCAAGTACGGAGTAGTATATAGTCTGCACAATCTCAAAAGGTTCGTACATTGCATTCCTACCTGTAGATGACGAATTACTGTCATTCATTGTGAATGTCTAACCCCGGAGTCCAACATTTGAAGCTATAACAAAGCCTGCTTTTGTCTTTCAGTATCCTGTTACAGCCATCTGTCAAAGGTGCAAACTTCTGTTTCAATTTCTACCATGTCTGCAGAGCTATAAACATGAAACATCCAGGGCATCCGAGCGGTTTCGGCAACGTTTACAGTCATCCATGCCGTGCACAGTAATTGAATTTCAAATACTGAGTGTTGCCAACACATCTCGAAGCGATATGGCAAGCAAGTGATATTGATAATGTAATATGTGCAGCGCAGTCGTCTAAGCGAGCAGCAGCCAGCTACTTTATTACATTGGATCAGTGTTGTATGAGTACACCCGATAAAGTTAATCAGACGTGATGAACAAAATGGCAATTTTTAAATCGCAGGAAACAAAGTAACCATCTAGATAATTGCTCAATACTCAGATACACTCTGGCTTAAGGTGGTACTGGGAGGGACCAACTACTATTTTTGACCTGCCAAAACACTTTCTAGGCACTGAGAGGTATCAGTTGGTATCCAACAAAGAGATTCAAAGTTAGATGAACATATCAATATATTAAACAATTCAAGATTATGAGTAATTGTTCAAATGTGAACTATGTTGCCTAGATGGTATCTGATCAATCTGCTAAGAATATATCTTAATTAATTCAGTGTTACATTAATCAATGTAAACATTGCCGGAAAACGCTATTTAAAGAGTCAACACGTTTATCTCCGTACTTAAAAGTATATATTGTAAACGCGTTGTATTGGTAATTGTAAGCTATGCTCCCAATACTTTTGCGTGTAAAATACGGACATAAATGTGTTGAAGTGTTCAAAAAAGTGTAAACCGGGAATTTTTACAGTGATATACAGTGGTACATGTTACTCTTGGTAGTGCAGATATTGATGTTGAGAGATGACGATTACAATGTATTTTTACTTTGGTAAGTCAATGAACCTGCACTGTCCACTTGTTAGGGCAATACTATTAACATCATATAAATACATTGTTTGCTAATCATGAAAGGTAAGGAAAAGGCAGAGGGTTTCCAATGAAAATGGTTCAGGTATTCGTCTACGCGACGTTAGTATTATTACTGGGCATTTTTCTTAAAGCGCGCTAGATGTCCATAACCATGAACAGGGCCTTGCATTGGAAGGAGGTAAATAATCTCTCTGAAATCTTCAACAGAACGAGGCAACCCCTTCCTTGATGATGTGCAGGTTCAGTCCAGATTCCTGATTGGTACATCGCATTGTGCATGTTGAAGAAGAGCATCCTGTGTGGATTGTATTCTGTTCATAGATTCATTGACGGAGCTCAGGGGACTGGTTCTATCATTACAAAATGATGGTTAGTCTCTCAACCTTCTCTACAAAGAAGCTCAAAGGGGTGACCAGCCAGATACACAAATGTTTCTGTAATTTCTTCACAGGCTTGCCAGGTTGACTTCTTTCCCTTCCCTTGGAAGGCTGATGTGATATCCATCCAGGAAGGGCTTGAAAGGTAGAAATACTGATAAAGCATGTTATCTTGGGTCCCCAATAGAGTGATGTTGTAAAATCTGCCATTCTTATCCATGTCAAAGGCAGCCCTGCTGTCTACCAATGGTTGATGCATTGATGTACCAACAAGGATGACTACAACGTCTGTGTCAAAAGTGCGCACTTTAATAGTATTCGTACCTTGCTCCAGTATATGCACGATGTGCACTACAACCTTCATATCTGCTTCCTCGTGGTGTAATTCAGCATGGGGTTGTTGGTGCCTGTGGATACTTCAGGTTCTCCTGATGTTTATATATGTACACGGCTTTGTCTGATGGACGGTTAAACTTGGCAACCTTCGACGTCAGAAATCCAAATAGCTCTTGTTTGTTCTTCGCATCACGGAGGAAGTCCGTCCAATTGCCTGGAAGCATG
This sequence comes from Amphiura filiformis, assembly GCF_039555335.1. Taxonomy (NCBI): domain Eukaryota; kingdom Metazoa; phylum Echinodermata; class Ophiuroidea; order Amphilepidida; family Amphiuridae; genus Amphiura; species Amphiura filiformis. The sequence goes on along the minus strand of NC_092632.1, from coordinate 70,654,935 downwards.
GTTTGGCGGACACCTTTCTACGCACATCCTTTCCTCTATTTTCCCTTCAAACAGTCTGGTAAGTATGTGTCCCATACAACATACAACCTTGTGGCATTCTGTAGCTGCTTCACCAGGTAAGGGATGAACACATTGTCTGTATACTCAATCAATGAACGTGCTGACTCCAGTAGTCGGCAGACAGTGCACAAATAACAGCTCCATCCGGTACAATTCAGTCATTAGTTGAAGGTAGCCCAGGCTGCTGAGGTTGTTCAATAAATTTCAGTAGATCAGACTTTGGTAACTGCAGCTTTATACCAAGGTCTGAGAGAGAAAGTGGAAAGAATTCCTTCAAGTCGCCATCTCGGTTGTTTGATGTGATCATTTATTATTTTTTTTAACAAAACATATAATGTTCAATTCTAGACCTGAATAATTGCTATCACACTAATAAACTGTATATACACATGTATTTTATAACAATTTTTAACAATGATTTTCGTTTCAATATCAAATTATTCATCTTTTTCTGGCTTTTTTTTTTTTTTGGTGGTAATTTTTATTCTATAGTGGCAGCCATAACTGGGTTCCCGTTGGCTCCATCTCACCTAAAATGTGAAATGAAGCGGCCTTAGCGGGGATTTTAAAGTACATTCCATCACCATTGTTACACGTAGACAAAAGAATGATGAACGTTTATAACACAATAACATCAATTTTAAGCGGCTTCAATCCACCCAATTGGGCAGTCACAACACCAGTTTGTGTGAAAATTGAGGGCGCTATTTACATATATTTTAAATTTAAATTAGCCTTGGTTATACCTTACATTTCATGATAAAAAGTTTTTTGAAAATTCTTTGTCATTTGTTAGTCTTTTTGCTGATGTTCTAATACCATTATACAAGTGTGTACCCCTTGTGTACAAACAAGATTTAAGATAAATAGCGCCATCATTGTTCAACTTTTCTTAGAAATGTGCGGAAGGAATCTTGTATCTGCTGCGCACTAGTGTGGGATGCTGAGTTGCTCTTTTGAGAAAGTGACCTTGGATGCTTTTCTTAAACGCTTATTGCTGAGTTATTATTTCTGGTAAAGAGGGTGACTACTCTTATAGGTAACTGATATGGGCTTATGCAGTCAAGAAAATGAATATTAATGTTGCAATACGTAGGATCATTAATAGTCACCTCATGGTAGCGGACCATCTACCGAAGATGTGGTTGACATGACTGAAAATCTAGGTCAATCGACTCTGAGGAAAAAGAGGCAGAATCAGTGTTAATAATTCTACTTTTTATATTTTTTACTGGATATATGTGGACATGTATTCCAACTGAACTGATTTGACGGCTACGAATCGAGGAAAAAAAGGTTGGCACACTTTGCCTGTCTTTTGGTGTATCTCTACCCCCGCTCTCCCAATTCAATGTTGGACCAAGCCATGCTGTGAACAGGTCCGTGAGACCCTCCAACATTGAAAGATGTTGAGTAGGGAAGGGTGAGATATAGGTGGGAGTCTGTACTTCACATAATTTCATGCATGTTTCACTCGCCGCTCCAATTTTGATGAGACACGCATTTCTATTATTATTGTTTTGTGCAAGTGTGCCAATTCTTTTTTACTGGATTGTAGTCACGCATCTGGGCCGACATTGGCAGTGTTTGTTGAAAGTATTTTATTTATTTGAGGGCGCAAATCCAGATTTAAGATAGGCTACTCCTAAAACAAAATTGAACTTTCGAAGCGCTCCCTGGATACGATCAGGGATTTTGATCAGACGTGTCTCAATCATGCAATAAACATGGAGAGAAATAGATTACGTAATGCATTTTTGCTTTGTGCCAAATTGATTTGCTGACAGGCTATTCGTATACCATTGTTTCGAACAAAAGGGTTCCACACTTAAATTGGTAACTGATCAGACTACATATTATCGCTTTACTTGGCAGGTGACTGTTAATTCACCGCAAAAGTGATGATGTAAACAGGATTTACTACTGTAGCAGTAGATGAATGCACATTTTTTAATATATCGCCCTGCACTACTACAAGCAGGATGCACTCATCACCTGTGTATGTCTGCAATCATAGATTGAATACAATACCGCTATTTTCAAAGATGCCAATCTTACAGGTGCGAGTGATCAGCATGATATGAGTACTAGTATTCTATAAAATGAAGAACCAGATTTTTTCCCGTTCTTTGAAATTCATGGCTCAATGCATAGGTACCGCGTGAACGTTGTAGTGCAGGGCGATATATTCAAAAATCGCATTAACCTATTGCTATGGTAGTTAATCCTGTTACTGTTACATACCAATGTATACGGCAAATAAGGAATAGAAGATTGCGGAGCGAAATTTTCCATTTTAAATTGTATATGACACAATAATTGGCATTTACAGTTTGAACACCCGTGTTCTATTGTAACAGTCGATGTGTTCTATTACAATTTAATGTGTTCTATTTTACCAGTTTGAGAACACATAATGAACAAGAATTCACCTTATGGAAGAATGTATCGTCCAAAGATAAAGTAAATTTAGAACACGTGCCAAGTGTTGGAAATGTGTTATGTGCTTCAATACGTGTGTGATGTGTTCTAAAGCAAAATTTCCGGTCTCTATATTTTAAAGAAGAATTTTTTGAAGAATAGTGTTAAGAGCACATCAGGCACATCAAATTGCATTCGGGAATACGAGAAACAGTGGCGTAGCTGGGATTTTTTTTCCAGGGGGGGGGGGGGCAAGCCTCTATGGGGCGGTGCCCAAATCCACCAAACAAAAAAAGAGAATACAAGGGATAGCGACTTCATTTTGATATAATATAGTTCCATCTTTTAACAAAATTTTAAAATTGTTCAAATTCTATCCGCACCTTATATCGTTGGCCTATGGATTCTCTCTTTCTCTTTCTTTTCCCTTTTTCCATCTCTCTCACTCCTTTATTATCCGCTAGGGGGCGGGGGCCCAAATAGGCATTGCCATGGGGGCAATTGCCCCCCGGCAGCTACGCCACTGATTCAGTCGTATTGCACGTTTCCTCGTTTGAAACACTGTGACTTTTCAAACAAGGATTATAGGAGATTCCTATTTACTGGTGTGCACTCACTAGCAATTCAACTCGCTGATAAATGTATAGGCTTATACGGCACCTCGGTTACGTACCATTTGTCTCGAGCTATCTTCAGTAGATAGCACAAATTAACATCAGATTACATCAAAAATCAGCCGGTTGGTCTCACACACCTCAAGTATTGGCTATAGGGCCTATATGAACGACCATAGCATTGAAATTAAAACAGACTTTTAACATACAGGTGCAATCTAATTTTAATTTACGCTCATCCAACGGCTTAGCTACGCGCATGACGTGTACGTGTAGGCCTAGTGGTACATTACTTGCACGCGTCTACTGTAGATGTGTATTGATCATTGATGAAGTGGTGCATTGCTCACATTAATTGTAGGTCTATGTGTGAAATAATAAGTTATTTGATATTTAAAATAAACTTGTTAATTAACCATTTACTACTAATAATAAAAACGGGAATAAAATTTGTAGCTGTTCCCCCTGGTAAGTTGTGTATTTCTTGTCAGGGAGAGCTCATACATATACCTCTGCTAACTCAGTGCACACAAGAAATGTCTTTAATGCACACAGGTGTTGTCAACATGCTTTATACTGTTCAAATTCTGCAAGGATAATCTATTGTAGTGTTCTACTTTAATTATATTAATCCTACTGAAGTGTACTGGAAGATGAGCAATTAACAAAGCCACAATTGATGTGAATATTTTAATGCCAACAATGTACCCTTTATGACAAGAGTGGTGCCCACAGGGCCAAAAATGTGCAACTTGTCAGGGGGGATGGCTACTTACCAAAAGTGGGTTAACCAATAGTTTCAAGTTTCTCTTGTGTGGAAGGCAAATAATTAAGTAACAATTAATTACTGATACATAAATGAATGAATGAATGACTGAATGAATGAATGAATGAATGAATGAATGAATGAATGAATGAATGAATGAATGAATGAATGAATAATTAATTAATTAATTAATTAATTAATTAATTAATTAATTAATTAATTAATTAATGATATATAATCAAATAAATCGATCTAAATAAAATAAAATAAAATAAAATAAATAAATGTTGATAATGATCATTTTGACAAAAGCATCCGTATATAATGGACATGCCGAAGAAGAAAATAATCCCAGTCTTTTTATTTTTAGGAACTATAATAAATCACGGGTTGCACGTCCGGTTAGCGCAAGTTTACAAATTCAGTGCCACTATTAAAAGGTAAATTGGTCGTCTTTGGCAAGATGCAACCGATTTACTACAGGTAACCGATTCATATAATACTAGTACCACTAGGGTGCACACCAGTAAATAGCCTCCATTGACTTTCTGTACAAATAGGGTCCGGGAAAACGTCATTTTCTTGACTTCAGAGCGACTCAGCTCTTCAAAACTTTAATTTTCTGCAAGTTGAAGGTCAGCTGAAGACATCCAGTCCAGAGAAATCTTACAGAGTCCAGCGTTTTTTCCAGAAAATTGCTGACTAGATCACCTATTATAATCATGATAATAATAGCTTACGCCGGCTCACAAATAGCTTGGTGTTTCTGAAATGTAACACATTTTGAAAGCTTAGCTAAATCTTCATAAAAAGTCTGATCCTGCTCATTTTTTACAGACAATCTATTTCCCAGGCCTAAATGAGGATTAAATATGAAACAGGGCCTAATAATTTGTTTTTAAGCCTTTCCTAATGTATTACATTCAGTCGTATTGCACGTTTCCTCGTTTTGAAACACTCTGACTTTTCAAACTAGGATTATTGGAGATTCCTACTTACTGGTGTGTACTCACTAGCAATTCAACTCGCTGATAAATGTATAGGCTTATACGGCACCTCGGTTACGTACCATTTGTCTCGAGCTATCTTCAGCAGATAGCACACATTAACATCAGATGACATCAAAAATCAGCCGGTTGGTCTCTCACACACACCACAAGTATTAGCTATATATGAACGACCATACCATTGAAATTAAAACAGACTTTAAACATGAATGAATGAATGAATGAATGAATGAATGAATGAATGAATGAATGAATGAATGAATGAATGAATGAATGAATGAATGAATGAATGAATGAATGAATGAATGAATGAATGAATGAATGAATGAATAAATAAATGAATGAATGATATATAATCAAATAAATCGATCTATATCAATAAAGATACTGGACAATTAAAAATAGAGAAACAGGCAGATGATAATCTCTGCTTTATTAGTGCCGTTTTAAATTTTGGTCAGCTTCGGCATTTTTACATTTCTTTATAGCTCTGCAGTCGGCCTAATGCCGATTTTTCTCTGAGCGCTGAACCCCGTTTAATGCAGTTTTGCCATTTCGCGCCGTACTGAATCATCATCTACAACGCGTGCTAGGCAATATTTTGTTGTTTTTTAATATTATTGTATTATTATTATTATTATTATTATTGCTTGCTATCTTCTGAAGATAGCAATTTTGATCAGCTTCGTCATTTTAACATTTCTTTATATAGCTTTGCATTCGGCCTAGTGCAGATTTTTATACTAAAAGAAAATGTGGCGAGACATGCCGTAATTTGCTCGATTCTGGTGCCGGTGTCTATAGAGCTCCTGCCTTGATTTACATGGGTAATATTAAAATTGAAATATATCAAGAACCGAATACCATATGACGCTGAAACAAACTTTGAAATAAAGCTTTTACATTTCTCTATCTGTTTTATGTCATTTTGGTGTTTGATTCGTGTGATTTTGCTATCAACTGCAGATAGCTCAAATTTAAATGCCCGTTGGTTGTCGTTTGTGTCTGCTGAACGAGATAAAGGGTACATCACAAAAAAGCTTTCCAGAGACTTTACGTGCTAAATAGGGGTCGCGTTTTGGCCATAAGTCGAGTTACGTCCAACTTTGAAATATCTTAACTAGAACAAAATTCTGCATAACATTTCTGAAAATGACTACACATTTTAGGTCCGACTAATTTTTGAGAAAATTAGTGCTAGGCCTATATAAAAAGGCCACATTTTCCTGTGTTTACATCCGACTGCTAACCGCGTTCTGATCTCGTTTGTTCATGCGAACATAATCGTAAATATCACTCAAATTTTCGCATTTTCTTTTCAAATTTGTAGAGATCACATTCACAAGTTCTATTAAAACACGATTTTCAACACTAAAATTGTTAATATTATAGCGATTTTCTAGAATTTTTTGTTTTGGTTTAATTTGGGACTATATGCGTTAATTTGGGACTACAGTGTGGGCCAAAAACAACTTTACCCAATTTAAAAGGTTCATATCTCAAAATTAAAAAGCCTGCTGCAAATTGTTTTCACATATTCGTAAAGAACATTTTCATTAGAGTATGTGGTGAAAAAACTGTCCAAAAATGTATTAAAATAAAAACGTGACGCTATTTTTAAATCAAAGAGTCAAAATTAACTTTGTCCATGCGAAGGCCTACTAGCTGTCCCGTCGCATCTCTTGCAATGGCGAGTTCGATAAAGAATGAGAAGTATATTGAGAACCACTCAGTATACGCACAAATTTGTTCAGCAATTTTATATAACACATTAACACAATCAAATAAATCAAACATGAACAATTTAAATGTCAACCTATGATATTTCGTCATGATATGCAGCTTTCACGCTGCAAAGAAAACACAATTCTCTCAAATATGCGTAAGCATTATTGTAACCTCAGACCTGATTTTTTTGTCATTACGAAATGTTATCTACAAGAAAGTTTGAAGTTATTGAACTTATTGCGTTCGTGGTATGTTCGGCAAATTGTTGTTGCGTCGACAACTGACTCTGCTGTTAGCTGCAAGTCCCTTTGAACCGCTGCAATATTTGCAGCTGAACGACCAGTTCTTGGACGTCCGCTCTATCTATTCATCACACTTCCGAGCAGGGGCGTAGCCAGCTTTCTTGGTCAGGGGGGGCAAAATAAAATGTTGGGGGCACAGACGAAAAAATTGCAGTTGCATCATACAATACATAGAAACTGTATGTCTTCGAGCTTCCCAAAAGGGGCCTTATTGGGATGATGTGCGCGCGTAGCGCGAAAAAATGGTATTTTACACTATTTTCGCCCATTATCCGGCTAAAAAGGGCTTTATTGTTACAATGTGCGCGCGTAGCGCGGAAAAATTTTGTATTTTACACTATTTTGGCCCTGAATTTTGCTAGAAAAGGGCTCCTTGCCCTTTTTCTTTTCCTTTGCCCTCCTGATTTTCTCTTTCATTTTTTGTCAGAGGGGCACTTTTTCTTTCATTTTTTTGTCAGGGGGGGCACTCAGGGGGTCATCTAAGGTCAAATTACTAAAAAGTGTCGTATGGGCATGAAACTTGGTAGGTACAGTCAACATTTAAAGCAGCATTTTTTGAAGGTCATTTTGGGGTCATCCAAGGTCACCACGGGTCATCTGAGGTCAAATTAGTAAAAGCTCATATATGGGCATGAAACTTGGTAGGTACAGTCAACATTTAGAGTTATAAGTTTAGGTCATTTTGGGGGTCATCCAATGTCACCCTGGGGTCATCTGAGGTCAAATTAGTAAAAATTGTCATATGGGCATGTCACCATCAGCCTGGCAATCGCGCCCAGCCGAGAACCGCCAAATATGGGTAACCGCCTAGTCTATTTTAAAACTGATGCATCAATGACTATGTTCATCATGTCATATAGAGGCCTTGCATGCGACGTATCATCCCGTAAATATGGCGGACTACTCAAAATTCAAATGCATTCAACAAAAGCATGATTGCAATCTACCGTGACAGTTCGTCTCACACACATAATCCTGCACTACTATCAAATAGGTTGATGACAACATTTGATTGAATGGACTGCACTCCGCCATAACTACGGTGAAGGACACCGGTTGAAAACCTTTGTTTGGAGCCAATCAATAATTTCATGCAGGGCCTCTATTGTATCATTCTCACATAGATATAGAAATGCTAAATTCGTTCACTATCTATATTTTTACTTCTAGTAGAGCTCCAATCTAAGGGTTAAAGTTATGTTTTAGGTTAGGTTAGGATTTTTTAAAAGTACCCAGTACAGTGAACCTTATGGTACAAATGCGCGCGAAAATTTTAGCATAGGCCTATTGAAACTAAACTGGTGAAATATGGGACAAAAGTGGAATAAATTCGCGCAAAGCGCTAAAAATGGCATTCTGTGGCTATAAAATGGCCAAATATGAGGTTAATTTCGACACAAACCAATACACAGGCGTCAATATTGGGGGTGATTATATTGACCATCCCCTGGCAAAATATTGTGGCATTTATCCCCCCGATCTACGCCTATGTAATTTAGAGCCCTGTGACTCCATCGGTCTCCCTCTCCTTTCTCTCCTTCCCCCTCCTTCCTTTTTTCTTCCTCCCCTTGGCGGAAACTCTAATAGGCACAAAGGACCAATATGCGATACGTAATCTATTTCCTCTTCTTTCTATATCTAACCTCCTTGGGCCTACATATTAGTACTGATCATGGAGGTAGTAGAGAAGGAGAAAGCTCGCACGCATTCTATTGTACAATCATAATTGCCGCCCTTTGAGGTTTCCAGATCAACGTTTTGATTATGTAACACGATTATCACTTATAATCTTTTGTGTTGTATACATGCATGGTCGCACACTTGTGTGCGCTATAAATATGCTAAAATAGCATAAGTCATTCTAACTTGATGAAAATGATGCACATTTTATGCTTTACAACCTCTTTCATTGCCTATAGTTTAAAAGAGGGCTCAAGACGCGGTTGATTTTGAAACCTCAGGGGAGGAACAATTGTTAAAGTTTTGGGTAAACAAATAAAATCGGACCAACTCGGGCAGTACCGGGCAACACTGAGATACTTCTCGTTTGATGGGAGAATTCCTCAACTTAACAATGTGCAATTTGTTTTAATAAGATCTTCGTAATTTTAAAACAGTGGTAAAAACAATTTTACCCGTCCTTAAAATGTGTGTGAACTGCACCATTCCATAATAAACTGTTAAGAAACATTCTGGAACAACATGTTTCAACATATTATTCGTAAAAAACATCATATATAAAATGAAATATGAATATTCAAGTTCAACAGTTAAGTAAATGTATGCGCATCCATAATACATGTTTTGCGCATACGTGACTTACTTGTTACTAAATATGAACCCCCCATTAGACGGAGTCATTCCAGAAATTATCGGCAATGATCATTAGATCAAAGGTATATCTGTCTCTATTGTGTTTACAATAGGATTTACGTAATGAGCTTAACGCGAGCTCACTCCTTCTCTACTACCTTCATGTACTGATATATCATACGCTGGCGAAATTACGTAATTAATCGGATTAATTAACATACTGAGCAATAGGTGAAAACAATTTTGACAAAAGGAGTTGTCCTTGTCAATTTGTAGACATGTACTTTTGATTATTTACATAGCTTCTTCTCCAATCACTGTGTAAAACATCCATCCAAAAATCTGATTGCTATTATTATATGGATGAATGGACATATCACAAAAGGATTGCTTATCTCAATAGGGCATGTACTTAAGCATTTTTTTAACTGACCGGCGTTATTGGGCGTTTTATCGGAGGTCACCGAGTAATGCCGAAGATCAAAATCGATTTTATGTATTGTGTATGTATCATAGGACGCTCGTATTAATTGTCTCTATGCGCTTGAGAATTCAACAATATAAATAATGGTAGCTCTATTATAATACACATTAATGTTTTAAGCAGATAAAATTCCAAAATATAATACGTTTTCTGCCTTTGCTTGTCACGTGGTAGGCCTATGTTGAAGTTGCGATTATATTTTTAAATAAGTTTCAGCTGAATAACAAGAAGACACGTGGCCTAGTGGTCTAAGGCGCTAGGCTCATAGAGTACTAAGCGTTGCGCCGTGAGTTCGAACCCCGCCTCTGCCAAACTTTAAAAGAAGTAAATTAAAATTTGACTTTTTTAATTTCATATTTGGGAAATGTGACTGGGAGAATTTATGTATGGTGTGGAGTGGTGTGATAGGGCATGTACTTTAACTGGCCGGCGCGGTCCGGTGACTAAGTCTTTATTGGGCGTTTTATCGGCAGTCAACGAGTAATGCTTAATTAAGTATACCTCTGCCATAAAAGTCATCTCTTGTGTTGTGACTTGCCTTATCTTGGCACCTTACAAACCTATTTAGAAATAAGCCACGCAGTCACAAAACGCACGAGGGCCTATTTAAAATTAAAAAATTGCGCCAGATAAAACCTTTGTAATTGTGTAACTTTTATGCTGATTGTTGGTCAATGACAGGAGTGAAGTTCGAGTACATGACAAGTAAATGGGGGTTAAAATCGATTGTATTTCTTTCATGCATATAAAACAATCATCACTTTTCAAAGATAAGCCAAACGTGTTAACTAATTACATGTATGCCTAACGCATATGTATGCCTTACTCTAAGCAATCGAAACAAATCCCATTGAATTACGTGTGGACAAAGTGAATTTTGACCCTCTGACGTAAAACTAGCACCATTTTGTTAATTTAGCTTCTTTTGCTTTAATTTCTTCATCACATAATCTTAAAAAGATATACATTTAGAATATGTAACATTATCATGAATAGCTCTTCTATAATTCAAGCAACCACCCTCTGAAATTGGGTAAAGTTGTTTTTGGCCCACACTGTATATGAGATTCTAAATGCTAGGCCTATCTTCAGTAGATATAGCCAAAAAATCCTAAAACGCACACGGTTACTCTGCGCGAATAAAAAAAATCGGCATTCGGCCTATATGCCGCGCTATTAAAAAAAAAAAGCGGGGGATAAAGAGGTAAAAATAGAGAAACAGGCCGATGCGGAAAGTGATGAGTCTGTAATATCGCTTTAAACTTTCTGATCGGGACTGATGTATTAGAAAGAAAAAACTCGCCGCTACATGATGAAATAAAAACTTTAGAGAAAATAATGTAAAACATTACTTCTAGAGTAGAAAGATGCAATGAATCGAGATGAGATTAGCAAAAAATCCTAAAACGCGCACGGTTACTCTGCCCGAATTTAAAAAATCGGCATTCTGCCTATGCCGCGCTATTACAAAAAAAAAGGGGGAAGAAAGAGGTAAAAATAGAGAAACAGGCAGATGATAATCTCTGCTTTATAAGTGTCGTTTTAAATTTTGGTCAGCTTCGGCATTTTTACATTTCTTTATAACTCTGCAGTCGACCTAATGCCGATTTTTCTCTGAGCGCGGAACCCCGTTTAATGCAGTTTTGCCATTTCGCTGCCGTACTGAATCATCTACAACGCGTGCTAGGCAATATTTTTTTGTTTTGTTTTTTTAATATTATTGTAATTATTATTATTATTATTTTTTTGCTTGCTATCTTCTGAAGATAGCAATTTTGATCAGCTTCGTCATTTTAACATTTCTTTATATAGCTTTGCATTCGGCCTAGTGCAGATTTTTATACTAAAAGAAAATGTGGCGAGACATGCCGTAATTTGCTCGATTTTGGTACCGGTGTCTATAGAGGTCCTGCATTGATTTACATGGGTAATATTAAAATTGAAATATCTCAAGAACCGAATACCATATGACTCTGAAACAAACTTTGAAATAAAGCTTTTACATTTCTCTATCTGTTTTATGTCATTTTGGTGTCTGATTTTGCTATCAACTGCAGATAGCTCAAATTTAAATGCCCGTTGGTTGTCGTTTGTGTCTGCTGAACGAGATAAAGGGTACATCACAAAAAAGCTTTCCAGAGACTTCCCAGCAAAACACAAAACGTTTTAAAAACGTTTTAAATAAGTTATATTTTGGCTTTTGGTTTAGGTAAAACGTTTTAATAACATTAAAATGTCGGGTTATATAAAGGTCATGATAGCGTTTTAAAACGTTTTGTATGAAAACACACCACAAGAATATTTTTTAATGTTTTCAAAAAATGTTATTGTAAACTATTTTTGCAAACATTTTAGCCAAATATTGTGTCAATACTTAAATAACATTATGTTAAAATATTTGAACCCAGTAAACACAGAAATGTTCTTAAAATGTTTTTTTCAAAACCTTTTAATAACATTTAAATGTCGGGTTATATAAAGTTTATGAAAACGTTTTTAAAACGTTATTGAAAATATTTTGGGCAAACATTTTTCGCAAAATATTTTTTCAACTCCAAAGTAACATTCTGTTTAGAATGTTTTGTATCAAGTTTTCAAGAATGTTTTTGCAATGTTATTAAAACGTTTTTATACCCTTTATATAACCCGACATTTAAACGTTTTCTGTAAAACATTTTTGTTTGCTGAGCAGTAGATTATCAAAAAATGTTTTGTACGGTTATGAAAACGTTTTATACTCTTAATGTACCCTTTATATAACCCGACATTTAAACGTTTTCTGACAACCTTTTATAACCTTTTGCGAATGATGTCGAAAACGTTTTGTGTTTGCTGGGTTTACGTGCTAAATAGGGGTCGCGTTTTGGCCATAAGTCGAGTTACGTCCAACTTTGAAATATCTTAACTAGAACAAAATTCTGAATAACATTTCTGAAAATGACTACACATTTTAGGTCCGACTAATTTTTGAGAAAATTAGTGCTAGGCCTATATAAAAAGGCCACATTTTCCTGTGTTTACATCCGACTGCTAACCGCGTTCTGACCTCGTTTGTTCATGCGCACATAATCGTAAATATCACTCAAATTTTCGCATTTTCTTTTCAAATTTGTAGAGATCACATTCACAAGTTCTATTAAAACACGATTTTCAACGCTAAAATTGTTAATATTGTACCGATTTTCTAGAATTTTTTGTTTTGGTTTAATTTGGGACTATATGCGTTAATTTGGGACTATATGAGATTCTAAATGCTAGGCCTATCTTCAGTAGATATAGCGAAAAAAATCCTAAAACGCGCACGGTTACTCTGCGCGAAAAAAATCGGCATTCGGCCTACGAGGGTTGGTCAATAATATCCCGCAACCATTATTTATCTCCGCTCATGCATGACTTAGATGACTGTTACTTACGATCAATAAAGTTTGTACTTTTGTCTTTCAAAACGCACAACAATTAGTATCAGAGTACCTTTAATTACGTAATCTCATTTACATAAAGTCATTGCTATATGTACACTGACAATTGTCAACATTGGCGAGAAATTTGAATTGGCTTTGAGGAACCTGTAATAAAAAGAAGCAGAAGTAAGGACCAAAGCAGTTTACAAGCCTTATTTTTGGTATGAGGTAATCTGAGTATATTCGATTGATAATTGTGAAAGAAGAAATGTATCCGTCAACAGATGAGGAAAGGGACCATCTTTGAACTTCACCAAAAATAGGCCTATAACAACAAGCAAAAATGGTGTGAAAATCGCGAAAAAGAGCCCACACGGCAGAAGAAAGAATCCAAATTATCTCCAAAATAAAACAAAACCAAATATGGTTTTTGGTATGGTATAGAGATCATAGTCAGGACAATAGAATTTGTTGCAACAAAAATAGAAATATGCGCATGCGTTGATGGTATGCATGATTGAAAGTACCAAAAATGTATGAAAAAAGTAAAAATTCATCAAAAACGCGCTAAAAATATGACTAATACAAGGTTTGCGGAACAGTAGCTGTGTGAGTGAATTGCTATACCAAGTCTAATGCTAAAATTAGACACACCTTTCGAAATTCAAATTTCTTATTCAATCCAGAGCCTCTCTATGGTGTGCTACTTTAATTACAAAAACAAGACCTTTTGAAATTAAGGGTTCATTAAGAAAGAAATGTTTATGGTATTACCACTGGGACCTCCCTTTTTTTATAATCAGTAGATACCCAATCAAACCAGGTACCATTGGTTAAATTTTGTCATCGATTAATCTTTCTATCTCTTATTATGTAAAGAACAATGGGTGATAAAGCCTACTCAAAATTGGAGATATTCAACACGATTTCTTTTCTTTAATAGAAATGGTATATGTCTAAAAAGAGTCCAGCATCATGCCTATGTTATCGGTTTATAAAGCTGCAAAAACCGTGCCAGATTCTATACTTTTATTCTCGAGATATTTGGAATTATGTAACAATACCTCAATTTGGCGCGAGATTTTCTTGACTACTTTTCACCATAAATCAGGCAGTGCCCATACGCTATTGTGTTTATGCTAATGTCATTACGTAATCAAGCATTCAGCATCGCTAATACATATTCGTTTTGAAAGACAAAAGTACAAACTTGAATTTAGCGTAAGTAACAGCCATCCAAGTCATGCATGAGCGGAGATACACCATAGTTGCGGGAACTTATTGACCAGCCCTCGTATATGCCGCGCTATTTAAAAAAAAAAAAAGGGGGGATAAAAGAAGTAAAAATAGAGAAACAGGCAGATGCGGAAAGTGATGAGTCTGTAATATCGCTTTAAACTTTCTGATCGGGGCTGATGTATTAGAAAGAAAAAACTCGCCGCTACATGATGAAGTAAAACTTTAGAGAAAATAATGTAAAACATTACTTCTAGAGTAGAAAGATGCAATGAATCGGGATGAGATTAGCGAAAAAATCCTAAAACGCGCACGGTTACTCTGCCCGAATTTAAAAAATCGGCATTCTGCCTATATGCCGCGCTATTACAAAAAAAAGGGGGGGAAGAAAGAGGTAAAATAGAGAAACAGGCAGATGATAATCTCTGCTTTATAAGTGCCGTTTTAAATTTTGGTCAGCTTCGGCATTTTTACATTTCTTTATAGCTCTGCAGTCGGCCTAATGCCGATTTTTCTCTGAGCGCGGAACCGCGTTTAATGCAGTTTTGCCATTTCGCGCCGTACTGAATCATCTACAACGCGTGCTAGGCAATATTTTTTTTTGTTTTGTTTTTTTAATATTATTGTAATTATTATTATTATTATTATTTTTGCTTGCTATCTTCTGAAGATAGCAATTTTGATCAGCTTCGTCATTTTAACATTTCTCTATATAGCTTTGCATTCGGCCTGGTGCAGATTTTTATACTAAAAGAAAATGTAGCGAGACATGCCGTAATTTGCTCGATTTTGGTACCGGTGTCTATAGAGCTCCTGCATTGATTTACATGGGTAATATTAAAATTGAAATATCTCAAGAACCGAATACCATATGACGCTGAAACAAACTTTGAAATAAAGCTTTTATATTTCTCTATCTGTTTTATGTCATTTTGGTGTTTGTCTGATTCGTGTGATTTTGCTATCAACTGTAGATAGCTCAAATTTAAATGCCCGTTGGTTGTCGTTTTTGTCTGCTGAACGAGATAAAGGGTACATACCATAAAAAGGCTTTCCAGAGACTTTACGTGCTAATGAGGGGTCGCGTTTTGGCCATAAGTCGAGTTACGAAATATATATTTGATATCATCTTAACTAGAACAAATTCTGCATAACATTTCTGAAAATGACTAGGGCCTACACATTTTAGGTCCCACTAATTTTTCAGAAAATTAGTGCTAGGCCTATATTATAAGAAAGGCCACATTTTCCCGTGTTTACATCCGACTGCTAAGCGCGTTCTGACCTCGTTTGTTCATTCGCACATAATCGTAAATATCATTCAAATTTTCGCATTTTCTTAAGTTCAAATTTGTAGAGATCACATTTACAAGTTCTATTAAAACACGATTTTCAACACTAAAATTGTTAATATTGTAGCCTACCGATTTTCTAGAATTTTTATGCAAAGTTTAGGACTATTAATAGGCGTGATAAACTTTTACCGGAAACCGCTTCACAGGCGGATTTAGTGGTATATGAACCCTAAGGTTCGTATGCACAAAAGATTTTAGACCGGGTCTAAAGTTAGACCTGGTCTAAGTGGAATTTAGTCCCAGGAGAAAGGTCATTTTCCTTTACATTTGCTTCAGTTATTTTGCATTATTTTTTAACTTATTTAAATCTTTAGAATTTGCTAGCTACTCTAGGAAGGAAATAAGATTAAAGGACAATTCCTGATGGAACTAAATTCCACTTAGACCAGGTCTAACTTTAGACCCGGTCTAACTCTTTTGTGCATACGGACCTAAAGCGATATTTGTTCTACTTAGGCCTACTGTATACTATTATCTAGCCGAAATAAAATGCAGGCCTATGTTTTCATTGTCCCCTGCGCGAGATATATATTTTCGAGTCAAATTAGGCCTACTGGTGCTATATCTAGGCCTACTGAGAATCAAATTAAAATTTCAAATGTTGCGACATTTTGTTTTGGTTTAATTTGGGACTATATGAGATTCTAAATGCTAGGCCTATCTTCAGTAGATATAGCGCAAAATCCTAAAACTCGCACGGTTACTCTGCGCGAACAAAAAAAATCGACATGCGGAAAGTGATGAGTCTGTAATAGCTTGTAATATCGCTTTAAACTTTCTGATCGGGACTACTGTATTAGAAATAAAAAACTCGCCGCTACATGAAGTAAAAAATTTAGAGAAAATAATGTAAAACATTACTTCTAGAGTAGAAAGATGCAATGAATCGGGATGAAATTCTAAATGCTATATCTTCAGTAGGCCTAGATAGCGAGCAAATCCTAAAACGCGCACGGTCTGCCCGAATTAAAAAATCGGCATTCGGCCTATAGGCCTATGCCGCGCTATTAAAAAAAAAAAAAGGGGGGGGAGAATGAGGTAAAAATAGAGAAACAGGCAGATGATAATCTCTGCTTTAAGTGCCGTTTTAAATTTTGGTCAGCTTCGTCATTTTACATTTCTTTATAGGCCTAGCTCTGCACTCAGCCTAATGCCGATTTTTCTAGTTTTGCCGTTTCGCGCCGTACTGAATCATCATACAGGCCTATATGCGTGCAAGGCAATGTTGTTGTTTTTTTAATATTATTATTATTATTATTATTTTTTTTTTTTTTGCTTGCTATCTTCTGAAGATAGCAATTTTGATCAGCTTCGTCATAATATTTTAACATTTCTTTATAGCTTTGCATTCGGCCTAGTGCAGATTTTTATACTAGGCCTATGTGGCGAGAAATGCCGTAATTTGCTCGATTTTGGTGCCGGCGCGGCGGTGTCTAGCCTATAGAGCTCCTGCCAGTGGCTCCTGCATTGATTTACATGGGTATTGATGAAAATTGCCAAACATTGTCAAACTCAGCCTCAAAAAATGTCAAATCTAAAAGTGAGTTCCCCCATGTAATCATTGACCTTCATATATGAACGTTTCTGTATTGTCATGTCTGCCTTTGCCTTTTTTTCTTTAAAAGGTGCCCTGTAGGCCTAAATGTGTGCCAAAATTCACGCCTCCCCACCCCTCCTCTGCCCCATCGTTTCGACGCCATGGGCTCATAATAGCTCATAATTAATATTATTTCATAGCCCCTCATTGACATACACGTATCACCCCCCAATATGAATTCACCCAGCCCAGATTGTTTGAATTCCCCCTCCCCCTCCCCAGAAAATCCGTAAACGTCTTGCGTACTAAACATCGTTTTGAAGTACTCATCCTATATAATTGGGTGACGAGTTGTCACTAGCATGTACACCGTTGCAATTTCTCTGAGGGGTGAGCTGCATTTCGACGTTTCTCAGTTAGAAAAGTCGTGTAAAAACAGGCAATGTGCTGATTATGTTTATCTATATTATATCGATAGGTAAGGTAGGTTTATGCTTCCAATATGTGTCACAAAACGTGTTAATTTAAGCTCTTACTAACTAGTAGTATGAGTAAGCTTACCAAATCCATAGAACTTATGAGTAATGGTAGGTATGTGACTTAAAATTAGGAAAGTGTTGAATCGCCTGGAAAGTTATACCATTGGAAAGAGCACAAGAAATAGGTTTAGAATGATACCAAAATTATCACTTTAAGTCATAAAATGATGAAATTAGACTAATTTTATGTCTAAAAATTGGCCCAGTTTTGAAGCCACATTTTCAATGCAAACATATAGGAGGCACTGTTGTAGGCTGTCTGTGGTCGGGAACGGACGTGTGTTGACAGAGCTGCTGTTTTTCAACCAGTTTTTACCGGGGAAATGATATGGATGCTACACCAATCTTCCCTGGATTTGGACAACAGTTATCTGGAGTGCTTCGAGCCATTGAAAACGAACTAATTTTGGAGCCCGTCTGGACTTTAAAACGGACAACTGGGAAAATATATTTAGACATCGTATGGTCCAAAATTAAAATTCCCGCCACAAGCGACGTGTGCAAACCGGCCAATTGCGTAACACAAAAGCAGTTGGATGATGAGCATAAGGAAAATCAACGAGCCGTAAAAAAACACGTTGAACCCAATGCCAATCCTGATCCCGGCTTGAAAAAGAAAAGGAAGAACAAGTCACCTTCAACACGGAAAAGAGACAAACTGAGGCTTGAGAAATGGCTTTCACAAAAACGGAGTGGTTCTCATAATAGTGAGCATAAATCTTCGAGTGATTCAGCTGTACCATCCTCTGTAGGATTGACTGTGAGTACTGATTCTGCCACGGAAAATATACCAGCAGTGTCATCTACCCCCAAATCCGATGTTGAACATAGTGATTTCCCCAAAAACACTGTAGGCCTGTTTCCAATTCCTACTTCGCTTGGCAAAACTGTTTCCAGCGGAGATGATTGCAGTGCTGAACTTCTGACGCCAAGACAGGAAAATTTACCGTCTCAGTGCGAGAAGCAAGCAACATCCACTAGAATTGCCGCGGTTGAAAATCCAGTTGAACCCATTCTTCGATGCTTCAATTTGGACTGTTTGGTTCCTGAGAAAGAAATACCAGGAAAACTCAAGAAATGCACCAGATGTTCCATTGCATTGTATTGCAGTAGAACTTGCCAGACCAAACACTGGCCTAATCACCGTGCAACCTGTGGAAAATAACTTTTCTTTGTCTTCAAGATGTTTGTTTTATAATTCCTTGTGAAACTGTGAATTTGTGACTATTGATATTTATTATAGTAGTAGATAGCCATGCAAGGATGTGCGATACTTTTGCCCCGGATTCACGGCGATTCAGTCTGACAATTTCCGTGAGTGCACCTGTTTTCCACAGACTTCATTGGATTTTAGTTTTGTGAACTTATAAATTTGTTGTTGTTTAAACTCTATCTTGCTTTGCATGTAGTATTTGGTGCATAGTTTTTGAACTTTTGCTGACTTTATGTTTGTGCTAAGTAGTTTATAGAATCATTGTTGTTGAACTTTTGTGAACTTTTCCTTCCTATAATACCCTGTGTTTCAGGGGTGCGCCTACATAAAGGCGGGATTTACGAACTACTACTACTACTGTGACCATTTTTATCCAATCATGCATGGGTGCACAACGACCCACACACAAGTGGACTGTACAAAGTGTATTGAGTGCAGTTGATTTTTCAACATTTTCTGTGCATGCTGTTACAAATATCGTGCTCAAAAACAACATTTCGGTTTTCAGATCAACTAGATATTTGGCATGCATGTGCCTGAGTATATATACTTACTAAAAAAAAATAGTTTCAAAGAAATAAAATTCATCTGCATTGAACAAATGAAAGTTGAATTTTACCTTAATTTTTCATGATGATTTTCTCAACTTTCAAAAATCATACAATTTTTTAAAAAACATGACTAGAAAGAGAAAAATGTAAGCTTCAAATACATTATTTACTTGCCAATGTACCTTTAATAATACTATTTCTACAGGAGTTCAAACAGAGTGCTCTGTGTACAAAAAAAAAAAGCACAATTAAGAAATTGGCTTCACTAAATGCTCCAATGAGCAGCTGATAGTCACATACCTAGTAATGGTAATGTTTTTTATGTTGGGCACCAATTGCGTTGCATTATCTTCCATGGTCTATGGTTGCATGCGTATTTTTCAAGCGAATCACATGCTTTTACAGGTTTGGTACTATAACTTCAAAAGTTTACATTAGAACCCAATTATAGTATATATTCTGAGAGCATATACTCGGATGATTTCAGAAACGAAACAATGGGAGTCATTATACAGGGTGACCCATAAAATATACAGGATGTAACAAGCAAAATAAGGATGAATATATTAATTCAGTTAGGGGTGTCACCCCCCGACATACATTGATAATGTAAAAATTTGACAAATGTTTAAAATAGCTAACTTAATTGCCCACCCAGTCATATGGAACTTATGGCGGTCAAGTAATTCAAAATGTAGATACAGGGTTGTCAAAAATCTATCTATATTTATATAAATTTCTTCAAAACACACCTTATTTGGCACTGGAAATGCAAATTTTCATGATTGAGGTATATAACTAGATGTAAAATAAGCTCAACAATCCAGTTTTGAAAGTTAAAAGAGAATACGATAAAGCGTTTTTGTAAAAATTGACTTTTTTGACCAAAATTGAACGTGTGAGGCGCGCTCTTTCAGATTTGTCGCAAACCTTCTATGTTTTACTAGTTTTTAGTTTACTAAAGTAAAGAGGATCACAACCAAGGTCTGCTTAAGAAATTTGAGCATTTTAAAATGTTTTGTTTGCCCGTAGCACCCTTTTGAATGTTCCCTACATTGAATCCCTATTCAAATGCATAGAGGTCAATGAACTTTATTAGTGTAGCAACAAGTAATTAGTAAATTTTAATTGTCTAATTAACAAATACTGAGGCAATGAATGCTAAACATGATATCATTTAGCCGAGATCAAGTACAGAAACAAGTAGAAAATAGAAATCCATCAATAATGTTTATTGAAGATCATGTGGCGGAGGATCACCATTGTACAGCATTGTGATCCTCCACCACATGATCCTCCACCACATGAGCCACCCCTGACTAATTAGACTTAACGAGTTACAGTAATTAGTACAAATGAAAATCATAAATTTTTGTTTCAGAAATTGAAAGGCCAATGTCTAAGGAACAAAATAGTACTAGACAAGCTCATAATAAACATCAAATAAATAAACGACATGCATGTAAACATGTCTTGATGAGTAAGAATGCAACAGAGTCACCCTTTTTAGGTGCCCAGTATAAAAAACATGACTTAATAGTACATGAGTAATACTATAGTAAGAATTCCAATTGAATGAACGCAGCTTTCAACAGCTGCACTCGATCCAACCGCGATCGTATATCGCGTATTTCAAACTACAACGCGAACGCACGACCTTGGATACAATGCTAACCAATGACGAGTGCGTTGGCATGGTTGGATTCACTTTCGCGTTACTCACGCACAGTCGCACACGCTGGCGTACATCACGCAGTGTACGCACAAATTCGTCATGCTATTAAAAGCTGCGTTCATTCAATTGGAATTCCCACTATAGTAGTTACATCATCATCATGGCATCATTAGATTGCATACATTGCATTGCTCACGGTTGCTGGTCAGTTGCTTTTTTTAAAATTCATTTATATTTATAATTTATTTTTCCTTGTTTCCCTGTTGCTGGCCAATTTCATATTTAAAAAAAAAATTTGTTTCCTTTTTGCCATGCGGCCATGTTGGTACACCCATCGAATGTGTGTCATCAGCCCTCAGATCAGGAACCCATGGATTCGATCCATGTACCATGTTGGCCAGTTTCATTAATTTTTTTCATATCATGATTTATATTTATATATTTCGACTTCGATTTATACTTTCTTCGATTTTTTCTTTTCATCCTGACATTACATTTTGCTCGCTTCAAACATTCCAACTATTTACTTCCAATTTTTATTTTCCTTGTTTATTTTTCACCTTATACATTACAAATTTACATGTATTTTTGCCCACTTCAAAATTCAATTCCAAATTTGTTCGCTACCAGTCATGCCAATACTCATCATGCACCTGTTAATACTAGTGCGTTGCTGAAGCATGACACCGTATAAAGCAATGGAAGTAAACACAGCCGATCACAACAGGCAATCGCATCAAAAATGTTGCTAAAATTACACTTCAGCAAAATTTTAGACAGTCCAAAATAGGCAAATCTTGCTCAAAAGATACAGTTGACTCATCTAAATTTCAACATTAACAGAATAAATAACCTCCGTTGCAAAAAAATTGTACCGCTGTCCGACCGAAAAACGATAGCAACGCACTCTAGCATCGAATGCTATGATGCGTAACTATCGTGTGCAAATTCGAAGCTAGAGTTCTTGAGTAAGCATTGCATGATGATATCATAGCCATTATTGCACCATGATGTAAAGCAACATTGCAATTTGGAAGTAAGTTCCAACATTGATCACGATGGGTATAGCACATCCTGAAAAATTGTTCAAATGACATGTCGGCAAATTGTTAGGGGCTGTGCAATAATTATGAGCCCTGGTGGGAGGGTAAAATGGGAGGGCGGGAAGAAATTTTTGGCAAGCTGAAAGGGGGCGGGGCAAGCAAATATTGGCAAGCCAGGAGGGGGGGGGGCAAGCGATTTTTGGCACACATTCATGGGGCACCTTTTAAAAGGGCATTTCGTGATCCACAGCATCATTCCCCCACAAAGTTGAGATTTTTATATCACTGGAAAACTGCAGAATAATTCGTTTTGCAAAGATATCATGAAATTTTAATTTCGTTCTGGTATACCAGAACAAAATTACAACACATTCTCTATGGAGCAGTGTAATACACATAATCATGCATAACTTGCAAACGCAAAATCAGAAGCAACTGAAATTTTGGGAATAAGCTTTTTTCGTTGATATCTACTGAAATTGTCATAAGAGGATGCTAGGATCACGAAATACTCCTTTAAATCGCTCTCTAAAAAGACTTTACGAAAACAGTATGGAAACGCTTGGGGGGGGGCAAGCAATTTTTGACAGGCCGAAAGGGGGGGGGGGCTAAAGTGCCTGAAGTGGTTATCGTTCCACTTTCACTATCCAAACAGTAAGGGGGCTATCATTTTTTTTCGGAAGGAGGTCCAAAATTTACAGAAAGTAGGCGTCAATAAAATTGTGACACCCCCCCCCCCCTATTTTGGGAACAAAAATTTTATTGATCAATCAATCAATCAATCAATCTTTATTTTCATTCAAAATACAACATTACAATAACAGCAAAACATACACACTACTTTGAGCGTCATACCTCCTTGGCATTTCGAGATAAGTAAAGGACCCCAAATACATACACATTTATGACCACCCCCACCACCCCCTAAACAGGCTAAAATTGTATTGAAATCAGTCTTTTTGAATAAAATAAACATACTATCTGGGGTCATCTTGTTCATCAAAAATTTTATGACCCTCATATTTTTCTTTCCAAAGATTTATGACCCCACCCCCATCATGCCCGGTGATTACATCAAAAATGTAGTAAAATTACATTTCAGCTAAATTTTAAACTGTTCATAATAAGTGACCTTGATTTGCTCTTAAAGATCTTGGTCATCAAAAATTTTATGACCCTCATATTTTTCTTTCCAAAAATTTATGACCCCCGCCCCCCCCATCATGCCCGGTTATTACATCAAAAATGTAGTAAAATTACATTTCAACTAAATTTTAAACTGTTCATTTAAGTGACCTTGATTTGCTCTGAAAGATCTTGGTCATCAAAAATTTTATGACCCTCATATTTTTCTTTCCAAAAATTTATGACCCCCCCCCCCCGATCATGCCCAGTGATTACATCAAAAATGTAGTAACATTGTACATTTCAACTAAATTTTCAACTGTTCATAATAAGTGACCTTGATTTGCTCTAAAAGATAAAGTTGACTCATCAAAGTAAGTTTCATCCAAATTTAAATATCCACAGAACATTTAAAATGTATTACAATTGGACCTCCAATCTCGGGTAATCGAGCAATTACCATATAATACAGTTTTGGTACCGTAATGGGCAAGGGTAGCGCTAGAACTAAACACTCCAGTGTCCGCAGGGACCCCCAAACTTGCAGAAAATTAAAAAGTAGGGGGTCCGGAGTAGAGTTTGGCGAGTCTGAGTTGCACAAATGCAGCATAAATAGTATGTCTGCAATAGCGCTAGATTGAAAAACTGGAGGTCTGCAGGGACCCCTGAACTTGCAGAAAATTTAAAAACAGGGGGTCCGAACTCCGAACTCTATTTTGGTGGGTCCGGGACCCCAAAAAGCAACCTAGCGCTACCCCTGGTAATGGGAGCTTTATGGTATCAATCATGTACATGTATGTACAGGATAATTTTTTAGAATTATGTCATCTATGATATAGATAATGTTCAGTGGCGTAGTGTAGACTGGGCACCGACCATGATTGGGGGTCACTTGGTCTGAATCCTCCCAATTGGGCAGTCAACACCAGTTTGGTGTGAAGGGGACCCAGTAATGGCCAAATGAATTCTGACCATCGCTTATACAAAAAAGACACACCAAATACCAGAATTTTCCTCCGAACACCAACATTTCCTGGGAAGGAGCTTCCCAAACTCCCCACTTTTTTGAGCCATGAAAGCTCAGATCACTTGTAGTTTTGTAGAATTTGATACCGATTAGAGGAAAGGGCTGATTTATTTGTTTAATTTTTCTGTCCAGATTTTTCCTCAAAAATATTATCCCAAGAGGGAAGTCTGCCCCACCCCCTGTGGTTACATCATGATTAATCCTTTCCCTTTTTTCTTCTTCAGGGAATCTGAAAACTGTGCACAACAAACAAGGCTAATACCAGCCATACATGTGTGTATGCTATTCGTCAGAAATTTTTGGAGAAAAGAGAATCAAACATACAATCCATGAAAAGTACACATCATACTTGAACTTAGTGGTACATTGTTTTAAAACTCTTTGTTACAACACAATGGCAAAACGCAGCAAACTTCAGCTCCAAGTACTTCAACTATACAAGATGTTCTTGAGAGCATCAGAGAACAAACCTGGTGTGAAAGCGCAAGTGCAGCATGAGTTTCGGGAAGGAGCCAAGATGGACAGAATGGATTTGTTGAGAATAGAACATAAATTAAGACGAGGAGAAAGACAGCTGAAGATGTTGAAATCAGGATCTGTTGATGGTGCTGGAACATTCAGGGATGATGACTCGGGAAAAAGATGATAAAGACTTGACTTGGTGCAACAATTGAACTCAGTTATCATTTTAAATTAATTGTATAAAATACTTTATGAAAGATCTGAAATTGTACACCATTCAATGCAGACCTTATGGGGTATGAACGTTTGGACAGTATTTATTGTGGGACATTAGAGCACATATCGAATTGCATATATCTTCAATATGAAAGATCAAAATTTTCAATTGATCATCGGCTTTTCCTCCCAGCTACATACATGTACACTTAAAGAATGTATCATTAGATTTATCAAATTTACTTGAGGACTGTTATATATCAAAATGTGAAAAATATCAAATTTTAATAATTTGTCATAAAATTTGTATTATATCGTGAATTTCAAAAATGAAAATTATTTGATATCAGAAAGACATTCTTCAGTATTCAGAATGCAATTCGATATGTCTGATGTGCTCTCATGTCCCACAAAAATACTGTTGAAACGCTCAAAACGCTCATTCCAGATCCCTTAAAGTACCGGTATGCAGTGGGTTTATATAAAACTATAGCTTAACGTAACATTGGCCTTTTTGAAGTATGACGTTCACAAAAGGAGGGCAGTCTTCAATCTGGGTAAAACCCTGCAAATTCAAAAGACTTTACCCTCTTTGTGCAGCGCCATCCTATTGTGTCCGCCATATCTCAAAAAGGTTTCATATTTGGTCATAACCAGCAGGGTCTTAGGTAGGATTTGACAAGTTCGTGTCATTTTCACTAAAACTCCCTATCCAAAATTTGACCCTGAAACATCACCTTCTGGGGGGGGGTGTGTGGGGGTTCGGTCAGCTCAAATAGCTACTACTATAGAATTGGCTTATTTCCCTGGTCTTGTTTTGAGTTCACAGAACTTACTCAAGCTTTATTTTTAGAATTAAGCATTTGCCAGAGGCATTAGGGAGGGATCACTATTTACACCAGGGGAATGGAGGATTTTCATATATTTTTGCTCCAATATTAAGGTCAAAATTTCATGTCCCCCTCAAGTCAATCAAAAAATTTTGTGCCCCCCCCCCTAAAATCCTCTGTTCCCCCTCCCCCGGCATGAACCCTCCCTTAATCATGTCTGTCCCAGGAGCCAACTGTCCACCTAAAATGACGGGTGGACAGGTGGCTGACTAACACTCTGATAGTGATAACCTGTAACAAAGGCTCATTATGAGTCATACTGTAGTTATAAAGTCCCGGCAGGCCCGTACGCAGGGGGGGTGCGGGGGTGCAACACACTCTCCCAAATTTGGAAAAGTATACAAATTTTTACGCTTTTTTGAACAAAAAAGATCCAAATTTTGTCCGCTTTTCACAAAATCGCCACCCCCCCCCCTTGAAAGAGGTCCACTTTTTCAAAATCAGCCCCCCCAATGAAATCCTGCATGCACGGGCCTGAGTCCCGTATAAAGTATGCAAATTGTCTTTTTTTTTCAACATGGATATGGGAGAGTGTTGCACTGAGTCTTTGTAAAGTGACAGTTTTATTGTCAGCATGGTCAGTGCCGGGGGTCAGTGGTAGAAATTTTCCAAGCAGAGTAAACTTGGAAAAAAATCATCCCATTGAACCACTCACACAAGCAAAATTGCATAATTGCAGTTTGTACACTAATTTGGTTCATAATAAGGTGTTCTTTTGTTCACGGACAGATTTAAATAATCAAGTACCTCAATAATACAATTAGCTTTTCCAGTTGAAATCCATAAACATGAACCACACAGGGAATTTAAATTTCAAATGGAGTTACCTGAATAGGTGACTATATTTGAAATCAACACCCCGTGTGAGATATTAACTTAAATGGTCGTGTCTTCCATAGGGGGTTTAAGGATTTCAAATGAAATAACCCAATTTTGCTTGAATTTGTCCCAGAATTTTGAGGTGGGTGAAACTTACAATTCACAAATGCTACTGACATGTATGGTGTGAAAAGGACTTTGAATGACACAAAATAATGATTTACAATAAAGCACAAAATTGATGCAATAAGTTTGTAGAACTTAAAAAAAAGTATCTTTATTTCCCTGATAACACAGCAGAAAATGGCCAATTCATGTAAGTACACAATGACATTTTATATTACATAGCCCTTTTTGAAGTATGGGGGCACAAAAGGAGAGGGCGTACTTTGGTTTGGGTAATCTTTTGTCAGCTGAGAAGCATAAATCAAAGTACGCCCTCTCCTTTTGTGCCCGCCATATTTCAAAAAGGCCAAGTAAAGTAGGTATTACAGTTTTTGACTGTTTTTGATAAAAGTATCCCATTCTAAAAAAAAGTGGTTTTCAGGAAAACTACAAGCAAGTAAACAACTGATCATGGTTAAGATGTGGAAAATGTTGATAAAAGCATCCCCCATTCTAAAAAACATGCCTCAAAGCCTTATTATTTTGTACAGTTTGCAATCGTGTCTTGTAGCTAATATAACCAATTGTCATTTTAGACAAGGTTTGCTCCTGTGATTAGCAAAAATGATTCCTTTGCTAACTTATAATTCAATCTGTCGAGACCATTTTAAGATTAATCTAACAGAGGCACTGCCTGCATTGTACATTTGTGGCTAAGCAGAAGGAATGTGTCATCAGTTGTTCACTTGCTTACTTATTCTGGGTTTGTTTATTTGAAAGGCTTTTGTGAAAAATCATTTTGCCTTTAGAACCAAGGAATATCCCGAGGGTCATGAAAAATCTAAACATTTTGCCTTTGGAACCACAGAATATCCATGTATTCCGACGTCCAAAGCAAACGTTTTGATTTTTCGCAAATGAATATTCACCCTTCATGAGTATTCACCCTTCACAATGGGCATGATGACCACAACTCTGCCTTTTTGGCACAGAAATGTGTCTTAAAACACAAAACATCAGGATTGTACACTTTCATTTGTTTCCTTTTGATTACCAGTTTAAAATTACTTTGCAGTGTTTGCAAAGGTTGCTTGCTGTTTGGTGCATGTAGTAAGATTTGTGTTGTATCAAGGCCTTGCTATGGAGGATGAAGAAAATAAAAGTATACAGTATTATATTTGAAAATCTATCACAAAGTTGTTTTATTTCTTCACTTGTAAATTACAAGAGCACAGTCATCAGGTATGCTTCTTTCGTATACAGAACATAAGTTTGTACAAAACATTAAATATCTAAGGTTACAAATTAAGGTGATAACAACCCCTGATAAATTTGTGACTAATTTTGCATTTTTCTCAAAAAATAACTACACACTGGTCACTGGTAACTGGTTACAAAAGTTATGTATATTATAGGGGCAAGGAATCCAATTACTTCACTGAAATTTCAGTGATTCAAGACAAGTGGTTTGTGTGTTAAGAAATGAGGTTCATTCTAGCTGTACCTCTTTTCAGTCTAGATTTGTCCTCAAAAATATTATCCGAAGGGGGAAGTCTGCCCCACCCCCTCTGGTAACACCATAAATAACTTGCCACTTGTCTTGAGTCACTCAAATTCCAGTGTAGTAACTGGATTCCTTACCCCTATAATATACATAACTTTTGTTATCAGTGTGTTATTATTTTTTGAGAAAAATGCAAAAATATTCACAAATTTATCAAGGGGTGTAGTACCACCTTAAGCTCAACTCTATTAAAAGGAGGATGGTCTCATTTTATCCCATACCATTTCTGAATTCATTCTATGACCTTGAACCCCACTCCCCACCAGTGAAGTCTCATACCAGTATTCCCTTTTGTGTTTTTGAAGGCTCAATTTGCTGGCGTAGTGCATGTTAGAATATGACCATTGCTAGGTCAACTGGCTCACGCTTTCTTTGTTATGAACCACTGATCAAAATGATGCCATATCATAATTCAAAATAGGTGTATAAGCCTAGGCTTGAACCAGTAACCAATGGATACTAACGTGCACTACATCAGCAAATAGAATACTGTGTGAAGATCTTTCAGCCCTAATAGGCACAGGGCTTACCACTGATATTTTGATGAGGTTATTGATCAGACCATAAATAAGTACAGAAGTGATAATCTTATTCTTTAGGATGGCCAGGTCTATTTTTTTCCCAACAGTGACACCCTCATGACCTGCCAATAACCCGTGTCCTTTCATAGCTTACATAAAGTTCATTCATACTATGCCGCAATTGCTATGCGGTGTGTTGCGTTGCTGCACTGCATCATACTGCATTGTGGTATTGCAATAAAGTTAAATACATTTTAACTTTATTGCAATTGCATTGAGTTGCGGCAAAAAGTAATTGATATAATTATCGGCACCACATCCCAAAGCAATTGTGGTGTAGTATGAATGGACCCATAGCAGGGCAGACCCAGGATTTTCAAATTTGGAAAATTATCAAATTTGGGGGAAGGGATGGAGAGGCTAAAAAAAGATAAGTTAAAACAGGAAGATTTTACAAAATTTTTGTACATTTACTCAGAATTCATGTAAACATTCACAAGTATTTTGAACCCCATCGCAAACCTACCTATAGCCCCTGAATTAGTGGTGTGCCAAAGTTGGTGACATTCCAGGCTGAAGCCCCTTGGGGCTTGGTACAAAAACATTAATTTCAGCCTAATTTGGAAAACTGCAGTCAGTTAGCCCCTGCTCCCTGATTGTTTAACATCCTTGGCACTGATATAACTCTCACCCTTTATTGTACACCTTTAGTACTAGACAAATTACGTGGTATAATCAAGCAAAATCAGTCTGAAGTTGGGCATATTCAATTTTCAGTTTTTTTACCTGATTGTATAAAGCATTAATTCGCATAGCTACATTTTGCAGCAAACCTCATTGAAATTGAACATTTAGTTTCAAAGATATGAACAGTTGAAGTGTTTCTAAAACAATATGCACAAAAAGAAACTATTGTCTTTGTTTGGCTTTATCTGAAAATATACAACTTCCAACTGATTTTGTTTGATCTCATCACATATTATGAATTCAACAATATGTTGGTATTTATACAAAAAGGGTATCACTAGCTTCACAGTTCTGCACTCCTGCAATTTTAAAATAAATGTATAAAAAAACAGCCTGATTCTTTTGATTTCAAAATAATACTCGTCTTCATCTCACAAATAAACATACTAAACTTTGGTTCACCTCAAGTTTGGTAAGTGATGCAGGTTTTGCTGGTTACATTATTAAATTGCACACATAACGTTAATGTGGTAGAGCCTACATACATGCATACATGTGTGGTTTGTGGGTACACTTGTTAACATGAAAATGCATTGATGTCACTACTGAACTTGAGGTGATCCAAATTGAAGTATATATACTGCGCCAAATAAGTATCCTTACACTTGGAAATATAATCATAATTTGAAAACTGAACCATATTAGGGTAAATTTGTTTTTTTAATGGATGCGCTATCTAATAATGCACATTATGACACCCCATTGAATTTAATGTGACCTCAAGAAGTAAAGTTACAAGCAATTGAATAGACGAAGATCCAGTTTTAAAAGTGGCAAACTGGCCTATATAAGGCACAAAAAGATTCCAACAAGCGCAATAAAGATACAGCACAGTTTCTGCAATGAAACTTTATTTAAAGCAGTTTTATGTCAGTTCTTACTTCTCTGTACTCTTCATAACTTTCATTTTATTTGTCAAATCTTTTGTTTCAGTTTTCTTTTGTTCCTTTTGTTTTAAATTAAAGGCACACACAAATTAGCCATTCACCACTCTAAAACCAGATGTCTAGTCCGTGGAGTTTTGAATAGGCCTGGACCTTTGTCTAATCAAATGCATGTAACTTTGCTTCTTGAAGTCAGATTGGATTCAAATGGGTGTCATAATGTACCGGATTAGATAGTGTATCTATTAAAAACATTATTTTGTTAATCTTTTCATAACTTGTCTCTTATCATTTAAGGACTACATACATACTATGTGGACATATCCAAGTTTCCAAGGTCATTGGATGGTGTTCCAGCACCTACATGTAGAGACAGGAGTTGTCGAAAATGTTAAATCTAAAATATTTTCACTTTGTTTTCAATCCCTAGGTGCTACCCCTGCTTAGCCCCCCTCCTACGAAAAGATATCCTGATGCCGCCACTGTATACCTCTAAATTAAAAATCACTATATTTATCATGTCATGATAGTAGACTCCCATACTCTGACTTCCCTGATGATTAAATATTCAGATTTAATCTTCAAGTTTTGGTGGACAAAATCTCAATCCAATAGCCATCAGGATCTTTGATGAATGCAAGACCTGTCATCTTCCCTGCAACAACAAGAAAAGAGAAATAATCACAATTATGGTACTAGATGTATAAACATCATCAAAAACGTGCCAATCTTTTAATGCATGTTTCATACTGTAATACAGCTTGTCACTCAGTGAGCGGTGTGACGCGAGCATTGCAGACAAAAGGACACAATCAAAGCTTGTCATTGGCTGATATGCCATGCTGCTTGCCACAGCGACAGGAAATCTGACGGGGCATAAGACCTAAATATGATGTACAGTGTACATTCATACAGTGTGCAAGCATATTGAATGTGAACGGTGAATGTGTCGAGTACACAATCAACAACTTGTTTGAAGCAACGATGTCCGTTAATGCCCAAGGGGTACTCAAGTTTGGTCTGGGTATGGGTGGCCACTGAGAATTTAAAAGTCGACCCATCAATATACAGATTTTCAAGTAATTTGGCTCCATCAGCCATTGATATACCAAAAGTTAAAATTTGCAACCAAATTTAACACAAATTGTCTGGTATTTACAACTATTCCCAAACCTTTGAGGAAATTTCAAACCTTTTGGCTACAGTGAAACAAAATTGGCCTATTTTCAGGGAAAAAATGAAAAAAAGTTACCAAAATTGGACCAAAAAAAAAAAAAAGGGTCATTGATATACCAAAAGGCCAAAAAATACTACCCACGTTTGCGGCACGTCCCCATATGGTCATTTGTACGGAGTACCCTCTCCATCAATGCCCTGTCAATCTTACTACATGTATTTGCCAAAAAGTGTTTTAATACATGTTCATGAAAAATATGTAGAATCTGGTAGACTTTTTACAAAATGTCAATATGCACCACACAGATAATCATATCGACTGCTCAGTACCAGAAGTGCGAAAAAGGGAATAGCTGCTTTGTGAACATTTAGCAATTTACACACAGTATATTGTATTCATCTACACATGGCACTTACATATGGCAGCTATTGCACTTACCCACTTTTGGCACTGAACAGTCGATATGTGACTTTGATGCTTTATATTACACTGGCATACTCGGAATATGGTAGCAGTTGGAGCAACATGTCTAACTTTTCTTCAAATATTCTTTGCTGACAGAACATTTTATAAAAAAAATTCTACCAACCTTGATTTGGTTTCTTTATAAATTCTACACCCAGCTCTTCGAACCTTTTGCAAGCGTCATCTACATTAGGTACGACGACTCCAATATGTCCTGAAAAGTAAAATAATTTTGAAACAAATTCTTGAACAATCCGATAGAAGTCAATACCAATCCAATGATTATAATTTATATTGCTAAGTTGAAGCAACTTTAAAATGGCAGCCACACTCAGATCTTAACCATACATTTGTAGTTATAGATGTTTGTTTTTTTAAACTGTTTTCTAATCATCTAATTATCAAATTTTAATATTATAAAAACCCTTTATAACTTTTTGAAAAATATTTTTTAAATGTTTCAAAACATCATTTTTGTGTTTGCTGGGTAATGAAAGCTGATGTTAAGGGGTACTACACCCCTGGCCAATTTTGTGCCTATTTTTGCATTTTTCTCAAAAATTATAGCGCATTGGTGACAAGTAAGATATGTATATTATAGAGGCAAGGACTACAACTACTGCACTGAAAATTCAGCAACTCAAGGCAATGATTTATTGATCAAATACTGGTTTTCCTCATTTTTGACTGTAACTCCACAACTGTTGTCTGTGCTGAAATAAAATTTCCAGTGCAGTAGTTGTAGTCCTTGCCCCTATAATATACATATCTTACTTGTCACCAAGGCGCTATAATTTTTGAGAAAAATGCAAAAACAGGCACAAAGTTGGACAGGGGTGTAGTACCCCCTTAAATTTCCTGTCATATACATTAAGTAAATTATGACAAAAAGGATTTTTTTAATTAAAACTTCTAATAATATTGTTTTTGTTTGTTTATTTTTGTAGTAGATGCCAGTTTTCACTTTAGAACCAATTATGCTAGATCTTTGGTGTTTTCAGTAAATGATAGCCTATTGTATGTATAATGTAATAATTACAGTAACTAAATTTTCAAAAATGCCTCCTTTGGCCTCCTTTGGCCCCCATGGACCAGATCGTGTCACAATTATCAAATCTACTTTTTCATGAAGGTTTTAGCCAAAAAGTAACAAGTGAAAACAGATAATCCGAATGTAAAAAAAAAAAAAAAAAAATTTTTTTTTTTTAACATTCGGATTATTTATTATCATAAAAAGAGCCAATCGTTACCTCACTTACACCTCTGGAAGAATCAACTTTCATTAGCCTAAAACAAGACATTGAATTAATAATACAGTCTTTTGACATTACACTATGATAACAGAAAATAATATATCATCTTACCAAATCCTCTTGGATCTGAGTTACCATTGTGGTATCCTTTGAAGCTTTCATCTGTATCAGTTCCATAGTTGCTGTAAGGAGGATCAAATAACTTGAAATAAGTCACCAATGTGTTGGATGATAAACAAGATTGATATTTTACAACAGTGTTGTTTTCCAATAAATTTAAAAAAAGCGCAGTGATTTATAGTGCAGGGACAACTGTGCAGGGCATGTCAAGCATATGGAAAAGCAGAGGCCTATCCATTGACCTCAAGGTACGCCTACTTCGTGCAACTGTGTTTTCCATTGCCACTTATGGATGCGAGTCTTGGGCTATGACCAAGAATGATAGGAAAAGAGTAGATGCTTTTGAGATATGGTGTTACAGGAGGCTTCTACGAGTGACATGGAAAGACAGGAGAACAAATTCCTGGATCCTCGACAAGATTGGTACAAGTCTAACCATCAGAAGCGGCATAATGGAGAGAAAGCTGAAGTACTTTGGCCATATTGTCAGGAAACATGGAGGTGTAGAAAAACAGATTTTGCAAGGGGCTATGGAAGGCAACGAGGAAGAGGACGCCCACCAACATCTTGGACTAATGACGTGAAGCTGGTTTCTAACCAGGGAATGCAAGGTGCAACACACTTGGCATCAGATTGAGTGAGATGGCGTACTCTTGTGAAGACCACAGCAGCGCTACACAGCGCCACCTGACACAGAGAGAGACGCACAGACACAACATCTAGACGTTGATCCACAAGCCTCAGCACACTTTACAGGTTGTCGCTGACCACTATGGCCCCACATCATTCCATAAATCATTAACAACAACATTCAGGGACTTTGCTGCTTCAAGAGCGCACACCCTAGACATACCACAAATAACCATCGCAACCAGGATCAGCTCCCCGAGTTTCGTACGGGTTACGACGAGACAAATTAGCAGTGAGTTCCTTGTCCAGGGGAATTTCAAGCTAACTCAATTAGCTGCCTTTCATCTTCAAACACAATTATTACCACCCATCTCTTTTTTTCATATTTTCAAAATGTATTTTGAGTGTAATTTGTGATTACATACGAATGAGCCGTAAATGTCCTCAATTGTATTCTGAGTTACAGTGTAAAATGGGCATGAAGGTCGTATTCATAGGTACCTCAATTTGGTGCTACGTACCTCATTTAATGAGATACACGTAGCACCAAATTGAAATACCTATGAATATGACCTTCATGCCCATTTTACACTGTAACTCAGAATACAATTGAGGACATTTACGGCTCATGTACGGTCACATTTGGTATTAAATCCATTAACCAAGATTGGATGGAACTGAGACGAATATACCTAAAGGGATAGGAAGCGAGCCTATTTGTGTGTACTTTAGATGCTGCTATGTGTGTTCCACCTCTGTTATGGCATCTATTTGGAATCACCAATCCACTTTGTTGGCCTGTAACCAACTATAGATCATTGTAGGTTGACTAAACTTAGTGCTGTAATCGATTGTCCTAAGTATCGATAGTCGGAAAATACATAGACTTCCGACATGTCGAAACACTCAATGTCAGTATCGATACACAAACGACATGGCACACATGCTTAGATTATCTCAAATTGCGGATTTGCAATACCACTTTCGTTTGTTTGATGCATGATCCATGTAGTTTTAGCTGTTAGGCTTCAATACACTTGTTGTTAACTTGTTTCTGGAACTTACTGATAATAAAATTGGTAAACTCAAATCCGTGTTTCAAACAGCGTGAGTATCGATAATAGTATCGACATGTCGGATGTTTGCCTCCCGACATATCGATACCCAGAAAGCTTATCGATTACAGCACTAACTAAACTACATCAACAAATCATTTAACATGGCCAAAAAATAAAAAAATGTGAAAAATTGACAATTTTCATGCAAAAAAGTGGCAATTTGGTTAAAATCAGCTAAAATTGCCCAAAAATGCTTATTTTTGTGTCTCAATTCAGAAAAATATGGTGAACTTTTGAGATTTTAAAATGCAAACTTGACCTTGTTTAAATGTGTCTCCAGGTCGAGTTTTAATTTAAAAATCTCTAAAGTATACCACATTTTTATGAATTGAGACACAAAAAAGGGCCAATTTTTGCCATAACAGACGTGGCACACACAAAAGTGCTTGCTTCCTATGCCTTTAGGTATATTCGTCTCAGGATGGAACAACCCAACAATAACAATCGATGAAGTCCTGTAAATGTACATACCGAAAAAAATTCATTTGAATGATATCTTGGATTTGGGTGGTGTGTTTTTTTGCATTTTCAGTCTCTTTTGCACCAAAGTTGGCTATATTTCTGCTGCAAAAAATATCAGTTCCTACTTTTGAAAACTTACCAAAAACAAAATTGAGAACACCCCAATTAATTACATTTGATACTGTTCTTTCAACACACAGCTGTACAGTAAAGTTTTACATTGAATGTTATGAAAGGAAATCACACAATAATATGTATACTTACTATGTGAGCTCAATACACCCTGGTTGCATAAAAGCCCACTTTTTCCTCTCAGCTTTGTCTTTGGGAATATCTTCTGCTTTTGCAAAGCCCATGAAAAACAATGAGAAAGTCATAGAAGGGAAGTCTATCTCATGTAGTAACCTGTGAAAATATAGAATCAACAGAAAGAAATTGTTACTGGCAAGGGGCTGTGCAATAATTATTTTCCCCCCCCCCCCCCCAGTTTAAAATTTCCAAATGACCTGCCAAATCTTTAGGTTCCCAATTTTCAAACCTTAAATGGATTGTTTCTGTACTGTTTTCCTAAGCCTTTTTAGAGTGTACTATTTAAAAGGTACCCTGTAAATGAGTGCCAAATATTGCTTCCCTCCACCTCGGCCAGCCAAAAATTGCTCCGTCTCCTCAGCTGGCCAAAAAATCCCCCAATTTTACCCTAGGGCTCATTATTATTGCACAGTGAGATGGGTCAAATATCAGCTTAAATCTGATTGCATGATTGACATTCTGATGAAATTTTATGAATTTTAGTATCTTTCTATTCTAAATTATAAATAACACTATAATTATTATGTATATAACTGAAAATGGGAACCACTCCCAATGACAAATCTAGAGAAATTGCATTATTTCCTTCCAACCAACCAAACAAAAATTTGAGTTTCTAGATCCTCTCTGAAGCACTTTTCAGGCATTTTAACCAAAATAGGAGACAGGCCAACTGGAATTATCTTCCATGTGTGTATATCTGTTTAGCGTGACCAAATATTGCCACCTCGACATATATTTTCTTGGTGTGGCAATTTAAGCCGTGTGAAAATATCTGTCAATGGCAAAAACCTAGCTAGTACACACAAGGAACTATTTTTTATACAATTTTTTCAAAATAGCCCTTGTAATAAAAAAAAAAAAAGAAAGAAAAGTATTTTGAGCCCTAAATATGTGTAGTCATCCAACACCATCCATCACCAACAGCAAAAGCTACCAAGCTGATCCCTTCAATAATTGCTGTCATATAATTTTCTAAAAGAGCTGCCATAAAAAAAGAATTGCCAAATGGCAACTGAAGATTTGTGAACCAGATGATCAAATCAACCCTGACACCAGATCAAGAAAGCTGACTACACAGGTCACCAGAGGACTCACACTTAAGTTCTTCTTCTGCCATGAGAGCCCGGCCAAAGAGTCTTCAAAGACTGGGAGTGGGATGCCTACCAGAAAGTGCAGTACGTCTCAGCCAACATAACCACCCTTACGAGTTTAAAATTTTCATATAAGTTGTAGTTGTAGTTTATAGCTGTAGTTGAAGTTGCAGTTGTAGTTAATGCGGGAGTTAATGATTATAAAATGTGATGACAACTACAAATATAACTACAAAGTCAATGATAAAATACATTTACTCCACCCGAGTAGCTTCAAAATAGAACTGAATACCGCCCTAAAACCTGTACACATACTCATCTGTCATCATCAGATAGAGAAGACAAGAATAAATCGAGTACCCCAGGTTACCTCACTTACCTCATTCCAAGCACTCTAGAGTAAAAATCCAATGATTTCTTGGGATCTTTGATTCGTAACATTGTCTGCTGCATGATGAAATCCTGTTGATGACAACAAAAATTTTGAATCATAGTTGAAACAAATGTCAAAGTTGAAATTCAATTACAACTTTAATACTGGGCCCAGGCATTGGGCTAGATCCAATTATGATACCTAATCACTGGATGATCACATGTATCACCTAATGCCCAGATGATAAGGCCAAGTAAAAAAATAACATGTGTATCGTCCGCACTTTCTCAAAAATCAGTGAGGGAGGCCCTTATTATTTGTTATTATGTTATTTTTTTACCATTTATTTCTGTGTAAAATTGCAATTGCAAAGTGTTTGTCAACATATCATAAAAACAGGGAGACCCCCTAATATTTTTGTTATTTCCATGAAGCCCTACCCCTAGCTTGAAGAGAGTGTTTGCAATGTTTTTTATAAATGACCGGGATAAATGATAACCCCAAACTTCTTACATGTCTTTTCATTACAACCATTTTAGAAACAAAGTAAGGGATTAAGTATATGTAAGAAGAAAAATAACAAAAATATTTGAAAATCTCCAAAAAAAGAAGATGGCGGGGACGATATACAATTTACATGTTTTAATAAATAATAATGCTTTAAGGGGGTACTACACCCCTCGATAAATTTGTGTCTATTTTTGCATTTTTCTCAAAAACTAATAAAACAGTGGTTACAAAAGTTATGTATATTATAGGGGCAAGGAATCCAATTACTACACTGGAATTTCAGTGACCTAAGACTAGCGGTTCGTTATTTATGATAAGAAAAGAGGTACCGCTCGAATGTACCTCATTTCCTATCATATAAACTGAACCGCTTGTCTTGAGTCACTGAAATTTCAGTGTAGTAATTTGATTCCTTGCCCCAATAGTATACATAACTTTTGTTACCAGTGTGGTATTATTTTTGAGAAAAATGCAAAAATAGTCACGAATTTACCACAGGGGTGTAGTACCCCCTTAATAAATCACCAAGTCTATTTTAAATGTATTCCAGCTCCCCTCTTGGTTGAGCACTTTACTGTGGATGATTTACATTTACTTGGATTTATTTACATAACATGTTATTTATTTTATTTGGCCTAAAAACACTCACAACACTACTGGCCATCTTCTATTATTATGCATAGTTCATCATTTTTCACTTGCAACTGCCAAGTACTAGTTCCAGTAACTGTAACTCAGTATCTTCATTTATCATTTTATGAACATTATTAGATACTAAGTCCGTAAATGTCATCACGTTTTGATAGAGACTGAAGTCTTGCTGGCAGGACTACATTTGTAACTCAGTACTTCATTTCGAATACATGTACAACCAGCTGAAACAATCAATAATTTCTATTATTGCATGCCAAATAATCCATGGGTATATTCATGTTTTGATTTTGAAAAAAATGGCAGTCAGAACTGAAAAATGGTGTAATCAAAATGGAAATTCTGGCAAAACTATGACATATACATGTATAGCTCGGACCCGGTATGTGCTTTAGAAATTTGGCAAAAATCTTTCATAAGCTATTACTTTGAAAAGCTAAAACGTTGACCAAAATCGAAAATTGAAGACTAAATTTCACACCTAAAGTTTAGCACCAGGATTTAATTTAAAAAAATACAGTATCTTGCATTATGATTTTCTGCTGATATTTACTGAAAAATAAAATGCAAATTATTGCTTTTCATTTAGTCGAGAAAATGTACATGTATGAAAAGGTGTAGCTCACAATTTTGCTCATTTCAACATTGATTTCAATTCAATTCAATCCATTCCAGTGCATAATTAAATGACTGAGTGAGCCTTTTATTGTTCAAAAGGTTCTAACTAGTATGAATAAGAGCACCAATGGCGCTGTGGCTCTTTGCTTTTTGGGGACAGTGAAAGTGATTTTTCTTGGGAGTCAAATGCTAACAGGTGACATCATTTGATTATGTGACAGGTCACATGTTGGTTGGTACATGTAGCTATCTCATTTGCAGAGCATACATTAATCAATTTAGGACAAATTTGAACTCAGATGACCCCTGGGTGACCTCAGATGACTCGAAATGCCCTTCCAAAAATTTGACTCCAAAAGTTGACTGTACTTACCAAGTTTCATGCCCAGACAAGTTTTTAGTAATTTGACCTCAGATGACCCCTGGGTGACCTCAGATAACCCTGAAATGACCTTCCAAAAACTTGACTCTAAATGTTGACTGTACCCACCCAAGTTCCATGCCCATATGACAGTTTTTAGTAATTTGACCTCAGATGACCCCCGGGTGACCTGAAATGACCCCGTAATGACCTTCCAAAAACCTGACTCTATTATGTTGACTGTACCCACCAAGTTTTATGCACATGCGACAGTTTTTAGTAATTTGACCTCAGATGACCTCTAGGTGACCTCGGATGACCCCAAAATGACCTTCCAAAAATTTGACCTCAGATGATCCCTGAGTGACCTCGGATGGCCCCTAAAGGACCTTCCAAAAATTTGACTATAAATGTTGACTACCCACCAAGTTTCATGCCAATGCGACAGATTTTAGTAATTTGATCTCAGATGACCCCTGGGTGACCTTGGATGACATTGAAATGCACTTCCAAAAATTTGACTCCAAATGTTGACTGTACTCACAAAGTTTCATGCCCATATGAGTTTTTTGTAATTTGACCTCAGATGACCCCTAAGTGACCTCAGATGACCCCGAAATAACCTTCCAATGATTTGACTCTAAATGTTGACTGTACCCACTAAGTTTCATGCCCATACGACAGTTTTTAGTCATTTGACCTCAGATGACCCCGGGTGACCTCGGATGACCCCAAAATGACCTTCCAAAAAATTGACCTCACATGACCCCAGGTGCCCTCGGAAGACCCTGAAATGACCTTCCAAAAATTTGACTCTATATGTTGACTGTACCCACCAAGTTTCATGCCCATACAAGTTTTTAGTAATTTTACCTCGGATGACAGGTTAAAACAAGGGGTCATGGATGACCCCTTAACTTACTTAAAATATTAAAAAAAACACCTTGTGGTCAAATTTTTTTTAAAGGTCAGGTGAACAATTCTTATGACATTACTATGCTTATGCCCCCAACCCAACCCCTGGACCCCCTCAAGGTATTTCATTTGGATTTTTCATAATTTTTTTATTTCATCTATTTCAATCAAATTCATTTCAATAAAATTTATTTGTTTCACTTTTATTTTTGTTTATTTTTATCATATTAATTTTGCATTTTCTTATTTTATTTATTGTGTTTTTATTTTCATAAGTAGGCCTAAATATCACTATTTAAATATTATTTTATTCTATTTATTTACTTCAGCGCTCCCAATAGCATCTATATAAATAAAAGGAAGTCGCTAAATCTTGTGCGCGAATAGACTCAGAGATGATTTCACTTTCAGCTCTGATTTATTGGTACATTGATCGGGTACATATTGCCATTAAACCATCTGAGGTTCATTTTTGCCAACATTGGTGGTAACTAAGAGAATAACATCAAAAACTGTCGTGTTGCTATGCAAAATCGATCGCAGTGGCATTGTGGGTAATAAGGACAGTGTGAACCGCGTAATAATATTTCCCTTAAAAAACCATACGCAGAGCAACATTGCCCGCTTTTCTGCCAACTGCGAGGTGGCCAAGAAATGATTCAGGCTATCTAGATGCACAACAGCGCATAATTTAATAATGATCTTACGAGCTTTTCGTCCCTCACGCAGATATCGCGCCCCATTTACCGCCACTGCATCAAGGTTGGCAGCCAAGAAATTAAGGCTACGACGCGTGAATCAGGTCTTTGCGTCATCACTAAGGTAGCGTAGGAAACAGTGGTCTGGTATAGTCTAGAGTGGTGATAGTGCCTGCGCGTGGAGACCCGGGGTGTAGACAGTCAGTGTACAATTTCATTATTTATTCTAGGCCTATGAATCGTCCGGAGATTGAGGAATACGGGAAATTATTTGGTTGAAAACGGTCAACAAAATGGTTAAACCGGAATTTTTTTTCTTTTGCTTTTTTATTGTCAAAACTCAGTGGTAGCGCGCATCGTAACTAACTGGCAGCGTTGGTGTTAGTGCGTTGGCGTACAAGGGATGTGACTCGACGCGCGCGAATTAGCATATGCATAGGCCAACTTTCCGTGCCAGAGAAATAGAAAAGAAAAGAAAATAGGACAAAACTGAAAAGGTAGGCCTACTATGGATGGGTTATGGGTACAGGGTTGTGGATTAGAGTAAATAAATAAATAAATCTATATAAATAAAAGGAAGACGCATATGCATAGGCCAACTTTCCGTGCCAGAAAAGAAAAGAAAGTAGGACAAAAAGGGGTAATGGCTTTGGTTAAGAGATTACCAAAATGATAAAAATCGTAAGGATACGGGAGGCAGGAAGGAAAAAAAATGAAAGAATAAATAAATAAATAAATAATTCATGAAAAAAGGAAGCTAAAATAATGAGAACAGAATTAAATACAAACGGGAAATCACAAGCTATAACTTAGGCCTATAAGCAGGAAATATGAAAAATGGGAACAAAATAATAGAAAAAAAAACTTAAACCAAAAAGGACAAATCTAAGTAAGGGTAGATTTATAAAATAATGCATATGAACGGGGTTCAATAAATAAATAACATGGGAACGGAAAATCACAAGCTAAGCAGCATATCTATTGGAACAAAATAGATTTATGTAGAAGAAACTGAAAAGAAAGAAAGAATAAAATGAATAAAAAGGAAAAGAAAGGGAAGACAAAAAAGATACGGGTATTATACAGGTTACTAAATGAAACGGGAGCAAAATAAAGAAGGAAAGAAAGAAACTAATCAAGGAAACGTAAGAAAAAAAAGCTAAAATTAAAAACTAATCAGAAAATATAAGAAAAATGAAGCCAAAATAATGAAAACGGAATTAAATATATTAACATAAATAACGGGAAATCACCAGCTAAGCAGCATAAAAAGAAGCTAAAAGGGAAACGTAAGAAAGGACAGATTTAGAAAATAATGGGAATGCGGTTAGGCCTAAATAAATAAATAACATGGAAACGGAAAATCCCAAGCTAAATAGCAATTTTTTAATGGGAACAAACTAGACCCATGTAGAAGAAACTGAAAAGAAAGAAAGAAAGAAGCTAAATGGAAATGCAAGAAGGAACAGGTTTAGAAAAATAAAATTTACCTTTTCAATGATTCTACCTTTTCAGTAATTCCTCCTGTTTTAGTGATGGCTCCCATTTACTCATCTAGCGGGGACCCGCGCGAAGCGCGGGTATCCCGCTAGTTATGAATATTCATTAATAGCATAATGAACCAATCACTGCCGGTCGAGCTTTTGTCATACAGGCTTGATATAGCAAGTACGTAAAATTTCCACCGGTGAAATATATTCTTTTGGCGTTCCTATTATGCTCGGATTCGACTATTTGAGACAACAAAATGTCCTTATTTTAACAGTTTTATGTAAAATATACTCTATCCTATGTATGTTCATACGAAACATGAAAAAGGTTGCTTTGGTGAAAGTTATGAAATTGATGGATTCCAGCGACCATTATTTTTGAAAGATCGGAGAACATTCATCATTTTCTGGCGACAATTTTGCTTTCGTCTACGTAAATTGCTATGTGATTCTTCGAAAATTTACTCACGAAACTAGAAGCGAAGCCATAAAGTCATCATTATTGATTCTTAATCTGCTGTAAAATGTAGTATATTTGTGAATATTGATGTCAAAAGCTAAGAATAACGATAGCTTCGACATGGTTTCATCATAGCTCGATGGTTTCATGTTTACACTTTTCTTTGATGTAGCCGGCCCTATTAAATTGTAATTTGTTTTCAATAATATAATTGAAGATTTCTCCACTTATCTTTCCTTAAGGGCTCTTTCTCCTTTTTTATTTGGTGAAAATTCAGTATTCAATCTCAGTCATACGTATGTAGATAGCGAGTTGCATTCACGCGCTGCTGCCTTGGGGTTGGTATCTGGGTACCGGTAGGCCTATGGAATGAATATTTGCTAGGTTGCGATGTGCGCTACTGCAGCGCTAGCAGCGATGACCGGCCCGCTGGACATGTCCCTGGCAGGTACAAGCATGATCCCGGTATGATTGCCGTGTGGCAGGTATGCATTTTATTATATTCCAGTGATCATCATCAAGATTTACAAGCAACTAATGACATAGCTAGATCTCCTTCCACCTCCCCTTGTGAAATTGAAAATGTCAATGGTATCATTCGAACATTATTTTCTTCCTAATCATCTTGGTAAACTATTTTCATGATAATTATTTTATCAAAAGTAGCCGGCGTATTCAAAGTCCGAATGTAGAAAATCACGACCTTGACCCGATGCATAGAAAATAACCATGGATTCAGGGTTGCCAAACCAGCGATTTTGTAGCCTATTGGGCGACTTTTGAAGATTTTCCCCGCGACTTTTCCCTGCCCCCATATAAACCAATGGTAAAGAGAAAAATTGGGTGACATTTCGGTTATTTGACCCGCCATTCAAGCTGAAATTTGTTGGCAACCCTGGTTGTTTAACCAAAAATCATCACAGTGCTTCGTACTGCACTTGCGCAAGCAAAATAGTCCCCCAGGAAAGTCATTTGTTCAGATTTATTTGGGGATTTATTCAAGATTCAGACATGTTCTTGACTATTTTTTGACATTCCTTACCTATCTCTTTATTTAAATTATAAAGAAATAGTGAAGAAAAGTTAAGAAGTGGTCAAATTATTTCTGATCTGAAAAAATCTTAAGAAATGTACCTCCATTGGTTTCCGTCTGTATCACGCATCTTAAATTATACAGACCAGAATAATCTCTAGCACACACAGGGAACCA
This sequence comes from Amphiura filiformis, assembly GCF_039555335.1. NCBI lineage: Eukaryota > Metazoa > Echinodermata > Ophiuroidea > Amphilepidida > Amphiuridae > Amphiura > Amphiura filiformis. Next base: position 70,610,416 of record NC_092632.1, on the reverse strand, counting down.
AGATATAACTTGATTATCGTGACTATTTTGGTCTTTTTTACCCAAAAATAATACTTTTATCGCCTGAATTTCAATAAAATCTGGAGTGCAATCAATTCAAAAATAACTTAGCCAAACTTAGAAACGAAACTTAAGTCTTCATATCAGTCATTAAATTATCCTTAGCATAATAACCAACAGCGTATTGTGGCCTGAAAATGAATGCTAGTTAGTTGCATGACAAAGGCACTGATAGCTCCGCTCAGAGCCAAAAACTGATAGCAGCTTGTGATACTAAGTTACATTCTTTTTCAAGAAGGTGCGAGTATTTGTTCATAAGTCACATACCTTGTTTGGCACATGTACACACAATGTTTAATATGAATATGAATAAAAACTTCTTCCTTACACAGCCCTGGCCTAATGTATTCATGTATGATCATGTATTGTGTAATTTTTAAAATAGCCAGGCTCACATCACACACTGTAGGTGGCGCTATTCGTCCATAGGGCAGTGGAATGTGCCTGTACTGTCCAAAAATGGCTTTACTGTGGGGCTCAATGGAAAAAATTACTAAAAATTAATTTTGACAACCAAAACCTAAGTGATGTTGACTTATGTTGGTACTAGCATAATAATGGATTCATAAGCTATCACATAGTGTAATCTATGTTCCACCAAGTGGACACTCGTTAAAGCATAAAAGCAATTTGTGTGTAAATCAAGACCATCCAAAACAGCTTTCTTACAGTAAAGAATAGGAGGTCATCTGGGGTCACATACAGTAGTGTACATTGTACATGTGCCTGCTGTCACAATCTCACACACAAAATTTTGGGCAATTTGGTGACACTATTTTGTCTGTAACTTCAAAAGTATATGCACTAGAAACATGATTGACCCCTTATTGTTTAGGTAATTTGATTCTCTTTCAAATGAAAGAACTTTCAGCTAAAAATATTGAACTTCAAAATTTTATGAGCATACCTATTTAAAATGATTTGATTTGTAAGCTTATTGAAAATCAAATGTGTCACTTACTTTTGTGCTGGGGTCAGGCTCTGCACACAAACTTTGTACCTCCTCAAAATTGAGGCTGCTTTTTGCCATTGTGCTGTTGTCTGTTTAGTTCACAACTATTAGATCAAAACGTATTTTAACCACTAAATTATGTAGTGAATGTGTGACCCTGGTGTGACCACGTACACCTACATGTATAGTGACACAAGTACAAGGCAAACAAATCAAGGTCATTCTGTTCATGCACGCACACACATGCAGGTCAGCTGGCGATGTAAACAAACCTCTTCACAAGCACAAGAGTCAACACTTTATTAGTACTTCCCCTACCTGTAGCGTTCCACTCTGTTAGTATAGAGATTACAACTACCCGTGGTGCTGGAATTTCAAGATCGCTAAAATAATTTACAACACTATTGCTGATTGGCGGAAAGGTCCCGTTCAGCCGTGTTTAAGGGTGAAAAAACATCCAATCGTGGAGGGGTTTTCATATGAACATGCTAGCGGGAAAGGACAATCAGTTCAAAGATGTCTACTTCGAATTCGTAAGTTATGTCATTTTCTAGCACCTTTGTTTGTTTATATCTGTCTGTCATTGCATATGTCTTGTATGAAAGGACATCAATGATATTGATATTTATTACGTGAAAGTTTTATGTAACATTGCATTGGGTGTAATAAGAGTAACTAAAAAACCGAACGTAACCCCGGTAAGCTTAAAGTACATGAAGTAACTCATCATGCTCATCACATTCACATATTCGTCATTGCCATCATCATCATGAATGATCATGAACTTCAAATATTGGGCATGATCACGACATGAAATTTTCAAGTAAGATATTTCACATGGAAATTAATTTAATTTGTTTAAAAAGGTGATTATTTAAATGTAGTACAGGGATCTATTTCTATATACGATGATTTTTATTTTTGGGTGGATCATCGACATCGTAAATCATGAAATTCAAATAAAATTCATTTTGGCAAATGAGTAATGTAATGATTATGACATCCCCGGCCCCCAACTCAACACAAAAAATGACAACCATGAGAGTTACCAAATAGCACGGAAAGGGGTAATTTTTTACCAGTACCAGTAGTAGCGCCGAGGACCATGAAATTGGGAAAATAGGGGTATTTAATGTGGACAGTCCATGAAAGTTGGATAAAAGGGTACCGTATCTGCGGTAGTTATAGGGCGGTACTTGGGAAAATCCGGTAATTTTATGTCAATATTTAGTGTCACTGAAAAGGGGTGTTTGAAATTCTAGTCATTGAAAAGGGGTGTTGGAAATTCTAGACATTGAAAACCTCAAAAAAAGGGGTTGTTTTTGTCCAAATTTTGTCCTCGATTTTGCATGAAAAAGGGAGTAAATTTGATGAAAAATCATTGCAAAGGGGTCTTTAAGGGCGTACTACACCCATATACTGGTTTGATTGGTCTAAATAAATATTTTTTCATTTACATGTTTTTGTATAGCTAGGCGATATATGCACGGATCATGTGAAATAAAAAAATATGAAAAAAGAAGAAAAAAGTGCTTTTAAACAATTGTAGTAAGTCATTTTAGCCCTATATATATTTTGTTTACTGTATCCTAGTTACTCAGATGCGTGTTTCATAACAAACCATGATTTATTCTATTCAGCATGTTCAAGTAGGGTACATGAATAGAATACATTAAATCCTTTGTTATACTCTCTATAGAAAATCTAGTGGTGCATGCAAAATATATAAACACTTACACAATGGATGTATAGTCATTAGTCAATAATATTATAATGTGTTGTTAGGAGAAGAAAAGGCTATTAGGTCACCGTATTGTCAGGTTATAGGTCAATTGGTTCAGGTCAAATTTAAGCATCAATTTTGAATACACATGTGAGAGTTTGTGATATCATAATGAGGAATAATTTTGATATTCTGTCTTTAACTGGATATATATCGAGAAGTGCAAGGTGGATATACTAATATACCTTGGGATGTAAATGGTGAGTACAATTTAGAATGCCTAGTTGAGACGGATTTCACAAATAAATATAAAATAGTTACCAAAATCACAAAGCGTTAAGCTTACGGAAAACTACCCAATATGGTGGTATAGGTGACAAGAAATAAAAAAATTTTCAACATTGCTGTAGTATGGTTGTGGTAACCTGTTACCTGTGGCTTAATTAAGTTTCAGTGAAATAATGTCGCAAGTTAAAAATACAAAATATAGCTCAACATTGAAAATAGAAGCATTTTAACCAGTTCCTTTTTGATAGTTGTGGAGCACCAAGTTCATGAAGTCATAAAAGAAATCAGGAACCACTTATTCCCATTTACATATGAGTCATTCCATGTCAAATCAACCAATGGGTTGGCAGGTCACCCCTCAGATTTTGCTGAAAATCATTTCTAGCATACCTCTATGGCAATAATGAACACATGGAAAAATTAACGCTCAACTCAAGCGGTTTGAAGATCTGGGTTGTCAAAATTTCACCCAGACCCCCCCTTTTTGCTCTCTTGAGTTATGTCGATGAATTTGTCGCGTTTTGGAACACTCATATTTTGTCTCTAGGAAAAAGATATTAAGCTGAAAATTGCTACCTAGAGTGACTTTCACCCAAATAAGCAGAATCTGGCCATAAAAACAGTGTAGTGCTTCCACTTTAAAAGTTATGGGTCTCCCAAAACCCCTTTTCGTTTTGTCATATTTCACCGTGTACGGTTTCCAGAGCCCACTCGTACTCTAAAATAGATATCAGAGAATGTTCAAACTTCATATTTATGCTTAATAGGCCAATATCTCTCCTCTGAAACAATAACAGACCGTTGACACCTTTAATTAGGTATTGGATTGGACCCAAAGTTTGCTCTGCAAAATGAAATCCTGAAAACACCGCCCCTACCAGTTGACCTTTGACCCCGCAGATGAAATCCGACACACTTGAAACTTACACAACACATACTTATACATTTGATATCTACCTATACCAAATCTTAACTATGTAACTCCACCCTTCTTGGTTAGAGTGGATTATGAAATTTGGGTATTTTGCCAAATTTTACACACATTGATATAGGATGCTGGCTAATCTCTGTCAAAAAAGTGTGAAATTTGTGAATTTTGAAAAGTGGAGTTACAAAGCTAAGATTTGGTACAGATGTAGAATAAGTGTTTAAGCATTCATGGTGTAAGTTTAAAGTTTGTCGGAATTCATCTGCGGGGTCAAAGGTCAACTGGTGGGGGCGGTGTTTTCAGGATTTCATTCTGCGGAGCAAACTTTGGGTCCAAGCCACAATTTAATTAAAGGTATCAGTGGTCTGTTGTTGTTTCAGGAAAGATATTGGCCTATTAAGGATTTTTATGAAGTTTGAACATTCTCTGATATCTATTTAAGAGTACAAGTGGGGTCTGGAAACTGAACACAGTGAAATATGACAAAACGAAAAGGGGTTTTGGGAGACCCATAACTTTTAAAGTGGAAGCACTACACTGTTTTTAAGGCCAGATTCTGCTTATTTGGGTGAAAGTCACTCTAGGTAGCAATTTTCAGCTTAATATCTTTTTCCTAAAGTCAAAATATGAGTGTTCCAAAACGCGACAAATTCAACGACGCGACTCGCGAGAGCAAAAAGGGGGGTCTGGGTGAAATTTTGACAAGCTGTATCTCCGAAACCGCTTGGAGTTGAGCGCTAATTTTTTCCATGTGTTCATTATTGCCATAGAGGTATGCTAGAAATGATTTTCAGCAAAATCTGAGGGGGTGACCTGCCAAGATTTTCAGCAAATTGGTTGATTTGATATGGAATGACTCATATCAACTTTATTTCCCTAACGTGTTAGCAACACATACATGTATCCAAAATGTTAACGAAATCCGGTGCTAGTAAGCTTTCCAAAATGAAGTGAATTTAAATCATCAGTGATGTACCACCTTTTGGCTTCTACTTTTAAAAGCATGTAAGCTACGTTGATACCGATGCCACCAATAAAACGAGAAGATTTGCCCCTTCATTTTGCATACCACTTTGTCCAATTTTTTTTTGTAATTTCTTGACAAAATGAAAAAAAATGCAAAAAAAAATCAATGGGTGTAGTACCCCCTTAAAAGATTTGGTAACTCTCATGATTGCCAACTTTTGTGTTGAGTTGGGGGCCGGGATGACATCGTAGTCGTAGCTCTAGACGTCGTAGAAAATACATGCATGATGTCACCCAATTAATGCCATTGCCATGAATGCACCACGCAATTGAATAGCAGACCGGCACTGTACAGTACCGGCTTTGGCTGGTTACGGTTACCAGAAACTTTGTACTCGTGTAAGTAAGGCCGAGTAAAAAAAATACATGTTTCTCGTCCGCGCCCTCCTCCTTTTTTGAAGATTTTTCAAATTTCTTTTTATTTTGTAAACTTTCAGTTAGGCAAAAAAAAAAAAAGGTTTGTCTCAAAGCTCACGAGAAATTTAAAACAAATGCGAAATGCAATTTTTTTTTTTTTTTTTTTTTTTAAATTCTATTCCTGACTTTTTTCATGGTATTTTGAGAGAAAAGTCTGATTTTCGCTGATTTTTTCTGGAAAAAACTATTTAAAAAAATTTTGAAATAAAAAAAATTTCCGCATTTCTTTTTTGTCAAATCGTGCGATTTTACAAAATTGAGACAAACCTTTTTTTTTTTGGCCTTATAACTTGCCGAAAAAGATGTTTCAGAAGTTGAAACTTATTTTACGGCTTTGTAAATATGCATAATACATCATTTAAGAAGAGTTTTGTGATCACTATAGGGGCCTACCTCTCAAAGCAATAAAATAAAAAGGGCCTCCTCCTTTTTCTCAGATATCAATCTGTATGTCGAATACCCAAAATATGGTGCCAAATATAGGTATTTAGCGTCGTTTTCCAATAAAAAATAGAAAATAAAAAGCCCCTCATCCTCTTAATTTTTAAAAACCCGGACGAGAAACATATTTTTATTTTTACTTGGCCTAACTCGTAGTATGTAATCGGCAATCGGAGCCTACAAAACATAAGCGTAGATCCCGGGGGATAAATCCCCCCAATATTTTGCCAGGGGGGATAAAATGTTCCATACAATCATCCCCCAAATGTTGACGCCTGTATGTATGTATGGATTTCTGACCAAATTAAACCCATATTTGGCCATTTTAACATAAAAAGTGCCAAATTGTTTGCACTTTGCGCAAATTTATTCACCTTTTGAACATTATTTCACCAGTATGGCAAAAATTTCTGTGCACTTGTACCATAACCTTATTTTGTCGCCAAAAGGTGCTGACTTCAAGAAATTTTTTCCAACCCCATCCCCCCCCATGGCGAAAAGAAATCTACCGTAGTAATACACTGTACGTATTGTCCCTCAAGGTGGTTCACAATAAAGAACCATCTTTTACAAATACCCATACATAAGAAAATAGATGCATTTGTAGGATTGTATAAATTAAACTTGAAATCGTATACATGATCGGGAGTTACTCTCTAGACCATGTATACGATCCATTAATAAGAACTAAGCCGTTGAGGGATGAGAAAATCGCCGGAAGCAGCGGTCAATCCCACTGGAAATGTGGATCCCAATGGTCATTCTGAAGAAGCCATCAGCCAAGATGGCGAAAGTATAAAGCTAGTGAGTATTTTTGTATTTGTCAATCATAAAATCTAATCCAAGTTTACCCATACATAAGGATGTATAATTATTGAAACAGCCATATTATTGCCATGTTTCTTTTACAGATCACTCGGTGCAATTCCAAAAGGTTACAGCGACCAGTTTGAAGAGCTGTACAATGAGACAATCAAAAGTCCACTAGCAAAGGTAAATATCACTAGCATGATTGCTGCTCCACCAGTGAGGAAGGGGCTCAGCTTGATTGTTCAGCTTATAGCATTGATCATGTAGTGTATGAATATTCATGAGGAGTATAATTTAGCAAACAAGATGGCACCCTCCAGCTACTAAATTTCATCAATTGTATGAATATTTATTGAGGAAAATCAAAGGCAATAAAAAGTCAAGCAGTTGCAACCTTTTACCTTTTACTTAAAAATGTATCTGTAACTGAAAAACAAGTTCTAGAAAACCCCAGATTATTCTAATGCTAGTTTTGGTAAGGAATGCTAAATTTTCAGGTGAATGTAGCAAAATCAATACATGTATACTAGGAAGTCCGCGCTAAGCTTTACACCGCGTTCTGCACAGTCGTTGATAACACTGATGGCTCCAATGCTGGCAATGAATATTTGATGATATGCTGGAGAATTTGGCCATGTATCAACATCTTTGAGAAAGTCAGTGTTTATTTGCAGGATGTGGATAGTGAACCATGAGTCCTCATTGACCAAGTCTCCAAAAGACTCCAAGAGATGTTGCAGCGGTGATCTTGGTTGGAAACTCAGGCTTTCCAAAGGCTAATCCAGGGGCACCATCTCTCCTGTCAAGTACCATAGGTGACACTTTAAAGCTTTAATTGCACTTGAAGGAATGGCTGGATTCACAGCCTCATGAGCAACCTGTGAAACAGATTAAGGTCATATGTGACCGTACACCCGAATGAGCCGTAAATGTCCTCAATTGTATTCTGAGTTACAGTGTAAAATGGGCATGAAGGTCATATTCATAGGTATTTCAATTTGGTGCTACGTGTATCTCATTAAATGAGGTACACGTAGCACCAAATTGAGGTACCTATGAATACGACCTTCATGCCCATTTTACACTGTAACTCAGAATACAATTGAGGACATTTACGGCTCATTCGTGGTGTACGGTCACATATGCCATGGGGCATCAGCAGCTGAAGTGCAGGTCTACCACCACAAACTGTAGATCAGAGTGGTGAAGATAACAAATTCTCTCACTTTCGGCACTTGATAGGCAGCTTTTATGGTACCTTGTGGCAGCTGTGAAAGCTGGGCTTTTTTTATCAAGCAAACAGATCTTTACTGAGTAAAGATCCTATGCCATCCACCTGGCTTTGTGGAGAGCTCCAGGTTGCTTGAATTTAGCTGACATTACTGCATCATCACTTCCTAGAACTGATAAAAAAGAAGACCAATGATTTACACAACATGCAGTGTTACTTTGCTCTGAATGTCATTTATGTTTATTGTTGACCTTTGACCTTATTTGGTTGACCTTTGACCTTTGCTGACATTGAACTCTGTTGACCTTTGACCCTCATCTGAATATCCAAGAAACAAATCCCACAGCAGAGTATTAAAGTTAAGTTTGATATGGCCCTCTTCTTTCCATTAATTACATGCATTATATAGGATATTAATGTGTTTTTAGAGTGCAAAGTTCACTTTACTACATGTTTCAATGGACAAACCCATTTTCGGACTTCAAGCATGTGGTGGCCCCATAAGACAAACTCCGAATTAAATAAAATGTTCTAAAATTCTTATTCTGAAGATGACAGAAAATAATATTCTTCTACTTTCCAGCTCTATTTTGAAGAACTGACGGACACCAACACTGTAACGAAAGGACTGAATGGCCATCCGGTAGCAACGCCTAAAAGAAAAGCATCCGAGTCAATAATGCCACCACCAGTATCGAAGAGTAAAGGCATGGTGCAAAAGTACCTATTATCACCAGTGGCTAAGATTATCCAACAAATGAAGAAGAAAGCAAATGGCAAAGAACAAGGTAAAAATATGATGTTGAATTTGCTTTGAATAAACAGACTTGCTTCAAGTCCTTGGGTGTTCTTAGTTAGTGAATGAAAACTACATCATAGTACATGGAAGCTTTGCCGCATCTTTCAAAAATTCCTGTTTCATTCCAAAATGTTGGAAGTTATTTTTTCAAAATAATTATTTACCATCATGACTTCGACATTTTAAAAATCTATTTAACATTTCACTTGCTAGCCCAGATAATGAACTCTCTTATCATACTTAGTACCCCTAGGCATACTGTGCGCTGCAGGGGTTGTCTAGTGTTCCAGCAAAATGCCCAAGCATGCTTCTTCATGAGCTGGCCATACACAAAAAAAATCTGACCTGTCTAAAAATCTGAAAGAGTCCAGTATATGAAACTACTAGTCTATACATGGGTCAAGTCAATCCATGGCACCACAGACCAATGGCATAAAGTTTGTATGTCCCAGATTGAGTGCAAACTGAGATATCTCCAAATTATTTTTGTCAACGCACCTATCAAATTTATTTTGAAGTGCATGCTGCTTTGAGCATGCTAAGAGTTATGTGCGCAAACCTTCGATATATTGCTTTGTGATGATGAAAACTTTATAACCCTTTTTCTGGCTTATTTTATCTGCAACAGTTCATAACCAGGAACCAAATATTCAACCTGGTAATAATGTTGAAAATCCAAGACATAACATCAAGCAGAAGACAGCAAACAACAGTATTCCCAGCTTTGAGTGCAGTGACACAAGCTCAGAGAGCAGTAGTGATATTAGCGACGACGAACAGGAACCACAGACAGATTTACCTCCCACCACTAGGAAGGGTAAAACTAGCACTAACCATAAAGCAAATCTGCACAGGATAATACAGAAACACAAATCACCGGAAAAGCGGACACCTACAAGTGTTTCTTTAGTACCCCAGGACAAATCAAAACCAAGAACTCCTACAGGAGATGATCTACACATACCGGCTTCGATAAAAGACCTGCAGAAGTCACTTACACCGGAGTTTAAAGCGATGGCTAGGACATCATGCAGCCCAGCAAGTGGTAATGACGTGTACAGGAATAAGAAGATTGATATCGATTCTCCAAATGGTCCTGATGTGGTGGAGGGACATAACGAGGGTTCAAATGATCAGGCTTGTCCCGATGTGGAAAGTAACTCGCCCCAGCTATCCAAGGGTATTGATGAGAAGTCTAGGAGGATCAGGTCAAGGAAGAATGCTAAACAAAGGAATGCAAACCCTGAAGTTGAGGACACTGACAAGAAAGAGCCAAGTCAAGGTACTTTTTGCAAATTTTTCTTACCATTCATAAATATAGCATCAGGAGGCATGCAATTCAGGTTTGGTTTGTGTAGTTGCAGTAATGGATATAACAAAGTCGAATAAATAAGAAATTAATTTTGTATTTCATATTTTTATTAGGCCTGCACGACGAAGTTGCCAATAATCGCGACTACGATTAATGACTGCCAATTGGTGACTATTCCTGAAAGTTCAACAAACAACAAAATTGCAGTAAAGATGGGTTCTAAAAGTGCTAAAAATTGTCTAAGAACTTGTGCTACCGCCTTGAAAATCTGTGAATACTGAAAGTTATTTGTAACTAAACATATTACTCCTTCCTGTGTATATTTGTCATGTACAATGTAATAGGCTGCAGTGGCGTGCTTGGGGGGGGGGGCAGGGGGCACATGCCCCGCCCCCACTTTTGTTGGAAATTGGGAAACGCTAAAACCGCACCTTACACACCTAAATCAGACTCCATTCTGGGGAACTGAACAACCTGGCCCCCCACTTTCAATGTGCTGCGCACGCCACTAATGGACTGATTGTTTACTTACTGCACAAAGAGTGTATGTTTTGAAGTGTATTCTGAATAAAAAAGAAAGCTTGAACTTCAAGCAAATTTTGACCTTTGATAGTCGCCAAAAGTCGTAGTCGCGACTATGTGGGTGGCGATTAATCAGCTACTAAAACAGCCTAATGTTGTGCAGCCGTAATTTTTGATCATGATTAATATTTGAAAAACACTTGACAACTGCTTTAAGAACTCTCAAAGCTGCTTAACCAGGAGAGTTTCTCTTTATAAGTATGAAAGAATGTTATTTCAAGAAGAATGATTTTTTTGTGTAGTTTATGGAACAGGGTGTACACAGAACATGCAGATAATAGTAGCTCTGTAGAGTAAATCTATTAATTATGTTGTACTTTAATTAAATTCACAGAACCAGCCGAATTGAAAACACCATCAACCCACACAAACGCTGTTCTGCAGAAATCCAAAATGGAGCAAGATGATGAGACTCCCAAGCATTCAAAAAAGGCAGTTCAATCGAACCAGATGATGAGACTCCTAAGAATTCAAAGATGTCAAAGGTAATATATTTTGCTTGTTCTCAGCAGTGGCATAACCAGAAATTCTTCAGTGAACGGCTCTTTTCAGAGCCACCAAAACCTTTAGAATTAGTAGATAGGCTAGATCTGCTTGTTCTCTGTTGTCAAGGGGCGGTCTTCAGTGAAAGGCTCTTTTCAGAGCCATCAGTAGGCAAGGGGCGGCCTACATGTTTCATTCTTAGGTACTTTGTCCTGAAGAAGTCAGAGCTATTCCTGACGAAAGCTTGACAGTTCTAAACTTGTCCGACGGCAAACCCGCTAAAAAAACCCACTAATAACCAAAAGTCAGTAGGGACTTGCGTACAGGCTCAGGCGATTGATATCATAAAAAAACAACCAATCGTTTCTTTTAATTGAGACAACCTAATTCTCTTATTGACAACGTTCAATTTCAACATGTTCCAGTGTATAAATTGCGAAACTTGCAGCGAGAGTTGCAGGGTTTTTTACCAATTTTTAAGCTTAGCCGAAGGGAAAAAACCCTGTTCTACATGCTCGAATGACCCAGATTTCCTGTTTTTAAGATTTTGTTACCCTTAATTTTGGGTAGTGCTGTTCAAGCTCAAACATTATGTGGGTCAAGCACACAAACTGTGATACAGAGTTGTTATAAAAATTGCGCACAATTTTGTAATTTCTCTTCGGATATGACATTGCATATATTTTCTTGTGTGTTTCCAGCAGTCTCTGCAAGGTGGGGAAGTAATACTTGATGATTGGTTTATACAGATGGTACCTAATGGCAAGGGAATCAGGGTACAAGGACACAGAAGGTAAGAGCCACATTCAATGGGCTGTTCCATTTAAAATCCACACTACCCTTGTGGAAGATTTTGGAAATAACTGCCACAGGGGGAGTATGAATTTCAAATGGAATGAGCACATTAGTCAGCTCCATTTGAATTTCATACACCCTCTGAGAAAGATTCAACCTGAATCTTCCCCTGAGGGAGGGTGAGTTTCAAATGGAGCTGCTAATGTGTTAATTCCATTTGAAATTCATACTCCTCCTGTGAAAGATATTTCCAAAATCTTCCACAGGGGTAGTGTGGATTTTAAATGGAATAGCCCAATAGCGTAAAATTACATTCTGAAAATTGACAAAACAAAGCCAAACTGTACTGTATAGCATCCAGCAGAAGCATTGTGTTTGGTCCGTATGCACAAAACAAGGTATACCAGGTCTAACATTAGATCTGATCTAATTATGGAGGTTAGACTTACGGACACTTTTATTCTTTTTCTTTTCCTCCTTTAACAAAATCCAAAAGTCAAACCGCAGCCATCTAATATTAAGCAATCATGTATTTGCCCTTAACAGGATCTAAAAAAATATAGAATATGTTATGTAAATACTAAACATTTCCTTAGAGAATAAAAGATAGATTTTGTCTTTTGCCTATCAATATCGTGTCATAATGGATGGGCTGGCCAATATTTTGAGTAGTGGATGCCGGGCGCAGCCAGTATCCACTACGATAAAAATATTGGCCAGCCCATCCATTATGACTCCACACGATATTGGATAGGCAAAAGACAAAATCCTATCTTTTATTCTCATTCATATTCAGTTTAAATGTAATTTTTGTGAGAAAAACTGCTTTGTTTTGTATTTTTTATAGGAAAATTGATAAGTAGCACAAAGACGTATCTCCCTCAGCCATTGTGCATTCATGGAGGGCTCAGCAGCACAAAGACGTATCTCTCTTAGCCATTGTGCATTCATGAAGGGCTCAGCAGCACAAAGACGTATCTCCCTCAGCCATTGTGCATTCATGGAGGGCTCAGTAGCACAAAGACGCATCTCCCTCAGCCATTGTGCATTCATGAGGGTTCAGCAGCACAAAGACGTATCTCTCCTTAGCCTTTATATTCATGTCATACTCTATTAATGATTTCAACCTATACCATTGTTTGTTTGTTTGTGTTTATCTAGTTGTGATCCGCCAGATTCATTTTGGAACAGCAGTGTAATAACACGGCGTATTGATAGAAGTACAGTGACAACAAAGTCGGGTACTGTGTATAAATTGATTAGTAAAATGGATAGGATTGCAGCTAGGGAAGAAGGTATGCAGTCACACATATGTGACCATCCAGCACAACTGAGCCCTGAAGTCGCCAATTATCATTTTCGAGATATTCAACCAAAATATTCTGCTTGAAATTAGCTTTAAAATGATGTATATCATGTCTATAGTACTTGACATTTAAGTACTGAAAAATCAATAAATCCTTTGTTTCCTATTGTTTATTGTTAAGTTTAATGGAGCATATCTCAATAGTGGCACTGGCGACATCCGGGCTCAGTTGTGGAGGATGGTCACATATTGTAATTTGTATGGTTCTTATTAAGAAAACTAAATACATAGTGCTAGCTAGGGTTACCCTGTAGACCTGTCACTGGTAAGATTAGATCTGTTAATAAACATAGATTGAAAATATCTAAATAAAGCTTGATCAAGCTGAAACAGAAGAAATAGGGGCCCTAAAAGTCATGACCATTCCTAATGTTAGCCAAAATCATTTAAATCCTTTAAGGGGGAACTACACCCCTGTGGTAAATTTGCGACTATTTTAGCATTTTTCTCAAAAATAATAACACACTGGTAATAAAGTTGTGTATATTATTGGGGCAAGGAATCCAATTACTACACTGAAATTTCAGTGACTCAAGTCAAGTGGTTCAGTATATATGATCGGAAACGAGGTACATCCTAGTGGTACCTTATTTCTTATCATAAATAACAAACCGCTTGTCTTGGGTTACTGAAATTCCAGTGTAGTAATTGGATTTCTTGCCCCTATAATATACATAACTTTTGTTACCACTGTGTTATTATTTTTGAGAAAAATGCAAAAATAGTCACAAATTTACCACATGGGTGTAGTACCCCCTTAAGTTAGCCAGCATTATCTTTTTGCCATAAAACAGTCACTCATGCACCCATTAGCACCAATCCAGCTTGAAATGTGGGGGACAACCGACCAAAATGGTTACAAAGTGGATGAAAAGAACAAAAAATGGGTCATTTTGCCCCCCCCCCCCCCTCCCCGGATTGACGCCCATTCATGCACATCTCAGGTTTTGACCAGATTTCTAGTTTGTGGTATAAGATCTAAGGCCAAAAAAAAAAAAAGGTTTGTCTCCCAGCTTATGCTGCGTTTGTAAAATCACACGATTTGACAAAAAAGAAATGCAAAAAAATTTTTTTAGTTTTTTCCAGAAAAAAAATCGGCGAAAATCAGACTTTTTTCTCAAAATACCATGAAAAAAGTCGGGAATAAAAAAATTTAAAAAATCGCATTTCGCTTATGTTTTCAAATCACCCGTGGGCTTTGAGACAAACTTTTTTTTTTTTGCCTAATACTGATAGGTATTCACCTTCTTGTAATTGAACCACCATTCTTATCCTCTTACATATTCTTTTGAACATACCCTAGCACATTATCTAAAAGCTTTGTGAATTAAACTTCAACACTACACTATTTTTCGCTCATCTGGAACGTTTTCACTAGTCCGACTAGCGTCTTCAGCAGATGGTGATGCTGTGATGATATCTTGTCTACAATCGGGATATCTCTCACTGATGAAGGGGTCTGAAATAAAAGCTTTGTGTTGTGTGTTATTTCAGGTTTCAACGCCAAAATTGTTCGAAAATTTTACTGTGGCTTTCCCGTCAACTGGAAAGAATGTTTATCAGAGTTCTTGCATGAAGACAGGTAAGCTCAATACATCTTTCCGGTGGTTGTCACCAGTTATTTTTAAAATTTAAATATAATTTATCATTGTTTTATTTGACGATTTCTAACTAGGCACTGAAATGTTTGCCCCAGAAGGGGACTGAATTACATGGACCGTAGAAAAAAATAACAAAGTTATTTGATTCCCAGACCTGCACCAGACGACACTTAAACAAAAAATAATAATAATAATAAGTAAAAGGAGCTAGGACCAACAAGAGTGGCCCAAAGCTTTGAAGGTCAATCAACAGCCACACAGGGATCAAAGTTGCTCAACTTTTGTTTAAAAAAATGTGCCAAAGTATATTCCTCTTTTTAGTAGTAAGGATGCAGAAAAAGTATAGTTAACCCAATCTGCGATGTGATGTACTGTTCTTGTGTTTTGTGTATTTTATCAAAACAAAGGTTAAATTGGGGGCTTCACAGAGTTCAATACCTGGACCGTGCTCTGATTTTAACCAAACATTGGTCTATATAGGAACTTCATGAGAGAGAAAAAACATTACAAATTAATATGTATCTCGAAACTTTCTTTTGCAGAACTTTGAAACCAGTCAACAAAAGACGTTCTGTAGCACCAGGTCTGTTAAACAAGAAATTGGAAACACCCAGTCTGTTAACCAAGAAAGTAGAAACACCCAAAGGTAGGTTTACAGAAAATATTGGGCTGTTCCATTTAAAATCCACACTATCACTGTGGAAGATTTTGGAAATATCTTTCACAGGGAGTATGAATTTCAAATGGAATTAACATATTAGCAGCTCCATTTGAAACTCACTCTCCCTCAGATTAAGATTTAGGTTGAATCTTTCTCAGAGGGTGTATGAAATTCAAATGGAGCTGCCTAATGTGCTCATTCCATTTGAAATTCATACTCCCTCTGTGGCAGCTATTTCCAAAATCTGGGTAGTGTGTATTTTAAATGGAACAGTCCAGTATGATTTGGGTTGCAAAAATTGCACTGCTGATTTTTTTAAATGCCAAAACAAAATCAAAAACAATGCTTACAAATGTAGGGATGATTTGATAATATTGAGGGAACGGATCTAGTATGATCATTCCCCTTTTTCACTTAATGGTCAATTCAAAGTGCTTATTTAGAAATGATGTTTCACATAATGGATGCCTGTGTAATACGGTGGGAAAATGAGTTCAAGATATTTTACACAATTACAGTTCCTACCCTGGAAGAATGGCACTGGTCGATGTGTGCACCCTATTTATTGTGTAAAAAGAACGGGGTCATTGCAAGATCACACACAATACTACATGACTTGGTTAGCAAATGAGGTGTGGATGTTTCAAAGCTTTTCATGATGTGATTAAATCAGAACCAACCGTGTTTACGCTGTGTGTATAATTAAAAGGTAAATAATTACCTTTGTCTTTGCTTGCAGTAGGTGGAGTGACAACACCACTCACCCCAGTTAACGAAGTCTTGGTTAGAGATCTGCCTCGCTCCAGTAGTGGACGGATGATTAAGCCACCTCTTGCGTATTGGACCAATCAAAGGATTAGACACAACATATCTACAGACACGGTTGAGATCATTGCTGGTGGTACCAACTATCTCCCTCACAACACCTCGGAAACACAACTAACTGGATCAACAGAATTAACTCCGGTGAGTGTTTAACTTTGAACTGGAAAAGTGTCAAATTCTTGTTTATGTATGTACCTAAATCAACATTTAATATCTCGGCTGATTTTAAATTTCAATGTGTCAAAAATGTAGCAAATACAGAATAATCTGGATCTGGATCCTATCATAATACTTAGCCCAACTTTATAATCTTCTCGACAATATCCTTAGGCCTAATCCTTCATACTATATAAATAAGAAAATAATAGTTATTTTGTATTAATCCAAAATCTGAAAGCCTCAATATGGCAGTATGTATTGTACAATGTATATAATCTTGCTATCAAGACTCTACAGTCAGGAATTGGGTGAAATGTAAAGCCAAGAATTCTCCGCGTTGCGGAGGTAAAGCGGAAAACGTATTTCTGAGAAAAAATTTAAAAAATAAGCAAAAATGACCTAGAAAAAGAAAAAAAATACAATTTTCACAGCTCGAGTATCCCACAATCCTTTGCACGCCCGACTAAAATAGCTCTTGGGGCTTTCCTGACCTTTTGAACGTGTTTCAACATGACTCAGACACGTGCATTGCGCTGCTACTCGCTATTTTATTATGTCAGAAATGTGCTAAAATTACAAAGCGGAGAAAAGCGGAATTTAGCATTTGTAAAGCAGAAAATTCTTGGCTTTAGTGAAATGTTTAAGAAACATAAACTGCCTTTGGGCTCCCATAAAAATTTCATTACCTCCAGCTGCTTATGTACATTCATTTTTTAGAATGAGGGTGATTTTGTAATAAATCTTCTTTTGCATCTTGTAAAATTAATAGAATTTCTCAACACAGCCTATTTCATAATTTCTATTTTCAGTATGCATATAATAAACTGAAGCGAACATTGAATAGAGAGGTCAAGAAGTCGGGATCAGCACCTTCTAGACGTAAAAGACCAAAACTGACCAAAGAGGACACAAGCACCGATGGTGAGGATGATACATCAGTAGCCTCAACAGCAGAGACGGACACCGACAGTACACTGCCTGCTGTAAACCAAAAGCAACCATTGCAGAAGAATATGAAATTAAAACGTGAACGAACAAAATCTTTGCAGGAAAATGCAGAAAAGAGGAGAACTAGGAACAGCGTGGAGATTGTTGGGGTAGTAGAAAGTTCAATTTCAAACGTACAAGCTGATGAAAGATCAACATCTTGCAAAGGAAATGCAAATAAGAGACGGACTAGGGAAAGTGTTGAGGTAATTGGGGTAAAATCATGCAAGGAAAATGCAGAAAAAAGGACTAGGAACAGTGCTGAAATAGTTTGGGTAAAACCTGGCAAGCAAGATGCAACAAAGAGAATGACCCGGAAAAGTGTGGAGATAGTAGAGAGTTCAATTTCAAAAGTACAAGCTGATAGGAGAAAGAGCAAGCAAAACAAGGTGAAATTAACAGAACAATCAGAATCAGAAAATCTGGATGAAGCTGCTACACAGAGTGATTACGAATTAAGCAGAGATCCACCTGCTCCACCGAGAAAAAACAAATTAAAAAAAGTTGGCAGTAGTGTCTTGCCAGGGACTATCAAGTCTCCATTGTACTATGCAAGTCCAGATCCAACATCTGATGGCGACAGTAGCGCACAGGGGATTAAGCTGCCAGTTGTAGGCAGAACACCTTCTGTAAGTCATCCGTCCGTTGCGGCTTTAAGCGGTACAAATGACGACAAAGACACACCAAGGACTGCACATCTTAAAAGCGATGCTTTGGAACATGATTTTGCAGTTCAGCTGTCGGATGTGAAGAAGAAAATGACGGTCTCCAAAACACTAGGCTCATCACCTCTCGATTTGCAACGCGAGATTATGTCTGTTGTACAGTCGCATAAGCAAAGACGGGTTGCAGAAAGGAGCAGCAAAAGGAAATCAAAACGTAGCGAGTCAATGATTGGGTTAGGGGATACAGATACGGATGTGTACGACTTGGATAATTCAACCGATGACGCTTCAGAAGCATTGTCAATTTTACCTAGTCTTAAAACTAATCTGAAAGAAAAGAAAACGGTGCCTAAAATGAAACCACCATCTACGATGAGTTCCGCAAATGGGACCGACTCGGACAGTGATTTCACTAGAATGGTGAAATCTAAAGCAAATGGAGAAGTGAATGGTGCTTCAGGGGTGAAGACAAAGTCGACAAACGTGGGTCATGCAGGAAGTCTGCGAAGAAGCACAAGGAACAGAAGTAGCAGTGCAGAGAGTCTGCAGAGAAGTCAAATGAAGAGCAGCACCGGTAGGGAAAATGTGAGGAAGAGTGCAAGAAACAGGAGTAGCAGTAGGGAAAGTGTGAGAACGACTGCAAGGAACCAGAGCAGCAGTAGGGAAAGTGTGAGAACGGCTGCGAGGAACCTGAGCAGCAGTAGGGAAAGTGTGAGAACGGCTGCGAGGAACCTGAGCAGCAGTAGGGAAAGCGCAAGGAACAGGAGCAGCAGTAGGGATAATGTGAGGACAAGCGCAAGGAATAGGAGTAGCAGTAGGGAAAGTGTGAGAACGACTGCAAGGAACCAGAGCAGTAGAAGGGAAAATGTGAGGGACAGGAGTAGTAGTAGGGAAAGTGTGAGGACTAGTACAAGGAACAGGAATAGGGCAAATTATAAAGAAAGTAACTCGGACACAATCCCGAGCAGTGATTGTGAAGATCAAGAAAGGCATGCCTCATCAAAAACAAACTTTGGCTCTGAAGTGGGACAAAAGAGAAGACCCAGGATGAATACAAAAAAGACTGCTACGGTAAAGACATCTGAAATTATTACTTTAGACTCTGAATCAGAGGATAGCTTTATCAATGAACAGGATAAACATAGGTATGGCAAAACCAAAGTGGGTGATTGTAGCACAACCAAGTTACCCACAAGGCAATCGAAACAAAAAGCCGCTGAAAATATATGTTTAAATAATTCTGAGTCGAGTGGTTCTGAAATGGTGTCACTGAAAACCAAAACATCGGCAGCGCATCCAAATAGAACAGTGCTGAAAGCAAAAAGAACTGCTCAAAGTGCTAAATCAAAATTACAGTCGGATAAAGTTATTGACAGTACAGATGATGATGCTCTGAGACCTGCGTCAAGAAGAGGTAGAAGGCAAACAAGAAAGAGCGCTCAAGATGGACCTGCACCAAAAGAAGTTAACCCAAGAAATGCATCGGCGGAGAGACGGAAAGCAGGTGCGGAGGCACAGAGTGGAAATACAGCGGAAGCTGAGGATCCTAGTGGGATGAATGAGATAAGCCCCAGCACTGAGAAGGAAAATGCTACAACCCACAGGACACATGGTACATTTGAAAAAAGTGAAATGGATTGGTCACCCGTAGAGTTGGCTAAACTTAAACGGTAGGTTGAAAATTTCTCTTGAAGTTTGTACCCGTAATACCTCTGACAATAAAGCCCCACCCATTTAGATCGATTTGGAATTTTGAGGGTTTTTTTACAAGTGAGCATACTCGGCAGTCCACGCTTTTTAATGCGTGCCAGTTCAAAATTCTGAAAATTGGTAATTTTGGGTAAAAAGCGTGGAATGATATAAAGCGTGGGATTAAAATTAAAAGTGTGGGGCTTGTTCCAACTTACAGTATATTTTTATTGAATGATAAAATAATCATAGTTCCAAGAAAAATCGCTAAAACCCGCACACAATGTCGCAAGATAAAATTCCATTTGATGCAGTCTAGCACCTGTTTACGAGTGTCCAGTGCAATGTACACAATATCCTCCCCGCAAGCCCTGCTAAAACTCAAACACATGATATGCAAATGTCCGATTTCCCATGACGTGTTACGATGTGTGGTAGTTTTAGTTTATTCTTTACATCGATCGTATATGAATGAGCGATGTCATTAATCATGCATAATACACAGCGCACATCAAGATTCAATTTCATGACAAGAACAACATTTGAATGCCATAAAAGTAGAGTTATTCATTAAATTGTTTATTATACAGTACAGTAGTAGTTTTTCACATATAATTTGCATTGTTCACGTAATATATCAATGGAGAGAAAAACATCTGACTTGCACGTGTGATGATAGGTGCAGAATTCAGCGTACTTGATTTACTTCGAACCAAATTGCGTGTGACTTCATCAATGTATACAAGTAGCGGAAAAAGCAAAAAGTGGTGGGGGTCAGGAATTTTCAGTATAAAGGGTGCCTCAGTAAAAAGCGTAGGGGTCAGGAATTTTCAGTATAAAGGTGCCTCAATAAAAAGGGTGGGGGTCAAACCCCACTGCCGAGTATGTGAATACAACAAGTGGATACATAAGTGCAGATGACTTTCATGCAATTATTTCAGTCTATGTTTCCAGCCAGGGCCTGCAGTGGTATGCCGATTTGGCTGTGTAGCACCGTGTGACCTAGTTCTTTTTACGTTATAATCAGAAAGAGCAGACGCACACTGCTGTAGGAGTTCTAAATTCAGGCAATTTTGTTGTCCAGATTTACGCATTTTTATTTTGTCAGCCTGTTTTGGGCCTTTTAAGGCCCAGGGGATGTCACTCTCACACAAAAGTGCCTCCCACCCGCGTCCGAACACCTCTGAAATGCACACTTAATGGTGAATTTTCACATAACCAAATTGCACCCCTTAATGGCGAAACACATGCAAAATCCTACCCTAAATGGCGTAGCACATGCAAAAACATACCCTAAATGGCATCAACTGAAAAATATCTATATTGATACCCTAAGTGGCGTAAATAGGGAAATGAGCGAATTTAATACCCAAGGTGTCTTTTTGATGTTGCAGACATCTACATGTAGATACTGAAGAAAACATGCACAAAAGTAACAAGAATCAATTAAAAAGTGGTGATTTTTATCAAATTAGTGCAAACTCACTCAAACAATAATAATACTAACCCTAAACGTTTAAGGATTTGGCTGAAAAAGGACCCCTAAATGACGATGCCTTCTGAAAAAGTACCCCCTTTTCAAAAAGACGTCGACGACGCTGTGTGGTGAAAAACATACCCTTTTAGACGTTTTTCTTGGACACGGGTGCGTAGCAAGTCAAGTAGTGAGTGACCCCCACCCCCCGCGTTTTAAGGCCGAATTCACACACTTTTTCAGGCAGTTTTCAAAAAAGCCATTCTCATGTGATGTCGGATGCTATAGTTGCTAGCAGTTAATGTTTTTGATTGACCTTTGAACCGATTCAAACGGTCACATGGCCCAAAGCACTTGGTACTATACTTTTTTAACCACATGACAAGTGGCACATGACAAAATTGTGGGTGTGTAATTTTCAGCCAATGCTAAAGACAAAGATTATTGGTGCATATAGAAATTATTTTCTAATTTAACACATTAATTAATTTAAGTATAGCTTGGTCTTGCAAATCGCTTTTTGATTTAATGAATTTTATGCAATACCTTTTTGCAGAGCCCTTGAAGTGGTAAAACCAGATACAGCCATGTATTGGCAATGTGTAGCCTCAATAGTACGGACCAAATCAGCCCACCTATGTCAACAGAAACATCAAGAAAGCCTCGAGAATCAGATGAATCATAAAGCAACCAGCAAGAAAATGGACGATGGCAACAAACAGACAAACAAAGGTATGCATTATGCAATAGCACTGTTGTATCTACGGTACCTTTGCTATCAGTGAGGAGAGTACCTGCTACCAAATTATTCTTGCATTTTAGGGACCAATTCAACAACCTCAAAGTAAAGGTTTCTGCAATTTAATAAATCAAGCATATCCACTATTCAGAAGACGGACAAATAATTATATATTGATATGCGAACTCCATACTCTATACTAAAATAGAACTTATTCACAATTTTGTTGCCTTCGCTGCCCATTCAAGATTGTGCACTGTGATTTGTTTTGTTCAAATGTGTCGCGTGAGGGTACATTATTCTGCGATATTGTGTCCAGATTGCGTCTGTCAATTTCCTTTGTGTTCAATAAGTACATTAACAACCCACTCATCAAATGCTCTAGTGCTCATTAAACAAGCATGTCTGGGGTTGTTGTCTGCGGTCAATAGAAGCCAATCGGATTCAAATTCGGAGCTAATAGCGCGTACGGCGCACAGTTCATTCATAAATTTCCACTCGGCAACAGCATATTGCCTCAGCAGCCAATCAGAGACAAGTGCGTCCAACTCAGTAAATACGCGATGTATACTTAAAATACGCGCTAGTCAATGGTTTACTGAATTTGATTATAGAATGCGTTACTGAAGGCAGCAAATCTTGATTGTCATGTGATGTACATGAAACTGTCTTGTCTCTCTCAATAGTACTGCTCAAATTGTTCATAAATAATTATGGGTAACACCAAATTGTCAGGCACCAGGGTTTAGTTCAATATGGTAATCTTATCAATGTTTTTGGTATGCTATCCAGTTTATTATACTATCAACAGCTACATACGGTTGAGGACGGTCTCCCACCTGCAAATTATGGGTAGGTCCTCATTTCTGTTGTGAATCTGTTGTGTGTTCTTATTTGGCAGCAAACCCAACTGCATGCGCGCACACCACACACACACATAAATGGGGCATATTGTATTTGTTTAGTTAATACAGAGCCAGTTAAGCTAACAGCCAAGAGAGGTACAATGAAGCGTAAGAGACAGTTAAGAGATCTTGTAGAGCAACATAACCAAGGCCACGAAGCAGACTATTTTGATTCCACACCATTTAAAATACAGAACAAAAGGATCAAGGTATGTATACTATTCGCCCTTTGCACAGATCTATCTAGGGGTGTAAATTTACGGTTATTTGTCTAACCGTTTAAACAGACCACAATCCGGTCGGTTAACCATGTAAACGTATGTTTTTTAAAAAAAATCTTAAAGTTTTTGGCGACTTTGGAGAACCACTGGACCTACCGTATTGTTTGTAATAAACACTCCCCCTCTGATAAACGCCCCTCCAATTTTTCAAAAATGCAAACATTTCCATGCCATATTGTTTGACTTTGAGTAAGCTTAAAACTTGCATCAGTCATGTCATTGACGATCACTAAATTCAATTGCATGGACAAAACCTACTACGACTCAAACTTCCATCCATTTCATTGCCTAATTATGGTAGAATTTCACCAGATTATTGCTTGATGATGTACTTACAGGTGTAAATTTGTTGTATTTACCACGAAAATATCATTAACACGCTGTACTGTGGGCGCTGCCATTATTAGGTACTTGTGTAAATCCCTCCTTTCTACAGGAGCACCATCGGGAAATTTAACCCAATTTTAAAAGTTTTTTTCACTTTTTTCAATTCATTTCCAATAAAAGCGGCCCTTTTGGAAAAATACAAAGCCTCTGGGGCGTTTATTACACACAATACGGTAGGTCCAGTCGATTAAAACTTTCGAAAACTTTGAAAATTTTTTTTTAAACGGTTAGTGATTTTCCTAAACGGATACTGCATTTTACGGTCGGTTAAACGTGAAACGTGTAAACGTAGGCACCCTTAGATCTATCTGCCATCTTGCTACCAAAAAGAGGTTCTCCTTGCAAATGCATGCACAGCACAAAATGTGCATTTTTTTCTCACGCTTTTCTAGCAACATGCCATAAAGCTTTTGCAAAGTGTACATATGCGATAATTAAAGCATGCGTTTGACAGGCGTACACATACACAGCACACACTTTGCGGGTAGAACTTCGTTTTGAGGTGACTGTGTGAACTGCAGATTCTATATTAATACTTTTTGTGGCCCCACAACAACCTTTGTTGTGTGAGGCTTATTTTATGGTACACATATAGACTGGTAGCTAGCAGTACTGGCTTTGCACCCCCCAGGACTAAATCAAACCAACTTTTTTAGGTTCCTTAGATGGTCCCAATACACATTCAAGATGTGCCTGAAATCAAATCAGGAATAGTACTCACCATCTAGGCAGGGGTAGCGTTAACCCCCGATGACCCCCTAAATTTAAATTTAAAAAATATTAATTTTTCACCCTCCCTATATTGGGAATGTGCAAGCTCGGGGGTGAACTCTGACCCTCTACTTTTAGACCTTACTACACTGACTACACTGCAAAATATTTTTCACCCCCGAGATTTAGTTTTCACCCCATGTATTTGGATTTTCTGCAAGCTCGGGAGTGAAAAACACAGGAAAACAACCCCCGACTTTCAGGCCTTAATGCTACCCCTGCATCTAGGATGTTTTGCTACGTTATTTGACGTTATCTTATGAGCGACGGAAGTATTCTCCAATCCTTATGGAAATAAGAATAATCTGCCATTTGAAAATATCTTTAAACATACCAGATAAAATTTGCCATTGACTCTTCGAAATAAATGAAGGTTTACCTGCTTTTTTTCTGATGGACAGATTTCAGCCGCAATGGACAGTGATGATGAGGATGAAGGTAGCGGTTCATTCCAAACTCCTGGAATGGCGCGATTTAAGACACCAGGCTCAGTGCGATTTAAGACGCCATCTGTACGACCGTGGCAAGTTGCTCCTCTCTCAGACAAGAAAACACCTCATACGAATTTGCTCTCGCCTTTGGTTGCAGCTAATGTTGAAAGGTTTGTACAGAATGCTGAATGTATCATAGCTAGCAGTTTTATATTGAAATATCATTTCAAGTTGAAAGGATTTTAATATGGATCTGTAACACAAGAGTAGTGTCCAATTTCATAGTATACAAATATTGACTGCTATGGGGGCATTGGTAAAATTATAGGCCCAAGTGATCTCAAAACCATGACTATGCCCCAAGGCGTACCCGAGGGGCATAGTCATGGTTTTGAGATCACCGCGGGCCTATAATTTTAACCATGTCCCGAATAAAAAGCAGTTAATATTTGTTTTATATACCAAATCTTAAGATTCTTGTCATCTGTTTGGTTAAAAGCCTCGATTTTGGAAAGAGAACTTAATAGTTTCAATGCGAACGGCACAGATTACAATCTGCGATTTCTGCGTAACTTTAGCGCACAAAAACATTAACGTGTGCGTAATAGCATTTTACGCTGGAAAAAAAAGCATACGCAGAACTATGCCCTTACGCGCTTTTAACCAATCAGATGGCGGGAATCTTTAAATGAGTTATATAATAAACACTAAATTCATAATGTGACAAAGTGAAACTCTGACTAGTCTATATTAATAAATGTTTATTTACTTGTTACTAAAAATAGATGTATTTCTGTGAGAAATCATAACAAGTACAGCTTCTAAAGATGTGTTACTTTTTACCGCAAACTGATTTGTTACGATGAAAATTATTAATTTAAACTTCAACACTACTTGTTTATTTCGCTTACCGGGAGCGCTTTCGAGGAACTTCCTCGTCATCAGCCGATGTTGTTAGCTCTGATGTTTTCTTGAAGCGGCTAAGGACCAACCTGATCAGGTGACATCACACTTGATCAGGTTGTCCCACACAGGATCTAGTTCCAATCCTGTGTCGCGGTTCAGTGAAGGCCCCTGCTGCTTGATCTGAATAGCTTCCAGGACCCTCCTGGGAAATTCTTTTGTTTCTTTCTCCAGTACTTTTACGTTGTCCCAGTTTATTTGGTGCGTGTTCTTGCTCTCTTTTACATGTTCTCGTACAGCCGATTTAGAGCCAGCCGAAAAAGTTCCAAAGCAAGCTCATTAAGCTCTTGAAAGAACTGAAAGAGCAGGGTGTCATAGACAACAAGACATATTGGAAATTATATCCAACGGTAGCGGATGTCCCAAGATTTTACGGACTGATTAAGATCCACAAAGCCGGTGCACCCATCAGGCCAATTGTCTCGAGCATTGGGGCAGTAACTTACAATCTCGCTCGGTTTGTCGCAGACATCCTCTCCCCGCTTATAGGTAATACGGAACCTCACATCACGAATACTCAGGCATTTGTTGAAAGAATCAAAGATCTCAAATTAGAGCCTGATGAGTCTATTGTGTCTTTCGATGTATCAGCTCTATTCACCTCTATACCGGTGAACGAGGCCCTTACGGTGGTTCGCGAGTTATTGGAAAGTGACGACACCTGGAAGAAAGAGACAGCAGAAAATCTTGATGTGGACAGTGTTATCCAACTACTTGAATTTTGCCTGAACACCACCTATTTTGTATTCAGAGGGAAGTTTTACCAGCAAAAAGATGGATGCGCGATGGGAAGCCCCTGTAGCCCGTTGGTGGCCAACACGTACATGGAATGCTTCGAAAGGAAAGCTTTGTCATCAGCTCCTCACCCGCCGCGTTTGTTTCTTCGATATGTCGACGATACATTCTGTGTGTTAAAGACCGCACGCGTGGAAGAATTTACCAGTCACATCAACAGGCAGGATACATGTAAGAACATTCAATTCACCAGGGAGGAAGAGGAAGACGGGCAACTTCCTTTCCTCGATACTTTAATCGTGCGGGTTAGCGACGGCAGTGTGAAGATCAAAATCTTCAGAAAACCTACACACACTGACCAATATTTGAGTTTTGAGTCGCACCACCCTCTGGAACACAAATTAAGCGTGGTCAGAACGTTGATTCACAGAAGTGAAATTGTGACAGATCCATCGGATAAGGAAGAGGAGGTATCGCACATTAAGTCAGCGCTCCGTAGTTGCGGATACAGAGATTGGACCTTCTTACGTGCTCGTGAAAAGAAGGATAAATCTAACCCACAGGAAACTGTGTCCGAGTCCGCGAGTAGGGCCTTCACTGTCACCTTGCCTTACATTGAAGGCACATCTGAACGTCTACGTAGAGCGTTCAACACAGCAGGTGTGCCTACCGCATTTAAACCCTATCAGACATTACGTCAGACCTTGGTCTCCCGAAGACAAGGTAGACAAGTTGAAACAGTCCGGAACAGTCTACAAAATTGCATGTGCTGATTGTCACGCCACGTACATCGGAGAGTCGGGCAGGAAGCTAGAAAAACGACTTGCAGAACATAAGTCGAAAGCGGCTGGCTCTAAATCGGCTGTACGAGAACATGTAAAAGCGAGCAAGAACAAGCACCAAATAGACTGGGACAACGTAAAAGTACTGGAGAAAGAAACAAAAGAATTTCCCAGGAGGGTCCTGGAAGCTATTCAGATCAAGCAGCAGGGGCCTTCACTGAACCGAGACACAGGATTGGAACTAGATCCTGTGTGGGACAACCTGATCAAACCCAGCGGCACCAGGGGCAGGAAACTTCCGACTTCGGTGACGCCATCAAGTGTGATGTCACCTGATCAGGTTGGTCCTTAGCCGCTTTCAAGAAAACATCAGAGCTAACAACATCGGCTGATGACGAGGAAGTTCCTCGAAAGCGCTCCCGGTAAGCGAAATAAACAAGTAGTGTTGAAGTTTAAATTAATAATTTTCATTGTTATTACCACTACGTATGAATCTGTGATTTGTTACGGTTAGAATATTATGGAAAGATGTATGACTCTATTAAATACCTTTTGGTTAAAGAACTTACAAAGAAGTGGACCCCCAGGATGGGTTTAATTAGAGAATAAACGATAGGAATTTTTATTCTATCCTCTACCGTGTGATAGACGACAGGCAGGTCCAATAAAACATTGGACCTGCCTGTCAAATCTATCACACGATAGAGGATAGTCAAAAAAAAATTCCTATCGTTTATTTTCATTCTTAGTCAGTTAAATATTATTCTAATAAAAACTGTAAACTATTTTTTAAAGCAAAAATTAAATTACCGTCATAAAATTCCCCTTTTTCTTAAATGAACGAAACTTGTTTACAAGTTCACATCTTTTGTTGCCCGTACTGCTAGCGCGTGCGAGTATTCCACACTGCGACTACGCATACAACGCAGTACATACGTGCACCTCTATGAGCGTGTTACGCATTATCAACACTCATGATGACGTGGGGTTGTCTACAGCCTGATAGACGATACCCAAAATCATGCGATTGTCCAGTGAGATTATGTGTCTACCTAATAGACCACTCCCACTGACTAAGAATCAATGATGTAAAAGAAATTAAAACTCACAACTTTAAGATTATGTGACCTGTGTGCACATTTTCAATTCAGTTTGAAGTGGTCCCTCAACCAACCTTTTTTTCCTGCTAATAAGTTAAGTACAGCAGTCTTGGGCTATATGGCCTGGCTATGCAACAAGAATTGTTGATCATTGTTTTATTTTGTTTGTGTCTTTACAGAAAGCACATTGATACATACATCAGTGGTATACAGAAGAAGAAGAAAGGACGTACATTGTTGCCGGCACAATCTACTCCAATGAGAAAGGTATGTACATGCAAACTGTTTCATTATACGTAACAGTAGTAAAAATATGATGACTGCAGGTGATTTACTCAGATATTGCTGCAGGTCTATGCTTCAGTCACTCAGTTTTAAATATTGAGTCCATTCACTAATTCAACACAGATATTTTGGATCTTAATATACAAGTGGTATTCTTTGAGTGTTCATAATTATTTGCTGCAATATCTAGCAATTTTCAGACTGGTAAATTAAAACTGTACTGTATATTTAAAAAATAAGAAATCATTTTAGCAGATTTCAACTGTTTTTTTGGCTCAAATTTATTTTCAGTCCAATTTCACACTGTTTTTTCAGCTTTCTTTATTTTAAACTTTTTAAGCATTTTCACTAAACTTTTAGTTGTATTGATTGTTTCCTTTTCTTTCTTTCTGTTTTCTTCCAACGTTTCAGAAGCAAATGACCAAAACAAAATCAGATATGAGCATGGAACAAGCTGTAAATCAAGCCAATGCTGCTGGATTATTTGAAGCCAGACCTGCATCGGATGGTTCCGATTCAGACGAGCCGTCAGATTACTATTGGTCAGAAGGGGAACAGGATTAGATAGACAAAATTTAGCCAGCTGTCAAAGGACAACAGTATGTGTTTTCAGTTAAATATCTGCCGTCAAAGCTGGGATTCTGTCAAAGCTTGATGGATAAAGATAATTATCAGCATATACAAACTTTGAGTTTTACATGTATAATATATAATATATAATATATAATATACATGTATAATGTATAATATTGGATATACATTGTATATCCAATATTGGGCTATTCGATTTGTAATCCACCCTCCCCCCCCCCCTATGGAAGAGATAACCTTAATCTTCTACATAAGGGGTGACAATTTCGAATGGAGCACCCATAAGTGTAAGGAGTCATGAGCTGGTAGATCAATAAACAGCTGATTTTACAAGAGCAATACTATTCTGAGTCAGGGGAAATGTTATAACATCAAGTAGTCAATTTGTGTCTTCCAACTGCCTGTTATTTTTACAAATTTAACTTTCTTTATTCACTTGTCACATATGTGACCCGCTCTGACGAAACCCGCCATAAGTCGCACTCAGCCATTTCGAGATACGGCGAAAGTTGGGAAAGGGGTGAAAAACCTTCCAGATTTTGTTTTTCAGTTTTTATTATTTTTTGATTCATTAATACGTTTACTTTAACCTAGCATTGAAAACAAAATATTCTTTTACATCTAAAGCACCCAAATCGAGCATTTTCTGAGCCAAAACCAGGTCCTTAACATGTCATTTTACAACTTAAATGCCATTTTTCTTGCATTTGCCTTTTCTTAATGTGTCGCTTCTCGCTTCCCGACGAAAGACCGTAGAATGAGGACCACATGTCCCAGAAACATAATTTTGGTATCAAATAAAAGCTGAAGACCTATGCTAAATGATGACATCAAAAACTCAATTTTCAAAATGAGTGACTTAATGTCTGGTTTTGTGGGAGCAGGTCACATATTTGATTCACAAAAGTGAACTATATAGAACATCATAAATCAACATGAATAAAATTTGTATATGAACAACATGGGTGTCATAAAAATATACATCCAAGTGTGTTATTGCACTTGCATAGTGGCATTGTTTGCATTTTTTGGAAAGTGCAGTAACTTAGTAGTAGCATATTAGGGGTGACAAATGACTTCTCCCAATTTCAGATTAATACTAATTTTTTGGGAAAATATTATCTTGTTTTGCCAGATGAAATATAGCTCAACCCTAATGAAGCAATAAGTGTCCCTGAATGGATTTTGTTGTTGTGAAATTGTTGATTTTTACATATGTACATTGTTTTCTGTGAAAAAATAATAATTAGGAATTTTCTGTATAAGCTACAATGAAACTAGTGATAGAAAATACATTTTTTAATTTTCCATCTTGATGAGATGATGGACAGTACTTAATAATTTGACATGTTCAGTTGAACAAGATGCAGTGGCGTAGCTAGGGGAGGCACCAGGGGGGGCAAGGGTACAAAATGGTGCCCCCCTATTCCTGAAACAATTGTGTGCATGCTCCTATCATAAATACTACTAATTTAGTAATAATCAAGTTGAATTTCGGTTTTTAAAATGGTCTTTCAAATGACTATTTATGTTGACATGTGTTTGAAAATTTGACTTACCAATCTATGATTGAATTGGTAGATTTGGTGCCCCCCTGAGATGCCGCCCAGGACGTGTGCCCGCCCTTGCCCCCTGGCTATGGCACTGACAAATATCAGGTATTTTAGGACCAAACATAATGTAAACTTCAGGTAAGCAAATATTCTGCCATTGAAATAGCTCTTCCATTCCTGTTAGTGTTTGTACATGTTTTATATCGAAGGAATTAGTTGTATCACAAGTGTCACTGCAAACTGCATTTTTACTGTTTTGCATAATATTTTTGTAAACTTCATCTATGCAAAAAATGTGAGGTTACAGTACTGTGTGGCCTTAATTTATTACTTCCAGAAATCTACACATGTATGTAAACTGAGCTCAAAAAGAAACTTATAATTTTTCACAAGGTCATATCTTGAAATCCTGTCCATCAAATTGAACCAAAATTACACACAGATTTACTTCAATACTCTACTCTTAACACATGTCAGTAACCAAACAGCAAAATGCACTGACATGGGACAGCTTCCTGGACCACATTCACAGCCCAGCCCTGTTTCATGAAAAAAGTGTATGAAAAGCAGAAGGCAGCATCGTTTTATCATCTGTGCAAGGATCTTGTGTGCATTCTCCCCTTTTTTTTTGTCCTGGGTGCCAAATGTTGGGCTGTGAAAGTGAAGGAAATCCAGGAAGCTGTCCCATGACAGTGCATTTTGCTGTTGTGTCAGTTGGACAACTGCTTGGTTACTGACATGTGTTTTGAGTAGTGTATTAAGCTAATCCAGTGTGTAATTTTGGTTCATTTTGATTGGCAGTATTTTAAGATATGACCTTGTGATTCACAAGTTGTAAAACATTATAAGTTTCTTTTTGAGCTCAGTTTATGTATAGTTTGTTCAATTCACTGTATCTAAGCAGAAGTGAGAAAATTGATAATTGTCCTTTTTGGTCAGATTCATAGCTTGAGTAATCTCTAGCACATTTTTATGATAAATCAAATGTTTTGCACAGTTAACTAGTGCCTTGTATGTCAATAGGGAACTGTTGGTTGGTCAGTCTCCAGGGGGATTTTTTTGGATTTGTGATTTGGCACTCACAACAGGATTCTCACTTCTATTGATAAGGCAAAGATTAATGTCTGTTTAGCTGGTCTGGCCAGACTGTACACTGAGATTGATATGTCCTTAACTGTGTCTTTGTATAAATTTTAAATTAAATGTAAATATGTAGATGAGTTTGATTGTAAATGTGATGCAAAAAACCAACAACTATGCTTGGCTCATTAAAAGGTGGGAATGTATAATATTTGTACATACAATCTGCATAAATATAAGATAGGTATTTTACCACTTTGCACACTGTATTCAATGTGTCATATTTTATTGTACCGTTTTTCAAATTAGTAATTTGTGTCTGTATTTTTGTTTATTTTAATTTCAGGGGGGGGGATTCTAAATATGCCACCAGAGATAAACTTCGAATGTTGCACCTGATCATCCTGATGTCAGAGCAGCGACATGCCATGATTAGTTGCTGACCTGCGCGCGCATTATGGCATATTTTGTTTGATTGGGGAGGTGCCGGTGTAACATTCCAAGTTTAATGATGGCGGAGACTATAGCTGAATTTCATAGGCAAGTTATTTTTGGGCCCATTCAGTGATTTGCTCATCTGGACTATCGTAAAAATCATCAAAATTCAGATTTTCGCACCTTTGTCATTGTCATAAATGTGTTAACATAGCCTGCTAGTGGTTCAGCTGAATGCTGTGTATTTAACACCAGAGATGATAATCTTCCGGAAATTCCTGGAATTCCGGAAATTTGTCCCCAAAAAAAATCCGGAAATGTAAAAAAAACACATTTTTTTTGCATTAATTTTTTTTGCATTGTTTAGGAGGCGGTGATACCCTGCAGCCTATTCCCCGGACAAACCCCCTAAATGTTCAATACCGCGCACAAGCCCTCGGCCACCTGTCCAAGGACCAGATGGATTTTCAGGAAATTGATAAAATAAGGAATTAATATACTGACAGTTTATAAATTAGCTACATGTACGAGGGGGTATCCAAAAGTTTTTGACATCAACCAGAAGTGAAAGAGCTATACCAATGAAATTTTGTCAGTGTAATCACTGGTCCTTATGTACATTATGGTCCAAAAATGGTCTCATAAGTATGTTTACTTTTTTTTTTTACAGGTGGCGCTAGATGGGCAGTAGGCGCATAACCTGCAAGATGGTGAAAATTTAGGCATGCAGCGTGATTAAGTTCTTGCATTTGAAGGGTTAGGCCTACAATGCTCAGAAAATCTATGATGAAATGAAAGCAATCTGCGGTGATGATTGCCCATCATATGGCACTATTGCTTTTTGAAAAAGGAATTTCTAAACTGGCCACATGTCCCTCACAGATGAGCCAAGATGTGGACGTCCATCACTTACGGATGATGCGGCCACAGTGAAAAAACTCAAGAAAGTGGAGGATCTTATCATGAAAAGGTTATGCGCTAGTACTTCCCATCTAGCGCCACCTGTGAAAAAAAGTAAACATACTTATGAGACCTTTTTTGGACCATAATGTACATAAGGACCAGTGATTACACTGACAAAATTTCATTGGTATAGCTCTTTCACTTCTGGGAGATGTCAAAAACTTTTGGATACCCCTCGTATTTGAATGGGGCTTCAACTTCGTCAATACTGCTGTTTTCTTTGTTTTCTGCCAAATTTTTCATTTCCCAAATACCAAATTGTAATTTTAATCACTTAATGTTCACTTGAAAGCAATTTATAAACAATTTTATTTTTTTTTACACTGAATGGGTCTTTAAGTAAATTTGAGCACTTAACATGTGCCTTTAATTCAATTGCATGTTTAGTATAGGGCTCTATGGTGGTGCAAAAAAAAATCCAAAAACAAAATATTTCCAACAAATACAACTTGTTTTACAGACATTCATCAAAGTAATACAATGAATATTGTTATCATTCTTATCACCCACTTGAACAAATCTTTTTATGTAAGGTCATTGATATGTTTTGCAACTTGTTTTGGGGCATATTTGCATTTCTTGAAGAACAGCAATTTTGAATTATCAAAATTACTGTTGGGGGAAATTTTCACGGGAGTTTAATTTTCGTGCTTTTCGGGGTTGACCAGGCAGCTGCAAATTTTAACCCCACAAAAAATATTTATAACACATAGTACTTGATATAACTTCATTTGTAAATATCCAGAATTGAAAATTGGTCAAAAATTAACCCGGCGAAAATATCCCACTACGTTATTTTATGATAGGATAGACCTTCAGACAGTAACTAGTAATGTATGAGAACTTTTGTGAAAGAATACATGTGACAAAATGTTAATTTATAAGAATCATATATTGTGGCTTCAAAATAAGGTACACATAGTCCTGGACAGAGCATAGGCCTATTGTATTTAATTTAATTCACAAATATTGCAAATTTTCCAAGTTCAAGTGTAGACTTGTAAACAAAGGATATCTTTTATATTGCAAAAACTACTATGCAACAGAAAAATTTTATAGTGTTTTGTTTAAAATGTGTAGTATTATGTTATGTGATACCAGCTGAATTATAAAAGGCCTTGTCCTGTGTGCCATTTCACAAAGACTTTGTAGCATTCTCAAGTTTGATTTGTTAACCCATACAGGTAGCCCAATTGGGCGACTGTGAAGCTTTACCCCATCTGGGTGGCTCATCAACATTTGCTTCCGTGACTTGTTTCCTGTCTAACAGTCTTCCTGTCCCATACAATCCTGTGGTTAGGAGAAAATTTGGGCAACTTTTGGATGATTTGACCTGCGATTTTGGCTGTAATTTTTTGGCAACCCTGGTCACAGAATCCACATTGTCCTGGGATGATGGTAAATATGTAGGATTGAGGGTATTTGTGGATTCTAATGACTAATCTAGTGCAACAGCAGGTCCATGGAAATTTATGAGGGATGATAAAATACCTAGAACAGAAAATAAATCCAAATGATTCTATGGGTCTTTGTGAAACAACAAATAAGCCCCTGGACTTAGTGAAAACATGATAGATTAATAATATAATCAGATGATGCACCAAGTGGCAAAGTCCAGTATTATCTCATCTCTACTGCTCAGCGCCAGAAGTGGGCAAGTGCAATAGCTGCCGTGTCATGTGTAGTTGCCATGTAGAAGAGTATAAAGTTCTGTGTGTAAATTGCCAAATGTTCACAGGGCAGCTATTGCACTTACCTACTTCTGGCACTGAGCAGTCAATCTGTTCATGATAACCAATCATTCCATGAAGTGTGCTCGTGTAATGCACAAAATGCTTCACCCACTATGCTCCTGTTATGCGTCATCACGCATTTGTTAAGCGTAACCGAAATAATGATCGAGCCACCTGTTGGTGGGCTATATCGACTGCTCAATGCCAGAAATGGGTAAATGCATAGCTGCCCTGTGAATATTTGGTAATTTACACACAGTATATTATACTCATCTACACATGGTCGCTACACGTGGCAGCTATTGCACTTGTCCACTTCTGGCACTGAGTAGTCGACATGTGCCTCTTTAATCTTTGTGTGACTTATTCGCTGTCGTAGTGCACGTTATAATATGACCGTTGCTAGGTCAACTGGATCACGCTTTTTTTGTTACGAACCACTGATCAAAATGATCACAACACAAAGCCTATGGCATATCAAAATTCGGAACAGGTGTATGGGCCCAGGCTTGAAGCAGTAACCAATGGTTACTAACATGCACTACGACAGCGAATTAGAAAGCAACAAAAGCTAACCTACAGGGATATTTATGTGCAGAATACAAGTGGTAATTTTGTTTGTGCATTAAAAAATTCATCCACAGTTCACAGCTGTAAAACAAAACCATTTTGAGAACTTGTGTCTTAATTTCTGTTGGGAGATTCATTAGATTATATTTTGGGAGTTTTTAATGTTAGGAACTGGAAAAATGAGAATTGTTGGAGCACTTGTATAATGTGGTATTCCACTCCTGCTGGTACCCTGTGATTCTTGTGAGAATGGTGTGTCATGTCAAACGGAATAAAATCTTTTAAGCCGTGAAAGGAATATCCGGAATGATTTTTTTAAAATGTGAAACCTGTTAGCTGTACGTCCCAAAAAGTGAACCAAAATGACGTACTTTAACTGTTAATAACCCTGATTTACAAAGCAAAGGAGCTTGTTTCATTTCAACCATTATAATTTTGTCAGTTGAGCACAACTCACAACTCATATTGGTTATTTCACCCTTGTCTACCATTTAATTATGCTCTAGAAGTCTTTGAAAAACAAAGTGTCATGAGAGGATAAAAAACACAATTATAAATTAAGCCTATCTTTGACCAAGTAAAAAAAATATTAGTTTCTCATCCTAACTTTTTTCAAAAAGGAGGATGAGGGTACATTTTTTTTGCCTTTTCCAAAACAACAGGTTTTTTTCCCCAAAGACAATAGATCTAGTGTCTTTTCGACAAGACTTCCATATGACTCGCGCAAATATAGGTAGGGAACAAACTAGAAAAGGTACTGACATCGAATTGAAATTTTGTCTTTTTATTGGGTTTTTTTTTGTAAACAAAAAAAAATGTTTTTGATGCAGCAGCTAAAAAGATGCGGGCGGGGACAAGTGGAGAAACTTTCTTTTTTTTTACTTGACCCTATGAGTCACATACCAAAATGTAAAATCTAGTGAATCAAAAACAGGAAACAAACCTTCCATTTCATTTTAACCCCTGGTGTTGTCACTTAACATTGACTATGTGTACGCATGATCGTTCCCAATTTCAGGAAAAAAGGGGTTATTTTAAAACTATGTTCTCAATGATTGGGTTATTTTTGACAATGGTGTACCGTGTACTCGATATAAAAAAATAGGATTTTTTGAATCATAAGAATGTTGAAATACTCATTATGCATACTCATGAATGATGCATGGCTTGTTGCTTGAAGTATACATTGTAGATAACTGTATCATATCAACCACATGATGCATCCAACTGGGTATATTTGTATATACTTTTCTGTTATTTGTTTTCCTCATATGTTAAAAGTACAACAGCTAGAGGTCTCCTTGGAAAAAATGAATCGGAACAGGTGTTTTTTGTGTGTGTTCTTGAAATGTTAAAAAGGGATGCTTTTGTAAAAGTGTACTTGAAATGCAAAAAATGGGGGTATTTTTAAGGCTAACTTGTACCAGTTTTTGTGTAAAATAGCGGTAACAAATGAGTGCTGAAAATGTTCTTGAAACCGCACAAAATAGGGGGGTATTTTTGACTTTAGGGAATGATCATGCGTTACGCCTTTGAATAGGAAGTGACAACACCGGGTTTTAACCCAAGTGTAATAACCAAAGTATTACAGAACTCTGGTATTGTAAATGGGTTTCAAAATTTTTTTTTAAAATATTTTTTATTATTTTTCCTATTTGCTTCCTTTGTTTCTGAAATTGTTGTGATGAAAAGACATCATGTTAAGAAGTTCATAGTTATCATTTATAAACATATTGCAAACACTTTCTTCAAGCTAGGCCTAGGCTTGGGGGGAAATATAACAAAAATATTAGGGGGCCGCACCAGTTTATGATGTGTTGATTAACACTTTGCATTTGCAATTGCAATTTTACACAGAAATGAACGGTGAAAAAATAACATAACAACAAAGGAGTTCACCGATTTTTAAAGTGTGGACGGTATACATGTTATTTTTTTTACTTGGCCTAACAAGAGAAATCATAACAAATTAAAAGGAATCTAATCGTTTTATCACCCAAAGAGCTCCAAAGCTCTATTTTATTGATTTGTGTTTGCTTTTATTATTTGGTTTTAGTATTTATTCCCATAGATTTTATTATTTTATACTCTACTATATTCTCTGTTTATTCCAAAAGGATTCAGGCTATTACTATAGAGGGCGCACTTGCTTATATTATAAACAGCCTGTCTCCCATTATGATGTGTTGTGAAAAAATAATCATAAATAAACTTAGTATTAGTAGCATCAAGTAACCTGGTTTTAGGGGTGATTTGATGTCAACAAAGGTGCCACAAACAACTATATGTGAATTTGGATATCATTCTACTAGTGTACAGACTGACACAGCAGCATCTTGACAGTAGCAGTGGGAAGTATCGTATGTAACGCTAAGTTTAGGTAAGCTTAAACTTAAATCTATTTACATATTACTAGTATTCAGCATGCATAATAATAGTCTGTCAACTCAGAAGTACAAAGTAAATAGACCTCAGAAACTGGAGGTATGAGAATGATTACCGTATAAAAACCCCGTCTACAAGCATATAGAGTGCTTCTGATGAAAGCTACATTAATCCACTTCTACTTCTACTTCTACGACGATACTCAGGATACGACAGGATCCATAAGTAAGGATGTAGTGTCAAGGAAACTGGTCATGCTCATGCACGGTGCAAAGTCCAATGTGCTAGGTGCTTTATATACAAGTTGACAGTCGTCGTGCGAGTAAAAATTGAACATGCCTTTACATGGCATTTGAGACAGCTCGGAAGGCCTCTACTGACGGAGAGGTCAGGATTGAAGCGGGGAGGGCATTCCACCAGGTGATTGTTCTGGGGAAGAAGGCGTACTGGTAGAGTTGAATACGAGCAGGAATGATCTGGAATTTGTTAGGGTGGTAGTACCTGGTGCTTGAAGGTGGCATCTGGATGAGGATATGATCTGCATTGATGGCCACAGACTTGGTGACGATTTTGTACATCAGAATAAGGCATGCTGATTTGCGCCGGTTCTCAAGGGAATCCCACTGCAGTTCGTGGAGCATAGATGACACGCTGTCCCGGTGATGGTATCTTGAAAGTTTACCTTTTGCTTGCATATTTTTCGAGTTATCTTGTCACAAAAATCGTGCAATATTGTCAAAAGTGAACTATGAGAAATCGACGTTTTAGTAAAAAAAATGTCAAAATTATGCACAAAATGTCCTTATATTTTAAAACGGCAAGACTTTCACGCTTGTAAAAGCTGTATATGGTGCATGGTCTAAAATGCATCTTTTTGCACCAATGAATATATAATGTCTGCTTTTAGTGCGCCAAAATTCAAAATAATTAAAAAATCTAAATGGCATTTTGACTGCAAATTTTTGTTTTGTTTGCACCGCATTTGCCGGCGTTAACAACATACCGAATGCGCCTTGATTGCGTTGGACATACGCGCAGAGTTGCGCCGGCGTCACTTTGACTTGAATCGCGCAAGATAATCACAATATTTCGCATTCGCATTTCTGACTCATTATTTCCGCCAATTTACTAAGCTGTCTTGAGCCATGTGACTTTTTAGAGTCTCACAAATGCTCAGCATAAATCAAGCAAAAATACGTGTAAATATTAACAAGTTGTATTTTATCAGTTTCAAGTGAAAGAATACATCTTAGTGTTGATAAATATCAAGAAATCTCAAATTCGGGCGTGGACGAATGTGTCTTCCATTACTCTGGCCTTAATATGAGGCCCAGGTAAGGATATTCATTGACTGATGAGAGCTGGTTTCCTCCCAGGTGGTATTCACGGATGGTGTTATTTCGACGGAGGGAGAATCTCAGAGTGTGGCATTTGTCCACATTAAACTTCATCTGCCACTTGGATGACCACTGGTCCAGACGGTTTAAGTCTTGTTGGAGTAGATCGCAATCGCCAAGGCTGGACACAGGTCTATATAAAAGGCAATCATCCGCGAAGAGACGGAGCTTAGATGAAATCCCAGATGGAATATCGTTGATAAATGATAAGAAAGAGTAGTGGCCCAAGGACCGTCCCCTGAGGGACTCCTGAAGTGACATCAACGTATTCAGATGACTGGCCATCAATGACAACCCGTTGAGATCTTTTAGTGAGGAAGGTGCCATTGTGGAGTTTGAGCAAATAAATTACGGATTCAAGCTTATACAAACAAGTATTATTTTAAGACCAATCTATTGTATTGGTATATTTACCCTTGCTTCGAATTAATTTAGCTTTAATAAAAAACTATATATATGCTTATGGACGGGGTTTTACGGTATTTCAGTGCACTGTGTGTGTAAATGCTTCTTTGGCGTGCTAACTGCTGCATGATTTGTACTTGCCAAGCGCACCACTCTCTTTGCATGGCGTTTTTTAACATGCAGTCGCAGTACTTAAGCATTGACTCCTGATGCCACAGATTTGGTTTGTACTTCTAGGTTGAAGCATAGTTCTGGCAGAGAAGACCGGCAGTTGTTTACATTTTGAGAGCATGCACAGCATAAACACAGAAGTGGTGTTCAGATTGGCTGACTCATCGCCTGGCAGTCATAACAACATACTGATAATCTGACTGGCCAATTACGTGTCAAAATGTTGCTTGGCACACATAAAGGACACCCGCGTCAATCTGAGCAAGGGACGGCCATTCTCTGAAACCGAGTGTAGTATACAATGTACTCAGAATCATAGTTATGCGGTACTCAAAACTCTAGTCTCAAGCCTCGAATTTGCACACAATATAGTTACACACTGGAGGCTAGAGTCCTGTGCTGTCATTTTTCGGTAGATCAGCATTGTCATTTTTTGCAAAGTGTAATTAAATTAATGATAGTTATTTTGATGAGTCAACTGTATCTTTTAGAGCAAAGGTTGCCTAAGTTAAAAAGTACAATTTTAGCAACATTTTTGATGCGATCACCCATCGTGATTGGCTGTGTTTACTTTCGAACCTTCATTGCTTTACACAAGATGTATGTGTCATGCTTCATCAACTCATTTTCATATTTTTTTTCTTTCCAGCACAGATATGGAAGAATTACAATTTAAATATTCCAACTCAGATTTTATTTTAAGGACACCATCATGGCAAAATCCTTCGACCAAAAGCAAGGTGAGGTTTACTTAAAAATACACATTTAGACAACCATAGCACATAGTGACGTATTTGCAAACTGCATGCAAGCCTACATAAAATATATAAAAGAAACCCATTCCAGTCTAACGAAGACATTCATAAAGTTAACATAAATACCATTTTAAAAACAAATACTTCACTTTATTTGAATATTTATCAAATAAACATATATCATTTTGTGAAACGGCAATAATTGCACATTGTGAGATACAACGAAAATAACACCATTGTATTTCAATGCGACAAAATATATTAGTGAAACTGTAAAAACTGATTTTTACGCAAATTTCCAGAATCTTAATTCTAAAAATTCTATTTGCATTTCCAGTACTGTTTTCAATTACAGGCATGAGAATTTTCCTGCTTTTGCAGGATTTCCTACTTTTATGTGGTCCAAATTTCCGCGCTTTCTTTTAATTCAGCCCGTTTTTAGCCTCATTTCACACGCTTTTTCAGGCTTTTTCAAACGTTTCAGCTTTTTCATGGATGATCATTCTCATGCCTGCAATTAAGTTTTCTTAATGCTACAATGTATTTGCATGTGCAATATTATTTTCAGTTTGATAGCGTTTTGATGAGTCGATGGGATAATGCTGTAACCAATTTCAAAAGTTTCAGGTTTTTTCATGGATAATCATTCTCATGCCTGCAATTAAGTTTTCCTTATGCTATTTGCATGTGCTATATTATTTTCAGTTTGATAGCGTGTTGATGGGTCGATGGGATAATGCTGTAACCAATGGTTGCTTTCGATATACCCTTGACGACTTACAGACCAAACTAATACCAGGCCCAATGAAGTACATTGCACAGGTAAGATTATATACCTCATCTAAAGATTCCCGTCATCTGATTGGTTAACAGCGCAGGCATAGTTTTGACTATGACCGCAAAAGTAACTATTCCCTGGGCATAGTTCTGCGTGTGCGTTGTTCCCAGCGTAAAATGATATTACGCACGCGTTAATGTTTTCGCGTGCTATAATTACATGGAAATCACAGATTGTAATGATCTGTGCCGTTCGCATTGAAACTATTAATTTCTCTTCCCATATACCCAAAATCAAATTCTTTTAACCAAACAGATGACAAGAATCTTAAGATTTGGTATATAAAACAAATATTGACTGCTTTTTATTCGGCGCATAGTTAAAATTATAGGCCCGCGGTGATCTCAAAACCATGACTATGGCCCGAGGCATAGGGCCTATAATTTTAACCATGCCCCTCATAGCAGTCAATATTTGTATAATATAGCATGTCAATTCTGATGCATACCCAGCAAACACAAACATTTTTATTGGAAACATTTAAGTGTCGGGTTATATGTAAAGGGTGTAAAATGTTTAAAATAACATTCTAAAAACATTTTTGAAAAGTTGATGCTAAGTAGTCTAACATAATTGTTATTTAAGTACGTGTTAACAAAACATTTACAATAACATTTTGACAACATTTATAAAATGTTATTGTATTGCTTTTTCGTATAAAACATTTTCATGACCTTTATATAACCCCACATTTAGATATTATTTTAATAACATGTTTTAACATTTTTGTATTTGCTGGGAACATGTATGGTTCTCAAGAAAGCTGATATGTGAAGGTATATCTGGAAACACTATGTGATAGCTGAAAATAGTACTACCAAGTCTTTGACTGTAGCATTTTGAACTATTGTTATTCTTTCTGCCAGGGGCGTAGCAAGAGCCTCGGGGGCCTATGGACAAGAAACAGTGCAGGGCCCTTTAGCAGGGCCAGATTTACCATTGTGCCAGGGGCCCCACAATTGTCCTGTGCATGTTCCTCTTAGCCCGACAACACCAAAATATGGGAAAATTGTAAAATTTGCGCATTTCGCACATATCATACTAGCCCTTCACATTGCAAAATTCACCTTCATTTTGGGCTAAAATGGTCTGAAAATGAAAATTTTGTTCGCGCGCAAATGTCCTAGTAAGATCGGAACAAAATAATTATGCTTATCTCCAATACTTCTGCCACCACTGTTCATCTTAATAATAGGCCCCCAATTGTAAACCATACTTGGCCTCTTGAGTGCACATGCCTTCCTCACAGTGAGTTTGGGGCCTCCAAATTTTGGGCTGGGCCGGTAAATTCGGCCCTGCCTTTAGTATCTCCTTAATCAGCGTTATTTCATTTTCTCTTTTGCTTGGGGCCCCTGAACCCTTGGGGGCCCATGGACCTTGTCCACCCTGTACCCCCGCTTGCTACGCCCCTGCTTTCTGCTGATAAAAGTCTGTGTGATGCGTCTTGATGACAATGTTTCAGAGGTATTCTTCTTTGTGATGTATAACCTTCCTCCTTTGCATTTCAACTTCAGTAACCCTTTTCTTTCTTATCTTTCAGTTGAATCTGAAGCGAGCTAGTGACAGAAGGAAGCCCCAAGAAATGTTAAGCCTGTCTCAACCATTCAACCCAAACAAGTTTAATTTTACCAAGATCAATGACAAAGAGGTAAGTTTTCAGTGTTATGTGATGTTTTGATCAAAATGATTGATACCTGTCTTGTCAGTTGAAGCGTAGGACCCACTTAAGGCCATAATGTGTGATTTGCTTCACAGCGACGCCCTCAATTTTACTCGGATTTCTACTTTTTGCATAATTATAATGCCCAGTGGTACACTAAAATACCACGTAAAAGACTAAGCCTGAAGTGCTTTAATAACAGTAAAATTTAACTTTTTATATTAAAAGCGGGTCGACCCGGTTTTATTCAGAGTTCATTGATCGACTGCTTGCTAACATCTCCCTTAGCTTATCTCACCTTATGTGTACACACATCGAGCGCGATGCTCCGTGCAGTTATATGTATTACGATCGGCAAGCATAGTACACGCATTGTAGGTGCTGGAATGAAATCACAGTTTTCTTCGTTATACCTCATTAGTTTGACTCGAAATTAAAAGGGGATAATGTGATCAGTGAAAACAAACATTTAAATAAGAATCCATTCATTATGCAAATCACACATTATTGCTTTAAGGCCACATGAAATGACCAGGATTTCATAGTTTGATTGTTTTGCAAGACCTGTGACACAAAAACTTGATAATTTATTGTGTACTATGCCTAACCCACCTACTCACACACGTTACAGTGCAGACATGTATTAATACAGGTTGTATCTTTTTTTTTATGGAATTTTCATTTTGTTTATTAATTTTAAAATATAATGATGCATAATTTTAAAATATTTTCAACTGAGATTAATTTATTACCATGGTGGCACAAAGAGGCAAAATACTTTCACAGTATGTTTCCCAGGAGCATTTCAAAATAGTTGGTATTCTGGTAAATTCAACATATGTGACATGATCTGGTCCATGGGGCCAAAGGAGGCATTTTTGAAAATTGAGTTATTATAACTAATATTGAAATACCCTACCACGTTTTCACACAGAAAGAAGGCAGGATTCCCCTCGCTAAGCGCGCGCCTCAGGAAAGCTCGGTCATAAAACGGATGGATTATATGCATCAGTGACACACCCTGCCCAGGATTTTAACAAAAGAAGGCTAGCACAGGAAAGCTGCAGGATGGTGCACACCTTCCTGTGTAAGGGAATTTCAATATGAGCCCTAACATAGAGCTATCATATACTGAAAACACCAGAGGTTTAGCACATTTGGTTTTAAAGTTATGAAGTTTTGTGATGCCTTTTTTCTTATGTATTTTATTGTTTTTTAACCCCATATTTTTGCCTCTATCTCAATTTCAAATTTGCCGCCTTTGGCCCCCCATGGACCAGATCGTGTCACATATTTAAATGTCTTGTATTATGCGTGTACAA
Source organism: Amphiura filiformis (assembly GCF_039555335.1). Classification (NCBI taxonomy): domain Eukaryota; kingdom Metazoa; phylum Echinodermata; class Ophiuroidea; order Amphilepidida; family Amphiuridae; genus Amphiura; species Amphiura filiformis. The sequence continues at coordinate 70,565,905 of NC_092632.1, read as the reverse complement.
CAATCTTTTTGAATATCTTGCAGATTTTGATTGAGCTGTGTCCAGATAGCAGTATAAAGAACAAAGACAAAGGTGGAACAATTGTAGCTAAGGACTGCATAACAAACAATGGGTGTGCTGATCCAAATACCGATGTAACTGAAGAAAAAAAGGAAGGAAATGGTGCTTTAGAGGGAGCTGCTAAGAGGCAGAAGACAACAAACAGTAAACATGTAGTGATTATCAATGTCAGCCCTCTTGAGTACTGTAATATACTGCTTGTGCCAAATATACAGGACTGTCTACCTCAGGTAAGTTGATTGTACTATGTCAGCCCTGAAACTGTCAAGCAGAAATCCTTTTAGAAGTACATCTGGCCATGCTATTGCTTGTTTTATGAAGGCATATTACTTAATTATACAGGTGTATGTGATATTTACTGTTACCGGTATTTTGTAATTTTCAGCATTTCCTGAATAATTTTATTTTATTTTATTTTTTCAGATGTTTACACAAGAAGGGATACAGGTTGCTCTCGAAATGTTACTTCTAAGTTCAAAAAGGTAATTATTTAATCATGCTAAAGTGCCATCCAAATGTATCAATGTTTTTTATCTGTAAATGAGAATATTTGTGTTCTGCTAGCACAAACCTGGAAAAAGTCACCAAATAATGTTTTTTCACAGCAGTGAAATGATGCCACTTGCATGCACAGTTTATCCCTTACATATCCTGTGTCTTGAATAGCTATATAGCCCACCAACCTTGTGGTTAAAGAGACTAGGAAATAATTCCTAATATCTCATACCTTAGTTTGTATGCCTTTATCTAATCTTGCCCCACTAACAACTTACTATTTAGCCCTTGGTCGGGGAAGAGTCTGTTAAATGTAGGAATTTGTTAGCCTTTTTTATAAACATGTTTGTAATTGGCTGATAGCCATCACATGCTGACAATACACATAACTGATTGGTTACCAGGTCATGGCCAGGCCTGAGCACAAAATAAACATCATCTGTATAGAAAACTATGCAGCAGGCGATTTACTTCAGAAAATTACTACATTGCACAAAACTAAGTCCATTATCTATAGTTAATTGAATGTTTATTGACTATGATAACCCATGTGTATAAACCTGTATAATATTGGTGTTCAGTTCATAAAATAGGACCATGACCCTGACAAAAGCTAGCAAGAGCAAATGGCTGTGTAATCAGTGTTTACTTTAGTGATAAAGGCATCTTGCAATTTTCTTCGTATACTTATAGCCAAATTTGTTTCCTGTATAGGTAGCTTAATAAAAATTCCTTTAAAAAAGGAATGGGGCGCCCAATGTGAGCTTGGTCGTGATGTGGTGAATTTCATGGTGTTTAGATTTGGTATTATTATCTCTTGCAAACCCGGTGACACCTCATTATAGAAATCAGATCTGTCGATAGGTTGTAAGAGGGGATAGCCTTTTCCAGGCACAAATTGCACCATATATATAGAAAGCTTTGCTACTTTGCAACACAATAAAAACTTAAATGCAAAATGAGATCCTGTAGGTGGCTCCCGAGGGGGCTTAAAAAACTAAATGCAAAATGAGGTTTAAAAAAAATATTGTTTTCCAGAGTCAGGACGCAGGTATCATTATTAAGCCTCATATCACTTATTTATTGTTGAATAAGTGCAGAGTAGGTTAGATATGAATATTAAATGTTAGACCAAAGTAGCTCAAAGTACATGTACTATACACCTGATCCGTGAACTTGTCTTTTTTAATAACAAATTCTTGTTGAGAATTATTGACCTATTTCTTAACAGAGTCAAGACCACTTTACAAAATCATTCATATCGGTATAATTCTGGTACATCCTACGCACCCTGTGTTTTAGGGTTAGGTAAGGGTTATAATTAGGGTTAGGATTAGGCTTAGTGTTATAATTAGGGTGGGTTAGGGTATACAAGAATTATTCATTCATATCTTGCAAAATTAGTTCTATAAGCATGATCTTGATCTCATTTTGAAGCGATCTCATTTTGAAGCTTTTTTAGGTGTTTCCTTGTATATAGATGTCAAAAAGGTGGATTGATCCTGGTTTTATTACAGCAGATCACACTTTGCGAAAATTCATTCTATCTAATGATGACACAACAACACAAAATATGGTGCTTTGCTTTGCAGGCATGCCTAGTTATTAATGTTCCATAAAGGATAAAGATTATCCCAATCTCTTAACTAAACTACTTACTGTTCAAGAGTAATTATTAGTATTTTAAAAACATGCCCAAAGATCAGTGTATACTATGATGTAGAAAATCTAACACTGCAAAAAATTGAAAATAATTATGCACAATATCATGTTTGTAACTAATATGTTAGGTTTATGAGTAATGTATAAATATATTCCACCATACAGGTCTTTCCGTGTGTGTGGGAATAGTCTCGGAGCCTTTGCATCTGTCAATCATCTACATTTCCATGCCTACCATCTGAATTATGAATTGAAAATAGAAACAGTGGTAAGTTATTGTGCATTGTCTTGTGAGTGATGTCACAGACAACAATAGTTGCCTTCTCTCTTTGTACTACCACTGCAGTTGCCATTCTACAGCGCTTTCTTGTGTTATTAAATATCTGCATAAGACATGCTTTGCCCACAAATGCAGAAAAAACATCTTAGCATGATAAAAAGAGCAGTTCCTAAGTACATAAGATATGAAAAATAACCTTTAATAATTAAGGTCCTGGTTACTATGTCAGCCATATTTGTCAACTTTGCTGAGTATTAAATTAAGCTAGTAAACTGCTCAAATAAAGAAAGTCCGCACTTATGTAACCCGTCCTACACCAAAACCTAATCTTGTTATGACAATTTGATTGATAAGGTCGTGTGCAGAATCTTGTTAGCTCCAATTTGATACCAAATTTGGTGCATTTTCAAAAGTTGCAAATTAAAAACGGACCATGTGGACCTGTAGAGGTAAATGGCAGAGCGTAACCATTGACATAGCCCGAAACTAACGCTAGGTCATATCGATTGCATCGTGCCCTATTATTCATCAGTAAAGCACTGTAGCAATCCATGCGTTCTAAATTAGCAATTGAATAAAGCGCTCACTTGGGATAGTCGACATGGGTTCATCATGGGCAAGCAAGCTTGACCACATTGCCACGCTAAGCAATTTTGACCGTGTATCGTTTTGAAATGCACCAAATGCCATAAACTGGTATCAATCTTAGTCACTTTTGAGTGTTTGGGAGCAAATTTGGTATCATATTGGAGCTAACAAGATTCTGCACACGACCGTATCAATTAAATTGTTATAACAAGAGCAGGCTTTGGTGTAGGATGGGTTACATAAGTGCAGACTTTCTTTATTTGAACAGTTTATAATAGACACTAAACAAAAAGAAGTGACCTTATCTGCTTGTTCTCTGTTTCAGCCCACCAAGTTAGTCCACGGCCCATGCCATGAGTTACTAGACTGGCCTGCACGAGGGTTTATATTCCAACTAGATGAGGCCACAAATGTACAGAAATTAGCAAGGTGAGACTGCAGGTGTTAGTGGGTTTGTGTGTGAGAGAGAGAGGGTGCAAGGGGTGAGTGGGTATATGTGATGTGATCAGCAGAATCGGTCAGAAGTTAGAAATATTGATTTTGAGGTATAGCCAAACAAAGGAAATAATTATTCCCTTTCATTTCCTACTGTTTTGTACACTCTTTAACTGCTCCTATCTTTTGAAATGGTTGTCCAAATTCAATGGGGTTTTCTGCAAAATGTAGCTTTGCAAATGCTGTTTACAATCCTATAAGAAACTGAAAACTGAATATGTCAGACTTCAGACTGATTTTGCTTGATCACACCACATATGTTTTCACTTTTGTTTCCTCTTGTTTTGGAAACGCCTTAATTGCTCATATCGCTGGAACTGGTTGTTCAATTTCAATGGTGTTTTCTGCAAAATCCAGGTTTGTGAATCCTTTTTACTATCCTATAAAAAACTGAAAATTTATTATTGCCGAGTTCCGACTGATTTTGCTTGATCACACCACATATAGGTGTGTGTGAACACTTGTATGTAATATATCAGAATGTCCACAGAGTTGTACACACAAAAATACTCTGAAAAATGACATCAAATGTACTGTGTTTTCACTATCTGATGCTCACAACAAGTAGCTACACACACAAAGTAACAAACTTGCATGTTTTGCACACTATGCCAAATCAGCTTTGTGGCCCTAAATCACTGTGATACCATATAACAATTTGGGGACTTAGAGTTAACAAATCATGCCCTAGACACCCCCAACTTTTGCATAGGTGCACAGAGACAATTAGTAGCAAGTTCTTTGTCCAGCAGAATTTCAAGAATTTCGAAGCCCGGGGGGGGGGGGTACTCAGTACAAATGACCTTACGGGGACGTGCCGCAAATATGGGTAGCATTTTCAGCCTTTTGGTATATCAATGACCCCTTTTTCAAACCTATTTTGGTATATATGAATGGGTCCTTTTTTCAAAATTTTCTCAATTTTTTCAGAAAATAGCCCAATTTGTCCTTAATTTAGCCAAAGTTGTCACAATTTTCCCAAAATTATGGGAAAATTTGTAAAAACTAAGACAATTTGAGTTAAATTTGCCCGAAAATGTTGACTTTTGGTATATCAATGGGTCCAAATTTCTTGAAAAATTGGTATATGTGACAGTCCACGGCGAATGAGCCGTAAATTCCTCCCCCGGTCAATTTTGTTTTATTTCGTGTTTAAAAAATAAACATCATAAAATTAAAAATGGTATATCATTTGACTTCAAACGATATCCAGAAGCTGGGTTATGGTTTGTTAAACTTTGCTCCTTCAACAAAATTATAGGTTTTTACGTGTGTCTCTTTTTCCACATTGTTGGCAATAAATATCAAACAGTCATAATTGGCGGTCATTTCAAATCATCTCCAAGTCAACAAGGTTTAAGAAAGTTCTCTCATTGTTAATTGTTGGTTATGCATACCTGTACAAAATACAATGCCTGGTAACCCACCACTTGAACAGGATTTAGCAATATAAGCAAACAAAGACCAGAGCTATTAAAAGTTATATAGCCATCTAAGGTAGAAGCTTATTATCCACTTCAACAATAGGATTATTGATTAGTTTTTGACTATCGAAATGAGACGGATGTCGGGCCAGCTTAAGTTACCGATGAATATGACCTTCGTACACATTTTACACCGTAACTCAGAATACAATTTAGGGAATTTACGGCTCATTTGTGCTGCCGGGTCACATATTTATGGGTCCACTTTCAAATTCTCATGCACGTCCCTACCAAAACCAAACTTGAGTACCCCGGGTTTCAAGTAGCTAGTTGTTGAGAAGAGCAGACTAGCACACTGCATGGACCAGAGTCTAGCACAAATACTGAGAGAGCTATAACGTACATGTAACTGCTAATAATCATGTGCTTGACAGAGACTTACTGAAGACATTTTGAAAACACACTTTTTTCAAGTTTTTGGAAAGGTAATGATGCAAATTATGTAAACTGCATATACATAGTTGATTATCCATTATGCATTATCAATAAATGACATTGTCATAAATTGTTGTAAATTTTGTTTCTTTTTTCCCCCTTGGCAGGTATATTTACACAGTAGCCAATCATTTACATAGCAATGAGATAGCACATAATATATTCCTAACCAGGGGTGCATCATTAGGTTCAGAAGCAGATGGACTGCAGGGTGATACTCAAGAAACAGTCAGGGCTATTATATGGCCAAGGAAATCATGTTTTGGTAAGATCTAAGTTGTATAAAGAAAGTGTATTGAATTTATTGGTTTTCATATTGTATCCCGATGTTCATGATGGTGTAATCTCACCAAAATTTGTGGTAGGAAAAAAATTATATAATTTTTTTTCCCCTTGAGTGACCACTACACGTAAATGTTGAAGAAAAAAAAATATGCACTTATCCGGATTCGACCTTTATGACATTTTGAATATAAGTTGCCTTCTTGCCCATGAGTAGCCAGTACACATAAATGTTGAAAAAGAAAAAAAAACCTTCTGAATTTGGCTGGATTGATCTTGAGACAAACACGTTCCCCATTAACAATAACGGCCTGAGTACTACAAAATACTACAAACAACTTAACTGCGTGTGCGTGCATCCAATGGGATGTGGTGACACAATCACCCTAAGTGTTATATAGGCCTGGCCACAAAAGACCTGTGGCTAAGTGTCGGTGACCTAGTGCTTGGCATGCGAGGGGTCTCTGGCTTGAATCCCGCCCAGAGCAAACTTGTACTTCTTTCTTTGTTTTCTCTCCTTATTCCTTCTTTCCCTTCCAGTTGCCAAAAAGCCCTTCAGTCGTTGGGGTTATTAAAGCCATAAGAACTGAGTGAATATTGACTCTTGGAGAAGTCTTAGATTCAATCTTAGTTCATCACATTCGAAGCTGAACAGTACTTTCCTGAAGACCTACACAAGCTTCCATGACAGTAATGGGCCAGTCCCGGTCCGTAGTCACATAACCAAATGAAGATGAAGTATTTTATTTTATTTCATAATACAGTATTAAAATACTATTCTGATGCAATTGGCAGTAATGATATATTTAATCCTCTTCCTGAACAATCGAGTATTACACAATTTGTTTGATATTAAAGTAAGTAATTTTCTTCTGATATATAAATGGATATTGTTTATTAACACAGGTGCCAAAACTGATGAAGTATTCAATGTAGCTGTGTGTGAGCTGGCTGGTCATCTACCTATATACAGTAAGTTATCATTAAAATCCACAAAGGGAGAGTAACTTCCTGGACTAAGTGTTCCTCCCACTTTGATCTTAGTGCAGGGTTGCCAAACTGATGATTTGGTAGGGCGACTCTCAGAGTTCGAAATAAGAAGCAAAAAGTGGTTGTGCAGCAGACAATCGGGTCCCTTTTTGGTTTGTCACGTTGTCCGTCACGTTTTTTGGTTGTCCGTCACATTTTTTGGTTGTCCGTCACATTTTTTGGTTGTTCGTCACATTTTTTGGTTGTCCATGTAGTAGAATAATGCTAACTTAGTAAAAAGTGGTGCAAAATATAATGTTATGATCAATGAGGTAGAACAACCGAGTACCTATTCCGCCATTCCAGGCAAATTTAAGACAAGTTAGCTTATTTCTGTGCTTAAGGGAGTACTACACCCCTGGCCAATTTTGTGCCTATTTTTGCATTTTTCTCAAAAATTATAGTGCATTGGTGACAAGTAAGATATGTATATTATAGGGGCAAGGCAAGGACTACAACTACTGCACTGAAAATTCAGCAACTCAAGGCAAGTAGTTATTGATTTATTGATCAAATATTGGTTTTCCCTCATTTTTGACTGTAACTCCACAACTGTTGTCTGTGCTGATATAAAATTTCCAGTGCAGTAGGTGTAGTCCTTGCCCCTATAATATACATATCTTACTTGTCACCAATGCTCTATAATTTTTAGAAAAATGTAAAATAGGCACAAAATTGGGCAGGGATATAGTACCCCTTAATATCGGAAGAAACCTGCTTGTTCTCTGCTTCTATCTTTTCTTCCACTTCTGATTTCAAATGCCATTGTTTGTTGCCTTTGAACTTTAACTCAAACGAGCGTATATATGTAGCGTTTCTATTCTGTCCTTGGTCAATGAACTCTGAGCTGCGACTTTGGGAAAATTGTTAAGTCTATCTTTAAAATATATCTTAGAAGTCACTTAATAACCCGGCAAAATCCTGTGTAGGAGCTGTAGATTTAACCATGGTTTATCTTGGCTGGATCCAGATTTGTAGTCGGACATAGTAAAAAAGCACAGTATACAAACTCACCCCCACAAACAAGCATAAATACAAACACAAGACCTATACCGATGTAGCTGGTTCGAGCGATACACACAAAGTGACAACACATCATTTTTTCTCTAACCATCTGAGTGAACAAACTTTGTAATGCTTTTATGAATTGAATTACGATATTAGCAAACACTTACTCACATGGTCTTCATCTCTGTTAGAAAATACATACGATAGATATGGATGTGCAATGGGTTAAGGGATCTGGAATAAGCGTTTAGAGCGTTTCAACAGTATTTTTTGTGGGACATGAGAGCACATCAGACATATCGAATTGCATTCTGAATACGAAGAATGTCTTTAAATAATTTTCATTTTTTGAAATTCACGATATACATGTAATACAAATTTTATGACAAATTATTAAAATTTGATATTTTTCAAATTTTTGATATATATCAGTCCTCGAAGTAAATTTTATAAATCTAATGACATATTCTTAAAGTGTATATAGCTGGGAGGAAAAGCTGACGATCAATTGAAAATTTTGACCTTTCATATTGAACATATGGATTTTTTCCAAAAAAGACCTAATTTTTTTGGTGTTTTAAAAAAAAAAATCCATATCTTCAATATGAAAGTTCAAAATTTTCAATTGATCGTCGGCTTTTCATCCCACCTATATACACTTTAAGTATAAATCATCAGATTTATAAATTATTTGATATCAGAAGGACATTCTTCGTATTCAGAATGCAAGTCGATATGTCTGATGTGCTCTAATGTCCCACAATAAATACTGTCCAAACGTTCATACCCCAGCCCTTAAGGACTTACAATGAGTTATAAAATGTTAGTGAATTGCACCCCAGCTGATGTACCACACAGGCATTACCTCAATTCTGCTCATTTATTGTCTTGTTTTGTTTTCAATTTCTAGGTAGAGAAGGTTATGCTAACCTGACAGAGGAGTGGACCATTGGACATGTCAATGAAGTATCTCTATCTCAACAAGCATTTAATACACTCAAGGAAGATATCAAAAAGTTACAATTTTGATGATGTATGACTGTATAGGCTGTTATTTGTCTGATATTTTTATACCTAGCATGTAAACTTGATGATATAGACTCATGACAATCAATAACATAATGGGATATCCCCGTTGAAATCCATACACCCCCTATGGAAGACATGACCTTAATCTTTCATCCAGGGAGTGTGAATTTCAAATGGGGTTACCTAAATAGGTGACTCCATTAGGAATCCCACATCTCCTGTATGGAAGATTAAGGTCATATCTTCCACAGTGGTGTATGGATTTCAACTGGAATAGCCCCATAGTTACAGGATATACATTCCATGCTATTGGCAACTTGTGTACTTTCTCGAAAAATTTACAATTGCAAAAATAATGGCTTTTAGGCAGTACTATATTTTTATTAAGGAACAATTGCACACTTTGTAGTACATGTAAAACAGTGCCTCTCTGTGCTGAATTATTTGATTGTATTTGTGCAGTGGGTGAGAGTATTGCTAGACATAATAGGTAACATAAAGAGATATGCATTCTCGCAGTCTGGAAAGTACTTAATTTAACATGCATGGTCCTCATTCAACTTTGATATGTTAGTGATGCAGAGAGGTGACCAAAAGTGCAAGAGCATGCCATCATGCAAGGAGTGAATTGTTTCCATTTTCAACTGCAACATTTTGGGTCTCATATAATCAGGTGCAGTTATTATATTTTATAAGCAAGTGCATTCAGGGTTGCCAAACCCGCGATTTGGTAGCTCAATTGAAGATTTTTGAAGATTTTCCCCGCGACTTTTAACAATTTCCTGTCCCATTGAAACCAATGGTTAAGAAAAAATTGGGCGACTTTTCAACATTGGCTCCCCCGATTTCCGATAGTTTCCTGCCCCATAGAAACCAATGGTTAAGAGAAAAATTGGGTGACTTTTCGATTATTTGACCCGCGATTGGGGCTGAAATTTTTTGGCAACCCTGAGTGCAGTGAAGACCAAACGATATGCAAACCATGAGTACACATCCAACATTTTTATGACAAAATGTGACCAAATCTGGTCCAATCAGGTTTAAATAATAAAACTGAAATATAGGCAAAAATGAGGAGAAAAAAACAATAAAAAAACATAAGAAAATGGGTATATTAAAGGTTCATAACTTTGCAACAAGGTATTCAAGAGACTGGGGATTCAACATCATTAAGTGTAGGTACTGAGCAAATTAGTAATGGTAATGACTCAATTTTCAAAATTTCTGACTTCAGCCTGAGTGGATCAGAACAGGTCACAAATGTAGAGATGCCCCTTTTCAGATTTTAGCCTGAATTCAGGTTTTTTGTGAGTCCAAATTCTTGTGTTTTTATTTATTTTCAGCCTGTTTTGGGCCTGCATCACATGCTTTTTAAGGTTTTTCTCACCAGTTTCAGGTTTTTTTGAGTGAAACTGAGTGGTATCTCTGCAAATGCAAAATTTGTGTATTGAAGCACACTTGCTTGCATGATGCATAATATTACCTACAATAGACTCCATTCAAAATTGGCAAATTAACTTCTCAAAATAATATTTTTATTTTATCATTTCTGGTATTCAAGGGCAATTTTGTTGCAGATTTGTAAAATTTATAATTATATTTCACTTGTAAATTAGGGTATGTAGATTGGAGTATACAGGGTAAACTAACTGTAGAGAAAACTGAATTTTGGAAATAAATGTAATACTAAATCTTACTTCTTGCATAATTGCAATGTTGCATCTGGAATTGCCAGACTTATGCAGGCATCAAAGGGAATCTTGAACCTACCCTCCTCAAGCCTCACCTTGGTTCACTCTTCAAAAATTATTTTTAGGCAAAGAATTCTGGCATGAGAATTTTCAGGCTTTTGCCCGAATTCAGGCAGTTTTGTTGTCCAAATTTACGCATTTTTATTTTTTAGCCTGTTTTAGGCCTTACGCTTTTTCAGGCAGATTTCAATAAACGCCATTCTCATGCCTGAAAGATTCACCTTCTGTCCAAACATATTCAAAATTCACGAAAAAATTATTAGATCATTCACTTAATCTGTAAGTTTTGGTTCTTTTTGTCCTTTTGGTCCAATTTAAAAAGTCTCCACTAGTTCCATCCCAATTTAATCAGAGTCTGATGAGGTTATGGCAAAATAATTCATATAATAATTTTCTATACACTTCGAAGGTTGATACCAAATTGATATCAAATGATTAATCATCGTGAGCATAGGAACCGCTGTTTGGAAATTCATGCAATTTAAAAAATGCCATAGGGAATTTTATCACGTAGCGGAGCTAGCGTGAGTGCCAAGAATTATGTCGCCTGAATAGGCCATCAGGTTAAAGGTTTACCCATACATGTCAAAATGCAAATCAAATACCCGCTCTTTCAATTGTGCTTGAGGCAAGTGTACAATGATTCCTGTACGAGATGCTTCAGGCCACATACTAAAGCCAAATTGGTCAAGCTGGGAGATTCCATGTTTGTTGATAGAAAGACAGCTTAGGCTAATAGAAATTGGCACTCCATTCGTGGTGGATAATAATAAAGTTTAAAACATGTAGGCCTATAGCCTATGTCCGGCACAAGGGTGATTCTGTGTTGGATTATTTTATTTGATCCTATTTGTGACCTTTTTCCTTTTCTCACAAGTCTGAAACATCGAGTCGTAGTACCGTCCATTCGAACTTGGATGTAAGCTTAAGCGAGTTTAGGCCTTATACAAGCTACATGTTGACGCAAATTCAAGAAAGTAGAAAACTTGGAAGTATGACTATAATATTCCGGGACTATATATCTGCCTCTGTATTTTGCAAACTAAAACAAGAATAGGGCCTACTCTATTAAATAAATACGAAAATGAGAGTAGGCCTATGACTGAATTAATTTAGATGCCAAGACACTGAAACTGATATCGTAAAAGTCACACCGGCGCTTGCACAAAGTTTATGAAGGAATCAATGCCGTACAATGGTTTATACTCATCACATGTATATCGCCAAGGTCGGGGCGCGTATGTAGGGCTATTTGTATGCTTGTCATGGGTAAAAATCCTGGCGTTTGCGGGCCGAATGTGGCAACCCAAAATTTACGGTCGGCCTGGGAGAAACCGATTTACAATAACTTAGGTGGTCTATCGTGTGCGATACACTATTTTTGGTCGACCTGGGATTTTTTTCTCCCAGCTTGACCCAAAACGCCATACTAAACTGATACCATGCATTGACTTTTGCGTGGTCAATTCGTAATTTGTCATTTTTTAAATTGCACGAATTTCCAAACAACGGCTCCTATGCTCACGATAATTAAACTTTTGATATCAAATTTGGTATCAACCTTTGAAGGAAAGTGTATAGAAAATTATTATATAAATTATTTTGCCATAAACTCATCAGACTATGATTAAATGGGGATGGAACTACTGGAGACTTTTTAATTTGGCTGTGTTTATAACACTCTGCAAAGATTTATCTTTGCAATTATTTGTTTGGTTGAAGCTTCAGTACATCTGAAAATACATTGGTTCAAGATTGACCTTGTTGGTTTTGTCAAGCAAGGTAAAGATTAGACACATGGTCACCAAAGAAATGGTGAAGTCTTGAGAAGGGTGGGGCAAGATTCCCTTTGATTCCTGCATTAATTGGACAACTGATCTGTTGGGCTTGTCACATCAGGTTCCAGAGGCAAAGTTACAAAAAATATCAGTATTAGATTTATTTCCATAACTCATGTTTTCAACTACTGGATGATGAACAACATTCCGAGGGGTCAGTGACACAAAGACGTAACTCCATTTTTTGCGAAAATGAGATCTTAATATGAAAATTTTCAGAAACATGAGCACTTTCCAATAAACACATATACTTTGATCAGCTCGTAATCGGCGGGGATTTTAACATCACGGATTAATATCAATATATCTTATTTAGAGAATTGTCTTGTGACACCTCCAGAAGCATCACAAATTATGAATTCAAGTCCTGTTCCTGTCTACTTTCTTTAACATGCACATTGTAGATCTTCCAGATGAACAATATCACTCTTAACGTGGATCTACTTCGTAGTGGTAAAAGCCTAACAATTCCTCATTGATTACGAGCTGATCAAAGTATAGAAGTAACTCCATTTAGCACCCAATGAAATCAGTGGCCAGTGAAACATCGATTTAACCACGGAAGTCAATGTGGACCATTATCTTTAAACTCATTTTTCTCAGCATGTCCAAAATGGAGTTGCATCTTTGTGTCACTGACCCATTGATTCATTCAAACAGAGAAACCTAACCATGTAGGAAAGTACATCTTGAAATAAATACATAACAATTCAGTGAAATATTCATTTACTTAATATATTTTATTGTACAATATATTTTACACGAGCAAATAATTCAAATGCAGCTGTATTGTAAAAAGATATTTTACATAAAATCTTTTAAAGATGCGTTTTTGTACAAAATCATAAGAGCTCATTTACAAGTGTTTGTAGCATCATGTATTCCTGACATTAAATAGAACTATACACTGCTATAATACCTATGTATATGAACCACTTATTTTGATGTGTGTTAATTTCATAGAGTAATGAGAACCAGGACAAAAAGTAAATTTAAATGGAGATAATTTACTGTTTTATTGCTGGTATTGCAAATATCACAACTGCAATTTAGAAAATATCTGTTGATGTAGAGTGAGCATAGCAGTACACATATCATGGGTTTCTCTACTAGAAGTCAGTTTGTTCTGCAAATTCCTTCCCACAAGGTAATAGGCGTATTACATAACAATAGATGCAGTTCAGAGGTTAATCCGTCTCCTTTGTTATGCAATACGCATATTGTAATGTGGGAAGGAATTTCGGTATAAATCAACATCCGGTAGAGATGCCCAGGATATGTGTATTGCATGCATTCTCATAGACAATGATGTTCATTTGCTTGTCATCTGATTCTTATTAATTAATCAGTTGTTATTTTCTTCATCACTTTTTGTTTACTGAAGGAAGATGGTTCTAACTTTTAACCCACTCCCACCTACCGAATTTATGGTACTTTTTCAATCATGAGAGACAGATGTGAGGGTCCTGCAAAATTTACATAACATTGGGAATAACATTTTTTAGCCCTAGCATTTCAATGTTACCAAAATCTGTGGGGATGAGACTAACAATCAGATCATGTCCCCTTAATTATACACCCCCTATGTAAGACTTGGACCTAAATCTTCCACACAGGGAGTGTGAATTTCAAACGGGTTACCTGAATGGGTAACTCCATTTGAAATCATATGTTATAAAATCAAGGTCACAAATATTAGTTTTGATATGTGGCCAAAATATTTTCCTGCAAAATGGAAATACATGTAATCACATCTCATGTCCCATTTTCAATAGTTCAAAATGTTCTTTGTTGCTTCAAATCCTATCAAGATGTATCAGACTACTGACGATTACCAGCCATAAAAAACAACAATATTTTTGGTAATACCGTAAATTCAATTTTCCTGACACACAATTTATATTTCTTGATACCCGGAATAGTCAAAACACCACTTACTGAGTTGTTTGGTTAAAAAATAACCTAAATCATTATTATATATTGTTTAGATAGATTTGCAATTTTCAAGAATATTTAAGATTATTATTGAGTTGAAACAAAAGTGATACCATAAGAAAAGTTGCATACCCAGACAAATCTAACAAGAGCAAGAGGAGATGGCTTCCCCGTCCCTGTTGTGCGTAACATAAATGCAAGTATCACTCTAGTTACACCTTACGTTAGTGCATAGACCCAGATATAAAGTGCCTACTATTAAGCAGGCAAGGGGAAACCCGAGTTTTGCTGCGCAATAATGACCATCACCCCAATAAATTACACAAGTTGGGTTCGCTTTTAGATTAGCATGTAGGAGATTTGGATGTTGACATTAGGGTGATTGGTGAGGATTAACCCTAATGCCCCCAGTGTTTTTTGGCAAAGGGGAAGGAACAAATTTTCTCGGGGTGGTTTTGAACCCTGAACCCCTCTGACAGACACATGCACTGGAATACCTTGCCAGAGGGGTCAACCTTGGCCAGCCAAGCTTTCCGTGGCCAAAAGACTGTTCGTATAAGAATGCAATCACTTCACGTGGGATGCCTGCATTTGCAGATGCTTTGTGAATGGAACTTTTTAAGGTTTGGTGACTCCCACTTTTGTTAAATTGTTCCATGAGTTTTAACGGAAGAATCATTGATTTATAACAAGTTTCCTTGTGCGAACTAGACAAAAACTTTGGTATGTTTGTACCAACAATACAAAACTAATTCCAATAATGGGAATACATAATAACATCAGCATACAACCCCAGGTCCAACATAACAAGCAGCTTGATTTTTACAAAGATTCTTTGTGCATGTGTTTGAAACTTTGAAAAGTCACTAAACATTGACTCTTTGTATTATGTAAGCTATATACAAAGTACATCTCCTCTTCCGAGTATTTAAGTGGTCCTTAAATTAAGTAAGACTGGTCCTCATGCATTTGTGAAACTGGGTCCTGGTATCATTGAAAGCCCAATATCACAGAACCTATAGGTAAAATATCTAATTCTTGATCATGAGACGATGTACCGTCTGCGTCAGCGTACTTTTTGTGGAATAACATGATCGCGCGACCAACATGACCAAATCTTGACCTTGCCTAGCGACGACCGTATATGAAAACCTGATGGTCAATTCTCAAAAGCTCTGTTTGTGCCGTAAGCATGTGGTCTTTGTGTAGTACGCTTGATGCAGATATCTGTACGTACCCTAGTTGGCTCTCATGTTCGAGAATTAGATATTTTACCTATAGTACCTGTTCACTGCCCATATACATGCAATGTCAAATATAAAGCTGCTCATATACATGTGAGTACCAGTACCATGGCATATGATGGGAACTAATTTTTCCTGTGGCCACAGCTGCTGTTGACCATCTCTAGCGCTGATACCAACACAGTGCTTGTTGACAAAGTGATATAACAAATTCATCTTCAGACTCATATTGTCCACAAAACTGTTCACTATACCAATAATGCCAATTGGTCCAATGCAGGGCTGTCAACTCTCACACATTGGCCGTGAGTCTCACGCATTTGGTCAATTTCTCACGGTCTCACACCAATGTAGTATAATCTCACCCCTAGGTAGTAAATCTCATGCAAAGAGCTGTCAAATGAGTAAAATCTCACGCATCATAAAAATAATGTGTCTACCCTACCCCCTACCCCCTTTTTTAGATTCTCAAGCGCCATGGCTCAAATATAAATCATGGGTCAAAATGAACATTGTAGTCTGCAAAAAATAATTCCGACAGGTACGGCAGTGTCTCATGCCTAGCAATTCCAAAAAGTTGACAGCCCTGGTCCAAGTAGCTCCTCATCTTAATCTTCCCACTGGTACAGTGAGCTATCCATCTTCTAACAACTAGATTATCTTGTAGAACAAAATGTTCGTTTCTTACTCCCTACAAGGTGTAAATACAGAGTTTGTGACAAAAGTCCAATATGGTCTTCTTAAGCACACTATCACCTTACTCTTATTTGACTTACTGATGCCCTCTTGAACTCTGGTATGTACTCATTCAGATATATCCTGAAATAGACGAAAGAAAACCCGATCCAATATAATTAGAAATATATATGACAGGGGAAAAACACTATCAAGTTAAATATTGCTGCTGTTCTGTCAAAACCTTGTAACCCAAATAGCTGCTATGTGTTAAATTTGAACAATACAATATATATGTGCTATATGCACGAATGGAAATACCCATCCGATTGTCTACCCAGGGTAACCTTACCCAGGGTAACCTTACCCAGGGTAACCTTACCCTGGGTAGACAATGTGATTGGGACTTTAATATAGAGTTACGATGTATGTACACCAAAATTAACACCATACAGCTGTTCTTATACAGCTCTATAGAGCATTCTAACTTGGGTGATCACAAAATACGTCCCCTACTGGCTGTAACAAAACGAAAATCATAGTGTCAACCCAGGGTGACCGTTGAAGACATTTTGTCAACCTCGGGTTGATACTTTAGTGTGTGTGTCACCCTGGGGTAGTTGGGATGTATATACTTTAATACACATGTAAGATGAATATAGTTGAACATGTAACATGAATATAGTTAAGTGAAGTGATGCTTATTGGGAAAGTTCTATACATGTAAAATAAGCGCTCAATAATATAATATTGTCACCAAATGTATATTGTCAGCAACCAGAAATGTATGTCTTTTCCTTGATTAAAACAAAACCAAAATCGCAGTATCTACCCGGGGTTATCGTTAAGGACATTTTATTAACTTCTAGTTGTTATTTTACATCTACATGTCACGCTATTTGGACTAAACCATAAGAAATGAACTTCGAATCTTGCAGCACTTGCATTCAACCATTCGGCGAATCACATAAACACATGCGCGCTGTTGTATTTACAGTGTTCCCTACCTTCGATAATGCTATGTAATAGCGTTAAACGTACAAAAGACGTATAATTAGACGTACACTTTTGATAGACATTACACGTTGGCAAGAAGTCATACGCCATATACCTTGTCTGTGTTAGCATAGTAACAGCACACGGATATATATCCAGATTTTAACAAAGTAATATAGAGTCTACCCAGGGTAAGGTTACCCTGGGTAACCTTACCCTGGGTAGACGATCGGATGGGTATTTCCATTCGTGCATATATATATATATTGTAAATATTTAACACCTAGCAGCTATTGAAGTTGAGGTTTTGACAGAACAGCAACAATATAAATATTTATTATTTATTCACCATTGAATTGATAATGAAACATATTTGGTCTGTGACTTGGGTATTTGGTAATTGACTTTGGCAGAAAATCTAAATTTGGCTGAAAAGATAGTTATACAATTATCATACGATTATGCTGATAGTATGTGCCTGTTGAGGCTGGCTTTGGCTTCACTGTCCATAAACTTCTATTTCCTAATATGTAAAGCACATTGTTATATACTGTCATTTTGGTTCACTCTTTTGGACAGCTATCAGGGTTAAACTATTTTTTTTAAATATTCATTTTTACAGTTAAGCTAAACATATCAATATACAGCTTTAATCGGTACAAAAATTTATATGAGGATACCAAAAATGTCCTCACATGGTTTAGTTGTCCCCAAATGACCATCTGGTCATGGTGAATGTTCTCACTTCCTACTAGTAAACATGCATGCACAATGTGCATTGCACATCCCCAACACATATCCATATGCAGATGGGGAATTGCTCACCCAACACCTCTGGTGATATTAAGGTTAGGATTAGAGTTAGAGCTAATCATACCCTAACCCTATCAAACTCATATCACATCAGGTGATACCAAGGTTAGGGTTAGAGTTGATCTAACCCTAACTCGGATCACCTGCAGTGATATCAAAGATCAGAGCACAATCTTGTCACAGCGGCGCAGTACACAGACGCCGCTAGTCAGTAGCGCTATGGCACACAGAGGTGCACAACCAAAGTTGCGAGAGAATATTTTCATAAGTCCGACACGATATGAACTGCAAGTTATTCAGTTGTCACCACAAAGCATAACATAAGCACATGCGCATTGTAGACAACTGATGTCTAGGCTGACTTACCTTGCCCTCTCTGCCATTTCATTGCCACTCCACCTAGGGCTATATGGATAGTCTTTTACTATTGCTGTGTAGGGTTTACTGTGTGTACCAGTATGATATATTGACTGAAACATGAACTCGGGTTGATCACGTGGGAAATATGCTGGAAGTGTAACTGTAAGAGAAACAAAGCATCATGATTTAACATAAATTCACAACTTAAGTGATTCAAAGTTGTTAACAGAAAATATCAGAATCAATTCTTTTTCGATTCTCCTAAACATGGTTTGCGAGAATCAAAATTGAATCTCCTAAAATCATGCCCGTTCCATACAGAGTAAGTTACTTGATTCTCACCAGATGAGTTTGATTCAGGCTAAGTTTGACAAAATTGCATCCTGGCTTGGGAAACATTCTATGAACTGTATTTTTTATTGAACTGCAATTTGTATCTCTATCCCTTGTTGGTTTTGAGTGCCCAACAGTAATGTAATTTCACAAACATTTATGTATTCACTTACTGTGCATAGTGAAGTAGAAGTCTTGCATTTCAAACATAATAGAAATTTTGCTGAAGCTTTCCACATCATACTCCAACACTGATCTAAAATACAAACAAATCAAAAGCACAAAATGTTATAGAGAAGTTTAAAAATAACATTTACATTTTCATACTAATGAAACCATCAGATTTATTTTAAGAGAACAAAATGCAAGCCTACCTTCCAAAATGGCTGAGAAATGCTGCAATATATTCACTTCTTTTCTGGTAGCCTTTAACTAGTTGGTCCACCTGTTCAAGAAAGAGTAACGAAAGACTTCTGACATACTGTTTTATGACTTTTAAAAGGAAGGAAGATGATTCAATTTACCTGAATGCTATTTTCACCTTAGCTGCATGACATTGACTCCCAACATAACATCTGTTATGTTTTGATACATGAGAGCCAAAGATGTGTATTTGAATGACCCATTGAATATTGTATATATTATAATTCCCAATTTCCACCTATGTAGTGTTGATCAGGTATGGCCTATATTACATCACAAGAGTCATAATTTCTAAACATGTTTGTTTCACATAAATGAACCTACCTTTAACTGAACTACTTGGATACATTTGTAACTGGCTGCCAACTACTAGTAGCAAAAATTAATTAATTTCGGATTTATATAGCGCCTTTTTCCAGTTAGGATTCAAAGCGCTGTAATTTCGCTGCCATGGTGAATCATCACAATCACATCGCATCATCAAGACCAGTTGCAGCCGGACCTCAGACGCAGACCTATCCATACTTAAATTGTTACATCCACCAATTATCTGTGCAGCTCCCCAAATTCCATTGGGTGAAGGAAGTTTTTGATAACCAAACAACTAATCACCAATTTTTTTTTTTTTTTTTTTGAAAGCAGGAGGAAACCAGAGATCCCGGGGAAAACCTGCTAGAGGGAGCATGGAATCGGGATAAACCAAGTGCACGTGAGTGCTTGGGCCATGCCGGGGCTTGAACCTCAGTGGTGCAAAGCGAGGGAACTACAGCTGAGCTAACTCGCCCTCCCGAGCAGCAGTATTATATAATAGTGCTAGTTTGCAGCCCTACAACTACATCTCTACCACTTTTTCCTCATGTTTACCATATACCTATCTTTTCTATTCCTCCCTTGCTATTCCCTTCCCTCCTCTCCCCATCATTACTCACCATGTTTTCCAAGAGTTCACACACATTAGGTACATAATCCATGAGACAACCACCCGTTGGGAAGGCTGGTATACGTAATGAAGCAGATCCACCTAATGCACTAATAATGAAATAAAAAGTAAATGATGCGTGATTCATAGTTTCCAATATATAATCTGATACTTGTATTGCCCAGCTAAGGAGAGGTGGTTTCATTCATAACAATGGCTTATCCAAAAGAAACAGTACATCTGATTGGCTTGACAATATTATTCAAGCATAAATACAAAAACGTTTCTAAATTAAGAAGCAGAATCCCATTAAGGCGTGATAGACCCTTGTCATCAGCGATTGTGGTAGAGGCTTAGTACTGTTGACAACTATCGGCAGATCGCATGAGCAGCCAATAAGCGGCACTCCGTAATTACGCACTGTGCGCTTAAAGTATGCAAAGTCTGTACAAGGGATTCTGCTTGCGATTTGATCTTGAATACTTACTGTTCCACTCTTGGTGACAGATAGAGCTGTGGGAGTGCTTTATTGGATTCTACATTCTGGAAGCTAACCAGTAGTACAGCTAGATCCTCACCAGGATTATCCTAAGAGAAAAGGTCAATATAATACATAAATGTTCAAGCAATTCTTTCACATCTGTTACTGTTAGTACTAGCCTGAAATCTTTCTTATTCACAGGAAAACCTCACATACACCCATCTGCTCACACACACATGTGACATGATCAAGGGAAATGACTTGGATGTCGCTAATATTGATTTTGAGATATTGGCAAAGAAAGTGTTAAAATTCTTTTGTTTTTTATTGTTTTCAGCGATTGATAAATTGACATAACTTTGTAAAGAAAAGTCGTATTAACACAGGGTTTTCAGTTTCTGAAAGCTCGTAATGTCCTCTTTAGAAACTTGTGTAAAACTCATTTTTGACCAGGGTCGACATGTGACTCATTCCCCTTGATCATGTCACATATGTGTAATGACAGTCTTTGGAGGACTATGTATACTACTATGCAAATACAGACTTTCTGTACTCCTTCCTATTCACCATACGGAAGACTCTTACTGTGATTTTGTGTGTATGATTGCCTATGAATGGAAATATAAGCATTCAAGAGTATACCAGTTTCTTAATTACCATGCTGGGGTGGAGGGGGACTTGGCACCAAACATAATATTCCATTGCATATAAAAAGGGGAAATGTGGACCAGTCATGCTTAAAATCCATCCTCTTTTGCCGGTTTATATGAAGGGCTTGTCTGCATTTAAGGGCAGTTACCCATCCTAATGCTGGTCTCATACTTTCCTGCCGTTTGCCGCTTTGACCATGATTTTGCTTCACTGCGCAGTCGCACCAGAAACACTAGCGGTGACCAGCGGCAAGCCGGTATATATATATATATATATATATGTATCCGGGATATGTATATCAATCACTCCACTGCTTTGTCCAAGCGGCAGCATTGCTAGAAGTTGAATTCAAGTCATAGAGCGGTGCTGCTGTGACCTTTGAGAACAAAGTATGATTTTGGAGCGGTGCAGAGCGACAACACTGGCTTTCATAGTCAGCTGCTGCTCAGCGGCTTGCTGCTCCACTTGCAGAAGCGGCATGATGAAGCATCACGCCGCTCATCGGCAAGCGGCAGAAAGTATGAAACCAGCATCACACCCCAACAGACAAATACACAGTGCTTATACAAATAAAGTCATCTATTCATTACCCACAGTACAAATATATTTTAACAACACAACGTTACCTTGGTAAGAAATTCTGGTATCTCTGAAAAGTCAACTGGCAACTTGATCAGGAAATTAACACTGGTGTCTCGAACCTACATGGATGAGAAATTTTGAAGTGGAGGTAAGAAAAAAAGCATAAATTCATTTTCAAAATGCAGTGTTCTGAAACAATCATTTTGCATTTTCTGAAATACAACTATTGATGATTTGATATCAAGCATCATATAAACACATTTTCTGTGAAATTAAAGATTTATCAATAACTAGTAGAAAGAGTGTTTATGGTCATAAGCAAGATTAGACCAACCAATTGCATCATGTACCCACCCCTGATCTTTAAATTGGTAGAATTCAGTCTAAACTATTATTAACATCAATCTAATTGTTTCTATTTATGAATAAGATATTATAGTATATATTTCAGCCCAAAAAACAAAAATTAACTGTTTAATTAGCAATTAATTTCTTAACGAGGCGCTCATATTGACCTGTAATGCGTAACAACCAAGCTCATGTACCCTCACTTATTTTCAATTTTCTAAGAGAATTTGAAGATAATTCCTAACAAAACAAAAAAAAGCGCAGTGATTTATAGTGCGCTACGCACAGGCACAACGCGTAGACGTTGATCCACAAGCCTCAGCACACTTAACAGGTTGTCGCTGACCACTACGGCCCCACATCATTCCACAAACCATTAAACAACAATTCAGGGACTTTGCTGCTTCAAGAGCGCACACCCTAGACATTCCACAAATAACCATCGCAACCAGGATCAGCTCCCCGAGTTTCGTACGGGTTACAACGAGACAATTTAGCAGTGAGTTCCTTGTCCAAGGGAATTTCAAGCTAACTCAATTTTTCCATGTGAGCGTATACATAGGCACCGCCAGGGTTCAAACCCGCAACCTCTCGCACCATAGTCGAACGTCTTATCAACTGAGCTAACGTGACTGTTCAATCAGTGTACACGTTACACATTTGAGGTGGTACTACACCCCTGATAAATTTTGTGACTAATTTTGCATTTTTCTCAAAAAATAACTGCACACTGGTAACAAAAGTTCTGTATATTATAGGGGCAAGGAATCCAGTTACTGCACTGAAATTTCAGTGATTGAAGACAAGTGGTTCATTATATATGATAAGAAATGAGGTACATTCTAGCGGTACCTCGGTCAAGGATAGGGTGGCCAGTGCTTTAGGTTACACCCCTCACAAATGATTCAAGCGTCCAATTACTTTGTAAAATTAAGATTAATTCTCATACTCATCTCAGATGTTTTAGTTTGCTTGTTAGTTCATCTCAAAATCATCATGTTGTCAGTAAAAGAACTTACCCCTTTCCTTGCAAGCAGAAGTTCAACGTCATTAAATTTGCCTGTATCTAATTCTAAAAGTGATGTATATTCAAACTGCATACGAGAGTAATTTCTCAGCAAGTTTTCCTGGAATTCTTTGTATAAATGTATCAGCTCCTTGATCACAACCAAGAGGCAATCTCGGTTGCTTGCATCCCAATTGACCAAACTCTGAGGATTGAATGAATAACGCAAATCATAAGAATATACATCAGTACACCTCGTTGAGTTTTTCCTTCACAAATTAGCTTCTTATTTCTGCAAATCATAATTATTATAAGTAAACTTTATTTATACTAGCATATATTATCAAGAGATAGGTAATAGGGATACACTGTCCTTAAGAAATTATCAACAAATATCTGTACTAACAATTTGCAACGTACGTCAGCAGGCTTTGAGATTTAAGGTGTGCAAGCACAACAAATGTGCAGGGCACATTTATAGCTCACCTTACAAGTCTGCCAGAACCTTAGCTTCTTCAGAAGTGCAATTTATAGAACACCTGACAGCTTGCATTAACATTTCAAGTCACGGGGGTGGGGGGGGGATTTGTAGCATGCCTGGTATGTTCAAAACTCAAACCCTGCATCAGTGGTTCACATTCACAATGAACAGACACCCCTTCCCTGGGCTCCACCCACCCTTTGGCTACACCAGTACTGCCAAGACATACCCTGTGCTCATGTAATCAAAAAATTCATTTAACTTTGTAACTATAAACATTACTCATACCTGGTACATTGTTTGTTTTCTTTTTTATTTTATTTGATTGATCATACAGCTAAATAACAATCTAATAATTGAAGACAAATGTTGTTGTACAAATTACCTTGACATTTTCTAACTCTGGAATGAATGTCCTTTCCTGTGGTCCAAACATGAAGTCAGGTGGATTCTCAGGAAAAACACTGTTAAAAATAACTTGCCCTGAAACAAAGCAAGCCACCAATAAGTTCATTAAAATACTTGCATCATCTGTAATATGGGGTCATTTACAGTGCAAAAAATACACAACAAATTAGCATTTTTTTGTGGACAAAACCCTGTTTTCTTTGTAATGTTACTTCGCAAATTTGCATATAATCTCTGAAATTCTGTGAAAACAGGATTATTAAGTGAATGATAAATCTAAATATGTATGAAATTTATTTTTAAAAAGGTCACCTGCAAACAAACGAACAAAGAACAACAAAAATCCTTGTAAGCGCGCCTTATGTCCTGGACTCAGCCAGCCATTATTACAAACCCCTAACCTTTTCCAATGGATGGATCTGCCACCATTTCTGTCACAAATCGCTAGTTAACAGAAGTTACCTTCTATGAGTCACTTCAGGTCCTGCCGGGCCTCAAACTCACAATCTTGGGATTAAAAGGTGAGCATGCTGGTGCATAGACCAAAAGAGGACTTCCCCGTCTGGTCTATGACAATAACACACTTATAATATACATGTACAAAATAAATTTCTGCATCATTACATGTACATGTATTATGTGAGGTTTAATACCCAATAGAGAAGACTGTGGATTTCTTTTAGAATACCCTACCACTGTAGATTTTCAATGGGGGTCTTTTATGAACGACCCATACACATACACTGTGAATGTAAAAAATGGTAGGGTACCGTATTCTAAAAGATACCCAAGACTGTGAATTAATTAAGAGAGATGGTGACTATACTTACATGTGAGCGTGCTTCCAGCAAATGGTACCTGCACTCTAAATCTGTCACAACATCCTTTCTGTGAGATTATATATTGCCTGTTCAGTAAAAGAGGATTGGGAAAAACATAAAATTGTGTACAATGTACCTTTAGTGCATCTTAAAGGGCATTTCGTGATCCACAGCATCATCCCCTGGTCCGAATAATCAGACCCAAAACAAAATATTAATTTCTGACATGATCGTGTTCTGGGTCTGAACTGTTTCCATTCAAAATCTTGATGCCAAATTGGACAAAAGAAGCACATGGTCCTACTTCACAGTTTTTAATTTCCTATTCATGTTTGCGTTAATCACTCTATTGTGGACCATCCTTTTGAAACTTGAGTATATTTGTACAAGCGGAACAGTTTTGACATGCCTTTTGTCTACCTCTCTGTTTGTAAACAAACGAGGAGGTCGAAATTGTCCTCCTCCGCGAATACGAAAGGCAGCATAATAGTACAGCACTAATCATCCCCCCACTTTTCTCAAAAAAAGTTGAAATTTGAGATCACTGGAAACCTCTGGCTACATTATGTTTATGAACAAAATGTTTCTTGCAGATTTATTCATTTAGCAAAGATATTGTGAAATTTGAATTTCGTTCTGGTATGTGCGTGAAAAGTTGCACTTTTTGGGCTAAAATGGGCAAATATGAGGTTTAAAGTAAAAGGTAAAGGAGTCGATCCTGTATAAACAGTGATCGAGTGCCCATCTCTCTTTCATTGGCGATTGGGCCAGACTCCTCCATGTATAAATGTTGCTATATAGGGGATCGCTACACCTCCTCTACAGCTTAGAGTCTGTTACCTTCCCAGCATTTAAGAATGCCGGTACCCATTTAAACACCTGGGTGGAGAGGAGTAATCGAGATATAGTGCCTTACTCGAGGGCACAACACGATGGCATCGCCGGGGCTCAAACCTGAAACCTTTCGATTATGAGTCAGTGCCCTTCCGCTAGGCCACCGTGCTCCCTGAGGAGGTTTATTTGGTCAGAAACCCATATTCAGGCGTCAACATTCGGGGGATGATTGAATGGAGCATCCCCCCCTGACAAAATATTGGGGGCCCCCCCCATCCCCCGAGATCTACGCCTATCACATCAACTGCGTGTACCTCTGCCAGTATTAAATCATGATAAATAATACATACATTTTTACAATCAGCGAGATTACATTTTGTACATGTACACACATTGTAAGCGTTGTCCGTCTTGACGTATAATCTGAGTGTATATCGGTTATATTTATCTTACATTTTGCTTGTTCGTCCTAGCTGTGTAAAACTACGCCAATATTCATGACAATAATACAATCACTGCAGCGAGCTGATACAGGACACACATATGGATGTATGTATGTAGGCGCTAGAATGAAAATGGCAATTTTCTTCATTTTCATGATTTTGCCTCATTTGTTTGGGTCAAAATTAAAAGGAGACAATGTGATCAGTAGCCAGTGATGCCAACGCCGCGCCTTAGGCGCACAATTGGGCTACTTGGCGATCACTTGCCGCTACTCAAAAAAGCATGCCGCTACTTGTCTAAAATTGGGCTACTTTTGCCAGTCTCAGGCATGCACTAATTTGATGTATTTTCCTTTCAATTTAGCCGATTTATAAAGGTTTTGAGTCTTTGAAGCTCCAAATTGAAATTACAATGGGTTTTGTGACCATTTATTGATCGGTCAGTAACTTCCCAGTAAGTACCGGAAGTTTCAAAGTCAAGTGCTTTTCCGCCCAATTGGGTGTTTTGCGTTCTAAATTCGGGTAAATCCGCCCAAATATCCGGTATTGGGCGTTTTTTTGGAAGCTTAAAAAATTGGGCTACTTGAGAATCCTTTACCGTGGCCTGGCGAGCCAATGCGCCGCGCCTTGACACTGAAAAGTTTTGGCAACACTGTCAGTAGCTACATGTATCAGTGAAAACATAGACTGTAGTCTATGATGAAATTCATATTACTACCATGGCGCTTGCCGATGAGCGGCATGGCGCACGCGTATTGCAAACAAACGGACACAATAAAGGCTTGTCATTGGTTGAAACGCCCTGCCGCTTGCCGCAGCGGCAAGCGGCACGAAAGTATGCTCGAGGCTTTAAATAGGAATCTATTCTGTATGCTAATCACACATTTATAATAAATTGTATTTTGTTTTTTAAGCTTACCCAGTTTTTGGTTCTAAAACTCGAATTGAACCGCCGAATACACCAACATTTCCGTTTTTCAAAAGAACTTCAACAAATTTTGCAATCTCAGGATCAAAAGCTTCAAGTATGGTCTCGTCATCCATGGTAAAAACAACTCAACGCCACTTTTTAATGAAGTAAGCTTAAACAAAAATCAATCTACATGGGCGCGGCCATTTTCTGTAAATGAACGAGGCTGCGTCAAGAATTACTGTATTTAAAAATAAACTAAAAATACTCTTTCTTCTGTAATATTACTAGCTAAGTAATAAAAATATTTTTGTTTATGTTGAGCAAAAATCCAGAAGATTATATAAAGTTAATATAAGAAGAAATTATTTTCTAAGCTGGACGAGGAGCCATGGTTAAAGGAAGCCTGTCACCTTTGGCTATTTGGTGAAAATGGGGAAGTATTTTGGGCGAATTTTTCGGTCTATTTTCATCGCTTTCATTCTACTTAGTCAGTCAGAAGACAGCCAGTAAGTTGTTTAATTTAGGTGTTCTATGATATGCGGTGTTCGTACATAAATTGGTCATGGCATCACCTCAAAACATGCCTATTTAAACTAGTGTG
The DNA here is from genome assembly GCF_039555335.1 of Amphiura filiformis. Taxonomy (NCBI): domain Eukaryota; kingdom Metazoa; phylum Echinodermata; class Ophiuroidea; order Amphilepidida; family Amphiuridae; genus Amphiura; species Amphiura filiformis. The sequence continues at coordinate 70,538,202 of NC_092632.1, read as the reverse complement.
AAATTTTAAGCTTACCAAAATCATGAAATAGCCATGATATAGGTATGCTAGGTGAATTCAAATTTGCCATCAAACTGCATCATTTTATATATCAAATTAAAGCCCTTGAGTAAACAAAGCCAAAACTGAAAACCTTTTTTTCATAGCACTTTCCGTAGCAAAGTTACAGCTTGTCAAAGACTGACTTTCATCAAAAAGATTCAGCTAGCAAAATTCCCCAAGACGGCATTTCGGGGGTGTTTCTAGATCTTAGTCTCATTATGATAGCAGCTTTTTTAATGGAACAGCTATCAAAATCCCTCTAAAATTCCATGTGCGATTGTCTTATCACCATAAAAAATCATATATTTGGATCAAGTGAAGTATAGAAAACAGTAGATGTAGATGACTAAGGTTTGCCTGGCATACCTAGTCACGATTATCGCACTTTCAGTTTCCCACGCGTTTGGTAATAATGTCTTTTGCTAATAGTATGTTTAAAGTTGTAATTTTGTGTTTTTGATCGCAAATATCGGATATTTTCGTTCCCGATTCGAATTCTGAACCCTTCGCAAGGGTGCCTTTTTGGACACTAAAATGCTTTCGATCCTTAATTTTGTTTCAACTGAGTCTTAAATTAGCAAGCACAATACGGTTGGTACAGGCTTCCCGTTAGTGTGCGTCATTGCGTCCAGACGCGTATTTTACAAATTTGGACGCAAGTTCACATGGCTAATCAAGTATTTTGCGTCCATGTCACATGCATGTGGACGCAGACAAAACTTCAAAATTTTATCATTAATTGATGATAAAAATGAGAAATTTTATTCTTTATATTTTAAGATAATAAAAGCCCCAAAATTTTGACCTACCTGCTGAGAATTGAAGTAAATTCTGCAATATTTGTAAATGTAACGTCAGGAAATCGTGCACTTTTTTTTTTTTTTTTTAACGATCGCTGGCCTGGGGAAGTCCCGATTGATTTGTTTACAACCATGCACGTGCCGCTAACGTGCGGATAATGTTTATTTAATTATTTATCACAACCTGACAATATTCAATTTTTAATATTTTAAGTTTATTTTCTCATAAATAATCTAGGTTTCCTTTATTAGTATTATTGTTACGATGAATAAAAGCAATTTTAAAGACAAAATCCAAATGATAACCCCTTTTTCGTATTATTTGTGGTAGCGCGTGTTTTAGTTTTTGTAGCATCAACAACACGTTAATTTAAAAAAAGAAATGCGACACAGAAATGAGAAAAATTATCATAGCGAACGGAGATGGAATATCACGGCGAAAATGCACTTCTATTTTTTTTTAACAATCAACATTTGATGAGGTGTAGACCCGGGGTACGTACGTGTGTATCGTCATAATCGTGACTTTCAGATGGACGCACAAAAATCTGTCTGGACGCAAGTTTTTGCAACCTCGTCAGCAAACTTGCGTCATTACGGACGCACATTTTTAAAACCTTAACGGGAACCCTGGGTTGGTACCACTTTTATATACATTGATGAAATTTTAAAGATTTTTTTTCAAGTTTCTAACCGGCACAAATCGTTAAGTGTGTATTTCCCATTGACATCCAAAATGGCGTAAGCCAGTCCTCAATATACATGGTCGCATGTCATAAGTTGGGTATGCAAAAAGGGTGGAGGGATTACACTTTTCTGAAAATTGCGATACAAAATTGATTGGCTTTCCGTAACCCCATATCCTACAACAGTGGTTGATACCTCATTTTAAGCCTAATTTTATACTCTTTCAGTCTACTGAAGCATATAATTATACATCATTCAGTAAAAAAATCACATCAGTTGAAATGAAAATGCCAGGGGTGGAGGAGCAGGCGGATGTGGAGCAGGCGGATGCGGAAGTGTGTGCATAGGGCCTATGTGAAAATTCACATGTCAGCATGTCAAAACTACTGGTTACTTTTTCAAATCTAGTGAGGGAATGATGTATTGACAGCTTTGAATGTTGAATTTATACAACTAAAACAATTACCGACTACTTAAGGTGGCACTACACCCCATGATATATTTTAAGAATAATTTTGCATTTTTCTCAAAAATAACTACACACTGGTAAAAAAAGTTATGTATATTATAGGGGCCAGGAATCCAATTACCTCACTGAAATTTCAGTGATTCAAGACAAGTGATTCATCTAAATATGTTAAGAAATGAGGTACATTCTATCGGTACCTCTTTTAATAAATAACGTACTGCTTGTATTGAGTCACTGAAATTCCAGTGTAGTAACTGGATTCCTTGCCCTATAATATACATAACTTTGTTACCAGTGTGTTATTATTTTTGAGAAAAATGCAAAAATAGACACAAATTTATCAAGGGGTGTAGTACCACCTTAAAGGGTATTATGTTCCATTTTTTTCATTTTTAATGAAATCCTAGTTGAATTTCAGTATTTTAGCAACATGATAATATACGTTTCTCTTCTTGATATTCATTTCCTCAATAATAGAATAACCGTCTCGCTATTTACTCGTAAAAAGGTCATTGACCTTGGTCACCTGCAAACAAACGAACAAAGAACAACAAAAATCCTTGTAAGCGCGCCTTATGTCCTGGACTCAGCCAGCCATTATTACAAACCCCTAACCTTTTCCAATGGATGGATCTGCCACCATTTCTGTCACAAATCGCTAGTTAACAGAAGTTACCTTCTATGAGTCACTTCAGGTCCTGCCGGGCCTCAAACTCACAATCTTGGGATTAAAAGGTGAGCACGCTGGTGCATAGACCAAAAGAGGACTTCCCCGTCTGGTCTATGACAATAACACACTTATAATATACATGTACAAAATAAATTTCTGCATCATTACATGTACATGTATTATGTGAGGTTTAATACCCAATAGAGAAGACTGTGGATTTCTTTTAGAATACCCTACCACTGTAGATTTTCAATGGGGGTCTTTTATGAACGACCCATACACATACACTGTGAATGTAAAAAATGGTAGGGTACCGTATTCTAAAAGATACCCAAGACCGCGAATTAATTAAGAGAGATGGTGACTATACTTACATGTGAGCGTGCTTCCAGCAAAGGTGGTACCTGCACTCTAAATCTGTCACAACATCCTTTCTGTGAGATTATATATTGCCTGTTCAGTAAAAGAGGATTGGGAAAAACATAAAATTGTGTACAATGTACCTTTAGTGCATCTTAAAGGGCATTTCGTGATCCACAGCATCATCCCCTGGTCCGAATAATCAGACCCAAAACAAAATATTAATTTCTGACATGATCGTGTTCTGGGTCTGAACTGTTTCCATTCAAAATCTTGATGCCAAATTGGACAAAAGAAGCACATGGTCCTACTTCACAGTTTTTTAATTTCCTATTCATGTTGCGTTAATCACTCTATTGTGGACCATCCTTTTGAAACTTGAGTATATTTGTACAAGCGGAACAGTTTTGACATGCCTTTTGTCTACCTCTCTGTTTGTAAACAAACGAGGAGGTCGAAATTGTCCTCCTCCGCGAATACGAAAGGCAGCATAATAGTACAGCACTAATCATCCCCCCACTTTTCTCAAAAAAAGTTGAAATTTGAGATCACTGGAAACCTCTGGCTACATTATGTTTATGAACAAAATGTTTCTTGCAGATTTATTCATTTAGCAAAGATATTGTGAAATTTGAATTTCGTTCTGGTATGTGCGTGAAAAGTTGCACTTTTTGGGCTAAAATGGGCAAATATGAGGTTTAAAGTAAAAGGTAAAGGAGTCGATCCTGTATAAACAGTGATCGGAGTGCCCATCTCTCTTTCATTGGCGATTGGGCCAGACTCCTCCATGTATAAATGTTGCTATATAGGGGGATCGCTACACCTCCTCTACAGCGAGTCTGTTACCTTCCCAGCATTTAAGAATGCCGGTACCCATTTAAACACCTGGGTGGAGAGGAGTAATCGAGATATAGTGCCTTACTCGAGGGCACAACACGATGGCATCGCCGGGGCTCAAACCTGAAACCTTTCGATTATGAGTCAGTGCCCTTCCGCTAGGCCACCGTGCTCCCTGAGGAGGTTTATTTGGTCAGAAACCCATATTCAGGCGTCAACATTGGGGGATGATTGAATGGAGCCCCCCCCCTGACATATTTTATTGAATGATCGGGGATCCCCCGAGATCTACGCCTATCACATCAACTGCGTGTACCTCTGCCAGTATTAAATCATGATAAATAATACATACATTTTTACAATCAGCGAGATTACATTTTGTACATGTACACACATTGTAAGCGTTGTCCGTCTTGACGTATAATCTGAGTGTATATCGGTTATATTTATCTTACATTTTGCTTGTTCGTCCTAGCTGTGTAAAACTACGCCAATATTCATGACAATAATACAATCACTGCAGCGAGCTGATACAGGACACACATATGGATGTATGTATGTAGGCGCTAGAATGAAAATGGCAATTTTCTTCATTTTCATGATTTTGCCTCATTTGTTTGGGTCAAAATTAAAAGGAGACAATGTGATCAGTAGCCAGTGATGCTAACGCTTGGCGCCTTAGGCGCACAATTGGGCTACTTGGCGATCACTTGCCGCTACTCAAAAAAGCATGCCGCTACTTGTCTAAAATTGGGCTACTTTTGCCAGTCTCAGGTCAGCGGCACTAATTTGATGTATTTTCCTTTCAATTTAGCCGATTTATAAAGGTTTTGAGTCTTTGAAGCTCCAAATTGAAATTACAATGGGTTTTGTGACCATTTATTGATCGGTCAGTAACTTCCCAGTAAGTACCGGAAGTTTCAAAGTCAAGTGCTTTTCCGCCCAATTGGGTGTTTTATGCGTTCTAAATTGGTAAATCCGCCCAAATATCCGGTATTAGGCGTTTTTTGAAGCTTAAAAATTGGGCTACTTGAGAATCCTTTACCGTGGCCTGGCGAGCCAATGCGCCGCGCCTTGACACTGAAAAGTTTTGGCAACACTGTCAGTAGCTACATGTATCAGTGAAAACATAGACTGTAGTCTATGATGAAATTCATATTACTACCCTGCCGCTTGCCGCTGAGCGGCGTGGCGCACGCGTATTGCAAACAAACGGACACAATAAAGGCTTGTCATTGGTTGAAACGCCCTGCCGCGTGCCGCAGCGGCAAGCGGCACGAAAGTATGCTCGAGGCTTTAAATAGGAATCTATTCTGTATGCTAATCACACATTTATAATAAATTGTATTTTGTTTTTTAAGCTTACCCAGTTTTTGGTTCTAAAACTCGAATTGAACCGCCGAATACACCAACATTTCCGTTTTTCAAAAGAACTTCAACAAATTTTGCAATCTCAGGATCAAAAGCTTCAAGTATGGTCTCGTCATCCATGGTAAAAACAACTCAACGCCACTTTTTAATGAAGTAAGCTTAAACAAAAATCAATCTACATGGGCGCCGCCATTTTCTGTAAATGAACGAGGCTGCGCCAAGAATTACTGTATTTAAAAATAAACTAAAAATACTCTTTCTTCTGTAATATTACTAGCTAAGTAATAAAAATATTTTTGTTTATGTTGAGCAAAAATCCAGAAGATTATATAAAGTTAATATAAGAAGAAATTATTTTCTAAGCTGGACGAGGAGCCATGGTTAAAGGAAGCCTGTCACCTTTGGCTATTTGGTGAAAATGGGGAAGTATTTTGGGCGTAATTTTTCGGTCTATTTTCATCGCTTTCATTCTACTTAGTCAGTCAGAAGACAGCCAGTAAGTTGTTTAATTTAGGTGTTCTATGATATGCGGTGTTCAGTACATAAATTGGTCATGGCATCACCTCAAAACATGCCTATTTAAACTAGTGTGAAATTTTAAGCTTACCAAAATCATGAAATAGCCATGATATAGGTATGCTAGGTGAATTCAAATTTGCCATCAAACTGCATCATTTTATATATCAAATTAAAGCCCTTGAGTAAACAAAGCCAAAACTGAAAACCTTTTTTTCATAGCACTTTCCGTAGCAAAGTTACAGCTTGTCAAAGACTGACTTTCATCAAAAAGATTCAGCTAGCAAAATTCCCCAAAACGGCATTTCGGGGGTGTTTCTAGATCTTAGTCTCATTATGATAGCAGCTTTTTTTAATGGAACAGCTATCAAAATCCCTCTAAAATTCCATGTGCGATTGTCTTATCACCATAAAAAATCATATATTTGGATCAAGTGAAGTATAGAAAACAGTAGATGTAGATGACTAAGGTTTGCCTGGCATACCTAGTCACGATTATCGCACTTTCAGTTTCCCACGCGTTTGGTAATAATGTCTTTTGCTAATAGTATGTTTAAAGTTGTAATTTTGTGTTTTTGATCATAAAGATCGGATATTTTCGCTTCGATTCAATTCTGAACCCTTCGCAAGGGTGCCGATTTCGCAGAACTTTGACGATAATTTTGCCTTTTTGGACACTAAAATGCTTTCGATCCTTAATTTTGTTTCAACCGAGTCTTAAATTAGCAAGCACAATACGGTTGGTACAGGCTTCCGTTAGTTAGTAAAGGCGTCATTGCGCCCAGACGCGTATTTTACAAATTTGGACGCAAGTTCACATGGCTAATCAAGTATTTGCGTCCATGTCACATGCATGTGGACGCAGACAAAACTTCAAATTTTATCATTAATTGATGATAAAAATGAGAAATTTTATTCTTTTATATTTTAAGATAATAAAAGCCCCAAAATTTTGACCTACCTGCTGAGAATTGAAGTAAATTCTGCAATATTTGTAAATGTAACGTCAGGAAATCGTGCACTTTTTGCATGCTTTCCGAACGATCGCTGGCCTGGGGAAGTCCCGATTGATTTGTTTACAACCATGCACGTGCCGCTAACGTGCGGATAATGTTTATTTAATTATTTATCACAACCTGACAATATTCAATTTTAATATTTTAAGTTTATTTTCTCATAAATAATCTAGGTTTCCTTTATTAGTATTATTGTTACGATGAATAAAAGCAATTTTAAAGACAAAATCCAAATGATAACCCCTTTTTCGTATTATTTGTGGTAGCGCGTGTTTTAGTTTTTGTAGCATCAACAACACGTTAATTTAAAAAAAATGCGACACAGAAATGAGAAAAATTATCATAGCTTAACGGAGATGGAATATCACGCTTAAAAATGCACTTCTATTTTTTTTTAACAATCAACATTTGATGAGGTGTAGACCCGGGGTACGTACGTGTGTATCGTCATAATCGTGACTTTCAGATGGACGCACAAAAATCTGTCTGGACGCAAGTTTTTGCAACCTCGTCAGCAAACTTGCGTCATTACGGACGCACATTTTTAAAACCTTAACGGGAACCCTGGGTTGGTACCACTTTTATATACATTGATGAAATTTTAAAGATTTTTTTTCAAGTTTCTAACCGGCGCAAATCGTTAAGTGTGTATTTCTCATTGACATCCAAAATGGCGTAAGCCAGTCCTCAATATACATGGTCGCATGTCATAAGTTGGGTATGCAAAAAGGGTGGAGGGATTACACTTTTCTGAAAATTGCGATACAAAATTGATTGGCTTTCCGTAACCCCATATCCTACAACAGTGGTTGATACCTCATTTTAAGCCTAATTTTATACTCTTTCAGTCTACTGAAGCATATAATTATACATCATTCAGTAAAAAAATCACATCAGTTGAAATGAAAAATGCCAGGGGTGGAGGAGCAGGCGGATGTGGAGCAGGCGGATGCGGAAGTGTGTGCATAGGGCCTATGTGAAAATTCACATGTCAGCATGTCAAAACTACTGGTTACTTTTTCAAATCTAGTGAGGGAATGATGTATTGACAGCTTTGAATGTTGAATTTATACAACTAAAACAATTACCGACTACATTGTAAGGTGGCACTACACCCCATGATATATTTTAAGAATAATTTTGCATTTTTCTCAAAAATAACTACACACTGGTAAAAAAAGTTATGTATATTATAGGGGCCAGGAATCCAATTACCTCACTGAAATTTCAGTGATTCAAGACAAGTGATTCATCTAAATATGTTAAGAAATGAGGTACATTCTATCGGTACCTCTTTTAATAAATAACGTACTGCTTGTATTGAGTCACTGAAATTCCAGTGTAGTAACTGGATTCCTTGCCCCTATAATATACATAACTTTTGTTACCAGTGTGTTATTATTTTTTGAGAAAAATGCAAAAATAGACACAAATTTATCAAGGGGTGTAGTACCACCTTAAAGGGTATTATGTTCCATTTTTTTCATTTTTAATGAAATCCTAGTTGAATTTCAGTATTTTAGCAACATGATAATATACGTTTCTCTTCTTGATATTCATTTCTGCTTCTGCTTCTGCTTAAGTACTGTACTCATCACCCTGTAGGGTTATCTCGGTACAGGTCTGGTCATGTGGGTAGCAGCAAATTAAATCCTGAAGTGTGCGCGGATGACTAAATTATTTATGTCCAAAGTATCTAAAGCAGTTTTAAAACTGTCCACGCCGGTGCCAACTTCATTTCCTCAGGCAAAAGATTCCATTCAGGTAAAGTTCTTGGATAGAGTGAATATTTTAAACAATCCTTGTTGAAACTGGGTGTCTTATATGAATATTGTCCATGCATACGGCGAGAGTGGTAAGTGTTTTTATGAATAAATTGTTCTATGTTACTGGGTAACAGTCCCGTGACTCCTTGTAAATCAGGGCTAGCCTGGCTTTAGTGCGACGGACTTCCAGAGTGTCCCATCCTAGGTCTTGTACCAAAGCAGATGCACTTGTTTCTCTGCTGTAGTCTCTTGAGATTTAAACGCTGCTCTCTTCTTTGAATTTTCTCGACATTATATTTGTGAGTTTTGTGGTGTGGGTCCCAGATAGTATTACAGTACTCCAACCTGGGTCGAACAAGTGCCTTATAGGCAATTGATTTAACATCTGCAGGGCAGCTGAATATATTTCTCCGTAGCAATCCCAGCATTCTATTTGCTTTGTTACTGATCTTGTTTATATGAGAACCCCAGTTCAAGTCTTTAGAGTTGACTTGAATGACTTGAACCCCAGTTCAAGTCATTTCCTCAATAATAGAATAACCGTCTCGCTATTTACTCGTAAAAAGGTCATTGACCTTCACAATGTAATTAACATACGCACAATTATTTCAAATAGTTCATTTGAAGCATTGATGTATTGAGAACATATCCTCCAAATCTGATGACATTCTTGTATAAAATAAAAATTTAGAGTCATTTTTGTAATTGAGGTCCGATTTGAGAAAAATGCATTTGAAAATTGAGATTTACATAGACACCTGTGTATTAATTAATTAGTAATTAAGCATTATCTCAAAAATTAAGTATGTGTTAAGGTTAAAAATTGTGTTAATTATTAGAGGCTGTCAATATATACAACATATCAAAAAATAAATTTTTTGTCATTATTGACCATGTAATGGAAATTGTACCCAACTTATGACATGCGACCACATAGGTACGGCGTATATAGGACTGGCAAGCGAGTCTAGGCAATAGTAGGCATACCTACCTGATAGCCCAAGGCAAGGCAAGCATTGATTGATGAAGAATGTTTAATGTTTGAGGTACTAGTCTTACAATGTACTATGGTGGATTATTTTAGGACATGGTCTTATTACTTACTTGATTGTATCTTCTTTGATTACTGTACCCATTACGTAGGTATTAGAGGCAAACCTTATTCGTCTTTTTTAGTTTAAGTTTTACACATTTGCTAGTCAGTCAAATTCGCCTAGACTGGGCCCAAACACAATACATATTTACATAGAAATTAAAAGAACAGCTAGGTCAAGGAAACCTAATATGTTGTCTATACTTCACTTGACCCAAATATATGATTTTTTATGGTGATGAGACACTTGCACATGGAATTTTAGAGGGATTTTGATAGCAATTCCACATAGAAAAGCTGCTATCATCATGAGACTAAGATCTAGAAACACCACCGAAATGCTATTTTGTTAGCTGAATCTTTTTGATGAAAGTCAATCTTTGACAAGATGTAACTTTGCTACGAAAAGGGCTATGACAAAAAGGTTTTCAGTTTTGGCTTTTACTCAATGGCTTTAATTTTTTTATTTATAAAATGATGCAGTTTGATGGCAAATTTGAATTCACCTGTCATACCTACATTATGAGTCCCAGCAAGAGAGGATAAAATTAGAGGGGGGATTTGACTGGTCAAAGCTGTGTTTGATGGAAAAAAAGTCTATCCTCAATCCAAGACACTGATAAGGCCAATGAAAGTCAATTCCTTGTTTCCCGTTGGTCATAAGCAAGATCAGACCTACCAAATGTGTAACAACCAGAAGTAACAAGAAATAGCACACACTGCTTGTGTGTAGGTAAGCACAAAAGAACTGGCCAAATTCTTTTGTATATATATATATGCCTATTGCAATTTCAGCTTTTCCATCTATATCTATTAGGCCTGGCATTTTCGGGTAATTTTGTACCCGGGTACCCGGCGCATTTTTCGGGCGGGTAACCGGTTACCCGAATTGCAAAAAAAAAAAAAAAAAATTATTTTTTTTAAAGTTTTTATTTTTCGGTTTTGTAGTGTCTCTGGACCTAGATACCTAAATGCCAGGATCATTCATGGTTGACCTAAAAAAAAAAAAAAAAAAAAATTCAAGATATTTTGTTATTTTTTATATGAAAATTGATAATTTGTATTCATGTCATAGTCTATTAATGATTTCAAAATGTATTGAATTTGAATGCATTTTGAAATCATTAATAGACTATGACATGAATACAAATTATCAATTTTCATATTAAAATAACAAAATATCTTGAATTTTTTTTTTTTTTTTTTTTAGGTCAACCATGAATGATCCTAGCATTTAGGTCTAGGTCCAGGGACACTACAAAACCGAAAAAAATAAAAACTTAAAAAAAAAAAAAAAAAAAATTTTTTTTTTTGAATTTCAGGTACCCGGGAGGTATTTCCTACCCGGGTAATGTAATCTCGGGCGGGTACCCGCTAACCCGCCCGAAAATGCCAGCCTTAATATCTATATGATGAAATCTATGTTTTTGCTAACATGAAACCCTAGAATTGATATTGAAACTTAAATGTCATTTAAAAAATTCATAATGACAACAATTAACACAATAAATCTGATGAAATATAATGTAGGCCTGTAATACTATACACGTTAACCATGTTAACTATAGAAATCAAAGGGCATTACATGCTTTCCCTATTGGTCCATTGTTAAATATCTCTGAACAAGCATCTTGGAAAATGGACTGATCTGGTAAAAAAATGGTCTCAAAAATTATTGGAAAGAGCTATTCGCTTTATTTTTTCAGTACTTACTGCCAATCACATGTTCATTAGTATGTAAAAGTGTTAAGAACAACAGTGCAAAATACTGTTAGTACAGGGGGCAATGTAAGCAGAAACTTAGCTTATAATCACTGTTGAAGTCAATCTTGAGTAGTGGACTGATAATGGGAATCATCTCACTCTGAACTCCTGGTGCATTTTTTGTCATCCTAAAGATGTTTATTTTGAACTTTATCATTTGTTCATTTCATATGATAGTGCTTTGGCCGATTTTTTCACACTTTTCACATCCAGGTGTGAGTTTAACAAACTTTCACTCACTTTCATAGAAAACCATTACATAACATTACTCAACAACAAAAACTTCATTCACAAAACATAGATCCTTACACAACTTAATCTTTGCCTCAGTAACATTGCTCAGAGTCTTAGCTTTTCTGTGATACCCTATTTGTTGGGAATTATCTTCAAATTCTCTTAGAAAATTGAAAATAGGTGAGGCTGCATGAGCTCGGTTGTTACGCAATACAGGCCCATATGAGCGCTTCGTTAAGAAATTAAGTGCTAATTAAGCAGCTAATTAAGAATTTTGTTTTTGTTTTTTGGCTAAAATATATACTTTAATATCTTATTAATAATAGAAACAATTAGATCGATGTTAATAATAGTTTAGACTGCATTCTACCAATCAAAAGATCAGTGGTGGGTACATAATGCAATTGGTATAGGTCTAATGTTGCTTATGATCCGTTACAATTTTTCATGTCTGTGTAGGTGACTATTTCATTTTTCATTATTCATTATTTCATACCATTTCATTATTGCATCTGTTACATACATGTGTAAACCAATAACTAGCCATGTATACATGTGATAAATCACAGTTTGCAGTTTACAGATGTAGTTTTAATACAACCACATGAAGGTGATTGTACAACTATTATCAAAAGTTTCACAATATTTTTTAGGGGATGAGATCAGAGCAGATCAAAAAGTGCGGGACAGAGAAATTGAGTAGGTATTCATTATTAATTCATTATTAACCATATACCATGCTCCTACTGCAAAGAACATCCCTGAAAATCAACAGAAAGAGATTTATGATTTATTTAAAACCACAATTATTTATTGGTATTTTAAAGTTTGTTAGAAATCAACATTTTATTCAAAATAATGAAATATTTGGCCAGCAATTGGTTTTGAGCAGAGTAGGGTAACAGGAAACAAGGAATCAACTTTCATTAGCCTAACCGATGATGCATATGAGGATAGGATGTGGAGCTATCTCAAAACGCTTCAGAATCAGTGAAGCATCTGCATGACATGTGTAAAGCAATGGAAATTCGGAAGTAAACAATGCCAATCACGACTGGTATTAAAGCGGCCATAAAAGTTTAGTTTGAAATTTACTCTATGACCTCACAACCTGAACTGTTTATATTTAAGTTCTAAATAAGTCATCTTTAATACTGTACAACAGTGTATGTTACAAAATAAACTGAGCTCAAAAAGAAACTTATAAATTTTTACAACTTGTGATTCACAAGGTCATATCTTACAATACTGTCAATCAAAATGAACCAAAATTGCACACAGGATTACCTTAATACTCTACTCAAAACACATGTTAGTAACCAAGCAGTTGTCCAACTGACACAACAGCAAAATGCACTGTCATGGGACAGCTTCCTTGACTTCCTTCACTTTCACAGCCCAACATTTGGCACCCAGGACAAAAAATCTGTGAGAATGCACACAAGATCCTTGCACAGATGATAAAACGGTGCTGCTTTCTGCTTTTCATACACTTTTTCATGAAACAGGGCTGGGCTGTAAATGTGGTCCAGGAAGCTGTCCCATGTCAGTGCATTTTGCTGTTGTGTCAGTTGGATAACTGCTTGGTTACTGACATGTGTTAAGAGTAGAGTATTGAAGTAAATCTGCGTGTAATTTTGGTTCAATTTGATGGACAGGATTTCAAGATATGACCTTGTGAAAAATTATAAGTTTCTTTTTGAGCTCAGTTTATATGTGTTTTCTCTTCCTAACAGTGGTAAAGAAAAATGTCATTATGATATTGATATCGCCTGGACATCAGAAGTCAGCAACAGTCTTCTAGCAAGCCCAGCTTTAGTAGCAGACATTGATGCAGATGATTCAGTGGACATCATTACAGCAGCCTTTACAGAAGAGGTAGCAGTCCTGCAAGGAAGTAACGGACAGTTCTTGAGTGGATCATGGCCGGCTAATATGCAGGATAATTCTTTCCATGCAAGTCCTCTCCTGGTATGTTGGGAAAAGATATTTAAAAAGATTTTCAGGCTATGACAAATTTTCCAAATTACCTAATTACTCAAGTTTGGTTTGGGTAGGGATTAGTCCGAATAATCAGACCCAGAACAAAATATTAATTTCTGACATGATCGTGTTCTGGGTCTGAACTGTTTCCATTCAAAATCTTGATGCCAAATTGGACAAAAGAAGCACATGGTCCTACTTTACAGTTTTTTAATCCCCTATTCATGTTGCGTGAATCACTCTATTGTGGACCATCCTTTTGATACTTGAGTATTTGGACAAGCGGAACAGTTTTGTAAACAAACGAGGAGGTCGAAATCCCTCCTCGGCGAATACGAAAGGCAGCGTAATAGTACGGCTCTAGTAGCGATGTGCCCCTGAGAATCTAAAAATGGAGCCATATTTATTCTAGTTTTCCAAGAAAACATTACATTGTAGCTAAATTAAACACTTTCACAAAAATGTTTTTAAATTTTAACAACAAATATTGGACCCCAGTTACATGAAATGGGGTAAGAAGTATGTTCACAGATTCCTAATATTGCTGGCGCCCCCAGAGGTACACTGCCCAGCTACTTCATTGGTACTGTGACCATTAAGTATCATGTAAAACTGCTTTTTAAAGAATTAACTGAAAATTATCATCATATATATTTTATAAGAAATTTTAATTTGCCAAAAATTTTTTTAAATTGCCAACAATTTTTAGCAAACATGTTCTGTATTACGCACAAAAACAGTGGCATGGTCGACGGGAATTATATAATTCCCAAGTGAACCTGGTCTAAATAATATTTATTTATGTTCTTTATTGTTTACCTGATTCCACAGTATGACATTGACAAAGATGGTAGATCAGAAATCATGGTATGTACATCAGACGGGGAGGTCATGTTCCTGGATAATCAAGGTCATATGCTACAAGGTACATCTCTCAAGGTGAGTTTGTTTTTTCCACTTTGACTTTGTATGTGGTTACTGCCACTTCAATAGACAGTGTAATAGATTACCAACTGTTTGTAGGGATGTCACCAGAGGACATATGAGCACACATATGAAACACCCACACATACATGTATATCCACACAGGCCTTCATTTTTGAAATTGCAGGAGCTCTGTTAATCACTCTCCTGTGTTTACTAAGGTGCTCAACAAGGAGCACAATCTTTTAATATCTGTATCAAGTAGTGAGGAGCTCAGTAAATCATACTCCTGAAAGGAGAGCTGTAGGAGCTCTGGTGCAATTGAGCTCCACAAAAATGAAGGTCTGTGACAGGGTCTTACATGTAGCTAGCCACCCGTCTGGCCGTCATTTTAGACAGGGAGTTTGCTCCTGGGACGGGCAAAATTAATGCCTTTGACAGATGCTATATTATAAATTGTATGTTTTGAGAAGCTAATTGACCTTTTTAGTAGACCCAATTTGTAGAACAAGGCCATATCAACACATATTTGAACTCTTTGAACCCCCAATGGGCTATAGATGTTTTAAAGGTCAAATTAGGACAGGCACTTTTACTCAAATGACGGGCAACTCTCAATTTCTAGCTAAGACCCTGGTCTGTGACCAAATCCACACACACACCTACTTGTAAAGGCCTGCAACTGAGGACCCCATGTTTTGAAAACTGTGGACTTGGGACTTGTTCCTGTCTAACCGAGGACCTCCACTGCCCTGAAGCTAAGCGCCAAACTGTGGACCCACTTGACTATAAGACTTAGTATAATACTCTGTCTTATTTGCTATTTGCAATAACCTGGTATGGTAGAGACAATCGGGTGTCTTTGGTTTTCCAGGTATTTTCTTGTGGGTGTCCTTATATGTAGGTCATTGCAAATCCCCCCCCACACACACACACACACACATGCACAGCAGTTCTTTCTACACAGTACTTGCTATTGTCTGAATTCTACTTATCAGAAAATTATCAAATAGTAACCACTAATTTAAGATTCTTTGAAAACTGACCATTTTCCTATGAATTCAGTGTTGGAGACTCATTGCTTGCAAGTCACCTGGTGCTTCTTCACTTTCTGCATTCAAAATTCATCAACAAAATATTGGAATTTAATATGGTGACCATTGCTAGTAAAGAATGCTTCTATCAATCATTTGTATTGCCTGTTTTCTGACACTTCTGTTTAAAAAGGAACTACTTGCACAACTTTGTTAATAATTTTTCAGAGCGATTTCTTATTAAACTTTAATTACCCAACTTTTCCAGACTAATCCATTTTATTGTATGCCATTTTTGTGTAGGTACCTCATTTAGTTGCTATGTATGTGATGTTTGAGAGGGATGTTGAGATCACTCCATCTAATATTAACATGTTCATCAAACCATTCTCACCAAAGGTTTGTCATTTTTCACTCATTTCATGATTTAGGGCCCATGCCTAAATACCAGTGTGCAGCTTTCCCCAGCTTGCCTCAGGAGCCCTCATTTAATGGGCGCTTAAGCATTGTGGCTGCAGCTTGGCTGTGGAAGGCTGTGCACTGGTAAATAGGTAGGCCTACAATGTATATAAAATGTTTTAGGGCCCATGCCTAAATACCAGTGTGCAGCTTTCCCCAGCTTGCCTCAGGAATCCCTCATTTATTGGGAGCTTAAGCATTGTGGCTGCAGCTTGGCTGTGGAAGGCTGTGCACTGGTAAATAGGTATATAAAATGTTTTAGGGCCCATACCTAAATACCAGTGTGCAGCTTTCCCCAGCTTGCCTTAGGATTCCATCATTTATTGGGAGCTTAAGCATTGTGGCTGCAGCTTGGCTGTGGAAGGCTGTGCACTGGTAAATAGGTAGGCCTATATAAAATGTTTTAGGGCCCATACCTAAATACCAGTGTGCAGCTTTCCCCAGCTTGCCTTAGGATTCCATCATTTATTGGGAGCTTAAGCATTGTGACTGCAGCTTGGCTGTGGAAGGCTGTGCACTGGTAAATAGGTATGGGCCCTTTGTTTTTTATACTTTTCTTGCACGTTACAATATGTGATGCAATCATACACAGTGTGTAAAATGTTGGGGAAAGTAATATTAAGATACAGCCAATGTTATCCAAAACAAATGTGCTGCCCTTTTCCCAGTTGATGCCATTTTGATAGCATTTTCATTCAAAAAAATGTGTAATATTGCAGGTTTTTACAGGCAAAGTTGGTAATTGTCAGCATGTCTCATTTTGTTTGTTTGCATCACATTTTATACTTTGTTAGATCAGAGGGGCCTGGATCAAGGTCATTATTTCATTCTCTCTCGCACTCTCAATTCACAGAATTCTATAAGAATATGAAACTTACTTTACAAAATGCCTTCAAACAACTAAATTATTACTCTGCATTATTAAAAGGTGACTGAAACTGCACAATAAGTTAGCCAGTTGTATAACTACAATACATCAAAAGAGTAGTAAGAAAGAGGTTAAACAGGCATGTACTTTCAAACTAGTCATGCTAGATATCGTTGTCTTGGATTGGATTAAAAGATATAGTTAGGAGAGATATGTAACATTTTAACTAAATTGCCATTTAGATTGTGTGGTCACAATTTGCACATTTCTAACTCATATTGTATTAATTTGAAACAGGCATCTACCGGTAGGTAATCAAGTCAGTACATCCTCATGAATTCCTGAGAAAGGCAGTGAACAACTTTCTTGCATTTTGGTAGAAAATTATGACTATTACACAAACATGTAGCAATATGTTGTACATAGCCAGTTTATTTTCAGTCCCTTTTCATAGTATGTCCTGGTTTTGTTGTTTTATTTGTTTGTTTTTTAAATAAATATCTGATTTTTCATTACCATCAGGTGCAAGACTATAGAGCTGGGAGAACATCTGATAGTTTATATGTCAATGTTCCTCCTCATGTGTTAGCAACACCAGTCATAGCTGACCTCAACAGGGATGGGGTCACTGAAGAACTTATTCTACCAGTTAGCTATTATTTTGACAAAGAAATGTACAGGTGAGCTAATCCAGAAATTTCTCTTACAGTATCAAAGTACATGTAAGAGAGTAGTAATTGGTTTTCCTTTTCAGTAACACAAACTCCCAATCAATTACCGTACTGATGCGAGTATAGTCCCACCTTCGAGTAAAGTCCCACCCCCAATTTTCAGAAATTAAAAAAAATTTATTTTTTTTTATTTTAAGTTAATAAAAAATTAATTTAATTTTAAGTTATTTATTTTTTCGGCTTTGGAGTGTCCCAGGACCTAGACCTAAATGCTAGGATCATTCATGGTTGACCTAAAATTTTTTTTGAAATTCGAGTATAGTCCCAAAAACGGGGTGGGACTATACTCGCGTCAGTACGGTAATAAAAGAAGGTTACGTATAGGATAATGGCCAAGGATTAGAATAAAAGAAGGTTACGTATAGGATAATGGCCAAGGATTAGAACGTGAGTGGGTAAGAATGGCTGAGCGCTGAGCGGCGGCCATTCTTACCCACTCACGCTCTAATCCGCATGCCATTAACCGACTTTTAATACACACCTATGACGTCAGCGCTATTATTGTTTTACCGCTCCATTATTTTTCACGAATGGAGTGTTATTGAAATAGGTTGTTTTTACAAATTGATCAATTACTCATTGATGCCGGACAATACACTAATATAATGATCGTACTAAATTTTAGGTGCGAGTGCAAAAATAGTCCGACTCAGCTTTATGTAAAATTTCTATAGAAATACCCATCATATCACGATCCAGGTGTTTAGTTCAAATCATCCGTAACCACCTTCTTGAATTATAAAGATTTAAAATGTTTGTTACACAAATTGAATAAACGTGAGATTCAGTAAAATCATTAAAGTGATTAGACCATCAATAGTTCTTTATGCCCACTTCTAATGTATTAACTGTTGAAGTAGTTGCGTCATGTTGCGTTTAGGTCTCTATTTTGCATAATAAGGAAAATTGGCAAAAGGTCATATAGCATGTATAGGCTCATATGAAATGGTCATTACAGTTGTCAACCTCAAGAAAACTACACCTATCGCTATACCTGAGCAATGATACTCTTCTCTGTGAATCGAGTTTACGATTTTGGAACAACCATGCAATTATGGACACTATTGTTTATCTTGGATAATTTTGTGATGGAATCATTCCGAGGATATATATCGTTGATTCGCAGCAGAAGGACCAAAATCAGGTACGAAAAGGTACGAAAATTTTAAATGTACTACAACACATTTTACTTAGGCCTATTATTGTCCTTGAACTTTGTCGGCAAAAAACAAAACAAACTTCGCCGCCTTCGACGCGAAATAAAAGCCACCTCAACTTCCAGTCCCCCTTCCGAAATCAAATGGAGCGTCCCTAACATTGTAATATTTAATTACCGTAAAATGGGGGTAACTTCGGTAAGCGGGTAACTTTGGTCGTTCAAATATATTTTTAAATGGTCATATTTCCAGACAGCAATATTGTTTTTAGTCATATTTGGTCTCAATTTGCCAATTTCTTTGAAAGTTACGAAAATATTGGCATTTTGACCAAAATGAGCATTTTTTACATTTTTTCAGACAAAATAAAAATCGATTTTTGTGAGCAAGGATGCTTGCTTGCTTAATTTTGCATGGGGATAAATGTCACAAAAAACAAAACCTTGCCCATATACAGCGAAGATCAAATTTTTTCATTTTCTTTTCTTCATGGAATGTAATACTCTGACCAAAGTTGCCCCAAATGCGGGTAACTTTGGTCAGGCTATTTTCAACCCCTAGGGCACCCTTTCAAAATTATTCAAAAATCTTTTTCAACTTCAAGGTGTAGAAGGAACCCTAACGTCATAAAAAAGAGATAATTAGAAATATATTTGGTTTTGTTTGGAAGCAGTGGTTTAAAAACTCTGAAAAGTGCCCAAAGTTACCCGCTTTACGGTATCGGATAGGCCTACTGATCGATGTAAGTAAATATTCAAGCATGCCAAAATACCATCAGATGAAACATCAGATATACTAATGACAAATAAAAATTATACAGAAAATAGACCTACTGTGGCTTTTATCATTATTAAACATGCCCGAAGAGAACGATTTGAAAATAAACAGATTCATAGGCCTAAATACATTGATACAGAATGTGTATTATGTATATGTAGCAATGTTGCCCAAAATATGACAAATTATATGTAGGGCCTAAGCCACTGAAACGTATAAAAATATAAAAAAAAAAAAAAAATGTTATAAAAAACAGTAAGCGTAGAAAGAAAGGTCCAAATAAATAAAAGTAAAGGACTACGAAGTAAAGCCTAAGTGAGGGTAAAACACATCTTGCATAATAAGTACAACGTACTTAGCCAACAATTTAACCTGCCCGTTTTGATCTTGACTTGCTTTTCACAGATTGCATTGTAAGGGCTCGGATAGCTTACGTTTTTTACGTATTTTGTTTGTGGCACCTAAGAGCAAATCAGACACATCCTTCTGATATCAAATAATTTAGATTTTTATTAAATTAGCGATACAATACACATTTTAAGGCAAATTATTAAAAATTGATATTTTTGAAATTTAACAGTCCTCAAAGTAAATTGTATAAATCTAACGATATGCAGTAAATAGTAGGAAGTTGGGTTGAACAGCCGTCAATCATATGAAAATTGTGACCTTCATTATTAAAGATGTAGATTTTTTCCTCAAAACACTAAAAAATGTAGGTCTTTTTGGAAACGAATGTTTAAGTTCTATATGAAAGGTCAAATTTTCAATTGAGTCGGCTTTTCATCCCAGCTACATAGGCCTATAGTTTAATTACATATCATTAGATTGATAAAGTTTACTTCGAGGACTGTTACATTTGGAAAAATATAAAAAATATGAAATTTTAATAATTTGTATTATATCGCGAATTTCACAAAATCAAAATTATTATTATTATTAGATATAGGGACAATCCTCGTATTCAGCATGCAATTCGATATGTCTGATGTGCTCTCAGGTCCCATGACAATACTGTGCAAATGTTGCTATCCGCTTCCTCAATTTATTGTATTAATGAAAATCATTTTCTTCTTGTTTTTCGTATCATTGTTTTGCATGAATGAAGTGATGATAACAATACCGCACTTTTCGCAAATACTTGCTTTTCAAAAGTGCAATTGATATTAACACTACATTCGTAAATGCCAGTACTTTTTCCCTGAAAAGTATTTGCTTTTCAGAGAAAAGAGAAAGGCATTTACGAATGGCGTGTTATTGTGATCATCGCTCCATTCGTGGAAAACAATGGAGCGGTAAAACAATAGCGCGACGTCATAGGTGTGTATTAACAAGTTGGAGTTATGATGAAATATGTGCATAGCACCGATTCTTGATGGCATGGTTCCTCAGCAGTACAGACTTTTGACTCGTGATTGCGAAGTTGTGGGTTCAAACCCTATTAATGCCATAGTGTTGTGCGTATAAACAAGGTCCTTTTCCTCTGTTGCCTCTCTCAACCCAGGTGTAAAAGTGGGTACAAGTTAATGCTAGGAAGGTAAAGCGATGCCTGTGTGGGAGGAATGGCAAAACCCTACAACAAAAGGAGACACTTTTAGGCAGGTTATCAATTTTTGAGGTTTTTACATATCTTAAATATAGAGATATTTTGCTCCACAACGCTGTTTTCCCCAATGAAATCAGACATTCCTAAGCGAAGATACTGAGTTTGTAAGTTACGGTATTATAAAATTATATTATTGACAATGTTGAGAATAGGAATTACCTTGAAAATGTTACCTAAGATGCCAGTTATATTCCGGTCTGAAACTATCAGACAATATTTTAAACATTTTATAACATCACAAATTTGCAACAAATCCAAATTGTGAAAAAATCATTTCTCCATTTACGATTCTGCCCAAAAGTGTCTCCTTTTGACATGGCACGTCTTATATACTGAAGAGGAGTCTGGCCCAAATACTTTAAAAGAGAGTTTGGCATATTTCTAGCCTTAATAAATAATTTTACCTATCTACATAACACTAATTCATCAATCAGCTATAAATTGCTTGTGTCGATTTGTTCAACAAGATGGTCACTCAGATGGAGACATGGAGATGTGCAGATTTTATGATGTAAACAGGACCAGGTTTAGCACAAAAGAGATCAGTTGAAATCAGTTACACCATTATAGTACATTGTAAAATTTTAGACATCCTTGCAATGTTTGTGTTATTTTTATACCATAGATCTGATGAGGACTTAGCCAGCGTAGGATTACCATTATCAGAGCTTGATAATTATCTAGCAGGTGGGATTGTAGTGTATAATCTTACTTCACGTCAGCCTATTCACCAAATCAACTTAGAGCTTACTATGGTAAGTCAGGTGTAAGATTATCAGAGCTTAATAATTATCTAGCAGGAGGGATTGTAGTGTATAATCTTACTTCACGTCAGCCTATTCACCAAATCAACTTGGAGCTTACTATGGTAAGTCAGGTGTAGGATTATCAGAGCTTAATAATTATCTAGCAGGAGGGATTGTAGTGTATAATCTTACTTCACGTCAGCCTATTCACCAAATCAACTTGGAGCTTACTATGGTAAGTCAGGTGTAGGATTATCAGAGCTTAATAATTATCTAGCAGGTGGGATTGTAGTGTGTAATCTTACTTCACGTCAGCCTATTCACCAAATCAACTTGGAACTTACTATGGTAAGTCAGGTGTAGGATTATCAGAGCTTAATAATTATCTAGCAGGTGGGATTGTAGTGTATAATCTTACTTCACGTCAGCCTATTCACCAAATCAACTTGGAACTTACTATGGTAAGTCAGGTGTAGGATTATCAGAGCTTAATAATTATCTAGCAGGTGGGATTGTAGTGTGTAATCTTACTTCACGTCAGCCTATTCACCAAATCAACTTGGAGCTTACTATGGTAAGTCAGGTATCCCCGGGCAAGTAGCAAAGAAAGATAACATCTAAATTGAGATAAATTATTAATGAATATCATCACATATATGGCAACATTTACAATTAAATAGTAAGTTGTACAATTGTTGGTGTTACAATACCAAAGACCTTTTAAAGTTTATTGTACTATAAAAGGGTTAAAGCCTTAATGTACGATCTTTTTAAATTTTTAGATTTTTCTTTTTTTCTTCCAAAATGATAATATGCAATCATTATGAAAGTTCCCAATACATTTGGATGCGAAAAACATTGTAAATTTGCAAAGAAACAACATCATAAACTTCACCTCTATCACTCGAAATATCTCACACTTTTTGGATTAGGACGCCGAGTGCAGCCTCAGAGTTAGTCTCCTATGCAGCCAGTTTGGTTATGCTCCCTCCACATGTGTGGAGGGAGCGTAACCAAACTGGATTCGTAGGAGATTAAGATTTGCGATCGTTCCGACATATCATAATCTGAAATATTATGATAATATGTCGGACCAACAGAAAATCATCCCGTTTTACTACAAATAGGGCGAATTTGACAGTTTTGCTCATAGATGTAAGTTGGAACATGTGTAAGTATTACAAATATGCCAAAAAATCAGTTTGAAAAAAATAAAGGTATATTCTGAAAAAGATCGTACATGAAGGCTTTAACTCAAGTTATGTAATTGTATATTTTAACCAATTTCATTATGTACAATGTACTGTAAATGTTATTCCATTCTTAATATACTTTTGTTTATATTCTTAAGTTATTCTCTGTAACAGGGCCCCTAGAATAGCAGTGCTTTGTCACTGAAGGGGCTACCCTGTATAATGAAAGCGCAAATAAATAATAAATAAATAAATTGAATTGTTCAGGAGCTTCCAGGGCTTTACATCCAGGCTATGTGTTATATTTACATCCATTGTGTTAGACTTCTACTGTGTCTCGTCTCAAGTTGAGAGTAACTCCATGTTGGATTTTGTAGTGGCAGATTGAAATCAGTTCATTTACACGGTTGCGTCGCAAGCATATGGACAAATCGCCCTTCTACACGTGTGTATATGCCCCGCGGGATTAGGTTAGCATGCGTTATTTAAATCTGCTACTGCGAAATCCGGGGCAAAATCCAACATGGCGTTACTGTAAACTTGAGACAGACTATGGAGGATGTAGCAGAAATTGTTTAAGAATGACTAGTTATTATATTTTTCTTGATGTCAGGTAAATGATGCTTACCCAGGCTATGTGTTATTTACACCTACTGTGGTAGACTTGGAGGGAGATGGTGGTCCTCTGGAGATGATTGTCGGTACCTCGGCTGGTCGTCTGTATGTTATCAACCACAATGGCAAGATCAGACAGGGATTCCCTGTTGCTATAGCACCCATGCATGGACAGGTAGGAATGTAGATTTAAGGTTTATTTATTGCTAGTTTTTTGCTTGGTTGGTTGGTCGACAGTCTTTCTTTGTTCCATATCACAGCAGCTGAAAAGAGAATCCCGTTGCCATTATGCTTTGCTGTAACCTACTAGAACTACATGTGCCATTGAAAAAGTACACAAAATCCCACATTTAAACTTTTAATTACTCACTTCACTGATGGATGCGTATACTTTTATTACAGTGTAAAAAATATGGCTCCTGAAGTGTTGTACAAGTTTCCATATGTCGCAAGATTATTGGACACATTTGATATGGAGCAAGCCATGGACGAAAAAGATAACAGTCTCGTACAAGCAGTCAAAGTTTCAGCATCACCCGATAATGAGGACAGATTGTTCCATGAAATGCGACATGCAAACCTTATTACCACATATATTTACGGTCTATGGCGTAATTGCGAAGGCACGCAACGCTCTATATCGCTTATACACAAAGGCACGCAATGCTGGCGTGATTGTTAGACATGGCACAATCGAACAATGGGCCCTCATGAATATGCGAGAATTAACAGCATACAATGCACGGGGACTTTGACTGTTGATATGTGCTCTGTAGTACTCTGTGGACCAAACAGATCCACTGCAATGCATGATGGGATGACCCCTTCAAATACTGCCGTTCCATATAGCTCTTTCAGTACTTACATCTACTGCAACAAGCTTACTCTGCAAAGTTACCAGAGCAGTATCACGCTGAGAAATAGCATGCCACTGGATGAATAAGAGTACAACACTACAATGTACATTCTTATGTTCTTCTTACAAATCTACTGATCTCCTTTGAGGTCCAGATTTGAAATTTGAGACGTATATTTAAAAGGTTAACAAATGTCTATAAGAAACCAAAATTCACTTTGAATGCAGATATGATCAACCTCTTTATTAGAGCTCTGTTATGGCATGAAATCAGTGCATAAACTTGACAAACATATTTTGTAAAAACAGTCCCAGATAAAGTTACTGGAACTCTACTACTCACAGAATCCTGAAGTGTAGAAATAATCCATCATGATTCACTCACTTTTATATCAGAAAATGAAATTTCAGCTTTAGTATGTAAATTTGTTCTTGCAAATCACCTTTGATTTTGAATGTTTTCTCAAAATATGAGGCATCTTAAACTAATGTTCTTTGTATCACAGTTTTGCTTGTGTCTCTTTGTCACCATTATTATTTTTTTTTTTTTTTAATCTAGTAGTGTGTAATATAAATCTTGTATTGATATGTATTTGACTTCATAAAATATGCAATGACCAAAAAAAATATTAGAATATAAGACTGAATGGGCTATTCCAGTTGAAATCCATATACCCCCTGTGGAAAACATAACCTTAATCTTGCACACAGGGAGTGTGAATATCAAATGGGGTTACCTGAATGTGTGACTCCATTTGAAATTCACACTCCCTGTGTGGAGATTAAGGTCATGTCTTCCATAGGGTGTATGTATTTCAACTGAATAGCACAATGGATCAGATCAGGTTACAAATATTTGATTCATTGGTGGTAGCATTATCATTTTGTTTCTTTTTTTCACAGATTACTGTAGAAGAAATTACAGGTGACGGTCGCTTGGATCTGGTAGTAATAGACACCAGTGGTAATGTGATGTGCTTTGATAATAGAGGCAATGTCCAATGGGAAGCTGAGATATCAGGGTCTTCATCACCTGGATCTAGAGTAGCTGATGTGAACCAAGATGGCCACCTGGATGTTGTCATACCAACCAATAATGGGTGAGTCTTTACTCTGAGGTTGTGGGTGGTGGTAAACATTGCCATTGTAATGGTACTTCATGAACAGTGGGGGTATGGGGACATCCCCCCACTCCTGTCAGAACTTTTGGCCCCCATGCCCCTGCATAAAAAACTTCAAATAGTGGAAATTTGTCCTTTTTGCAGCAATTTAGCAAAAAATTTAAAACATTTATTCCTCCCACTTACTTTGCCCTACCCCCAAACTAATTTCTGGTCTGCCACTGTTGATGAAACTTGAACCAACTGTGAAGAGTAAGAAATAATGTGACGCAAACTCAAGGACTCTTCAGAGCTAGTTAAGTTATCCCTCAGAGTTTTTCCCCCAATCCAGTATAAGGGGACTATTTTTATCCAGTGAAATACTATATACGTACAAGTTCAAACATATCTGTTGTTTGAAACTAAACTTTCTAATTTGTACTTGAGAAATTGTATTTTGCACAGAATTAGAGAAGGAGAACCAGGACTAGGCTGGCTGCCATCTTGATACAGGCATGGAGCAAAAATTGGGGTATTTGGTTCCCTCGGAATGTGCTAGATGCAATCGGTTGTTATGCAAGCCCCACATGGATGATGGGCGCATTTGAGAGACACACTTGATGCGACCTGCACACTATACCAAGACGAATCAGATGAGATAGTTTTCGTTTGTCTCCGCGTATTGTCTGCAAGGACCTGACTGCGCTATTATTGTACATAACGGTATAGGGAGTCCGGGTTCTCCTTCTCTAATTCTGTGTGTATTTGAAACTAAACTTTGGCATGTTAGGTTGAGGTGAAAAATCCCAATGGGGGGAAAAGTGAATTTCAGGGGGGGGGGGGGCAAAATTGGCAAATTTTGCGCAAAATTGCCGCAAAAAGTGGAAATGTACGTGATTTTGGGGTTTTTGCCCCATTGCCCCCCCCCCCTCCCGCAGCACCGCCACTGTCCCCCAACTGCTTTGACCTTTACTGATTGATTTTTTTCCATATAAAACACCAGTCAAAGCAAAGTATCCAAAATTAGAGCGAGAATGATATTGGGATCTAGCTATTTTGTACAATATTCACATCACCAATGTTGACCAGCAATCCTGATTTTTTTTCACCAGGTATGTGTGGGCATTGCAAGGTAACACAGGGAAGGTGCTACCAGGCTGGCCTATAGCTTTATCCTGTAAGCTGTTAGCTAATGTGGTGATTGCAAGATTGAAACCAAAGCCTAACCCTCTTGATGTGGTAAGTACCTGTAGGATTAGCACCTGCAGAAGCCTTAAACCTGAAAACTGCATTTTCGATGATAGTTCAGTTATGGATCTATCCCCAAAATATCTTAAAAGTTATCACTTGAAAAACAGATGTGGAAGCGAGAGTCTAACCATGGGTCTTACTGACCAGCTGTAGTCCTACTATGTAGGGCACAGGGTTCGCAGGTTTTTGCCGCAGGTGGAAAAAAACGCGGTTTTAACCACTTGGCAAAAACAGTTTTTGCCGGCAAAAATGGCAAAAACTAAAAAAGTGATTTATAGTTCAATTTTTTCATCTCAAAACAAATTATTAAGTTACAAAAATATGTTCCCGAGTGTAACAAGGCCAGATTTTGTAATTATAAGCAATATATTAAGAAATTAAAGGCATGCGTTTTCATTGCTCAAGTGCATTTAATCGAAATGTGGCATGTATCAAATTCAAAACTTTTTCATTTTAAGGACTTGATGAGACAAAAAATATGTTGAATGATTCGTTGAAAGATGTGTGTTACTGTTTATGAGCTTTTTTGCCATTTTTGCTGGTTTAAACCGGGCAAAAACTGGCAAAAACAGTTTTTGCCAGGTTTGTGCCACTTTGCCGGCAAAAACAGGTTTTTGCCGGCAAAAACCGAACCCTGGTAGGGCATATTGAGTGGCCCAGGGGAAAATCAGACCCTAATTGTAAGACTACTCGTGTTACTCTCTGACCATTTCCTGGGAAACAATGATTCTAAATGCTTTAACTTGAAACTTGAAAAAACCCATGGTTTGTTGAATGCTCTCTAATGCACTGTATGCAGCCCAACCCATCATGTGAATTCAAACACAACCAGCATTCAGATAGGGACTGTAATATTTTGCCATCCCCAAATTGTGTAACATAGCCCTCATCGAATTGATTGTATTCTGTATACAAATTTAACAAATTTGTATCTAATATGGTGGAAAGTTGATCTAAAGTATGTCCAAAGTATATCAAATGCTTTTCAAGAACCAGTTACGTGTTTATCCATTAGACAAGGGCTTGGAATAGTTCAAACATAAATGATGTATACTGTGCACAAAAACAGTAAATAAACAAAAATAATAATAAATAAGAAAAAGAAAGCATTTCAAAAATGACATATTTGGGTTATTCCTTTCCTTCAGGCTGATTCCTACTTGCTATTCTAATAGGTGCATTAGAGCTAGCGTGTTTGGAGAGAAAAGTCTATGTACATTTTTTAAATGCTCTCTTTTTATTCAAATTGATACAACTTGGGAAAATAAAGTCGCAATAATGCAGAATGAGGTATCAAAATACCTAGAACAAATTTCTCCAACTATTTATTACTTTATTTGGTAAATCAGGTTAAGTATATATTTAAGATACTGCTTTTGTTTTTAGTGTTCAGATACTTTTTGCGTGTAATATATTTCAAGTCCTAGTGAAGGTAAACTATCATGTTTTGACAATGACAGCAAGTACATTGATTAAACTTACGTTAACTAAACATTCACTCATTGCAATATTTTGTAACACTCACAGAAAATTGAAAACAATTCATAAAAATGTAATAACTGGGTCAGGTTTGCTGCTGATGACCTTATGTTGACCTTTAAGCTAAAGTCCCAATTGTCCAGAATGGTGTTTAATTCAATTACAGTATCAAGCTAGCCGTACTCATGGGATGATGCTGCCCATGAAATAACATCAATAGCGGTGTCTTATATTAATGATTTAAAGCATGAGTTCCCATGTGCACTAGTATAGAAAGGACACTGCTTGTAAACATGTAACAAAATAAGAAGATTTCAAATGATAAGGTGTATTCTTTATGATTCAATGTTTTCACTCAAGTGGTATTTATGCTTTGAAAGTGTTTGAACTGTTCATTTTTATCTGTAACTCATCTATTATTTATATTTTTTTAACTTTTTATAACTAAAAATTTAATTTTTAAACATAGATGCAACTGTACTTAAAGGAGCATTTCGTGATCCTAGCATCCTCTTTTTATGACATTTTTCAGTGCATATCCACGAAAAAAGCCTATTCCCAAAATTTCAGTTGATTCCGATTTTGCGTTTGCGAGTTATGCATGATTATGTGTATTACACTGCTCCATAGACATTGCGTTGTAATTTCGTTCTGGTGCACCAGAACGAAATTCAAATTTCATGATATCTTTGCTAAACGAATTAATCTGCAAGAAATATTTTATACATAAACATTATGTAGCCAGAGGTTTCCAGTGATATAAAAATCTCAACTTTTTTTGAGAAAAGTGGGGGGAAGAGGCTGTGGATCACGAAATGCCCTTTTAAGAGTGAAATCAAAATAATGTTGTGCAATTCAGTTGAATAAGTAACTCCCATTGTAAAACATTTGAGATAAAGCTTAACAGGTGATGACATTCTTTTTTCATTGTTTTCTGTAATAGTCAGGAGTAGCCAAGTCCAATTTTCATATATTGTTTCAATATATTATTGCAGCCTGTGAAGTAGGCAAGAGAATAAAAGGGGAGTGATTGCCCAATAGGGTGCTCTACTAGTATTAAGACTACCCCACCCCAACCATAAACCCTAACCCTGAACTCCATAAAAAAAGACTGGACTCAAGTCTTAGTGAGTTGTACGCAGTTTGGTAATTGTACCTAAAAGGGATAAAACAAGGGTAACTTTTACTTGAGAAATTACTCTTCTTGTTTGATTGTGCCACATTTCAAGATATTCATTTACATGTACAAAGGTATTAAGTTTGTTGTTATATTTTGGGGGGGGCAGTGATGACCCAATAACATTGGTATTGTCTGAATCTTGTGTGTATTGAAAATCAGATTTTGACAAATATTAAGCACATTTGACTCGTATGTTACTACTTTTGTTTGTGATCATAGATTGTGCCTTCATATGACCACCATCTCTATGTTATCTCTGGTGATGGTCAGTGCGTGGAAGTAATAGAAGTGGATGAGCGCTCCCTAGTGCCCATCATAGCAGCAGACCTTATGCCGACAACCCCTGGTCTGGAACTCCTGCTGGGCACCAATGATGGCACAGTTA
Source organism: Amphiura filiformis (assembly GCF_039555335.1). Lineage (NCBI taxonomy): Eukaryota > Metazoa > Echinodermata > Ophiuroidea > Amphilepidida > Amphiuridae > Amphiura > Amphiura filiformis. The sequence continues at coordinate 70,508,233 of NC_092632.1, read as the reverse complement.
TGTGTCTGAGGACTCAAGAAGAGGTGCATGATGGGAAGGGTGGTGTTGCCATGGGTGATGTGGAAGATTGGAGAGCAGAGAATCCAGCGCATAATAGGTTTACTTATTGGGATGGAAAGGTAAGAACTAAGGATGTATGTAATCCTAAACCTGAAGCACACTTTGTCCTTAGCCTAACTTATCTTCAACCTAAGTACAAGGTGTCAAAGTGCATGCGACATTCTACCATTTCATTAGCTAGGAGGACATGTGCCCTGGGTAACGTCTTGGGAGATGCCAAATCTACCAATTCAGCACCCTCCTAGCAATGAAAGTCAAAATAGTTGCACACATGTCAACATAAATAATCCTTTGAAATACCGTTTTAAGACCGAAACTCAACTTGATCATAATAAAGTAGTAGTATTTGTGCAAATTTTTGCACGCTCATTACGCAATTGATACAGTAATTGAGAGGGGGCGCTATGACCCCTAGCTACAGCACTGTTCATTAGGCACATTGTACCATACTTGGTGATTTTATTGCCTAGTACCACTCTGTCTAGAGTGGAGTCAAAACCCATGTACCACTCCCATGTACCACTCCAGACATAACGAGTCATATGGGAGATTACTTGTCCCACCCTCTAGTATAAACTTCAAAAATAAACAGACCCAACCAAAGAGTGGTCCTACTCCAGACATAACATGTAACATGGTAGACTACTAATGTACCATCCTCATATTCCAGGTGTGCCCAGAGAATGGTCTTTTTTCAATGAAAATTTCCAGACAACATTATGTAACCTCACAACAAGGGTTCCATGTGGGTGTATACTAGTACTTTTAGGACACAACCATGACCTCAGCATGTTTGTAAACATAGATTGAAGAGGTGTTGGCCAGACAGTGGTCTCTTTTTCCATGTATCACTCTGCCTTGGTACAAGTAACTTATTTCACTCCTGGCCTGAAGGCCACTCGTGGAATAACTATTACTTGTACACATGTTATATTTGGAAAACTAAAAGTAGGCTGGTTTTAAAGGCCAGACGCAAGAACAAGCAATTATTGATCGCTACCCAAAATGTTACATCATTGCTTCAAGCACCAAACAAAGTATGGCACACTTAAAGTAGCCAGTGATTTAGTATCATCCGATCATACAGAAACTGCAAAGTTGTTGACCAGTGTTTTCCAAATTGGGTTTAAAGCTTCCTATGCACAGCCTACTGGGGATTTCTCCTTCCTGCGTATCCAAGATACAGCATGGCATGAAAAAAATGGTATTAAATTATTCATGATGCAAATTTTGGGTGAATTTCAAAACTTTATGAGGAATAATCCTGTGATATGCTTATGAAGTACATGTAATTGTAGCATGTTTTCATTGGGATGTCTTCCCGTACCAGCATCTCCAATCTGAATCTGAATTTAAAAACGTGCACCATTCGCAATATTGCGCCCTGCGCTGGGAGTGTGATTTTGCGCATCATGCAATATTGCAAGTTGCGGCGTGGGATGTGTTAAGAATCACCATGAAGTATAATTTGGTTCATCTCAAGTTTGGTAGTGACGTAGGTGCGTATTTCGCTCGCCGCAGTATTGAATCGCGTGCGTTAAGTTAAACGCCCTGAGTGTACATGCAGGCGTACATGGGCGGTTTGTCAGCACGCTTGCGGCGCAATCGCGAAAGAGCATTGACGTCACTACCAAACTTGAGGTGAACCAAATTATAGTGTCTTGATAGCATGACTTGAACATGATGTTAATATCCTGTGCCTGATTTGGCAAGACAGTAACCCCAGCCCACTTTGCATGCCTTAAGATATCACACAGTAATTACAGTTTTAGTTTGTAAAACTTTATGAATATATTATTTGATTTGACAGGTTGGTATAAAAGTATCAAAAGTTACCAAGGAAGCACAGCTTGTGACTGGAAATGACTTTAATGTCAGATTTGAAATTGTGGATGGTAGAAGTGATGTACGAGGGAAGATGAAGTATACTGTCCAGGTAAGAAATGCTAAGAAAGTACAGAACTTGATATGGTGTAAAATATGTCATATTTGTCATGTGGTGTGTCAAAACGACATGGAATGGTATTTTATGGGGTCAATAACACCTCGGAGGATAACTAATAGGTTTTCACCTGTGCTTTTGAATGAAGGTCTCAAGTTGTTCAAGTGTATGTAATGACACAAACTGAAAATGAATCTGATTTTCCATTTTGATAATATTGACCTTTGCCCTCTGAAAATTCTATGACCAAATCTGCCTGGTTTTGACATACAACATTACATTTTACTCAGCATTGTAACTAATGGCAATTACTTTAGTTAAGAATAGCTTTACCTTAATTGTGACTCTTTATCACATATTGCCTGTCAATCTAAAAAACATGAATTCCTAAACACATTGGTCATTTATTGCATAACAACAACCATCATGGACATACAATACATAAATGCAAAGCTTCTGTTTAACAAACCTTGCCTTGTCAGAATCTCTTAAAGTAAGATTATCAATTTACACATTGGGCTATTCCAGATGTATTCCGCACCCCACCCCCCCATGGAAGACACTTCCGAATTGGGCTAAATTGACAGCCGGAATTCACATGTCAGGAAAACCCCATGGAAGACCCTGCCGGAATTGTGGTAATATGGCCCGCCGGTTTTCAAGTAAATGTAAATGTCTTCCATAGGGTTCCAGCTGGAATTAGAACATTTTTTCAGTTTCCAGCCAGAATTCAAGTAAATTGTAAATGTCATTCATAGGTTAATCGAGATGGCGACCATAAGTGAAGATCCTGCCGGAATTAGAGCATTTTTGACCATTTTCCAGCCGGAATATTAAGAAATATGAATGTCTTCCATAGGCACATCATGGCCTTTCACAATCCCCACTCTTGTTTTTTTTTGTTAATTTTAGCAGCCGAATTTCACCTAATCTCAATGTCTTCCATACCCTCCAGCCTGTTTTTTTGTTTTTTATGTCTTCCATAGGGGGGGGTGCGGAATACATCTGGAATAGCCCATTATTACTGATAAAAAGTGACTTATGTTGTTGTTGTTGTTGTTGTTGTTGTTGTTGTTGTTGTTGTTGTTGTTGTTGTTGTTTTTGCTTTTGTTGTTGTTGCTGTTGTTGTTGCTATTTTTGGTGGTATTGATTTCGCCTGTTAAAATCTGATGTACTGCAAGAAATTTTCATAAGTTCTGTATCTTACATGATTTCTCTTCTCTGTTCCACACAGGTATTAGCTGGTCAAATATTATTAGAGCCAGGTAAATCCTTCACTTTCCCAGGGGATTATACATTAACAGTGCCTACACCTAACAAACCAATGAGAACAGTAGTCACTATACAGATGACTAATCAGTATGGGCAGGTATTTGTGGATTCATATGCTGTGAGGTAAGTGCAACTGGTATATATCGACTACTCAGTGCCAGAAATGGGCAAGTGCAATAGCTGCCTTGTGAACATTTGGCAATTTACACACAGTATATTGTAGTCATTTATACATGGCAGCTGCACAAAGCAGCTATTGCACTTACCCACTTCTGGCACTGAGCATTTGGTATGTTTCTTTAACTGGATTAAGTTGTGGGTATAAAGCTAATCTAAGCTAAGTGTAATAAGAGAATGTATGAGGTTTGTTCATGCAGTCCCATTTACTATCATGTGTGCCACTGGCTGTTCTGACATTTGAAAAATGTAATTGCAAATATTCAGTGCATTGCATGCAGATACCTACATAATACTGGTTACAGGGGTTTGTACCTGCCTTGTAAAAATGATTAGAACAGGTTTTTTTTGTATTAAAAAGGAAAGTAACTGCTAGAAGTCCGGCCAACAAACACAATTTTAAAGTTTTTCTGTATGTTATTTTGCCACTCATGACAGAACTGACAACAACCAGTAGCCCTGCCTGGTTCAAAACAGACTGAAATTATGTAACAAGTAGCATTTGAATGCCCAGTTTCATGTGATTTTGTGAAGCACTATCATGCCCTAATTCACTTCAGTGGCAATTTATACCCTATGCAAAACAAAAAGTATGAGAACAATTTCAATCTCTTTCAGGTGCTGATAATACACTAGATTTACAGCAATTCATGTAATATTCATTTGTTTTCAGTAACCTGCAGTCTTTACTCAACATGTTTTGACAATTTCATAATTCTCTATTACTCTTTCCAGTTTCAACACTCGCCTAGCCCAAGATGTGCAGTGGTTATTATTCTTCCCATTCATCGCCATGACGTTGCTGCTTCTTTTAGTTCACGGTTATCCAGAAGTTGACCTTTTACCCCTGACACATATGAATAAATTGAGGTAGCAGTAGATGCATGATTTCCTTATAGTCATGAATATGCAAATTATATCATTATGCAATGATTTGAGTATGCAAAAACAATTGAATACCTGAGTGAGAGAAGGGCCCAACTCCATCAAAACTGTTTTTGAGATATTAAGAAAAAACTTAATTTTTGGAAAAGTTTTATAGACAGAATGTTTTCATCTTCAGGGGGCCTTTAATACATGAACATACAGTACTACATACATTCGAAATCATATACAATGTTTCCATGGCAACGGTACTGGTCATAATACGAGCTGGACTTGGGCCCTTCTTCCACTAATATACTGCAAGTGCCAGTTTTGTAAGCAGATATGTTATAAATAGCTACAGAAATGTGAAAATTATCCATTAATTGCACAAGTAGAAGCATGTAATATGTTAGCAAGGAAGTTTATTGTAGTCAAAAGCAAATTTCATGGATGAACAAAATTCCTCTTTAACTCAATATTTGTGGACGAAGGGCCCAACTCCATGGAGTTGGGCCTTTCTTCCATGAAAACCATGATTAAGTGTACGTGGAAGACTATTTATAAAGTGGACTTTGGCTCATCTTTCACACACAAGGAAGAACAGTCTGCTGGCAATAAAATGTTGAGTCTAACCCATTTTGTAAAAAATGGAGTTGGGCCCTTCTTCCACTCAGGTATTCAATTGATCAAAAACACTGACATTTGTTTTGTAATGAAAAATTATTTCTTTGGTATTGTGTTTTCAGTAATATAAAAATATTTATATCTCAGTTAGGAATATAATACATTGGTCCAATTTTCTTATTGTATCGATAACAAAAATTTAATTGCTGAAATGTTCTCTCATGAAAAAATCAAATCCTCCTTAAAGTTCTATTAATTATCTATATCAGTTCCAAATTAATTAATATTTCAACTGTTTGCTTAAAATTTTTTATCATAAATTTGGGATCTTATCTGATGATGCTGTTGATCCAAAAGTAGGCAATATTGAAACAGATATACCAGCAATTTATCACTATGACCAATGAAAAAGTCATGTCGTTTCTGAAAAGGTATAGATGGAATGGATCAGATTATTGCACAAAGTCATGTTCAACTCATTATATGATGCGATCAAGCAAAATCAGTCGGAACTCAGAAATATTGATTTTGAAATATGGCCAAACAAAGGAAATATTTCCTGTTGTTTTGGAAACTCTTTAATTGCTCATTGGAACTGGTTGTTCAATTTCAATGGGGTTTTCTGCAAAATCCAGCTTTGTACATAAATGCTTTTTACTATCCTATAAGAAACTGAAAATTTAATATTTCCGAGTTCAGACTGATTTTGCTTGATCGCGTCACATATCGTGAAAAAATCAGTGTTAATTTCTCCACTTACAATGGGTCATTTCATGAACTTACGGTGTGTATCAGTGGCAAATCTCCTTTGAGAAATGGCCCTTAAACATTGTTTTAACTTTTTGAGATTTTGTCTCATATGATGTGTTGAAAAAAAGTTCATATTTAATTCAGAATTTCTCAATGTACACAAATGTTACAACTCTGAACCAGAATACCTTACTGAATTGCTCTCCCAGAAAACTCACCTTCCATGGGTCCAGTCAATCAATCCGCAACATACAAGTCTCTTTTCTCAATACCCACATGCAGAAAACATATAGGCAATAGAGCCTTTGTTGCAGGTTGCCGTGGAACCCAGCTGCCACATCATATCAAAGATACAAGCTCTACCTTGTTTTCCAAGGAACTTTTGAAATCACATTTATGTTGAATTGTGGTTGCATTTTGCTTTGTACAATGTATATATTTTTGGGCGATAATAAGTTATTGTATGTAGGTCATAATTGGTTTTTAGTATAGAAGTATTATCATGATAATAGCTTATGTGCAAATTTGGTGTTGTGGTTAGATAGTCTTTCATCACAGTACAAAGTGCAATACAAAACTTCTGTAAAAATACAATTTCTGGGTTTCTTTTTTCTTTTATTTTTCATTTTCTAGATTTTCTGTGATTGTGTATGATATACTGCACCAAGAAAGTATCCTTACACTTGGAAACATAATCATAATTTCAAAACTGAACCATATTGGGGTAAATTTGTTTTTTTAATAGATGCACTATCTAATCCGGCACATTTTGACACCCCATTGAATCCAATGTGACTTCAAGAAGCAAAGTTACGAGCATTTGATTAGACGAAGGTCCAGTTTTAAAAGTGACACACTGGCCTATTCAAAACTCCACGGACTAGACATTTGGTTTGAGAGTGATAAATGTCTAATTTGTGTGTGCCTTTAATTTAAAACAAAAGGAACAAAAGAATACTGAAACAAAAGAGCTGACAAATAAAATGCATGTTATGAAAAGTACAGAGACGTAAAAACTGAAATAAATACTGCTTTAAATAAAGTTTCATTGAAGAAACTGTGTAGGCGCTTGTTGGATCTTTTTGCGCCTTGTATAGGCCAATTTGTCACTTTTAAAACTGGACCTTTGTCTATTCAATTGCTTGTAACTTTACTTTTGGATGTCACATTGGATTCAATGTGGTGTCATAATGTGCAGGATTAGATACTGCATCTATTACAAAAACAAAGTTACCCCGATATTGTTCAGTTTTAAAATTGTGATTATTTTTCCAAGTGTAAGGATACTTTCTTGGCGCAGTATATAATGGTGTTCACAAATATGTGTGTAGTGTAGTTTAGGGTGATGCATAAACCTGTAATAAAGTAAATGAAAAATCAACAGGGAAATAGTAACATTGATAAAGTTTGAAATGTTTTCCTCTTTCCTCATGTTTTTATATACCAGAACATTTTCAAATTTGACAATATTTTTGCTAAATGAATTAATCTGCAAGAAATTTTTTGTGCATAAACATTATGCAGCAAGAGGTTTCCAGTGGTATAAAAATCAGAACTTTTTTTGAGAAAAGTGGGGATGAGGCTGTGGATCACGAAATGCCCTTTTAATAAAGTGTATACATGTATGTAGTACAAAAACAATGTTGGTGTCATTGTAAAGCTTATTTTACTCATCCTTGCAACTCTATCATTATATCAAAAAAGTGGAATTTTGACATGTTCCTGTTTATGTGGGAAATAGTCACATTTGTGTAATGTAGAAAATATATGTGTCTGCATGTTTCTGAATGTTGATTGATAGAAAACTATAAAAAAAGTCAACTTTTATTCACTTGCTTTGGCTTATTATGACAAAAGGACAAAACATACATTTGTCACCAAAATTTAATAGTGGGGCACCACAAATAAACAACTTTTCGAGAAAATCAGGTTTGAAGAAATGCCAATTTAAAATCGAGTTGTGTAAATCAGACATTCATCATATTTTGTAAATGATGTGAAATTTCTGTAGTAAACTAAATAGATTTAATGTTTATATATTTTTCAGAAGAAATAAATACATAATATTGCTGGCAAACTGAAAACAATAAGTGCAAAACTATACGTCACTATGGAAAACACGCAATACCCTAACCTAACGTTAACCTTACGCCACCTCGATCGCCATGTAATCCCTATGGTGTTACTTTTCGTCGTCTTCATTCCATAGTGGCATATAGGTCCGATACGTCACTATGACATGCAATGTTTTTCATTTTTGCCGATATTTCTTTATTATAACATGTATATAAAAAGTGACGTATGGTCGATATGCCACTATGGAAAACACAAAATTTCACTTTGTAACTATACGCCACATTTAATTAATTAATTAATTACTAATTAATTAGCTAATTTTGACTGATGAGACTTAGCAAATGAAAAAGAACATCATTTAAAACATGTGCCAATTTTTAAAAAAAATGACCAAAAATCACTATACGCCACTATGGAACACAGCCGATGATTTGTCCCTTATCTTAGAATGTCCATTGTGCCCCTTTTGTAGTACAGTCAGTGTAAATTAGGGTTAGTCTAACCTGAAAAGGCTAAGGTAAAATTTGTTCGGCTTACATATGTGTATTGATATAGAATGGCGTGCACGCTGTTGGGCGCAATGCTTATGCTAGATGTGCATTGTGTAATGTGTGACTGGCACACGCTTATGTGAATTTACGCGAGTGTGAGTTAGGACTTTGACACGCGCATTTACAAAAGCCGAATAATTTCTGCCTTATACAAACCGAACAAACTTTAGTTGCAGTCAGTGAATATTAAATGAGACCTGGACAAGTAGTGTTTGTTTTATTGAGGGTATCTGAATGTCTTGTGGGATGTTATCTTATTAACTGTGAGAAATTCTCAAAGACATACACCAAGGCACATGTGAAGATAGAACACATTCACTTAATGGGTAATATCAATAACATTGGTGTAAGATGCGTTATCATAACCTTATTCTAAGGGGAATGAGTGCACAAATATTATTAGATGTATAGCTCCCATGTGTGAACTTTGGACTCTTTGTAAGGGGCTATGCAATAATTCCTGGGGGAGGGTAAAATTGGGGGTGCAAGAATTTTTTGCCCAGCCAAGAGGAAGAATTTTTGGCACACATTCATGGGGTGCCTTTTAAATAAACACTCTAAAAACGCTTGGGAAAACAGTACGGAAACGCTTAAATATACGCCTGCATTATAATTATATATCTAGACCATTTAAGGTTTGCAAATTAGGATCCCGAAAATTTGGCATATGCAGGGGGGGGGCAAATATTTTTGGCAGGTCGAGAGGTGGGGGGCTAGACCCTCCCTCGGGTCCATGGAGAACGACTGGTAATGTAGATTACATAGCATTAAAAATCAACCCAATACATGGACCCTCCCAGTCTGTAAGCAATTTGACTTCCAGTCCCACAAAATGCTGGGAGTTCACTTTTACGGATTTGGAGTCACGCAATCTTTCTATATACCACGTCCATGTTTTCACTACATTAACGTTTGTGTAACGACTAAACAACGATATTGTATCCGACCAATCAACGCAGCTTGGCAGCGGGATATTTGAAAAGGCTTCCTAGCTAAATAATGTGCAAACATTTGCAAACCGCACGCGATAATATACATAATATGGACAATAGGCCTAAGTCCGAGTCAGTGGTTGCCTTTTATTATTGCGCTGCACCATGGGTCTATCAGACGCGTGCCACTTGAGCTCAATACCTCTCAGTTGTTGACAAGTGTCCCATCCGATCTTAAGCGTCACATCCCGCGGCATAGCTTTGTGCTACCATATTTGAATTGAAACTGGGGCGGGGCTTTCGAATTGACATCGGAATCACCGTGCTTCGTTGAACGAATATTTGGAAGTGAGATTTTTAACAGATGGGACCAGTCTCGGCATCAGCGCTCAATGGACTTTCGCGTTCACTTATAATACTGAGTATATTTCTATATTGCTGCATGGTTGACTGTGGTGGGTGTAATTAGTGGCGTCGATTTGTGGATGAAGAGGAATGGGTTTTTGGCATTGAAGAAAATAAGGGGGGGAGTTGGCATTTTTGTTCATAGGGCATTACGTAATTATTTATTGTTACATTATCCAGAGATGGAACCGAACCGAGACTGGGGGCCAGTCTAGTGGGGGGCAAGCAATTTTTTTGCAAGCCAAGAAGTGGGGCAAGATTTTTGGAAATGCCATTTGGAAATTTTACCTCCAGGGAGCTGATAATTATTGCACAGCCTTAACAAATGGTTATATCATTTTTGTGCAGTAGTTGACAACAGCTTTGGGGGATCAGTGACTGAATACACTATATGTGACCATCCACCACAACTGAGCCCGGATGTCGCCAGTGCCACTATTGAGATATGCTCCATTGAACTTAACAATAAACAATAGGAAACAAAGGATTTATTGACTGTTTTATTGATTTTTCACTACTTAAATGTCAAGTACTATAGACATGATATACATCATTTTAAAACTAATTTCAAGCAGAATATTTTGGTTGAATATCTCAAAAATGATGATTGGCGACTTCAGGGCTCAGTTGTGCTGGATGGTCACATATATTCAAGATTAATACAATTTTGCAAGTGTTCTTAAAACTGGTGAAGAACAAACTTTAGTTGCAGTCAGTGAATATTAAATGAGACCTGGACAAGTAGTGTTTGTTTTATTGAGGGTATCTGAATGTCTTGTGGGATGTTATCTTATTAACTGTGAGAAATTCTCAAAGACATACACCAAGGGAGATGTGAAGATAGAACACATTCACTTAATGGGTAATATCAATAACATTGGTGTAAGATGCGTTATCATAACCTTATTCTAAGGGGAATGAGTGCACAAATATTATTAGATGTATAGCTCCCATGTGTGAACTTTGGACTCTTTGTAAGGGGCTATGCAATAATTCCTGGGGGAGGGCAAAATTGGGGGTTGAAGAATTTTTTGCCCAGCCAAGAGGAAGAATTTTTGGCACACATTCATGGGGTGCCTTTTAAATAAACACTCTAAAAACGCTTGGGTAAAACAGTACGGAAACGCTTAAATATACGCCTGCATTATAATTATATATCTAGACCATTTAAGGTTTGCAAATTAGGATCCCGAAAATTTGGCATATGCAGGGGGGGCAAATATTTTTGGCAGGTCGAGAGGTGGGGGGCAAGCAATTTTTTGCAAGCCAAGAAGTGGGGCAAGATTTTTGGAAATGCCATTTGGAAATTTTACCTCCAGGGAGCTGATAATTATTGCACAGCCTTAACAAATGGTTATATCATTTTTGTGCAGTAGTTGACAACAGCTTTGGGGGATCAGTGACTGAATACACTATATGTGACCATCCACCACAACTGAGCCCGGATGTCGCCAGTGCCACTATTGAGATATGCTCCATTGAACTTAACAATAAACAATAGGAAACAAAGGATTTATTGACTGTTTTATTGATTTTTCACTACTTAAATGTCAAGTACTATAGACATGATATACATCATTTTAAAACTAATTTCAAGCAGAATATTTTGGTTGAATATCTCAAAAATGATGATTGGCGACTTCAGGGCTCAGTTGTGCTGGATGGTCACATATATTCAAGATTAATACAATTTTGCAAGTGTTCTTAAAACTGGTGAAGTTTATTTTAAAAAAATTACAAATTACAAAAAAATAGGTCCTAGACATTTATATCTAGTTTTTAAAAATTAAATATTAGAGAGATTGCGATTTCGTACATGGAATCTATTCAAAACCACTCTCCTGTGACCATGGTGACGGGATCTTGAATAGATTCCACGTACGTTCGATGCTACGTTTGGAAATCGCAATCTCTCTAATATTTTTTTTTTTTACTCAAGAATTGTGAAAGACTGGTCAAAATGGTTAATATAGCATATTTTGTGGATTTAATTTATCTATATCAATGATAGATTTCTTTAAATTAAGTTCAGAAAGATAAAAAGTTGAGTTGTGACACTTACTAAATTTTCACAACTCAAATTGTTATCTAATATTAAAGTAATGCTGGTGGTTAGGAAAGTATGCAACAAAACCTTCCAAATCCTGAAACTTGTTATTTTTAGCCATTATGGAAGGTTTTCATTCAATTCCCTTACATCTTTCAAATTGACATTGAATCACAAATTTCATAAATATCTTTCTTGTACAAACATCAAATAATGTTGTGTGTGTTGTGCTTATTTTAGTGCCATGCCTATTATTATGATTCTATTTGTTGAAAATGCCAAGGTAATTGAGCCTGTAGTCCTTGAAGACTGAGATGCAGTATAACACATATGTGACGTGTCATGTCAAAAGCAGACACTTTTGGGCAGGATCGTAAATGGTGAAACAGCCAAAAATCTGCCCAGGGGTGATTTTTTCACAATTTGGGTTTGTTGCGAATTTGTGATGTTATTAATGTTAAAAATATTGTCTGATAGTTTCAGACCGGAATATAACTGGCATCTTGTATTCTTTTTGATATTTTTCAAAGTAATTCCTACTCTCAACATTGTTAATAATATTTGTAAAGGCCCATATCTCAATTTCCAATTTTATAATACCATAACTTCCGAACTCAATATCTTCGCTTAGGAATGTCCTATTTCATTGGAGAAAACAGTGTTGTGGCGCAAAATATCTCTTTATTTAAGATATGTAAAAAACTCAAAATTGATGATCTGCCCAAAAGTGTCTGCTTTTGACATGACATGTCACATATTTTAATATGTTATGTGACGTGTCACATATTAAAATATATTATATTATATATTTTATATATATAAAATATTATATATTTTATATATATAAAATATTATATATTTTATATATATAAAATATTATATATTTTATATGTAACGTGTCATATTAAAATATATTATATTATATATTTTATATATATAAAATATTATATATTTTATATGTGACGTGTCATTATGGCTTTAAAAAGCCATAATGTGCAATTTGCTCCACAGCAACGCCTTCAATTTTTTTTTGAATTTCTACTTTTTACACTATTGTAATGGTATATGGCCATTGGTGTACATAAATGCCATGTGAAAGACTAAGCCTGAAGTGCTTTAATTACAATAAAATTTAACATTTATAATAAAACCGGAGATCTCTGGTTTTATTCTGAGCTCACTGATCGAGTACTGGATAAACACATTGTTCCAAAAAAAATAGGTTACTCACAAAACAGATGCGACAGCTCATTTGATTTTGATGTTATTAAAGTAACGTTTTTTTGTGCTTGAAGTGCATTGAAAGGGGTGCCAGGTATAAATATTAAATTAAAACTATTCAACTGGGGTCACATTTTTGAAAGGCTATGGTCCAGAGACTATGGTATCGCACTGTATCCTAGGTACATTTTCAGGCCGTCTGTTGACCAATTGCAGCCAGATCAACAGATGGTACAATACCATTACGAAAATGTGAGACCAGTTGAATATTTTGATGAGTTCAATTTAATATTGCAATGTGGTCATGGTGGTATCATGAACTGCAGTATATAAATGTTAATGGTCAACTAGGCAGTGCCTTTGACCAGCTAATACTTGCCAAACCAAACCAATAATACATGCCTTAAAGAGTATCAAAGACTAATAAGAACTAATTCTGCCATAGGGCAGCTATTGATTACGTCTCTAATCCATGGATACTGCAACGTACACGGATGGTCCTAATGGCAGATACACCAAAGGTTACTTGGCTCATTGGTTCCAATACCAATGTTGTTTCTTAGAAATATCTTCATTGCACATAGGTGCATTAGATGAATGTTCTTAATTGAAGGTTCTGTTACCATTACGATGGGTAGAGCACATGTAGGTGACCAGGTATGCTCAAGGCACATGCAGATCTACAAGTGAACCCAGTTGTAGTATAATCATGATCCATCATATGCCACTGTACAAGCTGTCCTTTCCGAGGCAGTATACAATAAAAGACCATACTTCCAGTTATTTTTTATTCCAAATCCATGATGCCTTTGGGACATGAAGTACAGTATGGATGCATTCTAAGGATAGAGATGTAGGTCCGATGTAGGTCCAGGGAAGGCAACAAAGATCTTGTAATAACGTGGGTTTAAATTATATCATGGACACTTTAATAAGCTTTAATAATAATTGTTAATTGCAGACTATAGGCTAATTGTGTTTGTTTGTTTTTTTGTTCATTGTTTTATTTTTACTCTTGTTAACAATTAGATGACCTAATACCTAATTGTCGGTGGGTGTGTTTGTGGTTTTAAGTTTGTATCCATATTCAAACTGTGGAGATGTGCATGTCTGTGGAGCCTGATCCTAACCATGGAGCGCCCCTGGCTGAAATTTGATATACTTTTGATACACCACTTTTGATACGTATGAAAAATGTATAAAATAAAAAGTATTTGAATTGGAACCCTCATTTCATACACTTTTATGTATCAAAACTGTATCAAATTAACATTGCATACATATTTTATACATATCAAAAGTGTATCAAATGCCAAGATAATGTATCAAATAAGTATCAAATGAAATGTATCATTTCATTTCATACATATTTGATACATAATTATATCAAAAGTGTATCAAATATGTAACTGTATCAAATCAGGGTTCCAATTTAAACTGTATCAAATTAGCATTGAAATTTTAATCCTTTCATTTTATACACATTTCATACATAATTTATATCAAAAGTGTATGAAATATGTAACTGTATCAAATCAGCGTTCCAATTTAAACTGTATCAAATTAGCGTTGAAATTTTATCCTTTCATTTCATACATATTTCATACATAATTATATCAAAAGTGTATGAAATATGTAACTGTATCAAATCAGGGTTCCAATTTAAACTGTATCAAATTAGAATTGAAATATTTATCCTTTCATTTCATACACATTTCATACATAATTATATCAAAAGTGTATGAAATATGTAACTGTATCAAATTAGGGTTCCAATTTAAACTGTATCAAATTAGCGTTGAAATTTGAATCCTTTCATTTTATACACATTTCATACATAATTTATATCAAAAGTGTATGAAATATGTAACTGTATCAAATCAGGGTTCCAATTTAAACTGTATCAAATTAGCATTGAAATTTTATCCTTTCATTTCATACACATTTCATACATAATTATATCAAAAGTGTATCGAATATGTTACTGTATCAAATCAGCGTTCCAATTTAAACTGTATCAAATTAGCATTGAAATTTTTATCCTTTCATTTCATACATATTTCATACATAATTATATCAAAAGTGTATGAAATATGTAACTGTATCAAATCAGGGTTCCAATTTAAACTGTATCAAATTAGCGTTGAAATTCTTATCCTTTTATTTTTATACACATTTTATACATAATTTATATCAAAAGTGTATGAAATATGTAACTGTATCAAATCAGGGTTCCAATTTAAACTGTATCAAATTAGCGTTGAAATTTTAATCCTTTCATTTTATACACATTTCATACATAATTTATATCAAAAGTGTATGAAATATGTAACTGTATCAAATCAGGGTTCCAATTTAAACTGTATCAAATTAGCGTTGAAATTTTAATCCTTTCATTTTATACACATTTCATACATAATTTATATCAAAAGTGTATGAAATATGTAACTGTATCAAATCAGGGTTCCAATTTAAACTGTATCAAATTAGCGTTGAAATTTTAATCCTTTCATTTTATACACATTTCATACATAATTTATATCAAAAGTGTATGAAATATGTAACTGTATCAAATCAGGGTTCCAATTTAAACTGTATCAAATTAGAATTGAAATATTTATCCTTTCATTTCATACACATTTCATACATAATTATATCAAAAGTGTATGAAATATGTAACTGTATCAAATTAGGGTTCCAATTTAAACTGTATCAAATTAGCGTTGAAATTTGAATCCTTTCATTTTATACACATTTCATACATAATTTATATCAAAAGTGTATGAAATATGTAACTGTATCAAATCAGGGTTCCAATTTAAACTGTATCAAATTAGCATTGAAATTTTTATCCTTTCATTTCATACACATTTCATACATAATTTATATCAAAAGTGTATCGAATATGTTACTGTATCAAATCAGCGTTCCAATTTAAACTGTATCAAATTAGCATTGAAATTTTTATCCTTTCATTTCATACATATTTCATACATAATTATATCAAAAGTGTATGAAATATGTAACTGTATCAAATCAGGGTTCCAATTTAAACTGTATCAAATTAGCGTTGAAATTCTTATCCTTTTATTTTATACACATTTTATACATAATTATATCAAAAGTGTATCAAATATGTCACTGTATCAAATCAGCGTTCCAATTCTAATGCTGGCCAGCGGGACCGCCCAATTTTTGATACATGCCATTTGATACACTTCTGATATAGTTTTCTGATACACTTTTGATACAGTTTTTTGATACACCTTTGATACAGTTTTTTGATACACTTTTGATACAGTTGTTTATACACTTTTGATACGGTTTTTATACACTTTTGATACACTTTTGATACACTCTTTATACACTTTTGATACAGTTTTTGATACACTTTTGATACAGTTTTTCAAATTTCAAAATTGGTCCAATCAAGCTCAAATTCAACAAGAATTATCCTTACATGATCTAAACATATTTACAAACATTAATGACCCCAAAGCTTAAAGTAAAGGGGTCAAAGGTCAAATTTTGAAATTAGTCTAATCAAGCTCAAATTCAACACTGCCCAATGCTGACCTCTAGCACTTTCCCCCATCACGGAGCAGCTCAATGCTGCTGCTGCGTTGCCATAGTCCTCATAGAACCGTCGGCATTCTCTTGCGTGCTTTCTCTCTTGCCACGGCCATTCCACCATTAGTCCACATTCTGATGTTATCAATCCATCCTGTTTTCCTTCGACCTGGCCTGGCTTTTCCTTCTACTTCTCCTTCTATCGTTATCTGAACAATGCTATCTGGACGCTGCTTCCAATGACCATACAGGGATATCTTTCTTTTCTTCAGCTGGCTGAGCAGACCTTGTTTCTCTGTGATACCCACTTTCTGACGGATCCATGCATTGGTTTTCCTATCTTTCCAGCTGACCTGAAGCATTCTGCGCCATACCCACAGCTCAAACGACTCTATCTTCTTGATATTGCTTTGTTTTAGGGTCCAACTTTCTGCACCATAAAGGGCTATACACCAGACAAGGGATCTCACCAGTTGTTTCTTCAGCTTCAGGCTGATCGCTTTAGCCTTCCATAACCCTAATAATTGGCTGGTGGCATCTCTGGCAATTGCTAGTCGAGCATTGATCTCTGGTGTAGAGTCTGCATCACACCCTACCATTGAGCCAAGGTATTTGAACCTTTCAACCTGCTTGATTGGCTTTCCACCCAGCTCAATGCACTTTCCCCTATTAACATTCAAAATTACAACGCAATAGGACAAATGTGTGAGAAAGTATTGCAAAAGAAAAGCAAAACCCAACCAAAATGGAACATACATACATCAGAGGGCCTGCTTGGAAAGCAGTGCTTGTCACTGAAGTTGTTACCCTCAATAAAGAGACAAAAAGTCTACCAATAACAAAAAGATTCAGCAGGGTTTTTTACTATACAGGCATGTGCTATATTCATGCTTAATAATATATACATAGAGGCCCTATATGTAGTAAGCTTACCTTATCAGAACAAAGTCCATAAAATATCCTCTTTAATCACAGTCCCTGATTACAACTACATTGTAACCTAATGTGCAGTCTACAAGCATGTTTGTATCTTCATCATGATAAATAAAACACCATAATTTGCTCTAAAATACAGTACATTTCCAAATGCAAATCCTGGTGTTAACTGCATACATGCCACATGGGCAAATTTGAAAATGATGAGTCATTATCTAGACATGTGATCAGTTATTGATACATTTTTGATACACTACAAAAGGTCAGTTTATGAAAGCCCAATTTGATACACTTTTGATATACCTCTAGCCACCCAAAATAAACTAAGTCCAATTTAATATGCTTTTGATACAATGTAGGCAGCCAGAATTTGACTAAGTCCAATTTGATACTCTTTTGATATACCTCTAGCCACCAAAAATTAACTAAGTTCAATTTGATACACTTTACATACACTAAAAAACAGGCAAAGTCCAATTTAATACACTTTTGATACACTGTATGCAGCCAGAATTTGACCAAGTCCAATTTGATACACTTTTGATATACATCTAGCACCCAAAAATGAACTAAGTTCATTTTGATACACTTTACATACACTACAAAACTGCAAAGTCCAATTTGATACACTTTTGATACACCACAAGTATGGCCAAAATTAATTAAGTTCAAATTCGATACACTTTTGATACATTTTTGATACAGTTAGGTGGTATTTGATACAGTTTTGATACCTTTTTTTTTCAGTTGATACATTTTCAATACACCCTTTGTATATCAAAACTGTATCAAATTGCCGTTTGATACAGTTTTAATACACTTTGATACACTTTTGATACACTTCTTGCTGTATAGAATTTCTGCTAGGGGCTGTACTGTTAAACAAAATGTCTTTGAGCCATAGAGAGGGGTATGATACCCATCATTATTGTGTAATACGAAGACCTCCACAGTAAGTTCATTATGTATGGATTTGTGTGTGTAACCACCCCACCAGGGGACACACACATTAGAAACCACTGTTGAAATGCAGACCCACAGGAACTGCGGACGTCCCCAGTTGCCAGTACGTGCCTGGTTAGCCCAAATTGCATGTTAAAGCATATAAACATACGTCCGCAGTTACCGCAAAAGAATTGGGTATGCGGAAATATGCAAACTTAAGAGAAGAATAATTATACCATTGTATACAGGTAGAAGAAAGTAATGCAACACCTTAGTGAAGTGACCTGCATTAGAACACCATACTTTTTCAAATGATGCACAATTAGCCCAAGGCAATTGAGTTAAGACTGGGCTACCTACCTGTATTTCAGCATTTCACTCTGCCTTATTACTATGCTACTCATTATTATAGTCAGATAGCTTCCATTCTCTCAATAGCCAAGTAACTTGAATTTATAGGTTATTTCCGCCCATCAAGTATTTCCTTCGTAAATGAGCATTATTGCAAGAAGCAAACACACTATACTTTTTCTCTTCAGTTTGATAAGCCACATATTATTTAATCAAGTTAGTCCATACAAATATGCATGTGCTGAAAGACTGAGTTGGTATACACTCTTATATATGTTGACATTACCAGGATTAACTGTAGAATTTTTCAGTCTTGGCATTGTTTCGATTTTTAGTCAGTTAGGGGTGTAACATTATTTTTAAGGTTAAGAGACATTTACATTAGTTAAGGGTTAAGAGGGCAGACAGGGTCACTCTTAATGGGACCTCATTTTGTATTGTATCTTAAAAAGTAATGAAGGGGAGCAAAGAAAATTTGGCTGAAGCTGGAATCAAACCTGTTACCTCTGGCATGTCTGGTATGGGAGACCTGTGCTCTACCATCTGAGCTATGAAGCCCTATGATGAATGGCAATCCCAAAAATTTGTTTCCCAAATTTTGGAAAATTTGTGTCGGTCGGGCCCGTAGAACAAGGTTTTCTTTTTCGTCACCTTGCATCATATTCTCACATTATTTTATGTCAAGTATGTATGTAAACATCTTGTTTATTACATTTATTTAATCGAAGCCTGGATTATGTTTCAACAGGAAGGTCAGAAAGATTAGTGATGTTGGAGGCGTTATTATACCCCAATACTTGTAAAACATCCTTCCAACCTATATTCATAATATTATACTTTACCAGAAGACAAGACAGACATAAACCAAACTATATGTATTATAGTGTGTCTCGAGCATAATGAGATATCATTACAAAAAGTCATATTGGCTATTATCAGTAGATAGCTTATTAGTTAGAATAACAAACTAACCATCAGCAGTTGAGATAATCAAAATCATGCGTTATCAGCAGTGCGTAGCTGATGAAGTAGTGAGCTGGCAGCAAATAGGTACAGCTTTTTTACTGCAGCTGAAGTAGCTGTAGCTATCAGTAGTAGCTGATGAGGAACTAATTTCATATAGGCCCATTGATAACTGAATGTAGTGAGCTTTAGCAGGAGATAGAGGAAAGGAAACTTTTGCTATCAGAAACAGACAGCTGAGGAAGTAGTGAGCTGTGCAAGATTTTACTTTCATGATAAAGATACAGTAAACACGTAAATACCCAATTGCTATCAGCAGTAGATAACAATACAGATGAAGAAGTCTGTTTTTAGTAATAATAATTATAATGTGTATTTTGCTATGGACATAAAATAAGGCATTGGTTATAAGTTGTAGATAGTTTGTGAATTACCATCAGTTAGATAAGCTATCAGCAGTAGATAGTTGATAAAGTATTTTTTCCATCAGCAGTAGAAGCTAGTAGACGGTTTTGGCAAATACCTAAATTTGAATTTAAAAAACCTATCTGCAGTTACTCACAATTGCCATGATAAACTTGGTACAGATGAACTGTAGAATATCTGGTGCATAATATAATCGTGTTGTTTATATTCGTCTTGAACTATAAGGTGCTAAAGGCATTATTGTTTTAGATATAATGTACAGTCAGAAATCGATCTTGTGTGAGGAACTTAAAATAATGCAGATGAAAACTGTATCTTTATATGTGCAATCACGTCGTGCTGCGTGTATGACCTTGTTTGGAGGCAAATGTGTCCCCAGTTTAAAATATATATATATATATATATCTTTGCTTAAAGGTACACCACAGGACCTCAACCAACTGTCTTATTTATACTCTAGCAGCATGCGTTTACTTTATTTCTTTGGTGGTTTCTTCCGTTTTATTAACAAATGCAATTTAATTTGTCGGAGAAGCCTTGAGAAATTCATTCTTAGACTCATGTTTAAATTTATGTTTTTAATGAGATAGCACAATCGATAAAATACCAATGTAGTTCGTTCAAACGGAAATAACTTTATTTAATGAAACTCGTATGCAGTTTTTATACAGGAAAATTCAGAATAGTTTGAACCTCGCATATATTGTGAATTAAATAAGTATATATACAAATAACAAAATAACTGATGGGTTGACCTTGATGGTATTGAAAATGACAAAAACAATAATGAAAGACATAGGTAAAAGACAGTATTGGCCAGTGATCCTTGCGAAAGCTTAGAAATATTTTGTTATTGTAGGCATATAGCTTATAAGTGAGGATTAGGCATATTTCTATAAAATTGTCATCATGTTGCTTATTTTGTCCATATGAAAAATTGACAAAATGGAAGAAAACAGTGGCGTAAAAGAGATGTGATGCTTTATTCAATTGCGTGTAGAGTAAATGTCCGCGCGGATCATGAACATGACTTAAATGTGACATTTTACTCGTTACTATCACACTGACAATGTTCGCTTTTGGCAATGCCGTAGCCAGGGCAGCTGCCCCCCCTCCCCCCCCTGTGGAGTCTTACCCCCTTTGAGAGGCCTTTTTTGTAAGTTTAGCCCATTTTTGACCATTTTCGTCAAAGTTTGCCCCCATTTGCCTTGCCCCCCCCTCTCTGGAAAGGTCCTGGCTATGCCACTGGCTTTTGGTATATATATTATCACAGGTATCTTAGCACGCCTACTCTTTACAAAAATGAAAAACATGATTTTTGATAACTATCACTCCGTATCTACGGTAGATAGCATGGATAACGTCTATCTTAACGTGTTCGTCCCATATAAACATGTCCATCCCATATAAACCATCTTAGCAGTTCCGCACCGTTTGTCACTTCCTACTAAGGACCTTGCACCCCTTGGGACCTTTGTTATCTACCCTTAATATGTGTCAGTGATGGCTTACATACAAACAGTAATACGAGTTCAGGTCCCTTAACAAATTTGAAGTCTTTAATTGTCTGTAGCAAAAAATGAACGTTTTGAGTTTAAACAAAATCATCTTAAGTCGCCGGCAGAATCATCAGGGATGCACTACTGCGGTATCATCAATGATTGCCAACGGTGCCAAGATCTAGATAATTTGTGCTACTTCACGTGTATTTGTGGTTTGTTATCTCAATTGAGATTTCTAGAAATGAGTGCAATATAAGCCGTGGGGATTTTGTCTTATCCTGCTCTACTCATTTCAGTTAGCTTTATGTGGCCTTCATTTGCGCACACATATACGACGATGCTTTTGATAAATGGTAACTTAATTTATTCAAAGTCAAACATAAAATACAAGCATGTTGATGTCTAAAATAACTCGATTGTTTGGACAGACAAGAATTTCCACACGAGAGTCCAGTCGTTCTGAATGCAAGAAACATTTTATTTTCAACTCAATACTGTAATTATTATTTTTTCAACTCTGTATCCGTGTAATTAATGTCAATTGATTAATAATCGATGAATTGACACGGACTGGTCAACTATAACCATTGTATTAAATATGTATATACACTCTTAGAAAAGAGCGTTCTTGGCTGTATGCAGAACCCTCAAGAGAAGCGGTTCTTGAAACTTGAAAGAACCCCAAAATAATTTGTTGGCCTTTCCAGAACCCTTTTCATGTTTAAAATTGTTCTTTCTAACCTTTCCAGAACCCTTTCATGTTCTTTGTAGAACCATTTATGGTTCCACATACAGGACGGCTCAAGAACCATTTTAGGTTCTACTTAAAACCCTTTTTGCTAAGAGTCTAACCATTGCATTAAATATCTGAGGAAATAAAAGATTAGTTTCCCTATCCTTTTCTCTCTTCTGGCTCAAAATGCATCCATCTCTTCCTTTCATCACATATTCTTTTTTCCCTTATTTTCGTGTATTCTAGTTTATAGCTCATATCATCTCTATTTTATCTGTTCTATATTTCTACCTACTTGACTGACTTTTCAATATCTCTAGTTATTCCTAACTCTTCATATATCTTTCCGTGAGCAATTACACAAGTATGTTGTTTGAGAGAGTAATCGGCGTGTAAAATATGCTCTATAAAGGTAAAAGACGCTATATATGGCTTTAAGCAGTCATAGATGTATAAGTATTTCCTGCTTTTATCTATCGTCGACCTGGGCTTAAGAGATAGACTGCCGGGCCAAAGGGATCCTCTTGTAATACCTTTTGTAATTTTTGCATCGCTGTCTGATATATGATTGGGTGTGTAAGTAAGACATGATACAATTTTGTTTTCCATAACAATTCTGATGTATATTATGCAGATACTTCACCAAAAGATTGCAATTTTACATTTAACTGGGAAATATACGAAACGTAACGGTTAACATGCGAAAGGTGGCGGTTTATTGGCTATTATAAACAACACACATTGCTTTACACTGAAAATGGTAAATTCCTGATGTTCTGTAAATTGATAGTTGGTAAATTAACTATCTACTGAAGATAGTAAGTATTTATATCAAAGGTAACATAATTATTATCTGTTATCTATATTATTCTAAAGATAACTTGCTAGCTCTTGCTATAGCAAGTAATGCATATTAACTCTATTCAGAAATTGTTGACTTCTGTCAAGTTTTTCCATGCTTCTAGCATTGTTTTAACAAAACACTTTATCTCTTGATTATTAGTTTCTGAATAAAGTAGAAACTAAAATTATGAACTTGAAAAGGCCCATTGTCAGTAGTGCCCTTTTGTCGTGGTAGGGTAGTATAATGCCGTGGTTATGGCTATACTTAATGCTTAAAACATAAATTATCAATTATTTTAAATCTATTTTACGGCGATGTTTTCGACCAGTCCCTAAAATTTCATATTTTATAGAACACCAACCCTGCCTCAAAATCTTGTTCAAGTGGTATTTCATATCTGATATCGTCTTTCTACCCTGTTAATGAAGTAGTCATGTTATCTATCACGACAGACACCACCATGTAGTCATAGGTCAACTCACCATCCCGACATTCTAATTATTACTTTTGTTTTAGATGTGTCAAGAGTTGACTTCGTCAACAAACCATTTTATAGATTAATTCATACTAAGCCTTGGTTAACTCAGTCCGGCAAGCTCCGGGAACTCAGTATGTGATTGTGAGACGCATCTTAACACAGAACATTCGAGTCGGGATGTGCTACTGATTAATTCAGGTTGATGAAATAAGACGGGATCTGTATATAGTTCTTCTTCTTCTTTTTTTAACTGTTATTTTCTTAACTGTTTTTGTAGACAACAATACTGTGGACTTTGTACACTTACATTTTCGAATTTTCCTTTCGAATGACAACAAAAATTTGGTTATTCGTTTATTCGCTCGTGAAGGTATTTCCAAGATCTGAATAAAGCTAAGTGCGTGTGTTCCACATAAAAATATTTATAAAATATAGCTTGATCTTCAACTTTTTGTATGATATCTTACAAAAAATAACAAAGCATTATGCAAACAATCATGGAAATGGTGATTCGGATGATCATTCAAGCAAACAAACGGTAAACTAATCTACAATCTGCAATTCTATATTATAGCCCACCCACCGGGGCTCAAATAAGCGCTGTGTTGTAGATATAGGAGATGAACTAGTTAGCGTCATATATCAAAAAATATAAAAGCTATGATTTTAGTATTTGCTCTATGTTTCAATTACTTATTCTTTTCAAAATATCTGAATTTTCAACCCGGTACAAGCTTTAATAACGGGGGACCATACATTTGTATGAGAAAGAAATCCTACCATCTGTCCAAACTCCCGTGTTATTCCAATGCACATTTTGCTTCACCTGGCAGCCCTGGCTTGGTCGTATTTTGAAGATTGGTGTCACGAAACCGTAATAGGTACAAATTTAGTACTTTCTGTGAATCAAGTTTGGTTTATTCTCTACATGCAATCTTTAAACCATTAGCACAGTCCTTATAATAACGGGGGACCGCCTTGATGAGTAAATGACAGCAAACCAGTGAAAAATACCCCAAAACTCGGTCAGTGGAGCTCCGTCCGTACATGTCAATAGCGACATTATCGATTGGATTAGTCGACCGGCGGACAATTCGATCGCTCATTGGATTAATATTATCACGTGGTAATAAATTTGCATTGGACAATAGATTACTACAATGGTTTAGTACTGCACATATCAGTTTAATCTTCACTAAGCGGGTTTATGACTGGAAAGGTCGCGGTGAATTTGCCGTGGACATAACTGCACTATGATCGGACTTTTAAGTCTCAGTGCCCGCCTCAATTTTTTATTTTTTTTATTTTTAAGATGGGTAAGGCTAGGATAAGCATAAGCCTATAGCAAATTGAAGTATCAATTTACAAATTGAAGTATAATTTTCGGTTATACTGTACAGCTGCTCTGTGAGGTATATCATCTTTTATGGCGCAGGAGCATTGTTGTGGGTCGAAATCTCACGTGTGCGCGGTTTATTTCCCATGCACTGTTTACCCAACCAGGCGAGGCAAAATAACCGTATTATGTTGGTGCGGCGAATGCAGGTAAGTTTAATCTGAATGTTCTATTCCATTTTCTTATGCAAAAAAAATCGCTAAGGCAACATGAAGATATACTAGTAGTTGTATATATAAATAAATATATTGGCCTAAGGAAGTAAGTAAGAGAAGCTCCTACACTGCAAAGTGTTGGTCAAAGTTTTCCCACCATTCTTGCCTAACGTAAGCTACAAATATCAACAGTCTAAAACTCTAAATGATTGGCTAGGCCTATACACCTTAACCTACAGTTGTTGAGCAATAAGTGTTATCCAATAGTTGGGTGAATACATTTGGGTAATGTCAATTGACTAATATGACAATGCTAAGACCAATAATATAATACTGATGATTATGATTATGTACGCTACAAATCACAGCAAGACAATATGCCTGTTTTGGGGCAATATGTCAATGGAATTGAAATCTTCACTTCAAAATATATTATATTAAATATATTATTCGGTGCCCATGCAGATTGGTATTAGCATTTTCATATTAGTTAATTGGCTTAACCCAAATGTTGGGTAAAATGGCTTCTTTAGGGACAATGGGAATTCCCATTTTTTGTTAGATTTGGTTTTTTTAAATAGGAATTCACACAATTTTTGTGGATAAAAATTTTGTCTGGGAATTCCCAATTTGTAATCATTTAGGGATAACCTATAAATAAATATTTCGCCATGTACTGTATATGTTCTTTTGGTAATGTATGTAACCACCTCCTTTGAGGAAATACAATACGACTACGAGGAAATAAAAAACAAGTATTTATTTGGTACAGGCTAGACCCGTGCACTTGGTAAGGAAGTACATGTAGGCCTATAAGTAAAATAGAAATCATACACAAAGTTCATGAAGTTCAATAAACACAATTGACAAGATTTCGATTGAATGCTATTGACAACATTACGGATTTATTTTGGAGAATTATAGCCTATAGTTGTTTGCTTCTTTATGTATTTCATTCCTTTATGCAAAGGAACATTTTTCATTATAGGGATATAATTTATTTAGTTATTTTAACAGTATGCTTCGACTATATTTATAATTACGCACTTATAAATACGCACGTGACCACTTCTGCGCTGCCATAACAGCTTGTAGACAGGCAGTATGGAAGTGAACTTCAACACACCGGTGTTCTTCTTGTACATTTGAATGCAAAGAGGGTAACAACACTAGACTGTGCAGCAAAATTGTCTATTTTGTTTAACTTTGTGATATTATTATAACGTTTTCGTCGATAAATATTTTTTCCGCCGGCAAATACTTTCAAAATGTTGTTTTTGAACATATTACAAATTCGGAACCCCCCATTTGATACATATTTGATGATATATATTTATTTAAAGAGTTCCTAACCATGTCAATGGTATGAGGATTTGTTCACGCTTGCTGGTTTTGGTATGTCGTGCCCGTGGGTCACGTGCGTATTTATAAATACGTATTTATAGTCGAAGGTAGATGTTTAATACCCTTTCTTTAAAATATTATATGTTGCCTTTTCAGATTCTTGCCGGTTATAATGGATCACAATGGCGACAGTTGCAATTAACGCAATTAAATATAAACATCTCACATTTCGTGAGAAAATTGGAGAGGGCGGTTTTGGCACAGTAAACCGTGTAACTTTTAGTAAGCGTTATGATGGCTACAAAGAAGCTGCTGCCAAATCTGTGTGGAAGATGGAACAAAAGGAAATTCAAATAATGAGTCAACTAAGCCATCAACATGTTGTCAGATTGATAGGGTTCTCCCAATCAGGTCCAATGCATGTTATTCTGATGGAGTATGCCCCAAATGGATCACTGCATGATTATCTATCTGATTCTTCCAAGCCTCTGACGAACGCGTTGAAGCAAAAATGGGCAGTGGAATCGGCACTAGCAATCCAATATCTTCACGATCAGAACTATCTGCATAGGGACATCAAGCCATCTAATTGCCTCCTCTTCGAAGACAACCTGCTGAAGATTTGCGACTTTGGCCTTGCACGCAAAATTGAGCATTCAGAAACGACATCTTCTCAAAAGGGAACGGTTCGGTACATGGCACCTGAAATCCATGTAGGGAATGAGCATGGACGAGCAATCTTTTCAAAGCCAGCTGACATCTACGCGTATGGGATGCTGATTTTGGAGATATGTACCAGGAAACCACCGTTCCAAACCTGGGAGTGGCACAAGGTGGTCTTTGAAGTTGGTAATGGAACCCAACCAACTGTACCAGAAGATTGTCCACGACATCTTTCCAGTATTATGCAACAGTGTTGGAATAAGGATCCAAAACAGCGACCTACCATTGCATCTGTACTTAAGGCCCTTTTAAAGGGCGGAAACAAAGGTATGAACCTGATTTTACTAAAAAGAATGATAAACTTCAAAACATATGCATTTATAAGTAGTCTTGTAATTTCCATATGTGACTGATTTTAAAACTTTAATTACCTGAACAGTGTGCCACTCAAAAATGTTACTGTTAGACTCAAATAGACCCGCCATCCACTTGTATTCTGGGTTGTCATTTTGTAGCGTGGTTTCTTGGGTATTTTTCAAGACCTGTGTATTTTTCGCATTTAGAGAACATTTTCGACACTAAACTTGTTCAGAAAGCAAAACTACCATTAAGAAACAATAACTAATATCGTAAGTAAGAGTGCTTGTTTCATTAACCAATTATTGTAATAATTAATATTCTTCAGATGCAATTTCCAAGATGAGCACATGGGCGAGTTACGTGACAATGTGCACAGACTTATGAGACAAACGTTATTCCTAAGATTATGTCCTGTGTAATTTTCATTTTACAGCTTCGTACATCTGGTCATTGGAAAGAGAGATCAAAGATGGCCATGTCTTCAGAGTGATCCAAGATATTGCTTTCAATCCACTGAATGGAGATCTAGTAGCAGCAGACAGCACATTTATGGGCGAGAGCAAGATCCACATTCTAGACAGCGATGGAAAGTACAAGCAATCATGTACAGTAACAGGCCGAGTAGGTGAATTAGGTGTTATAGATACTTGTGCATCACAAAATGGTAACGTGTTGGTAATAGGACCAGGTTCCAAATCCATACATGTATTTGACGCGCAAGGCAAATATCTTCACGACTTCAACACCTTAACCCAAGATGAAGATCCAGACACACCTGTTAGATTACAGTGTATGTCTGCAGATAGAGAAGGGCAAGTATTGGTAGGTGATAATCTTAGGGATGTCATAACCATTCATACGTGTCCTGATGATAGAGTGGTCAAGAAGATCAAATGCTCACTAGGACGTGGTGCAAGTGTCGTAGTTAATGGCAAGAATCAAATTCTGATCCATTATGATCCAACTGATTCACTTTACACTAAAGTGCAAGCAATTGATTATTCAGGTAATGAACTATTCCACTTCATACCCAGGTTTGATGAGGATATCGCAGGCAACAGGGTATGGTCAGGGGGGATTGTGTGTGATGACGACAATAACATATACATTGCCCTGAGAGTATCATATACAGGAAATACTGGTCATATCCATGTGTACAGTCCTACAGGTACATTCATCAAATGCATAGAGCGCGGGTTGTTCTGTCCTCAAGGTTTGTCCACAACACCAGATGGATCACTAGCAGTCGCTAATCATGAATCAATCCTGCTGTATAGTCCAATATTATCTACACCGTAGGTAGTGATCTTACAGTGCTCTGAGTCCAACAGAACTATCTTCTGGGCGTCTGCTGATACTTCAGAGAAAAAATAATTTTGTTCCAAAACTTTCCATCCGATAGAAAGAAAAGGAGACTATGCCAATGCCATATCCCCTCCGACTCTAGACTGAAGAACGTTCGGTTAGTGTACTTTCGCGGTTCGTGGGGTCCAGTAGACAATGGTCTTTACTTCAGTTATAGTGGACTGTGAGTTAGTGATCCTGGAATGTTGGTGCTCTAGCTGGGCTCGCTTTGATCACGTATATTGAAGCATTTGTGTACTATTCTGAGCAAAACCCAAGAATCGGTCGCTATATCCTGGTTTTGCCAGCACATTCTTGGGTTTTGCTCCCCAAATAACTAAGAAATAGCAAAACACAAATCGGGTAACGATTCTAGGGTTTTGCAGTCCATTCCTAAAAATGGGCAGCAATACCATGATATAGCCTCCTACTCCGAATCTTGGATTTAGCCAGGCAAAACTCAAATCCGAGCAGTGATTCTAGAATTTTGAAGTCCATTCCTA
This sequence comes from Amphiura filiformis, assembly GCF_039555335.1. Taxonomy (NCBI): domain Eukaryota; kingdom Metazoa; phylum Echinodermata; class Ophiuroidea; order Amphilepidida; family Amphiuridae; genus Amphiura; species Amphiura filiformis. The sequence goes on along the minus strand of NC_092632.1, from coordinate 70,478,796 downwards.
GGAATAGCTCGTAAAACAGTGGTATTGTTTGTACTTCTACAATATTGGGTTTTAGGCTATTTGGTGGCAATTCTGTATTCAAGTGAAAATATTGCTTGTAAAATTATTTTAATTAACTTGAGGAAGTCAGCACTTGGTTTAAAGCAAATAAGGTGTTAGTAAACGCAAGTAAATTCTTTTCAGCAATACGTTTTTGTAGTGTATGTAATTTGTCTAATTGATGAGTGTCTTACTTGAAAGTTTCATATCATAGTGGTCATATTGACTGTTTATCAATTATCTCAAAAATATTGGTGTTATGAACGAACTTTTAATTTATTCCAAGACGTGTATACGTGATTCTTTACAGTGTACCCACATTTTAATTTAATCTTAATTGTGGAACACACTGGTAAAACATATCTGGATAAACTTGTAAAACTTTAAAGGTGTGTGCTTAGAATATTTGCTAAGCACATGTACAAATTAGAATTGGGTGTATTCATGTATAAATATTCAATAGAACAGCTGCCTTGTATACTCAACAATTGTTTCACCAAACGTTCAGATATCCTACTACAGACAAGAAGAAACAATAATTTAACTTATATTAGTAACAATAACCTCACTAAAACAAAGTGATAGTGCTACAACAACTGGTCCTATTCTTTGGAACAATTTAGAAAATTCCATTGAAACATCCAAAAACCGTTAAAACATTTTTGGAAAGTATTAAAGTTGAAATTAATGTCTACATATTTATGATTGATTGAATTGATTATTGTTTCCCGACTTCTTTTCTTGTTGTCTAAGCGTTTGGTGTTTGTTAACATTGAAATAAGGGGATGACCATATCTAGCCTTATTGGCATTCCCCTCTGTAACTTTTTGTTTGCTCTTTGATGTATTTTTTATGCTTTTATGTATATCCTGAAAGTATTTCTTGTTAGAGTGTTATGTATTTACTTTACATGTTTGTCACCAAGGAGCAATATAGAAGTAAACATCTTCACTTGGTGGCGTGTTGCCTACGTCATCAATCGGCAAATCTTCAGTAGATAGCAGTACACACGTTGATTTATCTGTAAAGGAATTTGAATTTATCGGTGCTTTTAGTTCGGTCTATATGAAAAGGAGGGTACATTTCTGGGGATTAGTAGTCTACATTTGTTTGTATGAATGATCACCCGAATCATCATTGCCATGATTGTTTGCACACTGTTTTGCGAGATATCATAAAAAAAATACGAAATTGAAGAACAGGCTATGTAGTTTTTATATTTATTATACGGAACGCACGCACTTAGGCCAACAAAACAATTTTGTAGGCCTTAGCTTTATTCGGACCTTGGAAATAACCTTAACGAGCGTAATTAAACGAACAACAAACTATTGTTCTCAGTGTTGATTGTCAACTGCATTTGCTTAGCGTCAGTCATTCGAAAGGAAAATTCGAAAATGTAAGTGTACGAAGTCCAAAGTAATGTTGTTTTCTACAAAAACAGTTTAGAAAATACTACCTTTAGTTATTTTAATAATAATAATAACTATACACATAATTATACAGTAATGACCTTATTTGCTCGGCTTATTTCATCAACCTGAATTAATCAGCAGCACACTCAGGCTCGAATGTTCTGTGTTAAGATGCGTCTCACAATCACATACTGAGTTCCCGGACTGAGTTAAGCAAGGCTTAGTATGAATTAATCAATTCAATGGTTTGTCTCGTCAACTCTTGACATATCTAAAACAAAAGTAATAATTAGAATATTGGGATGGTTAGCTGACCTTTGACTACATGGTGGTGTCTGTTGTCGTGATAGATAACATGACTACTTGATTAACAGGGTAGAAAGACGATATCAGATATGAATACCACTTGAACAAGATTTTGAGGCAGTGTTTGGTGTTCTATAAAATGTGAAATTTTAGGGACTGGTCGAAAACATCGCCGTAAAATAGATTTAAAATAATAGATAATTTATGATTTAAGTATTAAGTATAGCCATAACAATAATAGATAATTTATGATTTAAGTATTAAGTATAGCCATAACCACGGTATTATACTACCCTACCACGACAAAGGGCACTACAATGGGTCTTATCAAGTTCATAGTTTCTCTTTTGTTCAGAAACTAATAATCAAGAGGTCAGTGCTGGAAACAATGCTAGAAGCATGGAGAAAAGTTCTAGAGTTAACCTAAGCATTACTTGCTATAGCAAGAGCTAGCAAGTTATCTTAAGAATAATACAGATAAAAGATAATAATGTTGTTACCTTTGATCTAAATACTTGCCATCTTCAGTAGATAGTTAATTTACCAACTACCAATTTACAGAACATCAGGTATTTGCCATTTTCAGCAGATAGCAGTGTTTGTACGTTTTGTTACTATTTTTCAGTAAATGTCGTTTGTAATAGCTAAATAAACCATCACTTTTCGTATGTTGCATCAAGTTGTTTCTCCAGTTAACGGTTACAACTTACATTAACATTTCGTATTATTCCCAGTTAATAGTAAAATTGCAATCTTTTGGTGAAGTATCTGCATAATATACATCAGAATTGTTATGGGAAACAAAATTGAATCATGTCTTACTTACACACCCAATCATATATCAGACTGCGATGCAAAAATTACAAAAGGTATTACAAGAGGATCCCTTTGGCCCCGCAGTCTATCTCTTAAGCCCAGGTCGACGATAGATAAAAGCAGGAAATACTTATACATCTATGACTGCTTAAAGCCATATATAGCGTCTTTTACCTTTATAGAGCATATTTTACACGCCGATTACTCTCTCAAACAACATACTTGTGTAATTGCTCACGGAAAGATATATGAAGAGTTAGGAATAACTAGAGATGTTGAAAAGTCAGTCAAGTAGGTAGAAATATAGAACAGATAAAATAGAGATGATGAGGAAAACTAGAATATACGAAAATAAGGGGAAAAAAGAATATGTGATAAAAGGAATAGATAGATGCATATTGAGACAGAAGAGAGAAAAGGATAGGGAAACTAATCTTTTATTTCCTCAGATATTTAATGCAATGTTATACTCTAAAAAACGGTTCTAAGTAGAACCTAAAATGGTTCTTGAGCTATCTTGTATGTGGAACCTTAAATGGTTCTACAAAGAACATTAACATGATGAAAGGGTTCTGAAAAGGTTAGAAAGAACAATTTTAGACATGAACATGATGGGAAGAGTTCTGGATAGGCCAGAAAGAACAATTTATTGGTTCTTAAAATTGTCAAGAACCTTTTCTCTCAAGGGTTCTACATACAGGATAGCCAAGAACCATTTTTTCTAAGAGTGCATATACATAGTTAATACAATGGTTGACCAGTCAGTGTCAATTAGCTCATCAATTCATCGATTATCAATCAATTGTCAACTTTTAATTACACAAAGAATTGAAAAAATAATAATTACATAGATATAGAATTGCAAATAAAATGTTTCTTACATTCAGAACGACTGGACTCTCGTGTGGAGATTCTTGTCTGTCCAAACAATCTAGTTATTTTGGACATTAACAAGGTTGTATTTTATGTTTAACTTTGAATAAATTAAGTTACCATTTGTATCATGTTAAAGCATTGTCGTATATATGTGTGCTCAAATGAAGGCCACAAAAAGCTAACTCAAATGAGTAGAGCAGGATGAGACAAAATCCCCACGGCTTATATTGCACTCATTTCTAGAAATCTCAATTGAGATAACAAACCACAAATACACGTGAAGTAGCACAAATTATCTGGATCTTGGCACCGTTGGCAATCATTGATGATACCGTAGTGCATCCCTGATGATTCTACCGGCGACTTAAAATGATTTTGTTTAAATTCAAAACGTTCATTTTTTGCTACAGACAATTAAAGACTTCAAATTTGTTAAGGGACCTTAACCCGTATCACTGTTTGTAGTCATCACTGACATCACTGACACATATTAAAGCAATAATGTGTTATTTGCATAAAGAATAGATTCCTGTTTAATACTGCGACGTGTGTACACATAAGCGGACATCCACGGGAGATGTTAGCAAGTAGTCGATCGATGAACTCTGAATAAAACCGGGTCGACCCGGTTTTAATATGAAAAGTTAAATTTTACTGTTATTAAAGCACTTTAGGCTTAGTCTATTTTAGTACACCACTGGGCATTATAATTATGCAAAAAATAGAAATCCGAGTAAAATTGAGGGCGTCGCTGTGAAGCAAATCACACATTATGGCTTTTTAAAAGGGCAGATGGCAAAGGTCCCAAGGGGTGCTAAGGAAGTGATAAATGGTTGAATGAACAGGTTTAGATGGGACGAACACGTCAGATCGACGTTATCCATGCTATCTACTGTAGATACGGAGTGATAATTATCGTGGCATACGAAATCTAAAAAATTTTCAAAAATCTTCTTTCTTTTTTTTTTCTGTAAAGAGTAGGTGTGCTAATTAAGATATCTGTGATAATATTTAAAAAAAAGCGAACATTATAATACCAGTAAAATGTCACATTTTAGTAAATGTTCATAATATTGGAGGACTCTGTCCGTGCGGGCACGCGTACATGCAACACTGCTGTTTTCTTCCATTTTTCATATGGACAAAATAAACAACATAATGACAATTCTATAGATATAATCTTCATATTTAAGCTATTCCTACCGGGTTTTTTTAAACATTTCTAAGCTTTCGCGAGGATCACTGGTCAATAGCGAGGCTTTTTTTTCTATGCCTTTCATTATTGTTATTTGCTATTTTCAATACCACCAAGGTCAACTCATCAGTTATTTCGTTATACTTACTTATTTCACAATATACCGTAAAATTCCGTCTACATATATATGCATCTAAACGAGGTTTTTTTGACACAAGAGACAAGAGACAGACACTCTCAACAAAAACGTTATTTGGAGTTTGAACAACTATATTACTGATAAAGGCGGCTGTACAAACATGTATATTTGTAAGACCAATCTATTGCAATGTTTTTGAGAAGGGTATTGGCCTTTCATATCTTTCGTTAAAAAAAACCCTCGTTTAGAGGCATATATGCTTCTAGACGGAATTCTACGGATGCGAAGTTCAAACTAATCTGAATTTTCCTGTATAAAAACTGCATACGATTTTCATTAAATGAAGTTATTTCCATTCGAACGAACTACATTGGTATTTTATCGATTGTGCTATCTCATTAAAAACATAAATTTAAACATGAGTCTAAGAATGAATTTCTCAAGGCTTCTCCGACAAATTAAATTGCATTTGTTAATAAAAACGGAAGAAACCACCAAAGAAATAATGTAACACGTAAGTAAACGCATGCTGCAATAGTATAAATAAGACAGTTGGTTGAAGTCCTGTGGTGTACCTTTAAGCGAAGATTTTTTTTTTTTTTTTTAGAACTGAGGACAAATTTGCCTCCAAACAAGGTCATACACGCAGCACGACGTGATTGCACATACAAAGATACAGTTTTAATCTGCATTATTTTAAGTTCCTCACACAAGATCGATTTCTGACTGTACATTATATCTAAAACAATAATGCCTTTAGCACGTTCAAGACGAATATAAAAAACACGATTATATTATGCACCATATATATTCTACAGTTTATCTGTACAGAGTTTATCATGGCAATTGTGAGTAACTGAAGATAGCTTTTTTTTAAATTCAATATCAAAGTATTTGCCAAAACTATATTGTCTACTGCTGATAGAAAAAATACTGATAACAAACGCCATATTCTATATTATACTACTCATAGCAAAATACATAATCTATTATTAATACTAAAAACAGGCTACTTCATCTGTTATCTACTGCTGGTAGCAATTGGCTATCTAAATGCTGATAATGCAATGATTACCGTATCTTTATCATGAAAATAAAACTTTTTCACAGCTTACTACTTCCTCAGCTTTCTGCTTCCGATAGCAAATATTTCCTTTCCTCTGTCTCCTGGTAAAGCCCACTACATCAATTATATGAAAGTAGTTCTTCATCAGCTGCCTGCTACAAATGGATAGCTACTTCAGCTGCAGTAATAAACTGAGCCTATTTGCTACCAGCTCACTACTTCATCAGCTCAAGTACTCACTGCTGATAATGCATGGTATCTGATTATCTTAACTGCTGATGGTTAGCTTGTTATTCTGCTCGTGATGGGTCATCATAATAATCTATCTACTGATGATAGCCAATATGTGACCCGGCAGCACAAACGAGCCGTAAATTCCCTAAATTGTATTCAGAGTTACGGTGTAAAATGTGTACGAAGGTCATATTCATCGGTAACTTAAGCTGGCCCGACACCCGTCTCATTTCGATAGTCAAAAACTAATCAATAGTCCTATTGTTGAAGTGGATAATAAGCTTCTACCTTAGATGGCTATAGAACTTTTAATAGTTCTGGTCTTTGTTTGCTTATACTTGCTAAATCCTGTTCAAGTGGTGGGTTACCAGGCATTGTATTTTGTACAGGTATGCATAACCAACAATTAACAATGAGAGAACTTTCTTAAACCTCGTTGACTTGGGGATGATTTGAAATGACCGCCAATTATGACTGTTTGATATTTATTGCTAACAATGTGGAAAAAGAGACTCATGTAAAAACGTAAAAAGCTATAATTTTGTTGAAGGAGCAAAGTTTAACAAACCATAACCCCGCTTCTTGATATCGTTTGAAGTCAAATGATATACCATTTTTAAGTTTATGATGTTTATTTTTTAAACACGACATAAAACAAAATTGACCGGGGAGGAATGTACGGCTCATTCGCCGTGGACGGTCACATATAACTGTTTATAATGACATCGTTATTATGCTTGAGACATACTATAATACACATATAGTTTGGTTTTCATCTATAGCCAGGCTAATCATAAAATAAATCTATCTTATCTTCTGGCAAAGTATTCGCCACTTGCACGGTTCCGCCATTATGCACTATATGCGGGGAGAGCCTCGAACTGGCAGCATACATGAAAGGAAGAATTACGTAACCTTACACAGAATGTTATATGACTGGTTCAATTCCCATTCATGTATGCTGCCAGTTCGAGGCTCTCCCGCACATAGTGCATAATGGCGGAACCGTGCAAGTGGCGAATAATATTATGAATATAGGTTAGAAGGATGTTTTACAAGTATTGGGGGTATATAACGCCTCCAACATCACTAATCTGCCTGACCTTCCTGTTGAAACATAATCCAAAGATTCTGTGTATGGCGAAGAAGGGACTTCGATTGAATAAATGTAATAGACAAGATGCTTACATAACATACCTGGCATAAGAGAGAATATGATGAAAGGCGACAAAAAAAGAAAACCCTGTTCTACGGGCCCGACCGACCCAGATTTCCCAAAATTTGGTAAACAAAATTTTCCTGTACAATTGCCGACCCAAATTTCGAAAATATCAGAAACAATTTTTTTTTGTATTTCTCCAAATTGCTTTTTCCCAAATTGATGTTTTAGGTCATTTTGCAAAAGAAAGTGAAAGTTTGAAAGGTCCGTCCACCCGCAAAACAAGGTTTTTTTCGTCTATAGTTCTACACCTAGACATATTTTATGCAAATATTGACCTATTTTTATAAACATCTTAATCAGGTTAAAATTGTCTTCAAATATTTTATGTTTGTCCAATATTTTTGTACCCAAATTGGAGAAATATGCAAAAACAAATAAGGTAAAGTAATGATGTTGAGCTGAAATCGCCAAGTACTAATTTCTTTCTTTTTTTCTTCTTTTTTTGTAGATTTTCAACTACTGTACTGTGGTTATTTGCGCCAGTACTCACTCCTTTGTCAAATTGCACCTGTTTATCTTCATTCAGTCACAATGCGTAATTATCTGCTTCGTTGCATCTTGTTATTTCCTATCTTCTTCATGCCTAGCTCGTTGTGTGTCCCTGCTGTATATGCTTGTACAATGAATCCAAATTTATTTCTTTGTAGACGTGGTAAAAATCCAAACGGTATCTCTTCAGAGCCACAACAAGCTGAGTCAGCCGAGGAAGGGCTAGAACGTGGTCAAAACTTTACATGATCTTCCGCTAGCTTGACTTCCTCGCATCCAAGCCTGTTCCCCAGAGCCCAAGTTTGCGTTACCCATCCGACACCACGTGGAGGTTTGGGTTGAGTTGCCCGCGAGCAAATACTATGCCAGCTCTGCGGGCCTTGCCGGACACTAATTTCTTTCATCCATGAAAATACCTTATCATGGATACATAGACGATAATCACCGTATAACACATTGAGACGTGATGTGATTCCAATTATGGCAGGATCACTCTATCAGGTATGTAGAGTTAGAATTAACGCAAGCTTAGGGTTAATACTTCAGCTATATGATTATGAAGGAGACATTCAGGTAAAACATTTGAAGATTCCTCATCATCAGTGGACACATTGGCAACATTAAAATAATTAGTGTGTTAACAATGCAATGGCACATATCATGTTGGAACAATTTGATTACATTCCTAGTACCTGACTGAGACTAATATACCTGTCAGTCCTTCCGTGAGATGCAAATTCGTATGGCTAAGGTATTAAAATAATAATGTGATTAATGAAAACGAAGAGGAAAAAGTATAGTATGTTTCCTGTGGTTTGCATATACTCATTTTATTACTATAGCCCAGTTACATCCTTGATCTTCATCTCTTTATCGGAGACTCGTCACATATCCTTGATCCCTATTTCTTTATACTACACTAGTCAATGTTAACATCTGTAATTCTATACTATAGCCTAGTTACATCCTTGTTCTTTATCTCTTTATCGGAGACCCGTCCCATCCTTGATCCCTATTTCTTTATGCTACTGTAATTCTATACTATAGCCTAGTTACATCCTTGTTCTTTATCTCTTTATCGGAGACCCATCCCATCCTTGATCCCTATTTCTTTATACTACACTAGTCAATGTTGGCATCTGTAATTCTATACTATCGCCCAGTTACATCCTTGATCTTCATCTCTTTATTTGACCCCCGTGACATCCTTGATCCTTATTTCTTCTTCATCCTTGATCCTTATTTCTTCTTCATCCTTGATCCTTATTTCTTCCTTAGTCACTAGTCAATGTTGGCATCTGTAATTATATACTATAGCCTAGTTACATCTTTCATCTTCATCTCTTTATTTGACCCCCGTGACATCCTTGATCCTTATTTCTACATACTACACTTCTCAATGTTAACATCTGCAATTCTATACTATTGCCCAGTTCATACTGCAGTTACTGTCCGTTTTCCTATACACAATACACAGTGCTCTCACCATTGACGCGTGACCCCTACAAATGATGTATGTTGGGAGAATGGACACTTGCCTAGTTAACATCACTGTGTGAAAAATAACCAGCCAATATTTTATTTATTCTCCAAAACTTCTAGCAAATATATTTCTCTAACATGACCTAAAATTACAGCTAGGTTAGATGTTCAGAAATGGTCGTACTTTTGTAAAATATGAGTGAGGGCAAGGCATAGCTAGCCAACTCCCCGTGTTATTTGAATGGAGATTTGACCGAAAATATTGGTATCGGACCGCTCACTTCTGAAAAAACCGGTAAAAGCTACATTTAAATTATTCTAAATAGGTTCTAGAAAATAAAGTTTTGTAACATGTCCTAAATTTTTAGCTAATTTAGGTGTTTGGAGAGGGTCGTACTTTTGTGTTTTAGGAAGGACATGTAAACGACAGATAACACCAAAAATATGAAGAAATTATTTCTAAACCGTGTTAAGTCAAAAATCATTATGTTGCTCATTTTCAAGAATGCTGGTTTACAAAAAGCACGACATTGTCTGATTTCGTGAACAAAGCCACACATAACATTGTTTCCTTTCGTTTCCTTTATAATCGGTTACCCAACTGAAGCTATGAATACCAGCTTTATTGCGATATCGCACATGAAAACAGTCACTTGTGCACAACCAGAGAAGATCCAATTTAATCAGTTGAGCTGTTTCAATGAGTGTTATCTTGGTTTAATAGCTTTTAATGGGGTTAAGTCCTGCAAAGGTCGAGATGAATTCTACTGTAGACATGACTGCATCATGTACATCCTTGATCTTCATCTCTTTATCGAAGACTCGTCACATCCTTGATCCCTATTTCTTCATACTACACTAGTCAATGTTAACATCTGCAATTCTATACTATAGCCTAGTTACATTCTTGATCTTCATCTCCTTATTTGAGACCTGTCACATCCTTGATCCTTATTTCTTCAGACTACACAAGTCGATGTTAGCATCTGCAATTCTATACTATTGCTCAGTTACATCCTTGATCTTCATCTCTTTATCGAAGACTCGTCACATCCTTGATCCCTATTTCTTCATACTACACTAGTCTATGTTAATACATCCTTGATCTTCATCTCTTTATCGAAGATTCGTCACATCCTTGATCCCTATTTCTTCATACTACACTAGTCAATGTTAACATCTGCAATTCTATACTATAGCCTAGTTACATCCTTGATCTTCATCTCCTTATTTGAGACCGGTCACATCCTTGATCCTTATTTCTTCAGACTACACAAGTCGATGTTAGCATCTGCAATTCTATACTATTGCTCAGTTACATCCTTGATCTTCATCTCTTTATCGAAGACTCGTCACATCCTTGATCCCTATTTCTTCATACTACACTAGTCAATGTTAACATCTGCAATTCTATACTATAGCCTAGTTACATTCTTGATCTTCATCTCCTTATTTGAGACCTGTCACATCCTTGATCCTTATTTCTTCAGACTACACAAGTCGATGTTAGCATCTGCAATTCTATACTATTGCTCAGTTACATCCTTGATCTTCATCTCTTTATCGAAGACTCGTCACATCCTTGATCCTTATTTCTTTATACCACACTAGTCAATGTTGGCATCTGTAATTCTATACTATCGCCCACTTTCATCCTTGATCGTCATCTCTTTATTTGACCCCCGTGACATCCTTGATCTTTATTTCTTCTTCATCCTTGATCCTTATTTCTTCTTCATTCTTGATCCTTATTTCTTCCTTAGTCACTAGTCAATGTTGGCATCTGTAATTCTATACTATAGCCTAGTTACATCTTTCATCTTCATCTCTTTATTTGACCCCCGTGACATCCTTGATCCTTATTTCTACATACTACACTACTCAATGTTAACATCTGCAATTCTATACTATTGCCCAGTTACATCCTTGATCTTCATCTCTTTATCGAAGACTCGTCACATCCTTGATCCCTATTTCTTCATACTACACTAGTCAATGTTAACATCTGTAATTATATACTATAGCCTAGTTACATCCTTGATCTTCATCTCTTTATTTGAGACCTGTCACATCCTTGATCCTTATTTCTTCAGACTACACAAGTCGATGTTAGCATCTGCAATTCTATACTATTGCTCAGTTACATCCTTGATCTTCATCTCTTTATCGAAGACTCGTCACATCCTTGATCCCTATTTCTTCATACTACACTAGTCAATGTTAACATCTGCAATTCTATACTATAGCCTAGTTACATTCTTGATCTTCATCTCCTTATTTGAGACCTGTCACATCCTTGATCCTTATTTCTTCAGACTACACAAGTCGATGTTAGCATCTGCAATTCTATACTATTGCTCAGTTACATCCTTGATCTTCATCTCTTTATCGAAGACTCGTCACATCCTTGATCCCTATTTCTTCATACTACACTAGTCTATGTTAATACATCCTTGATCTTCATCTCTTTATCGAAGATTCGTCACATCCTTGATCCCTATTTCTTCATACTACACTAGTCAATGTTAACATCTGCAATTCTATACTATAGCCTAGTTACATCCTTGATCTTCATCTCCTTATTTGAGACCGGTCACATCCTTGATCCTTATTTCTTCAGACTACACAAGTCGATGTTAGCATCTGCAATTCTATACTATTGCTCAGTTACATCCTTGATCTTCATCTCTTTATCGAAGACTCGTCACATCCTTGATCCCTATTTCTTCATACTACACTAGTCAATGTTAACATCTGCAATTCTATACTATAGCCTAGTTACATTCTTGATCTTCATCTCCTTATTTGAGACCTGTCACATCCTTGATCCTTATTTCTTCAGACTACACAAGTCGATGTTAGCATCTGCAATTCTATACTATTGCTCAGTTACATCCTTGATCTTCATCTCTTTATCGAAGACTCGTCACATCCTTGATCCCTATTTCTTCATACTACACTAGTCTATGTTAATACATCCTTGATCTTCATCTCTTTATCGAAGATTCGTCACATCCTTGATCCCTATTTCTTCATACTACACTAGTCAATGTTAACATCTGCAATTCTATACTATAGCCTAGTTACATCCTTGATCTTCATCTCCTTATTTGAGACCTGTCACATCCTTGATCCTTATTTCTTCAGACTACACAAGTCGATGTTAGCATCTGCAATTCTATACTATTGCTCAGTTACATCCTTGATCTTCATCTCTTTATTTGAGACCCTTCACATCCTTGATCCCTATTTCCTCATACTACACTAGTCAATGTTAACATCTGCAATTCTATACTATAGCCTAGTTACATCCTTGATCTTCATATCTTTATTTGAGACCTGTCACATCCTTGATCCTTATTTCTTCAGACTACACTAGTCAATGTTAACATCTGTAATTCTATACTATTGCCCAGTTACATCCTTGATCTTCATCTCTTTATCGAAGACTCGTCACATCCTTGATCCCTATTTCTACGTACTACACTATCTGCAATTCTATACTATTGCCCAGTTACATGCTTGATCTTCATCTCTTTATCGAAGACTCGTCACATCCTTGATCCCTATTTCTTTATACTACACTAGTCAATGTTAACATCTGTAATTCTATACTATAGCCTAGTTACATCCTTGTTCTTTATCTCTTTATCGGAGACCCATCCCATCCTTGATCCCTATTTCTTTATGCTACTGTAATTCTATACTATAGCCTAGTTACATCCTTGTTCTTTATCGCTTTATCGGAGACCCGTCCCATCCTTGATCCCTATTTCTTTATGCTACTGTAATTCTATACTATAGCCTAGTTACATCCTTGTTCTTTATCTCTTTATCGGAGACCCAGCCCATCCTTGATCCCTATTTCTTTATACTACACTAGTCAATGTTGGCATCTGTAATTCTATACTATCGCCCAGTTACATCCTTGATCTTCATCTCTTTATTTGACCCCCGTGACATCCTTGACCTTTATTTCTTCATAATACACTAATCAATGTTAACATCTTCAAGTCTATACTATAGCCTAGTTACATCCTTGATCTTCATCTCTTTATTGGAGACCTGTCACATCCTTGATCCCTATTTCCTCATACTACACTAGTCAATGTTAACATCTGCAATTCTATACTATTGCCTAGTTACATCCTTGATCTTCATCTCTTTATTTGAGACCTGTCACATCCTTGATCCTTATTTCTTTATACTACACTACTCAATGTTAACATCTGCAATTCTATACTATTGCACAGTTACATCCTTGATCTTCATCTCTTTATCGAAGACTCGTCACATCCTTGATCCCTATTTCTTCATACTACACTAGTCAATGTTAACATCTGCAATTCTATACTATAGCCTAGTTACATCCTTGATCTTCATCTCTTTATTGGAGACCTGTCACATCCTTGATCCTATTTCTTCATACTACACTAGCCAATGATGGCATCTGCAATTCTATACTATAGCCTAGTTATATCCTTGATCTTCATATCTTTATTTCAGACTCGTCACATCCTTGATCCTTATTTCTTCAGACTACACTAGTCAATGTTAACATCTGCAATTCTATACTATAGCCTAGTTACATCCTTGATCTTCATCTCCTTATTTGAGACCTGTCACATCCTTGATCCTTATTTCTTCATGTACACTACTCAATGTTAACATCTGCAATTCTATACTATAGCCCAGTTACATCCTTGATCTTCATCTCTTTATCGGAGACTCGTCACATCCTTGATCCTTATTTCTTTATTCCACACTAGTCAATGTTGGCATCTGTAATTCTATACTATCGCCCACTTTCATCCTTGATCGTCATCTCTTTATTTGACCCCCGTGACATCCTTGATCTTTATTTCTTCTTCATCCTTGATCCTTATTTCTTCTTCATTCTTGATCCTTATTTCTTCCTTAGTCACTAGTCAATGTTGGCATCTGTAATTCTATACTATAGCCTAGTTACATCTTTCATCTTCATCTCTTTATTTGACCCCCGTGACATCCTTGATCCTTATTTCTACATAATACACTACTCAATGTTAACATCTGCAAGTCTATACTATTGCCCCGTTACATCCTTGATCTTCATCGCTTTATCAGAGACTCGTCACATCCTTGATCCCTATTTCTTTATACTACACTAGTCAATGTTAACATCTGTAATTCTATACTATAGCCTAGTTACATCCTTGTTCTTTATCTCTTTATCGGAGACCCGTCCCATCCTTGATCCCTATTTCTTTATGCTACTGTAATTCTATACTATAGCCTAGTTACATCCTTGTTCTTTATCGCTTTATCGGAGACCCGTCCCATCCTTGATCCCTATTTCTTTATGCTACTGTAATTCTATACTATAGCCTAGTTACATCCTTGTTCTTTATCTCTTTATCGGAGACCCAGCCCATCCTTGATCCCTATTTCTTTATACTACACTTGTCAATGTTGGCATCTGTAATTCTATACTATCGCCCAGTTACATCCTTGATCTTCATCTCTTTATTTGACCCCCGTGACATCCTTGACCTTTATTTCTTCATAATACACTAATCAATGTTAACATCTTCAAGTCTATACTATAGCCCAGTTACATCCTTGATCTTCATCTCTTTATTTGAGACCCTTCACATCCTTGATCCTTATTTCTTCATACTACACTAGTCAATGTTAACATCTGCAATTCTATACTATAGCCTAGTTATATCCTTGATCTTCATCTCTTTATCGAAGACTCGTCACATCCTTGATCCCTATTTCTTTATACTACACTAGTCAATGTTAACATCTGTAATTCTATACTATAGCCCAGTTACATCCTTGATCTTCATCTCTTTATTTGAGACCTGTCACATCCTTGATCCCTATTTCTTCATACTACACTACTCAATGTTAACATCTGCAATTCTATACTATAGCCTAGTTACATCCTTGATCTTCATCTCTTTATTTGAGACCTGTCACATCCTTGATCCTTATTTCTTCATGCACACTACTCAATGTTAACATCTGCAATTCTATACTATAGCCCAGTTACATCCTTGATCTTCATCTCTTTATCGGAGACTCGTCACATCCTTGATCCCTATTTCTTTATACTACACCAGTCAATGTTGGCATCTGTAATTCTATACTATCGCCCAGTTACATCCTTGATCTTCATCTCTTTATTTGACCCCCGTGACATCCTTGATCCTTATTTCTTCCTTAGTCACTAGTCAATGTTGGCATCTGTAATTCTATACTATAGCCTAGTTACATCTTTCATCTTCATCTCTTTATTTGACCCCCGTGACATCCTTGACCCTTATTTCTACATACTACACTACTCAATGTTAACATCTGCAATTCTATACTATTGCCCAGTTACATCCTTGATCTTCATCTCTTTATCGAAGACTCGTCACATCCTTGATCCCTATTTCTTCATACTACACTAGTCAATGTTAACATCTGCAATTCTATACTATTGCCCAGTTACATCCTTGATCTTCATCTCTTTATCGAAGACTCGTCACATCCTTGATTCTTATTTCTTCAGACTACACTAGTCAATGTTAACATCTGCAATTCTATACTATTGCCCAGTTACATCCTTGATCTTCATCTCTTTATCGAAGACTCGTCACATCCTTGATCCCTATTTCTTCATACTACACTAGTCAATGTTAACATCTGCAATTCTATACTATAGCCTAGTTGTCAGGACAGATAGTGAAAATTAAATTTTCATCCTGGATTTTTATGAAGTTCATTCTTGGGAATTGTAATTTTGCCAACTGGCAACACTTGCAGTTTTTAGCAGGAAGGCCTATATTGATTGTTTTGTGGGTATTGTGTTTTGGGAGGATAACAATAGAACGCTATTAAATATTCGTGAGTTCAACAAAGAGATTCAAGTACAACATCTCTTCAGTGGAATTTTTTTTAAATCAAGGCACTTCCAGATAGCTATGGTTGGAGAGCAGACATGGGTCTGTAGTTGCTAGCAAAAATGATCGCATCATCAAAATAACTTTTTGGTACTGGTGTAAGACCTACAAATTTTAGAGGCATTGTAGATTGAAATATCTACACCTGTGAGGACAGTTAGTTCTGGTGTAAGACCTGAATTTAAGAGGCATTGTAGATGAAATATCTACACCGCGGAGGACAGTAATGATAACCAAAAGAGTTTGTTTTAAAATGGGAGCTGAAATAATAAATGTATTTCAGTCGTCGCACCTTCCACTTGTGTTGGACATCATTTGCAGTCCATTGGTTGTGGTGAGGTATGATGTGATGCGATCATGTATCAGTTCGAAGTCAACTCTTTGAAGGAATGAATTTTCGACCGACCTGACCATGCAAACTTAAGTGTCATCAGAACTGGTCTGAGTTTTAACGTAACCATGAGTATTCAAGCTGTACCATTATGATGTGTGCTAGCCGCTTCATTATGAATACCAATCTGTGTGAGGTTGATGATTTGCTAACAGCTGTAATGTTGGTGTAGTGACCGCATTTGTAACATCTGAAACTCCAGGGTACTTGGCCAGCTCTGCCGCTTTAAGAAGACTGAAAATTGTCAGTATTGAGCTGGATTGCCAAGTATTTGTAAATTATGTGAATTTGTATATTTTTTTTATATCAACAAATTTAATTGTAATAATCTAATATATTTTGGAAGTTTAGATTGTTAAACAGAATTTTCATGTGACTTTAATTATTGTTGAAAAGACATGAAAGAAGCAACTTGCATTTTTGGATGAACACAAGTTGATATGCTACATTTGTTGATTTGTTGATATTCAATTTCAAAATATTTGATATTATATTATTAAATTGTTTCATGAATTGATTGAAACACTTGAAAATATTGTTAATGACGTGATAGAAATGTATCATGTTTGTCATCTAATGTGAACATTAACTTTATTAAATAAGATTTAAATTAGTGCAGCTTTTGTAAAAAGTCAATTGTGCCAAGCATTGTGAACCATATTCTGACATAAATTCTTGTGACAAGTAATACACAGCAGAGGTTGTGATTTTGTTTTGAGTAAAGTTTTTGATTGGTAATTCAAAGTTGTGTTTGATGATCACTGATAGCCTTCTGAAAAGGACTTCTTTATGGAAAGATCATCATGAGTTAAATCTTTCTCATGATCATTGATTATTGATTATTTTCGATAGTCACTTAGTTGTTGAAACCAATTATTGATGGCATAGGCCTTCTAGAACTCTGTTAGATGGTTGATCATTGCTTGTGCTTGACATGTAGCTAAAAGGTAGAAATATAACTATTTGGAATTTGATCCTATTGATCTTGTACTTGGATGAGAAATTACATATTATTGCATTTGTAAGTATTTGCAAACATTGGTGTGCAATTACAAAACGTGTAGTTGGATATGTACACTTAATGCGCATACATTTTATATTCACAAAATTGCAATATTATATATTTTGTGGATACTTGAAAGTATAATCATTTAATGATATTTGAGTCATACTTTGAGCAGAAATAATAACTTTCAGATCAATTGGAATTGAACTTTGGAAATATTTATATAATTATAAAATGACTTGATCTAAATAAATGATGTATAGAATTTTGTATTGTAAGGAATAAAATATTAATGTATTTATAAAAGAAGAGAGGAGATTACAGAATGAAATAATAATTTAAATGTGACTAAATAATAGTTTGTGTCTTGTGTCCGTTTTCTTGCTGTGTGCATAGTACTTTGCTGTTTCACTGTTCTCACATGTCATTTGGGTTAGTATATTCAGGTGTCTTGTGACACTAGTTACATCCTTGATCTTCATCTCTTTATTTGAGACCTGTCACATCCTTGATCCTTATTTCTTCATGCACACTACTCAATGTTAACATCTGCAATTCTATACTATAGCCCAGTTACATCCTTGATCTTCATCTCTTTATTTGAGACCTGTCACATCCTTGATCTTTATTTCTTCATGCACACTACTCAATGTTAACATCTGTAATTCTATACTATAGCCTAGTTACATCCTTTTCTTTATCACTTTATCGGAGACCCGTCCCATCCTTGATCCCTATTTCTTTATACTACACTAGTCAATGTTGGCATCTGTAATTCTATACTATCGCCCAGTTACATCATTGATCTTCATCTCTTTATTTGACCCCCGTGACATCCTTGATCTTTATTTCTTCATAATACACTAGTCAATGTTAACATCTTCAAGTCTATACTATAGCCCAGTTACATCCTTGATCTTCATCTCTTTATTTGAGACCTGTCACATCCTTGATCCTTATTTCTTCAGACTACACTAGTCAATGTTAACATCTGCAATTCTATATTATAGCCTAGTTACATCCTTGATCGTCATCTCTTTATTTGAGACCTGTCACATCCTTGATCCTTATTTCTTCAGACTACACAAATCTCTTTATCGAAGACTCGTCACATCCTTGATCCCTATTTCTTCATACTACACTAGTCAATGTTAACATCTGCAATTCTATACTATAGCCTAGTTACATCCTTGATCTTCATCTCCTTATTTAAGACCTGTCACATCCTTGATCCTTATTTCTTCACACTACACAAGTCGATGTTAGCATCTGCAATTCTATACTATTGCTCAGTTACATCCTTGATCTTCATCTCTTTATCGAAGACTCGTCACATCCTTGATCCCTATTTCTTCATACTACACTAGTCAATGTTAATACATCCTTGATCTTCATCTCTTTATCGAAGATTCGTCACATCCTTGATCCCTATTTCTTCATACTACACTAGTCAATGTTAACATCTGCAATTCTATACTATAGCCTAGTTACATCCTTGATCTTCATCTCTTTATTTGACCCCCGTGACATCCTTGATCCTTATTTCTACATACTACACTACTCAATGTTAACATCTGCAATTCTATACTATTGCCCAGTTACATCCTTGATCTTCATCTCTTTATCGAAGACTCGTCACATCCTTGATCCCTATTTCTTCATAATACACTAATCAATGTTAACATCTGCAATTCTATACTATAGCCTAGTTACATCCTTGATCTTAATCTCCTTATTTGAGACCGGTCACATCCTTGATCCCTATTTCCTCATACTACACTAGTCAATGTTAACATCTGCAATTCTATACTATAGCCTAGTTACATCCTTGATCTTCATCTCCTTATTTGAGACCGGTCACATCCTTGATCCTTATTTCTTCATGTACACTACTCAATGTTAACATCTGCAATTCTATACTATAGCCTAGTTACATCCTTGATCTTCATCTCTTTATTTGAGACCTGTCACATCCTTGATCCTTATTTCTTCATGTACACTACTCAATGTTAACATCTGCAATTCTATACTATAGCCCAGTTACATCCTTGATCTTCATCTCTTTATCGGAGACTCGTCACATCCTTGATCCCTATTTCTTTATACTACACTAGTCAATGTTACCATCTGTAATTCTATACTATAGCCTAGTTACATCCTTGTTCTTTATCGCTTTATCGGAGACCCGTCCCATCCTTGATCCCTATTTCTTTATGCTACTGTAATTCTGTACTATAGCCTAGTTACATCCTTGTTCTTTATCTCTTTATCGGAGACCCATCCCATCCTTGATCCCTATTTCTTTATACTACACTAGTCAATGTTGGCGTCTGTAATTCTATACTATCGCCCAGTTACATCCTTGATCTTCATCTCTTTATTTGACCCCGTGACATCCTTGACCTTTATTTCTTCATAATACACTAATCAATGTTAACATCTTCAAGTCTATACTATAGCCCAGTTACATCCTTGATCTTCATCTCTTTATTTGAGACCTGTCACATCCTTGATCCTTATTTCTTCAGACTACACAAGTCGATGTTAGCATCTGCAATTCTATACTATAGCCTAGTTACATCCTTGATCTTCATCTCTTTATTTGAGACCTGTCACATCCTTGATCCTTATTTCTTCATGCACACTACTCAATGTTAACATCTGCAATTCTATATTATAGCCCAGTTACATCCTTGATCTTCATCTCTTTATCGGAGACTCGTCACATCCTTGATCCCTATTTCTTTATACTACACTAGTCAATGTTAACATCTGTAATTCTATACTATAGCCTAGTTACATCCTTGTTCTTTATCTCTTTATCGGAGACTCGTCACATCCTTGATCCCTATTTCTTTATACTACACTAGTCAATGTTGGCATCTGTAATTCTATACTATCGCCCAGTTACATCCTTGATCTTCATCTCTTTATTTGACCCCCGTGACATCCTTGATCCTTATTTCTTCTTCATCCTTGATCCTTATTTCTTCTTCATCCTTGATCCTTATTTCTTCCTTAGTCACTAGTCAATGTTGGCATCTGTAATTCTATACTATAGCCTAGTTACATCTTTCATCTTCATCTCTTTATTTGACCCCCGTGACATCCTTGATCCTTATTTCTACATACTACACTACTCAATGTTAACATCTGCAATTCTATACTATTGCCCAGTTACATCCTTGATCTTCATCTCTTTATCGAAGACTCGTCACATCCTTGATCCCTATTTCTTCATACTACACTAGTCAATGTTAACATCTGCAATTCTATACTATAGCCTAGTTACATCCTTGATCTTCATCTCTTTATTTGAGACCTGTCACATCCTTGATCCCTATTTCCTCATACTACACTAGTCAATGTTAACATCTGCAATTCTATACTATAGCCTAGTTACATCCTTGATCTTCATCTCTTTATCGAAGACTCGTCACATCCTTGATCCCTATTTCCTCATACTACACTAGTCAATGTTAACATCTGCAATTCTATACTATAGCCTAGTTACATCCTTGATCTTTATATCTTTATTTGAGACCTGTCACATCCTTGATCCTTATATCTTCATACTACACTACTCAATGTTAACATCTGTAATTCTATACTATTGCACAGTTACATCCTTGATCTTCATCTCTTTATCGAAGATTCGTCACATCCTTGATCCTTATTTCTTCATACTACACTAGTCAATGTTAACATCTGCAATTCTATACTATAGCCTAGTTACATCCTTGATCTTCATATCTTTATTTGAGACCTGTCACATCCTTAATCCCTATTTCCTCATACTACACTAGTCAATGTTAACATCTGCAATTCTATACTATTGCCCAGTTACATCCTTGATCTTCATCTCTTTATCGAAGACTCGTCACATCCTTGATCCCTATTTCTTCATACTACACTAGTCAATGTTAACATCTGCAATTCTATACTATAGCCTAGTTACATCCTTGATCTTAATCTCTTTATTTGAGACCTGTCACATCCTTGATCCCTATTTCCTCATACTACACTAGTCAATGTTAACATCTGCAATTCTATACTATAGCCTAGTTACATCCTTGTTCTTTATTTGACCCCCGTGACATCCTTGATCCTTATTTCTACATACTACACTACTCAATGTTAACATCTGCAATTCTATACTATTGCCCAGTTACATCCTTGATCTTCATCTCTTTATCGAAGACTCGTCACATCCTTGATCCCTATTTCCTCATACTACACTAGTCAATGTTAACATCTGCAATTCTATACTATAGCCTAGTTACATCCTTGATCTTAATCTCTTTATTTGAGACCTGTCACATCCTTGATCCCTATTTCCTCATACTACACTATTCAATGTTAACATCTGCAATTCTATACTATAGCCTAGTTACATCCTTGTTCTTTATTTGACCCCCGTGACATCCTTGATCCTTATTTCTACATACTACACTACTCAATGTTAACATCTGCAATTCTATACTATTGCCCAGTTACATCCTTGATCTTCATCTCTTTATCGAAGACTCGTCACATCCTTGATCCCTATTTCTTCATACTACACTAGTCAATGTTAACATCTGCAATTCTATACTATAGCCTAGTTATATCCTTGATCTTCATATCTTTATTTGAGACCTGTCACATCCTTGATCCTTATTTCTTCAGACTACACAAGTCGATGTTAGCATCTGCAATTCTATACTATTGCTCAGTTACACCCTTGATCTTCATCTCTTTATCGAAGACTCGTCACATCCTTGATCCCTATTTCTTCATACTACACTAGTCAATGTTAACATCTGCAATTCTATACTATAGCCTAGTTACATCCTTGATCTTCATATCTTTATTTGAGACCTGTCACATCCTTGATCCTTATTTCTTCAGACTACACTAGTCAATGTTAACATCTGCAATTCTATACTATTGCCCAGTTACATCCTTGATCTTCATCTCTTTATCGAAGACTCGTCACATCCTTGATCCCTATTTCTTCATACTACACTAGTCAATGTTAACATCTGCAATTCTATACTATAGCCTAGTTACATCCTTGATCTTCGTCTCTTTATTTGAGACCTGTCACATCCTTGATCCCTATTTCTTTATACTACACTAGTCAATGTTAACATCTGCAATTCTATACTTTAGCCTAGTTACATCCTTGTTCTTTATCTCTTTATCGGAGACCCGTCCCATCCTTGATCCCTATTTCTTTATGCTACTGTAATTCTATACTATAGCCTAGTTACATCCTTGTTCTTTATCTCTTTATCGGAGACCCATCCCATCCTTGATCCCTATTTCTTTATACTACACTAGTCAATGTTGGCATCCGTAATTCTATACTATCGCCCAGTTACATCCTTGATCTTCATCTCTTTATTTGACCCCCGTGACATCCTTGACCTTTATTTCTTCATAATACACTAATCAATGTTAACATCTTTAAGTCTATACTATAGCCCAGTTACATCCTTGATCTTCATCTCTTTATTTGAGACCCTTCACATCCTTGATCCTTATTTCGTCATACTAAACTAGTCAATGTTAACATCTGCAATTCTATACTATAGCCTAGTTACATCCTTGATCTTCATCTCTTTATTTGAGACCTGTCACATCCTTGATCCTTATTTCTTCAGACTACACTAGTCAATGTTAACATCTGCAATTCTATACTATAGCCTAGTTACATCCTTGATCTTCATCTCTTTATTTGAGACCTGTCACATCCTTGATCCTTATTTCTTCAGACTACACTAGTCAATGTTAACATCTGCAATTCTATACTATTGCCTAGTTACATCCTTGATCTTCATCTCTTTATTTGAGACCTGTCACATCCTTGATCCTTATTTCTTCAGACTACACTAGGCAATGTTAACATCTGCAATTCTATACTATAGCCTAGTTACATCCTTGATCTTCATCTCTTTATTTGAGACCTGTCACATCCTTGATCCTTATTTCTTCAGACTACACTAGTCAATGTTAACATCTGCAATTCTATACTATTGCCTAGTTACATCCTTGATCTTCATCTCTTTATTTGAGACCTGTCACATCCTTGATCCTTATTTCTTCAGACTACACTAGTCAATGTTAACATCTGCAATTCTATACTATAGCCTAGTTACATCCTTGATCTTCATCTCTTTATTTGAGACCTGTCACGTCCTTATTTCTTCATGCACACTACTCTATGTTAACATCTGCAATTCTATACTATAGCCCAGTTACATCTTTGATCTTCATCTCTTTATCGGATACTCGTCACCTCCTTGATCCCTATTTCTTTATACTACACTAGTCAATGTTGGCATCTGTAATTCTATACTATCGCCCAGTTACATCTTTGATCTTCATCTCTTTATTTGACCCCCGTGACATCCTTGATCCTTATTTCTTCTTCATCCTTGATCCTTATTTCTTCTTCATCCTTGATCCTTATTTCTTCCTTAGTCACTAGTCAATGTTGGCATCTGTAATTCTATACTATAGCCTAGTTACATCTTTCATCTTCATCTCTTTATTTGACCCCCGTGACATCCTTGATCCTTATTTCTACATACTACACTACTCAATGTTAACATCTGCAATTCTATACTATTGCCCAGTTACATCCTTGATCTTCATCTCTTTATCGAAGACTCGTCACATCCTTGATCCCTATTTCTTCATACTACACTAGTCAATGTTAACATCTGCAATTCTATACTATAGCCTAGTTACATCCTTGATCTTAATCTCTTTATTTGAGACCTGTCACATCCTTGATCCCTATTTCCTCATACTACACTAGTCAATGTTAACATCTGCAATTCTATACTATAGCCTAGTTACATCCTTGTTCTTTATTTGACCCCGTGACATCCTTGATCCTTATTTCTACATACTACACTACTCAATGTTAACATCTGCAATTCTATACTATTGCCCAGTTACATCCTTGATCTTCATCTCTTTATCGAAGACTCGTCACATCCTTGATCCCTATTTCTTCATACTACACTAGTCAATGTTAACATCTGCAATTCTATACTATAGCCTAGTTACATCCTTGATCTTCATATCTTTATTTGAGACCTGTCACATCCTTGATCCTTATTTCTTCAGACTACACTAGTCAATGTTAACATCTGCAATTCTATACTATTGCACAGTTACATCCTTGATCTTCATCTCTTTATCGAAGACTCGTCACATCCTTGATCCCTATTTCTTCATACTACACTAGTCAATGTTAACATCTGCAATTCTATACTATAGCCTAGTTACATCCTTGATCTTCATATCTTTATTTGAGACCTGTCACATCCTTGATCCCTATTTCCTCATACTACACTAGTCAATGTTAACATCTGCAATTCTATGCTATAGCCGCAGTATAGCCTATTTACATCCTTGATCTTCATATCTTTATTTGAGACCTGTCACATCCTTGATCCTTATTTCTTCAGACTACACTAGTCAATGTTAACATCTGCAATTCTATACTATTGCACAGTTACATCCCATCCTTGATCTTCATCTCTTTATCGAAGACTCGTCACATCCTTGATCCTTATTTCTTCATACTACACTAGTCAATGTTAACATCTGCAATTCTATACTATAGCCTAGTTACATCCTTGATCTTCATATCTTTATTTGAGACCTGTCACATCCTTGATCCTTATTTCTTCAGACTACACTAGTCAATGTTAACATCTGCAATTCTATACTATTGCACAGTTACATCCTTGATCTTCATCTCTTTATCGAAGACTCGTCACATCCTTGATCCCTATTTCTTCATACTACACTAGTCAATGTTAACATCTGCAATTCTATACTATAGCCTAGTTACATCCTTGATCTTCATATCTTTATTTGAGACCTGTCACATCCTTGATCCCTATTTCCTCATACTACACTAGTCAATGTTAACATCTGCAATTCTATGCTATAGCCGCAGTATAGCCTATTTACATCCTTGATCTTCATATCTTTATTTGAGACCTGTCACATCCTTGATCCTTATTTCTTCAGACTACACTAGTCAATGTTAACATCTGCAATTCTATACTATTGCACAGTTACATCCCATCCTTGATCTTCATCTCTTTATCGAAGACTCGTCACATCCTTGATCCTTATTTCTTCATACTACACTAGTCAATGTTAACATCTGCAATTCTATACTATAGCCTAGTTACATCCTTGATCTTCATATCTTTATTTGAGACCTGTCACATCCTTGATCCCTATTTCCTCATACTACACTAGTCAATGTTAACATCTGCAATTCTATACTATTGCCCAGTTACATCCTTGATCTTCATCTCTTTATCGAAGACTCGTCACATCCTTGATCCCTATTTCTTCATACTACACTAGTCAATGTTAACATCTGCAATTCTATACTATAGCCTAGTTACATCCTTGATCTTAATCTCTTTATTTGAGACCTGTCACATCCTTGATCCCTATTTCCTCATACTACACTAGTCAATGTTAACATCTGCAATTCTATACTATAGCCTAGTTACATCCTTGTTCTTTATTTGACTCCCGTAACATCCTTGATCCTTATTTCTACATACTACACTACTCAATGTTAATATCTGCAATTCTATACTATTGCCCAGTTACATCCTTGATCTTCATCTCTTTATCGAAGACTCGTCACATCCTTGATCCCTATTTCTTCATACTACACTAGTCAATGTTAACATCTGCAATTCTATACTATAGCCTAGTTATATCCTTGATCTTAATCTCTTTATTTGAGACCTGTCACATCCTTGATCCCTATTTCCTCATACTACACTAGTCAATGTTAACATCTGCAATTCTATACTATAGCCTAGTTACATCCTTGTTCTTTATTTGACCCCCGTGACATCCTTGATCCTTATTTCTACATACTACACTACTCAATGTTAACATCTGCAATTCTATACTATTGCCCAGTTACATCCTTGATCTTCATCTCTTTATCGAAGACTCGTCACATCCTTGATCCCTATTTCTTCATACTACACTAGTCAATGTTAACATCTGCAATTCTATACTATAGCCTAGTTACATCCTTGATCTTCATATCTTTATTTGAGACCTGTCACATCCTTGATCCTTATTTCTTCAGACTACACTAGTCAATGTTAACATCTGCAATTCTATACTATTGCACAGTTACATCCTTGATCTTCATCTCTTTATCGAAGACTCGTCACATCCTTGATCCCTATTTCTTCATACTACACTAGTCAATGTTAACATCTGCAATTCTATACTATAGCCTAGTTACATCCTTGATCTTCATATCTTTATTTGAGACCTGTCACATCCTTGATCCCTATTTCCTCATACTACACTAGTCAATGTTAACATCTGCAATTCTATGCTATAGCCGCAGTATAGCCTATTTACATCCTTGATCTTCATATCTTTATTTGAGACCTGTCACATCCTTGATCCTTATTTCTTCAGACTACACTAGTCAATGTTAACATCTGCAATTCTATACTATTGCACAGTTACATCCCATCCTTGATCTTCATCTCTTTATCGAAGACTCGTCACATCCTTGATCCTTATTTCTTCATACTACACTAGTCAATGTTAACATCTGCAATTCTATACTATAGCCTAGTTACATCCTTGATCTTCATATCTTTATTTGAGACCTGTCACATCCTTGATCCCTATTTCCTCATACTACACTAGTCAATGTTAACATCTGCAATTCTATACTATTGCCCAGTTACATCCTTGATCTTCATCTCTTTATCGAAGACTCGTCACATCCTTGATCCCTATTTCTTCATACTACACTAGTCAATGTTAACATCTGCAATTCTATACTATAGCCTAGTTACATCCTTGATCTTCATATCTTTATTTGAGACCTGTCACATCCTTGATCCTTATTTCTTCAGACTACACTAGTCAATGTTAACATCTGCAATTCTATACTATTGCACAGTTACATCCGTGATCTTCATCTCTTTATCGAAGACTCGTCACATCCTTGATCCCTATTTCTTCATACTACACTAGTCAATGTTAACATCTGCAATTCTATACTATAGCCTAGTTACATCCTTGATCTTCATATCTTTATTTGAGACCTGTCACATCCTTGATCCCTATTTCCTCATACTACACTAGTCAATGTTAACATCTGCAATTCTATGCTATAGCCGCAGTATAGCCTATTTACATCCTTGATCTTCATATCTTTATTTGAGACCTGTCACATCCTTGATCCTTATTTCTTCAGACTACACTAGTCAATGTTAACATCTGCAATTCTATACTATTGCACAGTTACATCCCATCCTTGATCTTCATCTCTTTATCGAAGACTCGTCACATCCTTGATCCTTATTTCTTCATACTACACTAGTCAATGTTAACATCTGCAATTCTATACTATAGCCTAGTTACATCCTTGATCTTCACATCTTTATTTGAGACCTGTCACATCCTTGATCCCTATTTCCTCATACTACACTAGTCAATGTTAACATCTGCAATTCTATACTATTGCCCAGTTACATCCTTGATCTTCATCTCTTTATCGAAGACTCGTCACATCCTTGATCCCTATTTCTTCATACTACACTAGTCAATGTTAACATCTGCAATTCTATACTATAGCCTAGTTACATCCTTGATCTTAATCTCTTTATTTGAGACCTGTCACATCCTTGATCCCTATTTCCTCATACTACACTAGTCAATGTTAACATCTGCAATTCTATACTATAGCCTAGTTACATCCTTGTTCTTTATTTGACCCCCGTGACATCCTTGATCCTTATTTCTACATACTACACTACTCAATGTTAATATCTGCAATTCTATACTATTGCCCAGTTACATCCTTGATCTTCATCTCTTTATCGAAGACTCGTCACATCCTTGATCCCTATTTCTTCATACTACACTAGTCAATGTTAACATTTGCAATTCTATACTATAGCCTAGTTACATCCTTGATCTTAATCTCTTTATTTGAGACCTGTCACATCCTTGATCCCTATTTCCTCATACTACACTAGTCAATGTTAACATCTGCAATTCTATACTATAGCCTAGTTACATCCTTGTTCTTTATTTGACCCCCCGTGACATCCTTGATCCTTATTTCTACATACTACACTACTCAATGTTAACATCTGCAATTCTATACTATTGCCCAGTTACATCCTTGATCTTCATCTCTTTATCGAAGACTCGTCACATCCTTGATCCCTATTTCTTCATACTACACTAATCAATGTTAACATCTGCAATTATTCTATACTATAGCCTAGTTACATCCTTGATCTTCATATCTTTATTTGAGACCTGTCACATCCTTGATCCTTATTTCTTCAGACTACACTAGTCAATGTTAACATCTGCAATTCTATACTATTGCACAGTTACATCCTTGATCTTCATCTCTTTATCGAAGACTCGTCACATCCTTGATCCCTATTTCTTCATACTACACTAGTCAATGTTAACATCTGCAATTCTATACTATAGCCTAGTTACATCCTTGATCTTCATATCTTTATTTTGAGACCTGTCACATCCTTGATCCCTATTTCCTCATACTACACTAGTCAATGTTAACATCTGCAATTCTATGCTATAGCCGCAGTATAGCCTATTTACATCCTTGATCTTCATATCTTTATTTGAGACCTGTCACATCCTTGATCCTTATTTCTTCAGACTACACTAGTCAATGTTAACATCTGCAATTCTATACTATTGCACAGTTACATCCCATCCTTGATCTTCATCTCTTTATCGAAGACTCGTCACATCCTTGATCCTTATTTCTTCATACTACACTAGTCAATGTTAACATCTGCAATTCTATACTATAGCCTAGTTACATCCTTGATCTTCATATCTTTATTTGAGACCTGTCACATCCTTGATCCCTATTTCCTCATACTACACTAGTCAATGTTAACATCTGCAATTCTATACTATTGCCCCGTTACATCCTTGATCTTCATCTCTTTATCGAAGACTCGTCACATCCTTGATCCCTATTTCTTCATACTACACTAGTCAATGTTAACATCTGCAATTCTATACTATAGCCTAGTTACATCCTTGATCTTAATCTCTTTATTTGAGACCTGTCACATCCTTGATCCCTATTTCCTCATACTACACTAGTCAATGTTAACATCTGCAATTCTATACTATAGCCTAGTTACATCCTTGTTCTTTATTTGACCCCCGTGACATCCTTGATCCTTATTTCTACATACTACACTACTCAATGTTAACATCTGCAATTCTATACTATTGCCCAGTTACATCCTTGATCTTCATCTCTTTATCGAAGACTCGTCACATCCTTGATCCCTATTTCTTCATACTACACTAGTCAATGTTAACATCTGCAATTCTATACTATAGCCTAGTTACATCCTTGATCTTAATCTCTTTATTTGAGACCTGTCACATCCTTGATCCCTATTTCCTCATACTACACTAGTCAATGTTAACATCTGCAATTCTATACTATAGCCTAGTTACATCCTTGTTCTTTATTTGACCCCCGTGACATCCTTGATCCTTATTTCTACATACTACACTACTCAATGTTAACATCTGCAATTCTATACTATTGCCCAGTTACATCCTTGATCTTCATCTCTTTATCGAAGACTCGTCACATCCTTGATCCCTATTTCTTCATACTACACTAGTCAATGTTAACATCTGCAATTCTATACTATAGCCTAGTTACATCCTTGATCTTCATATCTTTATTTGAGACCTGTCATATTTCTTCAGACTACACTAGTCAATGTTAACATCTGCAATTCTATACTATTGCACAGTTACATCCTTGATCTTCATCTCTTTATCGAAGACTCGTCACATCCTTGATCCCTATTTCTTCATACTACCCTAGTCAATGTTAACATCTGCAATTCTATACTATAGCCTAGTTACATCCTTGATCTTCATCTCTTTATTTGAGACCGGTCACATCCTTGATCCTTAGTTCTTCATGCACATTACTCAATGTTAACATCTGCAATTCTATACAATAGCCCAGATACATCCTTGATCTTCATCTCTTTATCGAAGACTCGTCACATCCTTCATCCTTATTTCTTCAGACTACACTAGTCAATGTTAACATCTGCAATTCTATACTATTGCCCAGTTACATCCTTGATCTTCATCTCTTTATCGAAGACTCGTCACATCCTTGATCCCTATTTCCTCATACTACACTAGTCAATGATAACATCTGCAATTCTATACTATAGCCTAGTTACATCCTTGATCTTCATATCTTTTGAGACCTGTCACATCCTTGATCCTTATTTCTTCCGACTACACTAGTCAATATTAACATCTGCAATTCTATACTATTGCACAGTTACATCCTTGATCTTCATCCCTTTATTTGAGACCTGTCACATCCTTGATCCTTATTTCTTCATAAAACACTAGTCAATGTTAACATCTGCAATTCTATACTATCGCCCAGTTACATCCTTGATCTTCATTTCTTTGAGACTCGTCACATCCTTGATCCATATTTCTTTAAACTACACTAGTCCGATGTTAACATCTGCAATTCTATACTATAGCACAGTTACATCCTCGATCTTCATCTCTTTATTTGACCATCCGTGACATCCTTGATCCTTATTTCTTCATACTACATTAGTCAATGTTAACATCCGCAATTCTATACTGTAGCCTAGTTACATCCTTGATCTTCATCTCTTTATTTGAGACCTGTCACATCCTTGATCCTTATTTCTTCATACTACACTAGTCAATGTTAGCATCTGCAATTCTATACTATCGCCCAGTTACATCCTTGATCTTCATTTCTTTGAGACTCGTCACATCCTTGATCCATATTTCTTTAAACTACACTAGTCTGATGTTAACATCTGCAATTCTATACTATAGCACAGTTACATCCTCGATCTTCATCTCTTTATTTGACCATCCGTGACATCCTTGATCCTTATTTCTTCATACTACACTAGTCAATGTTAACATCCGCAATTCTATACTATAGCCTAGTTACATCCTTGATCTTCATTTCTTTATTTGAGACCTGTCACATCCTTGATCCTTATTTCTTCAGACTACACAAGTCGATGTTAGCATCTGCAATTCTATACTATTGCTCAGTTACATCCTTGATCTTCATCTCTTTATCGAAGACTCGTCACATCCTTGATCCCTATTTCTTCATACAACACTAGTCAATGTTAACATCTGCAATTCTATACTATAGCCCAGATACATCCTTGATCTTCATCTCTTTATCGGAGACTCGTCACATCCTTGATCCCTATTTCTTTATACTACACTAGTCAATGTTGGCATCTGTAATTCTATACTATCGCCCAGTTACATCCGTGATCGTCATCTCTTTATTTGACCCCCGTGACATCCTTGATCCTTATTTCTTCTTCATCCTTGATCCTTATTTCTTCTTTCATCTTCATCTCTTTATTTGACCCCCGTGACATCCTTGATACTACACTACTCAATTTTAACATCTGCAATTCTATACTATTGCCCAGTTACATCCTTGATCTTCATCTCTTTATCGAAGACTCGTCACATCCTTGATCCCTATTTCTTCATACTACACTAGTCAATGTTAACATCTGCAATTCTATACTATAGACTAGTTACATCCTTGATCTTCATATCTTTATTTGAGACCTGTCACATCCTTGATCCTTATTTCTTCAGACTACACTAGTCAATGTTAACATCTGCAATTCTATACTATAGCCTAGTTACATCCTTGATCTTCATCTCTTTATTTGAGACCTGTCACATCCTTGATCCTTATTTCTTCAGACTACACAAGTCGATGTTAGCATCTGCAATTCTATACTATTGCTCAGTTACATCCTTGATCTTCATCTCTTTATCGAAGACTCGTCACATCCTTGATCCCTATTTCTTCATACTACACTAGTCAATGTTAACATCTGCAATTCTATACTATAGCCCAGATACATCCTTGATCTTCATCTCTTTATCGGAGACTCGTCACATCCTTGATCCCTATTTCTTTATACTACACTTGTCAATGTTGGCATCTGTAATTCTATACTATCGCCCAGTTACATCCTTGATCTTCATCTCTTTATTTGAGACCGGTCACATCCTTGATCCCTATTTCTTCATACTACACTAGTCAATGTTAACATATGCAATTCTATACTATAGCCTAGTTACATCCTTGATCTTCATATCTTTATTTGATACCTGTCACATCCTTGATCCTTATTTCTTCAGACTACACTAGTCAATGTTAACATCTGCAATTCTATACTATTGCCCAGTTACATCCTTGATCTTCATCTCTTTATCGAAGACTCGTCACATCCTTGATCCCTATTTCTTCATACTACACTAGTCAATGTTAACATCTGCAATTCTATACTATAGCCTAGTTACATTCTTGATCTTCATATCTTTATTTGAGACCTGTCACATCCTTGATCCTTATTTCTATAGACTACACTAGTCAATGTTAACATCTGCAATTCTATACTATTGCACAGTTACATCCTTGATCTTCATCTCTTTATCGAAGACTCGTCACATCCTTGATCCCTATTTCTTCATACTACCCTAGTCAATGTTAACATCTGCAATTCTATACTATAGCCTAGTTACATCCTTGATCTTCATCTCTTTATCGAAGACTCGTCACATCCTTGATCCCTATTTCATACTACACTAGTCAATGTTAACATCTGCAATTCTATACTATAGCCTAGTTACATCCTTGATCTCCATCTCTTTATTTGAGACCGGTCACATCCTT
Organism: Amphiura filiformis; assembly: GCF_039555335.1. Classification (NCBI taxonomy): domain Eukaryota; kingdom Metazoa; phylum Echinodermata; class Ophiuroidea; order Amphilepidida; family Amphiuridae; genus Amphiura; species Amphiura filiformis. Next base: position 70,445,344 of record NC_092632.1, on the reverse strand, counting down.
GATCCTTATTTCTTCATGCACATTACTCAATGTTAACATCTGCAATTCTATACTATAGCCCAGATACATCCTTGATCTTCATCTCTTTATCGAAGACTCGTCACATCCTTGATCCTTATTTCTTCAGACTACACTAGTCAATGTTAACATCTGCAATTCTATACTATTGCCCAGTTACATCCTTGATCTTCATCTCTTTATCGAAGACTCGTCACATCCTTGATCCCTATTTCCTCATACTACACTAGTCAATGTTAACATCTGCAATTCTATACTATAGCCTAGTTACATCCTTGATCTTCATATCTTTATTTGAGACCTGTCACATCCTTGATCCCTATTTCCTCATACTACACTAGTCAATGTTAACATCTGCAATTCTATACTATTGCCCAGTTACATCCTTGATTTTCATCTCTTTATCGAAGACTCGTCACATCCTTGATCCCTATTTCTTCATACTACACTAGTCAATGTTAACATCTGCAATTCTATACTATAGCCTAGTTACATCCTTGATCTTAATCTCTTTATTTGAGACCTGTCACATCCTTGATCCCTATTTCCTCATACTACACTAGTCAATGTTAACATCTGCAATTCTATACTATAGCCTAGTTACATCCTTGTTCTTTATTTGACCCCCGTGACATCCTTGATCCTTATTTCTACATACTACACTACTCAATGTTAACATCTGCAATTCTATACTATTGCCCAGTTACATCCTTGATCTTCATCTCTTTATCGAAGACTCGTCACATCCTTGATCCCTATTTCTTCATACTACACTAGTCAATGTTAACATCTGCAATTCTATACTATACCCAGTGGGCACAACTGACGTTGAAATCACGTTGAAATCAGGTTGAAATTTCGACGTCGAAATCAATTTCGACGTTGAAATCAGGTTGAAATCACGTTGTATTTGCAAATGGACCTCAACCTGATTGATTTCAACCTGATTTCAACCCGATTTCAACCTAGAGGTTAGTTGAAATCAGGTTGAAATTTCAACGTTGTATCAACGTTGAAATTTCAACCCGATTTCAACTAACGTCTAGGTTGAAATCAGGTTGAAATCAGGTTAGGTTGAAACTTCGACGTTGTATCAACGTTGATTCAACGTCGAAATCCTAACCTGTGCCCACTGGGTAGCCTAGTTACATCCTTGATCTTAATCTCTTTATTTGAGACCTGTCACATCCTTGATCCCTATTTCCTCATACTACACTAGTCAATGTTAACATCTGCAATTCTATACTATAGCCTAGTTACATCCTTGTTCTTTATTTGACCCCGTGACATCCTTGATCCTTATTTCTACATACTACACTACTCAATGTTAACATCTGCAATTCTATACTATTGCCCAGTTACATCCTTGATCTTCATCTCTTTATCGAAGACTCGTCACATCCTTGATCCCTATTTCTTCATACTACACTAGTCAATGTTAACATCTGCAATTCTATACTATAGCCTAGTTACATCCTTGATCTTAATCTCTTTATTTGAGACCTGTCACATCCTTGATCCCTATTTCCTCATACTACACTAGTCAATGTTAACATCTGCAATTCTATACTATAGCCTAGTTACATCCTTGTTCTTTATTTGACCCCCGTGACATCCTTGATCCTTATTTCTACATACTACACTACTCAATGTTAACATCTGCAATTCTATACTATTGCCCAGTTACATCCTTGATCTTCATCTCTTTATCGAAGACTCGTCACATCCTTGATCCCTATTTCTTCATACTACACTAGTCAATGTTAACATCTGCAATTCTATACTATAGCCTAGTTACATCCTTGATCTTCATATCTTTATTTGAGACCTGTCATATTTCTTCAGACTACACTAGTCAATGTTAACATCTGCAATTCTATACTATAGCACAGTTACATCCTCGATCTTCATCTGTTTATTTGACCATCCGTGACATCCTTGATCCTTATTTCTTCATACTACACTAGTCAATGTTAACATCTGCAATTCTATACTGCAGCCTAGTTACATCCTTGATCTTCATCTCTTTATCTGAGACCTGTCACATCCTTGATCCTTATTTCTTCATACTAAACTAGTCAATGTTAGCATCTGCAATTCTATACTATCGCCCAGTTACATCCTTGATCTTCATTTCTTTGAGACTCGTCACATCCTTGATCCACATTTCTTCATACTAGACTAGTCAATGTTAACATCTGCAATTCTATACTGCAGCCTAGTTACATCCTTGATCTTCATCTCTTTATCTGAGACCTGTCACATCCTTGATCCTTATTTCTTCATAATACACTAGTCAATGTTAACATCTGCAATTCTATACTGCAGCCTAGTTACATCCGTGATCTTCATCTCTTTATCTGAGACCTGTCACATCCTTGATCCATATTTCTTCATACTACACTAGTCAATGTTAACATCTGCAATTCTATACTATAGCACAGTTACATCCTTGATCTTCATCTCTTTATTTGACCCCCGTGACATCCTTGATCCTTATTTCTTCATACTACACTAGTCAATGTTAACATCTGCAATTCTATACTATAGCCCAGTTACATCCTTGATCTTCATCTCTTTATCTGAGACTCGTCACATCCTTGATCCCTATTTCTTTATACTACACTAGTCAATGTTAACATCTGCAATTCTATACTATAGCCCAGTTACATCCTTGATCTTCATCTCTTTATCGAAGACTCGTCACATCCTTGATCCCTATTTATTCATACTACACTAGTCAATGTTAACATCTGCAATTCTATACTATAGCACAGTTACATCCTTGATCTTCATCTCTTTATTTGACCCCCGTGACATCCTTGATCCTTATTTCTTCATACTACACTAGTCAATGTTAACATCTGCAATTCTATACTATAGCACAGTTACATCCTTGATCTTCATCTCTTTATTTGACCCCCGTGACATCCTTGATCCTTATTTCTTCATACTACACTAGTCAATGTTAACATCTGCAATTCTATACTATAGCACAGTCAGATCCTTGATCTTCATTTCTTTGAGACTCGTCACATCCTTGATCCATATTTCTTCATACTACACTAGTCAATGTTAACATCTGCAATTCTATACTATAGCATAGTTACATCCTTGATCTTCATCTCTTTATTTGAGACCAGTGACATCCTTGATCCTAATTTCTTCATACTACACTAGTCAATGTTAACATCTGCAATTCTATACTATAGCACAGTCAGGTCCTTGATCTTCATTTCTTTGAGACTCGTCACATCCTTGATCCTTATTTCTTCATACTACACTAGTCAATGTTAGCATCTGCAATTCTATACTATCGCCCAGTTACATCCTTGATCTTCATCTCTTTATTTGACCCCCGTGACATCCTTGATCCTTATTTCTTCATACTACACTAGCACTAGTCAATGTTAACATCTGCAATTCTATACTATAGCACAGTTGCATCCTCGATCTTCATCGCTTTATTTGACCCCCGTGACATCCTTGATCCTTATTTCTTCCTACTACACTAGTCAATGTTAGCATCTGCAATTCTATACTATAGCCCAGTTACATCCTTGATCTTCATCTCTTTATCTGAGACTCGTCACATCCTTGATCCCTATTTCTTTATACTACACTAGTCAATGTTGGCATCTGTAATTCTATACTATAGCCTAGTTACATCCTTGATCTTCATCTCTGTATTGGAGACCCGTCACATCCTTGATCCCTATTTCTTTATATAATACACTAGTCAATGTTGGCATCTGTAATTCTATACTATCGCCCAGCTACATCCTTGATCTTCATCTCTTTATTTGAGACCCGTCTTATCCTTGATCCTTATTTCTTCATACTAAATCAATGTTCACATCTAAAATTTTATACTATAGCGCAGGAACATCCTTGATCTTAATCTCTTCATTTGAGACCCGTCACATTCTTGATCCGTATTTCTTTAAACTACACTAGTCAATGTTAACATGTGCGTTTCTATAATATAGCGGAGTCATATCCTTGATCTTTATCAATTGCGTACCGTTACATCTTGGATCTTTATTTCTTCATAATACACTAGTCAATGTTAACATCTGCAATTCTATACTATAGCCTAGTCACATCCTTGATCTTCATCTCTTTATTTGATACCAGTCACATCCTTGATCCTTATTTCTTCATACTACACTAGACAATATTAGCATCTGTAATTCTATACTATAGCCTAGTTACATCCTTGATCTTCATATCTTTATTTGAGACCTGTCACATCCTTGATCCCTATTTCTTCATACTACACTAGACAATATTAGCATCTGTAATTCTATACTATAGCACAGTTACATCCTTGATCTTCATCTCTTTATTTGACCCCCGAGATATCCTTGATCCTTATTTCTTCTTTATCCTTGATCCTTATTTCTTCTTCATCCTTGATTCTTATTTCTTCACTAGTCACTAGTCAATGTTGGCATCTGTAATTCTATACTATCGCCCAGTTACATCCTTGATCTTCATTTCTTTGAGACTCGTCACATCCTTGATCCCTATTTATTCATACTACACTAGTCAATGTTAACATCTGCAATACTATACTATAGCCTAGTTACATCCTTAATCTTCATCTCTTTATTTGAGACCCGTCACATCCTTGATCCTTATTTCTTCATACTACACTAGTCATTGTTAGCATCTGCAATTCCATACTATAGCCTAGTTACATCCTTGATCTTCATCTCTTTATTTGGGAAACGTCACCAGGGCCTCAGTTTCGTCCCAGTTTGCGAGAATCAAAAACATCTGAATCACTTTACTTACTGCATGATTCAATGAAAGAAGCAGATTCTCGCAACAAATGAGAATGAGTTGGTCCGTTTATGAGAATCACTACGAGAGTCGATTTTGTGATTCTCGTCGAATCTGAGGCCCTGGTCACATCCTTGATCCCTATTTATTCATACTACACTAGTCAATGTTAACATCTGCAATACTATACTATAGCCTAGTTACATCCTTGATCTTCATCTCTTTATTTGAGACCTGTCACATCCTTGATCCCTATTTCTTCATACTACACTAGTCAATGTTAACATCTGCAATACTATACTATAGCCTAGTTACATCCTTGATCTTCATCTCTTTATTTGAGACCTGTCACATCCTTGATCCTTATTTCTTCAGACTACACTAGTCAATGTTAACATCTGCAATTCTATACTATCGCCTAGTTACATCCTTGATCTTCATCTCTTTATCGAAGACTCGTCACATCCTTGATCCCTATTTCTTCATACTACACTAGTCAATGTGAACATCTGCAATTCTATACTATAGCACAGTTACATCCTTGATCTTCATCTCTTTCTTTGACCCCCGTGACATCCTTGATCCTTATTTCTTCATACTACACTAGTCAATGTTAACATCTGCAATTCTATACTATAGCCTAGTTACATCCTTGATCTTCATTTCTTTATTTGAGACCTGTCACATCCTTGATCCCTATTTCTTCATACTACACTAGTCAATGTTAGCATCTGCAATTCTATACTATAGCCCAGTTACATCCTTGATCTTCATATCTTTATTTGAGACCCTTCACATCCTTGATCCCTATTTCTTCATACTACACTAGTCAATGTTAACATCTGCAATTCTATACTATAGCAGTTACATCCTTGATCTTCATCTCTTTCTTTGACCCCCGTGACATCCTTGATCCTTATTTCTTCATACTACACTAGTCAATGTTGGCATCTGTAATTCTATACTATAGCCCAGTTACATCCTTGATCTTCATCTCACTTTTCGAGACCCGTCACATTCTTGATCCCTATTTCTTCATACTACGCTAGTCAATATTAACATCTGCAATTCTATACTATACCCCAGTTACGTCCTTGATCTTCATCTCTTTATTTGAGACCCGTCACATCCTTGCTCCATATTTCTTTATACTATACTAGCTATACTAGTCAATGTTGACATCTGCAATTCCATACTATAGCCCAGTTAAATCCTTTATTTAAGACCCGTCACATCCTTGATCCTTATTCTTCATACTACACTAGTCAATGTTAACATCTGTAATTCTATACTATAGCCCAGTTACATCCTTAATCTTCATCTCTTTATTTGAGACCCGTCACATCCTTGATCCTTATTTCTTCATACTACAATAGTCAATGTTAACATCTGAAATTCTATACTATAGCACAGTCAGATCCTTGATCTTCACCTCTTTATTTGAGCCCCGTCACATCCTTGTTCCTTATTTCTTCATACTACACAAGTCAATGTTAGCATCTGCAATTCTATGCTATAACCCAGTTCCATCCTTGATCTCATCTCTTTATTTGAGCCCCGGGATTTGAGCCCCGTCACATCCTTGATCCTTATTTTTTCATACCACACAAGTCAATGTTAACATCTGCAATTCTATACTATAGCCTAGTTACATCCTTGATCTTTATCTACATTTACATCTACATAAATACTCAACAAAGTTGCACGAAAGCAATATCTAGTTGAGGTAATCAAAGGCGCCAGTTAAAAACAACATAGCTATACAAAACTGAAGAAAAACTACCTGAAATTAAATATTATTAATACAATTCTTGAAGCAGGCAGCTGATTTGGCAATATACACAGAAGGAGGTAGGGCGTTCCATTCTATGATTGTCCGGGGGAAGAAAATATATTTGTAGGTGTTTATACAGTGAGGTGTCATAACTCAAAACCTTTGGGGATGGTATTGACGAGTTTTAACTGTCTTTGTTTGAACATATTCAGGAATGGGAATTGCAATTTCACCATTTTGAATTTTCTACATTGTTGTTATCTTCTTCGCTGCTCAAGGGAAGGCCACTCCATATTTTGAAGGATATTAGTGACCGTGCCCTCTATTCTCCGGCAATTGTTGGATACAAACCGAGCTGCCCTGCGTTGAATTGCCTCAATTCTTTGGATGTCGGACACATTATGGAGGTCCCATACAGTGCAAGCAAACTCATCTCTTTATTCAAGACGAACGACATCCTTGATCCTTATTTCTTCATACTACACTAGTTTATATTAACACCTGCAATTCTATACTATAGCCTAGTTACATCCTTGATCTTCATCTCTTTTTTTGACCCCCGTGACATCCTTCATCCTTATTTCTTCATACTACACTAGTCAATGTTAGCATCTGTAATTCTATACTATAGCCCAGTTACATCCTTGATCTTCATTTCTTCATTTTAGACAAGTCACATCCTTGATCCCTATTTATTCATACTACACTAGTCAATGTTGGCATCTGTAATTCTAGTTACATCCTTGATCTTCATCTCTTCATTTGAGACCCGTCACATCCTTGATCCTTATTTCTTTATACTATACTAGTCAATGTTGACATCTGCAATTCCATACTATAGCCCAGTTAAATCCTTTATTTAAGACCCGTCACATCCTTGATCCCTATTTCTTTATACTATACACTAGTCAATGTTAACATCTGCAATTCTATACTATAGCCCAGTTACATCCTTGATCTTCATCTCTTTATTCGTGACCCGTCACATCCTTGATCCCTATTTCTTCATACTACACTAGTCAATGTTAACATCTGCAATTCTATACTATACCCCAGTTACATCCGTGATCTTCATCTCTTTCTTTGAGACCCGTGACATCCTTGATCCCTATTTATTCATACTACACTAGTCAATGTTAACATCTGCAATTCTATACTATTGCCCAGTTACATCCTTGATCTTCATCTCCTCATTTGGCTTCATTTGGCCACTTTTAGTTCTTTAGGACCCTTCCATTCTAACACCTCTAGCCTATTGGCCTACGTTGTTGTAATAACAACGTATTATAAAGAAGTTGTGACGACGTTGTGATATATTTACTTATATTTAGGCCTACAGATATACTTTTGTAGGTCCTGTGGTTTTTGAGTTATGCTGTAAAGAGGGCTGAACAGCAACACTTTTGTAAAACGTATAGGCCCTTGCTTACTTGTTTAAGATGAGTGGTGTCCTCGACCTACAACATCACGCCAAGTCCTTCTGTCCTGCATGTTTTGGTGTCCAATGGATCAGCTTGGCTACAGGCTCATTTTTGCTTCTGTATGCGTGCCCAGCGAAACGTGTCCTCCTCTCTCTGATCTTCTGTGAAAGTTTCGGTAGGTCATCATACATTTCTTTGTTTCTGATGTGCTGCTTCCAATTGATGTTGTTACTGCTCTAAGCATTCTTGTGTAGCCACCATCAAGTTCTTTACATAGTCTGGGAGACATGGTCCATGCTTCACACCCATAGGTTAGAACGGATTCGACGGTAGCAGCAAATAAACGGGTCTTGAATTTCCTTGGGAGAGTTCACCTCCAGATTTTGTTGAGGCTGTTACATGCTCTCCATGCAGCTGCTTTGCGTGTTTTTAGATCTTTTTCCGTGCTAGCCATCCATGCACCCAGATACTTGAAGTCGCTCACCTCTACTAGTTTGGTGCCATTGTTCATCTGGACCCGCATCTGGACTTTGATTTTGAAGCGTTCATTTTGAGGCCAACTTTTCCAACAGATGATTCAACCCTTTGCAGTAGCTCTTGTGCTTAGTGGATTTCCTCTGACAGTATACATGTAGGGCTATGTCACCTGCAAAGTCTAAATCTGTTAGCACTTTAGGTCCGATTCGTCTGCTTCTTCTCCAGCTGGAATCCAAGCTGCTCTTCTTTGCCTTCAACTGCCTCCCTCAGTGCATAGTCCAATACCATCACCAAGAGGTATGGGGCAAGGGTGTCTCCTTGCAGTATACACCAGCAAGTATATCAAACAGTTCAGTTTCTCCATCTGGTGAAACTACTTTTGCCTTTGTATTTTTATACATTGTTGCTATACCTTCCACAAGTTGATTAGGGATTCCATAGGCTTTGAGAATTTGCAGCTTCTTTCCTCTATGAATGGTATCAAAGGCTTTCCTGAAGTCTATGAAAGTTATTATTGCAGGCAGGTTTTTAGCCTTCACTCCTTCGATGATCCTAGTTAGGGCCAGTATGTGGCTTACATAATTAATTCACAGCAATAAATCAAGCACGTTTTGTATATGATTTGTAGAATGAACATCAAAGTGTTATTTTTCTATAATATATTGATTTAGATAATGAAAATCGACTAGCACAAAATACAACTGACCAATTTAGAAAAAAAATGGTCTTTTCAACACTTAAAAAAACCCATGATGAATAGGCCTACCATACATAGAGAAGCACTTCATGTGCCCCAATATTATAACCCGAACGTCGGAGACGCTGTTGTCCCTTATCCTGCTCCTGGGCCAGAACTCGACGACATAAAGCATAGAGCAACTATTCAGCATTTTATTGCAAATAATAATACCTCAATTTATAAATTGGTATAGAATTAAAGTTTGTCAACCTAACCTTATCTCTCTTAGGAAATAAATAAACCATCAGAAAGTCCATGGAAACTCGAACCACCGACCTAAACGGATTTACAAGTCCATACCACTACACAATCCTAGTTGCCACAAGCTCGTTTTTAATACTTTCAAAAATGTATACAGTAACGTAACGAACTGAAGGCTGATATTAATCAAGAATAGCGCCACGATATGCGATTCAATATTTTATATATGTTCCAGGAGTAGGTTAAGGGATCTAGAATGAGCGTTTATTGCGTTTCGACAGTATTTTTTGTGGGACATGAGAGCACTTCAGACCTATCGAATTGCATTCTGAATACGAAGCATGTCTTTCTGATATCAAATAATTTTCATTTTTTTTAAATTACAATATAATACAAATTTTATGACAAATTATAAAAAATTGATATTTTTCAAATTTTTGATATATGACAGTCCTCGAAGTAAATTATATAAATCTAATGATATATTCTTAAAGTGTATGTAGCAGGGAGGAAAAGCCGACGGTCAATTGAAAATTTGGACCTTTCATATTGAAGATATGGATTTTTTTCCCAAAAAGACCTAATTTTTTTGGTGTTTTGGGGAAAAAATTCCATATCTTCAATACGAAAGGTCAAAATTTTCAATTGATCGTCGGCTTTTCATCCCACCTACATACACTTTAAGTATAAATCATCAGATTTATAAAGTTTACTTCAAGTACTGTTAAATATCAAAATATCAATTTTAATGATTTGCCATAAAATGTGTATTAAATTGCAATTTCAACAAATCAAAATTATTTGATATCAGAATGACATTCTTCGTATTCAGAATGCAATTCGATATGTCTGATGTGCTCTAATGTCCCCAAAAAATACTGTCCAAACGTTCATACCCCAGCCCTTAAGGCACTGCCCCACAGAAAATTTTCAGGGATAAAATAGGGACGGTCAAAGCGTCCTTAAAAAAATTAAAATTGGACAAAGAATTGACAAATGGGGACGGAAATTTGGCTTTGCCCTCGCACTAAAATCCTGGCTTGGGTTATAGGGCCGGAATCTCCAATTATCATAACAGGCCTACCCCCTACCCCAATACAATAGACGCCCCATGCACACGGGTATTACATTGACAGTACATTGGCCTTCGAGGACGGTTAAAATCAAAAATGTTAAAAAAATGTCAATGTTTAATAATTTGCCATAAAATTAGTATTATATCGCAAATTTCAAAAATAAATCTAAATTATTTGATATCAGAATGACATTCCTCGTAATCAGATTGCAGTTTGGTGTGCATGTACTCTCAGGCCCCACAAAATACTGTGCAAAGGTGGGGGACCGAGCCCTTAAAATGAATATTATTTCTGATTTTTAGTAACGAAAAGTACAAAAACACAAGAATGGTTGGCGACAGGTGACGACGGGTATACAAAATAGGGAAAAAAATTAATGATCTGATATTGTATAATCGTCATTAATTATGTAATGAAATGTGTTTAAGGGGGTACTACACCCCTGGCCAATTTTGTGCCTATTTTTGCATTTTTCTCCAAACTTATAGCGCATTGGTGACAAGTATAAGATATGTATATTATAGGGCAAGGACTACAACTACTGCACTGAAAATTCAGCAACTCAAGGCAAGTATATAGTTACTGATTTATTGATCGAATATTTGTTTTCCCTCATTTTTGGCTGTAACTCCACAACTGTTGTCTGTGCTGAAATAAAATTTCCAGTGCAGTAGTTGTAGTCCTTGCCCCTATAATATACATATCTTACTTGTCACCAATGCGCTTAAACTTTTGAGAAAAATGCAAAAATAGGCCCAAAATTGGGCAGGGGTGTATTACCCCTTTAATGGTTTAAGTTTGGGGGTAACGTGATTCTATATATTGAGACTTGTATGAAATCAGGGAAACAAGAGACACCTGATCAAACTATTTGAAAAATTTGCAGCTTTAAATAACATCATCGCATAGTAAGACTTAAGGAAAACGACTCTATAGGTCATTGAGTGCTTTTAAATTGACAAAGAAAATGATATCCACTAAGATAGCGTGACACACGTGCTTGTTGCAAACGTCCCTTTCGTTTAAAACTCTTGTATAGGAGGCCATTATTGGTCTTAAGGGATGGGGTATGAACGTTTGGACAGTATTTATTGTGGGACATTAGAGCACATCAGACATATCGAATTGCATTCTGAATACGAAGAATGTCCTTCTGATATCAAATAATTTTTTGAAATTAGCAATGTAATACACATTTTATGGCAAATGATTAAAAATTGATATTTAACAATCACTGACAATACTCGAAGTAAACTTTATAAACCTGATGATTTATACTTAAAGTGTAAGTAGGTGGGATGAAAAGCCGACGATATTGAAGATATGTATTTTTTTCCCCAAAACACCAAAACAAATTAGGTCTTTTTGGGGGAAAAATCCATATCTTCAATATAAAAGGTCGAAATTTTCAATTGATCGTCGGCTTTTCCTCCCAGTTACATACACTTTAAGAATATATCATTAGATTTATCAAATTTACTTCGAGGACTGATCAAAAATGCGAAAAATATCAAATTTCAATAATTTGTTATAAAATTTGTATTATATCGTGAATTTCAAAAAATGAAAATTATTTGATATCAGAAAGACATTCTTCGTATTCAGAATGCAATTCGATATGTCTAATGTGCTCTCGTGTCCCACAAAAATACTGTCGAAACGTTCAAAACGCTAATTCCAGATCCCTTAACCCAATGATATAGGCCTAACAAATGAAATTTTAAGAAATAGAAATGATGTCCGCTTACCAAATGTGTATACATGTGTACTGTATGTCAATGAAATAATTTGATTGATATGATCAATCTACTTTCTTTATAGGTCGATAACAACATTAGTACTGTCTTCAATAGATATAAAAATTAAATTAAAAAAGGCCTACTCTGGTTGAAGAAACAATTTTTTATGGAAATAAGTTTTCGTCCATTCTACTAGATCTGTCTAGGTTGTTTTTAGTTTCCAGTAGAGAGCAAAACTACTGTCTTCGGAACATAGCAAAGCTGCAAAGTTGCTGTTTTCAGAAGATATCAAATCTGCTGTCTTCAGAAGAAATAAAGCTGCTATCTTCGGAAAAAAGCAAAGCTGTTGTCTTCGGAAGATAGCACAGTTGCTGTATGCAGAAAATAGCAAAGCTGCTGTCTTCAGGCTGCTGTTTTCAGAAGATAGAAAAGCTGCTGTCTTCGGAAGATAGCAAAGCTGCTGTTTTCAGGAGATATCAAAGCGGCTGTCTACGGAAAAAGCAAAGCCGCTATCTGCTATATATCTTTGGAAGAAAACAAAGCTGCTGTCTTCAGAAGAGAGCAAAGCTGATGTCTTAGGAGATAACAAAGTACAAACCTACTGTTTTTATTCAGTATAGCAGAGCTACTGTCTTCAGAAGATAATAAAACTGTTGTCATAGGAATATAACAAAGCTGCTGTCTTTAGTAGATAGCAAAGCTGATGTCTCCAGAGCTGATATCTTCTTCGGAAGATAGCAAAAATGCTGTCTTCAAAAGAGAGAAAAGTTGCTGTCTTCCGAAGAGAGCAAAGCTGCTGTTTTCAGAAGATAATAAAGCTACTGCCAATGGAAGATAGCAGAGTTGTTGTGTTGTCTTTAGTAGATAGTAAAACAATAGATGAGAAAAATGACAGTTTCAGAAGATAGAAAGAAATGCTGTGTTTAGCTTCAGTATATTTGACCTCTTCAGTAGATACTGTACTTGATAGCAAAATTTGTATTCAGTAAACAGCGATGTTGTTTTTGTTTCAGTGTTAAGGAAAATTAAGGTATAGGCCAAGCAAAAATAGATAGAAAAAAATGGTTTTATTCAGTAGATAGCAAAGTCGTTCTATTTAGTAGCAAGCAAAACAAGTAATATGCCTATAGTAAATTTGCTGTCTTTAGTAGAAAGCAAAATTGTTGTCTTCAGTAAAAAACAAAATTGCTATCTTCAGTAGAAAGCATAATTTCAATTTTAGTGGATAGCATTCTGTTATCTTCAGTAAAAAACAAAATTGCTATCTTCAGTAGAAAGCAGAATTTCAATTATAATGGATAGCATTCTGTTATCTTCAGTAAAAAAACAAAATTGCTATCTTCAGTAGAAAGCATAATTTCAATTTTAATGGATAGCATTCTGTTATCTTCAGTAAAAAACAAAATTGCTATCTTAAGTAGAAAGCAGAATTTCAATTTTAGTGGATAGCATTCTGTTATCTTCAGTAAAAAACAAAATTGCTATCTTCAGTAGAAAGCAGAATTTAAATTTTAGTGGATAGCATTCTGTTATCTTCAGTAAAAAACAAAATTGCTATCTTCAGTAGAAAGCAGAATTTCAATTTAGTGGATAGCATTCTGTTATCTTCAGTAAAAAAACAAAATTGCTATCTTCAGTAGAAAGCAGAATTTCAATATATAGTAGATAGCATTCTGTTATCTTCAGTAAAAAACTAAATTGCTATCTTCAGTAGAAAGCAGAATTTCAATTTTAGTGGATAGCATTCTGTTATCTTCAGTAAAAAACAAAATTGCTATCTTCAGTAGAAAGCAGAATTTCAATTTATAGTGGATAGCATTCTGTTATCTTCAGTAAAAACAAAATTGCTATCTTCAGTAGAAAGCAGAATTTCAATTTTAGTGGATAGCATTCTGTTATCTTCAGTAAAAAACAAAATTGCTATCTTCAGTAGAAAGCAGAATTTAAATTTTAGTGGATAGCATTCTGTTATCTTCAGTAAAAAACAAAATTGCTATCTTTAGTAGAAAGCAGAATTTCAATTTTAGTGGATAGCATTCTGTTATCTTCAGTAACAAACAAAATTGCTATCTTCAGTAGAAAGCAGAATTTCAATATATAGTGGATAGCATTCTGTTATCTTCAGTAAAAAACAAAATTGCTATCTTCAGTAGAAAGCAGAATTTCAATTTTAGTGGACAGCATTCTGTTATCTTCAGTAAAAAACAAAATTGCTATCTTCAGTAGAAAGCAGAATTTCAATTTATAGTGGATAGCATTCTGTTATCTTCAGTAAAAAACAAAATTGCTATCTTCAGTAGAAAGCCGAATTTCAATTTTAGTGGATAGCATTCTGTTATCTTCAGTAAAAAACAAAATTGCTATCTTCAGTAGAAAGCAGAATTTCAATTTGAGTGGCTAGCATTCTGTTATCTTCAGTAAAAAACAAAATTGCTATCTTCAGTAGAAAGCAGAATTTCAATTATAATGGATAGCATTCTGTTATCTTCAGTAAAAAACAAAATTGCTATCTTCAGTAGAAAGCATAATTGCAAATTATAGTGGATAGCATTCTGTTATCTTCAGTAAAAAACAAAATTGCTATCTTCAGTAGAAAGCATAATTGCAAATTATAGTGGATAGCATTCTGTTATCTTCAGTAAAAATAAAATTGCTATCTTCAGTAGAAAGCAGAATTTCAATTATAGTGGATAGCATTCTGTTATCTTCAGTAAAAAACAAAATTGCTATCTTCAGTAGAAAGCATAATTGCAAATTATAGTGGATAGCCTATGCCTATAGTAAATTTGCTGTCTTTAGTAGAAAGCAAAATTGTTGTCTTCAGTAGAAAAACAAAATTGCTATCTTCAGTAGAAAGCAGAATTTCAATTTTAGTGGATAGCATTCTGTTGTCTTCAGTAAAAAACAAAATTGCTATCTTCAGTAGAAAGCATAATTTCAATTTTAGTGGATAGCATTCTGTTATCTTCAGTAAAAAACAAAATTGCTATCTTCAGTAGAAAGCAGAATTTAAATTTTAGTGGATAGCATTCTGTTATCTTCAGTAAAAAACAAAATTGCTATCTTCAGTAGAAAGCATAATTGCAAATTATAGTGGATAGCCTTCTCCTGTCTTCAGTAGATAGCAGAATTGACGGTTTTCAATCAAGAGTAAAAGCGCTGTTTTTAGTAGGCCTGTATGGAAAAGTTTTACTAAATTGCTATCAAAGTTATAAAAAAAAACCCTGTGTTTTTAGTAAATCCAGAAATTACTGTCTTCAATACCATGTTTAATTTATGTTTTTACAAATGTTGTGCTATTTTTAATATGCAGCTGCATGTTAGTTGGCTAGCTGGCTACAGCGGGCGTGCGATACTCCGATCAAACGGCGGCTGCCAAACTGACCATGGAAATAGTAGATGAGAAGGAATCACAACGAAATCGATCGCCTGTGACTAATCCCGCTTATCTATTCTTCATTACAAAGGAAGAGGACTCAACAAATTCCCGTTTGAGGACACTCATATTGCCGCCAACAGCGTGATTTGGTAGCATAACTGGAAATTCATAGCGATCAATCTTTGCGCACAAACAAATTTTGAACCGGTTGTTGTGACCTTAGTTGATGAAGCGCACTTTCAACGTTCATTTAGACTGGATTTTATAAACATTTGCAACAGATTTCTGAATTTTCAGATGCAGAGAAGTCAAAACAATACAAATATTGGGAAATTTAATCAAAATACGTTGTATTTTCGACTAAAGACACTTTTAAAAAAGTTTTACATTTTGTAAGGATAATCGTATTTTCGCTGACCCCAAATTTAATTAAAATGTAAAGGTATAAAACAAGTTGTTCCGATTGTTTCCGAAAAATGGGAACAGATTCTATCATAAGACAAACGGAAAATCAATTCTATCAAATTGCCTTCACATGTGCCCCAGACCGCCCACATAGGTAAATTTGCCCCTAAATGTTTCTAATATATGACTTTCTACTTCCGATTCTGGTAATACATACTTCCCACAAGGCATTATTTTTGGCTATGTTATCCCATCTGTCCCATAAGGCTGCGATCACATAGAAGTATACTATTCGGGTATACGGTGCACGTTTTACAGGTGCACGCGTATATAGTTAAATCGAGCAAGGCAATTTCATAGTACCGGGTCACATAAGGCTACGATCGCATAGAAGTATACTATTCGGGTATACGATGCACGTTTTGCAGGTGCACGCGTATAGATTAAATCGAGCAAGGTAATTTCATAGTACCGGGTCACATAAGAGCTATTCGAAAAGGCCGTATACCTGCGTATAGTATAGTATAGTGGGAATCGCGCATGTTCGATTTTAGTGCAGCGTATACCGTCCAAATTTTAAAAACCTAAACCATATGTGGGCAAAGTCATTTTTTTACTAGATGCGCTATCTAATTCTGCACATTATGACACCTCATTGAATGCAATGTGACCTCAAGAAGTAAAGTTACAAGCATTTGATAAGACGAAGAAAATGGGTAAACTGACAACTCGCTATTCGCTGTAAGAAATACGCTCATTCGATCAGGCTGAGTTCACATAGTATACTCCTATATGAACTCAGCCTGAATGAATGAGTGTATTTCGTATAGCGAATACCGTATACCGTATACTTCTATGTGAACTCAGCCTAATGCATTCATATTTCCCGCCCTTTCCTGCTCACAAGGCCGCATTTAGTCCATAAGCAATGGTCGCTTGACTGCAGCTTTAGAATTGAAAATGTCATGTCATTGAAATGTTACGTCACCGAAGACCATCGTGTTGGGATTTAATCCGGAGGATTATGATATAACAATATCGGTTGACGTGTATAGAAACGTCAATGTACATGTCGGCAATGTGTTTGGAACTTTGATGATGGTTAGTTGTGATTCCTTCTCATCTACTATTTCCATGAACTGACTGATGACACGAGTTTTAACCTCTTTTACGACAAGCTTCAAATCGGGAAATGGAAGGCTCTATTTGCGTGCTGATAAAAGCGGAGGAATTGCCTTAATTTGATATTTTTGTGTCTATAATACAAACGTTGGTATAAGTGCTTCAACTAGGACCAATTATCGTGCTATTTTGAAGGTAAGTCTGCTGTGTTTTGATCATTAATCACATTACGGTATCTATGATGTTGATAGCCATCCCGGATAGCCATGTTGTGTTGTTATGAACAGTGGGATTATGTTTAGAGCCAGCGCGTAGCCATCCTTCTCATCTTTATTGAATGTGTGAACATTAAAAAGAATTGGAGCTTGAGTAAGGATACATGGGGCCTGTAGGCTTTACTGACAACACTTTTGGCGGCAATATCGCTGGAAAACAAATGTCGTGATTGGTAAGCCAACTTCTTGGGAACAATCTAGGGTGGATTAAAAGCAAAGGCTGTAATTAAAAGATGAGCAAAAAGCTTCTGATCAGTGCCTAAGGTATAGAGACATCAAGGTGCAATCGATTTTACTGTGGCAATGTTCAATATAAAGAGAGGGCCAACATAGGTGAATGTTTAGTTTGACGGCACCTTTTGTTGTAGGTATAGGAATGTTGCATGTACCTCTGCAACATTTTAGTAAATGTGTTGAAGTTGCTTGATGATGACCAATATTTTTTTAAAGCATGGTACTTAAAGATTGACTGTATATAGGCCTATTTGGTTTTGTCCAAGTTTGATCATTATTATGTTTTGATGAATCCAAGTGAGGGGATGGGGTAACCCTCCAAATTTGACAAGGGGGAGATGGTCCATGCAATCATCATCCCAATGTTACATAAAAATTATTATAAATGTGTGCGTTTGACCATTTTAGCATTAAAGCGACTTTCAGAGATTTGTCGAGGACCAAAAACAATCAGCAAAACTTTCTGAAGTGGCTTAAAATGGTTAATAAATCTGAGTGTCCCTTTAAGTTTTGTTTGCATTGTAATTCACACGCATTTGTGTCAGTTTATTAACCATTGAAAATTGAATTGAGCAGTGAAGCCAGTATTTTAGTGTGAGAGGGCAAAGCCAAATTTGTGTACCTATTTGTCAGTTTTCCTCCCATTTTTAGTCATTTTATTTTTAATGGCACTTTACTCTCTGCTGTCCCCAATTGCATCCCTGAAAATTTATGTGTGCCCCTGGCTACGTGCCACTGACTTTATTTATTCTAGGAAAGTTATATTTTAGGAGTGAATGATGCCAGTGACATAGCGTCATAGGGGCACGGGTGGCATGTGCCCCCTCCCCCTAATCGATTGCAAAATTTAAAAAAATCCCATAGGAAAATTGCCAAAAACGACTTGTTCCCCCACCCCCCAAGAAATTGGATCGATTTGAGTTGAATCAGTCAACAGTTTTTGCCCCCCCCCCCCTTTTAACTTTGCTCCCCCCATTAGCCCAAAAAATAAATGTCTGGTTCTGTCAAATGTTCTGTTCCTAATGCTGTACCTAATAACATCCAGCATAATTTGTTGTTTAAGAAGTTATGATATGATTTAACAATTTCAGCATCAATCGATGACACATTTTTAATGCCTACCAATTGTTGATTTATGAGTCTAAGTTCTACAAAGTGTCACAAAAGTGAGCCAGTATAACCTGCACATTTTACAATTTAAGTTTGGGCTAGTTCATATTGATGCAATTCACATGTGATCATTTATTAATTATATAATGTCAATTCTAGACGTAGAGAATACCAAGAGCTATCACAGTAACATACGCATACATTTTTAGCTATAAACATAGATTTTCATTTCTATATCAAATTATTAATCCTTTTCTGATTTTTTTGTGGTAATTTTTAATTTTATTCTATAAACTGTACATATGTGTGCAAATTGAGAGCACTTATTACATAATATTTTGTAATTTAAATTAGTAAAAATACTATGAGTTATTCCTTAAATTTCATGATAAAAGTTTTTTTTGAAAATTTCCATGCCATTTGTTAGTCATTTTTCCGAGGTTCTAATATTGTTATGCAAGTGTTTATCCCTTGTAAAAATGTACACAAGATTTAAGATGAATAGCGCCATCATTGTTCAACTTTACTTAAAAATGACACAGTTTTTCATTCCATCAAACAACCATTGAAGAGGGCCCATATTATATCAAACCCTAGGTACAAACCCAAGGGTCTGAATGGCTCTTTAAGATTATGGCTTATTTTGGATACTGACTAGACTCTTTGACATAATGCAGGAAATTGAAATTCCAGATGGAAACAGTAGGCCTATGTGTCAAATATGTAGCACATTTGACTGTTTCTTAACATTACAAGGAATGAAATGTTATGTGCATAATTAGTCTACTTTCTGCAAATTGTCTGCATAAAGATTAAAAGATTGTTAGGTTTCATTTTTCAATAAGACTGTTTTAGTCAATTTTACAAATGGGGTCTAATTTAAGCTTACACTTTACAGAAGTGTCAAACAGCAAATTAAAATATGCTTTGTTTATTATTTTTCATAATTTTGACAGATTTTAGCAAATGAAACATTAAATATACAGAGAGATTTAGAAGCATTCTCTTTGGTTTGACATTAAATTTGAAACATCCTCTGATTTTGTTATATGTGTCAACTATTCTGCTCAAAATGAATCTCTTATCAGGCAAAATAAATTGTAATTGCTGTCAAAATAATTTTTAACATCGCGGAAGTACACTGACTACACTCATCATAGATTTGCAGCAGAATACTATAATTGCAAAATTGCAACTATTATTTACATATTTTTCTTAGGCCATGGAAAAATAATTGTTAGGTTAGGGTTGTATGCCACTCAAAAAGTAGGATCAGTTGAAAAATATTTGATTTTAGTGATTTATTTTATGTGATTATCAATGTACGCTAACTGAAACTTGAATATCACTACTCCCTATTCCAGAAAAATACAGAACTAATTTTTTTGGATAAAAAAAATATTATCCTGTTTTGCCAAATGAAACATAGCTAAATCATAATCCTTTAGTTAGTTCTGTATTTTTCTGGAATAGGGAGTAGTTCCACAATAGGAAGTTGTGACAGATGTAGGGATTAAGATTTTTTTGTATTCCCAGAGGCCTCAATGATTTTGGGTCCGGGGTCCTGAGCTACGTGGTCACACAAGAAATACTAGAACCAAACATTATTTTTCCATTGCTTTAATTCCAAAAATGCACCATCTTTTTCTACCCGAGTTGTAATGTGAATAACCGCTCTAGCATTTAGCTTGATGAATTATAAAATATTGCATATATTTAAATTAAAGCTTTCTCTTGATGTACTCATCAATGAAATATCAGCACAGTATCAGGAAAGCTTAAATACACTGTATACCAGTATATCATGGCTGATGAGGTTTAAATATATAAAACAGACATGTGGAATTTAGTAAAATTACCCACAAAATATTGTAGTACAAAAAAATTATGCTGTTGATTTACTTTCACACACCTGTAATAAAGCTATAAATCACAGCTTAACATAATTTGTGAAAATATTTCTCTTATCACTCATAGTTTCATCTAAACATCATGTGTAAACGAAGTATTCCTTGGGCAATTTTTTTAAAATATTAAAACCAAATCCTGTGAAATATAGGACCTATATTTAGTTGATTTTATAATATGTAAATGGTTCTTTCTAATTCACTCGCCAGGTGTAGTCTATAGCCACTCAAATATTATTGGCATGACTATCACTATGGACCACAATAGCCTCATCCCAATGGCATACTCCAATAACCTCAATTAAACAATCATAGTGCAAAATTTGACCTCAAGTTGCAGAGTATGAGTTTTTGTACCCAAATTTTCAAAGGTCATTCAATGAATGTGCAAATGTATTAGAGTTTAAAGAACTGTGCCCTGATAGATGAGCATGTTGTGGATCGTAGTGTATGGTGCAGTGTATACATGTCTAATATGCATAACCATTGACCTGTACAATGTATGGCTAAAACAATGAAAAAATCTGTTTAGATTTATTTATTATAGCCAACTATTAAAAGCCCTGCTTGCTGAAGCATGTAGCAAAATTCATTTATCCCATCATTGTGTACTGACACAGCAAATTATGGCTACTTTATTACTAGCATTGCTATCTTCAGTAGATAGTAAACTCCGTTTGGAGTCAACATTCTGTGCAGATGGAAAATTGTATGCAAGAGGTTTGAAGCAATAGGTATAGTAAAAATTAGTAGAGTACAACCAACATCAAGCAGGTTTGGTTTGTATGGAAATTAATTATCAAGTATTACTCGATTTTTTTAACTTTTACTTCTTTAAAATAGAAGTCATTATTTTCCTTTCAGAGAGTACCAGTTCAAGAAAATTTTAATTTGACCTAAAATTGCAAATTATAAACAGATCAAAGGCTAAACTTGATCAAATATTGAAGGGATCTGAACTGGCATTGCTATCTTCAGTAGATAGTAAACTCTACAATGGAGCCAACATTCTGTGCAAACGGAAATTGTACGCAAGAGGTTTGAAGCAATAGGCATAGTATAGTAAACTCAACACCAAGCAGTTTTGATTTGTATGGAAATTAATATTATATCAAATATTTTTTATGATTGTTCTCTCATTAGTCTTTAGACTAGAAGTCAGTGTTTTTTTCCTTTCACAGAGTTCAAGAAAATTTATAATTTGACATAAAAATTTGCAAATTAAAAATAGATCAAAAGTTAAAAGTGATAAAATATTTAAAGGATATTGAAATGTTAATGAAGCGCTACTTGGATATATGAAGGATATTGATTATAAATGAATATATCATACTTGCGACAATACTCTGAGATGTTGATGATGTGAAGAGTCGGTAAATTACAAAGCTTATATAATTGGTAACTGTTACCTTACATAATGACTAATGGCTAATCATTCAAGCCAGTGATCTGATTCATAAGGGCAGTTTCCCATAAGACTTGTTAATGCACCCATGTATTTAAGGGATCTAGAATGAGCGTTTATGGCGTTTCGACAGTATTTTTTGTGGGACATGAGAGCACCTCAGACGTATCGAATTGAATTCTGAATACAAAGCATGTCTTTCTGATATCAAATAATTTTCATTTTTGAAATTCACGATATAATACAAATTTTATGACAAATTATTAAAATTTGATATTTTTCAAATTTTGATATATAACAGTCCTCGAAATAAATTTTATAAATCTAATGATATATTATTAAAGTGTATGTAGCTGGGAGGAAAAGCCGATGATCAATTGAAAATTTTGATCTTTTATATTGAAGATATGGATTTTTTTCCCAAAAGACCTATTTTTTTTTTTTTGGTGTTTTGGGAAAAAAAATCCATATCTTCAATATAAAAGGTCAAAATTTTCAATTGATCGTCGGCTTTTCATCCCACCTACATACACTTTAAGTATAAATCATCAAATTTATAAAGTTTACTTCAAGTACTGTTAAATATCAAAAATATCATTTTTAATGATTTGCCATAAAATGTGTATTACATTGCAATTTCAAAAAATCAAAATTATTTGATATCAGAAGGACATTCTTCGTATTCAGAATGCAATTCGATATGTCTGATGTGCTCTAATGTCCCACAATAAATACTGTCCAAACGCTCATACCCCACCCTTAAACCAAATTACCAACCTGGTGATAGAAAGTCTTAACATTATTTGGAAGAATTCATCTGATATGTATAACTTAAAGTTTCTAATGGTTTTGTTTTAAAACAACAATAAGGCCAATAAAAAAAATTGGTTGTTTGCCCTTAAGAGACAGACATTTGGAGGGTCGTTAGGTCAATCCCTCCCTTATTTTTCATGGCCACTTCCACTATTTTGACATATGGAAATTCTGGCTGGGCTGCATGCACACTGACATATGGCGCGTAGGCCTAAAAATATTGTTTGATTGGCGTAACCTGACCAACCCTAAAAATAGGCCCGACCCTACACTTTTCTTCTTACTTTTTTGCAAAAAAATTATTTAAAAAAAAGTTCCAAGGCCTTTATCATACGCAATTTACAGCTTAAAATGTGTGTGTAAAAAAAATGCCGACCGACCTACCCTAATTTTTTTTATGTTACGCCAGTCAAACCATTTTTTAGGCCTTATGGCTTGCTAACCCCAATCTTGGGTCTGTAGCTCTAAATTGGACCCACCCAAAAAAAATTCTCTTCATCTTCTTTCTTCCTCAAAATTTGTATTTTGGTATTCTTGGAACAAGCATATATGTGATGCCTCCATACGGGGGCCAAAGGACGCATATACTATTTTCTGGCTATAATCATTACCTATAGACCACTTGACATGTGACGTCACTGCCCGGCAGTATGCTTGTGCTAATTATGGCAATTTCCATTGTTCTTTGCCCTGCAGTGTGCGACGCATCGTAGTTTGCTCAGGGCACGTGCATTTTAAATCGCCCTCCACATTTCATATAGTACAAGAAAGCAATTGAACAGTGTAGTGGCTCGTTCAAGCATTTTGATAGACGAGTCCCTCGCCTCTGTTGATAAACAGTGATGTCAAGTGGTCTATAAATACACATATTAGGCTATCTTACTGAAAACACCAAAGATCTAGCATATAATAAAGTTCTGAAGTTTTGGGATACATGTGTATTTTCTTATATATTTTACTATTTCTTACTCAATATTTTTGCCTTTATCTCAATTTCAAAGTTGCCACCTTGGGCTTCCATGGACCAGATGGTGTCTACATATTACTGTGCAAATGGCTAATGTGAAAATATTTGAATGAGACAAAGACAATGTTCCAAGCTAATAATCCAATAAGCAAAAGGTCACAGTGTACTATCAATGTCATATTTTCATTGTGACCAAAATCAATACTATTCATATAAATGTCCTGGAAAAACCTTTGTTGTTTATAGAGCAATGTACTATGTCAGAATCGATGCATCATGCATGTTGGAAACAAATCAATTGATCTCAATTTTAATATGAAACTGAAGTCAGGTTGGTAGGCTATTATTGTGTGATTGGATATTAATGTAGCAGATATTACATGCTGACTATGTAGGCTTGATTGATTGGATGAGGATAGAACCACCAGATGTGTATTAAAGGCATTTAATCAAAAGCTCCCATCTGTCATATTTAGTAAATGTGACCAGCTCCAATTATCAAAACCCGTAACAAGTCGCCAGACGTGTTTTTTAAAGATGCATTCCAATAAAATAAAAATTGGAATTTTTAATTTCATGGTATTTGACTGTGGGACTAACCGGACTTTCAAATCCTTGAATCTACTTATTAAAAAGAGGTTTATTTAATCAATAATTAATGGTTGAACTATGATAATGCCTATTCAATCCTGTGTTAGACAGGAAAGTAATTGGTCCATTACTTAGAATTGCAATTTGGCAAAAATATCAAGGTATCATTTACAAAACTCCTGAAAAGTATTGATGCAATGTATATAATTTTGGTATCATTTTGAAGCTTATTGTTCTGTGCTTACATTTTTATATTCAAATCATGAAATATCAAAAATGCAACTTGTTCCTGGTTTTGTCAGAACGGGTCACACATGTGTAAAGTGTGCTGAGGCTTGTGGATCAACGTCTAGGCATTGTGCCTGTGCGTAGCGCACTATAAATCACTGCACTTTTTTTTTTTTTTTTTTTTTTTTTTTGAGATTATTTTGAAAAGTGCCCACATTAGTATTATTTTTCTATCAGGTCAATAGCTATATAGATAAAAACACAAGGTACCACTTTTAAACAAAGGTGGTCTTTTAAGAGTTATCGACAAGAAATTCTTGCAAAAGTTTATTACGAACTAACAGCCTGCAGCTATTACACTTCTTCCTGAAGTTGTCTTGGCAACATAATGTGTCGGCTATAACTCATAAAGACATACATGCTATATCCATACATTGCAGTGAATTCATATCAGAGTAGATTGCCCAAATCTGGACCAAATGTGTGATAAATTCATGACATTTTAGGCATTGCATTAAATATGATGCAAATAAGCAAATTGAGTTATTGTTGCTGGTAAAAAATGATTGCGAGATATAGACATTAACAAAAATAAATATCTTGCAAAAAAAGTTCAAGATAGCTGAAAATTGTGAATATAAGTTAACAATTTGACGCCTCCTAATAACAGTATGTGTGTATGCTTTTATACATAGGCCTGTAGGTCTGAGGAGTGGTCTAATTCAGATTGAAGAGTGCAATATAGATACAGCTTAAACATTTTTCAAATGGGCACAGAGAGAAAAAGCAAATCAAGATAGGGGAGCGATAGTTATTTATGGCAGGGGGGAATGGGTAAATTGAGGGGGAACACAAAATTTTTTTGTGGTCTTGAGGGGGAAACCTGAAATTTTTAGTTGAACCAGGAGGGGGATTGTTAAATTTTAAATGGAGAAAATTGGGAAAACAAGGGGAACGCGAAATTTTTTATGGACACAAGGGGGGAACGCGAAATTTTTTGTCGATATTTTTGCCAAAACACCCATTCCCCCCCCCTATCGTAAATAACGATCGGTCCCTAGATGCCTCGAGCTGCAGTACCCTATTTTCATGTCCTCTTATCTGATTATGTTTTGCAGTTACAACAGTTTGTTTGTTTATTTATTTTAATTCTAATCTGGGTTACTCATTCAGTGCATAATACAAGTATTCCAGCATTCTTCCATGAGGCTCAGTGAAGAATATTTTAGACAGGAACATGTTTTAGTCCCAGTCATGTTTATATTATATGCACCATAAGTATTCAAGTAAACATGATCAATTATTAAGGCAATATTGTAAGATTTCTGACAAATTTGGATTTATATTTCTCCACAAAATGATAAAATGATATTAGTGTTTACTATTTTGAGGCAAAATGAAAGAAAATATCTATTTCATTATGGATGCATACATGTATCAGCAAATCTCAGATTTTGATCACAAATGCCTTAAGCCTGGGGCAGTAGCGTAGCCAGTGGGGTGGCAAGGGGGGCAGAAAATTTTTTTAGAAAAAGTGCCCCTCTGACCAAAAATGAAAGAGAAAATCTGGAGGGCAAAGGAAAAGAAAAGGCACAAGAAGCGCCTTTTTCTACCAAAATTCACCCCGATCATGGTCAAAATAGTGTAAAATATTTAATTTTTGAGCGCTGCGCGCGCACATTGATACAATAGAGCCATTTAAATCCAAATTATGGGCGAAAATAGTGCAATACAAAAATTTTGAGCGCTACGCGCATATCGTCCCATCAATAAAGCCTTTATAAAGATGATAAAAACGAAACCGGTATATTTTTTTTTTTTCGTCTGTGCCCCCAAATTTTATTTTGCCCTCCTGACCAAGAAAGCTGCCTGGGGTTTCACAGCATGGTATTTTTTGTTCTTCTTTACATTATACAATACATGTAGATGGTGTAAATATTAAAATGCTGAGACAAATTGAGGGCCTCCTCTTACATTATTGCTGCTGCAGTGAAAAGTCAAGAAATGAATTGTTGCTTATAAAATAGAAGCAAAATTTCCCCTTGAGCGGATTGCATCAAGCAAGTGACATTGTCATGGGTTTATGTTGCCAGATTTAGACCCTTGCTGCTGAAATGTTGTATTTCCATGTATATGTTTAGTGGCATTTCTTATAATATTGTCATAACATATCAATCACGTAGAGTCAGTATAGCCTGCCTCCATGTCTTTTTCTCTGACAGAAGGCATGTGCACACGGAGGGCTTTTTGCTTAGGCAATGCTGTTCTCGAGCAAAAACTTGGGGAAACTGTCTCTAGGATTATAATTCCTAAGTTTGCCCCAAAATTTATCCCCAAATTTATCCCCAAGAAATGTTGGGGATTTGACGATTTCTCCAAATGATCCTCGAGTGGTGCTCTAGTGCTACCACCTTGTGAGAATGATACATTTTACGATTCTCAAGTGATGAGCTTATTAAACCTATGACCATTAGCGCCAATCCGGCTTGAAGTGGCAGGGGGACAATCAGCCTGAATTGTTAAAAAGTGGCTGAGAAGAACAAAAAATGGGTCATTTTGCCAAAAGGTGGGGGAGACACATCCCCCTTCCCCCCACCCTGGGATTGATGCCCATGCCTATGACCTTGGTTTACTAAGGCTAAATTTGGGCTTGTCATGCCACTAGATGGGTCACAATCAGCTTCCCATTGCAATTCCAAAGCTGACGGCATCAGGTATTGCAAAACTCAAGGATTCAAAGCTTCAATTGAATCGTGTGAACACACATTTGGGGATTGACTTAGGAATTGCAATTCTTGAGCACGCCGATCCTCGAGAATTCTGTGACTATCTGAGCATGTCTAGCTCCTATAGTATGAGGTAGAAAGTAAGCAAGCTAACAGTTTGGTTTTCTCACTCCTGGGTTTGTTGTTATGTAGGCATATAGGTGTTTGAACTGTCTGAGTGACAACCTAACAATGCCTCCAATCCAGACAAGACAAGCTGAGGGTGGTTTCAAGACATGCGAAGATGAGAGTTTGCAGGCTATGGGGAATAAATGTGGTGTGCATGGTTGCAAATTTAAGATAAATAAATATGCTAAATTTGGGAATTTATCTCAAAAATGTTTTAGCTGTATTCAAATACATCTGGGGTTAGTTACGAACTTACGAACAAACAACCCAGCATGAAAAACAATATGAGACGCAGTTGAATTCATCTGAATCCATTTTAATCTTAATTCATTTCCTTAGAAATATACTTAAAATTTATTCTAAGTACACGCATCAGAATAATTTAAAGAAAACAGCATTTTATTTATGGTAATTGAAGTAGGTGAGTGATTGTTTAATCCATGCTTTGAATGTGACACTTTCCCTTTAAGGGTATACGAGGTATTGTTGGTCGAAGCAGCAAAATAAATTGATTTTCATTATCTGAATCAATATATTATTGAAAAATAACACCTTTAATTGGTGTTTTGCAAAAGTTCATTCTACAAATCATATACTTTGAAAACTTGCTTAATTTATTGTTGTTAATGAGTTATGTACGTTTTACAAAAGTGTTGTTGTTTCAGTCCTCTTTACAACATAACTCAGGACCTACAAAAGTATATCTGTGATATTTGAAATCTTCTACACGCTTGCTATGAATTGAGCAATGCAATTTTTGCTAAAGCTCACTACCATTCACAAGATGCTGTGAACTACTTTTTTTCTGCTGCTTCGACCAACAATAGATTGTACCTTAAACACAACACATTTTAGTTAGCATAAACTTTTGCGGAAAATGTTATAAATATCTCGGCAATTTGAAATGATGGCAGCTGTCATGTTGTGAACCACACCACAATTCCACATGCACGGATAGAGAGAGACGTTTAGGTGGCTTGGAGATTGGGTCAAAATTGAGTGTAACTCTGCACCATTAACATAACTTTTTTGATCTGCATGAACAAATTGATTTTTTTTTTCATTTTCCTTTTCCCCAGTGAGTATCATACAGCAATGTTCGCAGGAAAAGAACAACCTTTTTTGGTGTTCCTCAGGGCAGTGTACTTGGTCCTTTACGTTGGTGGTCCTTTCCAGTTTCACCATTTGTTCAAGCTGATCAAAAGTGAATTGATTTGATAAGAGGACTGATTTTATCTTTGCAATTTTAAGTGTCATTCTTGAATTATTGATATAAATTCAGAGATGTCACACTTCCGGATTTTTTTATGTGCTCCGGATAAAAAAAATTAAAAAAATTGGTTTTGGAGTGTCCCTGGTCTGGTCCCTGGACCAAGAACTAAATGTTAGGATCATTCATGGTTGACCTACAAAACATATTGTTTGTGTTTTTAATATGCAAAGTGATAATTTGTGTTCATGTCATAGCATCAATGATTTCAAAATGGATACAAATTCAATACATTTTAAAATCATTAATAGAGTATGGCATGAACACAAATTATCACTATGCATATATTAAAAACACAAACTTTTTTTCCCTTTTTGTAGGTCAACATTTTCTGCGGTGTAAAATGTGCAGAAACCTCTGGCTTGCACATTAAGCCCCCGAATGTTGTTGGCCCCCCTCCCACATACCCGAAGAGGGGGTGGGTGTCAACAATTTGATGAATCATCGTTTTTATATTGCGCATTATATATCAATTTCAGCTATGTAAGCCATGTTATTAGGCAAAAAAACTTTGAAGAATGTCTCTCATGTTCAAAAGTATAGGAAACTGAACATTTAAAACCACTTTTTTAGGATGAAGGAAGCATTTTTTCAAAATAATTTAAAACAGGTTTGAATGTCAAAAATGGTCTCTTTTGGGGTGCTAAATCTGCTAAAATCACATGGGCTTAGGTACCTAATTTGCATATTTTACAGTATAATTTTGAGAAAACAAGCCAAGATAACAGCCTTGAAGAATATTACATGTATCACCAAAATAGCTCTTCCAGAAGACTTCCTGAGGGTTTTTTTCTGTGTAGAAACCCATGAGCTTCGGGGCACCGCCCCTGGACCTTGCCGGGCATTGCCCCTGGACCCCGCCGGGCATTGCCCCTGGACCCACCAGGGGCCCTTAAGCGGCCAGGGGCCCTTAAGCGGTCCAGGGGCCCTTAAGCGGGCCCCTGGACCCCACGCCGTAAGGGGCGTGAGCTCCGCTCGCTACGCTCACTACGCTTCGCAAGTTCAGGATTTTTTGGGTCAGCCTGTGACATCTCTGTATAAAGCTAAAGATATTATGATTCCTAGTTGGACTAAGTCCATTTTAGTCCAGAACTTATAGTCACTCGCCTTTTTGAAAACTGCCAATAGTCTTTCAAAAATCAAATAAATTAATGTTTAATGGGAATTTAATATCGATCGCCCCCCCGGCAGCTACGCCACTGGAAACCACTGGTTACATAATGTTTATGTACAAAAAAATTCTTGCAGATTAATTTGTTTAGCAAAAATATTGTCAAATTTGTATTTTGTTCTGGTACACCAGAACAAAATTACAACAGTGGCCTATGGTGCAGTGTAATTACTATACACAGTCATGTATAACTTGCAAATAGCAACATCAGAATCAAATGAAATTTTGGGAATAAGCTTTTTTCGTGAATATCTACTGAAAAATGTCATAAAAAGAGGATGCTAGGATCACAAAATACTCCTTTAAGTATTGGACAGAAGAACAAAATATGCACCAGCCACGCATGTTTTTATTGAATACAGTCATACCAGATTTAAGGGGGTACTACCCAGCTAACCAAAAAACGTTTTCTGAACGTTGTGAGAACGTACCGTTGACGTTTTCTAGACGTTTTGATAAAACGTTTTAAAACGTAATTTTGTTGAAGGTTTTTGACGTTTTAAAAGCGTTATTAAAGACGTTCTAAAAACGTTTTCACAACGTAAAAGACGTTTTTAAGACCTATCTTTCCATTACCCAAGACGTATCCAGGACCTACAGAAAACGTTTTGGACGTTCTAGCACGCAACAAACGTACTAAGAACGTTGCAGAAACGTCCAAAACGTCCTGAAAACGTTATAGCAACCTAAAAAACGTATTGGAGGATGCATTACTCACCACCAGAAAACGTATGTTACGTTTCTACTACGTTTTTAGAACGTTTTCTTGACGTTTTAGCGACGTTTAGAAAACGTGCTATGTTTTATTAGTTTAAGACAATGAAAATAAAGGGAGAATGTAATTTAATAAAAGTCCAAAACAAATATCAAATATTATTAAATTAGGCCAATACAAAATTCATGAAACAAGTTAGTTTGGCAAATTAGTGATACTTACGACTTACACGACACATAATAAATCACACAAGACAATTAATGTTGATTTGATGTGTGATTCATTAAACTTTATTCCTGTGTATGAATATTATTCTTCATTCATTTTCGTTGAAAATACTGCTGAAACATAAATTAATTTTATACAAACATGCTATGCAAAATCACCCCATGGAACATGTGGAAATTGTGTTACCATGTATCGAGTCAACTATTGTCATGACCATTGATGACTGTTTATACACCCTATTACTCGATTTATAATAATTATTGTTTAACACATATGCATGGGTGGAATACTCATGAAACCCGATTATTGTACATTTATAGGATAAAAAGTTTTAAAACATGATTTATATACATGAAAACTCTCAAATATAAGTTACTATTTATAATTGAAGACAGAATAATATTCAAAAGACTAGTTTGCTTATAATGTCCTGTCAACCAGACCAAAAATGCCGTTCTGCGCAGGTCAGCAACCAATCACACCGCGCCTTTGCCCTGACGTCGAACCCAAACTAAAGTTGTAAATTCGGTCTTCAGTTAAATTCGACAAACTTAATTGATTACTCTCACGTACAAAGCGCAGTTAACACTCTAAGAAATAAAGGTTCTAAAAAGATTCTAAAGTTGTATAATTCTCAGGAGAACCCTTAGACGTTTTCTAAAGAACCAAATATGGTTCCAAGACCATCGAAAATGGCCCCCAAACTAAAGAACCTTTTAGAGGTTCAAGATCTAAGAGGTCGGGTTCTCCTGAGAGGACAATTATTTCTTAGTGAGTTGATGATGACTAGACTTGAAAGTGCTCGTAACTTTTGCCAACACTTTGCTAAAATTAAGTCATAATTATTGTTCATGGTTTACTTTAATTTTGTAGAATTTTGCCATAGGCCTACTCGTTGTTGAGTTATAATGTCTAGCCCCTCTCAAATTTAATTAGCATTTATGCAAAGTAACGTGGTCCGGTTTGACACTATGACAAGAACGATGACGGCTTGCGATGTTGACAAGTCACAACTCACAATCGAATATATGGCGACGGAATTAACAACACGTATTTTGATTGACCAAGTTTTAAGGCAGAATTCTGTGAAATAAAAGTACCATGAACATTTATGCATTTATTTTAGGCATAATATTGGCAAATGTACAGTTCATGAGCCTTTTCACGGCTCATTACCTAAATTGATTAAATGTAGGCCTATAAAGGTGATGAGTCTGCATTTCCCTTATGGAACCAGCCCCGTTCTCAAACCGCGACGCCTCTCGAACAGCGAGCGGAGCAAGCAGCGAGCGCAGTGGAAAATCATCATACAGGTATCAGAGTACAGAGTGCTAGGAACTACCGGTACCCAAAGCATTAACGAGCAAATTATTCCTATAAACGAAACTACTTTCGTTTCGGCCATCATCTCCCTCCCTGCCAGAAACGTAAATCCACAAATGTTGAAAATTAAGTTAAAAGAAATATTTTTACAAACGTCATTGAGATTTGAAACCCACTCCCAAAAACGTCGATCTTTTTTGGTTGTTCCTTTAAGGGATGGGGTATGAACGTTTGGACAAAATTTATTGTGGGACATGAGCGCACATCAGACATATCGAATTGCATTCTGAATACGAAGAATGTCCTTCTGATATCAAATAATTTTGATTTTTTTTTTAATTCGCAATGTAATACACATTTTATGTGAAATGATTAAAAATTGAAATTTTTGAAATTAACAGTACTTAAAGTGTATTTATTTAGGATAAAAAGCCGACGATCAATTTAGACACTTTTGACCTTTCGTATTGAAGATATGGATTTTTTCTCCCAAACACACACAAAAAAAAAGGTCTTTTGGGGAAAAATTCCATATCTTCAATATGGAAAGTCAAAATATTCAATTGATCGTCGGCTTTTCCTCCCAGCTACATACACTTTAAGAATATATCATTAGATTTATAACATTTACTTGAGGACTGTTGATATCAAAATGTGAAAAATATCAAATTTTAATAATTTGTCATAAAATTTGTATTATACTGTTAATTTAAAAAAATGAAAATTATTTGATATCAGAAAGACATTCTTCGTATTCAGAATGCAATTCGATATGTCTGATGTGCTCTCATTCCCCACAACAAAATACTGTCGAAACGCTCAAAACGCTCATTCCAGATCCCTTAATGTCATTAAACACATCAAATAATTTGAATACGCACAGTCTAGTCTCAAAGATAAAATAAAGTTCAATTGAAGTGTTGTGTGAAAACTCCTCAAATTGAATTATTACCTCTTTACTAGTGTCCCCAAATACTACGTAAAAACCACTAATTTACATTGTTTACGCATAACATACAAATAATATCATCACTTCCGTTGCTGATGGGCAGAGCGATTAACTGTAAACCGTTGACAAGAGCGTATTTTGCGATGTTGACAAGGCGCAACTTGCAAGTCTGGCGAAAGGAATAACAACACATACGGCGTGTAAAACACACATAGTAGGCCTACGCTTCGGATCGGAGGCGCATTGTGAACATCGCGGAAGTATGCTCTCGTCAAAAGTTTTATACAGCAAATTAAAATCACGGTAGTTACTATAATCGATAAGTCGCTATAATCTGAGTCCGAGTACCGATACGACATTTTCGGTCTGGTTGGCAGGATGTCAGCGCAAATTAGTCTTTTTAATTCGGGCTCAGATTATAGCATGCCCTCAGCGTCAAGTCGCAAGCATATGGTCTTTAATGCAACTTTGACCAAAGGGCCGTTCATATTACGCCGCAATTGCGGTGCGGTGCCGCACTGCAGAATACTTACGATATTGCAATGAAGTTCAATACATTTTAACTTGGAAATGCGACGAGTAGCGTTGAGTTGAGGCAAAAAGTAATCGATATATCGGTACCGCATCGCACTGCATTGCGGCGTAGTTTGAACGGACCTCGACGCTGCAACAATAAGGCTTTTTGAAGTATGACGGGCACAAATGGAGATGGTGTACTTTTATTTGGGTAATCTTGTGTATGCTTTCTTTCAGCATGTACAAAAGATTACCCAAATCAAAGTACTCCTCTTTGTGCCCGCCATACTCAAAAAGGCTTAATAATCAGCGATTGTGGAAACGCACTCAGCGAATACTAGTGTGATTATACACTGGTGAAGTGACGTAGTTAATCGAATTAACTACCATAGCAATAGATGAATAAAATGTTGACTGTATCCCCCGTAGTAGGCTTACAACGTCCATGCGGTACCGATGCATTGAACCATATATGTCAAAGAAATGCTAATCACTAATTGCACCTGTAAGATTAGTCTGTTAAAAAGAGCGGTATTGTATTCAATCTATTATATGATTGAAGACAGGTGATGAGTGCAACCTGCTGTAGTGCAGAGCGATATATTCAAAAATTGTATTCATCTATTGCTATGGTAGTTAATCCGATTAGGACGTCACTTCGCCAGCGTATATCGGATAGGAAAAGTTAAAAGCTATAAGTACAGAAACAAAAACATCTTAACATGCTTAAGACATGAGAAATGTTTTAAAATAAAAGTATGATATATAATCACAGTTATTTTAAACTTAAACCTTATATTTATGGAATATATATACTTCAATAGACAGTGAGCACCTTGTCCGACAATGTTGTATAAAACTAGCATGTTTACCAGTACAGTGTCTGTGGTCTTCAGTTTCAATGTGTCCCCTAGTCTTGTTCTTCCTCTTCCTGTTGGGGGACACGCTCATTTTCGCCGCGCTCATCCTCCTCCAATTCCCCTACAGGTACCGCTACATCCACATTCCCAGCTTTCTATAGATGATAAAATGGAAAACAATCTATTTATAAGCATGATCATCATTTTGGGAAACATCATTTTTTAAATTGAACTGAAACCCGATTCCCCTTAAATATATCAGCTCACTAAAATAGCAGCCCTGACAAAATATATATAAGAAATTCTATGAATAAAAAAATTCTATCAGGTTATGGTCACCCTTAGATATCCAGACAACTTATTTATATTATCAGTATCATTAATTCTGAGTAATTTTCAAGTTCTGTATAAACCATAACGAAATCATAATGCGTGTGTGTGGGGAGGGGGCATGGTGCCCCTAAAAACCTAAGAGAAGTGAAAATAAACAAAAATGCCCCATAGAGAAAGAAACATCACGTATAGGTATGTGAAATGTAAGGCCAAAAAAGTATGTCTCAGATACATTTGGTAAAATAGCTTTGTGCTATGCTTTATTATTTTTTTTAAACATTATTTTAAGAAAATGAGCTGTGCGATATGCGAAATTTTTTCATTTTACATTCAACGAACAATATTTATGCACTTTTTGATATTCAGATACAGAAACATATAGTAATACACTGCAAAAACAGTGTCTAGAGATTGAACACTTTTTTTGTCCTCAATTTGTAAATACGTTTAAAACCTAAACACCAATGTCAAATTTCAAAACATCATATGTTTAATATCTAAACACAAGACATATTTAATTCATAAACATGTTTAGCATTTAAACGTGTTTACAAATAGAGGACAAGGTGGTGTCTAGAATGAGTGCTTATATTATAACCCCTAGACATTGTTTTAGGCCTACATGAATTAAATAAATGAATTTGGCATTTCAGCAATGATATTTGAACTTACTTTATACTTTCTTCCACCTGGAAGATTTGGTGTTCTTTTCAGATAATCTCCAAGTCCCTTCTCTATCTCAACCTCCTTAGCTTGAGGATGATTCTTCATGCAAGCTTCTATAGAAAGGTGGAAATGATATGAGTTCAGTATTAAATTAAACTCCTTTATCAAAATAAACGGTCTGTATCTCAATATTAGGATTTCCCAAAAGCCTACATGTCGACGTGTTACCATACGTGCGGTCTGCGGTCTTAGGGGAAATATTTTTTATTTGATAAGTTTATGAATAAAGTATACACATATAATCTAAAATAACAAAAAACTAATTGGAAACAGACGTCCGATTTAGGGTCCGATTTAAATATCCATATTTTAATTTTATAATCACAGAATATGAGTATATTACACCCACTATGATTGGTTCAGACAGCATGACAAATTATATGCATTCTGTTTTAGGCTTAGCCGATCTTAGCTCTATGGAAGCTTATGGATCTGTTTTCTCACCCAATGTTTGGAAACATACTGTGAAATAAAAGGAAGGCCTACATGATTTGACATATTATGTTAATCATAGATTATATCTTGGGCTCAGGAAACTTACTGACGATAACTCTGTACAAAGGGCTATCTTTAATGCTCAGCTTGCCCTTTCTCCCTAATACACTGTAGGAGGACCACAAATTGTTCGTTCCCAGCTTCCTCATCACCCTCCTGATGGTTTCGTTGAGATCATGTCCTCCAACAAGACTGAGGTGTCGTATCTGGAATAAAGACATGTGAATCAAAGCTAAATATTTTAATGCATTATCGCATGGAATTTGGAAGTCAATATCGTTTATGATGTTGCCGTTGTTGATGGTTCAGTATCTTGTGATACTTTGGCCCACAACTGAATAAAGTTACTGTGATTTTCATTGCAAGTGCAATATGTCAAACATATTTTGAATTATGGCCTATTTATAAATGATCATGATTATAATTATTGTCTCATTTTGGAAAAATAATGTAAAATTTATGTATGTAGCTCTATTTTGTGTTACTTGCAGCAATATTGGCCTGTTCATCCGCGACAAATGGCGGATACATGTTAGATTGTGCACTTTCATACTTCTAAAGCAATATTTAAGTACAGCAGCTAGGCTAACTTCCACTTGCAATTAATAATACTCTATATAAATATAGGGAAAGATAATAAATTTACATTATATGGAAAATAGCATAACATTCATTTCCTGAATATTATACATATTTATAACGTGAAAAGTATTGGCCTGAACGACACCTATATACTTTTTTCACAACGAACTTACCATTTTCTTCCGGAATAGTTGTGTCTCAAGTCTTTCGGAAACATCCTTAAACTCCTCTACCGTTTGCAACGGTTTTTCAAGAGGATCTTCCTCTGCCTCGTGTGCCTCACCTCTCTCTGGCTGCCTGTTAATAAGAGTGCGCAACAATGTAAGTTGTTAGTCCTGTGCTTCCTCAAGTTTCTGTAGTTTCAGAAGCACACTGACTTGGAAACTAGCTGCAAAAATATAATGCAACAAAATATAACAATATTAACATAAAAATATTAACATTCAATTAATTAAAATTAACATATGCCCCTATATAGCTAGAAGAGGAGGAAAACTACGAAGAGGAAGAATAATGAGAATTGTGTATTATAACACTATATAATAATTATGTTCTGTTTTTTACAGAAGTATCGATCAAATCTACTTCGTGAGGCCTGTTATCATGCTATTATTTTCACTTTTAATGGCTAGCTCATTGAAGCAATATGAGTAGCTCAAAAAAGCAATGAGGAGGGGTTATTTTGGTGGAGAAAACTTAAAATAAATGTAAAATAGACTTACACTCTGAAGTAGTCACTCTCCGAAAACCTGGAGTGGTTGGTGTTGATCTCATAGTGCTTGTTGAAGCCAGCTGAGGATCGTGGTGACGAGGAGTTGTTGGCAGGTTGGAGGATTTGGAGACTGGTTTGGGGGATGGAGTTGGATCCCTGGATCGTGGTAGACCTACATGTACTTGAGGGGGTTTGGGTAGGCTCACTTTCTGCATGGACTGTTTTGTTGAACTACGACGTAGTTTTTGCTTGGTGGTATCTGGCTCGGAGTCACTATCTATATATAAAAAAACATGAACATATTTACAATGGTGATTATATCAGATACTCGGATATACCGTGCGGTTAGCTTTTCCTTCTTCAATGATCTGGAAATTGCAAACATGTTATAAGAAGCATTCACGTTACAAATATGTTATAATAAGAGTCTGGGCCCGGCCTGGCCCATGCCATAATTTTCAAAGAAACAGCCCTAGCTGACCCTTTCCAAATATACAAATTTATGATTCGTTACTATTAGATTTGCTTTAAATGTCTTCACTATGATCAGTTTCCTCACCATCAGCGCCAGCATCACTGCCTGAATCAAGTTTGGCAGGGCGGCGTTTTTAGTTGCATCGTGCCTTCATCGTCTGTTTCCAGATTTGAAGTTTCCTCCGCCTTCCTCGCACAATTCTTTGCTTTCATATAATCTTCTGTGTATGAAAAAAGATCATCACATACAAGACAGCATAGGACAATAGGACCACTCGTACTTTTTTTTTTATATATGTATAATATTAAGGCCTAAAAGGCGTAAAAGTATTGAACAAATAATGTTGAGCAAAATATAGTGCAATTTGTTCTGATTTCAGGTTTCAGGTTAGATTTAAGACCTTTTTGAACTTCGGATTAACGATTAATTTGTCTACGGCAGAAAGACATGCTTGCTATATATAAGACGTCGGAAAATAATACCAATTTAATAATTTAATTTAATTTAATTTAATAATACAAGTGGTATATCATATTAAAAAGTAGAGATTCTTTCACGATCTATCGATGTTTAACTTACTGGTCAGTTTAATCACCCTGATCTTGCATCTGCCCCACCGCTCCTCATCAGGAATGTCGTGCTTTCTTGCCTTGTAAGCTGGGTTGTGGGTTGGCCAGTAGCAATACTTCTCCTGTATATAATAAAAAAAAAAAAAACAATTAGAGAAATTTGTACAAGGGTCTACGGCACTATATTTTATCTGTTTCCCTTTCTCTTTGTCGTTATCAGCTCAACGATATTTGACCGGTTTGAAGAATCCGCATTGAAAATGTCGCTGAAATTATAAATCCGTATTGTCACAAATTATTGTTATAACTAACTTGCCTCTCCTTCTTCATGTCTTCCTCCTCCTTCAATCCACGATGAAGATATCACATCAACGATAGATTCGTCCACGAAAATAACCACCGCGTACTCTCCCATCTGTAATAACAACAAAAGCATAATAAATGATTTCATAAACATACACCTAGAATATAGCCGTGTAGGCCTACATAACAAGATGGGCCAAGTGCGCGAAATATTACACATTTTTTAGATTTAATCATGCCGATTTGATAAGTGAATCATGTTAACCTGGTTTTAAGAGGTTTCTTCGATATCGGTATTCCGTGGCCGGTTTCATCCAACAACAAAAAATAGATTTACTAATTATTATAGTGGTCATATTTAATTTATGGGCATGTGCGTGTAAAAAATCTCCAATAATTTCCAAAACATGGCAGTCATTCTCATAATAATAATATAAATTACATTAAGAGATCGGGACAACATTTGCACAGTATTTTGTGGGACATCAAATTGCAATATGAATACGAGGAATGGCCTTCTATGATATCAAATAATTTTGATTTTGTTTTGTTGTTGTTGAAATTTCGATATAATACAAATTGTATGACAAATTCTTAAAAATTTAACAGTCCTCGAAGTAAGTTTTATAAATTTAATGATAATACTTGAAGTGTATGTAGCTGATGGGAGGAAAAGTCGTCCATCATTTGAAAAAAAGTCTTTTCTTTTGGAGGAAATAATCTGTCTTCAATACTGAAATGTCAAAATTTGATGGACGGTTTTACCTCCCAGCTATATACTTTAAGCATTGGTAAGTAGGGCCTACATATCATTAGATTTACTTGAGGACTGTTAAATATCAAAACACATCTTTTAATAAAATTATTTGATATAGGCTAGGGAAATTCCTCGTATTTAAAATCAGAATGCAATTTGGTGTATGATGTGCTCTCAGGTCCCACAAAACATGCAGAATGTTGCTTTTGAATACTTTAAAATTAAAACAAAACTTCATTTTTACCATAACTAAAGGCAATGTAGCAAAGTCATGAAGATAGACATGTGTCTGTCATCTGTGTCGAATTTCATCGCTCTCGTCCGCAGCCGTTGTTCTGGGATCATCTTCATGCGGGAATGCCTTTCGTCCACTTGATGTACGCCAATCAATTTAGAGTCGCAAGGTGTATAGTGAATGCATTTTCACTTCTGGGGTACACTCTGCACAGGTAAAGTGAATCACCATCGTCATCTTGTTCGTTGGTTTTTTGTGTTACCTCACAACATGAAGATTCACTAAGTATATAGCAGTTGTTTGGGTTTTTGGTTTCTATAGTTGCAATTTGGGTAACATTTGGCGTTACTCCAAACCTTTCGATCTCACTCAGTCGTTTGGCAATTTGGACGATCGGCCGTTTCCCGGATCGTACCAGCTTCTTCATAAACTGGAGATAGTTTTCAAAGGCAAATGCAGCGCATGCGTTCAAATCACCAAATTCACGCGCCTCATCTGCCAAGTGCACCATGCTGTGCACATTGTAGACCATAAATTCCTGACCATATAAGACACATCCCTGATCATTGAAATAGATCAATAACTGCTCAGCAAATTCGTGGTATGCTGATGCCAACTTGGGGCTGATGAGAATGCATGTAGCAACACTTAATGCCATAAAATGCTCATACATGTCAGGTCTCAAAATTTCCTTCAGACACAATTTTCCTGTGTATAACAGAAATTGGCGTAATTCAGTGGCTTTCCATCTATCAATGTCTTTAAGGCTGCGCGGTTTTCTTTGAAATTCTCGGGTGATCGAACCGCCAAAACCCTTAAGTGTCTCGCTCACTATTTCTATGTGTGCTGACGTCATCCGTACAGCGCGCAACCTGCCTTTTCCTCGCATCCAAATGAGTATCAATTTCCTCATTACACCAAGACATGATTGATGCATATAGTCAATTGGAAAGCACTTGACCATATCAATTGGAAGCTGGCAAAATGGTGTATCTCCATGATGATGTTCTGCATTGGTTTTACTCCGAAATGAGTCATTAGTTCTTTTTTGAAAAGTTTTAGTTACTGGAAATGTCATTCTTCCTTTGTATTCTCCTGACTGGCTACATTTGTCACACCCGTAATATCCGGAGTACAATTTGACATTTTTGACCATTGCTCTGGCAGGTGCATCACAGACAACGCACTGTAGACTAACTGGAATAGTCTTTCCATCTACCAAAATGCCATCTCGCAGAAGAACGTCAAAGTCTCGTATGGTGTCGAGTAGAAAGTCAAGATTATTTGGTTTGGAGGGGCCATATGTTAGTGCCACCGGGAACACATAAGCAGGTGATGCATTTGTAATCGCACATAAAATAGGCCATAAGGTACTCGAGGAGTCTTTGTGGATTGGAATGCCATCTACATTGATAACGACATTGATAGATCGGGCGTCACCTGTGATATTCTTCTTACAAGTCCTGTAGGCTTTGATCAGTTGATCATGTAATCCAAGATATATGTATTCCATTTGAGAAACTTCTCCGGTCCCTACATTTCGTACTGTGTGCAGTAATGTGCGAGCTGATGCTGGCAAATCAGGGTGACCATGTCTCTGTAGGATTTTCAAAAGACCATCAACTGCATTATGTTTAACTTGATAGTTATTCACCCACATTGCCAGATTATCTTTGAAAGAAACTTGCAATTCTTCGTCATCTGACCCAGAGTCGTCTTCAAACTCTGACTCAGAACTAATTGGACTGTTCGAATGAACATCTTCCCAGTCATCTTCTTCTTCGAGCACTTGAGCTGGGTTGTCTATTGCCATTTCCCCTTCTGATTCAGAATTAGCAGCATTTGCAATTACGGCATCATCGACTTCTGCTAACATTGGGACTTCTTCCTCGCTATCACTGCTAGTTGCTACATCATTAGCGCCCGCTCTTCTCAATGCACGAACAGCCCTCATCCACCTCCTGCTATATTCTTTATGACCTGCCCATGATGCACACATGTTGGAAATTGGTCTAAAACCTGATTAATTAAAAATGAGACATTTATATAAGACACTTACTTTGATTGTTTGAAATAAACATAATAAACTTACATTTTGGTTATATTTTGTAGAATCTTAACGCTGCTCGATCTGTGAAAATAGTAAGTCGTGTCTATACGGGTGAGTGTAAAATTGCCTGAAAAGATATTATGCATTACAAAATATTAAATATAGCCTAGACTAAGTGCCAAGTCTAGCCTGAAAGGGGTCTGCCACGGGCTAAATATTAATGGGGGTGTGTCGGGAGAAGGTGTAAAATAATTGTTTGACAGAAAATGTGCTTTCCTTGCGTTTACATTATGGTGTTCATAATACAGTGTATTTGCCTAAAACATGTAAAATAGCGGATTTAAGATGGTACTACACCCCTTGATAAATTTGTAACTATTTTTGCATTTTACTCAAAAAATAATAACACACTGGTAACAAAAGTTATGTATATTATAGGGGCAAGGAATCCAGTGACCACACTGGTGTGACTCAAGACAAGCGGTACGTTATTTCTGATAAGAAAAGAGTCTAGAGGTACCGCTAGAAGGTACCTTATTTCTTAACACATGAGCCACTTGTCTTGAATCACTGAAATTTCAGTGAAGTAATTGGATTCCTTGCCCCTATAATATACAAATGTACATAAACTTTTATTACCAGTCAAGTGTGTAGTTATTTGTGAGAAAAATGCAAAATTTGTCACAAAATTTATCAGGGGTGTAGTACCACCTTAATGAGGCTTAATTTGAGCTTTGTGGGGACACAATCTTGGACTTTATGTAACGTTGTTCTGTTATTATCAAATTTATTGGAGTTTGAAGTCTGTGATTCCCTAAACTTCGTCGGCAATTGGCATTCTTCAGAGCTGAATGCCCTTATGTACACATTTTTTCCAAAATGGGAGGAGTTAAAATATAGGGTCAGTCAAATGTTACAAACTTCCGGTACTGCACGGAATCCTGGTTGGCCAATCATGCAGTTTATAACATTTGGCCCCTGGGGCGTTCAAACTTTCTGAGTACAGTACATACCGCTTTTGAGAGACATTGTTTCAAACGCTCCTCCCACATTTAAAACTGGTACATTACAAGTGAATTTCAATTCTGACCAATGTGATTTTATATTAAAATTCCACTCAGCCAAAAGTATTCCTAAATATATATATTAATCGAATAGACACGAGAGGTTCTTTAAATATTTTACGAAAGTCGTTGGAAGCTATTGTAGGACGCTTTTCGATTAGCTATGATCAGATTCATTTGATCTATTTTGATTAATCTCATCGGCTACATTTGCTGAAGATGAATGCCCATTTTAGGCTGTTTTGTCGCACATATACCAAATGACTGTCTAACATTTTGATATTCAAAATGGTAGATGTGCGGATCAAACACATAAGCGTGTTATATTTTAATCTTCACTTATATTGATGTATCTGGTCTAGATATTAGACTGAGAAACAAACCAATATAATGAACAAGTTTAAAAATACAACATACTTGAGTTATGTTGGTTGAAACTATGATAAAGAGCTCGTTTTAGGCACGTTTTTTTTATAAAGTTCTATACATAGGCCTACAGGCAGCGTCATTAAATATAAGAGAGCCTTATTATGAGGACCATATATAATTACTCGATTGGGCGTGGTATTAATTTATATGGTTCATAAGGTCTATACTCTATATATTTAAAATAACATGTTAACATGTAGATCAAGTCTGTATATAAGAACATATAAGAAGCTCGTAAGGAAGCATTCATGAAGATAATGTGATGATTAAGTCATCTAATAGATCTAACACATCTTTCAGTGTATAGGAGACATAGGACAAATTCGGTTTTGGAGTTAGCATCCGGGGCATCCGCTATACTCTGCAGGGTCGGAGTCAAAGATATATGTTAGGTTTTTTGTTTGAAGTTATGTTTTGCTCTGATAAAGCTAAAAAAAAGGTTATGTCTCAAAGCCCATGCGCGCATTCGTTTTTCGTAGCGCGTCCATGTCACTGGCTGAAACGGCAAATTCACTTCTTTATTTTTCCAAAATATTTTTGTTTTGCAGTAAAATCATAAAATTCTGAGACAAACTTGGAAGAAAAGTTACTTGATTCGATACTCGCATTGTTTAGGTTGATATTAGTACTTCAATTGTGTAAATCAACCACAATGTCATATTGTGTACTTTTGAACACACGAAAATGGCATCTTAATGCATAATTTTGTTTCTAAAGCTAGTATAGGGTGGAGCTAGGGAATATTTTGCACAGGTTACGAATTGTTTGATATAAAATACCAGTTCCTGAGAAATATTAAAATATTTAAAGAACCTCTCGTGTCTATTCGATATTCCTATATATTTTAGGAATAATTTTGGCTGAGTGGAATTTTAATATAAAACCACATATGCGGCCCTCATGTGCATGTTTTGCAAAAAGCAAAAATTATAGTTCAGAGTGCACCAAAATATTGACATAGTTTTTTGTATTTCAATCACAATAAAAGCTATCTTGTCATGTTTCTCTACAAAGTTCTAATTGATAACTAAACAGCAGCTGGCGTAACTCTATCACTCTTTAAACTTGTAAATGATAAGTCAATGTTACAAAATATGGAATAATGGATATTTTTCGACAATGACATCGAAAAAGGTTTCAACAGAACGGAAGGACAATATCTTGTACTTCTGAACCAGCAGTTACCCACTAGGCCTTAAGGCCTATATGATTTCATGACATGTTACATGTACAAAATAAGTTACAAAATTGTCTTGCTTAAACTTTATACGAAGGAGAACAACTAAGATTACAAGAGGTGGTAATCTAATAC
The DNA here is from genome assembly GCF_039555335.1 of Amphiura filiformis. Taxonomy (NCBI): domain Eukaryota; kingdom Metazoa; phylum Echinodermata; class Ophiuroidea; order Amphilepidida; family Amphiuridae; genus Amphiura; species Amphiura filiformis. The sequence continues at coordinate 70,400,707 of NC_092632.1, read as the reverse complement.
TAATGGCCATTCGTTTTCCCAGTCGCCACCCAAACAGGGTGGTGGGGTTATGTATTTTTAAATTGTGATCATATTTGATAAAATGTCATATTTTGTTTTGGTCACATTTGAAAGCTAAAACACCACTAACAACCCTGTAAATATGAACAATATACTAGTAGCTTTTCAACTACTGGAGATGTGTGGTTGATCGAAAGTTGTGAGGGAAGGATAGGGCAGAGGAGCACATATAAAGTCTATGGGAACAGGGCGTTTAGCATGTGTAACTTGAATAAATTAATGACTACAGGGGCTACATGAACTTGATTTTGGTCTTAATTTACAGCTAAAAAATTCTACTAGTTGTTTTTAATCATTTTGAACTCATATGCATGCATACATAGGCCTACAGAATCGTCCTGGTCATCGACCTCTTTGATTATTTTCAGACAGAAGCGCAATTCAGACGTCCCATTTTAATTCAGTGCTTTCAGGCAACACAAACCTAATTTTAAACTAAAAATAAAAACAGATGTGGTCCACTTCCAAGCAATCAATATACATCATTATTCATTTGCAATCATTTCATAAATATTGCAACATTCCATTGTTTAGGGCTAAAATTAGCGTACTTGAACTTCTCTGGGTAATATATGATTTATGAGGTCATACCATCTGTTGTCTTTAACCATGGACTTGGAGTTTGTGACTAACCCAGAACATAGGTCAAGACTGAGGTGGTACAGGTGAAGTTCTGGGTGCACAAAATACACCTCTGGGTGCAATTACCGGCAACATGATAATCATTTCAATGGATTTCCAGTAAACCCTTCTGGTTGACTTTAAAGCAATTATTCAAATTGTGAAGTTTTGGGCGCTAAATACTCCCTATTAATCACATGTTGCTTACATATTGGGCAACAACGGCCACTCTTTTTTGCACTTGTAATTATTAATGTTACTTCTCACGTGTTCTATTTTTATACTTGATGACTTCTCTTACTACTTTCAGGAATTTGTCTGTGTAAATATACATATGATATGGATGAGAATAATAATATAGCCTACTTGTAATTAAATCAGGTACTAAGTTGTCCGACGATCTGATGATCGAGTGTCATGAGTGACATGCTAATCTAATACTCATCTAACACATTATGTCAGATAGATCAGACTTATGAAATAGGTATAATATAATAATTTGACAAACATGACAAAACTCAGTCAATAAACCACCTTGAATTTCAATCAAATATTAATTGTAGGCACGGCCTTTCAATTCTGACAACATATCGCCGATCTTTTTCAATTTTGAGGTTGCAATTATAAAGCGCTCAATCACGACGAATAGGCCAGCTATACGAATGCATCACGAACATACAAGTATTTTATTTAGTAGTACGGAATACGGAATTAAACCATGAATATCATCAAATCTTACAACATACTTTTAAGTCAAGAATGGTAAATAATTAGAAAAACAATATCCTATTAAAAACATCTTATTAAGTTTAACTCCTCAGCATTTAAAGACTTTCCTCGAATTCAAATTACATCAACCGTCATTGTGGATGCCATATGTAATTACTCATTGTACTTCACTGATTAAATTGACTAAAAACATACACGCTTTATCATGTTTAATGCAAATATAGTAACAATAAAATACAATCTTACCTTTGTTTGGTAGAACTGAACGAAACAGATGCAAATAATTCCTTTTAATGAGCAACTTGATGTATATATTCCTTAGAACAGCATGCCAGCATAAACGATCATGTACATGTGAAAACGTATAATTTTTCACATTCCAGGTTTGAATTTAGGGTTGCCAGACGATTCACAAAACCATAAAACTTTTATATAGGTCACACTTAAAGATCTCAAGCAAGTCAAACACCCGGGTCATACATCACAATCTCTAAGACACAGTTCCTCATTAACCAGCAGCTTATGCTAGGCTTAGGCTGACTTTAAAATGTTGGGTGCAAAAGCTTAACTCTACAAATTGAGATCAACGTCCGAGAAGTGATGTTGTCGAATGCATATAATTGAACCGTGCTGTGATGATGAGATTGTTATAATAAAAAGGACTGCGTGAAACACTTGCCAAATTAGGTGCATGTTTCCTGATTGATGCACATATATAAAGAATTAAACAGTTAAACTTGTATATTCATCAACAATATACAGACATCATTGGCTTCACAATTGCTGGGATTTATGCGCGCACAGCAGGCGAACATTTTTAGTTTCATATTTTGAAGTGAAAGTTGATACACATTTGGGTTCATTTCCCAAAAAAAAAAAAAAATATGCAATTTTACACTATTTTATACCAAATCAATGCGTTTAGGCATGATCTATAAAGAACAAGGAATTTTTCTTTCACTTTTTTTCTTTGAGTTGTCGGGGGTGATTGTCATAAGAATTCAAGGAATTATTTAATCCCTGTTGATTTAATTAATATTAAGTCGGCTTTGTCATGTGTATCTTGTCTTTTTTACTTTCTTCAACCCTTTCCGTCCTTTTCCTCAGTCTCCTGACATGATAGCCCTCTTTTTCCTTTCTGTTATTAAATTGCTGACGTACCAGATATCAGGGGTAAGACATACACAAATTGCTTTTTACCGGTCAAGTTTACGGTGTGAATATGAATGTGAATTTCAATTCGATGAAGTGCGCGGAGCGCCAGAAAACTTTTCAATTCTAAACTATTTCATCCAAAAATCAAGGTATAATACCGAATAGGCCTTTTGCCTGTATTTTTAGAGTAAATATACTATAGACCATGCAGGGATCGAAGTGTTTGCGAAAAAACGGGTGGGGTGACATTTGATATCCCAAAGTGTATGGGGACGTGTCTCCCCTGTCCCCTAAGATTTACGCCTATACAGTGCCTTAAACCAGAGTACGTGTTAAAACATTTTGATAATATGAAATAATAATTAAGCGCTTTAGAAAGACATTTAATTGAGGTTATACAAAGCGTTAGGAAAAGCGTTCTGGAAATAACGTATTATAAGCGTGGCAAAATAACGTAAAAAATCGAAATATTTTGTCACGTTTAAAAAGCGTTTTCTGAGCGTCATGGTAAAACGAACATTATTTTAACAAAGTCAAAAGCGTTTTTAAAAGCGTTTTAAAAGCGTTTTGGAAGACGAAGGCGTAAAAGACCAAACTAGAACTTAGAGAAAGCGTTTTCTAAGCGTTTTGTGTTTGCTGGGTACACCCCTGCCCAATTTTGTGCCTATTTTTGCATTTTTCTCAAAAATTATAGCGCATTAGTGACAAGTAAGATATGTATATTATAGGGGCAAGGACTACAACTTCTGCCCCGGGGGTGCCAGTTGAACCGTCAATGAAGTCATCACCGACCAAAATTTCGCTGTAAAAGGGTATCTTTTTAAGCATAGGCCACGTCCCGCGTGGGACGCGAAAAGGGTCTCAATTTTGGTGTTTTCTGGAAAAAGGGTACCTTTTTTACAATAGATATGTCTGCTCTTTGGGTTCATGATTAATTAATGTCCTGCTTTTGACGTCAGCCGCTGTTTTCGTTCCTGATTGTAAACAACTTCTTACTTCGGGTCTGTAAGTGTAATATATTAGTCTTGTGCCCGGTCTTGTACCATGATTAAAACTTCGGTGATGTTTGTGCATGCTGCCGAGCGGGCTGCGTGAGAGGCGAGGCGTAGAGACTACGAATTTTGTACAAGGTACAGATACTGTGTAATCGGAATGGATTACGAAATCGTGAAGTGACATTTGCTATCTCTGTTTGTCACCCGCGCAAAACCGAAGATAAAAAAGAAAAAAGTGCTTTATATTTCAGATTTCAGAGCTTAGCGGATCATGGATTCGGCCCGGGATTCAGCACTGAAATCAAAGGTAAATAGCTACGCTTATTAAGAAAATGCAATTGCTTTCTACCTTCGTCAGTGAAAAGGGTCATTGGGACATGTAAGGTCAGTGATATGGGTACCTTTGTTTGCACCATGGCTGTGGTCAGTGATTTGGGTATCCTTTTTCATAGCAGGTCAGTGGTAAGGGTTACCTTTCAGCCCTTGGGCATGTCAGTGTTTTGGGTGAAAAATAAAAGTGTCTGGTCAGTGATGACAACATGCAATGGTATATGAGTGGCACCCCCGGGACTTCTGCACTGGGAATTTTATTTCAGCACAGACAACAGTTGTGGAGTTACAGTCAAAAATGAGGGAAAACCAATATTTGATCAATAAATCAATAACTACTTGTCTTGAGTTGCTGAATTTTCAGTGCAGTAGTTGTAGTCCTTGCTCCGATAATATACATATCTTACTTGTCACCAATGGGCTATAATTTTTGAGAAAAATGCAAAAATGCGCACAAAATTGGGCAGGGGTGTAGTACCCCCTTAAGCTGATGGATCTTTCCCAATAATATAACATAGCATGTTTGAAAATGCAATTATACAGCAGAGGCAGACATTTCAAATGTCTCTTTTCATGACATTTCTAGATTACACAATTAAATAAAATTAAACATTTGCACATACGTTCAGTTGCAAAGTGACATTTCCGCAGCTCCATGCTAATTGAATTACTTTTTTTTTTGACGAAGTCAGAATCGGTTATGGAAAATAAAAAAGCATGGTTGTAAATATGAAGAGTATAGAATATGTTATTTTCATATTCAAATTGATAAGGAAGATATTCAGATGATTAAGGTGCGTCGTAGTAGTTAGCTGTTGTGAATTGGTCGAATTGTGGTATCCTGCAGGGGTGTGATTTTTCCGGATTTCCGGATTTTTGGGATTAAAAAAAAATTCCGGATTTTTGTTCGCTTTTGGAGTGGCCCTGGACCAAGAGCTAAATGCTTAACAGAGATGTCACATTTCCAGAATTTTCAGTTCCAGATATGAGAAAATCTCCAATTTTAAATTGAAAATTCCTTAGAACCCTGACTGGATGATTTATAGACACACTGTACTGTGCAAAAATGGTGATGCAATTTCTCATGTGTATGTTAATGATATGATACTGGAAGTATGTATTCACAGATAATAAATGTTTTTATACTATCAAGTGAAGTATTTTAACAGTTTCTCATTTTGCATTTTACCCCATGAAATTGCATCTCCAGTGGTGCTCAAGTGTGTAAAACCCCTCTGGCTTCGGGGGGCTTCGCCCCCTCGACCTCCACCGGGGCGTTGCCACTGGACCCCACCAGGGGCCCTTAAGCGGGCCCCTAGACCCCAGGCCGCAACAGGCGAGAGCTCCGCTCGCTTCACTCGCTCCGCTTCGCAATTTCATTGCCTTGGGTTTTTTTTCTTAAAGCACTAATCACACCCCTGATCCTGTGAATAGTAATGACCTTTGGCGATTATACTTTTGTAGGTCTTCTAGTTCTTGAGTTATGTAAAGAGTTTCAAAACGAAACATCTTCATAAAACGACACATACCTCAAGAACCACAACAAATAAGCAATTTTTGAAAGTGCATGTTTTGGATTCTGTACCCATCCAAATCTTCAAGGTGTAACAAACAAACAATCAATCTTTATTGTCATTCAAAATACAACAACAATAAATACACATTTGAATGAGGAGATGCTCAGAAGGCCAAAATGCCTCAAACAAACACCCCCTTAAGTTTTCATTAATCCAGACAATCAAAATTGATATTTTGGACTTGAACAACCACTTGACTTGACTACTCCAACACACTTTTTGGGAGCATTGGGGAGCAAAGTGAATTTCTGGGGGGCATTGGGGAGCAAAGTGAATTTCTGGGGGGAATTTACGCAATTTGGGGGGTTTTGCCTCAAAACTGGGGGGCAAGCAAATATTTGCCCCCTTAAACCCCCTTGCCCCCCTTGCCTCCCCCCATAGCGCTGCACTGATCAGAAAGTAGTTTCCTGGCAAGTTACTGTCCTCTTTAAAAATTCTTGTTCAAACTTGAATTCCAACTATATATAATTGAGGAGAATGTTGTACTCAGGGATTTTTTTCTTTTATTTCTTCTCTATTATTGTCATGACAATGACATGAAATTAAACAGAATGGACGATATTAAACCAGTTACTAAAGACCTACCCCGACGGAGTCTTGGATTTTTAGTCAGGTTCCTATACTCCATATAAAATTGCAAGACTTTAGTGCGCTGCAAAGATCTATCCACATGGAAAAGTAGGAGACACAGGCAGCCAGGCCCGTACGCAGGGGGGGGGGGGTGCGACCAGGTTTATTACGCTTTTTTGGTCAAAAAAAGTCCAAATTTGGAGAAGAAAGTCCACTTTTCACAAAATCGCACTCCCTCCTGGGAAAAAAGTCCACTTTTTCAAAATTAGCACCCCCCCCCCAAAAAAATCCTGCGTACGGGCCTGCAGGCAGCCTACTAGTACTAGAAATAAATGTCCTCTGTTTGTATGTTTTTATATTTCATGTAGTATCCAAACTAATGCTAACAGTCTCCAAACTATGAAACTACAAAATAAAATGTTGATCTATTTAGATGGTTATCATGAAATTTGATTTCTTTTAAAGGCACGCAATCCTTTCAAATTTTAACACCTATGTCAGGGTGATGTTAAAATTTTCTATTACCAATTGCATCATCCACCAATCAAACGGTTACCCACAAATCCAAACTGAAATCAGAATTTATAATTAATTTGACGTTATTGCGGCGGTATCAGACTTTTTGGAGCATAAACACTTAGAGCTGATACATCAACTATTCTGGGTACTATAACGATACACAATAATACATGCAAGTACCAATTTACACAGTAAATGACTTCCAACTATGCACATACACACATTGCCATTTCAAGTGGCGTCAGTTTTCACTTATGTATTTATGTTCGCAGGTGTCTCCTGAAGGTGTTAGCACTTGCGTTACATTTTTGCCGCCAACCCCTATCCACTTTTTCTCCAAAATGTGATTATGTATCACTCTAACGTCAAACCACATTGGGCTATTCCAGTTGAAATCCACTCTCCCCCTGTGGAAGATTTTGGAAATATCTTCCACAGTAGGAGTATGTTTTTCAAATGTAATTGGTCATGGTTAATCATTTTGAAACCCATACTCCCCCTGCATTATGGCTTTACCTATATCTTCCACAACTGGATTGAGTATTTCAAATGGAAGTTACCCAATTGTCTATTCTATTTGAAACTTATACTCCCTCTGTGGAAGACTTTAGCTAAATCTTCCACAGGGGTAGTGTGGATTTTAAATGGAATAGCCCATTGCGTCACATAGTTTGTCACATACATTTGGATGTTAAGTCATCAAGTTTTTATGACGAAAGGGTAAAGTTTGAAAATATCTTGAAGACTCGTATTTTTGCACCATTCCATTTTATACTTTGATTATGATTATGTATGTTTTAATCTTTACAGAAGCGTAACATAAAACGGGAACAAATAGAACCAAAAGAAGCAAACAAACCCTTCAAGATCAATAACAATTTGAAAAAGGCTTAGCAACCACAAGTCCAAAGCTAACGTCAAGGGAACATTTTTGTTGTGAGAATTGGTTATAAATTTTATCAATAAGAATAGTCAGTGGTGTATCAAATCAGTAAAGCAGTCTGTTGCTTAACTGTATTAACCATCAAATGATTCCACAAAGTCTTAAACTTGATAAAGAAATATGTTCTACTGATAGATTAAATAAATAATTTTTTTAATGATTTGACAAATGGTAACATAAAACAGTCAGTACAGAAAAAAGTATTTGACTGCTAACTTTTTATAGGATATATGACACATTAAGGGCTGGGGTATGAACGTTTGGACAGTATTTATTGTGGGACATGAGAGCACATCAGACATATCGAATTGCATTCTGAATCTGAAGAAGGTCCTTCTGATATCAAATAATTTTGATTTTTTTAAGTTCGCAATGCAATATTTTTGATATTTAACAGTACTCGTAGTAAACTTTATAAATCTCATGATTTATACTTGAAGTTATGTAGGTGGGATGAAAAGCCGACGATCAGTTGAAAATTTTGACCTTTCATATTGAAGATATGGATTTAGGTCTTTTGGGGGAAAAAATCTATATCTTTAATATGAAAGGTCAAAATTTTCAATTGATCGTCAGCTTTTCCTCCCAGCTACATACATTTTAAGAATATATCATTAGATTTATAAAATTTAATTCGAGGACTGTTATAATATCAAAAATGTGAAAATATCAAATGTTAATAATTTGTCATAAAATTTGTATTATATTGTGAATTTCAAAAATGAAAATTATTTGATATCAGAAAGACATTCTTCAGTATTCAGAATGCAATTGATATGTCTGATGTGCTCTCATGTCCCACAAAAATACTGTCGAAATGCTCATTCCAGATCCCTTAAATAAATATTTAAGATTCATTAAAGATTTGACAAATGGTATCATAAAACAGTCAGTACAGAAACAAGTATTTGACTGCTAACTTTTTATAGGATATATGACACATTAAGAAAGCAGACAACATAAAACTGTTATTTATAGGAGCAATCTGGGGAGAATAATTTATACAGGCAGCCATTTGCTGTAATATATCATCCAAATGTCTAGGCTAAAGCCAAGAATTCTCCGCGTTGCGGAAATTCCGCGAAAATCGCGGAATTCGGAGGTAAAGCGGAAAACGCATTTCTGAGTAAAAAAATAAGCAAAAATGACCTAGAAAAGGAAAAAAATACAATTGAAAAGAAATAAATAAAATACTAAATGAAATGGGTCTTCAATATTCATCAAAATAAAGTAAAATCCGTCATAGATTTACCGTACAACGCCTGTCCTACCTCCCATTGCAGCCATGATACCCAATCACCCATCCCAACTTTGCAACATCGCATTATGATCGTCACATTGGCCGGGCTGCAAAAAATGTGCTAAAATTACAAAGCGGAGAAAAGCGGAATTTAGCATTTGTAAAGCAGAAAATTCTTGGCTTTAGTCTAGGCCTACATTTGACTGAACCATGGATGACAACACATGGCAAAAAGTATGTTTCAAACTGCATAGCATGTTCGTTTTGCGGTGCACATTTTTTTACAAAAAATTGTAAACCTAAGCTAGAAGCATTTGTTGGAAGATTTGTGCGATAAACAGTTTCAATTAATGATGTATTGTTGGTTGAAGCAGCAGAGAACAAATTAGTTCACAGCATCTTGCGAATGGTAGTGAGCTTGCTCAATTCATAGCGAACATGTAGAAGAATTCAAATATCACAGATATATTTTTGTAGGTCCTGTGGTTCTTGAGTTATGTTGTAAAGAGGGCTGAAACAACAACACTTTTGTAAAACGTACATAACTCATTAACAACAATAAATAAAGCAAGTTTTCAAAGTATATGATTTGTAGAATGAACTTTTGCAAAACACCAAAGTGTTATTTTCAATTGATTCAGATAATGAAAATCGACTTGGCTTTGGCTGCTTCGACCAACAATACCTTGTATACCCTTAATGAAAATATTTCATTACGATGTAAGTGCATAAGATTGTAAGTTTGGAAAGTTTTAAGTATCTGAAACTTATTTTGACCGAGTTTGAGTGGGGGGGGGCAAGCCTTGAAATAAGCAGGCGCTGGAAGCAAATTTGCCCTCATAAAAGCCATCAATTGCTCCTGGTCCTAGTAAAATTCACATGAACCAGGAGCAATTTTCTAAAACAAATTTCTCCTATGCAGTAATGCTGGTATGCTGTATATTGTATTGCAGAAAAGGATTTACTATTTGAAAATTGCTCCTGTATCTTCAGAAATTGCTCCTAATTGTTGTAAAATCCCAGTGATCCAGGTCCAATATTTAAAAACAAATTGCTCCTGGTTCCAGTCTGGTTATTTCAAGCCTGGGGAAGAGAAGAAACATTGCACACTGGATTTCAAAATCTTAGCAAGCTCTGAGACATACTGGTGTTTTTTGTTTTTTGTTTTTTGTTTTTTGTCTTGTAGTAAGAATGTAGCTGAAATATGTATTCCAAGTAAAACAGCATTGTCTGAAGGAAACCTTTTGATTTTCTAACCATGCATCATGTTTTTGAGAACTAGTAGCGATTAATCTTTTTTAGTATAATACAATGTATATATTCCAAGTAAAGCAGAATTTTCTGAAGGAAACCTGATTTTCTAACCATACATCATGTTTTAAGACATCTCAAAATATCTTTTCCTTTTTACGGTAAATTACAGTATTTTACTGAAAATTACCCGGTAAAATACCAGAGGTTTATTTTATACTTACTGCTTTAGAACACAGGCTGTCCATTACTTACTTGCTAGGCCTACTTTCTTTCCCACCCGTTTCTTGTAATGCCAGACTCTTTTTACCATACCCTTATAATACAGTATATTTTACATTGTCTGGCTTCATATTTCAACATCTACCACCAAGGGATTCACATTTCTTCCATTTCTGTTACACTCTTTGTAATCCTATACTCATGTGGGTGGGAAAGTATTGACAAAGATTACATTTTGTTTGATTAAAATTGACTCATTCAATTCAAATTGACTCAAAAATGATGGGGAAATAGTACTTTTATGAAATTTAATGCTACAGTATTCTGCAAAGACTCTTAATACTGCCCGATTTAGAGCTGTTTACATTGTAAACAGGAAGTGGGGTTCTAAGGGGTGTGCAGTACCTCTAGGGTGGTGAATTCTCCAAATGGTTTGTCAAAAATTGCTTGCCCCCAGTCATGTCAAAAAATCTTTTCCCATTCTTTTGACATTCCAAAAACCCTTTGCCACCCCCTTCTGACATGCCAAAAATCTTTGCCCCCCCCCTTTACACATGCAAGATTTTTTGGAAACCCAATTTAAAATCTTAAATTGTCTTATCATTTAATGAGAGCACAGCGAGCAGGAAATTTTGCATATTTGAACATGTTTCTAACGTTTTCCTGCACCTTTATAGGGTGTGATATGTGTACATTACAATGATGCTACATGTTTCTCTTTTACATAATAGCTACAAACAAATACCAGACTCATCTCAAGTGGCGGTCACTGCATCAAATCATCACCAAGGTCACATGGTTTAGGAATGTTGTCTGTAATCCTAAACCATGTGTCTTGGGGTGATTAGAAGTGACCTCCACTTGAGATGAGACTGGTCTAGCTATTATGTAAAATGACAATGACATATTTGGTTTCTATTTATTGTGTTGCAAATAAAAACAGCAATATGCCCCCTTAGGATGGTACATACACTTCCGATGTGGGTACCACAATTCACCGGTGACAACTCTCCAGTCCGAAGGTTCCCTAGTCCAAAGATTCGCTAGTCCGAAGGTTCCCTAGTACGAACATGTAATTTACCATTCGTTAGTCCGAATTCTGAAAAAGTTTGCTAGTCCTAATATCGGGTTCCCTAGTCCAAAGGTTCACTAGTCCGAACACGTAATTTACCATTCGCTAGTCCAAATTCTGGAAAAGTTTGCTAGTCCTAATATCGGGTTCCCTAGTCCGAGGGTTCGCTAGTCCGTATAATAAATAAGGTTCTCTAATCCGAATATAGAATAAGGCGCGCTAATCCTAACCCTAACCCTAACCCTAAACCCTAAGACTAACCCTTATTCTAAATTCGGACTAGAGAACCTTCGGATTAGCAAACTTAATTTGGTTTTCGGACTATATAGTGACTCTTCGGACTAGAGAACCTTCAGACGAGCACCCCTTCGGATTAGAGAGAAGTCACTAATTCACATTTTTGTTCACACTATCTAAATGAAATATTTCTGACCTCTAATGACAAAAAAAGCTAGATTAGGCAAACTGTTGATTGGGCCACACCCCTTTAAATCATGTGAAGAGGTAGTTGAACATTAATGTTCTTCATCCTCTCTAAAAAGTCTAAATGGGCTATTCTAGTTGAAATCCATACACCCCCTATGAAAAACATTACCTTAATTCCCACACAGGGAGTGTTAGTTTCAAATAGGGTTACCTGAATGGGTGACTCCATTTGAAATCTACACTCCCTGTGTGGGAGATTAAGGTCATGTCTTCCATAGAGGGTGTATGGATTTCAACTGGAATATCGCAACAGACTTTGTAATTACGTCACTGGTGTTAAAATTCATCGCACATCAAGAATTAACTAGACCATTAACAATTCAAAACATCATAAGATACAAGGTCAATGTTGCTAGTCATATTATCTTATCTATCCTGAAAGCGAATTTTAACCCCCTGAGTACTACCTGCCGATCTAACATTGCCTCTGATTGGTCAATTACATGATATCTTCACTTTAATCACCAATCGGAATGGAGTTTTGCAAAATTAATAATTCACCCCAATTTTTTTGTGTGGTGAAATTATTCTAACAATGTTGCTGATTGGTCCAATTGATAATGAAAACTTCCTTTTGGCCAATCGGCAGGTAGTTCTCATGGGGTTAAAAAGAGCTTTTACCAAGGATACAATAGACCGAGGAAGAAGTTGTGAAATATTTAGCGTAATCTAATCCAAGCTAGTAGTATGGTGCAGTTTAATTTGTAATTCAATAGTAATTTTGCTCCCACACACATAGTAATTACTAGCTAGAACCTTTTTACTTTACGACGGCTAGATGTAGTACTTACGTACAAGTAAATGTCTTTGATTACTCATTTTGTGCTATATTTAAGAAGCCATTACAAAAACTATGAATTGGGTTGATAAAACACTTTAAGTGAAGGAATTTTTTGACACAATGCTATTAAGATTGAACAGAAAATGCGGAGGGGGGGGGACTAAGAATACATGTGCATGCAATTGTGATCCATCACATCAAAATATGGAAAATGTCTTCGAAATGCAAATTTGGATTTTTTTTTTTACTGCTTGCTTTAAAATCAGGGGTGGATACAGGATTGTCAATGGGGAGGGGGCACAGATACATATTTTCTTAAACATATTTTAAGTGGGAGTTTCCAACATCTACCATATTGTGATGAGTCGCAATTAGTGTTTGGCACAGTTCTACCTGCTGGACTGGTCATGTGACAAAGTCTTGTGGTTCCAAATGCAATAAGATGGAATTCGAGATCATATTTTCTTCAGTAGATAGCAAAACTAAGACTGGAATTTGGCATTATGCTATCTACAGGTGATAGCATGATGTGAAATTCCAGTCTATTTTTTGCTATCTACAGTAGATAGCAAAATATTAATAGTATAGAATCTTTGTCAATACAACAGCAACATGGCAACAGCAATCTTTGTTATTGCATATGTTGACTTCAAGTTAGTCCTTATGATTGATGTCTTTGTTGGGTATTATCTAACAAAAACACACACATTGATACGTGATATGATCGCTTGTGAAACTTAGTGCATATAATAAAATTATTGTTCATGAACTCTCTGCAGGTCCTCTGGGCCTCAAAAACAACAATATCTGAGATATAGAATCAAGAACAAAATATGTTGAATGGAGTAAAAGCAATAAAATGTGAATTGTTTACGCTTGAAATATGTTTTAGTACTATAAAGCTATAGGTGGTTATTTGTTAAGGTGCAATACCCATGTCACTGTTGCATTTTCTTTGGGCTGAATTGTTTATTTCAAGAGAACACAGGACTAATGTTGCAATGAGACACCATTTTATTCATTGGAATTACAAAAATTTAATTTAAATGCAATTATTGTAGTTCTGGAGTTGGTGAACTTGGATCTGAGGCGTGGGAAATGTGAACCCAAGTTATGGAACTTCCATATGGGACTTCCAGTGCAGCTTGTACTGTGGCGCTTATTCATTTAGGCAACTTATCTGACCTATTCAGCCATGAATTTTGGGAAATCATGTTTGGGAATAATGTGTATGCATCTCAGAAAATCTGCAGAGGATTTCTACTTGCAGATCTGTAGGTCATGTGGTTTTTAAATAAAGGTGAAAAAATGCCAAATAGTCCATTTGTTACTCTGATTTTGGTACCTAGAAGGAGGTTATACATACATATATTTATAATGTGTAACACGTGGATGCACGTGTGGAAAAGAATACTGCATTTGACCTATATTTGATAAAATCCCTCAATTTCACCTCGCACCGTCTCTTTACACTTGCCTATCCAATATCAACTGGCAAGATCTCGTTCTGGTGCTGCTGTGTGTTCCCCACAAAAAATGATGGTCTGGTCATTGTTCTTAGAACGTGCATGAACGCAAGTATCATAATTGGAATGAAAATATATTGGTCCAATTTTATAGTACCATACAAAAAGTGTGAATATGGAGTGCTCTCTATATATCCAAGCAATATGTGGATGTGAATTACCTAGATAGAATTATTGGCCTTAGTTTAAAATGAATATGAACACTTTTTTAATGAATATGCTTACACTGTAGTGGCGTGGCTATTGAGGGTTTGCAATAAAATCTAAATGATCACTTGTGTATCCTATCAAACAAGATATGCATTAGAATTGATCAATATATTTGCCCTTGGGAGTAAAAGGAAGAAATGTTAATAATTTATTATGCTAATTGATGTACTGGTCAGTAAATGAACAGTTAAATGAAGCAAAAAGTACATTGTCTGGAGCTATGGTAGGTTTAGGAGATAGATTAAGTTGATTGTCGCAAATTGGTATATAATGATTATTTGCATAATTATTCAATTGTAACTACTACAACGGTAGAAGGTAACTCTAGGTCATTTTGAAATTTTATTTTTATTCTACTAGTATCCAAGCAACACTTTTAAAAAGCTTCTAACAGTTTAAAAAGCTTCTGCTACAAATATGATTCTAGATTTATTTTCATCGACATAGTAAATTTTCTACATAGCCAGAGTCTGTGAATTTACCCATGACCAAAGATGCATGTTGAATAGAGTGAAGAAACCTAATGTTTTATTCACACTGCAATATTTACTATGCCTTCACAACCTGTCATAGGCCCTTTGCATTAAAAGCATCTATAGCATTCAGCACATTAGCGAAACCTGCACTGAGCCATAGGCACTGATGTGGGCCTTACAGAGTCTGCTATACTATCAATGTGCATCTCTAAGCTAACATTGCCAAACCTGTCAGCTACACTTTTTGTGTCATTTTGCATTGAAAGATGCCATGGTAGTGTCAGTTTTGTATTGTTGAACTCTTAAGGTGTTTTGTAAGTTAGGGTCAAGGGAAGCGTAAGACTGGTTGCATTGCCTTATAGCAGGCCTCTCATGAATTACCTGATTCGTATGGCATTGTGGGTTGGTAGCTAGAGGATGAGTTTGAAAGAGACAGTGGTATTGGATGTTGTGTGACAGGTATGTGATGTTATTTTGGCTTAAGGAAATGGAATTGTTGGAAGGATATGGATGAGGTGAGGACAGGGAAGATGATAATTTATGGATATGGTGTATATCTGTAATTGATAAGTGAGATATACTTTTTGTTTGTTTTCTATTATGGATGGAAATGGCATTATAGGTAGTGTGGTAATCATGCACGTATTTTGGGGGGCTTTGGGGCGCCAGCCAAAGGGTACTAAGCAGGCGGCCAAAATGAAGGAGCGGCAAAAAAGAATTAGTAAATAAAAAAAGGGCGGAAAAATTTGATACAGCATAAAAAAGTTTGAAAAAATGTTACTATACATCAAAATGTGCTGCTTTTAGGGCGTTTGCGCCTGAAACCCTATTACCTTTAAGAATATTGTGACAATGGCCTATTCCAGTTGAAATCCATACATCCTCTGTGGAAGACATGGCCTTTATCTTCCAAACAGGGGGTGTGAATTTCAAATCGGGTTACTTGAATTGGTGGCTCCATTTGAAATCTACACTCCCTGTTTGGGAGATTAAGGTCATGTCTTCCATAGGGGGTGTATGGATTTCAACTGGAATAACCCAGTTTCAATGAATGTTGTATGTTTAGGCCCAAAAAACACAGGTTTGTTTCCTGTAGCGCACGCATTACGTTTTTGACGGCTTATTTTGCGCATTAGAATTTTTTTTTCATTTACAAAGAAAAAAACCCAAAACTGGAAAAAAATCGAAAGTAACCATTTACACATCACACAACAAATGAGCGTAGTGAAAAACTACTGGAGAAAACATCCCACATTTTTTTAAATACCTTCTTAAATCTGCAGGTTGAAAGGGGATCATAGATATTCTTGAATATGAAGAAATATGATTTTCTTTGTGTCAGAGACCCACTGTAAATTCCCATTCCAATTTGCAGCAAAAAAGTTTTTTTTTTCATTTAAAGACATGGATTATTAAAAAACAAACAAAAAAAACACCGCATTTCGGATTTGATTTTTTTGACCTGCTACAGGAAACAAACATATTTTTTTTTTGGCCTTAAACAGAGTTTGTACAGAGGATATAGTTTGGAAAAATAAAAATACAGAGAAACATAAAACAGCCATATAATTAACATTTTCAAAATAAATCTGTAAGTAAATGCCTGTGTGATGTGACCAGTAAAATCATAAAATCAACCATTCAGTGATTTGCTCATCTGGACATCTGTAAAAATCATCCAAATTTAGACTTGGTACCATTGTAATTGTCATAGATAGGCTAACATAGCCTGCTAGTGGTTCAGCCGAAAGCCTTGAATAATTAAGACAAAATCAGGCATTTACATGAATCTGTAATTTATATACTGCCAGTGTTATACATTGTAGGTACATGTATTTGAATGGGACTTCATGTTCATCAATACTGCTGTTTTCTTTGTTTTTTGCCAAATTTCTCATTTCAAAAATACCAAATAACAATTTGAATGACTCATCCTTCACTTTAAAGCAATTTATCAACAACTTTTTTTACACTTTCGCTGGGATATCACTGAATGGGACTGACTGACAGTCAGCTGACAGTCAATACAAAAATGTTTGCAACATCATTTCTAATCACTTTATTCAAGCTGATGATTACAGTCTAAACTAAACAATCAAATTTTGATTACCAACAGTAACCACTGATTTTAATAAAAAGCTATATTGCTGGTGTTTATTCTCCAGTAGAGTCAATATTAACTCTCTCCACGCGGATGTCGACTGTAGACGACAAATTTCAATTTTTTTCCAAAAATTTCAGAATTGTAAATTTTCATGACCATATTTGGAATCAGCATGAAAAATGCATTAAAATGAGTACAAACAAGTCTAGTATTGGTTCAGTGGTTCTTAAGATAACTTATGATATTTTGAGAAAATATTTCAAAACTTGGATTTTTTTATGTTGAAGCCTATGTGGCTAGCACGCAGAGCATTAATAATCACAACATCTATTGAGACTGCATTAATATCATCTCTGATTTAATATTTGTTAAGTATCACATTACTTTACAAATATATTATTTGTTTCCAATTTCACAACTGCTGTCTCATGATGCGAATTGACTCACTCAGTCGCCAATAAAATGCTATATCAGAAATATATTATTGCACTTTTCAGGAGGGTATTACTGTAATAAAGATACAATGAACCTTGAATGTCATCTGTTTTATACTCATGTGCAAAAAAAATATGCCCCTAGTTGATAAGCAAGTGTTGTTTTTATATAATGAGAATTTTAATGGAGGGTGGACATTGAGGTGGGCTAAACTTGACCAAAGTTGCCTAAAGTGTCTATTTTGTGCCTGAAAAGTTGGCAGTTTTTAAATTTCTTAATTTGACTGGAGGGCAAGTGAGGGAGGCAAAGCCCAAGATTGAGGAGTGGCCCATGCCCCCCCCCAGTGCCACCACTGGATGAAATAATGCAGAATGAGACTTCTTTGGGCACTCTCTTTCATTAATCTGAGGTATTAAAAACATGTTTATTTTCCTTAAAAATCTTGTTTTTAGCAGCTTAAGGGGTGGGGTATGAGCGTTTGGACAGTATTTATTTTGGGACATTAGAGCACATCAGACATATCGAATTGCATTCTGAATCTGAAGAATGTCATTCTGATATCAAATAATTTTGATTTTTGAAATTCGCAATTTAATACACATTTGATGGCAAATCATTAAAAATTGATATTTTTGATATTTAACAGTACTTGAAGTAAACTTTATAAATCTGATGATTTATACTTAAAGCTTATGTAGGTGGGATGAAAAGCCGACGATCAATTGAAAATTTTGACCTTTTCAGTATTGAAGATATGGATTTTTTCCCAAAACACAAAAAAAATTAGGTCTTTTTGGGAAAAAATCCATATCTTCAATATGAAAGGTCAAAATTTTCAATTGACGTCGGCTTTTCCTCCCTGCTATATACACTTTAAGAATATATCATTAGATTTATATAATTTACTTCGAGGACTGTCATATATCAAAAACTTGAAAAATATCAAATTTTTATAATTTGTCATAAAATTTGTATTATATTGTGATTTTCAAAAATGAAAATTATTTGATATCAGAAAGACATGCTTCAGTATTCAGAATGCAATTCGATAGGTCTGAGGTGCTCTCATGTCCCACAAAAAATACTGTCGAAATAATAAACGCTCATTTTAGATCCCTTAAAGCTATT
Source organism: Amphiura filiformis (assembly GCF_039555335.1). NCBI lineage: Eukaryota > Metazoa > Echinodermata > Ophiuroidea > Amphilepidida > Amphiuridae > Amphiura > Amphiura filiformis. The sequence goes on along the minus strand of NC_092632.1, from coordinate 70,382,277 downwards.
TCTATAAAAATAGATTTGTAAATCTATAAAAATAGATTTGTATTTAACTTTTTGTTAAGCCTTGATATTCAGTGAGCAAAAGGCATGAAGGCCACTGTACTGAAGAATGCTTTGACATTGAGGCCTCGGCAGCCTCCTTGGATTTCGAGGCCTGGTTCCTGGGATAATTTCCATGTTACAAAAACAAATCAAATACACCAGCAGTTGAGGTATTCATTTAGCCACATATTAAAGTAAATTTTACAAACATCCAACTCGTTTTGCTTATTGCATCATAAATAATTTAACTGTGCTCAACTGAAAAAAACCCTCTGAATAAAATATTATGTCTGTCAACTCTGGGTTGTGGTTGACTTGTTTCTGTGCCATGATTATAAAAACCAGGTTGAGTCTTTATTAGAATACAGGGTGATACGATTAAACAAAATATGACTCATTGGTCTCGCAATATAGTTTGGTGTTTTTTTTTCATTTATTATTTTTATTATTTTCAGAGGTTACAAATATGCTGAAAATTCATTGAAATTATTAATTATGTTCCCAAAATATGATTATCATCATATATATTGCAGACATTAAATAAATACACTACGCAAAAAAAGTTTCTTTATGGTTAGGAAATTTACCCACTATTAAAATCTAGCGACTAATTTTGTACGTTTGCTAAATAATCGCATGCGGACGATTGTCCTGCGCATTTTAACACCTCAATCACTACTCTACGTCACTCCTGAGAAAAGATATGAATGTTTAAGTAACACAAGGTCGAAAAATGAAAATTGCAGAAAGGCCTATTCAAGTTTTCAGCATAAAAAAAAACAAAAAACAACAAACATGCAGATAACATTTTTGTTTAATTGCTGAGCACATTTCAGGCATCATACTGCGGTTCCAACTTCACTTGAGATTAATCTCTTTCTTTACCAGTCTTTCAATACTTTGTGTGTCCACCGTTGGCTTCCCTTCCAGCACGCAGCGTCTCATGCTCCTAATGAGGCGTCGAATGTTACCTTGCTCAACCCCGTTCCACTCGTTGATAACGATGCGACACAATCCCACCAGAGTTGTATCTGCCTTTATCTTATTGTTGACTCGTCTCTTGTGCTGATCCCAAAGGTTCACCAAGTGGTTAAGATCAGGGTCTCTGGAGGGCCACTCAAGTGTCTCACTTCCTTCTGCTTCCAGGAATGCAGCTGTAATCATGACCTGTTTTGAATCCCTTTTCCAAATCCATCTCTCAAAATGTAAATGTCTTAGTACCCACTCACCTTTGTCTTTGATCATTCATCTGCACAATAAGCAAAGGATTATCCAACATGCATCAATTAAAATGCTTTAAATTAAAATTGAAAAGGCGGGAATAATGAAACGGTCTTGGATCAGTGAATCAGCTCTAAAACCATTGAATAGGCTTCTTTGCAATTTTCATTTTCGACCTCGTGTTACTTAAACATTCATATCTTTTCTCAGGAGTGTCGAGGGTAGTGATTGAGGTGTCAAAATGCGCAGGACAATCGTCCGATATGCGATTATTTAGCAACCGTACAAAATTGGTCGCTAGATTTTAAAAGTGGGTAAATTTCCTAACCATAAAGAAACTTTTTTTGCGTAGTTTAGAAAAAACCACTGTGTATACTCTCAAATAACCCGTATCTCAAATCAAAATTAGTGACAAATGACTTTCTTTCTCAGTCGCATCCAAAGTTACATTGAACAAAAAAATAGGCCCAAAAAATTTGGAAAATTTCTTTGCAGTGCACATTTGTTTTCTGTAGCAAAAAAGGCTGTCTTACAACCTCAATTTTTATTTAATTTTTATTTTGGGCTACTTTTTTTGTAAAATTTAAAAAAAAATCATCAAAACATGGGGGGAATAATGAATGTACTAAAATTTGAAATCTAAAAGCTATGCATGTTGTCTTCTGAGGCTTGTTTCAATTTGGCCTTAAGTAACATCTTTGTCCAATCAATCTATCATTGCGTTCAATCTATGTCTTCATAATTTATTAAACAATAACATTAAAATTTCATAGTATTCTTTCATAATGAGATGAAGTTGTAAATGAAATACAATATGTAAGGTTTCATGACTAATTTAGTAGGGAATTGGTCATCGCAGTATGGACCACAGAGCCTCATCCCAATGGCATAGACCAATAACCTCAGTTACATAATCATAGTCCAAAATTAGACCTCAAGTTGCAGAATATGAGTATTTGTACCCAAATCTTCAAAGGTCATTCAATGAATGTACAAATGTATTGGGGTTTAAGAACTGTTCCCCTGATAGATGAGCATGTTGTGGATCCTAGTATCTTGAGGCTTTAGATAGTGATAGGTTTGCAAAAGTGGGGCCAGGTCTTGATTGCCCTGACTGTTCAAAAATGTTGGTAAAAAAAATAGTAGCTCCATGGATGACAAAAGTGGCTGACAAAAGTGGCTGGCTGACAAAAGTGGGGGCAGCGAGATGCCCCCCACCATTGCGCATACCACTGGTTTAGTATTTAGTACATGTCTATATATGTGACCCCTCAGCACAATTGAGCCCGGATGTCGCCAATTTTGAGATATTCAACCAAAATATTCTGCTTGAAATTAGCTTTGAAATGATGTATATCATGTCTATAGTACTTGACATTTAAGTAGTGAAAAATCAATAAAACAGTCAATAAATCCTTTGTTTCCTATTGTTTATTGTTTTAAAAGTTCAATGGAGCATATCTCAATAGTGGCACTGGCGACATCCGGGCTCAGTTGTGCTGAGGGGTCACATATACGTTTCATAAAAACAATATTTCCGTTTATTTAATATTCAACTTGTGTATTAACTACTTTGTGTAACTAATGGGCAGACTAATCGGCAGCAGATTAATTTCATACTTTATCATGCACATGTAATTTGCTAATACTGCTTGCATTTCCTCCATCAATATGTTCTGGTGCAGCACTTTTTATTGGAATTAACATTAACAGATTTACATTGGTACTACAACGTGTCTCAAAGTCATGTGACCCATCACAGTGAAACACAGCCATTGACTGAAACACCACAAAGATGATAAAAAAATGTATAAAAAACATTGTGCTATAATTGTCACATACAGTCAATATTCTATCCAAAATTAGTATGTGAGATATCATTTTAGAGTAAAGTAGCAGTTCTTTACTGTGGTCAATTTTTGAAGACAAGTGCCATGTTTTTATTTTTGATGGTTCACATATATACTTTGTTGCTAAATTGTTGGTGATTAGTAGGGTAACTTATTATTTACCTGTTGAGGATAGCCAAGAATTGAGCATATTATTATAGTCTGTCTACAAAAGATAGAATCGAACTAAACAAAATGAATGTGACATGGCACCACAAATTTGGTGGGAAGTCACATTTTTGCTGGTTCTGAGATATAGGCAGTTTTAGACAGAAAAAATAATCGAAATAAAAGGAATTTCAGCACAAAATTATGTTGATTCTGCATCTATATAAGTCTAAAATCTGACATGTTAAATATAATTTAAAAGCTTGAATTTGAAAGATGAACATTACATCAAAATAAGCAATATGCAACTTTCCATTCTTTTGTCATGCCTTGTCACAACTATGTTACTGCACATGAGCAGACAATCAAAGTGTACCATTGTGCTTTCTACTGAAGATAGCTTAAACATTGTACTTCATTCACTCATATCAATCCTCATTCTACTATCTTCTAAAGAGAGTACAGAATCAAGAAGTGTGTCAGTTAGTTTGCTATCTACTGAAGATAACATATAATTGCTAACTTCACTTTCAAAGAATCTCAAAGATTGATTATTTGCCTTGAAGTCTGCTGAAAACTGATATTTTGACATCTTGAATATCCAATGAATTCATTTTAAACTATAATTTTGTAGCAGAGTACCACTTAAAGTAGAATCATTAAGACATTCAGATTATGTGTTTTAAATAAAACATGCTACAGATTTTGGTAGTTTAGTCCTGTGTGCACATTACTCCTAGTATAACATTATTCTTGTTGCATGCATTCACCAAGCAATGCATACACTGTAGCATTGTCATGAAATGTCAATCCTTATTTTATCAAGAAGTGTGTCGGTTTAGTTTGCTATCTACTGAAGATAGCACATCATTTTAACTTCACTTTCCCATAATCACAAAGAATGATTCTTTGCTTTAAAGTTTGCTAAAAATAGCCAAAGATTCAATTCTTTGATATTTTGACATCTCTTGAAGAACCCAAAACCATCTAAGATCCAATGAATTCATCTTAAACTACAAATAATTTATATTACAACCAAAAGTAGCATCATTAAGACACTGGTTTGCATCTTTGAAATAAAACATACTACAGATTTTGGTAGTTAAGTCTTGTGTGTTTGAAACATTCATCTTGCATATTGTTGCATGCATTCACCTAGCAATGCATACTAAGCTCTCCCAAGGACATTCAACTTAATTAAGATGAAGATGTGTGTAAACCAGCACTAGTCACTATAAATAAAATCACCACTAACATGATGTAACAGGTGTCTACACAATGCATGTGAATGCACATTGAACTGGATTAAGATGAAGATGTGTGTAAACCAGCACTAGTCACTATAAATAAAATCACCACTAACGTGATGTAACAGGTGTCTACACAATGCCTGTGAATGCACATTGAACTGGATTGCAGTGGCGAAGTGTGGGTCATCATATTGGGGGTGGCACCGACCATGATTGGGGGGAGCACCGGGTCTGATTGGGGGGTACAAGCCATTTTTCGGCAATTTTCTTATGGGATTTTCTCAATTTTGAGATCATTGGGGGGATGTGCTCCCCGTGCCCATATGACCCCGGGCATATGATGCTACGCCACTGTTGGATTGTTGAAATCCTGGGCAGAGCAGACATAGCGACACCACTTATTGATCAGATATCGACAGTACCTTTTCCGATAAGCAGTGGAAGTTACGTCACAAAAAATGTGACACTCCTTGCGATTGCCTAGTATGGTTTGTAGCAACAATTAACTTGATTAAGTATTACATAAGATCTATTGTTACTCTGACATTGAACTTGGTAAAGTGCTAATTATTATGAGACAACTAAACTTGATTCACTTTCTAAATCAAACCCAGCATTTGATGCTCAAATTTTACACTCAGGCCAAGAAACTCTTTGGGTTGGCATAGCCCAACCGACCTTGAAATCAGTACTTTATCAAAATACAGAGTTGTAAGCTCCAATTTTGGCAGACCAGATTGTTTCTCAAGGTCATTGCTAAGTAACATTGAATTCATTTAAGGTGAGGAGGGCAAATATCCAAAAGGTTGCTTATAATATGGTGACAATTTTTGCCTCAATAAAGTGGAATTGTCAGTAATTGACAGAAGGGGATCTATGCAAAGGCAGCAAATTCCCATTCCCATGCTTCCTTGGCACCCACAGTAGGTATAACCCCCTGGCTGACAAAATTATGTGTGTTTGTTTGAGAGGGGGCATGACTCCATTTGAGCATAACACTGTCACTGCTAATGTATGAAGTGAAGTATGCGGCCTTGAAACACATTGTTTTTGTTTTTACAGTTTTATGGTATGTACAGCAATTGTTTTACATTGCGCACATTAATAATCTATTAGGTTCTTTTATTTGATAGTTTGGGATGTCCGGTTACCAGTGATAACACGTTATGATATAAGAATTTAATTCATTTAGAGAAATAATTTTAATACTAGTTTAATAGTAGTTCTGTATTCTAATGCATGTGTGAAATGTATGATCAATATCGACTGTACCCATGAAGAAAATGACATATGATAAATGTAATGATTTGATCTCCTGCCTCAACTGGCAAATATTCTTACAACTTCTTATTATGTTATTCATGCAAATAATGAAATTAAGTCATGTTGTTAAAATAATACTACACACAATCAAATGGTAATCAAAATGATTAAGAACTAAATGATTACGTCCAAAAAAAATTATATGTTTGGCCTCAATCGACCGACCCTAATTCTGAAAAATGGGAAATTTTTTTTTACTGTATGTACAAAAGAATACCGATCCTAGTTTCTGAAAATCAAGAAATTTTTTTCCAGTCGATATTTTTCCATTCTAATTGACCAAAAGTACATGATTTTAAACCAAATTCAATCACCTAAAACCTGCTTTAACATGTAAATTAAGCACAACAACAGCATAATATTGCAAATTGCACACTGTTTTGGCAAGAAAATTTTTAAAAAGGTAATCGACTGACCAAGTGAGGCCAAACATAAACTTTTTTTGCCTTACATATGTCAAGTCATCCTGTTGTGGTTCTCATCCTGAGGATTTGTATTGATTAATGGGGGAGAGAGTTAGGTTTTTCCTTCAATATAAAATTAGCATTGTTATTAGTTTTTGTTCTTTTCAAACAATGCTCTAGGGAAAACGAGGCAACACTTTTTTTTTTCAAATGTGAGATTCTGAGGGATATACCCCCATTAGTATCATTAAAAGCATTTCAACATTTTACATTTTTGTGAAAAAAATCTATAACAAACCTGACAAATCCCAGATATTGAGACAGGAGGGGACGAGAATCAAAAAATAAATTTTATATGGCCGTATAGTGCAGGTGTGTATCTCCATTACAATAATATAAGCAAGTCAGAATATAAAAAAATTCGTCCTTGCCAATGGAATAAAGTTGATGTTGACAGAATACAAATAACTGACAGTGAAATATAATTATACTTTATAATTATTGGAGTAAGTGTAATCCTAGTAAATTATCAATGTGCTTGATCATGTTTAATTCAACAATAATTAGTCCTTGCCATTGAAATAAAGTTGATGTTGACAGTAACACAAATAATGTTTGATCATGTTTAAGGGGGTACTACACCCCTGCCCAAATTTGTGCCTATTTTTGCATTTTTAAAAAAAATTACAGCGCATTGGGGACAAGTAAGATATGAATATTATAGGGGCAAGGACTAAAACTACTGCACTGTAAATTTTATTTCAGCACAGACAACAGATGTGGGGTTACAGTCAAAAATGAGGGAAAACCAATATTTGATCAATAAATCAATAACTACTTGCTTTGAGTTGCTGAATTTTCAGTACAGTAGTTGTAGTCCTTGCCCTATAATATACATATCTTACTTGTCACCAATGTGCTATAATTTCTGGGAAAAATGCAAAAATAGGCATACAATTGGCCAGGGGTGTAGTACCCCCTTAATTCAAATAAAACCAAAGATATTTTGAAGATATTTCCAGAAGAAAAAGCAGACAAATTTTCTGATGTACATGACTTGCAATGGGATGGGCTATTCCATTTGAAACCCATAATATACCCCATTTGGAAGACATAACCTCAATATTCCACACAGGGAGTGTAGATTTCAAATTGGATTGCCTGAATGGGTGATTCCATTTGAAATTTACACCCCCTGTCTAGGAGATTATGGTTGTGTCTTCCATTGGGGTATATGGATTTCAACTGGAATAGCCCAGTACCACCTGGCAGATAGGTCTGATCACCTTTAAAATCTTGATTTAAACATTGGTATTAAATATTTAATAAAATCATTCGGGGTTTTTACCCCCTTTTCCAAATTTGATACCTTATATAAACATTGAGGTTTACATTTTGTGAATTTGTTGCAAATTTATAGGATTATATTTGGCATAATTATTTTCAGCTTTATGAATCTCTGAGCAGATGATTTAATTTTATTGCAAAGATGTGATGACGACTTCAAAACACCATATAGTAGTATGATCTTCTTACAATGATAGCAAGAAACAAGTAAAATCTGTGATGTTCAGGATCCAGTTTCAGAGAACACATCCTTTAAAGGGCTAGATTGATTGCTTAATATGAAATCTAAGCTTCATAATGAATTAGTCACCTTCAGAAAGTTGATATTGGAGAGAGGGATGCAGAGATTTCCCTCTTGTTGACCCAGAGCGATGAGAGCGGGGTAAATTACCCCTGGCTTTGGGTTGATGGGAACTGTAATTGCACCAAAACTGGAGAAAATAATGACAAAATCAGGAAGTTTTCCTTAGGGAGGCATAATGATATTGACTGCTCTGTGCCAGAAGTGGGTAAGTGCAATAGCAGCCCTGTGAACAGTTGGCAATTAACACACAGTATATTGTGCTCATCTACACATGGCAGCTACTTGTGGCAGCTATTACACTTACCCACTTCTGACACTGAGCAGCCAATATTTGTAAGGAGATCACTACCTTGTTAAATCATGAACATGTACTCATGAATATCAAGTGTAAGGTTCTGGTTTGGAGTTGACTGCTCATTACTTATGGATAAATCTGCTTCTGCTTAGATTTGGCCTCATTCTTGTCTTCAATTTGTTGTGTGAGCAGAATTATAGGTCAGGGGCCTCCTCTTTAGGGCCAGAGGCTGTAAGTGATAGTCAAGCAATTTATTGGGCTATTCCATTTAAAATCCACACTACCCCTGTGGAAGATTTTGGTAATATCTGCCACAGGGGGAGTATGAATTTCAGATGGAAATAGCACATTAAGGGCAGACGAGGTATTGTTGGTCGAAGCAACCTAAAAATCAATTTTCATTATCTAGATCAATATATTATTGAAAATTAACACCTTGATGTTTTGCAAAAGTTCATTCTACAAATTTATTGTTGTTAATGAGTTATGTACGTTTTACAAAAGTGTTGTTGTTTCAGCCCTCTTTACAACGTAACTCAAGAACGGCAGCACCTATAAAAGTATATCTGTGATATTTAATTCTTCTACACGCTCGCTATGAATTGAGCAATGCAGTTTTTGCCAAAGCTCACTACAATTCGTAAGATGCTGTGAACTACCAAATCACAACAGTTTAAAATAATTAATAACCTCAAGCAGCTCCATTTGAATTTCATACACCCTCTGAGAAAAATTCAACCTGAATCTCTTCCACAGAGGGAGGGTGAGTTACAAATGGAGCTGCCTGTGTGTTAATTCCATTTGAAAATCATACTCCACCTGTGGCAGATATTTCCAAAATCTTCCACAGGGGGAATGTGGATTTTAAATGGAATAGCCCATTTGACCCATTAGCTAAGGCAATTTGTTGTGAATAAACCTTTGTCATGGAATTGGAAGTAAAACATTTTTAAAGAGTAATAGGAAAGTTCATATTAAAACAGGACAGCTTAAGCAATTGGGCTATTTCATTTATAATCCATATACTACCCCTGTGGAAGGTTTTGGAAATATCTCACACAGCGGGAATATGTTTTTCATATTATGTAATTGGTCAGGGTTTATCATTTTGAAACATATACTCCCCCTGTATTATGGCTTTTTACCTATATCTTCCCCAACTGGAGTAAGTATTTCAAATGGAATTTACCAAACTGTATTCTATTAAATCTTCCTAGGGGTAGTATGGATTTTAAATGGAATAGCCAATTTGGCTAATACAAACTGTATCAAAATGAATGGAACCAACAACTTGTCTATATTGTTTCTCAAGAATGAAATAATTGTTTAAAAACAATTTGACACTGATAGTCTTCTGTTCAGCCATATTGTCTTAGACATCAGATCAATATCAATCCAAAGACTGTGTAAAAGACTGAATAAGGTTACCCCAATCACGGCACAGTGTTATTTACTATTAATTATAGCATAACCAATTGATTATGTACATAGGTGATGCATAAATTGTTTTACCAAGGAGATAAGTAGGTTAAGCAAGGACCAGTATCCCCCTGTGTCATGGTCCATTAATGGATTAGTCCTACAATTGTATTTAACAAACAGTTGTCAAAACAAAAGTCCGTGTTAAACGCAAAGCCCTATGCTCTAATAGTAGACACATCATACCGCCAACAAGCGCTAATTGCATAATATGCATCAAATCATCTGCTAGCTACCCATGATATATCAGAGTTGCTCTTTTTTGTGTTACATATTTTGTGATGCATTTAAATATTGATGCCCATACCAAGACGGCAGATCGATGTGGCAGTTTACATAAAGTTTCATGATTTATTCAGAATGCTAAAGAATACCATAAGTAGGGTAATGTGTTGACAATTTATGTGACACATACGTTTGTGTAGCTTTGTCAATATCACCCCATGGCAGCCAACAGCATAATTTTAGACTGCATTCTTATCAGGAAGCCCAGACATAAGATCAAAAGACCTTAGATAGTAATTGAGATTTAACAAACCTAGCTTGGGTGATCTAGCAAAACCCTACTATGTAGCATATCTGGTCGCATATTCAAATTCTATCGGGCATGCGTAAGGGGACTTTGCTTTTTATCTTGTTATCTCTGGTTGTAGTAATGGCAATATAAATAAACTCCTACGCTAGGTGTTAACACCTTTGCACAAGGCAAATTCTTTGTGTATATAGTCAGTTGTAAGGGTGGACTAAAGGGTTTGAAAAAGAGGCAGTTTCAAGGGGAGTTGAGTAGGTAATTCTTCTTAGTTGCTATCGGGTCTGGGCATTTTAGAGCTCAGATCTGAATGGACACTGACAAGATTTGAGCAGAATACATAGCTTGTATTTCTCACATGGGGTACTAACAAGCATTAGTATAATATATATGATTGACCCATTTTAATTGTATATAAGAGAAAACATGTTTACATCAGTAAACATAGTGAGTTTCTCTCACCAATTTTCTCACCAAACTCCAATTATCTTACCAACAATGTTCTTCTTTGAAAGCCCCTACGCAAGGTGTTAACACCTTTGCACAAGGCAAATTCTTTGTGTATATAGTCAGTTGTAAGGGTGGACTAAAGGGTTTGAAAAAGAGGCAGTGTCAAGGGCAGTTGAGTAGGTAATTCTTCTTAGTTGCTATTGGGTCTGGGCATTTTAGAGCTCAGATCTGAATGGACACTGACAAGATTTAGAGTTGAGTAGAACACATAGCTTGTATTTCTCACATGGGGTACTAACATGCATTAGTATAATATATATGATAATTGACCAATTTTAATTGGTTATAAGAGAAAACATGTTTACATCAGTAAACATAGCGAGTCTCTCTTGCCAATTTTCTCACCAAACTCCAATTATCTCACCAACAATGTTCTTCTTTCAAAGCCCATAATGGTGCTTGTGACAATCACCATAGTGCGTGCCATTACTAACCCTTTAGCGGCCTCTTTGAAGATAACGCATTTAGTCTGCATAATATTTTGTATGTAAGAGCTTTCACCCAGCTACTTGCTTAGCTGTTAGCAATGTGTTTTCAAAGGATCCAATATTATTTTCATGTTTGGAGTACCCACAATGATATGGTGGAACAGGATTGGATTACATTATATTTATACAGTGACTTTGAGTTGGTTCAATCGCTGTGGCAACGTGTGACAAAGTGCGGTGGCGGTTTCTGCATCATAAGGATTCTGACCTCTTGAGGTTTTCCTACATTGATAAGGATGATTATTTTCATTCAATCAGTTGAGCTACAAGTGTGGTTTATGTAGAGATAATAAGACTGAACATAGTGTAATGAATTATAGAAAACATACATAATGCTCATAATGGCAAAATGACTGAATGTTTGATGAGTTGAATCAAGTTTAGCCATCAGATATGCCCTTGGTGAAGTGGATTTACATACATCCTGTCAACTAATCCTTGAATCAATGCTCTCATGAAGGATGTTATTTTATGCTTAATGTGAGAGGAACATCATGTGAGGCAATGACCATTTATGCTAAACCAAGCGACTTGAGTGATGATGATTTCTTATGCCAATGTCATATCTCCAACGTATACACCAGGTTAATTAACTGAAGAACCAGTCACAGTAGAGTAATTGATTGACTAGCATAAAAGTTAGCAGTGATGTAAGATTTTGCAATCTATCAACTATAGTTACATGACCATTTATGACGAACCAAGCTATACTATATACAAGAAATAGCAACCAAATATCTAGCTCAATATATATCAAGTTAAACAGATATTAGATTTGAAAAGTAATTTTTACCTTGAACTTCTGGGAAAAGGTAATTCTAAGTACCTCCAGTAGTTTGTCAAATTTGAACTTTGAAAGTCATGGGACTTTACTTAAAGCCATAATGTACGATCTTATAATATGAAATTGGTTAATTTTTTTCAAACCTGACTTTTTGCATATTTGTAATGTTTACACATGTCCCAACTTGCACCTAAATGGAATCGCCAAATTTGTTGTCTTTGTAGGTCAACAGAGCAAAGTTCGACATATTATCATAGTTTAAAAATTATGATAATATGTCCTCCCATATAGAACTGCATGTTAAATGGCCAAAATAACCAGTGGGGTTTCTTTCACTTTGCCTTGTTATTTCAACTTAAAATGGACATCAACCCTTCCCGTCAGTTATTACTAATATTATTTCAACATTTTAAATAAAGAATAACAAAATTAAAATTTAACGGAAATCGTACATTAAGGCTTTAATTTTCACAATTAAATATCTACCATTAGCATTGCTAAACTAAGATAATGATGGTAAGAAGGACAGTGGTGGTAGGAGTGATAGCAGTGGTGGTGTTGACATTAAATACTGATGACAAAATTGATGGTGCTAACTATAATACATCACTAAAGATATGGCAGTATTTGTCACAATCACAATGGGTGTATTCTGCATCTTTAAGCTATATTATTTCTCAAGAATAAAATGATTGTTTAATTTTGACACTGATAGTCTTCTGTTCAGCCATATTGTCTTAGACATCAGATCAATATCAATCCAAAGACTGTGTAAAAGACTGAATAAGGTTACCCCAATCACGGCACAGTGTTATTTACTATTAATTATAGCATAACCAATTGATTATGCACATAGGTGATGCATAAATTGTTTTACCAAGGAAATAAGTAGGTTAAGCAAGGACCAGTATCCCCCTGTGTCATGGTCCATTAATGGATTAGTCCTACAATTGTATTTAACAAACAGTTGTCAAAACAAAAGTCCTTGTTAAACGCAAAGCCCTATGCTCTAATAGTAGACACATCATACCGCCAACAAGCGCTAATTGCATAATATGCATCAAATCATCTGCTAGCTACCCATGATATATCAGAGTTGCTCTTTTTTGTGTTACATATTTTGTGATGCATTTAAATATTGATGCCCATACCAAGACGGCAGATCGATGTGGCAGTTTACATAAAGTTTCATGATTTATTCAGAATGCTAAAGAATACCATAAGTAGGGTAATGTGTTGACAATTTATGTGACACATACGTTTGTGTAGCTTTGTCAATATCACCCCATGGCAGCCAACAGCATAATTTTAGACTGCATTCTTATCAGGAAGCCCAGACATAAGATCAAAAGACCTTAGATAGTAATTGAGATTTAACAAACCTAGCTTGGGTGATCTAGCAAAACCCTACTATGTAGCATATCTGGTCGCATATTCAAATTCTATCGGGCATGCGTAAGGGGACTTTGCTTTTTATCTTGTTATCTCTGGTTGTAGTAATGGCAATATAAATAAACTCCTACGCTAGGTGTTAACACCTTTGCACAAGGCAAATTCTTTGTGTATATAGTCAGTTGTAAGGGTGGACTAAAGGGTTTGAAAAAGAGGCAGTTTCAAGGGGAGTTGAGTAGGTAATTCTTCTTAGTTGCTATCGGGTCTGGGCATTTTAGAGCTCAGATCTGAATGGACACTGACAAGATTTGAGCAGAATACATAGCTTGTATTTCTCACATGGGGTACTAACAAGCATTAGTATAATATATATGATTGACCCATTTTAATTGTATATAAGAGAAAACATGTTTACATCAGTAAACATAGTGAGTTTCTCTCACCAATTTTCTCACCAAACTCCAATTATCTTACCAACAATGTTCTTCTTTGAAAGCCCCTAATGGTGCTTGTGACAATCATCACAGTGCGTGCCATTACTAACCCTTTAGCGGCCTCTTTGAAGATAACGCATTTAGTCTGCATAATATTTTGTATGTAAGAGCTTTCACCCAGCTACTTGCTTAGCTGTTAGCAATGTGTTTTCAAAGGATCTAATATTATTTTCATGTTTGGAGTACCCACAATGATATGGTGGAACAGGATTGGATTACATTATATTTATACAGTGACTTTGAGTTGGTTCAATCGCTGTGGCAACGTGTGACGAAGTGCGGTGGCGGTTACTGCATCATAAGGATTCTGACCTCTTGAGGTTTTTCCCACATCGATAAGGATGATTATTTTCATTCAATCAGTTGAGCTACAAGTGTGGTTTATGTAGAGATAATAAGATTGAACATAAATTATAGAAAACATACATAATGCTTTATAATGGCAAAATGACTGAATGTTTGATGAGTTGAGTTGAATCAAGTTTAGCCATCAGATATGCTTTTGTGAAGTGGATTTACATACATCCTGTCAACTAATCCTTGAATCAATGCTCTCATGAAGAATGTTATTTTATGCTAAATGTGAGAGGAACATCATGTGAGGCAATGACCATTTATGCTAAACTAAGTGACTTTAAAGATGGTGATTTCTTATGCCAAATTGTGTGTACTTCTTTGCATATGTCAGGTTAATTAAATGTATATAGAACCCAGTCACAGGAGAGTGATCTTGAATTGATTGAATTTGTAGAAGTTGACTTTGGTGTAAGATGTTGCAATCTATTATAGCTATGTGACCATTTCTGATGAAGCAAGCTGTACTATACAAGAAGTAGCTACCCAATGTCTGACTCAATATATATCAAGTTTAAAGATAGATTTGAAAAGTACTTTTTACTTCTGGTGAAAAAAGCAATTGTAAAGTACCTTCAGTAGTTGGTCAAATTTGAACTTTCAAAGTCATGGGACTGTACTTGTTATAAATGGGCTATTCCATTATTAAAATACACAATACCCCTGTGGAAGATTTTGTAATATGTGACCCCTCAGCACAACTGAGCCCGGATGTCGCCAGTGCCACTATTGAGATATGCTCCATTGAACTTAACAATAAACAAAAGGAAACAAAGGATTTATTGACTGTTTTATTGATTTTTCACTACTTAAATGTCAAGTACTATAGACATGATATACATCATTTTAAAGCTAATTTCAAGCAGAATATTTTGGTTGAATATCTCAAAAATGATGATTGGCGACTTCAGGGATCAGTTGTGCTGAGGGGTCACATATCTTCCACAGGGGAGTATGAATTTCAAATGGAATGAACACATTAGATGGCTTCATTTGAAACTCCCTCTGTGGAAGATTCAGGTTGAATCTTTTTCAAAGGGTGTATGAAATTCAAATGGAGCTGTTTTTAATGTGCTCATTCCATTTGAAATTCATACTCCCTCTGTAGAAGATATTGCCAAATATTGGGCAAAGGAGGCATTTTTGAAAATTGAGTTACTGTAATTATTACATTACCCCAAGACAGAGAATTTCCAAACTTGGACTAAAATCTGCGATATTTGTCTGCCCTCAGAGAGGATCATTTATTCAATACACATATACCAATATTTCTACATAAATGCAATAGTTTGAAGTACTGATCATTTACATCACATAATTTGATAAACATCTGTAACATAATATAACATAGGCCTTTATGATAGAATCGAGTAATAATACCCGTAGACATTACTTCCCGGTAACCTACCACTGAAAGCTAATTAACAATATATAATATAATATTAGGGCTTGAATAAATCGGAGAGCAAACATTATCCATAGCCACTACTTCCCGTAAACGCATTACCACTGAAAGCTAATTAACAATATATAATAATATTAGGGCTTGAATAAATCGGAGAGCAAACATTATCCATAGCCACTACTTCCCGGTAAACATACCACTGAAAGCTAATGAACAGTATATAATATAATATTAGGGCTTGAATAAATCGGAGAGCAAACATTATCCATAGCCACTACTTCCCGGTAAACATACCACTGAAAGCTAATTAACTGTATATATTATGACCTGGTAAATCATACCGATAGCCACTACATTCGGTAAAACTACCACTGAATGCTAATTTAACATAACATAATATTTATCAAGTTAACCTAATATTAATTATTAGGCCATATGATCAGAATTGGTATCATTAACATGATTAAGAAATAGTATAAAGATCAATAAACCGCCAAACAAGTTTCTTTGCAAAAGAAACTTGCTATCCCCCCCCCCCCATTTTTTTGAGAGGGGAGGTATAAAGCATGTTAATTTTGCCAGTTTCTGGTTTTAGTTTAAAACATGTACCAGTGATTTTTTGGTGGTAACAAGCACTAGTAGTACATATTCCAACCCAATTGGGCCAATGATCAGCCTATTGATTTCTCATAAATTTATTCATGTACCATTTAACTTCTGTAGATAACAAAGTTAGCTAACTTCTATAACATTGAAACATACTGTGGTTTTGAGTTTATTCAGCACGATCAGATAGTTAATATCCCTGTAAATGCCAAGCTGTCCTACACGTACATCTAGTTGTTACTAAAATTAGACGAAGTACAATAATATGTATAAACCTTGGATTAACAACACTTAACTCGTGCAGTACATTTTGGTATCATTACTTAAAAGACAATCATTATTTAAAAGACAATCATAGCATATTATGTCGGTATTTAGAAACTAAAGAGTGTTAACAATAAAACTAGACCACATTAATTTCAATACGCTTGTTGAAATATTCATTACATCTTCACAAATTTTAAGAAACACGTTTTTGCATCTAATAAATCACCATGTACATTTAAGGTAAGCCATTCAGAATTAAAATCTTAACCAGACAATATCACAAATTTGGTATGCTTCATGAAATAAAGCATACTGCAAATTATTTTAAAGACTAACAAAGCATAATAATATTTAATGCTGACCCAATGTTAACAATGAAGTGAATGGCCCATGATTTTTGATACGGTTGTTGAAATATTCATAATATATCTTCACAGAATTCTTGAAACATTTTGTTGCACCTAAGAAATAGCCATAACATAAAATATGCGCATTAAAATAAATAATTTTAAAAAGCTTATACCAATTAACTAAATTGTTATCTTGTTGATGGTAAATTAGCGTGCATTTCAACAAGTGTACAAATTTGGTATGCTTGGTATACTTTGGTATTTTTTACTATAATTGTTAAAATATGATATTAAGAATTATTTTCTTTCTTTGGTATAATTTGGTATATCAAAGACAATCCAAAGTTCCAATCCATATTTCAAGATTTGAAACTAATGCCAACCATGTAAACAACGAGAAACTCTGAAAAATAAAATATGCCAACTCTCTATTTATCGCACGTAGTTCGAAGACAAACTGTTCCTTATAACAGAAGTTGTAACCAACTAACCATTAGCCTATTTTTTTTTTTTTTTTTTTTTTTTTTTTTAATTGTTCATTAGATGCATCACACTTTGGTATGCTTATAGGCCTAGCACAATTCACTATACTGGTATGCGTGAAATAAAGCATACTACAGTTATTTGTATAAGCCAGAAATTATAAAAAGTATTTAAAAACTATACAATAATGTTCACCATGAATATCATGTCTCATTATTTTTGCTTGTTGAATTATTCCCTATACTTCACGAAATTCTAGAACACAATAATAGAGAGCAGCATGAATACACAATTATATAATAAATCTTACCAATTAACTACGTTAGATGGATGCATCTCAACAAGTGCAGCGCGTTTTGGCATGCTTATACTAAATAAGCCTGCTACCATCATTTTAAAGACAAACGAACATATTTCAAGATAAAGAAACTAATGCTAACAATGGAAACAAAGACAAAATATTTTTATTGACCAATTGAAATAGGCCTATTCTCTATTTTGCACGCAGTTCTGAAGAGGCACTTTTGTTTATAACAGAAGTTGTACCGTTGTATAAAAATAGGCAGTATATTTTGAACAACAATACAATTGTTACTATTGTACAATTTTTAATCTATACTTAGATATTTGAATTCATGAAATCTTACGATATTGGTATTTCCATACATAAGACGCATTTAATTGAACCTTTCAAGCTTAATGGTAAGTAACAAATACCTTAATTGTTGAGTTATCACTATTTGAGTGAATAACTGCTATTCTTGATTCGATTCAATTAGTATTCTGATTTGATCAAATAGTTTACTGTTCTCAATGTAAGAAATCCAGAAATGCATAGTTATTGTCCTCAGAAGAAAACATTTGAAGATTATATGTTCACATTCTTCATGCGCAGATCATTTCTTCATCAGTTACCAATACCATATCCCTACCTACGTCTATGTAGGCGAGATGAGCACGTCAATCAAACACAGACACAGACCCTTAGTATAACATTATCCATTTGTTCAGTAGTTGAAGATTTATCAGCTGTGATATGCGACTAATTTAAGTTGATATGCATGCACCTTTAGCACGCTTTTCTTCATGGCTAATTATCATTGTCCATCTGTTCGCAGTTGACAATTAGCTGTGATTTTGCGTCGAATTTAAGTTGATAACCATAATACCTTCAGCTCGCTTTCCTTCATTGGCTTACTACATGTACCAATCCTACCTACTTAAGTTATTGTGTAGGCAAGATGAGCATAACATTGTCAAGTTTTAAGATCGGTGCCGCCACTTTGGCATCTTTTTCAGGAATATCTGAAGAGGCAATTAAAGCAATTTGAACTTGCGCCATTATCATGATTATCTTTATCATTACTGTTAGTGTTATTAACACTATTTACAAATGTGTTTCTACTTGGTTGTTCACCCGTATTTACTGGATTTGATACCTGTCCTTCCTTTGTCCGTTGAAAGTCCATCCCTATTTAATTGTTGGTGACGGTCCACCGCTGTGATGATGGTTGTTGTTGAAAACCTGATGCATTTAGTTGCCTTGGTGTTTGGTTTGAGCATTTTCAGGTTGAATTGGCTGTATTTCTTGTTGCCAACCCTGTTGTGAAACGGTAAAGCCGGGTCAGGGTGTTGTTGTTGTGGCTGTTGGGAGGGAACCGTGGAATCATTTACTCGCCGCCGCAAATTTTAATGCTGCTGGTTTTCAAGATTCGGCTATTGCTGAGCAAATTGCCCATAAACGCCTGGTCCGCTCCCAAATTCATGCCTCTTCTAGATATTGTTTGTGGATGTCCAATTTCACCTCGATTTCAACGATTTCCATCTCTGGATATCTGTCGCAAATTTAAGTTGGACCGTGTCAAATTATCCAATTGTAATACCGAAACTGATGAGTTGTAGATTCATAAATTCATAAACTGAAACTCTATATCCTGTATCTCGAGCCTTATTTATTACTTCTATAATGTATTCCTCGGTAACGGATTGCTGTCAGCATTTAATATAATTGTGTCTATTTGTTTGTCTGAACACTGTGATATGCGATAAACTTCAATCGATACAAGCATTGATCCCGTCATTTTGTAATACACTGCTCTGAAGATCATATTTATTCATTTCCCATCATTCTGTATACCTGAAATAAACCAGAAACAAAAAACAGAAAAAGGGAACGAGATTGTGCATATTTCACCCCGTCGTGTTCGCTGTGCAGATTTCAATCCATAATTTAACTTACAGCTATATACAATCGTGTAGATACTACTTGTGCAGTGCTATTCCTGTTAACCATAATGGTAATTAATCCTTATTTACTATTTCTTCCATTTATTCTCCTGTATTCTGTTTCTCGGCCTGATCGACAGCTTACTCCCTTTTTCAACATCAAAACTGATGCTCTGTATCAGCTTAAAATTCTTAGTTTACTGAATCCCTTGGTGAAATTTAACGCTGGGGATCACATCCTGTTATATTTTCGATTAAATGGTGCCCATATTTATTCACTTTGTTATAGGCCTACTTTATTTGTCACTATTGACCAATATTTTAATTATTTAACCATTCTTCTGATTTATAAACCATAATAATCGAATTGTAAATAATTTTATTTATTTATTTTAATGTATTTATTGGTTTGTTATTTATTCATCTATCTATTTATTTATTTTCAATTATTCTTTTATTTTATTTAAGTACTTACTAATAATTACTCCGTGAACATTGAAACCAATAACAACGCTCATTTCTGTGGACTTGCAATTTAACAGTTGAGCATGTCCCATTTATTGATTACCAAAACAATGCCCTATCGTCAAAACATCACAAACCCTACTTATGGTCCCCACTTGACCGATTTCCACAGCTTGGCACTTGCAACTATTCCTTTGTACGCATGTTTATACATAACATGTAGGCCTATATCATGATATGCTATTATATTAGTTCTATCAACTTCCCTGGTTCTATAAATCGTCTAACTTAGTGTCGTCAGCACAGACACTGACTGTTTATACCTAACATACGCATGTTTATACATAACATGTAGGCCTATATCATGATATGCTATTATAATATCATTCTTCCATAAATCGTCCAACTTAGTGTCGTCAGCACAGACACTGACTGTTACCACACTGACATCTTTTTTAACGGAATACTACTCTAAGCGCGATCCGGGAGCACGATAGACACCCATATATTATGATAAAGGATGCGACGGTATGATATTTCTCACTACTAATATAGGCCCAGAAAAAGATAGACCTACATAATTGAACGAGTTATTATGTATCTCTACAATCATTTTAAAAGCGACTCACCGCGGATAATTCCTTGCTGGAAGACATGGAACTGATCATGTCGTTGCAATCATTCACTGAGCGATTAATGCTGATTTACTGGCGATAACTACCGCTAATACAATGTGAAACAGTAAAAATTCATCTTAAAAATTCCATCAAATTTCATCATGATCCACTCTGATCAATTGCAGACAAACAAGTGATTCAAATGAGCTAGGCAGCCAACATCACAGTGCACAAACAAAGCAGAGAACTCCCATTAGATATAACAATACCATAACAAAGGGCTCAACCATTCTCTGCTGGGGTAAATTGGTTCTATTTAGACAAGCTAAATAAAACCTTATTATACATTCAATAGGTTATCATTTACTGAAAACACCAAAGGTCTAGCATACTTGGTTTGAAAGTTATAAAGTTTTTTGCTGTCTATTTTCTAATGTATTTTATTGTTTTT
Organism: Amphiura filiformis; assembly: GCF_039555335.1. Taxonomy (NCBI): domain Eukaryota; kingdom Metazoa; phylum Echinodermata; class Ophiuroidea; order Amphilepidida; family Amphiuridae; genus Amphiura; species Amphiura filiformis. The sequence goes on along the minus strand of NC_092632.1, from coordinate 70,361,197 downwards.
TTACTCCATATTTTACTTTTATCTCAGTTTCAAATTTGCCACCTTTGGCCCCCCCATGGACCAGATCGTGTCACATTTACAAAGTTACCAATTTTGCTTAGTCAGATCACATATTGTTACCTTGCTACGATAATTGCCTAGGCCACTTTTTAGCCAAATTAATTTTTTTTGCCCAAGTCATCTCCCATTGGAATGTACACTTGCTGCAATAGTGCCTAAGTCATTGACCGATCATCAAGGACAGGCGATTTGCGCAGAAAAAATAGCAAATTGCGCGGAACTTTTTTTTCAGTGCAAATCATGTATCCCTACCCATAGGAAAAAAAATAGCCAATTGCGCGGAAATAAAGTTCCGCGCAAATCGCCTGTCCCTGCCGATCATTAAGGATCTTTTGGCGGGTGGGTTAAGTATTTTGTACGCCAACAATTATACAGGCCTGTAATTTTAATAAGAAATTTATACCCAAGTCATGTGTTACAATACCTAACTCAGCTGTTGATCTGAAGATTTTTGCCGAAGTCATGTGCCAAAGTCACATGCATCAATTGTGTAAGAAGTAATTTTTCTAATCCATGGAAATAATACCATTCAAATTGTCTCATCATTTTGTTGTCATCCAAAGGAACTTTTCTCATCTTCTCTGGTTAAATAAATATGTTTCTATCTGTGCTCCAACCACGTTCAAAATTAAATGAGTTATTAAAGTAATTATCAGTGATCCTGGTAAACTGTGAATAATTCCCTGACTGTCCTAGATATTAAACCCAAGTTGTTGCTATTGTTTCCTCTGCTTTCTTCTCAAATTTTTCATAAAAGTTGAAAAAAATGAGAAAATATTGTACTTTCAATACTTTCAAAAGTAGGTTATAGGTATTATGCTATTTTCAAGTATTTTCCAAGTATAAATGAAAGCTAATGAAGAAAGATCAGACTAGCCGATACATTTCATTGTATGCTGGTTTCTTGTAGCAGACTGTCATGTCAATTAAATAGAGAAATTTACTTGTTTAAGGTGGGTCGGAAGGGATGTGTTTACACACAAATATTGGGTAAAATAATACTGAAGAGGAATGGTATAGGTTTGATAAAGAAGATCCCAATGCTTGATATAAGGGGTGTTATTCCCGCCCCGTGTGCATGATTTTCCGGGGGCAAACTCAAAATACCCAAACTTTTGTTTTAATATATTATTGGACCTCACTCAAGAACCGCAAGACCTGTTGAAATATGAATGCAATTACTGGCTGCCTTGACTCATTTCCTATAAGATCAATGTACTAATCTTAAGAAGTTTGCAGCAGTTTTTAGTTAACCTCATGAGAACTACCTGCCGATTGGCCAAAAAGAAGTTTTCATTATTAATTGGCCCAGTCAGCAACATCGTTAAAATAATTTCACCACGCAAAAATATTGGGGTGAATTATTTGCAAAGCTCCATTCTGATTGGTGATTAAAATGAAGATATCATGTAATTAACCAATCAGAGGCAATGTTAGATCGGCAGGTAGTGCTCATGGGGTTAAATGGCTAAAACTGAACAAATATGGCTCATGCCACCCGACTCACCTTAATACAACTATTTCAAAATACTTTTCATTATCCCATTTTTGCAAATGAGACCGAAGCATCATTGTGAAGCAATGAGTGTTATTTATTTTAAATTTCGTTAACATCAGCGCTCTTCAGTTGACTTTTTGATGTACATTTCAAATGAAATAAAATGATACAAGTATAATAAAAGAAAATGCAATATTACTGAAAAATATCATAAATTATGCATGTCTTGGGAAAAAGGCTTCAATTGCGCCTGGGTAGAAATCAATTGAGTAAATGCCATGTCGTGGCTAGGGTTGACAAGATGACATAGTTTTGATGAAGATATTGTTTATTCAAAACGTGATACACCTTGGCAAGGATGTGGATCGGATGTGAGGTGCACTTAGTGGAAGGGAGAGAAAAAAAGAGTTTATTTTGTTTCCAATGCTGGAGTGTTATCCTTTTGTAGCGAATGGTGACAATGTCAATGCGGTTGATTTCAAAGGCTTTCTATTCTAACCTTATGTAATCATTAAGACTCTAACCTCATTTTCGGGGTACACTTAATGGCGCCTCTACTTGTTATAGTGGTACATTTAATCGTTGAGACAAGGTATACTTTTAGCATGTTATAGGAGCTTAAGTACCTTCTGCTCAGACAATTTTTGCTCCAGGAGTGTGTTACCCTGGGGGCCATGTCAAATGTTTCAAATTTATACTATAAAAATCATGGCTGTGGAAAGAGCTGCTGTCAGTAGAAGCAGAGTAGACTGCTGCTTGTTACTGATCTCTACCCGTCTGGCAATTAGATTGGGCTATTCCATTTGAAATCCACACTACCCCTGTGGAAGATTTTGGAAATATGTTCCACAGAGGGAGTATGAATTTTAAATGGAATGAGCACATTAGGCAGCTCCATCTGAAACTCACCCTCCCTCTGTGGAAGATTCAAATTGAATCTTTCTCAGAGGGTGTATGAAATTAAAATGGAGCTGCCTAATGTGGTAATTCCATTTAAAATTCATACTCCCTCTGTGGAACATATTTCCAAAATCTTCCACAGGGGGAGTGTGTATTTTAGATGGAATAGTCCATTGTATCGCATATTAGTAAGTTCCAATCAAGCTTAAGAGAGTTATAAGGTGTTGCAGTGACCATTGTCATGGTTAGAGGTAGGAACCTCATGGTCTACAATTCTAAACGATTCTAATACAAGTAAGCATTTCAAACATGCTGAGTAAGGCCATAGCCATTAAAGAGACGGCATTCACGGCAATTACCCTAGGCCCTGTCTGCTTACTGGAAATAGAGATTTGTGTATTGTTTATCTGTCACTATGTCCTGCTCAACAAAATGGACATAGTAGTTGCTTTGGCCAATATCTCAAAAGGATAGAAATCTTAAGATTTTACTTTAGTGTGTGAGGTTAGAAAGACACATTCTTAACTTGGAGTAACTTGGTATTTAACTAAATTCACGATGGTGTGCAAAAATAGTTTAAAAGCATAAGAAACTAGTGTTTTCACTGTCATTTCCATTTACTGCTAAATTGCACTGTTAGTGCACTTGTTCAGAAGTCTTACAGTAAAATGTGAGAGAATAAGCAAAGAGATTAACACAAAAAATATTGTTTTGTGTGTGAATTTTCCTAAAACCATTCATATTCTACACTTTGGATATCGGTAAGAATCTGTTGATTTTCATTAAGTTTGGATACTAGAATTAAATCTGAATCTTGTAAAGCATTACTAAAATTGAGCCACCGACCGATTCAATATTTTCCTAGATTATACAAGTGTGCAAACTGTGAAGTGGTAATGTCTGTGTGAACAACGGAGAGTGGGTGGATAGAATGACAAATATGGGTGTCTTATTTACTAGTTTTCAATATCTTAAAAAGCTTCTTGTCTGGCCATTTGACTGTGTATTGATTAGGCGTTTCCAGGAATTTGACGTAAATATCGGAGTAAATATCAAACATTTACTCAAACATTTGGAAACTAGTTGTCAATATTAAGACTTGTTTTGCAGCATAAAAGGATAATAAACTCACAAGTGTTTCGTGAATTAGACATCTAGGACAATTAATCAAATGTGGTGTCTAGAGACGGGAATCTTTTGCCGAGTTAGTCTGGTGCACGTGGAAATGGACTTGTGCTAATTAGTATAATTGCAGTGGGTAGAATGTTCTCATTTAGAAATCCTTTCTCTTTGCAGACATTGTTGATTGAGGTGTAAAACTGAGGCTTTTAGTTACAATTATAAATAATTTAACTCTTTATGTGTTTCACTTGATAGCAGAACAACTTCAGCTTGTGTTTTATGGTAGTAAGTTGGATAGCGTGCATAATCATATTTGGACAACACTTTCCAGAACAGAATAAAGCATAACCTTAATGCAACATCATCCAAGTGGTGAATCGGGCTATTCCTTTTAAAATCCACACTACCCCTGTGGAAGATTTTGGAAATATCTTCTACAGGGGGAGTGTGAATTTCAAATGGAATGAACACATTAGGCAGCTCCATTTGGATTTCATACACCCTCTGAAAAAGATTCAACCTGAATCTTCCACAGAGGGAGGGTGAGTGTAGTGATTCATGGATGTTGTCTGGTCCCAAGTCAATTTGCAAGAGATATGAACCTTGTGATTCATAGAAAAGGTTAATTATGTTGGATAAGTACATTGACCCCCTACTTTGTCCCAAACTTTTGACAACCAATTGAAAGATACTGTAAGGCCCGATTCATGCCTTTGTATTCATCGTTGAATATGCAACAAGCATTTTCGCTGCTCAGTGCCAGATGTGGGTAAGTGTAATAGCTGCCATGTGTTCCTGCTATGTGTAGATGAGTACAATATACTGTGTGTTAATTGGTATATGTTCACAGGGCAGCTTATTGCACTTACCCACTTCTGGCACTGAGCAGTTGATTTGTTTTTCAATCTGTTTCAATTTCATTTTTATCTTCTAACAAATGTTTGTTGATGAAAAATCAATTTGATATCAAATGAAAAAGTATGAATCAGGCCTAACATTTTATTGCAAGCTGTCACGCTAAAATTCTTTTAGGCATCACATAATTATAACATTATCATTTCAATAAATACCTTTGACTCATAATTATCACATCAACAATAACAACATCCTGTACAATGTTGATAATACATCTGTTGCATAGCACGAATTTCCCACAAGTTGACAGGCCTTGCCGTCTAGATTTTAAAGGCGAGGGGTTAATCACTCGATAGCATGATGCTAGACAGTGGTCGAATTTTCTCAAATACCACTAATTTGGGTATAATCAAATAGTGCTTTGGTCTTAAAATGGTATTTCGCGCAAACCGTGCTAAAATTTGTGACTTTGTGAGGGGGAACAAAATTGATTAAATGCTGAATTGGCTGATTTGATGGTTGATTTTGGGAGATTCGTATAGCGAGTGATATTTTAGTGTCTTTGGTGAGTGGAAAATCACTCACTAGAAGTCAGCGGAGGCGAGCGAGAGCGATCGCTCGCCTCAAACGTCAAAGCCTGGGTTGATATGTTAAAAATACTAAATATTATCTCACATTTGAGCAGAAAATTATGTTGAATTAAAAACCAAATTTCTCTGAATTAAAACGTAAATTAGTTTCAGTGCACCACATTTTGACCAAGGTGCGTTTATTAAGATGTCCAATTTTATCCTGTATTTTTTTTTATTGATTGATAAATACAATGGAATGTATCATATTTTGACAGGTGGCATTTTATTGGATACTAATGACCAGCTATCATGTCATCCTAACAAAATGATTTATTTGATATTGAATGACAGAAAGTACCATTAAGACAGTTGAATGTAATTGCATTCAGGTGTGCTTTTTGAGATGATAGCACTGCACTGCTTCTGCAGTGTGTCAAATCAATAATTTGATTTGTTACGTGCATGAAACAGTCCATGTCTCAACTTTCATCTCAATGAAATTTTACAAATGACTTATATAATAACCATTACAAATTCAGTTTATATAGCAATCTTCATGTGCCGCTCCTGCTATAAAGTTGATAGCAACTGTCATGTCACTGCTATCTTCAGTAGATAGCAATTTTCATGTCGCATTGCTATCTATTATCTAGAGTGGATATAAATTTTTCTGTTGCTGTTATCTACTGTAGATAAGAATTTTATGTGTTACTGATCTACATTAGGTATCAATTTTCATGTCACTACTATCTAGAGTAGATAGCAATTTTTACATCATACTGCTATTTAACAATAGATATTAATTTTTATGTCACTGCTTATATATGCAGCAGCTATCATGTCACTGCTATCTACAGTAGATAGCAATTTTCATGACACTGCTATCTACAGCAGATCATAGACTCTGAACAGTTGATAGCAACTGTCATGTCACAGCTATCTACAGTACATAGCAATTTTCATGTCACTGCTATCTACAGCAGATACACAGTTGATAGCAACTGTCATGTCACTGCTATCTTCAGTAGATAGCAATTTTCATGTATAATTTCTCTTCAATAGATATCAACTTTCATAATTCACTCCTATCTAAAGTGGACATACATTTTTCTGTTGCTGTTATCTACTGTTTATAACAATATTCTTGTCGCTACTATCTACAGTAGATAGTAATTTCATGTGTTACTGCTATCTAGAGTAGGTAACAATTTTTATGTCACACTGTTAACAATAGATAGTATACAAATATATACTGCCATGAGAGGTTCTGGTTAAAACTATGGGCCCAAGGTGAGATCAATAGTACTATATAAAATAGTATTAATTGATCTCAACGAGGGACCATAGTTTTAACCAGAACTTCGAATAAAGGCAGTATATATTTGTTTTATATACTTCATTAATATGTTCTTTGTTCATTGATTGGTTAAAAGAAAACTATTTGACGTTTTGACTCTCCAGCTTCTATCCTGAGTGAACAGCAAGACAAATTTAAGCACAACCTATATTTTGCCCTTCAAAAAAATCGAATAGGCTAAAATCGGGCTAAGCAATTACAGCAGCGTGAAATCACGCTATGGCAGTTTCACGTGCGTGAACTGTTTTGTCGCATCGTAAGCGCGCACACGGAAGGCATGGTTAAAAGTACTATTTACGGCTTGAAGGTACTATTTACGGCTCATCCAGGACATTGAAAATACTATTTACGGCTTAGAGGTACTATTTACGGAGTACTGATGGTAGAACTATTTTTGGTCATGTGATCCACTTTTAACCAATCAATGAACAAGAATGTATTAATGAAGTATATAAAAAAATTTATGTCACTGCTATCAGCAGATAGCAATTTTCATGTCACTGCTGTCTACAGTAGATAGTGATTTGTGTTCTTGTACCTTTGTTGAAGATTATAAGTCACATAATCAAAATTCTTTAAATTTTCCATTGGACAATCAGGATTAAGTACCTAGATATTGACCACATGTGACAATGCCTACTTTACTGCTAGCACAAATCTCACCAATATTGACACGTTCATCCTCAATGACCAGATGCAAGATGGTAAATATTGCTCCCGGCTACACACATTTTGCTTAGGTGATAAAGAGATGATATAGTGCTATATCCTTATGGATGATATTGTTCGGTAAAAACCTGAATAATTCACCTGGTTATTTTCTGGCAAAGTACTTGAGTAGTTATTTTATAAGCCAATATTTTTACGGTACAGATATTTTCATGGTTGCGAACTTCACTACTATTTTGCAGCATGATGAATTTGTGGTTGTAGTTTTTTTTGTAATTAAGCTTAATAATTTTAAGCTTCATTGTCACACAAATTTTATTGGATATTGACTTTGTGGGCCTATTGCATACCCGAAAACGCACAAAATTAAAACCACCTTGAAATTTTTGGTATATATAGAATATAAATTGAGTGGGTCAATCAATGTATGCACTCGGTTGAAAGATTGCATGTTGTTTATAAAGAAGGTATAAAATTAGTAATTTGATCTCCTGAATTGTCTATTTTGATTCTTTGATGAAAAGAAATAATCTAAACTGACCATAATCTTTAAAAATAGTTAAAAAGGTCAGGTTCCAAACTATGACAAAAGTAAGCCTAAAGGTCTTGTCACTGCATAGTCCAGTTTTGTTATCTTGCCACAAACAGGTAAAGCTCCATCATTGATAATATAAATATTCAATCTTTTTAAGCTGACAATCTTAGGCTAAAAATAGTTTCCTGTAGGTAGTCGGAAAACCAATCGTAATTTATTTTAATTTTATTTGTTTGTTTTTTATTTTTAAAGTAATAATTTATGGTAACATATGCCTCAAGTCATATTCAGTATTCAATATCTTATCAGGGCAGAGTAATTTAGATATGAAAAGTACAAGTTTTAGAAACTGCTATACAGAAGATAGCAATTTTCACATGCCACTGCTATCTACAGCAGATAGCAATTTTCATATGTCACTGTTATCTACAGTAGATATTAATTTTCATATGTCACTGCTATCTACAGTAGATATCAATTTTCATATGTCACTGCTGTCTACCGAAGATATCAATTATCATATGTCACTGTTATCTACAGTAGATATCAATTTTCATATGTCACGGCTATCTACAGTAGATAGCAATTTTCATGTCACTGCTATCTACAGTAGATAGTAATTTTCATATCTCGTGGCTATCGACAGTAGATAGCAATTTTCATGTCACTGCTATCTACAGTAGGTAGTAATTTTCATATCTTGTGGCTATCGACAGTAGATAGCAATGTTCATGTCACTGCTATCTACAGAAGATAGCAATTATCATATGTCACTGCTATATACAGAAGATGGTAATTTCCATATGTCACTGCTGTCTACAGAAGATGGTAATTTCCATATGTCACTGCTATCTACAGAAGATAGCAATTTTCATGTCACTGCTATCTACAGAAGATAGCAATTATCATATGTCACTGCTATCTACAGTAGATAGCAATTTTCATATGTCACTGCTATCATATGGAAAGGTTTCTATACAAAAACGATTCTCTTATAAACCATCATGCTCACAGTTTCCACCTCGATACACCTGAGCACACATTTTTAGTCCCAAGAGCTTCCAAGCAGAGAAACAACAAGCAGCGAATGTGTCCACCACAGTCTTTGATTACACTACACGGTTGAGTGCATAGCAATGTAGGAGCTGTGAAGCTTCTAGCTAAAAATGGGCCTCTTTGATTGGTTTTTGTCGAAACCTCAAGTGTTCCCTTCATCCAATCAGAATTGTTTTCATATTAAATGAAAGCTAACACTTCCCCCTAAAAACACTTTTAGTCACTAGGTCAAAAGATAACACAATTCAATGTTATAGCAAGGCGAATGTGGAAAATCTGTTGAACACTACCTATCCAAGCACATTTTTGACCAAAATGTAGGTTTTAAAAGTCAAAACCTCAAGTGTTCCTTACAATATTTTTCAAATTTTATGTCATTAAATGAAAAAGCACACTTATATTGTCCATATACTAGAGTCACTAGAATGAGCAATGGTCAATTCTTTTTAAATTGCAAATCTTGTGCAAAAAGTTACTATTTTCGCCTGTTTTGTCATACGGTTGTAAATTCAATGAACTATGACTTTTAAAAAAGAGCGCTTACAAATTGATATGCTACAGAAGATAGCAATTTTCATATGTCACTGCTATCTATAGTAGATATTAATTTTCATATGCCACTGCTGTCTACAGTAGATAGTAATTTTTATATATCACTGCTATCTACAGAAGATAGCAATTTTCATGTCACTGCTATCTACAGTAAATAGTAATTTTCATATGTAACTGCTGTCTACAGCAGATAGCAATTTCATATGTCACTGCCATCTACAGTAGATAGTAATTTTCAGTAGATAGTAACTTTTATATATCACTGCTATCTACAGGGCTATCTATAGTAGATAGAAATATTTATATGTCACTGCTATCTATAGTAGATAGCAATTTTCATATGTCATTGCTATATATAGTAGATAGCAATTTCATATGTCACTGCTATCTACAGTAGATTGCAATTTTCACATGTCACTACTATTTATTTATTTAACCTGGGGTGACCAATCAATACATTGGCACTGTTCTGCCTTGGTTCACAGGTATCTACAGAAGATAGCAATTTTCATATGTCACTGCTATCTACAGCAGATAGTAACTATCATATGTCGTGGCTATCTACAGTAGATAGCAATTTTCATGTCACTGCTATCTACAGTAGATAGTAATTTTCATATGTCACTGCTATCTACAGCAGATAGCAATTGTCATATGTTACTGCTATCTACTGTAGATAGTAATTTTCATATGTCATTGCTATCCAGAATAGATAGCAGTTCACTGATTTTTAAGCTTTATATGATAAGGCCATGTTAATTTAATAGTTCGTCTCAAAGCCCCTGTGCGCATTAGTAAAATTGCCAGCTTTTTGCACGTTAAACCTGCTGGATGGAGTAACTTTCTTCTTTTTTTTTTTGCCGCTGTTTTATTTTTTTCCAAATCCACCACACAACAAATCCACTACACAACAATCTCATGTCTGACTTGGTCAGACGCGAAAAAAGCCTAAATTGTAAATTTCAATCAAAGTCTTCCATCTTGACCACAGTGAAACCTCCTTGAGGGATAAAACGTGGTCTATTCTTGCCAAAGCTCATCCCACAGTTAAAACAATTTAAGTAAAAAAACCCTGAAAAAATCGCATTCCGAACTTTAGAAGGGCTTTGAGACAAACTATTAATATAAGATGGTCTAATTATATTTGATATTGTTTCCACCTCAGTTGCCACCCTATTGTCATGGCTGTAAACAGTTCTCAGATGAATATGTTTCATACAATATCATTAAAAACTGGGTCTTTCATCAATTTTTGTAGCATGCAAAATATTAATGATTAGATGGTCTAATTATATTTGATATTGTTTCCACCCAGTCACCCCCCCCCCCATTGTCATGGCTCTAAACAGTTCCCAGATGAATCTGTTTCATACAATATGCCTTCATGTCTATATCATCACTTCTCATTACCACAAGTTCACAGAAAACTAATCAATGGGCTATTCCATTTAAAATCCACACTACCCCTGTGGAAGATTTTGGAAATATGTCCAACAGGGGGAGTATGTTTTTCAAATGTAATTAGTCAGGGTTAATCATTTTGAAACCCATACACCCCCTGTATTATGCCTCCACAACTGGAGTGAGTATTTCAAATGGAAGTTACCCAACTGTCTATTCTATTTGAAACTCGTACTCCCTCTGTGGAAGATATTTCCAAAATCTTCCACAGGGGTAGCATGAATTTTAAATGGAATAGCCCAATCTAGGCTCTACCTGTGATTCAAAACCCTTGAGTGCTGATGGCTGCAGACAAGACAACCATAGATGGTTGAAAACAGGAAGAAAAATACAAAACCTTATCATACGTTATTTAGAATAGAATAATTTATTAACAGAAGTACAAATATAGTACATAGCTTCTGTGATATGAAAGATTTTATTTTGAAGAAAACAATATTGAAAATGGAAACAAACAAAAAACATTTTGGCCATATCATCTCTTTTAATTAATTATATCAGAAATGCTGCTATTAGAGTCAGATGGAAGTACAAATATATTTAGAATAGAATAATTTATTAACAGAAGTACAATAATATAGTATTTGCTTGACATTACTTGTAGCATAGCAGAAACTATCATTAAAAACTGGGTCTTTAATCAATTTTTGTAGCATGCAAAATATTAATGTTTAGATGTAAAGATAGCTATTTATGTAAAGTGCAATTTCCGTTGTTATTATTATCATGTAGCATGTATGTGTTATTACTCCCAGAAGAATTACTATTCAATGCAGCGAAGTAATTAATATCAAATTTACTCAATCATCTTTCATCACAAAATGCATTAAATGTAACACCTTGATATCATTAAAATTCCCTGAAAAGCAGAGATGATTTAATACTATATCATAAAGTGATGTCATTATCATTATCACACATTTTAAGAATATTAATGAATGTATCTGCTGTTTATACAGATTATCATGTAAATAGTAAGATGTTGACACTGTTGGATTAAGGTGACTACCAGTCATGTTGCCATGGGGGTGTTTTGGGCAAAAAATTCCAAATTGTAGGCAATTCTTCAGATTTCCCCCAGATTGTAATATGCCACCCCCAGTCTTGGGATTTGTCCCCCTCTACCCCCTGCTCCAGTTAAAATAAAAAAATAAGCAAAATTTCTTGGCACTTTTGAAGCAACAAATTCAAAATTTTACAAACTTATTGCCCCCCCCCCTATTCTCCAAGAAAAAATGTTGCCACCACTGCACTTTTTGTAGCATGGTTGTAATCAATATGTAAAAACTTTTCTTTGAGCCCATTCAAAAATAGAAAACAGTGACATAACATATGTGACACGATCTGGTCCATGGGGGCCAAAGGAGGCATTTTTGAAAATTGAGTTACTGTAATTATTACATTACACATACAATAGGCTATCATTTACTGAAAACATCAAAGGTCTAGCACACTTGGTTCTAAAGTTATGAAGTTTTTTGATGTCTATTTTCTTATGTATTTTATTGTTTTTTACTCCATATTTTTACCTTTATCTCGGTTTTAAATCTGCCGCCTTTGGCCCCCGTGAACCAGATCGTGTCACATATTATGAGGTTAAATGTCTGTTGTCTAAAAAAAAACATCAGTATGCTAATTTTATGATATACCCCAGGGTGTTAACACAGACTTGGCCTTGAGGTGGATATTCAACACTCTTGAAGAGAAAACGGTTTTATACACTCATCTGTTAACCTGTAAGCCCATATAGGATGATGTATATACTTTGATCCAACCATAGGATTAAACTGATGCTATGAAATATAAGGGTTGTCTGAGAAACGTGAGCCTAAAATGCTCTTAGTCATGTAGAATTTTTTTCTGACAATAATTTTTACTTTAAAAACCCTACAGAGCACCACCGCAGCTCTGCAACTATCACCACTGCCTCCACCATTAGCAAGACGAACAACAACTACAATACTAACAACAATACCACCATCAACAACACTACCAACAACAACAACACTGCCACCAACATGACCAACAACAACACTGTCAGATCGTTAAAGACTACACAGCAAATCCAATTTCACATAGCTACAATCATTGTCAAAATGTGTTGGGACACTTATGGAAAACGTACACTATATTATGGCCTTGTTCCGTAATTTTTAACATGATGAAATGGGGGTTTCTTTAGTGTCAAACCAAAACCTTTTCCTAACACCCCAACTCTTCCTTCCCCACAGGTCAATGGTGGGTGCCACTAGGCACGCATGACCAAAAAAGTAGGATTCAACATTGATCGGGGAATGGGGCGGTATTTACATTACCCTACTAAAAGCATCTAAAGACATTTGACTAGCGTTGTAGGCTATGATCTTCGATTTCTGAGACAAACCTGTTTTGCCTCAGAAATCTTGTCTGTTCTTTTCTGCCTGGCTCTAATAGCAGCATTTCTGATATAATTAATTAAAAGAGATGATATGTTTTTGTTTTTTTTTCCATTTTCAATATTGTTTTCTTCAAAATAAAATATTTCGTATCACAGAAGCTATGTGATGTCATAGTGCACGTTAGTAACCATTGGTTACTGGTTCAAGCCTGGGCTCATAGACCTGTTCCTAATTATGATATGCCATAGGCTTCATGTTGTGATCATTTCGATCAGTGGTTCGTAACAAAGAAAGCTAAAGCCAGTTGACCTAGCAACGGTCATATTCTAAAGTACACTACGCCAGCGAATATTGAAGTTCATTGTAAATAGAAGTTTACAAAATAATGGGCGATTCCAGTTGAAATACATCACTCCCTATGGAAGACATGACCTTAATCTTCCACACAGGGAGTGTGAATTTCAAATGGGGTTACCTGAAAGGGTGACTTCATTTAAAATCTACACCCCTGTGTGAGAGATCAGCGGCATGTTTTCCTTAGAGGGTGTACGGATTTCAATTAGAATGGCCCAATGTCGCATGTGAATTGTGCAAGCAAAATATATTGGGGAAAATGATATATAACTTGGTGAGACAAATGGCTCATTTGGTTTCCTACATGGTATCACATTTGTAAACATGATGACACTCTCAGGAATGGTAACGACAGAGTTGAGACTCGCTACGAGAAACTTGGAAATGCATACTGAAAGATTGTTATTATATTTTTGGTGTATAATGTCTTTAGCAGAAATTCCATCACTGTGTCCTTGGGGGTAATGTGATACAATACTGTTTGTATTTTGATCATATTTTATGGAGCAATTCTATTGAGTCATAAGAATGAGAAAATAGAGATGGTTGAGTAATAAAAATATAACTTGCAAGGTGCAATTTTATAATCAGTTGGGAGGTTTATTTACACAAAATGGAACAGTAGAGGTATTTACTGGTGGATAATATTTATGCGGGGCAATTTCTATGTTACTGCTATCTACAGTAGATAGCAATTTTCATGTCACACTGCTTTCTTCAATAGAAATTTTAATGTGTCACACTGCTATCTACAGTAGATAGTAATTTTCACAGTTACTGCTATCTACAGTAGATAGCAATTTTCATAACACACTGCTATTGGCAGTAGATAGGAATCACTGCTATCTACACCAGATAGCAATTTGCAGTCACTGCTATCTACAGAAGATAGCATTTTTAAGTCACTGCTATCTACAGAAGATAGCAATATTAAGTCACTGCTATCTACAGTAGATAGCAATTTTAAGTCATTGCTATCTACAGTATATAGCAATTTTCAGTCACTGCTATCTACAGAAGATAGCAATTTTCACAGTCACTGTTATCTTCAGTAGATAGCAATTTTCTCAGTCACTGCTATCTACAGAAGATAGCAATTTTCACAGTCACTGCTATCTACTGTAGATAGTAATTAACATTATGTTCCTGCTATCTACATTCTACATTATAGATAGTCAGACAATTTATCAGAGAGTAGCGTTCATTATCATCATTTAAAGAGACAAGTAGTCCGGGCAAGTAGTGAATTTCTAAACCATTAGATGGTGGCATTTTGGAACAAACATTCAAGGGCTAATAAATGCAGAAATTACCAATGTGAAAACAGTCTAATAGAATCAAAATCTGACACTTACATGAAGAGGAAGGATAAAAGTATGCACCTTAATTTATTCCTGAGTGAGTGATGCCTTCATATTGACCTGTTTAGGGACTGTTCACAAACACTTGTTGGGGGCCTGATGCAAAAAAATTTCATTGCAAAAAATTTTTGGGGCCCCCCTTTTCAGACCTCAAAAATTTCAGGGACCCCCTTTTTGACATGAAAATTATGGGTCACCCCCATAGAAAAGCATATAAACTCAATTTTCCCAGGAAAATGTGTGGTCATTTTTTAGCCCCCCCCCCCTTAGGAGGGTTAAAATTTTAAGGGCCCCCTTTTTGCATTAGGCCCCCTAACTAGTGTTTGTGAATGGTCCTTTATGTGTGTAGATCATAGTTTGTGGTAGTGCAATTATTACAGAAAATATGTGATTGTCCCTTTAAACACAATTCTCAACAATACTCCACATCTTACTGTGTTATGTGAACAGTACCAATATCTTTGGCCTTGAATGGCAATCATTGGTCTAAATTTAAGACAACAAGCTCTCCAGCTACAAGATTTATTTGCCTTTCACTGCAGTGGCGCCATTATGTAAATTACAAGTTTTGTCATTTGATGTTGTTTTTGCCTTGCAAAATCCCGACATTTTCTGGACGTGACATTTCTGGACGTGTAAAGTGGACAGTGAGACAGAGAAGTGACAGATTGGTTAAGCTTCTGTCTTATATCATACTTAAAGAAAGAGGCTCTTCAATTTAAATATAATGCATGTCAATTTGTAACAAAATTAATAGCAATATTGACGTTAAAGTTGCCCATTTATGGCTTATGAATAATAAAGACCTTTTAACAGTTTAGTCCTAGTTATTGATCTATATAATTCATTTTCTTTGTTTTCATGTTATAAAGGAACATTGCATATATTTTTACAAATATCTAAGATACGTGCTGTACACTGTATAGACCACTTGGCATGTGACGTCATTGCCCGGCAGTATGCGCGCGAATTATGGCAATTTCCATTGTTCTTTGCCCTGCAGTGTGCGTGACGCATCGTAGTTTGCTAAGGCACGTGCATTTTAAATCGCGCCGCCACATACAAGAAAGCCATTGAACAGTGTAGAGGCTCGTTCAAGCATATCGATAGACGAGTCCCTCGCCTTTGTTGATAAACACTGATGTCAAGTGGTCTATAAACAGACCTGTTTAATATGTGAACTGAACTACCAGTTAGTATTTAAGCAGGTTCTTTGAGAATTTTAAACAACTTGTTTAATTATTAATTTGTATAATAACTGCTGAGAAGTTTAATGCTAAAAAAAGTGGGTAATGGTGAATCCAACAGACGAGGACAAAAATGTCACTGCTATCTACAGAAGATAGCAATTTTCAGTAACTGTTATCTACAGTAGATAGCAATTTTCAGTCATACTATCTACAGTAGATAGCGATGATGATGATGATGATGATGATGAACAAACTTATGACCACAATTCTCTGACAAATTATCTGACTATCTACACTATTTGTGTAATGTTGTTAGATAATAGCTGTCCTGTCTTCATCATTATTTATCCTTTTTGTAAGATTTGTCCATTTCACTTTGTTATGATAAAGTAAAGAGTACCCAAATAAATTTATTTTATTTATTATGCTTCATCACTGGCTCATATACAATTACAAAGACAAATATATTAATATTGCACATACTAATCAAGACAAAGTAAATAGAATAAAATGCCAGTGAAAAGAATGAGACAAACAGGTGCAAAATCACCTCTAGGACCATCCCACCTTTCGATTTTTGAAAACAATTTATGGGGAAAAAACCCCAACACAGCCCCATCCCAATTCCCAAAAGTTAAACATCAAAATGGTACAATTCACCCCAGTACAAAGAATAGCGATATTACATATTATGTATTGTACTTGTAATTAAGGGGTGGGGTATGGGCGTTTGGACAGTATTTTTGTGGGACATGAGAGCACATCAGACATATCGACTTGCATTCTAAATATGAAACAAAAATAGGTCTTTTGGGGGGAAAATGTATATCTTCAATATAAAAGGTCAAAATTTTCAATTGATCATCGGCTTTTCATCCCAGCTACATACACTTTAAGTACATATCATTAGATTTAAAATTTTACTTCTAGGACTGTTATATATCAAAAAATTTAAAAATATCAAATTTTAATAATTTGTCATAAAATTTGTATTATAGTGCAAATTTCAAAAAATCAAAATTATTTGATATCAGAAGGACATTCTTCATATTTAGAATGCAATTGGATATCTCACAAAAAATATTGTTCAAACGCTCATACCAGATACCTTAAGGTTTTCATGATTTTTAAATGATAATAAAAAACAAGGACAAAAATAGTAACAAAGGTGATAATAATAATATACATGCGGGTCTCCATGGGTTAAAAAATGAGTTTTCATAGCATCAGCATTGATCCAAGCTGAAGAAAGGGATGTCTTATGGTAATATTATACTTGCTATTGAAAATAATACAAAAGATTAGGCCAGGGAGATGAGACTCAAACGATAGTTATTTATTACCATCTTGGGGGGTAAAGCAGCAAAGCTTGGAGGGATTTGATAAATTTACCTTGGATTTAAAATTACATTATTGATCCTATTGGATCTATATATACTAGGGACTAAATATATAGATGTGGAGTAGGTTAATGGCGGGCATACTTACACTGTGTTTTCTTGTGTGTGAGTATTCACCTTTCTCTTTACAGATTCAGATAAGTATCATTGAAAGTAGATTTAAGTCGTGTTCACACGGTCGGACATAAGTCACTTATTACCAGTAATAAGTGACTTATTTTAGACCGTGTGAACACGATTCTATACACCAGTAAAGATTTTATTTCATAAAAGTCACTCGATTAGAAAGATGTATTAAAAGCGATTCAGATACCACTAAATGTCACATTGGCTAAATGATTATGTCTGCGAATAAATGTCTAGTGCATACTTATGCAAAAATGTCACCATTTGAATTTTGCAACATTTCTACGAATTAAAATGTTTAAGCTTAGTTTCTATCATGTAAATTGAGTCCTCTAGTTGCTATGCTGCTGGAGCCTATTTGACGTTGTGGTAGTGCATAAATGCTTTAAACTATAAATATTTCAAAAAATGAAAATAATGTAGAGAAGAGCCTATCAAAACACTATGTGACACGTTTTCCATTTTCTAAGAAACGTTTTGCGGAACATGATAAGTTAAAATCTAGTTTCAGTCATATCCCTACAAGGTAAAATAAAAACAAAATCTTGGTATGATCTTTTGAGCTTAATTTTTAATTATATTTATTCTTCAACAAGCGCCATGTATTTGCACTTCTTTTGGAGCTAATGTAGAGCTTTGCCGTCGGCCATTGCAGCAAATTTTGCTTTGATTATGAGGATATTGATTTACTCCTTGATATATGAGGAAAAGCTATCGTCAGGCCAACCTTAGCTTTCTCTATATATCCTGTGTCTTATATAATTTTCTTCAAGTGTTTCTTTACTAGGCAGCGCATAGTAATCAGTCTAGAAATACTACTACGGTAACATTTAATGAGGCAAACGAGTTGTTAAAGCATGAACACATCGTCTGAAAAGCTAATTTTGAGTTATTTTGGGTTTCTTATTGCACATTATTGCTTTGAGCAGTCGGTGTCCTATTACAAACTCAAGACATTGGGGTGCTATTGTTTCCATCAAAATGTTTCTATTTTAAATCAAGCTTCACGTTCAAACTGTTTTTGTGTGTATTTTTGTTATTTAACAGTAATACATGTGATTAAATGTCATGTTTATCAAAATCATCTCTAAAGTCAAATAGTCCAGAAAGTTTCTAATCCATTTAACTTTAGACATGATTTTGATGTGGCATTTTGCCCACTTTGGCTGCAAAGTGTCTCTTAAATGTTTTTCAGTAATGATATTATGAAACGACAGTTGACGCATGCATAAGAACAGAATGGTTAGACTGTTAATTACACTACATGCATCGTTAAGGGAAGGGGTATGAATGTTTGGGCAGTATTTATTGTGGGACATTAGAACACATCAGACATATCGAATTGCATTCTAAATCTGAAGAATGTCCTTCTGATATCAAATAATTTTGATTTTTTGAAATTGCAATGTAATACACATTTTATGGCAAATGATTAAAATTGATATTTTTGATATTTAACAGTACTTGAAATAAACTTTATAAATCTTATGATTTATATTTGAAGTGTATGTAGGTGGGATGAAGAGCCAATGATCAATTGAAAATTTTGACCTTTCGTATTGAAGATATGGATTTTTTTTCCCAAAACACCAAAATAAAAAAGGTCTTTTTGGGAAAAAAATCCATATCTTCAATATAAAAGGTCAAAATTTTCAATTGATCATCAGCTTTTCCTCCCAGCTACATACACTTTAAGAATATATCATTAAATTTATAAAATTTACTTCGAGGACTGTTATATCTCAAAATGTGAAAAATATCAAATTTTATTAATTTGTCATAAAATTGGTATTATATCGGAAATTTCATAAATTGAAAATTATTTGATATCAGAAAGACATTCTTCGTATTCAGAATGCAATTTGATATGTCTGATGTGCTCTCATGTCCCACAAAAATACTGTCGTAACGCTCAAAACGCTCATTCCAGTTCCCTTAAAACTTTACGTAAATGTCGCACCTATTGAATGATGAAATCTATGTACGTTTATAAAGATACATAAAGATATGCGTGGAAGGAAACTATGATTTTATGGTTTTAAAAGTTCATTAATTTTCATTGATTTCTTCCGTAGGTGGTCTGTAGGTGGGCGTGACAATTCGTGTTTGTTGACTTAAAGACATGGAAAGGTAAGCTTTTAAAAACCTGTTTGTATTCTTTTTGTTAATGAAAATGCACCCACATACATTAATAGACTGGATAAAGGTAGGATTGATTAATTATTCAATGTACAAGTGGGTGCTTTACTTTAAAAGTCTGCTTTTGAGGTAAGCAAGTGGGATATAAAAACAATAGGCTTTTGAGGTTAGTGAATAGGCTATAACCACAATGGAAAATGGTGGTATAATGGGGGTTGGGGGTAATTTATTATTTATTCATTCTATCTTATTAGAGGTTCCACTTTCAGTTATAAAATGTACCTCAACACCAGTAGATGGGTGTCTCTTGTATCACTCCTATGCGAAAAAGGCATGGTTGAACTATGGTTAACCATGGTCAACCATGGTTCAACCATGGGTTTTGACCATGGTCAAACCATGGTCAACCATGCTTTTGAAAAATGGCACCACGGCCAGAGACCATGGTCAACCATGGTCTATCTAAAGTGACCATGGTCAACCATGGTTAAAACTTAGCATTGTCAACCATAGTTCAACAACCAGGGTTTTTGACCATGGTCAACCATGTTTTTGACCATGGTCAACCATGTTTTTGACCATGGTCAACCATGGTCAACCATGTTTTTGAAAAATGGCACCACGGCCAGAGACCATGGTCAACCATGGTCTATCTAATGTGACCATGGTCAACCATGGTCAAAAATTTGCATGTTTGACCATGGTTAAGAAACAATAACAATCAAGGAAGAAACAATAGAAAGAAACAATAGCAATGAAGCTTAAACTTTAAATTAGCACCCGATAGAGGGCAGGGCCTGAAGAATGAGGGAAATTATGGGGTAAATATTTAACGGAATAAACTGCATAATCATATTATTTAGATTTACTCCATTAAAAATCTTATTTTAACTTATCAAATTACTAGTTTTTATATTCTATGGTGTCAAATATTTATTCACAACGTTGTAAATACGCATTAAATACGATTAATAACAACAGAGGCGCTTTTTCTCATTCACTACCCAGAGTCAACCATGGTCAGGTGAGGTGATGACCATGGCTGACAATGCTCAGCCATGCTAAAGCATGGTCGACCATGGTATACTTAAAAGTGACCATGGTCAACCATGGTCAGGTGAGGTGATGACCATGGCTGACCATGCTCAGCCATGCTAAAGCATGGTTGACCATGGTATACTTGAAGTAACCATGGTCAACCATGGTCAGGTGAGGTGATGACCATGGCTGACCATGCTCACACATGCTAAAGCATGGTTGACCATGGTATACTTGAAGTGACCATGGTCAGGTGAGGTGATGACCATGGCTGACCATGCTCACCCATGCTAAAGCATGATTGACCATGGTATACTTGAAGTGACCATGGTCAACCATGGTCAAGTGAGGTGATGAACATGGCTGACCATGCTCACCCATGATAAAGCATGGTTGACCATGGTATACTTAAAAGTGACCATGGTCAACCATGGTCAAGTGAGGTGAAGACCATGGCTGACCATGTTCGGCCATGCTAAAGCATGGTCGACCATGGTATACCATGGTGACCATGGCAACCATGGTTGACCATGGTCAAGCCACCATGGCTGATCATCGCTGACCATAGTTAACCATGGTCAACCATGTTTTGACCATGGTTGACCATGGTTGACCATGCTAGCACGGTTGACATTTCGCCGAGGCTGCTATCTACAGTAGATAGTAGTTTGATACAAAATATCTTTCTTAAATGACACAAGCAAGATATGAAACTTCATACACCATGAAGTCTATGTGTGCTTTTTCTGATACCAAAATCTCAGTTTTATGAAAAAGGCTGTCAATAGGGTTACACCCCTTTAAGTGAATTGAAGCTTTTCTAAACAGAATTTGCACAGAAACAAAACACCACCCTAAGCACAACCCCATAAAATCCAATCTTCAATGGCAATAAATATTCAAGACAGGTTATTTGCATTTAATGACATGCCAACTGGAAGATTAGATATTATCTCCGGGCTATATAGCCCCGAATAGGGAAATGTGTGGCCTTGAATTAAGGAATCGAAACTGCAAAATCGTTCATGCACAAATGTGGGACAGCTCATCTGAGAGTTCAAGATCATCAGTTATAGCATATGCTAATATGGCTCTAAAAACAGCTGGGTAGAGTATCATGCGACTATAAATGTTATTACTACAACTCGCTAGTCACTGTATATTATCTGGAATGCTGTCAGTAGCACTAATTAATCGCATGCAAATGCACGTAAGGAACGTCGAGCGGATTATTTTGAAGATTGGTTTGTCTATTGCTGATATCAAACAAAGGTATCTGTAATGCCTAGGGCTGTCTGTTACTTTTGTTATGCAATTCTATGGATAATTAACTAGCTTTTACGGTTGTGTCTTTATATAAGGCCCCCCAAAAATATGTTTGGTTGCCCTCGTCCAACAGAAAAAATTAGAAATCTTGGTGTGTGTTTTTTTTCAATCACTATTGACAGTATCAAGGACATTTTGTTATTCACTCATTTATTCAATGCATATTTGATTAAAAACAAGAAGTATTTCCATTTAAATTCAGTCCAAAAATGCACATTTTTTTTACTGTAAAATGTTCAAACATATGTCAATACTAGCCTTTTCAAAATGGAGCCCTTGGGAAAAAAGCGCGCAAAAATTTGAACTTTGGGGGCTAAAATGGCCAAATATGAGGTTAATTTGGTCAGAAACCTACATACAGGCATCAACATTGGGGGGAAATTGGTCTCAATAATAATTGCCCCTTGTGGTTAGATTCACAGTCTAAGTCCCCTCTATATGCGTACAGATTTCATAGTGTCAACTCCTATTTTCTGTTCAAGGTTTGGGGAACATTTTGTGTAACCTGTGTAAAGGAACAAGTTTGAAAGTATAGTATATTTTTGTATGATTTACGATTCAAAATATGAAGCGAAAGAAATGTTATTAAACACTTGAGAATGTTCTTGCACTCTTATTAGTTCTTACCTGTGTGATATGACACGATATCACACACTTTAGCATGTGCGCATCGGCGCGATACTCGTATGCGCTATTTGAACCAATCGAAGGATTCGAAGGTGCAGCAACAATGGGACTGATCGATTCTAAGCCCTAAGTTATTCCTTGTAAAATGTAGGATTTAATTTGATTAAAATTTGGTATACTTATGATTAATATATTTATTTGAATTGAAGTGTTTAAGAATGAGAATAAAGGTATTGTTTTTAGCCGTTGTAGTGCATCTATTGTCTCATATAACACGCGACATCATTATTTTTGGCATAAAACAATGATGTCGCCCATGTTATATGAGACAATAGATCTAGTGGCTAAAAACAATACCTTTATTCTCTAATTTGTTTTTTAGTTTAAAATGATTTGGTGTTAAGTGGGAACTTGAAACTTAAAAGTCAGTGATATTTTTGCGAATTTTCAAAGTGTGTTTTCTTCTCTTTATAAAAATACAAACATACAGAGCATAAATAAAAATGGGGAATTTGGTTCTTCCAACTCTGGAGTGTTGAATACTACTATGGAAATCATTTTCTAGAAACACTTACTGTATCTTACAGTTTGTAAATACCTCAATCCTGTGTCCACGGTTTGGCCTCGATAAGTGAAATCTGTTTCTTGTGATTGTAGAATTAGCTAGCCTTGTGACAAGTGTTTGATATCAGACTTGTAATTCAATCAACTAACCTGGAAAAGTCAACATTCATTTAACTGTATTTTGGTACCTCTTACTTCTTCTCATATAACATTGTGTAATATGTTCTATATTTTAGTTTACCCTTTTTTCAACAGTGTCTCTTCTTATTAAACATATCAGATCATGGAATGGGCAATTCCAGTTGAAATCCATACACCCTCTATATGGAAGACATGACCTTAGTCTTAAACACAGAGAGTGTGAATTTCAAATGGGGTTACCTGAATTGGTGGCTCCATCTGAAATCTACACCCCTGGAGATCAAGGTCATGTCTTCCATTGAGGGTGGTGGATTTCAACTGGAATAGCCAGTATGTGCACCAGTTTTTTTTTTTTTTTGGGGGGGGTATTGGGGAGGGGGCAAAGTGAATTTTTTTTGGGGGGGGCAAAAGCAAAAAGTGGTAATTTTCATAATTTTGAGGCTTTTACTGGTGGGGCAATGGGGGGGGGAGTAAGAGTTCTGACTGAGGGCATTGTCCCCCATGCCCTCCTGGCGCCCCTACTGGGAATAGCCCAATTCTTTCAAGTGGCAAAACAAACTTGTTTTATTTGCTGAAAAATACAGTTTATTCTTATTTTCAATTGATGCATTTAAAAAAAAAGATTATAATATAATCAATAGCAATAGCTGTAATGAAAAAATTGCTTAGTTTTCAACCATGTGTAGCCCCAGGTAGAACATATATAGAAAAAAGTTCAACTTAAAAGTCATTAAGCTAATGAAATTCTATTTCTTGTTTCCTGTTACGTACCGGTATATATAAAAATAGCTGTCAACTTGGTCAGATGCTGAGGCCTTTACTTGAGAGCCATGCATGCACGGTACATATAATTTAGATGAAGAGATCACAGTTAAGTTTGATTATGAAATTACATATAGTACTCTAATTACCCGACTATTATCTTATATAACCAATGTGGCTTGTACCTCTCTGCAATCCATTTCGGAATGTGATAAAGACTAAGACATAAATACCTCAAATTTTCGGTCACAAGTTGGACCTAATCATCTGGAGACTGGCAACCCAAGTTCGGGATCAGTGACCTTTGGACACTGGACCACAAACCTTGGTCATACACTCTTTGTAACTTGTACCGGCCCTGTAGCGGTTGAGTGATGGTTGGATCACTCTGATGTAAATTGACTCCTTCACACCCCTGTCAAAGTATCTTGCATTCCCGTCAAGGATTTTGACTTTGTCCAAATCAACTTAGTGGCCGGGGGATTCAATATGGATTGTGCTGGGAGACTTTTGACGAGGTTGTATACAGACGACGGTGTTCTAGGAATCTGGTTTGTAATGATCTTTTCATTTCACCAATATAAGATTCTGAACACAGAAACCCCAAGGAAGCTAAATCCAAGAACAGAAACAAGAACACTACAAATATTGAGACAAAAGGACACCTTATGTAAAGGGAACCTCTGAAGTCCTACAAGGAATTTTCGGTAGCTACGGAATCTCAGCAGAAGTAACTTGTCCATCACCCAAAGACAAAATCTAGAAGAAAGACAATACCAGACTAGTATATTACATCCCTTTTAGGGGAAAACCCTGAGGTGTCAGTGTTTGAAATCTTATGTTGGCGAGACAGGAATAAAGTCACAGATATCATTTTAATGTTTGAGTCCAACAAAAGATATCGTCAGTATGTTTACCATACTCAGCCCTTAACCTTTTATAGGGGTAGGACCCATCAGAAGAAATACATTGGGCACTACAGCTTTTCATAGACCAATGTAATTTAGGTACAAGAAAACGGAATAGAAATTAAGCTTCTCATGAATAACATCAAGTACAAATAATATCCTCTCCCCTGGAATAGTAAGCAGTCCCTGAAAACGGCCAGACGGAGATATTTCATGGCCAGAAAACATCCCTGTTTAATCATATCATTGACGATATTCAGTTTTCCACCCACACCGATGTAACGGATACATCCTATAATTACTTTATACTATTTAAGCATAGACTGGTTATCTGTTAGCATAATACAATTTATGCGATCAGACAGGGTCCTTTACTAGCCTGTAAAAACATCCTTGCTTTGGTAAATTATCTGCATGAATCGCCTTTACTTTACTTATATTACACCGATATATTTTAAAGGAATATTAGATTATATTGTGAGTTCAGCTGGTGTTTGAAATGTTCAGGGATTTGAAAAAGAATGATGATTAAATTGGAAAAGCTACTTTCAAAATTAAATTTATAGTTTTTTTGTGAATCAGCTTTTGAAATGAGATTACAATATGTCAGGTAGTTTGATAACAAGTTTAAAGATTTGCAGCATAAAATTTTGAGTTTCTGCACACATTTCTTAAATGAATTTTCAATTGTTAATTCTCAATTTATCCACCTCAAATAGTTAAGATGGGACCAGCCTTGCCATTCAGATGTTTCATTTGTGTGGTTTTTTTAAATAATTTATTAACTGAAATTGTTTGCTTTTATATATTAAAGTTTTTAAACTAACTTTAAAGTATAAAAGCAAACTTAAAAGTCAAAAGAATGAAGTCTTTTTTCTTTTCAGAAAGATTTTTGTTTGTTTGTTTTTTCTTCCTCATTGGGCATTAAAACTTATATGAAATAATTGAATTAAGTTAGGCTTTGGAATGTTATTGTAGCCCCTCCCTCCTGCTTATTTTCCCATATTAAAGTATGCCATCTTGTTATGAAAAGGGGCCCTTGTATGCCTTTCCTCCTGCCACAAAGGTCAGCAAACTTTAGAGCAGTAAATTACGCAATACTGGCTAAATCATGTAAACAACATGGGTTCAACACCTGTGGATGCATGTTATGTTGATATTAAGGAATGCCAGGAATGCGGTATCTAGTGGTACAAGTATGTGACATGCTGCATGTGTGCACTCTTGTACCAAACATCTTTGCTACATTGGCCAAGACACCTGTTTGTGAGGTCAGCAAACTTTAGAGCAGTAAATTGCGCAATACTGGCTATATCATGTAAACAACATAGGTACAAACACCTGTTGAATGCTAGTCAAGTATGTGACATGCCCATGTTTGGGGAATGTTTGCAACATAATTGAAATTCCACAGGTTCACTGACCTGGTTGTTTACTAGTGTGTGTCATTGACCTAAGACTCTGAAATATTGGTATGTGACAAAAGGGAGGAGCAAGTGCATAAACATTTGATCCTATTGGTTGAAAGTTTGCAATGTAAGTTTGCATGTGTGGGTCAGTGACCTGGGACACTAAAAGTTTGGTTTGTGACAGAGGGGAGGAGCTAGTGCATAATGTTATATCCTATTGGTCGAAAGTTAGCAAATGTCAAAGAATGCAAGTCAGTGACCTTGGACACTGAAATAGTGGTTAGAGACAAAGGGGAGGAGCAATGACATAAACTTCTGATCCTATTGGTTGAAAGTTTGCAATGTAAATGAATGCAAGTGTGGGTTTATAGTGACTTGTGTGTAGTGACTTGGTCACTGAAAATACTGGTTTAGTGGCAAAGTGAAGGGAGCAATTATGTAAAATTCCTGTTGACTGAAAGATATCTGCAAAGCTTAGTGGAATTATTTCGCTTGCCTGGATTTAAGGGGTACTACACCCCTGTCCAATTTTGTGCCTATTTTTGCATTTTTCTCAAAAATTATAGCGCATTGGTGACAAGTAAGATATGTATATTATAGGGGCAAGGACTACAACTACTGCACTGGAAATTTTATTTCAACACAGACAACAGTTGTGGAGTTACAGTCAAAAATGAGGGAAAACCAATATATGATCAATAAATCAATAACTACTTGCCTTGAGTTGCTGAATTTTCAGTGCAGTAGTTGTAGTCCTTGCCCCTATAATATACATATCATACTTGTCACCAATGCGCTATAATTTTTGAGAAAAATGCAAAAATAGGCACAAAATTGGCCAGGGGTGTAGTACCCCCTTAAATCATGAATTTTTGCATGTATCAAAAGAATGGAGTGCCATCCAACTTGTAAGTACTGAATGGATTTTGATACGTTTGACATATCTTTATCTTAAATTTTTTTTTTTTTTGCTAATTTTTAAGTGCATGATAAAAGCATACATTAATGTGATATTTGAAGCAGGAGAAATTTGTGAAGCTCATGTCATTAGTACTTCCGATGGTGACATGCATCACAATTCAATTGTGAAAGACTATTTCATTCCTGATTATGCAGTAGAATTAATCTGTCAGAAGTTGAAAGAATGACTGTTTTAGCGACAATTTTTCAAGGCAATTCGTATCTTGTCTATTTAAAGCACCATGAAGCAGCAACAACAAAATTGAAGGAATTTGTTGTTTAAATGCACAGGCACTACGTGCAAACATTTACAACAATTAAATTTTGCCTAAATGAAGTATAATTGTTTGCACTTCACTCACAGAATGTTAATAATAAATTGGGTGCATGGTTGAATACTTACTACATATTCACCAGAAGTTCTCATTAATATATTCTAGGACAGGCAGTGTTCAGGGTGGATATTTGGGCAGAATGGGCTGTTGTTTAAACTGTATAAAGGCATAAAAATTCCTTGTGCAAAATAACGAAGGGTAGGATGTTGGTTTCTTTAATCAGTCTTGGTTTCTCAAACCATAGTTTGGTCAAGAGTTCAGAAATAAGTTTCTGTAAAAATAGATTAGTATTTATTTTCCATAAAATGTTAGCTTTTACTGTGTCCCCTTTTAATTTTAAGCCGAACAAGTAAGGTAAAGCAAAGAAAATTGGAATTTACTACTAGCGCCAATTAATGCATGTTGCTCCAGCGGTTGTAATACGGTACAACCCTCTGATGTGTGTGTATGTGTGTCCCGCACGCCGTGTACGTACTGTGCATACGTGTTCAACTAATATTTCCATCGTAATAATAACGCCGGTTCCATCATTTTATTCAAAATCTCGGATTTTGACAAAACTACAACACCTAAAGTCTTGATTTTTGCAGAGCATCTTTGTTGACTAAAGTACATTACAGACGTAATTTACCCTATTGTATTCAAAACTCATACTCCCTCTGTGGAAGACTTTGGCTAAATCTTCCACAGGGGTATTGTGGATTATATGGAATGGCCCTTTGTGCCATTAGGATGATGTTGTATCAAGGTCTTTCCATAAGTGTTGTCATGCAATTTTACACTCCAGAAGCAAAGCGGCATTTAGCACATTAAAATAACAGAAAGAAGGCCATAATAAAATGTGTTTTTCATGTGTCGCAATGACTTTGACAAGCATTGTAGTGAATGTAAGACCAATTTAAACATTTGAATGGGCAACTTGCCTTACATTGAAAGAATTTGTCCTCTTTTGCAACTGTAAGAGCTAGTGTAAAAGCATTAAATCCAAGGTTGTCATAAATAAAATTGTCTTGTGGGAGTCAAAAATCATCTTTGAATGCTGAAACTTAAAACGCTTACAAAAATAATTTGGGTGGGGGTTAAGATGTGTTTTTATTCATTTGACAAGGAAAACCATCAACTGCATGACAAAATCTTGTGAATTGGAACTCATTTATGCTGAAATTGATCAAATTGCTCCTAAAAACAAGTGTTTTTGTGGTTAACTGCTGTAAACCAACTCAAGCATAGATGAAATAATGGACTGATGGTATTATCTAACCATTTATATTGCGTGTCTTCTTGTGATTGTTTCACAGGCAGATGATGATTATTGACACTTCAGTTTATTTTCGTACAGGGTAAAAAAAATAAGAGAAAGCTATTGCATTCTCCTCAAGTCGCACCCCTGGGGATGGACTTCCGGCCGTGCCCTGGGAAATTCCCTCCCTGGAGCTGTCATAGCTTTTTTATAATCTTTTTTCATCATTTTTTCCCTTTTAAGTTTGACAATTGCAGGCACCTACATAAATTTTTGTATTCATATAGCCTTGTCTTGTCTATTTGATTAACAATATCGATTTGAGTTTTTGAAAGAACCTTTTTTTAAATATTCCATATACCTGTGAACTTTGCGTCATTTAGCTTTACCAATTCTCAGGAACCTCTCCATCACCAATGTGTTTGTTATGAATTTCTTGAAATTATTTATTTTAAGAATGATAGCTAGAATTTAGTAGTAGTATGGTTGATACACAAAGTTTTTGTAATATCAAACTGCAAAAGGTTGGTCAAAAAAATCTTAAAACATGAGTATTGACTTTCAAAAGAGATATTCGACTCTTATGAACAAAAAGCACATTTTTGTCTCAATGTTTCAGTTGTTAAGGCAATGCAGGGTTCCCACGGTCCTTGAAAGTCCTTGAATTTGAAAACACCTTTTCAAGGCTTTGAAAGTCCTGGAAATTTACACAAGGTCCTTGAAAGTCCTTGAAAATTGGAATTTTACCTAAAGTATAATTTTGACAAAATTTGGGGAGTGGAGAGGAGCTGTCACTTTCATTAATACACAGCTTTTTATGTTGTGGTAAGTCCTTGAAAATCATGCTTTTGGACCTTGAAAGTCCTTGAGTTTTAAAAGCTTCAAGGTGTGGGAACCCTGGCAATGTCAACATCTTTCAAAATTGAGCAGACTCAACTTGAACTTTACTTATTGATTCCAAAAGAAAGAAAAAAGGGCACTCTCTGCACCACCTTTCCTTACCTTAGCAACACCCTCCTGTTCAAAAAAGGTTAACTAATTCTTGTAAAGATTGATAAAAGATGAAATAGTAAACCCATATGCAGTATGATGACCTCTAGAATAACAATATGGAACCATGTCCCTTAAAACAATGAACCTTTAGTCATGGAAGAACACCATCAACAGTACAGCATGAATGTTGCGTTAAGCAAAACAACCATAGTAGCTTTAACTACAAGTCCATTGATTTGGCTTTTGACTAACACACGCGTCGCGTCACGTCACGTCACGTCACGTCACGTCACGTCACGTCACATCGCGTCACGTCACGTCACGTTGATATCTTCATGAGCGAACGAACTTGCACCCGCTGGGCCTGTTGAAATCAAAACAAATCTTTGCCGGGGGGTCCACTCTTGCAGTAATGTTCATGTCAAATCCGACCCCATTTAATGGGTTCTCTGGGTTCAAAAATCCCACTCAATCAGGCCCAGGAAACTCCACAAATTACCCTCACGGAGGCTCCCAATACCGTCTAAAAAAAGAACCCCAAGTGCCCCATCTACTGCAAGAGTGGACCCCCGGCAAAGATTTGTTTTGATTTCAACAGGCCCAGCGGGTGCAAGTTCGATTCGCTGTCGATATCAGCATGTGTGTATCATATGCAATAGAGCAGGCCATGGAAAACACGTGTGCAACAACGTGACCAAGTAAAACAAACACAGCTGTATGGAATTTTCCATTGAAAACTCTGAGGTCGTATTCTTGAAGACGGGTCAACCTTAGGCCTGGGAGGCTCTTTGGCCATGTCAAGTGGGGTGGGCTGGGTCATGTTATTGTGCGGTTGTGTTGTTCATTTTTCTGCCTCCGCAGGAGGTAGTATGCTTTGAAATTTACACCTAAAATGCGCATTACATTGCGCGGCATGTAGGCCGATTGTACAAATTTATATTCTGACAAGTACTCTAATTTCCGCCCAATATCGAGAGCCCAATATATATCCCCCACCTCTTTGCGCCATACATAAATTCGCCTATCGCCATTTCCGAATGTTCAAAAAGGTAATCACGCTTCCTCAGCATGTGCAATAAATTAGCATTAAAATTAATCTTATTCTATAGGGATTCTAGAAACGCCTAGCACGTGGTGCCAATGGCGTGGGTCTATCAAGTTAATGAATTATGCATTAGAATATTTTCAAACTCATATGTTGTATAATTGAAGACCGAATTAAAAAGACTAGCTTGCGATGCCGTCCTGTAAACCAGACCAAAATGCCATACTGCGCAGGTCAGCAACCAATCACGGCGCGCCTTTGTCATGCGTCAGACGCAAACTAGTCTTTTTTTAATTCGGTCTTTAATTATAGGTTGTAGCCTCAGCGCTCATCAGCAGCCACACCACCTCAATGCCTTCGGTGTGATCAGCAGCTTTATCGTTGAAGACAAGTTGGAAAACCGTTTGGCTGGAGAAGTTGAAGCTGACGTTCATGGCGACACTTTGGATGTGATAATTTGACATCATGGATTGTTTTGTGCAAAATTGGAGGTATTTTTGTGCCACGGCGAGTCAGCAGACCGACTGGCATGCATGCTAGGCTCGACTAGGCCACAATCATGATCCGATGCATTTGAACTGCAATGTATGGTATGATACGCCTAGTCGCGCCTTATGGCGGCTTCATTGCTGCCCGGCATTGCTGTTCAAATACATGTACTAAAGTATTGCAATTTTATTTGCGTTGATATAATTCGAATAATTCGTTTTAAAGTATTTGCTTCCCCAATTCCCATGCGTGGTTGTGTTTTATGTTCTACTGAGTACTGTTGCAATATTTTTGCATGCATACCCATGACCGTTTCAAGACTTTGACTGAGAAATTTGCTTTTTGTTTGTTAAGATAAAAATCAAAAATAAAATGCAAGAATCATCTTTCCCACACAATACTTCTTACAAACAAGGTGTTGATATTGGCCCTTTCGATGCAAGACAAAGCACAAATGAAGGAAACAAAACAAAACAATGTTTTTTATTTTTATTCAATTACACATACAAAAGAGTAATGACCTATAAAAAGACCCCCCTAAATATAATAATATTAATATTATTTTAGTCCTGAATACAAAATATAATAAACAAGCATTAAAAAAATCTGAAACGTTACAATCGTAATTTTCAGTCAAAAAATCCACGAGAAATGACTCTTGATAGGGGCCTACAACTTAGGCATATATGCATTTAAAAAACAGAAACGGCTGCCTGCATCTGGAACTCTTCATATCTGAAAGTTTGAAGGTCTTATTTCATAAATCAGAATTATCTGCAAGATTGCAAGATGGCTTTAGGTGACCGTGGCCCTATTGGCTAATGCACAAATTTAGATTTTCTTTCTATTTAAATAATATGTTAAAGCTTATGCCCTGTAGATTACATTCGGTTCTTGAGATATGGCCTGTCAAAATGGTGCGAACCCAAAACAAAAAATTGGCAACAACTTTCTTTTTATTTTCTATATTTTGACAAGTCCAGTTGCCAGATGATTTTCTAATTACATGTATGAATTATGCAAAGTAAAGATTTCAGATACAATTAAAAGAGCTATAGTAGGCCTACTGAGGCATGGTACATGGGTAGAACACACACTGTAGACCTACTACAAAATTACGGTTGCGTTTTGGCAAATTTCAATTTGCATAATTAATTTGGGCCACTTATTAGAAAAGTTGATTAGGGCCCTAATTAATTATGCAAATGGAAATTTGCATGGAAAAAACATTCATGGGTTTTATATCTTATTTTGTAGCCGATCTGAACATTCTACTTTGTACAATTCTTGCATATATAATTAGAAAATAAGGCCTACCTGACATCATTGCATATCAAAAATAAAAGAAATTTGTTGCCAACTTCTTGGTTTCGCGCCATTTTGACAGGCCATATATTTTGGTAACCGAATATCCGATTAAAATAAAATTTTCAGTCTTGTAATCAGGAGAGAATGGACTCACATATTTCAATCAGACAGACAAAAATCTATATCCAATAGCGTTACCTTAAAGCTAGCATTATAAGTGTCTCCTTAACTAATAACAAAAGGTGCCCACTGGTATCTTGGAGGCATTGTCTTTTTTTAAAGACATTTCTTGTTTCGTGGCGTCTCTGCGGGTTTTTCATGGGGCGGGTGTGTCCTGGGACGGTGTTAGCCCCTTTGCGAGAATACGGCCCGGGTATTTTCCACAGTTTAAAAATAGCCACGCAGTATCCCATGCATTCATATCGGGTCTTTTCAATGGAAGTTCCTAGTGCATGTTCATGGTATGTGCTAAGTTTAAACATTGATTGGGGTGCAAACAAGGGTCATGTTGAGTTCTGGCTTGTTTTGGGTGATTGGATCGGGTTGTCAAAAAGGCAGTAAATACAGGTGGTTGTCAAGCATTCTCAATTGGCAAAAGAAATACAAACTAAGTGGCGAAGGGAAAAAAGTTTCCGCGAAAGTTTTTATCAAATAAAAATAAAATAGGAAAATAGGAGTTGAAAACAGAGAATTGAGGGACCCAACGGTACCCAGTTCGTTGGGCGGGTGTTATGTGGCCCACCTCGGGTGCATTCACCCAATGCCCCCAGCTTGATAGAGGTCAAGGTCAAATTGGATCTCAACCGTATGACTTGTTTGTAACTTTTAAGAAGATATCAACGTGGCGTGACGTGACGCGACGTGACGCGACGTGACGTGACGTGACGTGACGTGACGTGACGCGACGCGTGTGTTAGTCAAAAGCCATTGATTTTGCTTAGGAAGAGAATAAAGATTTTTCCATGTTTTTTTGTTAACACAACGTAGGTTATTGCAGGTTAAATCAACATGTCTTGCATTGCATACCATTTCACCAGGGACATTGGCAGATTCTGCTGGCAGTACCTGTGGTATGTGATTCAATGAACAATAATAATACAAAACATGAAAATTCAAGTATGCTGTAATAGACCCTGTGCGATAAACCAACAGGAATGGCAGTACTAGTATTGAAATAGCGGCCATGTTATAGATATTATAATTCCCGAGTATTCGGCCTATATGCTTAATGTATTTCACAATGACTGTTAAATCACTTGTTCGAATCCTAGTTCTATTAATTTGGAATCATCTTAGTATTTTGATAATTAAAAAATTCTAGAATGTAAAAAAGCAAATCATTTGTGACATGATCAAGAGGAATGAGTCGGATGTCGCTAATATTGTTTTTGAGATATTGGCAAAAACAGTGTTCAAATTCTTTTGTTTTATATTGTTGTCAGCCATTGATAAATTGCTCGTAACTTGCTCATAACGTGATGTCCGATTTTGATGGGGTTTGCATCAAAATGTAGCATTCATATACTGCCAGAAAATGATGTAAAAAACCTCTAATTGAAAATTGCCGACATGTGACTCATTCCCCTTGACCATGTCACGTTTTCGGAATTGGGAGATGGTATTTCAGCATGTGGTGGGGTGATACCCATTTAACCCCTGCTGTAGTTTATTCCCCGGACGAGCCCCCATTAATACTTGATATTGCACACAATCAGCCAAGGGCCAGATTGATTTTCAGGAAATGGATTTGTTACCCACTTACATCCCTGTATAGGCTTTCATGTAATTTGGAGGGGAAAAAGGACTTTAAATTGTGAGAAGTGACTTTCAGGACATGCAACTATCTGACTATCTGGTATTAAATTTGTTAAACACTTTAAACATTTCATGATCCTAGCATCCTCTTTTTATGACATTTTTCAGTAGATATCCACGAAAAAATCTTATCTCCAAAATTTCAGTTAATTCCGTTTTTGCGTATGCAAGTTATGCATGATTATGTGTATTACACTGCTCCATAGACAATGTATTGTAATTCTGTTCTGGTATATCAGAACGAAATTCAAATTTCACGATATCTTTGCTAAACTAATTAATCTGCAAGAAATTTTTGTACATAAATATTATGTAGCCAGAGGTTTCTAGTGGTATAAAAATCTCAATTTTTTTATAGAAAAGTGGAGGAATGATGCTGTGGATCACAAAATGCCCTTTTAAGGCCAGCCTATTAGGATTGATGAATGCATACTTTGAATTCATTTTTGGCTGATGGTGCCCTTCCAGGTATGTGAATTCAAACAATACATTTTTAAGAATCACTATTTTTAACTTAGACATTTCCTGTGCACTTCTCAGTTAAGTGTCTACTTCCAATGAATTTAGTACAGTGTGTGAGACAAAGTAAAAGTCACTGTACAGTGGCGTACCATGGCCACTCCTACCCCGGGGGCTGAAGAAAATTCAATTTTGCCGCCCCTTCCTGAACAGCCCGAAAAGGTTGACCCAATTTTTTTTCGGTGGTTTGAAAAAGTGAAGAGCAAAAAAAATATATTTAATGTATGGTACCATTTTTTCAAAAATTTGTATACTTTTTCAAATTTTTTCCTTTTTTTCTTTACTAATTCTTTTTGCCCTTCTTCTTCCGCCGCCCTCTTTTGCCGCCTTCTTCTTCCGCCGCCCTTCATTTTGGCCACCCCTGCTTTTACCCGGGGCCTCGCGCTCTAAAGCCCCCAAAATATCGCATGCTGTAATATTAAGTTGGTAAGTTGAAGATCAGATGAAGACAGCCAGTAGAAAGAATACCTACCAAGTGCAGTTAAGATTTTGCAGAAAATTACTGATAGGATCACCCTATAACTAAGTCATACAGTTCACACTAGCTTTGTGTTTCTGAATATGCAATATATGAAAACTTAGTCAAATCAGGCACTTCCAGTGATTTTTCGGGGGCATTGAGGGGGTAAAGTGAATTTCAGGGGGGGCAAAATCATCTAATTTTGCGCAAAATTTAGCAAAAAGTAGAAATTTTCGTAATTTGGGGTTTTTACAGGGGGGCAAGAGTTCTGACTGGGGTATTCCCCCCATGGTGCCGCCACTGGGTACTTCACTGGTTTATCTTTATAAAAGGTCAGGTTTGGCTCATTTTTGGTAGACCCATCAGGCCTAAATTAGGACTAAACTTATTTCTTGACGAGGTTCGTTAGGTTTGTAGAAACTTATAATATACTTTTCATCTTGTCAAAACCAATTATGTTTTACTGACCTAACAGTTTCGACCATCTTGGATGATGGCCATCTTCAGAGTGATGTTTTTTTTATTCATCGTCCATGATGGTCGAAAATGTCAGGTCAGTAAAACATAATTGGTTTTGACAAGATGAAATGTATTATATGACTAAACTTAATTGCAGCCTAATTGTTTGTTTTTAACAGGGTTCCTGAGGTCCTTGCAAGTCATTGAATTTGAAAAGGCCATTTCAAGGCCTTGAAAGTCCTGGAAATTTGTACAAGGTCCTTGAAAGTCCTTGAAAATTGGAATTTTGCCTAAAGTATAATATTGACAAAATTTGGGGAGTGGAGAGGAGCTGTCACTTTCGTTAATATGTGCCGCATGAAGAACCACATCATGATTTTTGTGTTGTGGTAAGTCCTTGAAAAGTCCTTGAATTTTAAAGGCTTCAAGGTGCGGAAACCCTCTTATAAGTCTTTTCTAATTTATTTCTTCGTGTAACAACAATTTTCCACTTCTGAAACAATTATTGCTCTGAGCATATTAGGAGATTCCTATGTACAGGTGTGCACTCTAACAGATGTGAGTGTGTTGTTCCTTCGGTCATTATGATACGAAAAGAGAAATAAGAAAAATATTGCTCTGTGATACAAAAAAAAAACCAACAACAACAAAAAAAAACCATGAATTTCCTTATTGCCTACATTAGCCCCGTTTGCTCATGTTAAGTCACATATTACAAGAAACTACTGAAGAAATTATAAAGTTTAGATGTTGTTTCTCTTATTTATTAAGTAATACTGAAGTATATAATGTTCTTGTTATACACATGGATCATAAAAAGGAGCATCAGTGAAAAATATTTGTTATGCTACAGTGTTCTGAAGAAATACATTCAAAAGATACCTTAAGGAAATTGCTATAGACAGAGGGTTATATTGTTCTATATTTGCATAAAAAGACATTTTTCTACCTTTGAGTGACATTAATTACTAAACTTATATTTTGAAGTTATAAAGCAATTTTAAGAACATACTGTGTAACAGGAACTCAATTTAAGCTTATTGCTTCTACATAATATAAAACTACTCAATATTTTTTGCTCCATCAAATTGCAAAATCCAATACGGTTTAATTCGAATAAAAGCACACTTAATAAATTGCCGAATACATTATATAAATGTCACATCAGCAAGTTTCATTTTGTCCACTGAACTTAACCACATCTAATATCCTTTCATAAGATGATATTGCCTTGGTTTATTGCCCTCATCTCAACACTGTACTTCCTGTCATGAATGGACCTACTTTGGCCATATCTCATTAAGATGGGATCAATGCCCATTCGGTGACATTCTTGCAATATAGTGATACATTTCAAACGTTTCGGGAACAAACATGCTACATTTTTAGATTACCCTAAACAGAAATGATGAGATTTTTTATACGATTTGGTTATTCAAAATCTCATCATTGTACTTCCTGTCATGAATGGACCTACTTTGACCATTGTTCATTAAGTTGGGAGCAATGCCCATTCGGTGACATTCTTGCAATAATAGGGATCCATTTGAATCGTTTCGGGAACTAACATGCCACATTTTTTAAGTTACTCTAAACACAAATGATGAGATTTTTATACAATTTGGTTATTTAAAATTGTCACAGCCTCCATTATGTATTCTATTATTACATTACTGGTTTAATGGGCTATTCCATTTAAAAGACAGAGGGAGTATGAATTTTGTATAGAATAGACAATTGGGTAACTTCCATATGAAATACTCACTCCAGTTGTGGAAGATATAGGTACAGCCATAATATAGGGGTAGTATGAGTTTCAAAATGATTAACCCCAACCAATTCCATTTATTAAACATACTCCCCCTGTGGAAGATATGTCCAAAATCTTCCACAGGGTTAGTGTGAATTTTAAATGGAATTGCACATTGCAGTACCATTTTAGTCAAATCAGAGATAGCCACATAAAGCTTTTTATAAGGGTGCAGTGACCTGTGATCATCGGTAAGCTAGCATTTGAGCTTTTCCTGAGCAGAATTGATGTGAACCATAATTAACAATTAACTTGTCTCATGTAGGTAAATGACCCCTGCAAACTTCCGCAAAGACATAATGAAATCCTTACAATATTGCAGTTTATTCACTAGCAACTTCATTAAATGTTTATTACATTGAATGCAAATTTAGGTACACTGAGATTGGTTCTAATTTTACTTCTTTAGGCTGATGTTTGGTAGAAAATTTTATTGAGCTGAACAGAAATTTGATGTCTACTTCCTATGGCAAAATGATACAACACTACAAAGCATTCAAGGTCAGAAAGATGTGATTTTGCAACAGCACAGGAAAGAAACTGTGTAATTTTACCAAACTGGGAATGAAAGTATAATTTCAATATCTAAAGCTAAAGTTTAAAGTATTCAAAATCTTGATTCATGTCAGTTTGAACTATTAATTGGTTAAGAGAAAAAACAACTAAGACTTGAATATCTGAAATGAGTTGGTTTTGTATTAATAAGATTCTCCAAAAGGAAATTTATACTGTCTACTGTAGATAGCAATTTCTGTATACTTTGTTATGTTTTTCTAACTTTCACCAAAATACCAATATTGTTTTGACTGTTTGGTTTTATTTTCTCTCACCAATATACACACATAATGACACATTTCTTAAATACATAAAGAGTGTAGGCCTAAATGCAAAACAGGATATGTCCAAAGGTAATATGCGTATTTTCTATTTTCATATTTGTTATTTTGAATTTAATGAAATACCTTTACAATTGCCAATTTTCTTTGGCTACAAAAATCTGCCAGGCATGTCATATTAACCATTATATAAAACTACCTGCAGAAAAACTGACCATATTGCCTAATTGACTATTACATTGAATATCATTATACTAAGCTGCAGTTGCATATTTTATTAAAAACAGTTGCATATTTTATTAAAAACAAACACTGCAGGCAATGGAATGTTATTCATTCCTGTTTTACTTATCGCAATTGTGTTTGATGCACAAAATTGGTTTACAAAACTCGTTGTGGTTAAATAGAAGTATTGTTTATGAGGTTAACCAACAACCCAAAGTGTTAAACAAATGAAGAAAAATAAATAAAAACAATGAGAATTGGACAGGGATATGTTGGCATCTTATTTACCACATGATGTCATTCTGTTTGTTTATTTTCAATCACAAAAGATACCACAACATATTCCAATCGAAAGTGTGGAATTTGAAGATGCATGCTTACGTGCATCTATTCTTGAACATGCTCACGCTCATCGACAGTTAATTAGTGGTACAGTATTTTAAGTATGGAAATCAGCTTGCTGCGAGTGAGTTAGGTTCATGTGACATTGTCAATACTTAAGTATAGGGTTAGCAAGGATGTCAATGGACGGTAGTTCACAGCTCTGCGGGGTAGTTCCCCCAGGCAGTCTTGGCCTTCTTATGTGTCATTTTCTTTACATACAAATTTCCTTAGGGGCCACCCGGTGGGTAAAAGAAGTGTGACAAAAAATGCCAGAGGTTAGTGGCTTGAATTTACATCTGTTTGACCACTGTTGGACTTAAGAAGTGAAGAGTAGATTTTGTTCTTGTAGATCAAAGATGGTTATATAATTGAGATGACTTTTGCGATCCTCATGGGCAATTAACCCCTGGGACAAGCCATTAGTGAAGCATAAAAGGAGTTATAATGCTTATGCAATTAGGAAGATCTGGGAGGTGCTGTTTTTCCAGGCAACTTTCTCATTTCTAAGTGAATCAGAAAATCAACCACTGAACCAAGCCACCCATATCACCAACCAACCACCTTAGCTATAATTTAAGTTATTTTTTCACTAATTTACTCAGCAAATCAACTCAGAAGTCAAATTTACGAGACATATCATTTGCTCAAAATAGACAGAGAAACCTTTCCAATACTTGTAATCAATTTTTAAAGGATTGTAGCAGGTTGCTTACCACTGTTACACAACAGATTATTGTGCTAGAGTGAATAAGTCCTCAAGTAACCTCAACGCAAGGCTTGAGAACTATCTATAAACACACAACTTTGTAAATATGTTCATAATAAAATGTAAATTGTTCATTTGTTTGTTATCAAATCAAACTCTAGCATGTCCGGAATTTAATTTTTGACCATTTGACATTGAACTGCATTCAAAGCAAATTTTACCGTGTGGATTCCAACACTTGCAATGCATTAACCATCAGACAATTTTTACACTTGCAAGTATTAAAGCAATTTATGTATGACTTTTGAATTAATCATTTGGTGAAATAAAGTGCAAGGATGTTTTCTTTTTCAGCAATCAGATGTAGGTAATTCAAGAGAGGAGAAAATCCACTATTTGGGTAGTTTTGATGTAGTGAGGAAAAGTGTAGGTTAGGAACGGAAATTGCTGGCTACGTGCAAAGGGTTTTCGTTTAACGTCAGACAGCATTCCAATAACAATCCAATAGACTTGGTTAAAGTGTTCACTATGGGCATACAGTTATGAAATGCGTCTACTTCATTTAGTTGATGGGCCTGTAGAGTTGTTTTAATGTCCCAAAGAGATCGTTGCAGATAGTGACTGCTGTGTGATGGTCACATTGTTGAATATATATTACTATGGTTATTACTGTATTGAATGGGGCCCTGTGGGTGAGTAATATCTATTAGTACATGCCAGTAATAACTTAACTTGAAAATAGTAAGTATAATATTAGTTAAAGAGCATTTTTGAAAAGTAACGTTAGCCATTTACAGTAGAATGGTTTAAAGAATTTGTTAGAAAAGATATGGTCTGCTGTCTTCTAAAGATAGTAGGTGTTTAAGAATAGATTTGTTAATAGAAAATGAAATTATGGTAGAGACTTATTCTTACATGCAAACAGCAGTGATAGATAATGGATTCAAAGAAGAAAAAAGGAATATATCTGCTCATAGGGTATGCTATCTACTGTAGATAGCATTGTTTAAGAAATACTCTTATATTGGTAAAAACATAACATTTTAGAATAAGTAGTCATCTTGCTGGAATATATATATGTGGAAAGTAAGGTCCTTAGGATATTGTAAGCAATCTGCTGTCTACTGTAGACAGGAACTTCTTTTCAAGAGAAATAGTGTCATTGATAAAAAGAAAAAAAAAAACTATAACGGTGGAGTCTGCTGTCTACTGAAAATAGCATTGTTTGAGGAAGGAAGCTTTGCTGTGATATTTTGGTTGAAAGTAAGGTCCTTAGGAATGTAAAAACATATTCTGCTGTCTACTGTAGACAATAATTTCTTTTCAGAGAAATAGTGTCATTGATAAAGAAAAAACTAAAATGGTGCATGTATGGAGTCTGCTGTCTACTGAAGATAGCATTGTTTGAGGAAGGAGTTGTTGCTTTGTTATTTTGGTTGAAAGTAAAAGGAAATAATCTGCTGTATACTAATTTCTTTTCAAAGAGTTATGGTCATTGATAAAATGAAAAATTATATTGGTAGAGTCTGCTGTCTACTGAAGATAGCAGTTTCCTTTGGAGAAATATTTGGCTAAAAATCCAAGTTAAGTGATTCTGATTTTGACTTGAGAAATTGATTATGTTGTTGGAAACCATTTATAGTTATAGGAAAACGGTTAAAATGATGACAAAGATGAAGGAAAGTGCTGAGTCACAGATAATTTTTTTTCACACTATTCTGTTCTGTGCATATTCTGTCCAATATATTTAAAGTTGATGATTATTATAATAAATACACTTTAGTACTTATGAGTCAAAAGATAATCATGCTAATTGAAGCATTAAACTATGAAATGGAATGGGGAAACAGAAATGACAGACTGCTGGTCACTCAGTTGGTCAGGCTATCGGTCTTCCACTTCAATACCCAATGTACTTAAAATGAAACATGAGGAAAAATGAGTGACACTGTATACGGAGACGTGACAATGTGTGTATCCATGCTTCTGCCCCGCCGGTGTGAACAACCTGATTTCATAATGTCTGGTGAATACAACATTAGCAAACAGAATTGTGCAGTGTATATTTATTCACAAGCTATAATATTTTAATAAAAAAAGTATGTGATACTTGTGTATTGTCGTGACTCAGCTTATTGATAAAACAAATTTGTGCTAATGAAGAGGATATAGAATATCATGGTGCACATTAAAGACAAATGATATTGTAATAAATGGAACAGCTACAGCCTACCATGGTTGATATACTTTTGTTGTTGTTGCAAATGGTACATGAATAAACATGCATGATATAAACAACCTGTAATGAAATGTAATTTGACATTTCCTGGAAAGTTGCTCTTACGTGATACTACTCATATTTAACTACTTATTATTTTAATGAGAGTGGTTATGTGCCTTTTAAATTTAATATTATCAGTGACTGTCATTAGAGTGACAAGGCAGAATCTATTTATGCAATCATTGACCTTCCTAAAAATTGGTGGATCAAGGAAAATCAAGATATATGATCTTGTTCATGAATATTTAACTTAACTCCATAAACCTATTCTGTTTCTGTGGGCTTCAATAATTTGCTGTATTGCTAAATCCTATTATTTGGCTTTAACCATGGCTGTAATAAAAATGGAAGTCCAATATGACACAAGTCGGTTGGAAGTAAGGACATTAGTAAGAAAATAATCTGTTTCTACTGTAGGCTTTTCAAAGAGTTATGGTCACGGATAAAAAAATAATTATATTGGTAGAGTCTGCTGTCTACTGAAGATAGCAGTTTCTTTGAAGAAACAGTTGGCTATAAATTATGACTGAAAAGAAGCAAAAGGACAAAAATCCACGTTAAGTGATTCTGATTTTGACTTGAGAAATTGATTATGTTGAACCATTTACACTATTCTGTTCTGTGCATATTATGTCCAATAT
Source organism: Amphiura filiformis (assembly GCF_039555335.1). Classification (NCBI taxonomy): domain Eukaryota; kingdom Metazoa; phylum Echinodermata; class Ophiuroidea; order Amphilepidida; family Amphiuridae; genus Amphiura; species Amphiura filiformis. Next base: position 70,318,331 of record NC_092632.1, on the reverse strand, counting down.
ATTTAAAGTTAATGATTATTATAATAAATACACTTTAGTACACTGCAAAATTCCTGGCGACAGAGTGACTACATCGCACTGGAACTCTGAAGTCACTACCGCCGTCACTCCAGAATAACCTACGGTATGGTGGCCGACAGAGTCACTACAGGAGAGTGACTACATCGGAAACAAGGCAGTAGGGTACTATGCAGCAGTGTCATCACGTAGTGACTACAACTGCTAGCCTCCGATGTGTTACCTGCTCGATGTCAAGATCGGTGACTCATGATGTACACCACCGACTAGATTCCGACAGTGGTCCACATCTTGTAGTCACATCAAAGTGACTTCCGTAGCCAGTGCCCCATGCGTCGCCTGCTCGGTGCCCAGTCAGCGAATTTCAAGGTGACTACGCTGCCGATGTGTTACCTGCTTTTCAAAGAGTTATGGTCACGGATAAAAAAATAATTATATTGGTAGAGTCTGCTGTCTACTGAAGATAGCAGTTTCTTTGAAGAAACAGTTGGCTATAAATTATGACTGAAAAGAAGCAAAAGGACAAAAATCCACGTTAAGTGATTCTGATTTTGACTTGAGAAATTGATTATGTTGAACCATTTACACTATTCTGTTGAATAGTTGAAGGAAAAAGGTAATGATGAGAAAGATGAAGGAAAGTGCTGAGTCACAGATAATCTTTTTTCACACTATTCTGTTCTGTGCATATTCTGTCCAATATATTTAAAGTTGATGATTATTATAATAAATACACTTTAGTACTTATGAGTCAAATCAAGCTAATTGATGCATTAAACTATGTAATGGAATGGGGAAACAAAAATGACAGACTGCTGGTCACTCAGTTGGTCAGGCTGTCGGTCTTCCACTTCAATACCCAATGTACTTAGAATGAAACATGAGGAAAAATGAGTGACACTGTATACGGAGACGTGACAATGTGTGCATCCATGCTTCTGCCCCGCCGGTGTGAACAACCTGATTTCATAATGTCTGGTGAATACAACATTAGCAAACAGAATTGTGCAGTGTATATTTATTCACAAGCTATAATATTTTAATACAAAAAGTATGTAATACTTGTGTATTGTCGTGACTCAGCTTATTGATAAAACAAATTTGTGCTAATGAAGAGGATATAGAATATGATGGTGCGTATTAAAGGCAAATGATATAGTAATAAATGTTACAGCTCCTACAGCCTATTGTGGTCGATATACTATTGTTGTTGTTGCAAATGGTACATGAATAAACATGCATGATATAAACAACCTGTAATGAAATGTAATTTGACGTTTCCTGGAAAGTTGCTCTTACGTGATACTACTCATATTTAACTACTTGTTATTTAGATGAGAGTGGTTATGTGCCTTTTAAATTAAGTAATTATCAGTGACTGTCATTAGAGTGACAAGGCAGAATCTATTTATGCAATCATTGACCTTCCTAAATATTGGTGGATCAAGGAAAATCAAGATATATGATCTTGTTCATGAATATTTAACTTAACTCCATAAACCTATTCTGTTTCTGTGAGCTTCAATAATTTGCTGTATTGCTAAATCCTATTATTTGGCTTTAACCATGGCTGTAATAAAAATGAAAGTCCAATATGACACAAGTCACAAGGGTAAATCAACGTTGCTGTCTTTGTTTAGGAATAATATGTTGTATTAGGTCATCAGAATAATAACAGTCATCGGAATAATAGTTCTCTATGTTTTATGATAAAGGTGAAAATGATCGATTTAAATTACATAAAAACAATAAGAATTGTTAGACATGGTTGATCAAATTTTGAACAGGGAACAAATTAGCATTGATAATTATCTTGTATTTGTGCCCCACATAGAAAACAGGTGCAACTTATAATCAGTTGTATTTGTGAACCTGTCACAAAAATGATTTTGCTTATCCAAACAAGGAATGAAATAACTGTGTTGATATTCATATATATTTTAGTGCTTGAAGATATTTACTCCATCTGCTTATTCCAACAATGCCACCGGTGAAGTCCTGCGCCTACGCATTCATCAAAATCATGTAGTTTAAAGGTGGTCAGCATTTAAAACCAAATACTGTACATCATACGCACACACATGGGAAGGAATTGTCCCGACTGTCCCTATGTGATTGTAATCCCGAGTGTTGTTATGCTACAAACATGTTCCCCACACTCCATGACCAGTAAGAGTTCTTAAATTTCATCTCAAGTGCACGCTTTAGCCATTTCCACAGGTAGACGTAAGGAGTTCATGAGTGCGCATTCCTATGCCGATTCCAAACCTGGCTGCTATTAAACAAATAGCAAGCACTATGGGCTATAATGATCTCCTCCTGTAGCATAGCTCAATGACCTCCATTAACTCTCTTCATGCGGGTGTCGACTGCAGATGACAAGTTCAAAAAAAAAATTCAAATTCAAATATTTCAGAAATGTAAATTTTCATGACCATATTTGGAATCAGCATGAAAAATGCATTAAAATGAGTACAAACAAGCCTAGTATTGATTCAGTAGTTCTTAAGATAGCTCTTGATATTTTGAGAAAATATGTGACTCCTCGCCACAACTGAGCCCGGATGTCGCCAATCATCATTTTTGAGATATTCAACCAAAATATTCTGCTTGAAATTAGCTTTAAAATGATGTATATCATGTCTATAGTACTTGACATTTAAGTAGTGAAAAATCAATAAAACAGTCAATAAATCCTTTCTTTCCTATTGTTTATTGTTAAGTTCGATGGAGCATATCTCAATAGTGGCACTGGCGACATCCGGCTCAGTTGTGGCGAGGAGTCACATATTTCAAAACTTGAACTTTTTCCATTGAAGCGCATGGCTAGCACGCAGAGCATTAATTAAACAAGCAAGGCTCACATTTTGACCTCAACTTGTGGAACATGAGTTTTTGTACCCAACATATCCAAAGGTCATTCTTTGTGTGTAGAAGTCTATTGGGGTTAAGGAACTGTGTCTTAGAGATTGTGATGTGTTAGATCGTAGCGACGGTACATTTCATTACCATGCAGGATGCATTGAGTGGATCTAGGGTCTTGCGGCTTTGTCAAGATAATCAGTCTCAGGGGCTAGCTACTCATTATTGATTTTGAGCTGTCCTTACGCATTTCCTCAATTCTACATGGAGATATTCCCGAGGTTTGTCATCATCGCCGCATCATCGATGGAAGGAGAAAAAGCTGAGGGAAGGGGCAGAGTCTACATCAACCTTACAGACCTGTATTGACATTTCCCCCTTCCTCCTAACCATTTGTGTGCATGGATAATCGATTGTGCAAACATTCACATTTAAAGGACATATCACACATTTATTCGCAAAACTTTACATACACTACTTTTAATATGGTGGTGCTGCTGGTTAAATTTTATGGAACATATTTCAATATTATATAGTCTAAGGTTCTTGTAGACAGGAAACGAAGAGGTTCCTTTCATCCGGGCCTTTCATCAGCAAGGTTGAATATCAATGGTACTACCCTGTACCTGGTAACCACCATGATTTGCCAAGCTCTGTCAGCATATCAGGTTACAATCTGCTATGTCAATGGTTTACTGTTGAATATGAAATAAGGTTCGCTGTCGAAAGTTCACTATGTCGAATATACATCAGGTTTTTTTGCCACGTATACATATACATATACTGCGCACAAAGTGTTTTAAGTGTTCAGATACTTTATGTGCGCAGTATATATCTGACATCCCAAGCCTTATTTCATATTCGACATAAAGAACTTTCGACATTGTGAACTTTATTGCAGGCATGAGAATTTTCAGGCTTTTGCCTGAATTCAGGCAGTTTTGATGTCCAAATGTACACAATTTTTTCCAGTTTTCAGGCAGTTTTCAAAAAAGCCCTTCTCATGCCTGTTATTGTATATATTCCACATAGCAAATCTTATTTTTTGAGCTTTATTTCATATTTGACACAACAAACTCACAGTCACTGGTATAGAAAAATGGTAGGCCTATAAGTTTGACCGATCCTTCAACTTACTAGTATCAGGTGTACATTCCTGCTGGTACTCAGTACATCTGGCAAAGCATGACTAGTACTACAGGATGCATCAAAATGATTGCTACCCACTAATTTTGATGTTTATTGAACATCCTGCATCTTCCAAATCTAACATTGGATACTTTTGAAATGTCCAGAATATATGGTTACATAATTTATCTATAATTTAGGTGGATCATGTGTTGAATTTTTATGTGTCAGACTCATCTATTATCAATGGAAACTAATGGGTACGTACCATTCATTTTGATACAGCGTGTATAAAGTACTCTGCTGTGGACTGTAGAATAGAAGTGATAGACATTATGTCATGTCTCAGTCTCATCAAATTAAAATACTCTTTATTATAACATGTGAAACCCTTTTCCCCTGCCCCTGGATCACACGATTGGCTTAGCCACGGTTGAATATTTCCAATTACTTTCCATGATGAGATTTTGTATTGCTTACAAAAAAATATTTAGAGACAGAAAGTACTCCCCAGATCTCCTGTAGCGCAAATTAATATTTCATTGAAATGCATATATTTTTTTTGTTCAAGCACCCAATTAATGAAAAATAATAAACATGACAGACTATTGGTATTAAGCCATGAGCTGTAGCAAACACACTTGTACATCACTTTGGGCTATACCATTTAAAAGTCATACTCCCCCTGTGGAAGGTTTTGGAAATATCTGCCACAGGGGAGTATGACTTTTAAATGGAATGAGCATATTAGGCAGCTCCATTTGAAACTCGGGTTGAATCTTTCTCAGAGGGGTATGAAATTCAAATGGAGCTGCCTAATGTACTCATTCCATTTGAAATTCATACTCCCCCTGTGGCAGATATTTCCAAAATCTTCAACAGGGGAGTGTGGATTTTAAATGGAATAGCCCTTATTATTTCCTTAGGCCGTATAAAATTAATGTTTTGGTTCTCGTCCAGAGGATTTTCATGAATTGATGAGGGAGGGAGGTGTTTTTTTTTGTTTTTTTTTTTTTTTTCCAATGTAAAATTAGCATTGTCTGTGTTTTTCTTTTTTTTCCAACATTGATATAGTAATCTATGTGGTCCTTTTTTTTTTTTCAAATGTGAGATTCTGAGGATAAACCCCTAGAGTACCACAAAAGACTTGGAAGTGATGCTTGTTCTCTAATAAACTTATTTATATGTATGAAGATTTCATAAATCATTCCAAAGTCTAAAAAATTGAAAAATCTAAAAAAAAAAAAAAAATCTGACAAATCCCAGAAATTGAGGAGGGAGGACGAGAACCAAAATATTAATTTTACACGGCCTTATGATAGAATAAAGACAATTTCAAACCAGATATTTTATATACAAAATGAAGAGAACATGCTAAAATCAGCTTTAATTAGCGACATGAGCTTTAGGTCCTATCAGATCAATGATTAAAGGAGTATTTTGTGATCCTAGCATCCTCTTTTTATGACATTTTTCAGTAGATATCCACAAAAATGCTTATTCCCAAAATTTCAGTTTCATTTCATTTCATTTCATTTCATATTTATTGAAAATAACATCGTGGCAAATAGCCAAATCAAGTTGCGTTACTTTTTACAATCTTAAAACATCAAAATTATTTACTATTATTACACATAAAAGTTATTAAAATACAATCTTACAAGAAATAAGCATAAGAAAAACATAAAATATTATATTGCACATAATTCTAAAAGCTTATCTCCACACTCACCCCATCACACCATACTCACACACACCCCCACTCGACTCCTAAGCACACCCCTTACTCCCAAACACAGTAGCCCCAAATAATACGCGCCACACACCAAATCAAATAAGCATAAGAGAAACACAAAAATTATATTGCACATAATTGTTGATTCCGTTGATTCCGATTTTGCGTTTGCGAGTTATGCATGATTGTGTATTATTATACTGCTCTGTGTTGTAATTTCGTTCTGGTCGAAATACAAAGTTGACGATATTTTTGCTAAATGAATTAATCTGCAAGAAATTTTTTGTACAGAAACATGTAGCCAGAGGTTTCCAGTGGTATAAAAATCTCAATTTTTGTAGTGAAAAGTGTAGAGATGAGGCTGTGGATCACAAAATGCCCCTTTAAAAGGCATCTATCCATCCAGCATTAATATAGAGACAATGCCAAAGGACTGTAACATGTTGATGAGAGCTAGGGTAGAAAAGGAAAACAAGTACATGATTAATATGACAAAATACCAAGAGACTGCCAACTGCTTGTCACCCAATTGATTTTAAGATTTTGCCAACAGAAGTCTGGGGTCGGTGGCTCAGAATAGCCAACAGCGCCCCATGTGCCAAATATTAGGGCTGAAGACGTCCAAGAATATACTGGATGAAAGCTTCCTCTCGGTAAGCAATCATAGATTGTGAGAAATAAGACAAGTTAAACAGAACATATTGAACTTATTATTTTCTATTTCATTGTAAAGGCAAAAAAAATTGTTGTATTGCCCTTACATGAATTTGAATAGGATTGGGGTTTTTCTCTCTCTCTGACCATTTTAAGCCTGCAATGAGAATGTTTTTAAACTGTAAAAGAGAGGAAAACACATTGTTGTCTTTAAATACTGCACAAATGTCCCATTTTGGAACTATAGTCGAGCAGGAAAATCTGATTAAATACTTGATCAGATATTGACATTTTAAGCAATCAGTGTCATTCGAAATATGCCTCAAAAAGTTACAGGCCAGCCGGGCTTGACCATAAAAAGTTACCGGACAGCCAGGCCGGCAACTAGATGCCAGTCAGAAAAGTAACCGGTCAGGCCAAAAAGTTACAGGCCAATGGCCGGCTGACCGGCCCTATTTCGAACGCTGATCAGTGGTGATTTTCACAATTAAAAAAATTAAAAATTAAAATCGGATGGGTCAGCCTGGTATGTGTTAAAGACAATACAAAAAATGTTTGTTAACCTGCATTATACGCCAAACAATATCCATATCTCGGTAACTGGATGTCAAATTTCAGTTACATTTGCAGCACATTGTAAGACATCAATTCACTTTCCTTGATCATGTCACTCGCATAAATTTAATCATTAATGTTCTAACATTAAACATGATGTACAAGTCCCCATTGGCATCCACATCCTCATGTCTGAAAATGTTACAGCGCTTCGCAGATGAGTAGTAATTTTTGATGGGTTTTGAATTCAATCACATTGAAATTGGCTCTTCCAGTTGGATTCCATACACCCCCTATAGAAGATGTGACCTTAATCACCAAGGGGTGTTAGTAGATTTCAAATATGAAAAGCTGAGTTGCAAAAGGGCGTACATCCAATAGCTGCCTTGAGTTGAATTTATTAGTTGCTATTAGCTGCATTGAGTTGAAATTTAGGATAATTTATTGATAACAGCATCAACGTTGTTTGAGGGTAATTCTGTTATCAACAAATTATCCTAAAGTACGCTTTCAACTCAAGGCAGCTAATAGTAACTAATAAATTCAACTCAAGGCAGCTATTGGATGTAAGCCCTTTTGCAACTCAGCTCTTCATATAGTCACCCATTCTGGTGATCCCGTTTGAAATTCACGCTACCTTTGCGGAATATTAAGGTCATGTTTTCTATAGGGGGAGTGTGGATTTTAACTGGAACAGCCAAATGCATGATAACATATAGGAAGACATTTTCTGCATTCTAAATACAGAGTCTTGTATTCAATTTGCCTACCTACCTACCTACCTACCTGTCTGCTACAGCTGCAGTGAAATGTGTCTCTGAATAATTTTACAGCACCATTTATGCCTAATTTACCCCGCCATTTTGTTGTTGCATTATTTGGTGAGAGTTTTGATGGAAAACAATACCGTAATAGTGGCATTATATTTCAATTGCCATTAACTTGGGAGATTGAATAGAGCAAATAAACCATGACAATTCTGTGAAAATCATGCATAGGAATTCAAATATGAAAAGGTATCTACAGGTGATAGATTTAGAAAGCTTGAGTTGTGCAACAGGATTCAGGTGTTTATGGCGGTGGCTTAGCCAGCACTTTTTCAAGGGAAAGGCAACTTTCAAAGGCAAATATCAAGGTGGCCACTTCCAGTATCCCACAGGGGGAATATGTTCAATGGAGAAAAATTGTAAGAAAATATTGAAACAATGGGCTAAAAAGTATTTTATAAAAGGCATAAAATCTTAAATACCTGGGCAGCCAGCATTACATGGGGGTAGGGGACAAGAGTGAGGAAAGACTTTTTACAGGGGGAAGCTGCCTCCCCCTTTCCCCTCCCCCTGGCTGCACCACTGGCCATAGCACTGATAGCAAATATGGTACAATTATATTCAAAATCACAATGTACATTATGTACTTCTTACAATCTTACAATTGGAAAAAAATGCATACATTTATCATGTTTATGCTATCAGATTATTAACATGTCTTTCAACAATTCTTCAACTATTTCGATGGGAATTTTCTCTGCAGGTAAGGAAACCATGGTAATATACTTGAATGAACTAGACTGCACAGGCTGTAAATCCAAGAACCAAAGTGCTGGATTTGTGACAACATCTGAGATTTAAAAATAAATATCAGGATCCCTGGATTTAATCAACCAATCAAAGATCAGATTCACTGATATACAAATTCACAATCTAGGTGCTGTATGAATGGTTCGTGTTACCTCTTTATGTCAGCTAAATTTAAAGGGAACATGTCGTCGCTGTTTTGGCATACTGTCGTATGACGAAAATTGCCGTTTTGAGCAAATCGCATTTAAAGTTTTTCCAATTTTTGAAGACCCACTGGAGAGCACCAAAGTAAAATATGTTTATTATTATCAAAGAATATAATCAATAACATATTTGTCTTTGTTCTCAACTTAGGCCTAATACAAACTTTTTATTCATTCACTAATTAGAAGTAATTAATCTGCAAACTCATTCGGTAGTATGCCAAAATATGCACAATTTGACAACCTATGTAAAAATATATGATACGCCATGTGATACGACAGTATGCCAAAACAATAGGAAACTGCAGTTACACGGTGGCCTATGGCGACGTATCATGATAACGACTATGATACGACTGTATGCCAAAACACAAAATAAAGATTTAGGGGGAGTGTTGAATAAAAACCATGTCGTATCATACTAATTAATGCCATATCTCATTAACTAATTACATTTAGGTCTCAAAACTTTGTGAATATATAGAGTTTCATTCATAGATTTTCAAAGTTTATATAACTCATTTTGCCCAAAAATCGTCATACGACACTATGCCAAAACAGCGATGATTGTGATAGTGAAAAATAATAATTATAGTCTTATCCCTTCATGGAAAAAATGATCAGAAATTTATATTTCCCATTTTATTGCTTTTATAGAAAAAGATGAGTGGCTTTTAAATTCATATTTTGGTGAATTATTTTGTTATTCAAATTAATGTTTTATGCTGTATGTAGTATTTTCCACCAAGCATCAGCATGATAAGATCGCATGCAATAGATTCCTTATAATGATGATAAGAAACAATAGCTTTATTAATGGTGTGATCATACAGGTGTAAAATGAATCCTAGATGGCATATTATAGTCCAACAGGTTGCATCCATTTTGTCTTCCTTAACCCATCATTCTGTGTGTTTCTACTGGTGAAAGGTTTAGTTTAGAGTGTTACCGGTTAATGTGCTCAGTGGAAACAGATCAGTTTGGAGTGATGCGGTGTGGTACTGTTTCTCGCTTGAGTGCTATGTTCTTGTATATTGCGTGGAGAGTTATGGTCAGTATTTTTTGCATGTTTCTACTGGAAGAGGTTAGCGGGTAATGCGGTTTAGTTTAGAATGTCACCAGTTGATATGCTCAGTGGGAAAAGATCGGTTCGGAGTGATGCGGGGTGAACACCCGGCAAACGTCATCCACGTAATGAGGTAGACCATGCAGTGTGACATCCGGTATTTATGCCAGTAGAAACACAATGGTTAATGGTTGCTGATTGTTGTAATTCTTTTATGTACATTTTATGTATCTCATTCTGCGTGTTTACACTGAGCACTCTGTATTTTTACCGGTATTACCTGGTAACCCACAATCCGATTCAGGCAACAACCAGCACGTTTCTACTGATGCTTAAAATAAGGGTTGTGGTGTGTACCGGAAGTACTGAAAATGTTTTCCTGACCCCCAAGCTGCTTTTAAGGTCACGATGTGATACATAAACTGTACATAAAAGAAGGTCAACACCCAGCAACCGTTAACCGTTGTGTTTCCACTGACAGAAATACCGGGTGTCACACCACACTACCTCATGAGGTGGATCACGGTTGCCGGGTGTCCACACCGCATCACTCTGAACCGATCTGTTTCCACTGAGCACATTAACCTGTAACACTCTAAACTAAACCACATTACCCGCCAACCGTTCCCCAGTAGAAACACACAGATTGTGACCTCAAAAGCAGTCATGAATTCATTTTCAGTACATCTGGTACACACCACAACCTTATTTTAAGCATAAGTAGAAATGTGCTGGTTGTTGATGAATCGGATTGTGGATTACCAGGTAATATTGGGTAAAAATACAGAGCGCTCAGTATAAACATGCAGATAGACCTTCAAGGATGTAGCCCAAAAGACTGAAAATGGTGGCAAATAGGTAATAGTTTGATGTTGTAGTAGCAGATAAGGATCCAGAATTCAAAAATAGGCAGCCATTTTTAAAAGGCTAAAATCCATTTCCATCTAAGTCCGCATCTAAGTTTGAGGAAAATTACAGTCTGGCATAACGTGCAAAGATCATGGAGTGTGACCTGGTTTGTAATATCAAAAGATATCTTGGGTCTGCATATATTCCATCATGAGGGCTTTTTGCTTTAAGGGGGTACTACACCCATGTGGTAAATTTGTGACTAATTTTGCATTTTCTCAAAAAATAATTACACACTGGTAACAAAAGTTATGTATATTATTGGGGCAAGGAATCCAATTACTACACTGAAATTTCAGTGACTCAAGACAAGCGGTTCAGTATATATGATAGGAAGCGAGGTACATCCTAGCGGTACCTTATTTCTGATCATAAATGACAAACCACTTGTCTTGGGTCACTGAAATTCCAGTGTAATAATTGGATTCTTTGCCCCTATAATATACATAACTTTTGTTACCACTGTTATTAGTTTTTGAGAAAAATGCAAAAATAGACACAAATTTATCGAGGGGTGTAGTACCCCCTTAAGAGTGCTTTTGCTTTAATGTGTTATAAATTAGAACACATGGCTACATAGGTGGAAAAGATAAAAAGGTCATTGGAGTTGGACTAAGATGACATGGCAGGGGAATCCATGAGTGATAACTCGGACTTATCCTCTGAGCAGGAACTGGAGCATGCTATCTATGGGGCTATTCCAGTTGAAATCCATACACCCCCTATAGAAGATATGACCTTAATCTTCCATATAGGGAGTGTGAATTTCAAATCAGGTTGCTGGAATGGGTGACTCCATTTGAAATCTTCACCCCCTGTGTGGGAGATTAAGGTAGTCTTCCATACAGGTCTTTACACAGGGTGTATGGATTTTATCAGGAATAGCCCATTATGTCTGCGGGGATGAACTCTAACAAGGAGTGACCTATTTATGACATCATAAATCAAGCACAGGGTCCATTATTGAATTTATGTTGGTCTTTAATGTTAGTGGATAATGAATAATGTTCCCTATTCTTATAAAGAGATAGAGTTAATGGTTGGGTAGGGTCACGGATGGAACCTGCTGTCAGATGGTCATGTGAAACACACATTTTTGGAAGGCAAACTTATATATAGGCATATGTGACCTGCCACAAAATGAGCGTGAAGTCGCAAGTTGGTAGTTTTGAGATGTCCTGACTGCTGTGTTGATGTTCTTTGTTTCTCATGTCCTTTGTAAATTATGGGAGCACAATGGGCCATTCACAAAGGACATACTACTGGCTTGTACAGGTGCGTGGCAAACAAAGATTACTCAAAATGTCTAGAAACTACCAACTTGTGACTTTACATTTATTTCGTGGTAGCATGTCACATATAGAGTATACAACTTAATATAAAAGATATAATAACTTAATATAAAAGATATACCCGGTAATAAATCTTGCACTGAGTACTTTATTAGTGTGCAATTCATTAATGAAGTACAAGAAACGATAGCCAGAATTCATTTCATAGAAATTTACATTGGTAAGTTGTGATTGTAATTTTTGTCATTTGGACTGAACCAATTTGACATTAAAAGAAAATACAATCTCTGCCAACATTTCTTTATTTATCTTCAATAAGGCCTCGAGTATTTCTACATGGAGGAAAATCTATGGCAATTCTGAACTCTCCTGCTCCAACAGATCAATGCTGATTTATGAAAATGTCTGCCCACTGTCAAAGAAAGTTCAAAATTGATTGGTGGGGCAGGAGAGATCAGGGTTGCCAGCTTTGGGGGAAATTGTTAGATAGGTCTTTCTCATTTAAGAAAATACTAGTAGTCATAGGCCTTTGTATTTGTTTGTTTGTTTTTGTTTGTTTTTTATTTGGCAAGATCATTAGAATACAAAACAAATTATGGAGACAGAAAAATCATTACAAAGCACATCAATGTGACAAATTATTTAAAGCTGAAATAAATCAGCCACAAAGTCATTTAGGATCAGGACACACGGACAAAAAAATGACAAGCGGGGATAACCCATTAAGCCCGCAGAAAAGGCAAGCTTATTTCCGATGGAGGTCCTAAGAAAAGATGAGAGAACAAAAGGGAAACAAGACAAAAAATGTCTACACAGTGAAATCAGACATCTCTTGACTGAGAGAGTTGCTGGCCAGATGTTGTTTGACACTTTGTTTAAATCCAGACTTGGTAGAATGTGTTTAAATTGGGGTGAAAACTTAATAAAATCTTACATCTTACATGCTTTGATAAACCAGAGAGAAAAATAAAAGGGTTTCAAAGTAACTAAGATGTACCATTTTATACACCAGAAAATTATGAATTTTGTGAGCATTTTGGTCCATTGCAGGTATAGTTTGACTTGATTGGGCAGGTGGGACTAGCAGAAAAATGTGACAAAATATTAAAATCACAAATTTCCTCCAGAGTTCTGGTAAGGTATCAAATTTGATGTAAATTTTGAAGAAATCCAAGTTGCAGGGAAAGTACTGGAAGAAAAAAAAGGAAAGGAACTTGGGTTCTTATTGTGATCTTAATTAGATACTGGATAGGGGTCATTTCACCATTTGATAGTCCCATACAGAGCAACCATTTTAAGATATAACAGGTAGTTTGGCAACAATGGTAAGGAATAAGGCTTGTTCTTGTTCCCACAAATGAGAAACAACATTCCAATAAATTTGAATAAAGATTTTCCCTACAAACAAAACTGACTGTAAGGATCCCCTGGCTAGGCCCTGACCATGTCAACATTTATTTATACATGTACCTCTAAAACAATGCAAATCAGCAGCACTTAGCCGAAGGTGCTAACCCGCACTTTCAATCAGAAGGAGGCTTTTAATAATGGCCACTACGAGAGGCAGGATTAACTGCCTTACTCAATAATCACTTTTGTTTTGACAAACAGAATCCCTCTTGTTAACACTATAGATAACACAGATGACTCATTTTCAGCTTTTGATTTGGTTGATTACAGAATCTAGGATTAATTGAAGATGGCGGTGTGAAGGAGGCTTAATTTCTGCGAGACTTTCATCGTCTGATGAGTAGAGCTGATTGATTTGGGTAAGGAGGATTTTCACTATACTTAAAAAATTTAGGATTGTATAGAATTATTATGATTAATATGGCGAGAAGCGTGAAAAATTGAACTGAAGAGGGAAGTGTATGAGAGGTACTTGAAGGGTTTCATTACAAATGAGCCAGTGAATCATCTTTTAATCTAAAATATCATCCACATTTTGTGTTATGTATGAAAATTGAGGCACAGCTTTTACTGTTCCTCTTATCTGTTTCTTAAGGCTGCGTTCACATAGAAGTATACTATTCGGGTATACGGTGCACGTTTTGCAGGTTCACGCGTATAGCTTAAATCGAGCAAGGCAATTTCATAGTACCGGGTCACATAAGAGCTATTCGAAAAGGCCGTATACCTGCGTTTAGTATAGTATAGTGGGAATCATGGCGTGTTCGATTTTAGTGCAGCGTATACCGTCAAATTTTAAAAACCTAAACCATATGTGGGTAAATTCATTTTTTAATAGATGCACTATCTAATTCTGCACATTATGACACCTCATTGAATGCAATGTGACCTCAAGAAGTAAAGTTACAAGCATTTGATAAGACGAAGAAAATGGGTAAACTGACATACTAAGCTGTTAAGCTATCTGAAATACGCTCATTGATCAGGCTGAGTTCACATAGTATATTCCTATATGAACTCAGCCTGATCGAATGAGCGTATTTCGTATAGCGAATACCGTATACCGTATACTTCTATGTGAACTCAGCCTAAGGGATTGGATAGCAACGTTTGCACGCTATTTTTGTGGGACCTGAGAGCACATCAGACACACCAAATTGCATCCTGAATACGAAGAAAAGTTTACTTCAAGGACTGTTCAATATCAAAGATATGAATATTAATAATTTGCCATAAAATTGTATTATATCGCGAATTTCAAAAAATTTAAATTATTTGATATCATCAGGACATTCCTTGTATTCAGAATGCAATTTGGTGTGTCTGATGTGCTCTCAGGTCCTACAAAAATACTGTGTAACAATATTATTAAATAGCAACATGCATGTCTCACAGTTATACGGATACAGGTTTTTGAAAAGGAGGCTGATCAAAAATGTTTTGATTTGCTTCGCTCGCTCAAATTGGTCAACATATATTTTTTTCATGGTGGCCATTCAGCCTAAGAGGGCCCCTCTGATGAGTTGTACAAGTTTGCAAATAAAGGGGTCAAAATTGCCAATTTTAAATTTTCAATCTGAACAGGTTTCCTATCTACTCTCTCTTTTTTTCACCTACTTTTTAGAGGGAGTCCTGCTACTATAGCTACAATCTTGGAAATAAGTCTTGGAACACTTGCATGTAAAAAAAACCCAGAAAACTGTCACCTCCTGTCCCCTGTTCAATGTTGAAAAATGCCAATGTCTTTTGCATTTTCCAATGTGTTCTAACATTGATTGATGGGGAGAGGGGAAAGGTAAATCATTGTTGTAGATATCATGTTTGTTCCCAAACACAATATACATCATTTCCAATTCCATGATCATGAAGATATTTATGCACAGAATTTTAACAGAGTGTGCCAAGTGTTCCAAGTACTTGTTTCTAAGATTGTAGCTTCACTTTATTTCAATTTTTATTTTTTTTATTTTTGCAAGTAAAATTATGTAACAGATTTCTGAAACGTCATTAGCTTCTAGATCACTTGAGAATTACGTAGGTTCATTGGGCTATTCCAGTTGAAATCCACACTACCCCTGTGGAAGATTTGGGAAATATCTTTCACAGGGGGAGTATATTTTTCAAATGTAATTAGTCACAGTTAATCATTTTGAAACCCATGCTCCCTCTGTATTATTGATTTACCTACACCTTCCACAACTGGAGTGAGTATTTCAATTGGAAGTTACCCAATTGTCTATTGTATTCAAAACTCACACTCCCTCTGTGGAAGACTTTAGCTAAATCTTTCACAGGGGTAGTGTGGATTTTAAATGGAATAGCCCATTACTAATTACTAATTGTTTAACTATTGACAGAGTAAATGGTACACTATTGCACAGCCACACTTAATCCGTTAATCACAGCGTGTCCCCGCACATAATCAATAATGTATGCTGATCATAAATATTGTGCTATGATATCATAATCAATTTCAAATTAAGAGCCTGATGCTCTTTATTCGAAAAGCCGATTATATGAAATTATTCATGTTGCATTAACACCTTGTGCTACGTAGGCCTAGTTGATTAAAATGTGACATTGGCGGGGTTCGATATGACTTCAGATTTAGATCAATTTTGTAATTGAAATGAAATATTTTTTAAAATGTTGTGGTTGTTAAGGCCCTTCGCACTTAATTATTAGTTTCCTGTTTACCGCCCGCGTCCAAAATTGAAAATCTCAAAATAATTAATTATTTTATTTTTATTTCTAATTTTCTCCTTTAAAATAACTTTCAACTACTTCTACTTGCCATTTTCTGACTTTAATAATATCAACAATAATGATGAATGAACAAAGAGCACAACTCCACCTTCACTTATTTATAAAATCAAATATTGTTGTGAAATAATTAAATGCCCGCCCTAGTCAAAACGAGTCAATAGTTGCTTGTAATAGTTCAAACTAAATAAAGAAAATAAAAGATAATTAATAATTAATAATTAAAAGTCACCTCGTCCCTTTTTCAAAATCTTTAACAGGAAACTAATAATCTAGTGCGAAGGGCCTAATCTGCATTAATTAGCAGACATGCATATTACAAGGTAATTGGCTATAGTGTCAATAAATGGAGGCGAATCCATATGCGAGTGTTTCTACCAAATTTGTTGGTAATGGACTAATATTGATTGAAATTCCTTCGTTCTGTGTCGATATTAAAGTTAGATGTCACTTTTGCAAGGCCATTTTCTAGCGGTTTAGGATGTCGTTGGAGATCTAGCTCAAATTATATGGAGCTGCAGAATCTAACAAATGAACGGATAAATGTGTAACTTATCTGAAGCGCCTTAAGGTATACAGGTTCGAGTTCAGAGTATCTAACAGAAAGGACAAGGCCAAGGTTACTTTCTATAATGTATGATATTCAAGGACAAAAACAACAGCTTTTCTAACAGGACTCACTTTTGCACATTGTAATTAAGTCCTGTTCACGGAAATTACTATGTGAAGGGACTCACATTGAGCCTAAAGTCTGATTCTTACTCCACATTGCAGTGCGATGCGATGCTTTTAGAACCTCGCAGCATTGCACGATTTTAATCGCGCGATGCTGCGATGTTTTAAAAGCATGTGGAGTCTGCATCTCTTTTTATGGTCATTCTGCCGACCTTGATTTTCCAGCAGCCAATCACAAGCGTGCACGGCTGTGATATCGCAGTGCCATGCTATAAAGTTGAACAAAATCCAACTCCATCGCTGACCCAAATTTCCACCGCGCGATGAGAATTTTTACCGCCGAGCTCGTAAAAACCTGGCTCAGATTTCAGTTTTTATAGCATGGCAGCATCGCATCGCGCTGCGATGTGGAGTAAGAATCGGACTTTATGTTGCTTGCTTTTGCGACAATGTTAAGTTGCACTATGAATCATATTATGGTTAGTGTAAAACTGATGTGTATTACAAGCAATGCTATCCCCTGTCCCCTTTATTTTATCAGCAGCATTTTCCATGCAATATGTTACCCAGTACCCATTGCCTGCTGATTTTCACCCATGATTTTCTTAGTGCTACTTTGATCAATAAAAGTGCAAAGTTAAGTCAAAACAATGCATTCATAATTGCATGATAGGCTTTTACAATAATAATAACAAATACCAAAAAACTTTCAGTAGGTAATGGGTAATTTGCTTGAAGCTCTTTTCAGAGCTCCCAAATCTTCAGTAGGAAAGGGACATCTACTTTAAATGACTCCTTTCAGAGCCACCAAATCTTCAGTAGGAAAGGGGTGCCTACTATAAAAGACTCTTTTCAGAGCCACCAACCTTTTAGTGGACAAGGGTAGTCTACTTGAATGGGTGTTTTTTAGAGTCACTGAATTTTTAGTAAGAAAGGGACATCTACAACAGCTCTTTGCAGAGCCACCATCCCACATCTCTTTAGGGGCTGTGCAATAATTATGAGCCCTGGGGGAGGGTAAAATTGGGGGAGGGGCAAGAATTTTTGGCGAGCCAAAAGGGGGGGGGGGGCAAGCAATTTTTGGCAAGCCCAGAGGGGGGGGCAAGCGATTTTTGGCACACATTCATGGGGCGCCTTTTAAATAAAACGCTCTAAAAAGGCTTAGGAAAACAGTACGGAAACGCTTCAATATGCAAATTTTCCTGCTCGCTGCACTCGCAACAGGTATATAGACCATTTAAGGTTTGTATATTGGGATCCAAAAAATTTGGCATGCGCAAGGGGGCAAAGAATTTTTGGCAGGCCGAGAGGGGGGGGGCAAGTGATTTTGGCGAGTCGTTTGGAAATTTTCCCCCCCCCCCCCGGCTCATAATTATTGCACAGCCCCTTAGATACAGGGCAATCTGCTATATCATTGGGCAAATGGACAACCCACAATGATACTGTGTAGACAAGTGACAGTCTAAGTGTAGAACTCCCAGTAGCTTTGTCCTGAAGTTAGATCTAATCCTGACAAAAGCTTTTCACTTTTATACTTCTCCTACAGTGAACCCCTTGAAACACTAGATTTGTATAATGTATTCTAATTTAGTTTAGTATTTTGATCACTAAGTGTTATATGTAGGTTGTGTCAGCGCATTGGGGACAAGTAAGATATGTATATTATAGGGGCAAGGACTACAACTACTGCACTGGAAATTTTATTTCAGCACAGACAACAGTTGTGGAGTTACAGTCAAAAATGAGGAAAACCAATATTTGATCAATAAATCAATAACTACTTGCTTTGAGTTGCTGAATTTTCAGTATAGTAGTTGTAGTTCTTGCCCCTATAATATACGTATCTTACTTGTCACCAATGTGCTATAATTTTTGAGAAAATTGCAAAAATAGGAAAAGAATTAGCCAGGGGTGTAGTACCCCCTTAACCCTAACAGGACGGTATACTACAAAATACTACTTGATATATGCGCTGTTCAGTGCATGCATCCCACGTGGTGTGATGACGCTAATCGCCCTAAGTGATATATAGGCACGGTTTCAGCTGGCCAGCGAAGCCCAAGACCGCGTGGCAAAGTGTCGCCGACCCAGTGCCTGGCATGCGAGGGGTCTCGGGTTTGAATCCCACCCAGAGCAAACAACTTCTTTCCTTCTTTTCTCTCTTTATTCCTTCCTTCTTTGCCTTCCCGTCGCCAAAAATCTCTTAGGCGGTTAGGGTTTAGCTTCAATCCTGCATGTATAGTATGCACTGAAAAGCATGATATGCAATGATATCATTTATGACAGAATTTCTCCATAACACACACTGTATCTCTAACATCTGAATGATTGGATGCTAAAAGTTATTTTAATAACTAAAATTGCTTTTATTATTACATCAAAAAATACATGGAATTACTAAAATAAATGTTTCCTTTAAATGTTCACAAAACATAAAAATGATGTCATGTCACAAAATACCATGCCACCACATGTTCCCTTTTCTTTTGCCCCAATTTGTTTCTAGAAAATTTCCATGGCTCCAGAGATGCTAATTTAATTAATCAACTTAAGATTTCCATTGATTGACTTTTAACATTAAAGACATTCTTGTATAGTAGTTAAAATCTTGTTTAACAAGAATGGTTTTTTACCTTTTGAGAGAAAAAAAAGACAACAAAATTGAAGAAAATCCTAATCTCAAATATCAAAGAGCACCAAATGGTTTTCCCATTTGACTCTATCAACATCTGAATTAATGGGTGCTACAGCATGAACTAAACAGAAGCTTTTAAAGACCCATTTTGGCTATGCTCAAATTGGATTGCACTGCAGCTAGTAAGCATAGCTCAAGTTAAATTTCTGCATCGTCTATTTCATCATGTAACACCAAAATAATGCAATTGGGGATGCTCCCTATTCAGGTTAATATACCATTAGTGTTCCAGTTTTGCGTTATTCACCGTAAATTCCCCATTATATGAAAAGAAGGAAGGGGCGCAAAGTTTGTGACCATGCAACCTTACCTTTTCTGCGGGATTATGCCGTTGTTATTTTTTGTTGATTGTGGTTTGTTGACACGAAAAGGTTTTCAATTTGAGATTGATGCAAATAAAGCGGAAAAGTGTAAAAATAACTTAGAAAATGTCTTTTACTTGTCAGTTTGAGTCTGCTCATCTGTGCGTAGATGTTGTCTGATCTTCCACACTGTCAAGCACATGTAATCACAGGTCAATGTACACATGGCCACTAAAACAAAGCATCTCAGTAGATAAAATACTTTAAATTAAATCATTTTTTAAACAAGTTAAGGAATCAGATAGCAACGTTTGCACAGTATTTTTGTGGGACCTGAGAGCACATCGGGCATATCGAATTGCATTATGAATATGAGGAATGTCCTGATGATATCAAATAGTTTTGATTTTTTGAAGCATGCAATATAATACAAATTTTATGGCAAATTTTTACAATTTGATATTTTTGATATTTAACAGGACTGTTAAATTTCAAAAACATCAATTTTTAATAATTTGCCATATCATGTGAATTATATCACAAATTTCAAAAAATTTATTTGATATCAGAAGGACATTTCTTATATGCAAAATGCAGTTCAATATGTCTGATGTGCTCTCAGGTCCCACAAAAAATATGTGAAGACATCATTATCCGAGCCCTTAAATGTCTATTTTGTATGTATGGGGTGTGAGAAAATTGGTTTATATACCATACATCAGGAGTGGAGCGGTTAGGCAAAGGTCAGACAGACACAATACAAATTGGTTAATTGTATCAGACTCAATTTGTTACTATTGTTTTCACATCGCTCATTATAAATACATCAAAAGAGCACTTGAATTTGATCAATTATTTAATCACTGAATACAAAGAACAATTGTATAGCTGCTATTGATATTTCTATAAATAAGTGTAAAATGTGTTACCTAGCTGTCGGTGTAAAATAAAAAGTGAATGAACAACAAAGCCTAAAAATGAAATGAACACAAAAGAGCGAAAGTGTACATTCTGACATGCCTTCTCAACAATAAACCAAAATCTCTAAGTCCACACAAATTGTGTGTCACAAGAGAATTAAAAATCAAACACTGAATGAATGTTACAGAATAGAAACACTGCAGTCAGCCCAAAGCTTCTTGACATTTCTTAGTTCTTGTCCGTCCATGCATTATTAGAATTTGATTGCCTTCATATCTCATCTCAAATACGGAGAGCGAAAATAGTCGGGAATTAGAATGAGAACGGAAACCCGGCATCATCCCTGAGGTGCCCAGATGGCCACTCACTGACTCATGGTTTCCGATTGAGCCCTTCTCATCCCATCTTTCTATTCTATGTTTTTGTTGTTTTTAACCCAGTTATACATACATGCCTCTTGAGAAATTGTCCAAGTAATTGCCCAAAACAATATTGTGCTGACAGTAGTTGTTACTACCAGCAGCAAAAATCAGGGTAATATTTGCTGGGGGAGTCCTATAAAGGCTGTGAGAATATTAAGCCTTGTTTTTGCCATAGGAAAAGTGCCATTGCTTCGAGGAGAGGTCAAATAATCAGTAGAAAACTGGCTAAATTATACAAATTCTACATTTTTTGGATGTCTGGATAATGAAGAAAAATGAGGGAAATTTCGCTGCAATGTTTTTGTAGTGTGTATAAAGCAGTTACAAAAGATTAGTCAGGCGTTTTTGAATTTTCTCAAAAGTTGAATTATTCTTGTAAAAAGTGGTCTAAAATCTATTTTAGGAAATTCAGTTGGTGGGATTTGAGCAATAACCCAAGAAACAAAAGACAATGTTTAAATTCTCACAAAATATCCTATATATTATATCTAATAATAAAATTACCAAAATGGTTGTGATATTTCCCTGAACATGTTATGATGTTTCAGAAATGTGACAATTGGAACCACAGATATAGATGCATTTGAGTCGGCAATAAATCTACTTTTAAGCAAACACCTGTCTCATTGCTTTGTATCTTATATATATATATATGTCTATATATATGTCTTATGCTTAAAAAAGTTTGAACTCGATGTAGGAATGAGGGTAAAAAACAGTATAACTATAAGGCAAATTGCAAAACATTTTATGACACAAATATCGATTTTATGTGATACTGAAGTCAAAGAAGTAGATATTATAATAGAGATGGCATTATATCCAGGCTAGAATATCTTGATGGAGCCTCAAATATATACCATGTTCCTCCTTTTTATCCCTCAGCCTTGAGGATGCTAACATCTTATATGACAGTTTTATCCAGGTCGCATAACTCTTAGTGGATGGATAAAATCAAATCTAACATAGGATGGGCAAAATTCATTGTAAATTTTATTTAAAAGTGTGAACATTTGATATTTTCAGAAATAACATTGAAAAGCCATGTTTGAGTTGTGGTGTGGAGTGAAAAAGTAATGCTTTCACCTAATGATGTTTTTCCGTGCAAAATCCTACTAGATTAAAGTGAAACACATTTGCTAATTGAGCGGAGTGTTCAGTGATAAGCAGTTATATACAGCCTGTCACATACTCCTGACTTCGCTTTGTAGTAATTAAGCGCTATTTAATTGATCTTGGCAGCAACATAATGTTGCCTATTAAACCGGCAATGTTCTTTTCAATTGCAATTCAGCATACAAGTGCATCAGTTGATATGTACTTAAAGTTCTAAATAGTTTGACCTATTTTATCTATGTACTATCGTCATGCATATGCAGGAAACAAACGCATTAGATAGTAGTGTTCGACACCATTTTCCTGTATCAAAACCTATTTTGGGAAGAATAGATAGGACACATGCATTCTGATGTTAAAAGGTTATACATATTGGTTAATTAAATCGATTAACAATGTGTTAACCTGATATGTGTTTCTAATAAAATACATGTTAGCGCTTTGAAAAATGTTGTGTATGTGAATGTTTACAACATGCTCCAATCTCCATTGAATTTGCTTATTAGGCGACAAAGTGCGGATGTTTGGGTTTGATTTTCTTATTTAATAGCTGTAACATTTGATTTTTGTATTGACCTAAGTGAATTGATTTTGACTGATTTTTTTTCCAAAATATGTTTGCAAGAAATAGTTAGATTTTGTTGAGATTTTTCTACCTTTCTGTGATTTTTAGGATCATTTAGCATCTTCCAGAAATTACAAAAGAAAAAACTACAAAATGATCGACTAACCCCACTTGGCAGGTCTATCCACCCATAGAACTGGCTCTCTTTTCTGTTACCTTTAGGCTTAGCACAAAATAAAAAACATGTTTCCTGAGACAAAATGGCAGCAATAAATTGATTGAAAGCATAATTGTTTAATTAACATCAATTGACATCAATAAATGTATCATTTGAAAAAGGAGAGAGCACTAATAATTCATATAGTGACAAACATTATCTCAAACATGAAAAAAATGTTACAACTGCCCTTAAAGCCATATTATAACATATGCTGAGGATGATGCTCTCAATATTTTTCAAAATTCTGTTTTTGTACACGATTATATTGTACTCTATAACCAACATACCCTGCAAAAATCAAGACCCTAGGTGCTGTAGTTCTGTCAAAATCCAAGATTTTGAATAAAACGCAGGAACCGTAATTTTATCATCACAATGAAAATATTAGTCAAATGCATACGCTATGTTCGCAACACAGTACGTACATGGCGTGCGGGACGGTGATCTTCACAACAAAGAATTGTACCATAACACGACTGAAGGAGTGATACTTATTGGTGTCATCGGCGCTGGTAGTAAATTCCAAGTTTCTTTGCTTTGCCTTAGTTGTTTGGCTCAAAATAAAAAGCTAACATTTTATGGCAAAGAAATACCAATCTATTTTGTATGAAAATGTTATAACATGGCTTCAAATGGTACAACACTGTTGTAAAGCTGGGCACAGATGGATGTACATGATATGGTGCCAGCATGCTGTGTGAAATAACAGCAGCTGAAGGGGATGGTGATCTGGGTAGAAATTTATTTCATTTTTTTCTGGTAAATTCAATATTATTGTCTCATTAGTTGAGGCATGTGGTTTTGATTAGCTTTCTGTGTTGCTTAATTTAAGGTTCAGTATTAAACATTAATAAATCTGCAGCATTTGAACTGATATTGAACTCTGTGTCATATTTGACGTTTGCTTAAAAAGTTACCTTTTTCAGAGTCTTGGTTTAGCAGCAACATGTGACGTGATGGTGTCTCAAGCTACGCCATTGCTAAACCAAGACTGTGAAAAAGGAAACTTTTATGCATATTAATAATATCCATCTACATAACAAAAATCCATATCTGCTTATTCTTTGCTCTTATAGAAAAAGCAAACTAGGCACGCATTTCATAATTTAGCGTTAAAGCAAAGTCTTTCAAAATGTATGCTATCACAGGAATATGGCTTGGGTTATTATTGGCTGGCTGGACAGACCTGCATGACGGCTGCGCCACATCAAACATGTGGTTTAATTTGTTCTTTATGACCATCTAGAAATGTCAGTAATGTATAAATGACAAAGATGATTAGGATGTGACTTGAGAGGAGATTGCTACATATGATGAACAAATATCTGGTGCATGTTTATCCATTACAGATAATAGGAAGTAGGAATTAGCTGGGGTCAGTCTATGAAGTCACTGAATGAAGCAAATAATGATCAGATGAGAATATTTAAAAAACATGGAAAAGTTATCAGATTTCACTCCAATTGTATTTGTATTTTTATAGCTGTATCTTTCATTTGCAACATTAGGCTATTTGAGTTCAAATCCATGTAACCCCTATGGAAGACATGACCTTAATCTCCCAAACAGGGGGTGTGGATTTCAAATGGAGTCGCATTCCTGTGTGGAAGATTAAGGTCATGTCTTCCATAAGGGGTGTATGGATTTTAACTGGAATATCTCATTTCATACTAACAAAAGATACATTGAATTTGTAAATGTTATCTACTGAAGATAGCAATAAAAAGTACTGAAAATAATTGCATTCACAATAAATATTTATATCATAAATTATTCTTTTTTTAAATGAAGAATTTAAATATGTGTTAAAACCGTGCTGCTTTTATGATTTTCTCTAAAACTGTGTATTTTTACAAAACATTGCTGTCACAGATGGATTTATCAAATATTTGCCATTCTAAAAGCTTCAGTAATTCCAGGTCCAAAAGTGCTATCTACTGAAGATAGCAATAAAATCCACTTATGTGCCAAGTACTGAAATTAGCTTCATTCACCATAAAAGCGCTTCAGACTCCAGTATTATGCGTACAATATTGTATGTACAATATATACGTTATTTAATCTATTGCCATTCTATTTCCAGTAATGTTTAAGTTCTAACGAATGTTTGATGACGAAAAAATCGATAATATGTTACATACAATACCTAGCAGAAATATATTATCGATTTTACGTCATCAAACATTCGATAGAACTTAAACAGTACTGAAATAGAATGGCAATAGATAAATAACATATATATTGTACATACAATATTATACGCACAATAAAAAGTCTGTATACTGCTTAACTATTGATATCTTAACTTTAATCACCCAACGCTTGATCAAGCAGAATTACAGAACATGCTGTCTACTGAAGGTAGTAATAAATCCACATGTGTGCCAAGTACTGCATTATTTGCTATAACTATTGATATCTTAATCTAATAATCATCCAAACTTGATTAGGCGGGTTAAGTATGACATGAAATGCTATCTACTGAAGATAGCTAAATATATCTTAAAGATGTTGGGTGCTAATTGCAACCTACTGAAGAAGACAATCAATAGTGTATGTACCGTATTTCGTCAAATAAACGCCCCCGGGGGAGTTACATTTTCCCAAGGGGGGGGGGGCGTTTATTCAAGGTCAATTTTAGAACGATAATTCCCGTTAAAATCATTAGGTTAACTAAAAACACACGCTAAAATGACGAACTATGAACTAGAAACACTGACTTCTGGCTCACTTCCGGGTTTCTGATCCAGATTTTCGCCAATTATTGACGCTATTATCGACCATGTGCTCAACTTGGTAAGCTTACTACACAAGATAGCATGGAAATATCGGCATTTTTGAAACATCTTGGTTGAAAAAAGTGGTGGGGGCGTTTATTTGAGGCGACTATTTGACGAAATACGGTATGTGTATATATGAGTATGATTGTCATGTACTTGTCGTCACTCTTCATACAGCTGTATTTATATACATGTTATAAAACTTTTTTTTTTTCATTCTAAATCAGTTGGAGCTGAAGAGTGCACCCGACTGACTATTTTGAATATTTTTGCATATCTAACCATTTAATAAACATAGCAAGCCAGTTTTGAATGAGACTGTGGCTATGGACTTCAACATCTGCTCTATGTCATCTTATCATGAACTTCTGTGGAGACTTAGGCTATTAGTTGGCTGAAAATATCTTAATGATGTTTGTCAACAATTTGTTATTATAGTAATTGTTATGTGTGATAACTAAACATCTGCTGAATCAAGTATTATAAATGGAAGTCCAAGATGTAGAGATCTTATATGCAGTGTAGCAATAAATGTAATGCATCCAGGCATGTATTCTGATGCAAGAATTAACGGACAATTATTGAAAACCACACGGTTCAGTAAAAGTGCATTTCACATCAGATAAAGTACAAAAAAGCTCTTATGTTATCGCAATACACTCAGTACATATTGCTCTGTGTTGTCAATGCTGATGCCAGCGGAAAAACATGTTTATAAGTCTGTCTTTAGAAAACAAATCAAAGAAATCTCACTGAATCTACCACTTGTTTACAGAAAAACATGTTTATGTTGCTATGGCGATTCACAAAAGCATGGCCAAGAAAAATCAAAGACACATACTAAATAAAGTTAATCAATTTTGTTGGGAGGAAAACATGTTGTTGTTGCTATGGAAAATCATTATGTTATAGTGTGTTTAGGAAAACATCGGAAATCTTGTCAATACTGGTCATTAGGGGTGAAAAGATGTTAAAAACTGTTTTAGCAGTAAATCAAGAACATATATGTTACTGGTGATACGCAATGGTACGAAACAGGAATAACTGCGCATCAGCTGGCATATGTCATTATCAGCAATGATTGTGAACATTAAAGTACGGTAGTAGGGAATGTGTAATTTGGATTCACAACAGAATAAACACCTGGATTCAAAACAGAATAAAACTTGATTTATTTGGGAAACAGAAAATTAAAGGAAAATTAATCAAATGTGGTTGATTTTTCCATCAATTCAATTTGATTACAAATAGCATTGTAGCCCAAAGGCCAAAGTGCATAATTTGTTTATTTACAATATAGAATAATTAGAAAAAATTTGTACACAATAAATTACAAGATTTAAAATTACTACATTTGAAATAATTGACATGGTATGCCAACAGCTGATACTGGTGCATTGAACTGTCTTTCCACTAAAGTCTTCAATTGACAATGGAGCAAAATTTGGCAACTTTGGTTAGTTTAGTCAAACCATACCTAAGTTCAAGTGAACGCTTATTCATGTTTAGGATAAAATGACTGTTTAACCTTAATTTCCATCTTAAAATAATTTGTCACCATTTGTACTTTGGTGTTAGAAACATACCATAAAAATTTGATAGTTAGCATATGCGCTTACTATCAAGCGCTTTTTAAAACATGCAAACATGAAGACCCCATCCACAAAAGGGTTTTGAGCAAATCAGTGATACACATAGGGCCTAGTTATAAACGAACAAGTAAACCTGCAAATTTGTGTCCTGCCCCATTAGCTGAGTTGGTAAAGCGCCAGACTTTGGTACAATTTCATGTTTTCAAGCTCAATAAGAAGCACATATGCTAACTATTGAGTTTTTACGGTAGGTGATTCATGTCATTTCAATTTGCATATCAAAGTTAATTAATAAAGCCATTGTTTGGGATGTATCATCAGCCTGTTATCACGACTATATCCCTTTACCTCTGCATGTTTGTTAATGTTCTCCTGCTGTATAACTTTTATTTTAGTATTGTGTAGTGTAGTCTGGTTAGTGGTTTTGAACCTGAAAAGTATGATTATGCGCATCTTTGGTATAAATGTCAAAACCAAACTTCAGAATTATCATGTCACTTTGAATTAAATTAATGTAAAATATTTCAACCGCATGCATTTAAATTCAATTAAATTGTACCAAATAATAAATAGTTGTCACAGCACCATATGTTGTTAAATATTTTATTTGGAGTTTCTATTTCCAGTTTCCATAATGTGCCAATAGCAACAAGTTTATTGGACTATTCCAGTTGAAATCCATACACCCTCTATGGAAGACATGACCTTAATCTTCCACACAGGGAGTGTGAATTTCAAATAGGGTTACCTGAATGGGTGACTCCATTTGAAATCTACACCCCTGTGTGGGAGATTAAGGTCATGTCTTCCATAGGGGTATCCCCAACATATGGATATCTAATCCGGAATGGCCCATTGTCAATTTTGCACCACTAAAATAGCATCAATTATGCTGCACTCATCACTTTAAAGTTTGATAAAAACTGAACAATTTTAGCTGGAGGCACCATATTAACAGTTGCCTAGTCTAGCCTATCACACTATTCTATTACTGCTTGCACCAATGTGCATATAAGCAGTAGTAAGTCATTTTACCTCTGCTTATTTTAAAAACTGAGATTTTCTTATCCGAGCATCAATTTTGGCAATAATACGAGCTATTTGATAAGGGCAATATTCCCTCTCCGAGCATGAATATGCAATTATACGCGAGCTACGTGATGATGCTCAAAATGAAATGTTCAGTGTCAATGACTTTCTCATGGTCAGGAAGAGTCAACGTGGAATAGGAATTGATCATGTGCTGAAAATGTTCAACATGACTTTTTTTAAAGGCATTTTTATCAGCGATTCCATGGAATGGAGTAAAAATGTGTTGCTTCTAGGAAGGGCTTTTAGGGAAGAAGTCAACAAAATTGTTAAAAAAATTGAAGAAACAACAGTATTGATAAAAGATGAGTAAGATTTAATCTTTCCCTAGAGACGTCCTTTTCAGTGTTGATAAAAGTTGTGTAGCTACAAGTGTCTGCAGATTCCTCCAATATTGACTACCTTTTACCAAATGGTATTAGGTCATGTTTGGTCTTATTACTTGCATGTTATGTTAGCATATCTAAATATTCTTGACAAAAATTTTAAAAATTGATTTTTGATGTCTGTTTTTAGATTTGGTTAGTTTAGTCAAAACCATACCTAAAATTCAAGTGAACGCTCATTCATGTTTAGGATAAAATGACTGTTTAACCTTAATTTCCATCTTAAAATAATTTGTCACCATTTGTACTTAAACATACCATAAAAATTTGATAGTTAGCATATGTGCTTACTATCAAGCGCTTTTGAAAACATTCAAACATGAAGACCCCATCCACAAAAGGGTTTTGAGCAAATCAGTGATACACATAGGGCCTAGTTATAAACGAACAAGTAAACCTGCAAATTTGTGTCTCAGCCCCATTAGCTGAGTTGGTAAAGCGCCGGACTTTGGTACAATTTCATGTTTTCAAGCTCAATAAGAAGCACATATGCTAACTATTGAGTTTTTACGGTAGTGATTCACGTCATTTTAATTTGCATATCAAAGTTAATTAATAAAGCCATTGTTTGGGATGTATCATCAGCCTGTTATCACGACTATATCCCTTTACCTCTGCATGTTTGTTAATGTTCTCCTGCTGTATAACTTTTATTTTAGTATTGTGTAGTGTAGTCTGGTTAGTGGTTTTGAACCTGAAAAGTATGATTATGCGCATCTTTGGTATAAATGTCAAAACCAAACTTCAGAATTATCATGTCACTTTGAATTAAATTAATGTAAAATATTTCAACCGCATGCATTTAAATTCAATTAAATTGTACCAAATAATAAATAGTTGTCACAGCACCATATGTTGTTAAATATTTTATTTGGAGTTTCTATTTCCAGTTTCCATAATGTGCCAATAGCAACAAGTTTATTGGACTATTCCAGTTGAAATCCATACACCCTCTATGGAAGACATGACCTTAATCTTCCACACAGGGAGTGTGAATTTCAAATAGGGTTACCTGAATGGGTGACTCCATTTGAAATCTACACCCCCTGTGTGGGAGATTAAGGTCATGTCTTCCATAGGGGGTATCCCCCCAGCATATGGATATCTAATCCGGAATGGCCCATTGTCAATTTTGCACCACTAAAATAGCATCAATTATGCTGCACTCATCACTTTAAAGTTTGATAAAAACTGAACAATTTTAGCTGGAGGCACCATATTAACAGTTGCCTAGTCTAGCCTATCACACTATTCTATTACTGCTTGCACCAATGTGCATATAAGCAGTAGTAAGTCATTTTACCTCTGCTTATTTTAAAAACTGATATTTTCTTATCCGAGCATCAATTTTGGCAATAATACGAGCTATTTGATAAGGGCAATATTCCCTCTCCGAGCATGAATATGCAATTATACGCGAGCTACGTGATGATGCTCAAAATGAAATGTTCAGTGTCAATGACTTTCTCATGGTCAGGAAGAGTCAACGTGGAATAGGAATTGATCATGTGCTGAAAATGTTCAACATGACTTTTTTTAAAGGCATTTTTATCAGCGATTCCATGGAATGGAGTAAAAATGTGTTGCTTCTAGGAAGGGCTTTTAGGGAAGAAGTCAACAAAATTGTTAAAAAATTGAAGAAACAACAGTATTGATAAAAGATGAGTAAGATTTAATCTTTCCCTAGAGACGTCCTTTTCAGTGTTGATAAAAGTTGTGTAGCTACAAGTGTCTGCAGATTCCTCCAATATTGACTACCTTTTACCAAATGGTATTAGGTCATGTTTGGTCTTATTACTTGCATGTTATGTTAGCATATCTAAATATTCTTGACAAAAATTTTAAAAATTGATTTTTGATGTCTGTTTTTAGATTTTCTGATTTAGCGAATCATGTAACAACCTTGCTTCTTGAATAAAATGTTAATCCTTGCACTTCATCAATTGATTCTAATTAAATCAGTGGGGACATTCATCCATACTACAGTCATTGTATAAAAGCATATTATTCACTAAGATAATAATGTCAAAACAAACATTAAGTCTTAATTTACCAGCTTTCATGCATAATTTAAACTTTGCATTTCTGTCTTATTTCCCAATGAAGGCCTCTATCGTCATACATGTAAATGACCAAAGGCACTTCAGGTGTTATGATGTATGTATGTGTTGGTACTGCTGATGTCATCTCTTCTCCAGTAAATTTCCATTTCAATTCAAAAAATGTTTACATTGAATGTGCTCAACAGAGTATTGAGATACAGCTAGTCTGACACCTTGCCCTCAGAGCGATAGAAAGGGTTGGACCTCATGCAAATGAATTCATAGCATTGACATTTGAACAGAAAATCAGTAGGAATACAACTTTGTGCAGGTATTGATGTCTGAGCATGGTTGAGTAATGTGATATTTTTGAATAACAATTTCAGGTTTAAAAAATGTAAGTTAACTTCAGGGACTGTTAAATATCAAAAATATTGATTTTTAATCATTTGCCATAAAATTTGTATTATATTGCGAATTTCAAAAAAATCAAAATTATTTGATATCAGAAGGACATTCCTCATATTCAGAATGCAATTTAATGTGATTGGGTTCATGCCCCCCCCCCAAATACTGTGCAAATGTTGCTATCTATCCATGTTCCTTTAAAAAGTATCAGCCTAAATACAGGTTTAAGGTTATTAATTATTTTAAACTGTTGTGATTTGGTAGTTAACAGCATCTTACGAATGGTAGTGAGCTTTGGCAAAAAACTGCATTGCTCAATTCATAGCGAAGCGTGTAGAAGAATTAAAATATCACAGATATACTTTTATAGGTGCTGCGGTTCTTGAGTTATGTTGTAAAGAGGGCTGAAACAACAACACTTTTGTAAAACGTACATAACTCATTAACAACAACAAATTAAGCAAGTTTGCAAAGTATACGATTTGTAGAATGAACTTTTGCAAAACATCAAGGTGTTATTTTTCAATAATATATTGATCTAGATAATGAAAGTCGATTTTTAGGTTGCTTCGACCAACAATACCTCGTCTACCCTTAAGAAAATACTTGCATAATAATTGAATGGAGATGATTCACTTACTTATGATCATCTATCATATGCAAACCAGATTATACATTCTATTTTGCTGTGTATAGCATAATGATACCCAAGGTGTTATACCAAGACACCATAAATCTTTCATCCACAGAAATCATATTGAAAGATAGTTCTAGATCATCTCGTGTAATTGAGTTCTTAAATGAGAAGTACAGGGCACAAATGAGCCATACGGAAGAAGATTTATGGAAAGACTGGTATCAAATATTAAAGGTGTTTTGCACCACCCGTCTGCTTTATTAGGTGTGTGATTACAAAGGGAACAAGTTGAAGGTTATGACTTAGCTGGTAGGATTACAGCAATGAGCACCCTTTATATCTCATGGATTTGACAAGATAGACCATATGAATTACCATTGGTGCATTCGCTTAATCCTTTGTGAATGTAATAACATGTGTAAAGACCAAAGTTGGCCATTTGACTAATAATGGGGTGTTCCATTAAAAAAAAAAAAAAAAAAAAAAAAAGCGCAGTGATTTATAGTGCGCTACGCACAGGCACAACGCCTAGACGTTGATCCACAAGCCTCGCACACTTTACAGGTTGTCGCTGACCACTATGGCCCCACATCATTCCATAAACCATTAAACAACAATTCAGGGACTTTGCTGCTTCAAGAGCGCACACCCTAGACATTCCACAAATAACCATCGCAACCAGGATCAGCTCCCGAGTTTCATGACGGGTTACAACGAGACAAATTAGCAGTGAGTTCCTTGTCCAAGGGAATTTCAAGCTAACTCAATTTTTCCACGAGAGCATACTAGGCACCACCGGGGTTCGAACTCGCAACCTCTCGCACCATAGTCGAACGCCTTATCGATTGAGCTAACTTGACTGCTTATAATAACCACTACTCTTGTCCGATTTCTTGCTACTGAAATCGGCCCTCTACCAGCCCTCGAATTAAGGATCTGAAGGGGCATGGCAACTTTTTAAGGGCAAGTTGATAATTGCCTTTGTAATATTTCAAGAGGGCATCATGGCAACTGTGGAAAATTTGAGAAGGTTACCAAGGCAAAGTGAACAAAACACACACAAACAGTCTGATAGATGATTTTATAATTGTGTTACTCTTAAAGAGCTGTAATTTTATGCATGACTTCGATATGTTAAGCATGAGTCAGGCCAAAGGCAAAAATGGGGTGTAAAACAATAAACTATATACATTGATATTATAAAACCTTTGCTATATGATATAAGTGTTTCTTCAATATGCTTGGTTACAAGGCAAATTGACGATAATAATAACTTGAGTTTCAAAATTGCCTCCTTTAGCTTAATTGCATCCAATTGTGTGTGTATATAGCATTTAAATTTAAAAGAAAAGTCAGTTTAAGTTTGTATTTGTTTATTCTTAAAACAAATTCAATGCTTACAGGTAGATGACACAAAACTGTTTTGCCTTGCATTCAAAACCACAGTATTTACTTTAGATAATGCCTTCCATTTACTTCCTGACATCCACGCTATCTTCAGTAGATAGCATGTATGCAGAGCACATAGACACCCTTGGCATTTATTTACAACATGATTGGGAGCCCCATCAACTCATTAATATAACATGTACACTGCTGTACATAAATTCTCTTTTGCTTCTTTCTCTTGATATTTGTAGCACGGTGTAGTAACACTTTATGGCTGGCAAAGTATGAGGATGTTATGGAGGTTTTTAGTACATGACCTTCACCAAAATAAATTATTAAGATGTTGAGCATTACATGTTTCCATAAAATATTTATCTGTAATAAACAAATAAAATTTAGAATAACTAACATTTTTTTTAAATATCGCTTGCTTTGCACATCAAAAATTGATAGTATGTGCTTTTTGCGGTTTTTGATATGTTCAATCGGGTTACTGTGATAAATTTCATGCATTATATTGTCTTAATGCTCATTTTCTGCATGCATGTCACACATTTGCTATCATGTTATGAAGATATCAAAGGAATAGAATACTTTCCATTATAGTAGAGCATAATAACCCAGAAAGTGTATGAAGAGCTTTTATTACAGACCACCAGATATACTTGAACTTAAGGCGAGTAGGATGGCAGCAGCCACATTTTTGTTAATTTTAGCCATTAACCCTATGAGAACTACCTGCCGATTGGTCAAAATGAATATTGTGTCTATTTTTAAACCAATCAAGGAGGGTATTATTAAGATCATATGCAAATACACGTTTGACCATAAATAGTTTAAAGCTTAGTCATGATTGGCACTTGAAATAAGCATTTCAAGTTATCAACCAATCAGAAATGCTGTTAGATGGCCAGTAGTGTCCAGGGGGTTAACCTAAAAACCTGCAGTGTACTTATACACTGATCTTATAGGAAATGAGTAAAGGAGGCCAATAATTGCATTTATATTTCCATTTGCCTTGAGGTTCTTATGTTAAGGCCAATAATATATCAAAATGAAAGTTTTGGGATTTTTTGCCCTCCTGAGAAAAATCATACACGTGGGGTGAAAATGACACCACTAATATCAAGTCTTGATATCTCTGTTATAGAACCTATACATTTTCTCTTTTGTGTCAGCTTTATTAGTCTCAATACACCACTAGGATATGCTCCTCTACCCACCCACCTTAAGCAATTTACGGTTGTATTAATGAAAAGCATGCCGTCACGTTTCACATTATATGGTCACCGACATTAATATAGGGACTTGATTTTTCCAGAAATTTAGATTAAGATGGAGCCAGACATCTGTTGTTGAACAATTGTATGGACTAATTACTAATGTTATTGGTGCTAATTATTCAGTACAAAATTGTAATGATGCTGTAAAAATATGCCTCATATTATTTAAAATTGCATTACATGTCTCACATAATCATAATTTTGTCTGCCATATCATCACTGCTGTAATGCATCCCTGTTAAATAGCTTCCTTTATGAAAATGCATTAATCTTTATGAATATGCATAAACACTCAAAATATGCATAATTAATACACTTTTAGTGAAAATCTGCATTTTTGTGTGTATTTTTAGGTAATCTGATGAGGCATCTGGAGGTAGGGATTACGGGAAATCTGCCTTTCCAGCTGGCACCAAAGGTATGTGTAAAATCATGTGAAATGAGGACGGTGTAGGGTTTCCCGGTATTAGAAATGAAAACACAGGGATTTAGCTAACCTTGCCATTGATGTTTTATATCATTAAGCTGCATTGTTAACAATGTAGTGTTTATTTTGTAGGAAGCTTAGTCTTATTATGAGTTGCTCTCAACAGCATACTACTTCCAATTTCCCTTGCTTTGCTATTTGGAAAAAAATATTCCTTATGAAGATAGCAATATTTTAACGAAATAGTTTTTCATGATCAAAATTGCTATCTACAGTAGATAGCAATTTTGATCACGAGAAACTATATTTCTTTAAAATGTTGGTGATAGCTATGTTATTGTGATTGTGGTGATAGCTGTGTTATCTACTGTACAGTAGATAGCAATGTAGCATAGATCTGTGTAGGTATCATCTTTGTCATCTATAGTAGATAGCAATTTTGATCATGAGAAACTATATTTTTTTTAAATGTTGGTGATAGCTATGTAATTGTGATTGTGGTGATAGTTGTGTTATCTACTGTACAGTAGATAGCAATGTAGCATAGATCTGTATTATCAAGGTATCATCTTTGTCATCAACAGTAGATAGCAATGTAGCATGTGTTATCTACAGTAGATAGCAATGTGTGTCATCTACAGTAGATAGCAATGTAACTTGTGTCATCTACAGTATGCAGCAATGTGACATGTGTGTCATCTGAGACATCTACAGTAGGTAGCAATGTAACAGATGTTACAGGGAGTTACTACAATGAGGAAGTGTTCATTGATCGATAATATATTGTCAATTGACAAATCATTATTGAATGAAGATGGCATTGTTCTTTTGACAGACATCAAGGACATGGACAAACCAACATTGGTCTGTCATTATTGTATAAGTTACAGTTACTGCTAGTGTATTGAGTTAATGTCTACAAAATATTATATGGTCGTGCGTCTTGAATTCGCCATCCAAAAAAGGTGGTGACGTTACATTTTTCCAAAGTCAACTCCAATTAAATGATGATATCTCTGCCAAGCAATAAGTTATTGCCATGCTTGTTGTCTCATTTTATTGCTAAATAAAATGCACTTTCAACCCTGTAAAAAGACATTTTTCAGCCTTTTTAATACTGACACTGTGCTTAATAGAATTCAGAATGGGAAGGGTGGCGGAGGTGCATGGGGGATGTGGAGGTGGGGGATGTGGTACACACAAACTCTATGGGATTGATATTTTTACTGCATAGTCTGCTTCTGTAAAAGCTGTAAATTGGATTTTGACTCTATTTAGCATCTAAAAGACTCATGACCTTACAGCTAAACAATTCTACTAATAGTTTTTAATCATTTATGATTGGTTTAGTCTAGAAAATACAAACTTTTCCATACAAAACTACCCGTTTTTATATTAAACACTGTAGTAAGTAATGCGGATGTCTTCAAAATCTAAAAGTTACTGTAAAATCTTAATTACTTATTGTATCATAGTCAAAGTATAGATTTTCTGAGGGGAAATTTAATGAGGAATCTAAATATGGACTTATTTTTCCTGTATGGGTTAGGGGCAAAATGTTTCAGTTCAAAATATGTTGAATTGTAAAAAATTCTAACATAATTTGGGACACCCTGTATTCCGAGATTACTAAACAGCTGTGATTTTGGTTTCTTCCAAAGTCAGTAGGCTCCCCCTATCCTCTAACCAAATGAATGTTATTTACTTCCAGTTTATTACTGCAAGTTGGTAATAAGCAATGCATTAAGTATCCCATTTTTTATCTGAATCTTTTTTTTTATTCCACCCTGTATAACTTGAAGGTCACCCTGTATAATGAGTTGAAATGTATATATGTGAATTGCTTATGCCTTCAGCTTTCCAAAAATATATACTTTTGCTAGTTTAGGGTTGATAATTGTGGAGATAATCTAATTAGAAACTTGATTGGTATAAAAAATTCATAATATTTGTAACGCTAAGGGTGGCGAGTTCAGAACACACGGCCATATCAATTCAGTAAATCTTCCTGTAAATGTGGACATTAAAGCCATAATGTATGATTTCAGTCAAATTTGATTATTCTTTGCCAAAAATTATTACATAATATTAGTAACGCCTGTCAAAGAGGTTTTCTGATCATTTTAAGCTGAAATAATGAGGTAAAATGAAAGAAAGCCACTTAGCTGCTTAACTGTGGAGCTCTATTGGGATTGGC
Organism: Amphiura filiformis; assembly: GCF_039555335.1. NCBI lineage: Eukaryota > Metazoa > Echinodermata > Ophiuroidea > Amphilepidida > Amphiuridae > Amphiura > Amphiura filiformis. Next base: position 70,281,013 of record NC_092632.1, on the reverse strand, counting down.
AAATAAAACTGTGGATCCTTGGTTTTAATCAAAACTCTTAAATTTAAAGCACTTCAGGCTTAGTCACAGGGTTCACCATTAGGTAGACCTATTACAATCATGCAAAAATTAAGGGTGTCCTCATGAGTAAATCACACATTATTGCTTTAACACTAATTTGACTGCACGGTTGTATGAAAGAAGTTAATATGTCCAACCTCAAAAGAAATCAATTCTTAATGCATTCAAATGTCACACCGGATTCTGGTTCTTAATGATCATTGCATTCATTAAACACAAAAACTAATAAACAGCGAGGTACTTCTAATACCAGTGATCAAATTGGATTCTCTCTGGAAGTATGTGTCAGGCAAAGGCAGGTTTGCTTATAATCAAACTTAATTCTTATTAATTTTGACCTTTGCACAATATCCTTGATTTGTTAGCTAGATGTGACTAAGAAGACATGTAATAATATACAGGGAGGAAGTATTGATTTTATGCTCAGGCAATAGGGGAACATGTATTGCTGAGCTCTGACGCTAAAATATTGCAACACACTTTTCTTTGTAATTTGGCTCAATGCCAAAACAACAAAAACTAAAATTTTGTAAAGTTATAAGCTGAATGACAACAAATTCTGAGAAAGAAAAACAAAATTTAATCTATACTTTCTCCAGTGGGAGACAATATTCAGCCCCTTTATATGAGGGGAAGATCGAAATTCATCAAATATCAGATATTTTTTATTAACCTGTAGTGGCCCTGTAATGCCCACAGGGTCTCGGCACCGGTGATGCAACCTAGCTAGGATGACCGGCTAGTCACTCTCTTCGGGTATATTGCTAGATGAACCTGCCCTTATTATCACTTTTTCATCTTGTGTTTGCAGCGCCGTTATATTATCATTTGACCTAAAAATAATTAGTCACAGAGACATGTTACTCCCTGGAAATTATCGACAGAGTTCATTCACAGGTTATCAGTTATTGAAATTTTATGCGAATAAATTTTAAAGCATGGATAAATTCAAGTTAAATTTTGCCATTCATTTTAAAGCCATAATGTACGATTTTATCAGATTTGAATTTTGTTATTCTTTACTCAAAATTCTAAAAAAAATAATATTAGTTAAGTTTCTGTCCATTTAAAAGGAAATCCACTGGCCATTTTGGTTGTTTAACATGGAGTTATGTGGGGGAATTATTGTCTGAATATGAAAATTGCTTTGCTGACCCAACAAACACAACAAAATTGTCTGATTCCAAATGTTCCAAACATTACAAATATACCAACAAATCAGGTTTGAAAAAATTAAATCAATTTTATGTTTTAAGATCATACATAATGGCTTCAAAAGTAAGATACTTGGTTTTTTCCCTTCAAATTTGGTAAGAGTCCCACTGTATTAACCCCAGGTGAACAATACCAGTTATCCTAAGGAAGCAATGTATAAAATGACATTAACTCTCTTCACGCGGGTGTCGAATGCAGACGACATGTTTCAAAAAAAAAAATTTAAAATTCAAAAATTTCAGAAATGTAAATTTTCATGACCATATTTGGAATCAGCATGAAAAATGCATTAAAATGAGTACATACAAGCCTAGTATTGGTTCAGTAGTTCTTAAGATAGCTCTTGATATTTTGAGAAAATATTTCAAAACTTCAACTTTTTCCGTTGAAGGGCATGGCTAGCACGCAGAGCATTAAAAGACAAAAATAAATGCTCCTGTTTACTTATGTCA